>NC_053036.3:625825005-627149685 GCF_002575655.3 Aegilops tauschii subsp. strangulata | reverse complement strand
TGTAGGAAACAAAACAAATCAAGGTCTTGTCCTGTTTTATCAAACATAAAATGAAAACTTAGACTCTAGCCTAATTCATTCACGTTCAAAAATGTCCTAGTAAGTGAACCAAAAGGAAATTTCAAGGAGCAATTTCAGATCAACATACATCTTGTAACTGATCATCTCAGGGGGTGCTTAAATATCTATATTTGCTTCTATGAAATGAAATTGAAAACTGCTAGCAGGACGAATGCACACGATACTATCAATCTTCAATTTTTATTTATTCCGATCAAAAATTGTACACAAATGGTCTCGATGTCAATGGGACATGACGAGCTTTATCTCAAACTTCTGTCCGATTGCCAGCGAGAGGCCACTGACGCTGAACACTCCACTCGTCCGGGACTTGGTGCGGGCTGCCTTGAGCTCAACGTTGTTTACATAGATAGTGAAGCTCTTTGGTGCGGACTGCAGCCCCATGAAGACCACCTTGCCGATGACCTGCGCCCGACTCGGCGCGTATGAGTTCTGAACCACATGCGAACTCACCTTGGTCGTGACCATGCCCTTGCTCTCCTCCCTGTCGCAGCTGAATCTCACCAGGGTCCAATTGCCTCCCACAGCACCCATCTCCGGCGGCTCGCCGTCATCCAAGAACAGCTCCCCACTGGCCGTCCCATTCTCCGCGAGTGCCACAAGGAGGTGGAACTCGCTTTGGCGTGCGGCGGACGTGGTCAGCTCCGCATGCTGCAGTAGTAGGATGTTGCCGCCGGCCAGGTGCGCGTTTGCCAAGTCCGCTGGCGCCGGGAGGGTCACGCGCTTGCCGACCTTCATGGTGTAGGCGAGGGAGTAGTCGTAAAGACTGAACCACCGGCCGGCCGGGAAATAGGCGTCCACCGTGGTGGCGCCGGGCTCTAGCACCGGAGAGACAAGCACGCCGCGGCCTAGAAGGAACTGCCTGTCCACGCCATAGGTGTCGGCATCCTGCGGGTAGGAGAAGAAGAGTGGCCGCGCGATGGGCGCACCCGTCGTGTGCGCCTCATACATTAGCGTGAACATGTAGGGGAGCAGTCGGTACCGCATACCCAACGCTTTCCTCGCCGACCGTGCCGTCGCCTCCCACACATAGAGCTCTCGCCGGAGCGTTGTCTTCTCTGCGTGGGCCCTGGCGAACGGGTAGAATGCACCAAGCTGAATCCAGCGGCTGCAGAGCTCCTGGGTCGTGTTGCCGTTGAAGCCGCAGATGTCGGCGCCCATCATGGGGATGCCGAAGAGGCCAAAGTTGAGGATGGTGTTGATGGAGTGCGCAAGCTCGTCCCACCGCGCGACATTGTTGCCGGTCCAGTGCGCGGCGTAACGGCCGGAACCGACAAAGGTAGAGCGGCTGAGCACGAAGGGGCGGCGTGCGGTGTCCCTGAGCAGCCCGGCGTGCGTGGCCTTCGCCTGGAGGAGGCCGAAGAGATTGTGCGCGTCATACTCGGACACGCCGTTGTAGTGCAGCGTTGAGACCGGCACGGTCCTGTAGTTGATGGGAAGGTGAAAGCCGGAGTTGTTGATGCGGTAGGGCGGGTCGTCCAACGGATTGAGAGGCTGCCACTGCTTGAAGTTGGAGGGCTCGTTAATGTCGCACCAGAGCCCATCCACAGGGATGGTCCGCCGAAACTCAGAGATCTTTCGTGCCCAGTACTCGGTGCTACGCGGGCTTATGAAGTCCAGGAAGTAGACCTCGCCTGGCCACGCCTCGCCTACCAGGTTGGCGCCGTTTCGCTTGAGGAACAAGTCCTCGTGAGCTGCTGCTTGCCGTTTGATAGCCGGGTGCACGGTGACCACGTATTTCTGGCCGTTGTTGTGGAGCCGGTCCACGAACGGCCGGAGCTGCTTGGACGGGTAGTTCACCGGATCCAGCGTGAAGTCCTGGTAACCGTCCATGTAGTCGATGTCCGACCAGATCGCCTCCATTGGGATCCTGGCCTTGGCGTAGCCGGCGACCACACCATCCAGATCAGCCACGTTCTTGTAGCCATACCTGGACTGGTGGAACCCTACAAGTGCAAGATCGAGTGAGCGTAGCAGAACAGATCATATGCATATATGCCTACCAAGAAGGTACTCGTACCGAATGACCAGTAGGGCATGGGGGCAGGGCGGCCGATGAGCTGTGTGTACTGGTCCACGACGTCTAGCGGGGAGGGACCGGCGAAGAAGTAGAAGTCTAGCACGCCGCCGATCACCTTGTAGGTGACGTAGGATCCGCCGTACAATATGTCCATCCCATTGCTGTTCAAGAGGAGCACCCCATGCGCGGCACCGCCGGAGCGCACGTCCATGTAAAACGGGTGCGAGCCGTAGAGGTTGAGGTCCGGTTGGTCGGACCGCGTCACGTCCCCGTTCCACAGCGTGAAAGTGTCATTGTGTTGTAGCCGGAACGTTTCTTTTTTCTGCTCCCCCAGCCCGTACAGGGATGCCCGGTCAACCGGCAGCGTCGATGTCACCTCCAAGTACCTGCATTCCAATTTCACGACCATCGATCACTTGCTACATACGGACCATGGTATTGATTTACATCGATCTACTTGCGGATCAACTAATTAAGCTACACCAGATAACATAGCAATGCATGGAACACTTGTAACGTACCGGTCCTTGAAGACAAGGTTGGCAGAAGTGTCAAAGAGGGTGTCGCCGGTGGAGCGACGGGAGACCGTGAAGCGGAACGGGCTGGCGTGGATGGTGAAGGTCAGGTCCGAAGACGCACTCGACATGGTGCTATTGCTCGGCATGGAGGGATTGCCTGGTGAGTCGAGCAAGACGTCCTTTGGCTGCGGCCCTGGCGCCGGGCGTGGGATGACGTCTTGGGGGACTTCCCATCGCCGATGGTCAGCATCGGTGATGCGCACGCGTAGCCGGCTGTCTGTCTCAAGACTGCCGTCGTGACAGCAAATTAAATCTGTGAGCAAGAACCAACTTATCTAGCTAGTTGATTGAACTGAAATATCAAACACACTTGCCTTGCGGTTAGGGTGAGACTCTTCACATCAGGCCCAAAATCTGCCGACCCGCCGACGAGCTTTAGCTGGGCCGACATCAGCTTCCCCGACTCAGCGGTTGACTCGACGTCATAGACTGCACTGCAATGATGGACGAGGAGGCAGATGAGGATGGTGAGGAGCACGAAATGATCAGTGGATGGCAAGCCAATCGCCATGAGTGGATGGTGTGTACAACACAAGTGATGTCCAGCATCTGCTGCACGCTCGGGGTTATATAGGCCAGTAATCATCTGAAATGTTTGGAAAGTTTTTAATACGTGCCTAGGATTACCTCTAGATAGACAGGCTATGAGAGCCAGTACTTCAATGCTTTCAAAGTTAGGACTTATCGCTTCATCCAAATGAAGAAGTAATTAATTTTTTACTTGCTAAAGAAGGAAAATAATAAATGCAAACAAATGTGAAGTGCAAATACATGCAGAGTATACATCTGGATGAAGAAGAAATTAATTTTGACTTGCTAAAGAAGGAAAATAATTAATGCAAACAAATGTGAACTGCAAATACATGCACTAAATCTGTTTTCAATCAACTGCCATTTTAACTGTGTGCTAAGTTAAACTTGGTCTATGCCAAGTTTGTACAAGTTTGACCCACTTAATCGAAATATACATTTGCCTACTCTTGTTGATATTGATTCCTTTTTATAAAGAGTAAAGTCAAGTTTTTGGCCCTATTTCAATATTTTTAATAGGAATTGCCCTATCTGAGATGTACTTATGGGTATCACCCAATTTAGGGTAAGTTCTACCACATTAATAGCATGTCTTGTCAAGTGGGTTCCGACCGCCAGTGTACACATGACATGCCATGTCGATGAGTTTTTTTTTATGAAGCGCGGGTGAACTGCGTTTGCATTACGAGAAGAAGCAGCGACAGAGCGCTAGTCTGTACAAAAGCAACCCAAACGGCTGCGCAAAGAGAAAAGAAAACAAAAACCGGGCATGGCCTGGCCTACTCTCGCGGCATCAGGTGTCGTCCCCCTGCCTGAACCCAGGTTGCTAGTTCATCCGTAATCCACTCGAACACCATCCCTATCGGCCGCTCGACTTCCTTGAAGATGCGGCCGTTCCTCTCTAGCCAAATCGACCAGACGATGAGAAGTGCGATCGATCGAGCTCGCCTAGGGCTAGAGGAGCCGGAGCTAAGGTCTTCAAGCCAATCCTCCGTTGTCCGGAAAGGCCTCCAGGAACTTGGAAGAAAAGAGGCGATGCCGAAACGGCCAGCCGCCACCTCCCACAGTTGCAACGACCACAGACACTCCCTGAACAGGTGATCCGCCGTTTCCAGGCTACGCCAGCAAAGTGGACAGAAGTATGAGTTTGGCCACGCCCTGGCCATGAGTCGGTCTGCCGTGAGCAGCCCTTTGATGGACAGGAGCCATGAGAAGAGCTTGATCTTTGACGGCGCCCAGGCGCGCCACACCGATTTCATGATAGGCGACGAGGTCGACCCCATAAACTGCAGCCGATATGCCGACGACGCCGAGTAGATGCCTGAGGCCTCGAGCTTCCAGGTGAACACATCATCACCGGCTTCAGAGATGTCCATCTCGCTGATCCGTCCCCAGAACGAAACGAAAGAAGGAAGCAGCTCGGTCGTGATTCTACCGGACAGGTCAGCCACCCATCGGTTCCCCATCAGCGCCTGGCGCACTGAGCGGTTCTTTCGCCTGGAGAGGCGAAAGATCTCCGGCGTGACGACGCAGGGTGCCTGGCCCTGTAGCCAACTGTCCATCCAGAAGGAGGCCGTCCTGCCGTCCCCAAGGCTTACCGACGTGGAGGCCGCAAACAGCAGGCGCTCACTATGGCTGCATGGCACCGGTAGCCCAACCCATGGCTTGGAGCGAGCCGTCTTCTCCCACCAGAGCCACCTTAGCCGCAGCGCCGCCCCGAAGCGAACCAGGTCGATGATGCTGAGCCCGCCAAGATCTCTAGGTCGGCAGATTCTGCTCCAGGCGACCTTACAGTGGCCGCCGTGACAACTCTCTTGGCCACGCTAGAGCCAGGCCCGTCTGATTTTATCAATCTCGTGACGTATCCAGGCCGGCATATGGTGCACCGATAGCCAATAGACGGTGAGGGCAGAGAGGACTGAGTTGAGTAGAACAAGCCTGCCGGCCATGGTGAAAAACTTGACCTTCCAGGCCGCCAACCGGGCGAGAATTTTGTCAAGCAGCGGCTGCAGGTCGGTCTTCCGAACCTTGCGCAATGATAGCGGAAGGCCCAGGAAGCGGCACGGCAGGGAAGCGCACGCGGCGCCCAGGGGTAGGATGACGTTGTCGACGTCAAACAGCTCCAGCCGGATCGGGATGGCCACGCTCTTGCCGAAATTGACCCGCAGTCCCGTGGCCTGCCCAAACACATGAAGGATTTGCTTGACGGCGCATAGCTCTTGCCGCACGGGGTTGATGAAGATAGCGACATCGTCGGCATAGAGTGACGCGCGGTAGCTCGGGATTTTGCCCTTCAGCTTGGATAGCAGTCCCTCGCGGACGGCCATGTCTAGCAGCCGCTGTAAAGGCTCCATGGCGACGATGAACAGGAAGGGTGAGAGCGGATCCCCCTGCCTGAGTCCTCTGTGGTGCCGGATCGGTCGCCCAGCAACGCCGTTGATGATCACCCTGGATGAACTGGTGGCAAGGAGCATGGCAATCCAGTTACACCACCTTGCCCCAAAACCGCGCTTCCGCAACATATCCAGCAAGTACGGCCAGGAAACTGTGTAGAATGCTTTTGCAATGTCCAGCTTGAGTAGGATTGCCGCCCGTCGCGTCCTGTGGAAGTGCCGTGCCAGCCCTTGCACGAATAAGAAGTTGTCTTGAATGCACCGACCTTTGATAAAGGCGCTCTGCGCCGGAGAGATCAACGAGTCGATGTGCTTGGCGAGCCGCATTGCAAGCACTTTTGTGAAAAGCTTTGCCACGCTGTGCAGCAGACTGATAGGCCTGTAATCTGCCAGCGATGTGGCCCCATCGCGCTTGGGTAGCAGCACCACATGCGCCCCGTTTAGAAGGTGCAGGCCAGCCCGATTGAGACTATGAAGCTGCTGGAAGGCGAGCACCAGGTCATCGAGGATGATCTCCGCAGCCGCTTTGAAGAAAGCGTCGGAGAAGCCATCCGGGCCTGGCGCCCTATCCGCCGGGAGATCCGCAATGGCCGCCGCGATCTCGTCGCGCGTGAACTCGGCTTCCAGCGTAGCGAGATCGGCCCTAGGGAGCCCAAGCGCATCCCAGTTAAACCCCGTTGTCGCCGAGCCTGGATCGTCAATGAGGTGGTCAAAAAAGTCGCTGGCGATCTGCTCCTTGTGGCTCTGCTCCGTGGCCAAGACGCTGCCCAACGCAAGGGAGGCTATGAAGTTCTTCCTCCTGCGGGCATTTGCCTTGATATGGAAATACTTCGTGTTAGCGTCGCCTGCACTCACGTCCTTCACTGTGGCGCGTTGCCGGGCTTTGATGCGCTTGATGACCGCAAGGCCAAGTATGCGCGACTTGAGCTCCTTGCGAAGCCCCGACTCCTCAGGCTCAAGCTGCCGCACCTCCTGGGCCTGGTCAAGGAGCAACACCGTGTCCTGGGCCATCAAGAGTTGCAACTTGGTGTTCCCGATATGATGCTTTTGCCAGAGTCTGAGCGCCTTGGCTGTTCTCTTGAGCTTGGTGTCGAGCCTGGCGACAGCGCCGCCAAACACCCCGGGCGCGTTCCATGCAGCGGCGACTACCTCCTTGAACCCAGAGATGTGCGGCCAGAACGCCTCGAAACGAAAGCGGGCCTTGCGCGGCACGGAATGCTCGCAGGTCAGCAGAAGCGGGCAATGGTCAGACATGGCTGTGGCGAGAGCCTGCAGCCTCGCCGCGCTGAACTGCAGGTCCCAATCCGTCGAGCAAAACGCGCGGTCCAGCCGAACGAGCGTGGGCGCGGTTTGCTCGTTTGACCAGGTGAAACGCCGACCCCCAATTTGATCTCCTTAAGGTCGCTGTTATTCAGCGCAGATCAGAAACTGCCCATAAGACGCAGGTTTAAGTTGGAATTGCTCTTGTCCCTAGCCTGGTAAATGTCGATGAGTTTTTCTCTTCTCCATAGTCGGTTTCTCCATGTTGTCAGGGATCAGGCCAGGATCAATGCCCTCACAACAAACCGGCAATGAACTCGATCGAGCTCTACACATGCGAACCCGTGAACACACAGAGAGGGGGGGGGGCACTTTTGCGACGCGCTTAATTGCGTCTTCTCTGGGCTCCTTTCTTCTATTCCATGAGCTAACAGAACAGAACGCAAAGTACACCACGATCCACTTAGAGCGCATGCCATCCCACATGCAATGGATCGTGCCGAACGATTCGGTACAAAACAACTTATCTACGACCTGGCCACAAAGCAAATGCAACACGTTTCTGACCGATAGCCATACTACCAAGGCCATGTTATTCTCACGTGAACAGAACTTGCGTGTACCAAGAAAATAGGATTACTGAAACATGATGCAACAACATTAGAAGTAGACAACAATCGCCTCCCTAAGCTTGGTGCACTTCTTCATGATGTGCATGCCAATGCGCTCTCTCATCTCTTGGAACTTGACTCTCCCAAGGGCCTTTGCCAGCTTACTGATCTTTGGTGCCAACATGTTCAATGCCATTGTCTCCATTCTCCACATACCCTCTGATAAAGTGATACTGGATATCAATATGTTTACTTCTTTCATGATAAACTGGATTCCTGCTTAAGGAGGTGGCCTTACTAGTTGTCGATCCTCAACACCACTCGATCGACCTCTCTTCCCTTGAGATCAGCTAGTAATCTGCCCAGCCAAATTCCATGACAAGTTGCAGCTCCACCGGAAATGTACTCAGCCTCACAAGAGGACATTGCAACATTTTTTGTTTCTGAGAGTTCCAGCTGATATGACTCAATCCCAGGTAGAAAATCATGCCACTAGTACTCTTGCGGTCATTGACATCACCAGCTAAAACACTATCATTATAGCCATAAATCTACAACTTCCCTTTTTAACCCTTTTCATATAAGCAGCCCAAATTTAGAGTACCAATTATGTACCTGAGTATATGTTTCACTGCCTTCATATGTTCTTCATGTTGGGAATCGTTGCATGGAAAAGAAAAAAAAATCTACGCACATGCAATGATCTATCCAAGGAGATGCATAGCAACAAGGGAGAGAGTGTGTCTACGTACCCTCATAGACCGTAAGCGGAAGCGTTTCTTAACGCGGTTGATGTAGTCGAACTTCTTCGCGCTTCAACCGATCAAGTACCGAACGCACGGCACCTCCACGTTCTGCACACGTTCAGCTCGGTGACGTCCCTCGCCTTCTTGATCCAGCAAGATGTCGAGGTAGTAGATGAGTTTCGTTAGCACGACAGCATGGTGACGATGATGGTGAAGTGATCCTCGCAGGGCTTCGCCTAAGCACTATGAAAATATGATCGGAGGTGTAAACGGTGGAGGGGGACGCCGCACACAGCTAAACAATTGTCTGGGGTGTGCTAGGTGCTCCCCCCATATATATAGGTGGGAGGGGGAGGGGAGAGGCCAGGAGGTGCCCCAAGTAGGACCGAATCCTACTTGGGCTCCTCCCAAGCCGCCCCCTGCCATATATGTCGGAGGGGGAAGGAAAGAGAGGGGGAGAGGGAAGGAAGGGGGAATCCTATTCCTCTCTTTCCTTTCCCTTCCCCTCTTTCCTTCTCCTCCTTGGCCGGCCAATATGGGGGGCGCACCAGCCCCTTATTGCTGGTGCATTTCCTCTCTTGGCCCATAAGGCCCATATCTTTTGCTGGGGGTGCCCGGAACCCCTTCCGGAGACCCGATAAGTATGAGGCACCCCCTGAAACACTTCCGGTGTACGAATACTATCGTCATATATATCAATCTTTACCTCTCAACAATTTTGAGACTCCTCGACATGTTCGTGATCTCATCCAGGAGTCCGAACAACATTCGATCACCAAATCACATAAATCATATAATATTATATCATCATCGCACATTAAGCGTGCGGACCCTACGGGTTCGAGAACTATGTAGGCATGACCGAGACACCTCTCTGGTTAATAACCAATAGCGGAACCTGGACGCCCATATTGGCTCCTACATATTGTACGAAGATCTTTACCGATCGAACCGTTATGACAACATACATAATTCCCTTTGTCCGTCGGTATGTTACTTGCCCGAGATTCGATCGTCGGTATCTTCATACCTAGTTCAATCTCGTTACAGGCAAGTCTCTTTACTCGTTTCGTAATACATCACCTCGTGACTAACTCCTTAGTCATTGGCTTGCAAGCTTATGATGTGTATTACCGAGAGTGCCAAGAGATACCTCTCTGATACTCGGAATGACAAATCCTAATATCGATCTATGCCAACTCAACAAACACCTTCGCAGATACCAGTAGAGCATCTTTATAATCACCTAGTTACGTTATGATGTTTGATAGCACACAAGGCATTCCTCCGGTATCCGGGAGTTGCATAATCTCATAGTCGAAGGAATATGTATTTGACATGTGCTACTTCTTGAGCTTGCGTTGGTTTTTTCCTTGAAGAGGAAAGGGTGATGCAGGAAAGTACAGAAAAGTATTTCCCTCAGTTTGCGAAACAAGGTATCAATCCAGTAGGAGACAATGCACAAACAACCAATACCTGCACAAACAATCAAACAACTTGCACCCAACGCGATAAAGGGGATGTCAATCCCTTCACGGTTACTTGCAAAAGTGAGATATGATAGAGATGGATGAAACTAGACAAAAGGTAAAGTAAATATTTTTGGTATTTTTGGTTTATAGATCGGAAAGTAAAAGATTGCAAAATAGTAGATCGAAAACTTATATGATGGAAAATAGACCGGGGGCCATAGGTTTCACTAGAGGCTTCTCTCAAGATAGCAAATAACACGGTGTGTGAACAAATTACTGTAGAGCAATTGATAGAAAAGCGCAAAGTTATGACGATATCTAAGGCAATGATCATGAATATAGGCATCACGTCGATGTCAAGTAGACCGAAACGATTCTGCGTCTACTACTATTACTCCGCAAATCGACCGACTCCTGCCTGCGTCTAGAGTATTAAGTTCATGAAGAACAAAGTAATGCATTAAGTAAGAAGACATGATGTAGAGGAATAAAATCAAGCAATATGATGTAAACCCCATCTTTTTATCCTCGATGGCAACAATACAATACGTGCCTTGCTGCCCCTACTATTACTGGGAAAGGACACCGCAAGATTGAGCCCAAAGCTAAGCACTTCTCCCATTGTAAGAAAAACCAATCTAGTTGGCCAAACCAAACCGATAGTACGAAGAGAATTACAAAGATATCAAACCATGCATAAAAGAATTCATAGAATATTCTAATAATATTCATAGATAAGCTTATCATATATCCACAATTCATCAGATCTCGACGAACACACCGCAAAAGAAGTTTGCATCGGATATCTCCAAGAACATCGAGGAGAACATGGTATTGAGAATCAAAGAGAGAGAAGAAGCCATCTAGCTACTAGCTATGGACCCGTATGTCTGTGGTAAACTACTCACGCTTCACCGGAAGGGCAATAGAGTTGATGTAGAAGCCCTCCGTGATCGAATCCCCCTTCGGCAGGATGCCGGAAAAGGCCCCTAGATGGGATCTCACGGGTACAGAAGGTTGTGACGGTGGAAAAGTGTTTTCGTGGATGCTTCTGGTGGTTTGGGAATATATGTGAACATATAGGCGAAGGAATTAGGTCAGGAGAGTCACAAGGGGCCCGCAAGACAGGGGGCACGCCCTACCACCCTGGGTGCCCCCTCCACCCTTGTGGCCGCCTCGTGGCTCCTCCGACTTGATCTCCAAGTCTGCTGGGTGTCTTCTGGTCCAAGAAAAATCATCGCGAAGGTTTTATTCCGTTTGGACTTTGTTTGGTATTCCTTTTCTGCGAAACTCTAATACAAGGAAAAAAACAGAAACTGGCACTCGGCTCTAGGTTAATAGGTTAGTCCCAAAAATAATATAAAATAGCACAGTAATGCATATAAAACATCCAAAACAGATAATATAATAGCATGGAACAATAAAAAATTGTAGATATGATGGAGACGTATCAGCATGAAGAAAGCAATAGCAATAAAACTGAACGATCATAATGCTAAGCTAAAGGATGGGTCTTGTCCATCACATCATTCTCCTAATGATGTGATCCCGTTATCAAATGACA
This sequence comes from Aegilops tauschii subsp. strangulata, assembly GCF_002575655.3. Taxonomy (NCBI): domain Eukaryota; kingdom Viridiplantae; phylum Streptophyta; class Magnoliopsida; order Poales; family Poaceae; genus Aegilops; species Aegilops tauschii. The sequence continues at coordinate 627,138,429 of NC_053036.3, read as the reverse complement.
ACTCATGTCCATGGTTAGGAAATCTTAACCATCTTTGATCAACGAGCTAGTCAAGTAGAGGCTCACTAGGGACACATCGTTTGTTTATGTATTCACACATGTATTTAGGTTTCTGCTCAATACAATTCTAGCATAAATAATAAAACTTTATCATGAATAAGGAAATATAAAATAACAACTTTATTATTGCCTCTAGGGCATATTTCCTTCAGTCTCCCATTTGCACTAGAGTCAATAATCTAGATTACATTGTAATAAATCTAACACCCATGGAGTGGTGCTGATCATGCTTTGCTCGCGGAAGTGGCTTAGTCAACGGGTCTGGTACATTCATATCCATATGTATTTTGCAAATCTCTATGTCTCCCTCCTTGACTTGTTCACATATGGAGTTGAAGCATCTCTTGATGTGTTTGGTTCTCTTGTGAAATCTGGATTCCATTGCCAAGGCAATTGCTCCAGTATTGTCACAAAAAATTTCATTGGACCCGATGCACTAGGTATTACACGTAGATCGGATATGACCTCCTTCATCCAAACTCCTTCATTTGCTGCTTCCAAAGAAGCTATGTACTCTGCTTCACATGTAGATCCCGCCACGCCGCTCTACTTGGAACTGCACCAACTGACAGCTCCACCATTCAATATAAATACGTATCTGGTTTGTGACTTAGAGTCATCTGGATCAGTGTCAAAGGTAGCATCAACGTAACCATTTACAATGAGCTCTTTGTCACCTCCATAAACGAGAAACATATCCTTGGTCCTCTTTAGGTACTTCAGGATGTTCTTGACCGCTGTCCAGTGATCCACTCCTGGATTACTTTGGTACCTCCCTGCCAGACTTATGTCAAGACACACATCAGGTCTGGTACACAGCATAGCATACATGATAGAACCTATGGCTGAAGCATAGGGAATGACTTTCATTTTCTCTCTATCTTCTGCAGTGGTCGGGCTATGAGTCTGACTCAACTTCACACCTTGCAACACAGGCAACAACCCTTTCTTTGACTGATCCATTTTGAACTTCTTCAAAACTTTGTCAAGGTATGTGCTTTGTGAAAGTCCTATTATGCGTCTTGATCTATCTCTATAGATCTTGATGCCCAATAGATAAGCAGCTTCACCGAGGTCTTTCATTGAAAAACTCTTATTCAAGTATTCTTTTATGCTATCCAGAAATTCTACAACATTTCCAATCAGCAATATGTCATCTACATATAATATTAGAAATGCTACAGAGCTCCCACTCACTTTCTTGTAAATACAGGCTTCACCGAAAGTCTGTATAAAACCATATGCTTTGATGACCTCATCAAAGCGTATATTCCAACTCCGAGATGCTTGCACCAGTCCATAGATGGATCGCTGGAGCTTGCACACTTTGTTAGCACCTTTAGGATCGAAAAAACCTTTCATTTGCATCATATACAACTCTTCTTTAAGAATCCATTAAGGAATGCAGTTTTGACGTCCATTTGCCAGATTTAATAATTATAAAATGCGGCAATTGCGAACATGATTCGGACGAACTTAAGCATCGCTATGGGTGAGAAAGTCTCATCGTAGTCAACCCCTTGAACTTGTCGAAAATCTTTTGCGACAAGTTGAGCTTTGTAGACAGTAACATTACCATCAGCGTCAGTCTTCTTCTTGAAGATCCATTTATTCTCTATGGCTTGCCGATCATTGGGCAAGTCCACCAAAGTCCATACTTTGTTATCATACATGGATCCTATCTCAGATTTCATGGCCTCAAGCCATCTGTCGGAATTTGGGCTCATCATTGCTTCTTCGTAGTTCGTAGGTTCACCATGGTCTAGTAACATGACTTCCAGGATAGGATTACCGTACCACTCTAGTGCGGGACATGCTCTTTTCGACCTATGAGGTCCAGTAGTAACTTGATCCAAAATTTCATGATCGTCAGCATTAGCTTCCTCTCTAGTTGGTGTAGGCATCACGGGAATGGATTTCTCTGATGTGCTACTTTCCAAATTGAGAGAAGGTACAATTACCTCATCAAGTTCTACTTTCCTCCCACTCACTCTTTCGAGAGAAACTCCTGCTCTAGAAATGTTCCATTCTTGGCAACAAAGATCTTGCCTTCGGATCTGTGGTAGAAGGTGTACCCAATTGTTTCCTTAGGGTATCCTATGAAGACGCACTTCTCCGATTTGGGTTCGAGCTTATCGGGCTGAAGCCTTTTGACATAAGTGTCGCAACCCCAAACTTTAGGAAACGACAGCTTAGGTTTCTTGCCAAACCACGGTTCATACGGTGTCGTCTCAACAGATTTAGACGGTGCCTTATTTAATGTGAATGCAGTTGTCTCTAATGCATAACCCCAAAACGATAGTGGTAAATCGGTAAGAGACATCATAGACCGCACCATATCTAGTAAAGTACGGTTATGACATTCGGACACACCATTACGCTGTGGTTTTCCAGGTGGCGTGAGTTGTGAAAATATTCCACATTATTTTAAATGAAGGCCAAACTCATAACTCAAATATTCGCCTCCACGATCGGATCATAGAAACTTTATTTTCCTATTACGATAATTCTCCACTTCACTCTGAAATTCTTTGAACTTTTCAAATGTTTCAGACTTGTGTTTCATTAAGTAGATATACCCATATCTGCTCAAATCATCTGTGAAGGTCAGAAAATAATGATACCCGCCGCGTGCCTCAACACTCATGGGACCACATACATCAGTGTGTATTATTTCCAATAAGTCATTGGTCCGCTCCATTGTTTCGGAGAACGGAGTTTTAGTCATCTTGCCCATGAGGCATGGTTCGCAAGTATCAAATGATTCATAATCAAGTGATTCCAAAAGCCCATCTGCATGGAGTTTCTTCATGCGCTTTACACCAATATGACCTAAACGGCAGTGCCACAAATATGTTGCACTATCATTATCAACTTTGCATCTTTTGGCATCAATATTATGAATATGTGTATCACTACAATCGAGATTCAACAAAAATAGACCACTCTTCAAGGGTCCTTGACCATAAAAGATATTACTCATATAAATAGAACAACCATTATTCTCTGACTTAAATGAATAACCGTCCCGCACTAAACAAGATCCAGATATAATGTTCATGCTCAACGCTGGCACCAAATAATAGTTATTCAAGTCTAAAACTAATCCCGATGGTAGATGTAGAGGTAGCGTGCTGACGATGATCACATCGACCTTGAAACCATTCCCGACACGCATCGTCACCTCGTCCTTAGCCATTCTTCGTTTAATCCGTAGCTCATGTTTTGAGTTACAAATATGAGCAACCGAACCAGTGTCAAATACCCAGGCGCTACTATGAGCATTAGTAAGCTACACATTGTTGGAAATATGCCCTAGAGGCAATAATAAATGGTTATTATTATATTTCTTTGTTCATGGTCATTGTCTATTATTCATGCTATAATTGTATTGTCCGGAAATCGTAATACATGTGTGAATACATAGACCACAACCTGTCCCTAGTAAGCCTCTAGTTGACTAGCTCGTTGATCAACAGATAGTCATGGTTTCCTGACTATGGACATTGGATGTCATTGATAACGGGATCACATCATTAGGAGAATGATGTGATGGACAAGACCCAACTTAAGCATAGCATAAAAGATCGTGTAGTTTCGTTTGCTAGAGCTTTTCCAATGTCAAGTATCTTTTCCTTAGACCATGAGATCGTGCAACTCCCGGATACCGTAGGAGTGCTTTGGGTGTGCCAAACGTCACAACGTAACTGGGTGACTATAAAGGTGCATTACGGGTATCTCCGAAAGTGTCTGTTGGGTTGGCACGGATCGAGACTGGGATTTGTCACTCCGTGTAAACGGAGAGGTATCTCTGGGCCCATTCGGTAATGCATCATCATAATGAGCTCAATGTGACTAAGGCGTTAGTCACGGGATCATGCATTGCGGTACGAGTAAAGAGACTTGCCGGTAACGAGATTGAACTAGGTATTGGGATACCGACGATCGAATCTCGGGCAAGTAACATACCGATTGACAAAGGGAATTGCATACGGATTGATTGAATCCTCGACACCGTGGTTCATCCGATGAGATCATCGTGGAACATGTGGGAGCCAACATGGGTATCCAGATCCCGCTGTTGGTTATTGACCGAAGAGGCGTCTCGGTCATGTCTGCATGTCTCCCGAACCCGTAGGGTCTACACACTTAAGGTCCGGTGACGCTAGGGTTGTAGAGATATATGTATGCGGAAACCCGAAAGTTGTTCGGAGTCCTGGATGAGATCCCGGACGTCACGAGGAGCTCCAGAATGGTCCGGAGGTAAAGATTTATATATGGGAAGTCTTATTTTGGTCGCCGGAAAAGTTTCGCACTTTATCGGTATTGTACCGGGAGTGCCGAAAGGGGTCCGGGGGTCCACCAAGGGGGTGCACCAGCCCCGGGGGGCCACATGGGCTGTAAGGGGTGCGCCTTGGCCTATATGGGCCAAGGGTACCAGCCCCAAGAGGCCCATGCGCAAGAGATAAGAAAAAAGGGAGAGTCCTAAAGGGGGAAGGCACCTCCGAGGTGCCTTGGGGGGAAAGGACTCCCCCCTGGCCGCACCCTTCCTTGGAGGAAGGGGCAAGGCTGCGCCCCCCCCTCTCCCTTGGCCCTATATATAGTGGGGGGAAGGGAGGGCAGCAATATCTAAGCCTTGGGCGCCTCCCTCCTCCCCTGCAACACCTCTCTCTCTCTCGCAGAAGCTCGGCGAAGCCCTGCCGGAGACCCGCTACATCCACCACCACGCCGTCGTGCTGTTGGATCTCCATCAACCTCTCCTTCCCCCTTGCTGGATCAAGAAGGAGGAGACGTTGCTGCACCGTACGTGTGTTGAACGCGGAGGTGCCGTACGTTCGGCACTCGGTCATCGGTGATTTGGATCACGGCGAGTATGACTCCGTCATCCACGTTCATTGGAACGCTTCCGCTCGCGATCTACAAGGGTATGTAGATGCACTCCCTTCCCCTCGTTGCTAGTAGACTCCATAGATGCATCTTGGTGAGCGTAGGAAAATTTTAAATTATGCTACGATTCCCAACACACATCAATAACATGTATATCAAATATACCTTTGTTCACTTTGCCATCCTTCTTATCCGCCAAATACTTGGGGCAGTTCCGCTTCTAGTGACCAGTCCCTTTATTGTAGAAGCACTCAGTTTCAGGCTTGGCTCCAGCTTTTGGTTTCTTCCCGAGAGTGGCAACTTGCTTGTCATTCTTCTTGAAGTTCCCCTTCTTTCCCTTGCCCTTTTTCTTGAAACTAGTGGTCTTGTTAACCATCAACACTTGATGCTCCTTCTTGATTTCTACCTGCGCAGCTTTGATCATTGCGAAGAGCTCGGGAATTGTCTTGTCCATCCCTTGCATATTATAGTTCATCACGAAGCCTTTGTAGCTTGGTGGTAGTGATTGAAGCACTCTTTCAATAACACTATCAACTGGAAGATTAACTCCCAGCTGAGTCAAGTGATTATGATAACCAGACATTTTGAGTATGTGTTCACTAATAGAACTATTCTCCTCCATCTTGCAGCTATAGAACTTGTTGGAGACTTCATATCTCTAAACTCGGGCATTTGCTTCAAATATTAACTTCAACTCCTAGAACATCTCATATGCTCCATGACATTCAAAACGTCTTTGAAGTCCCGGTTCTAAGCCGTAAAGCATGGCACACTGAACTATTGAGTAGTCATCAGACCGAGCTTCCCAGACGTTCAAAACATCAGCATCTACTCCTACAGCAGGCCTTTCACCTAGCGGTGCATCAAGGACATAATTCTTCTGTGCAGCAATGAGGATAATCCTTAAGTTACGGACCCCTTCCATGTAGTTGCTACCATCATCTTTCAACTTAGCTTTCTCTAGGAACACATCAAAATTCAGGGGAACAGTAGCACAGGCCATTGACCTACAACATAGATATGCAAGTACTATCAGGACTAAGTTCATGATAAATTAAGTTCAATTAATCAAATTACTTAAGAACTCCCACTTAAATAGACATCCCTCAAGTCATCTAAGTGATACGTGATCCAAATCAACTAACCCATGTCCAATCATCATGTGAGTTGGAGTAGTCATCAATGGTGAACATCTTTATGTTGATCATATCTACTATACGATTCATGTTCAAGCTTTCGGTCTCTAGTGTTCCGAGGCCATGTCTGTACATGCTAGGCTCGTCAAGTTTAACCCAAGTATTCCACATGTGCAAAACTAGCTTGCACCCGTTGTATGTGAACGTAGAGTCTATCACACCCGATCATCACGTGGTGTCTTAACACGACGAACTGTAGCAACGGTGCATACTCACGGAGAACACTTTTACCTTGAGATTTAGTGAAGGGATCATCTTAAAATGCTACCGCCGTACTAAGCAAAATAAGATGCATAAAAGATAAACATCACATGCAATCAAAATATGTGACATGATATGGCCATCATCATCTTGTGCTTTTGATCTCCATCTGCAAAGCATCGTCATGATCTCCATCATCACCGGCTCGACACCTTGATCTCCATCGTTGCGTCGTGGTCGTTGATGCGGCTTGAAGCTACGTCGGTATTTCCCCAAAGAGGAAGGGATGATGCATCACAGCGGCGGTAGGTATTTCCCTCAGATGTGAAACCAAGGTTATCGAACCAGTAGGAGAACCAAGCAACACAACGTAAAAAGCACCTGCACACAAATAACAACTTCTCGCAACCCGACCTGTAAAAGGGGTTGTCAATCCCTTTTGGGTACGGCGCCTCAAGATAGGCAAACGGACGTGAATAAATTTGTAGTAAATTGATAGATCGAACGCGAAATAAAATAAATAAGGAATAATTGTAGCAAGGTATTTTTGTATTTTTAGATTAATAGATCTTAAAATAAATGCAAAGGAAAAGTAGATCACAAAAGCAAATAATATGAGAAAGAAGACACGGGGGCCGTAGGTTTCACTAGTGGCTTCTCTCGAGAAAAATAACAAACGGTGGGTGAACAAATTACTGTTGGGCAATTGACAAAACTTCAAATAATCATGATGATATCCAGGCAATGATCATTACATAGGCATCATGTCCAAGATTAGTAGACCGACTCCTGCCTGCATCTACTAGTATTACTCCACACATCAACCGCTATCCAGCATGCATCTAGTGTATTAAGTTCATGCAGAAACGGAGTAATGCAATAAGAACGATGACATGATGTAGACAAGATCTATCTATGTAGAGATAGACCCCATCGTTTTATCCTTAGTAGCAATGATACATACGTGTTGGTTCCCTTTCCGTCACTGGGATCAAGCACCGTAAGATCGAACCCACTACAAAGCACCTCTTCCCATTGCAAGATAAATAGATCAAGTTGGCCAAACAAAACCCAAATATCGGAGAAGAAATACGAGGCTATAAGTAATCATGCATAAAAGAGATCAAAGAAACTCAAATACTTTCATTGATATAAAAAGATAGATCTGATCATAAACTCAAAGTTCATCGATCCCAACAAACACACCGCAAAAGAGTTACATCATATGGATCTCCAAGAGACCATTGTATTGAGAAATCAGCGAGAGAGAGAGAGAGAGAGAGAGAGAGAGAGAGAGAGAGAGAGGGGAAGCCATCTAGCTACTAACTACGGACCCGAAGGTCTACAAAGAACTACTCACGCATCATTGGAGAGGCACCAATGGAGTTGGTGAACCCCATCCGAGATGGTGTCTAGATTGGATCTGGTGGTTCTGGACTCTGCGGCAGCTGGATGAATATTTCTTCGACTCCCCTAGGGTTTCTGGAATATTGGGGTATTTATAGAGCAAAGAGGCGGTCCGAGGGGCACCGGAGGTGGGCACAACCCACCATGGCGCGCCTGGGCCTCCTGGCGCGCCATGTTGGGTGGTGCTCTCCTCGGAGCACCCCCCCTGGCACAGCCAGTGCCTATTGTGTTCCTTCTAGTTCAAAAAAAAATCTCCGTAAAGTTTCATTGACTCCGTTTGGTATGGATTTCCTGCGATGTAAAAAACATGCAGAAAACAGCAACTGGCACTTGGCACTTTGTCAATAGGTTAGTACCAAAAAATGATATAAAATGACTATAAAATAATTATAAAACATCCAAGATTGATAATATAACAACATGGAACAATAAAAAATTATAGATACATTGGAGACGTGTCAGCATCCCCAAGCTTAACTCCTACTCGTCCTCGAGTAGGTAAGTGATAAAAACAAATTCTTTGATGTGGAATGCTGCCTATCATGTCATATCATATTTCTTTTCTTTATAGCATGGACATTAGGACTTTTATATTGTTCAAAGCAATAGTCTAGTTTTGACATGATAATTTAGATACTCAAGCATATCAACAAGCAAGCATGTCTTTCAAAATATCAACACTAAAATAAGTTATCCCTAGCCCATTATGCTCAATCATTGATCTATTCATGAAACACACTCGCATATTAGCTACACCCAATACTCAAGTACGATCATATTGCCTCCTAGTTTGTTCTTTTTATAAGAGAAGATGGAGACTCAAATTCAAAATAAAAATTGCATAAAGTAAAAGAAAGGCCCTTCGCAGAGGGAAGTAGGGATTTGTAGAGATGCCAGAGCTCAAAGCGAAAAACTTAGAGGTAAAAACATTTTGGGAGGTGTATCCTTCCCACCAACGAAAACGACTTAGAGTTCCCAACATTTTCCATGCTAGATATATCATAGGCGGTTCCCAAACAGAAAATAAATTTTATTCCTTTTTCAACCATACTTTCGCTTTCCATGGCTAACCGTATCCACGGGTGCCCTCCATACCAACACTTTCCAAGGAATTTATTTTTGACAACATCAAGTAAATTCAATTTGTTTTTCATTTCGGGACTGGGCATCCCTAATACCTTTGCCTTACTCTTGTGGAATGACAAGTTAATAAACACTCATCGTGGGAATAACACATCTAGCATGGAAAATATTAGCCACCCCTCACCGCTCCGCGAGCGAAACGAACACAAAAAAGAGAAGTTTATTTTGAAAATTAGAGATGGCACATACAAATTTGCTTATAACGGCAAAAGAATACTGCATATAGATAGATATAGTGGACTCATGTGGTAAAACTGGTTTAAGGGTTTTTGGATGCACAAGTAGAGACCATACTTAGTGCAAAATGAAGGCTAGCAAAAGAATGGGAAGCGACCAACCAAGAATCGAATAATCTCATAAGCGAGCATTAAGCATAATTAACACTGAATAATGCACCACAAGTAGGATATAATTTCATTGCACTATTATTGACTTTCGCGCTTGCATAGGGAATCACTAACCTTAACACCAATATTCTTACTAAAGCATAATTACTCATCAACACAACTCACATATCGCATCATCATATCTCAAAACTATTACTAAGAGTCAAGTTTATTTTGTCCAATGATCTTCATGAAAGTTTTTATTATATCCTTCTTGGATATCTATCACTTTGGAACTAATTTTTATATGTTGCTTTTGATAAGCTCAAACAAATATAAGTGAAGATCATGAGCATAATATTTTTTCTTTCTCTCAAATTAATTTAAGTGAAGCAAGAGAGAATTTTCATGAAAATTTTATTAACTCTCAAATAAATCAAAGTGAAGCAAGAGAACATTTCTTCAAAGATACTAAAGCACAACGTGCTCAAAAAGATATAAGTGAAGCACTAGAGCAAGTCCATAGCTGATAAAAATTTGAGTGAAGCATAAAGAGCAATTCTAACAAGTCATGGCATAATTTTGGCTCTCTCAAATAGGTGTGTCCAGCAAGGAATCAAGACTTAAAACACAAAATAAAACAAGCAAAGACTCATAACATAAAAGACGCTCCAAGCAAGACACATAGTATGTGACGAATAAAAATATAGTTTTGAGTAAAATACCGATGGTCGTTAGAAGAAAGAGGGGATGCCACTCGGGGGCATCCCCAAGCTTATTTGTTTGCTCATTTTTTACTCCTTATTCCTTCATCCATCGTAAGATAACCCAAAACTTGAAAACTTCAATCACACAAAACTCAACAAAACCTTCGTGAGACCCGTTAGTGTAAGAAAACAAATCACTACTATAAGTACTGTACCAAACCAATTCATATTTTGTTCTTGCATTATATATATTGTATTCCAACTTTTATATGGCAAAAGCTCATCAAAGAAAACCATAGAGCCATCAAAATAAGCACACAACGCAAAGAAAACAGAATTTGTCAAAACAGAACAGTCTGTAGCAATCTGAATATTTCGAATACTTCTGAAACTCCAAAAATTCTGAAAATTTAGGACGACCTGAGAAATTTGTATATTAATCTTCTGCAAAAAGAGTTGGCATTTTTCCACGCTCGGATAAAAAATAATAATTGTTTTCGTGAGCGCAAAAGTTTCTGTTTTTCAGCAAGATCAAAGCACTATCACTCAAGAAGATCCTAATGGCTTTACTTGGCACTAACACTAATTAAAACACACAAAAACAATCATAACAGTAGCATAATTGTGTAAACACTCAAGAACAGAAAGCAAAAAGCAAAAATAAATTTTATTCATTGGGTTGTCTCCCAACAAGCGCTATAGTTTTACGCCCTTAGGTAGGCATAAAGCAAGGATCTAAGTTTTGTCATCTTTGTTTCGAGATCCATAAGATGCCCTCATGATTGATTCATATGGTGGCGTAATTCTTTTTCTAGGGAAGTGTTCCATACCATTCCTCAAGGTAAATTGGAACTTAATATTGCCTTCTTTCATATCAATCACGGCACCAATAGTGCGTAAAACCGTCTACCAAGAAAATTGGGCAAGACGGATTGCAATCAATATCAAGAACAATGAAATCTATGGGCACATAATTCGTATTTTCAAGAATAAGAACATCATTAATTCTTCCCATAGGCTTTTTAATAGTATAATCCGCCAAGTGCAAACTTAAAGAACAAGCTTCAAGATCGGTAAGACCAGGCACATCACATAGAGATTTCAGAATTGTAGAAACACTAGCACCCAAGTCACACAAAGCAAAGCATTCATAATTTTTAATCTTGACTTTGATAGTAGGTTCCCATTCATCATGCAATTTTCTAGGAACTGAAACTTCTAATTCCATTTTTTCTTCAAAAGCTTTCATCATAGCATCAACAATATGTTTAGTAAAAGCTTTATTTTGTTCATAAGCATGGGGTGAATTTATCATGGATTGCAACAAAGAGATACAATCAATCAAATAGCAACTATCATAATTAATTTCTTTGTAATCCAAAAGAGTGGGCACATCACTAGATAAAGTTTTGACCTCTTCAAACCCACTTTCATCAATTTTCTCAATAAGATTTTCACCCTTCGAAATATTGGGACACCTTCTACCTAAAGTTGACTCTTGTCCAGTCCCTTTTTCATCAATTTTAATTTTACTAAACAAGGAATCAATAGAAGAAATACCAATCATTTTAAGATCTTCATCACTCTTACGAAAGAAATCGCTAAAAAATGCTTTTTCTAAAAATTCTCTTTTAGCTCTAAGCATAGCAGTTCTTTTCTTACTTTCATCCATAAAAACATAAAGATCTTTAATTGATTCATCTACTTTAGGAAAAAAAAATCATCTTGAGAATTTCCACATCAAGAGCAATTCTATCAACAGTTCTAGAAAAATCATCAGTCTTATCTACTTTTTCTTCTATGGAAGTGTTGAAAACTTTTTGCGTGTTGATAAATTCTTTAATATTATTCTCAAGATCATATGTGTTCCTATTATTATTATAAGATTGATTTCCATAGGAATTACCGTAATTATTAGAGGAATTACTAGGAAAAGGCCTAGAATTAAAATTACCTCTATAAGCATTGTTGTTAAAATTATTTCGAGAGATAAAATTCACATCTACGGCATCACTATTTTGCTCAATCAAACTAGAAAAAGGCATATCATTAAAATAAATAGGAGCACCATTACTAGCAACCAATTTCATAAGAGCATCAACTTTTCACTCAAAGAAGAAATTTCTTCAATCGAATTAACCTTTTTACTAGTAAGAGCTCTTTCGGCATGCCATTGAGAATAATCTGCCATAATATTATCAAGCAATTTGGTGGATTCACCCAAAGTAATTTCCACAAAAGTACCACCCGCGGCAGAATCTAAAATAATACGAGAAACAAAATTCAATCCCGCATAAAAAATTTGTATGATCATCCAAAGATTTAACCCATGAGTTGGGTATTTCCTTAGCATCATTTTCATCCTTTCCCAAGATTGTGCAACATGCTCATGTTCGAGTTGCTTGAAATTCATGATCTGGGTTCTAAGGGAAATAATTTTTGCGGGTGGAAAATACTTAGTGATAAAAGCATGTTTGCACTTATTCCAAGAATTGATACTATTGCGAGGCAAAGAAGAAAACCAAATTTTTGCAGAATCATGCAAAGAGAACGAAAATAATTTCATCTTGACAATATCATTGTCCACATCTTTTTTCTTTTGCATATTGCATAATTCCACGAAGGTATTAAGATGGGACGCGGCATCCACATTAGGAGTACCGGAAACTTGATCTTTCATGACAAGATTCAACAAAGCAGTATTAATATCACAAGACTCCGCACTAGTGGCGGGAGGAGCAATCGGAGTGCCAATAAAATCATTGTTGTTGGTATTTCAGAGATCACATAACTTGGTGTTCTCTTGAGTCATGATGACTTCACAACAAGATTGCACTCAAAAACCGATCCGGCAAGAAAACGGCGAACGAAAAAGAGGGGCGAATAAAACGGCAAATTTTTGTGAAGTGGGGGATAGGAAAACGAGAGGCAAATGGCAAATAATGTAAATTGTGAGGAGATGAGATTTCTCATTAGGAACCTGGTATATGTTGAAGATCTTCCCCGGCAATGGCGCCAGAAATTCCTTTTGATGCGGCTTGAAGCTACGTCGGTATTTCCCCAAAGAGGAAGGGATGATGCATCACAGCGGCGATAGGTATTTCCCTCAGATGTGAAACCAAGGTTATTGAACCAGTAGGAGAACCAAGCAACACAACGTAAACAGCACCTGCACACAAATAACAACTTCTCGCAACCCGCCGTGTAAAAGGGGTTGTCAATCACTTTCGGGTACGGTGCCTCAAGATAGGCAAATGGACGTGAATAAATTTGTAGTAAATTGAAAGATCGAACGCCAAATAAAATAAATAAGAAATAATTGCAGCAAGGTATTTTTGTATTTTTAGATTAATATATCTGAAAATAAATGCAAAGGAAAAGTAGATCGCAAAAGCAAATGATATGAGAAAGAAGACCCGGGGGCCGTAGGTTTCACTAGTGTCTTCTCTCGAGAAAAATAGCAAACGGTGGGTGAACAAATTACTATTGGGCAATTGAAAATACTTCAAATAATCATGACGATATCCAGGCAATGATCATTACATAGGCATCACGTCCAAGATTAGTAGACCGACTCCTGCCTGCATCTACTAGTATTACTCCACACATCGACCGCTATCCAGCGTGCATCTAGTGTATTAAGTTCACGGAGAAACAGAGTAATGCAATAAGAACGATGACATGATGTAGACAAGATCTATCTATGTAGAGATAGACCCCATCATTTTATCCTTAGTAGAAACGATACATACGTATCGGTTCCCTTTCTGTCACTGGGATCAAGTACCGTAAGATCGAACCCACTACAAAGCACCTCTTCCCATTGCAAGATAAATAGATCAAGTTGGCCAAACAAAACCCAAATATCGGAGAAGAAATACGAGGCTATAAGTAATCATGCATAAAAGAGATCAAAGAAACTCAAATACTTTCATGGATATAAAAAGATAGATCTGATCATAAACTCAAAGTTCATCGATCCCAACAAACACACCGCAAAAGAGTTACATCCTATGGATCTCCAAGAGACCATTGTATTGAGAAATCAGCGAGAGTGAGAGAGAGAGAGATACAGAGAGAGGAAGCCATCTAGCTACTAACTATGGACCCGAAGGTCTACAAAGAACTACTGATGCATCATCAGAGAGGCACCAATGGACGTGGTGAACCACATCCGAGATGGTGTCTGGATTGGATCTGGTGGTTCTAGACTCTGCAACGGGTGGATGAATATTTCATCAACTCCCCTAGGGTTTCTGGAATAATGGGGTGTTCATAGAGCAAAGAGGCCGGTGGAACCGGTCTCCTGTGCATGGACATGTAAGGTTGGTCCGGGCCACTTCATCCCACAATACTGCCGAATCAAAATAAGACGTTGGTGGTAAGCAGTATGACTAACACCGCCACAACTTTTTGTGTTCTACTCGTGCAGATCATCTATGCATAGACGTGGCTCATGATGCCACTGTTGGGAATCGTTGCATGGAAAAACAAAAAAAGTCTACACACATGAAATGATCTATCCAAGGAGATGCATAGCAACGAGGGGCATAGTGTGTCTACGTACCCTCATAGACCGTAAGCGAAAGTGTTTCTCAACGCGGTTCATGTAGTCAAACTTCTTCGCGCTTCAAGCAATCAAGTACCGAACGCACGGCACCCCCGCGTTCTGCACACGTTCAGCTCGGTGACGTCCCTCGCCTTCTTGATCCAGCAAGATGTCGAGGTAGTAGATGAGTTCCGTCAGCACGACGGCGTGGTGAATTGATGGTGAAGTGATCCTTGCAGGGCTTCGCCTAAGCACTACGAAAATATGATCGGGGTGTAAACGGTGGAGGGGGCGCCGCACACGGCTAAACAATTTTCTGGGGTGTTCTAGGCGCCCCCACCATATATATAGGTGGTAGGGCAGGGAAGAGGCCAGGAGGTGCCCCAAGTAGCACTGAATCCTACTTGGGCTCCTCCCAAGCCGCGCGCCCCCCTGCCATATATGTCGGAGGGGGAAGGAAAGAGAGGGGGAGAGGGAATGAAGGGGAATCCTATTCCTCTCTTTCCTTTCCCTTCCCCTATTTCCTTCTCCTCCTTGGTCGGCCCATATGGGGGGCACACCAGCCCCTTGTGGCTGGTCCGTTTCCCCTCTTGGCCCGTAAGGCGCATATCTTTTGCCGGGGGTGCCTGGAACCCCTTCCGGTGACCCGATGAGTGTGTAGTACCCCCCGAAACACTTCCGGTGTCTTAATACTATCGTACTCTATATCAATATTTACCTCTCGACCATTTTGAGACTCCTCGTCATGTCCGTGATCTCATCCGGGACTCCGAACAACATTCTGTCACCAAAATATATAACTCATATAATATTATATCGTCATCGAACGTTAAGCGTGCGGACCCTACGGGTCTGAAACCTATGTAGACATGACCGAGACACCTCGCCGGTAAATAACCAATAGCGGAACCTGGATGCCCATATTGGCTCCTACATATTCTACAAACATCTTTATCGGTCGAACCGTTATGACAACATACGTAATCCCCTTTGTCTATCGGTATGTTATTTGCCCGAGATTCGGTCATCGGTATCTTCATACCTAGTTCAATCTTGTTACCGGCAAGTCTCTTACTCGTTCCGTAATACATCACCTCGTGACTAACTCCTTAGTCATTTTCTTGCAAGCTTATGATGTGTATTACCGAGAGGGCCCATAGATACCTCTCTGATACTCGGAGTGACAAATCCTAATCTTGATCTATGCCAACTCAATAAACACCTTCGGAGATACCTGTAGAGCATCTTTATAATCACCCAGTTACTTTGTGATGTTTATAGCACATAAGGCATTCCTCCGGTATCCAGGAGTTGCATAATCTCATAGTCAAAAGAATATGTATTTGACATGAAGAAAGCAATAGCAATAAAACTGAACGATCATAATGCTAAGCTAACGGATGGGTCTTGTCCATCACATCATTCTCCTAATGATGTGATCTCGTTATCAAATAACAACTCATGTCCATGGTTAGGAAACCTTAACCATCTTTGATCAACGAGCTAGTTAAGTAGAGGCTCACTAGGGACACGGTGTTTGTTTATGTATTCACACATGTATTTAGGTTTGTGATCAATACAATTCTAGCATAAATAATAAACCTTTATCATGAATAAGGAAATATAAAATAAAATTTTTATTATTGCCTCTAGGGCATATTTCCTTCACTTTAGTTGAGCTTTGACATATGTTTCACAGCCTTCATATGTTCTTTAGTTGAGCTTTGACATTTCTGTGTTTAACTGTACAATGTATCCTTTTGTATTTTGATTAATATCATCTGTTTACCCATTATTATAATTGAAAATGTATAATCGTTTGGACGGTTCATAGATTGTACTATTGATATTTGGAGTGGGATCCCTTGTTTGCAATATAACCTCAAAATTTATGCTCTAGGATTCACTTTGAAGTGTCTTCTTGACCTTCTACTCTATAATCCACTCAGATGGAATGAATATCTTATTTCACATACATTTTACCTCATGCTACGGAGATGGTGCTTATTCTGGCTTCAGGTAAACTTTGATGACGATTTTTGACTTGATCTAGTGAAAGGTCTGGCTTTCTTTCTATTCGATGTCCATACACTACTAGGGAAAAGCCTAGCAGCAGCGCGGGTTTTTGGCCTACCAATAGCGCGGGCACCGGCACTACTAATAGGGCGCTACAGCTAACCCATAGCAGCAGCGCGTGCGTGCCCGCGCTACTGCTATACAAGTGTAGCAGCAGCGTGCTGCGTGGAAGCTCGCTACTGCTAATAGCTCTAGCGCGCTTTGGCCATACGCGCTACTGCTATACAAGTGTAGCAGCAGCGTGCTGCGTGGAAGCTCGCTACTGCTAATAGCTCCAGCGCGCTTTGGCCATACGCGCTACTGCTGTAGTCACGCTGCTGCTAACTTTCCTCCACTCGCTACTGCTAATTTTAGTAGTTTTTGATTTTTTTTCTGCATATTTGTTTTGTATTTGAACAGGCTTTATACAAGAATCTTTAGTACATACAAATGTAATCATCATACACATACAAATCGCTGCGAGACCACAAATGTAATCATAGCATATACATACAAATAGTCTCATCATAATCATCATCCAACACAAAGTGGTATCTCGTCATCATCTCAAAAATAGCGATACATGCAAGTCTCGAATACTTGCAACTACAGCGTCATCCATCTAAACAATGATATACGCGAGAAGTGCTATCACTATGAGTGATAGTGGAACTATGCAGTACATGAGGCGGAGGTCATGAGTCCTCTCTCGCGCTCGCCTGAACCTCAAGTAACTAGCTTGTGCTTCTTGTCTGCTTTTGAAGCCTTTAAGGCTGGCGCCCGAGACCCCCTGCACTTGCACCTGACACTCATGCCACTTGTCATAGACTCCCGGAACCTTCCCTTCGTACACGACATAGCACTTCGCCATCAAGAAACTAGGTACCTGTTAGAGCTGCATCTTCATCAAGAGGATGTACAATCATATGCAACAAAATATACTAGAGCAACACGAAAAAGAAAGGTTTAGTAACTAGATGCAACATACAGTACGCAAACTAATTAACTAGAGGTACGCAGGTCATCGAACGCAAACTAACAAAGTAGCGTTACGCAAGTTCGGCAGGGACCGTGGACATCACAAAGTTTCGTCGCTACAGAAAGAATACAAGTTCAACCGAGACATATCGTCATCATCGGCATCATAAATCACTAGAAGTTCCATCCTTCCATATCATCGAGGATGGACCCTAGCTTCTTGAACAGCGTGAGGTCTAGACGTTGCATGCCTATGCGAGTTCAGACGTCAGCTCGCGATATAGGGCCGTGGTGGAACATTCCCTTCTCATCGACGACTTCTTTCATGATGATCGTCGCAATGTCCCTTTGGATGCGAAAGAAGTCATCTCTAAGTTTATAATCCGCTTCTCCATGAGATTCTAGCCACTTGTGGATATGATCATCATTTCTTCTTCTCATGCGAAGCTTTTGGTGATACGTGCTGAACTCAATCATGAGATGGACGATGTAGAATCCATCCTTCTTGCTTGGTTTTGGGACATGGATGCAGGAGAAGTTAGTTTTATGCGCGAATCCCATCTTCTTGTTCCTTTGTTTCCTGATCTGCATGTGGCCACCTCTAATGCTGAAGCCTTGGAGAGAATCATCTAGAATATTCATTATGTGGGTGTAGTCCTTTTTCTCGTAGTCTCTGGAAGGGTCGAAATACACGGCGTGGGAGACTCGCGGGTAAAGAACGATAAGGACGGCGCGCCCGTTGCTGTGGGGAAAAGACACCTCAAATTATTCTCCATATGAGCAAGAAGGAATGATTGAAATGTACGAAAGGGTTGTCCGGAACTGACTTTCTTTGGATGATAAGGCAGGAGGACAATTTCCTGGTCCTTATTTTGTACCATGAAGTTTTGGAGGTAGTCCCTAGCAGTTTCTTGCTCAAAGTCGCCGAGACTCAAGAAAGACTCGTGCATGTAGTATGGATCCGCCACACAGATTTGCGAGACTTATTCTCTCTTCATGATGGAGCTCATATGTAGCGCAAAAAGGCGGACGATTGTAAAATCGAGCCGCCTTGTCAGAAACATCTCAAAGATATGGTCAAACCGCAGGAAGAACACCTCCGCGGGTCGTGTGTCGACGTAGCACTTCCCCTCAGGCACACGAGCCGCGTACGTCAGATATCCAGGATCCTTTGAGGCTAGTAGGCTTTTCTCAGTCAACAGCACATGGTCGTGCAGTCTCCTGAGATCCCCTGATAGTGCCTCCAGTGGTTTTGGCGGTAGCATCGGCCCGCCCGTGAGATGGAACATGGCCGCACCTTTCACGGGTACACGCTCTTCAGAATCCATCGTCTGGCTGCTATGTGCTCTGGCTTGTTTGGAGGCAGCTATCTTCCCCGATCTCTTCCTCTCCTTTTTCTTAGGCACACCTTCCAGACCCTTCCTTCACCCCTGCCCCAGTGTTCCCGGGCTAAGTACTGTACGACCCCCGGCTAGTTGAGCCTGTGTTGAGGTGGCATCTTTAGGCGTGTCCTGTGAGGATTTCATGAAGAGAGACTTTTTGCAATCCCTGCTACGACCTTCCTGCCCGGGCATATCATCCATAGCCTCATTAGCATGCTGATAGCCCGATTCGTCATATGGTTGACTCATCATATCTATGTCATAGTCATACGCGTTTGTATTGAGGAAACCCATAGGGTCGACCTCCATCTCATCATCCATTCTCTGTTCTACAGGACCGATTACATCAGCCAGTACTATTGGACCCCCTTCATCACGTCGTCCGCCGCTCTCACCCGGTACTACAGGAGCTGGTAATTGCGTAGGCGGGGTGGTGGTCTCCGCACATGCTTGTTGATGTGTGGTTATTGGTGTGCTCTCGGTCGGCTCCAGACGAATAAGATTCTTCGGCCATAGCAGCACCCAACCCTTGCAGCTTCCAATCCACGGCGGGGTCTCATCGTCCTCTCCCACATGCTGTACTGGAGGAGGCAAATCCTCGTGCCCCGATTTCACACTAGACAAGCTAACCCTGAAGTGCCCAGCGGGGATCGGCTGGTTGTGGAACGTGGGTTGCAAGGGGTTCATTATCATCCCCTTTCCCACGTCCACCTTCTGGCCTTTGATCAAGTAGAGTATGGTGCATGGGGTTTCTTCGGCCTGCAAACACATATGTCTATGGCGTAAAACATCCGAAAGGAAATGAAACTGGAATATTCTATATATATATATATATATATATATATGTCGGTGCGACATGTAATTACCGTGACGGCGTCAAGCTCAGCCAAAGACGAAGGCCCACCTAGCGCGCCAGAGACTGAGGACGGGCTGCTATGAGTGGGAGCGACTGCGAGAGGAGGCCCGGTTGCGTGAGCAAGTGATGGTGCGGTGGTGTTGTTGTTCATGGAGTTGCTCCCGACGAAACTGGGCAACGGGAAATCATGTACCGTCTTGTCTGGATTTTCCTTCGTCCAGTTGATGATAGCTGGAACCAAGTTAGTAGCAAAATCATTTCTGCAGGCAGTTATAGCTGCATTGACTGCCTGCTGTAGCAACTCATTTTTCTCCTCGGCTGTTTTTTTCGCGTCCTCAGCTGCTTTTTTCTCGACCACAAGCTTCACCTTCGCGTCGATGTCCGCCTGACTAAACTTCTTTTTCTGCTTCTTGGCCTCCAGGCCCTCGTTGTAAAACACCTTCCACGTGGCGCCGTCTCCAGCGCCGTGCACACGACCATATTGCGGCCGCTGGCCCAAGGGAGTCCCTTAAGTTCGTTCAAGGCCCAGTTGAGAGGGGTGTCCCACTTGGGCCTCGTCGGAGAAGTAGGGCTTTCGGCTGCAAGCTGGTGTTGCTTCTCCTGCAGAAGGAGTGTGAACCATTTAGGAATGTGTAGTCGACTAGATATGGAGCTAAATGTAAGGTGGTAAATGAATAATTACCAGTAGTCTAATCAATTTCCTCGTGATCTGGTCCGTGTAAAAAACCTTCTTTTCCTTGTCCCACTTGTAGCGGGCCCTCATGAAGTCACGCTCCAAGGGGTTGGTGAACTTCGCAAAGGGGTCTGGGATACCCGGGGCTTCACGTTCCGCGTCCTCCTTATCCCATATGGGCCTTTTACTGAGGTACCAACGACTTCCGAGGCGATGCTTCCCCGTGTTCCTTTGCTGAAGGCTCTTGAATTTCGCAGCCTTAGCCTTGGCTGCATCGGTAGCGCAAGTGTCCTTGAACTTTTCGAAATCCTCTTCTGTAAGTGTCAGATTTTCCTCCAGAATCTTGGAAAGGGGTTCCTCAGCCTCAATAGCTCGTTTCACCCTCCCTTTCCAGGAGGCCAAATCATTGCTGAACATGCCCATGGCGTGATTGTTAATCTTTTTCATCTTCGGATCATCCCATGGTTGTTCTATGTTATCATCCCGATCGGGGAACTTGAATCTTTTGTGCAACTTCGTCAGGAGCAACTGCGTCAAATGTTCTTTACTCCTTAAGTCATCGTCGTTGATGCTTGCGCATTCCCGTAGGATGCATCCTACTTGGTTCCCATAGCACTTGCGAGGTTCTTCCGGCTCTAATGGCTCAAACTTGCCAGGCGCCATCTTTCTGACCACTAGTCGTCCAATCCCTAGTTTGTTAGGTGTAACACCCTGAGAATCATGCTACAGTAACTCCCTGTGATTAAGCTAATCATGTTGCTAAACAGGGCTTGATCACATTTGAATCACATTCCTTTTCAAACTCCTAGATCAAACTTCAATTAAATTTAAAAGTGGAAAATAAAAGTTTTCAAAAATTTAAACAAAAATGTTCAGTGGGTGCCAAATAATACACTGGTAATTATGGTGGAGGAAACACATTTTTATAAAATACCTAAATACTTTTAAGTGAAATAAAACAGAAAAGAAAATAAACAAATAAAAAGAAAACAGAAAACAGAACAGACAGAGAAAAAGAAAAAAAAGGAGAAGGCCCTTCCCCCCCCCCCACTGGACCCGTGGCCCAAACTGGGCCGCCACCCCCGACCCCCCGGCCCAGCCCACCTCTCCCCCGCGTCCCCTTCCCTGTTCCCCCGACCGGGGTCGGAACAGGGGCCGTCCCCGCCGCACCCCCTCGCCGGCGACGGGGAGGATAAGGGCGCCAGCACCCCCGCCTCCTCGGGCCTCTCTCCCACTCACCCCCGCTCTCCCTCTCGGCCTCTGCGCCTTCCCCCGCCAGATCCACCTCCCTCTCCCCTTCGATCCCCTCTGCCCGAGCGTGCTCGCCGCCGTTCACCGTCGTTCCCGCGGCCACCGTGCCCCGATTGCCCCAACGACGTGCCCGAACGGCTCCCCGCCGTCGACTACGTCGACTACGCCATCGGGAACGAGCCGAGCGCCTCTGCACCGACCTCCACGAGCTCGTCTTCAACCTTCGGATCGCCGGCGTTCGTCGCCGATTCCGGCTACCCCGCGCCCTCCCCGAGCTCACTGCCACTCCCTACGGCTCCGCTGTGAGCTCCCGCTTCTCCTCCCCCTCTCCGTTAGCTCGCCCGCGTACCGTACCCGCTGTTTCCACGCGCGCCCGAACGCCGCGCCGCGGAGCTCGCCGCCGGCGGGTCTCCGGTGACCAAATGGTCACGGGCGTAGGCCCGCTAGCTCGACCGCGTCGTGCCGCACCCGCCTAGCTAGTTAGTTCGGCCGCTCGCGCGCTCTAACGCCGCACCCGCCCCCAGCCCGAAGCACCTCGCCGCCGGCGAGCTCGAAGCACTCGCCCCCGCCCGTTCCAGCCCCTCCGGCCACCACCGTTGGACGCGCGGCGCCGAGCCGCGTCGAACGCGCCCAGCCACGACCCCGCAAACCCACTGTGCGTGAAACCCGCACCCCTCCCGAGCCGCGCCGCCGCGTTTGGCTCGCCGGAGTCGCTCCGGCGCCGGCCGCCGACGTGGCTGGCCTGGGGCCACCCCAGTGTCACTGCCAGTGGGCCCCGTGGGCCCCGTTGACTGGGTCAACCCAGTCAACGTGCTGACTGGGCAGGCTCCGCCACTGACATGCGGGCCCCGCCGCAAAATTAAAAAAAAAGAGAAAAGAAAAATGTTTTATAAATAAAAATAATTAGATTAACTAATCACTCACTGACATATGGGGCCCACCCCTCTAATTAGACTGTTAGTTTAGTTTAAATTAATATTAGACTAACAGAGGCTGACATGTGGGTCCCACTGGACCCACCTGTCTGGTTTGACTGGTCAGCCGACCTGTTGACCTGCTGACGTCAGCATTGCCTCATGCCGACGTCATAATTCATTTTTGCTTAATATAAATAATTCCAGAAATTCAAATAAACTTTGAAAATTCATATCTTTTAAACCGTAACTCGGATGAAAATGTTTTCTATATGAAAGTTGCTCAGAAAGACGAGACGAATCCAAATACGCAGTCTGTTCGTCCACCACACCTCCCTAACCTATCGAACTAGCAACTTTCCCCCTCCGGTCCGTCTGTCCGAAAACGCGAAACATCGGGAATACCTCCCGGATGTTCCCCCCCTTCACCGGTACCACCTACTGTCGCGTTAAGACACACCTAGCACCGCTCATTGTCATGTCATGCATCGTCATGCTTATGTTTGCATTGTATTTACTGTTTCTTCCCCCTCTTCTCTCCGGTAGACTACGAGACCGACACTGCTGCTGCCCAGTTCGACTACGGAGTCGACGACCCCTCCTACTTGCCAGAGCAACCAGGCAAGCCCCCCCCCCCTTGATCACCAGATATCGCCTATACTTCTCTATACTGCTTGCATTAGAGTAGTGTAGCATGTTACTGCTTTCCGATATCCTATTCTGGTGCATAGCCTATCCTTGCTACTATTGTTGTTACCTTTACCTGCAATCCTACATGCTTAGTCTAGAATGCTAGATTTCCATCAGTGGCCCTACATTCTTGTCCGTCTGCTGTGCTATACTATCGGGCCGTGATCACCTGGGCGGTGATCACGGGTATATACTTATATACTATATACATTGCACATGTGATGATTTAAGTCGGGTCGGCTCGTAGGAGTACCCGCGAGTGTATCTTTGTGGCGGAGCGACAGGGCAGGTTGAGACCGCCTAGGTGAGAGGTGGGCCTGGCCCTGGTCGGCGTTCGCGGTTACTTAACACGCTTAACGAGATCTTGGTATTTGATCTGAGTCTGGCCATTTGGTCTATACGCACTAACCATCTACGTGGGAGTAGTTATGGGTATCCCGACGTCGTGGTATCAGCCGAAGCTCTTTTGACGTCAGCAACTGAGTGGCGCGCGCCGCATTGGACCGTAAGCTCGCGCTTGTATTAAGGGGACTAGGTCTGCTTCCGGCCGCGTACGCAACGTGCAGGTGTGCATAGGGCGATGGGCCCAGACCCCTGCGCGCATAGGTTTAGACCGGCGTGCTGACCTCTCTGTTGAGCCTAGGTGGGGCTGCGACGTGTTGATCTTACGAGGCCGGGCATGACCCAGGAAAGTGTGTCCGGCCAAATGGGATCGAGCGTGTTGGGTTATGTGGTGCACCCCTGCAGGGAAGTTTATCTATTCGAATAGCCGTGTCCCTCGGTAAAAGGATGACCCGGAGTTGTACCTTGAGCTTATGACAACTAGAACTGGATACTGAATAAAATACACCCTTCCAAGTGCCAGATACAACCCGGTGATCGCTCTCTAACAAGGCGACGAGGAGGGGATTGCCGGGTAGGATTATGCTATGCGATGCTACTTGGAGGACTTCAATCTACTCCCTTCTACATGCTGCAAGATGGAGATGTCCAGAAGCGTAGTCTTCGACAGGACTAGCTATCCCCCTCTTATTCTGGCATTCTGCAGTTCAGTCCACTGATATGCCCCTTCACACATATACCCATGCATATGTAGTATAGCTCCTTGCTTGCGAGTACTTTGGATGAGTACTCACGGTTGCTTCTCTCCCTCTTTTCCCCCTTGTTCCTTTCTATCTGGTTGTCGCAACCAGATGCTGGAGTCCAGGAGCCAGACACCACCGTCGACGACGACACCTACGACACTGGAGGTGCCTACTACTACGTGCAGGCCGCTGACGACCAGGAGTAGTTAGGAGGTCCCAGGCAGGAGGCCTTGCCTTTTCGATCGTTGCTACTTTTGTGCTAGCCTTCTTAAGGCAACTTGTTTAACTTATGTCTGTACTCAGATATTGTTGCTTCCGCTGACTCGTCTATGATCGAGCAATTGTATTCGAGCCCTCGAGGCCCCTGGCTTGTATTATAATGCTTGCATGACTTATTTTTGTTGTAGAGTTGTGTTGTGATATCTTCCCGTGAGTCCCTGATCGTGATCGTACACATTTGCGTGCATGATTAGTGTACGGTCAAATCGGGGGCGCCACAAGTTGGTATCAGAGCCGACTGCCTGTAGGAATCCCCCTATCCACACTCCTTGGCTGAAGTCGAGTCTAGACATTACAAAACATTTTACTAACATGGCTGTGTGTCTTACGGGCCCACGTCGCCATTGGGTGGTACTAGGATCTTTTACTCCTCGACCTTTACTCTGGGACTTTGAACTCTCTTCTACTCGGGTTAAACGAATTTACTAACTCTAACACTAGGATCCCGTGACCGCGTTCACCCCAAAGATGGATAAGCCATAATTGTTTCTTAGAATAGTATTTTGGACAATTCACACACTGTCATTTGACTCCTTTGAAACGTCTTTGCTTTCAGATGGAACCCACGAGGCAGGTCGTTCGCCACACGATGGCCATTGGTGCCTCGGGATCACCTGCGGTGCTAGCTGAGATGATGACCTATCTGGGTTATTGCTGGCACCCTGAGTACACCGTCTACGAGGAGTACCAGGACTTTAACCAGGAGCAGTACCGTGCCATCGTCCACCTCTACTCTCGGGAGTATGACTCCACTACTGTGCTGCACACCGCACATGGTGTTGGTGTGACCATCGATATGGCTGTCCACGATGCTGCCTATGCTGCTCTGACACGTCTTCGTGGAGAGTATCGGGAGTTGGACACCTCCCCTTTCAGGCACATTGCTATCGCCTCTGATGTTGGTGCGGAGGGATACTATACTGCTGCCTACTCCACTGTCACCCGAGAGCCCTTCTACCATCAGCACCTGGTTCTGCATGCTGATGGGCTGGATCGAGCTAACCGAGCTCTTCGCCACGAGATGTACACCACCCGTCAGCACCTTTACCGTTCTCTGACGCTGCTGCACCCCTTTGTTCGGTCTGTACAGGTACCGCGTACTGCGATCTACCCAGCCAGGACCGTGATGCCCCACGGTGTTGGTTGGCCAGAGGTGGGAGGCTACTCTCCCGCACTTGGTCCTCTTCTGCCACCTGAGCGTCGGGCTCTACACCTGAGTATCCGTGGCCCCCAGTCTGCTGACGTGGAGGACTATCCGTTGCCTCACTACCAGCTGTCGGGCTACGATTACCTCCACAGTACCTCTTGTGACTGATGTAGGCTTGCTTGTAGTATTAGTTGCAGTCGCCGCGAGCCTGTGTGCCGCCTATGATGTTTTAGTCCATGTACTGAACTCTATGTACTGAACTCTATGCATGACCCCTTTTGTAAGTTATGCCGACTACTATGTAGTAGCTATCGTGCTCCTTTCGTTATGCATGTTTCATCATGAATGATTCTTGTCTTTGTAAATATTTCTCAATGCTGAACCACCCCTGTTATATATTAGCAGGATGGTTAGACCAGGTGGTCGTGGCCGTGGTGGCGATGCCCCACCACCACCTGAGTACATGGCTGGTATGATCCAACAGTTTGAACTGAACCGCCAATTCATGGAAAATATGATGGCTCAGTTTCCTCGCCCCAATATGAACCAGCAGCCAGCCCAAGTGACTCTTCAAGATTTCATACGCCTCAACCCAACCATCTACCGCAGCTCAACTCAGCCTCTGGATGCTGATGACTGACTCCGTGACATCACCTATGAGTTGGAGTCTGCTGATGTAGCCCTTGCCAGCTATGTCAATTTTTCTTCCTTCTTTCTGAAGGGACCCGCAGCTCAATGGTGGGACAGCCACAGGCGTACTCTGCCAGCTGGAACAATCATCACCTGGCAAGACTTCCAAGCAGCTTTCCGTGCCCGCTTCATTCCTCAGGGAGTCATGGACCGGAAGAAGCGTGAGTTCCGCAACCTCACCCAAGGCAACAAATCTGTCGAAGCTTATCAGCGGGAGTTTCTGGACTTGTCCCGCTATGCTGAAGAAGACATTGCAACTGATGCACGCAGATAGGAGAAGTTCCGTGATGGCCTTCAAGCTGACATCAAGCTCGCACTTCTAGTGCATGACTTTGCTGATTTCGCCACCTTGGTGAACAAGGCCATCAATGTCGAAACTGGTCTGCAGGAATACCAGAGCTCTCACAGGCGCAACCGTGACACGGGCTCATCTTCGGGTTCGCCCGCACAGAAGCGTAAGATATGGATCCCGAACAGCATGTACCGTCCAAATGCATCTGCCCCAAGGCAGACCTATGCTGCACCTCGTCTGCCTCCACCACCATCTAGGCAGTCAAGACTTCCAGCTCCACCATCCCAAGCTCCGGTTCCCACTCCCAATAATGGTCTGTGCTACAAGTGTGGACAACCAGGTCACCGTGCCAGGGACTGCCATCAGAATCAGAATCAACTTGCCCTTCCAGCAACGGGCCGTGGTAACAACCAGCCCCGCAACAACAATGCTAAGCCTTATGGTCGTGCTCATGCCAACCACGTTGATCTCAACGAAGCTCAAGACCAGCCTGCTACTGTGATGGGTACACTCCTCGTAAATTCAGTACCAGCATCCATTTTATTTGATACAGGTGCATCGCATTCATTCATGTCAGAAGATTTTGCATACAAGCACGACGTTAAATGTGAGGAGATGAACACCTCTGTATTGGTCAAAACCCCCGTGGGACAGTGTCAAACCTCCTTGGTTGGCATCGATGTCCCCGTGGAAATCGAAGGGCTGGAATTCTATGCCTCTCCCATTATCCTGAAGTCGTCTAACATCGACCTCATTTTGGGTATGGATTGGTTGAAAGCGCATACTGTTTCTATAGTTTGCGCCACTAAGACCGTCCATCTGCTACACCCTTCTGATGAAATAGTTGCTTACCAAGCTCATCTGGTACAAAATGCCGAGGCAAGGCTCTATGCATTGAATGCATTGAACGCTGCACCACTCGAGGGCATTGAAAACATTCCCGTCGTGCGTGAATTCCTCGACGTCTTCCCTGAAGAACTTCCGGGGATTCCCCCTGCTAGAGCTGTCGAATTCATCATCGACTTGAAACCAGGCACCACTCCTATAGCCAAGCGACCCTACAAAATGCCGCCGCATGAACTCCTTGAGCTTAAGGAGGAAATCGACAAGTCTCTTCGCAAAGGATTCATTCGCCCAAGTTTCTCTCCTTGGGGAGCACCTTCTCTCTTTGTCAAGAAGAAGGATGGGACAAACCGGTTAGTTCAAGACTACCGTCCTATAAACCAAGCTACCATTCAGAATAAATACCCTCTTCCTCGGATCAATGATCTGTATGATCAACTGGCGGGTTCGTCAGTGTTCTCTAAGCTCGACTTGAGATTGGGATACCACCAGATCCGTGTTCGCGAAGAGGATATCCCAAAGACCGCCTTCGTGACTCGCTATGGTTCATACGAGTACACCGTCATGTCTTTCGGGTTAACCAATGCTCCAGCCACCTTCTCTCGTCTGATGAACTACATATTCATGGATTACCTCGACAAGGTCGTCGTGGTTTATCTAGATGATATCCTGATATTTTCCAAGAACGAAGAAGAACATGCTGAACATCTTCGACTTGTGCTGGAAAGGCTACGAGAACATCAACTATATGCCAAGTTCTCCAAATGTGAATTCTGGCTACCGGAAGTAACCTATCTTGGGCATGTCATCTCTAAGGATGGTATTGCCGTCAACCCCGAGCGAGTTCAGGCTATTCTTGATTGGACTCCTCCCAAGAACGTTAAGCAAGTCAGAAGTTTTCTCGGTCTCGCCAGCTATTGCCGTCGATTTGTCGAGAACTTCTCCAAGATCGCCAGGCCTCTGACTAACCTGTTACATAAGGGCGTCAAGTTCCAATGGACAGACAAATGTCAGGAAAGTTTCCAGGCACTCAAAGACAAGTTGACTTCTGCCCCAGTTCTAGCTCCACCTGATACTAAGAAGGACTTCGTCATCTACTGCGACGCTTCCCGTCAAGGATTAGGCTGTGTCCTAATGCAAGACCGCAAAGTGATTGCTTATGCCTCTCGACAATTGCGCCCTCACGAAGAGAACTACCCAGTTCACGACCTCGAACTTGCTGCTGTCATTCATGCGCTGAAGCAGTGGCAACATTACCTTCTCGGTAATCGTTGCGAGATCTTCACTGACCACCAAAGTCTGAAGTATCTGTTTACTCAGCCAGATCTGAACCTCCGTCAGCAGAGATGGATGGAGCTCGTTGCAGACTTTGACTTGGGTATTTCCTATACGCCAGGCAAGGCTAATGTAATGGCTGATGCCTTGAGCCGCAAGTCTTACTGCAACCCTAAATTTATGTCCTACTTTAAAACCTAGCTAAATTCATACTAAATAGATAACCTAATTAACCTACTGCCCTAACTAAAACCTAAGTAAATTAACCGAAGACCCGTAGCTAGCAGAGAGAGGAGGAGCGCTGGGGGGGTTTACAGAGGGTGCAGGGGCGAGGAGGCAGGCCCGACGATGGCCGAGGTTGGGAGGGGAGGAAGCAGAGGAGGGAGGCGTGGCGCGTTGGGGTCGGGGGCGAGCGCCGGGTCGCGGCGAGGGCAGGGGCCCGGCGGTGCGACGGGGGAAGAGAGAGTGGGGATTTGGGGGAAAAGAGGCGGGATGAAGCAGAGAGAGTGAGGATTTTGGGTTAAGTGGACGTAGCAGTAGCGCGTTTAGAGCAAATGCGCTACTACTATTAAAGGCAGCTATAGCGGCTTTATACGGAAACCGCTACTGCTACCTTGACTAGTTGCAGCTCATTTTCAGTAAAGCGCTACTGCTATAACCAGCTTTCCTTTTTCTTTTCCTTTATTTTCTCTCACTTTTATTTACTTTTTTTTCGAGAGCAGTGAACGAAGGGAAGGCGATATATATTTCATCATTTGACGGTTAAATATGTATACAAAATAGGAACATATATATTACATCATTGGACCCATGCATAATAATGGCTAAGTGTGTATACAAAATAGGAACACATATATATATATATATATTACATCATTTGACCAATAACATACGGTTCCTCAGCGTTGACGTTTTCGTTTTTGAGTCAGCTTCTTTCCCTTCTTGTTCATTGAAGAATAATTGAGCCCCTCATTGTGACTTTGCCTTTTCCATGGAGTACGATTTTTCTTAGGTAATGTAGTATTGATTCTTCTTTTGATGTATACTTCATCATCATCGTCATCTTCCCTCATTGGGTTGCCGTACTGATCGTATCTTCCTCGTTGGCGACTCCATCCCGCTACGTCATCATCACATGACAGTCATGGGACTTCATCCCGCTGAACCTTTTCTTGTCTGTGTCTAGATATCTGCTTATCTTGCCACACTAACCGGAACTAACTTTGACTCTGGTAAGGCACTTAAAGAATTGACCGATCTCAGCCTGACTTAAGGTGAAGCAAGAAGGGGGGCAATAATCCTCTTTCTTTATTTTCTTGCCCTTCTTCTCCTATGCCTCTATCTCTGTCTCTGTCTCGTCTGACATTTTACGTGGTGGCATGTGCAGATCTTCCCTGATTTTCAAATCTTGCAAGTCTTTTCTTGCCTTCGGCCCATCCTTGGTCTTATCCGGCATGTTCATTAGTGTCGCGAGCAAGCTCTCAAGGACATTCTTACATATATGCATTTGATCGAGGCAATGAGGTGTATCGAGTTTGTGCCAGTACTCCAAGTCCCAGAACACAGACCTCGTCTTCCATACCTTCAGCAGCGGCTCCGGCGCCTTTTCCATCGTCTTTCCCGGCGCGGGGCACTCCTTCCAGTTTTTCAACAGCTCATCGATTTCGGCACCGCTCCGCTTATGTGGAGGTCCTCGATGCTCAGCGTGACCATTGAATAGATCTCCATGGTTTCTCCACGGGTCGTCTTGTTCGAGCCATCTTCGATGCCCCATGTACACGATTTTCCCAGACCCGCCATCTTTCCTTGACGTTAGCTGCTGAGACGTCGTATCATCCATGCACCGCGTGCATCCGCAATATCCATGGCACACCTGGCCTGCGACATATCCGTAACCGAGATAGTCGTGCACCATCGTGATCAGCGCGGCTCTCATGTAGAAATACTCGCCTTTGCTGGCATCCCATGTCTTGGCCGGAATTTTCCATAACATGTCTAACTCCTCTTGAAGTAGCCCCAGATACAAATTAATATTATTTCCTGGTTGTTTCGGCCCTTGAATAAGCATGCTCATGTGAATGTACTTCGACTTCATGCACAACTAGGGGGGGAGGTTCTACATCCATACAAACACGGGCCATGTGCTATGGTTGGTGTTCATGCCATCGGTACACGCGCCGAGCACGATGTTCCTTGCATCACATTCGAAATACCGATAGAAGCTGTTCAACGCTCTCCACTGGCTTCCATCCTTGACGTGTCTCAGCTTCGGATCATCTCCATCGTCGGGCTTCTTCCTCTCCGCGGGCCAGCGCATTAGCTTTGCTTCCTTGGTATCTAAAAAATACCGCTGGAGACGGGGAGTGATCGGTAAGTACCATACAACTTTCTGGGGACATTTCTTCCCGGCCTTCTTGTATCGAGAAGCATTGCACACCGGACAGCTTGTTTTTTCCGCGTGCTCCTTCCGATAAATTATGCAATCATTGATGCATGCATGGTATCTAACGTGCGGCAGATCAAGAGGGCACACGATCTTCTTGGCCTCATCAACACTAGTAGGACATAGATTCCCCGCGGGAAGAACATCCTTTAGGTACTTGAGATGCTCATCGAGGCTAGTGTCGGTCCATTTGTTTTTAGCCTTCGTCTTCAGGAGTTGGAGCGTGAAACTCAAGTGGGTCACCTCATGATTGCAACCATCATACAATGGAGTGTTCGAGTCTACCACCAGTTGCTCCATCTTAGCCTCCTCTCTAGAAGAAGCTCTCTCAGTACTCGTCTCCTTGCGAAGCAGTGCTTGAACATGAGGGTCCCGCACGATTGAACTTAGTACCGACGAACTCTGCTACGTGGAGTCCATGTCGTTCTCTCCGCCGCCATGTCCGACCCCTTCTCCTCCGCCATGTCCGGCCACTTCTCCGCCGCCATGTCCGGCCTCTTCCCAACCGCCATTATCAATCATCTCTTCGTCTTGCCCCGTGTCATCATTGCCTGCCCCGTCGGCGTCCTCAACATCGTCATCCTCATCTTCAATTATCCACCGAGTATAGCCATCCATGAAACTAGTCATGAGCAGGTGCGCTTCGACACGACCATCGTCATAGGGGTCGAGCCAAACTATTCCTTTGAATTTTCGACACGAACATAAACCCTCTGTCAGGTTATTTTCTTTCATGTCCTGCACCGCCGACCCCAACCACCTGTCCACCATCGTTCCACTGACCATCATGAACGTCTGCACGGTAATAATGAACAAATTGATTATAAAAATGCGTGCATGCATCAAAGTCATACAAAAATTCGGCATGACCTTCCCTAAAAATAGGACATATATAGATCTAGAGTTTTCCCGGAATTCGCCGAAACGGAAATAAATCGACATTTCGGCAAAACATAGGCAACTCAAAAGAACAATTTGGCGTCAACTCATGCCACACACACAATTTCCATCATATTGCCCAATTATCATATCACACACATACACATATTTCCATTTTGCAAAAGCATGAAATTTTAATCACCTCTATCTCGAGATCGAGCACACGGTGGAGATGATGATGTAGGGAGATCAAAAGTGCACAAAGCTCTTGTTGACAAAGATAGATCTAGTTAGGGGGCAAATAGGTCACTTGACTAAATGCTACATCTACCTAGCTAGCTAATTTGGGAGGAGACAACTTCAACTAGTGGAGGGGGAAGGAAAAAGATAAAGGAGATGCATTAATGGAGGTGGTTGATAACCCACAAGTATAGGGGATCGCAACAGTTTTCGAGGGTAGAGTATTCAACCCAAATTTATTGATTCGACACAAGGGGAGCCAAAGAATATTGTCAAGTATTAGCAGTTGAGTTGTCAATTCAACCACACCTGGATAACTTAGTATCTGCAGCAAAGTATTTAGTAGCAAAGTAATATGGAAGTAACGGTAACGGTAGAAAAAGTAATATTTTTGGGTTTTGTAGTGATTGTAACAGTAGCAACGGAAAAGTAAATAAGCGAAGAACAACATGTGAAAAGCTCGTAGGCATTGGATCGGTGATGGAGAATTATGCCGGATGCGGTTCATCATGTAACAGTCATAACATAGGGTGACACTGAACTAGCTCCAATTCATCAATGTAATATAGGCATGTATTCCGAATATAGTTATACGTGCTTATGGAAAAGAACTTACATGACATCTTTTGTCCTACCCTCCCGTGGCAGCGGGGTCCTAATGAAGACTAAGGGATATTAAGGCCTCCTTTTAATAGAGTACCGGACCAAAGCAGTAACACATAGTGAATACATGAACTCCTCAAACTATGGTCATCACCGGGAGTGGTCCCGATTATTGTCACTTCGGGGTTGTCGGATCATAACACATAGTAGGTGACTATAGACTTGCAAGATAGGATAGAGAACTCACATATATTCATGAAAACATAACAGGTTCAGATCTGAAATCATGGCACTCGGGCCCTAGTGACAAGCATTAAGCATAGCAAAGTCATAGCAACATCAATCTCAGAACATAGTGGATACTAGGGATCAAACCCGAACAAAACTAACTCGATTACATGATAAATCTCATCCAACCCATCACTGTCCAGCAAGCCTACAATGGAATTACTCACGCACGGCGGTGAGCATCATGAAATTGGTGATGGAGGATGGTTGATGATGACGATGGCGATGGATTCCCCTCTCCGGAGCCCCGAACGGACTCCAGATCAGCCCTCCCGAGAGGTTTTAGGGCTTGGCGGCGGCTTCGAATCGTAAAACGTGATGAATCTTTCTCTCTGATTTTTTCTCCCCGAACACGAATATATGGAGTTGGAGTTGAGGTCGGTGGAGCATCAGGGGGCCCACGAGGCAGGGGGGCGCGTCCAGGGGGCAGGCGCGCCCCCCACCCTCATGGACAGGTGGAGGCTCCCCTGACGTGGATTCTTCTTCCAGTATTTTTATTATTTTCCAAAAATAAGTTCCATGGAGTTTCAGGTCATTCCGAGAACTTTTGTTTCTTCACATAAATAATATCAAGGCAATTCTGCTGAAAACAGCGTCAGTCCGGATTAGTTCCATTCAAATCATGCAAGTTAGAGTCCAAAACAAGGGCAAAAGTGTTTGGAAAAGTAGATACGACGGAGATGTATCAACTCCCCCAAGCTTAAACCTTTGCTTGTCCTCAAGCAATTCAGTTGATAAACTGAAAGCGATAAAGAAAAACTTTTACAAACTCTGTTTGCTCTTGTTGTTGTAAATATGTAAAGCCAGCATTCAGGTTTTCAGCAAAGATTATGACTAACCACATTCACAATAACTCTTAGGTCTCATGTTTACTCATGTCAATGGCATAATGAACTAGCAAGCAATAATAATAAATCTCGGATGACAACACTTTCTCAAAGCAATCATTATATGATATAACAAGATGGTATCTCACTAGCCCTTTCTGAGACCGCAAAACATAAATGCAGAGCACCTTTAAAGATCAAGGACTGACTAGACATTGTAATTCATGGTAAAAGAGATCTAGTCATAGTCATACCCAATATAAATTAATAAAAATGGATGCAAATGACAGCAGTGCTCTCCAGCTGGTGCTTTTTAATAAGAGGGTGATGACTCGACATAAAAGTAAATAGATAGGCCCTTCGCAGAGGGAAGCAGTGATTTGTAGAGGTACCAAAGCTCGATTTTAAAGTAGAGATAAATAATATTCTGAGCGGCATACTTTCATTGTCAATATAACAACCAAGAGATAACGATATCTTCCATGCTACACACATTATAGGCGGTTACCAAACAGAATGGTAAAGTTTATACCCCCCTTCACCAACAAGCATCAATCCATGGCTTGCTCGAAACAACGAGTGCCTCCAACTAACAACAGTCCCAAGGGGAGTTTTGTTTGCAATTATTTTGATTTGATTTGCATAAAGCATGGGCATCCCGCTGACCCGCCATTTTCTCGTGAGTGAGGAGCGGAGTCCACTCCTCTTGAGAATAACCCGCCTAACATGGAAGATAAGGACAACCCTAGTTGATACATGATCTATTCGAGCATACAAAACAGAATTTCATTTGAAGGTTTAGAGTTTGGCACATACAAATTTACTTGGAACGGCAGGTAGATACCGCATATAGGAAGGTATAGTGGACTCATATGGCATAACTTTGGGGTTTAAGGGACTGGATGCACAAGCAGTATTCCCGCTTAGTACAAGTGAAGGCTAGCAAAAGACTGAGAAGCGACCAACTAGAGAGCGACAACAGTCATGAACATGCATTAAAAGTAATAAACATTGAGTTCAAGCATGAGTAGGATATAATCCACCATGAACATAAATATCGTGAAGGCTATGTTGATTTGTTTCAACTACATGTATGAACATGTGCCAAGTCGAGTCACTTAAATCATTCAAAGGAGGATACCACCCCACTATCCCACATCACAACCATTTTAATAGCATGTTGGCACGTAAGGTAAACCATTATAACTCATAGCTAATCAAGCATGGCATAAGCAACTATCTATCTATCTATCTATACCTCTATACCTATACCTACCTATACTAATTCTTGACTTCCTAAAAATTCATACGTTAATTAGAAATTAGGAGCCATTGATCTGGTGGGGCCGAATTATTACCGTTTAGATCTAACTATTAACCATCATATTATCCTTTTTTTTAGAAACAACCATCATATTACCCTAGGCAATGAGACTCCGATCCCTGTCTCTACAACATAACATGTTTTCCACTTATTTGCTACCCAGAAAAAAAAAATACCAATCACACCTTTCCTCGATCTCATGGCGGCGAGTTCAATCGGCCGTAAATCGGGCCTCCCGAATCCTCCTATGATCGATTCCTGTTCTGCAAGGCAAGACTGATCGTTGGCCTTTCCGTGTGTTTTAATTTTGTCCTAGAAAAAGCCAGAATTGAGAAGAACACCATCAATCTATTATCCCATCGGCTGCCTCCAACTTTCAATCGACGGCGAATCAGGCCTCCCGGATCCTCCTATGATCGACTCCTGTTATGCAAGGCAAGGCAGATCGTTGGCCTCTCGGTGTGATTTGAATTTTTCCGGGAAAAAGCCGGATTGGAAAGAACACCATCCCATTCACAAAAAAAAAAGGAAAGAACACCATCGACCTATTATCCCATCCCCTGCCGCCAACTGTTCTGCAACACTCGACGAACAATTGCAAGGACTGACGGCCATGCAGTTCTTCCAATGATTGGTATTTTTCCTTTATACATGTCCCAACTGACCCTCCTGTTCCTCCTCTTCGCCAACGATGTTATCCCTAGCCATCATCACCGTCATTCACACGTAATTGCTGAGTATCCTTGCAGTCATGTCGGACGATGTTGTCGTAGCGGCAGATTGGATTGAGATTAGAAGCGCGGGCGCAGAATTTCCGGCATGGATGGCCGTAAGGCACACACGATGCATCAGCAATAAATTTTTATACAGATCTACGCTGCAATTACAGCCGTTGCAAGATGAAGGCTTAGGCCCCAAGGAAGCAATACCACCAGCAGCATGGCGACCTGGACACGTTGGCCATGCTGGAAACCTGGGATACCTTCAGGCACTGTGATGTTTCTTTGGCGAGGGCACAACCCACTTCCGTCCAATTCTATAGGCAATGTAAAATCATGATCATTGTACAGGCATGTGGAGGTATGAATCATCTGATATGCACAATTAATGATACTTATATTGTACAGGAATTTTGATCATGCAATACCGTCACAACGGCAGGTGTATATCCTTTTTTAATCACAGATGTATACATATTTTAATCCCATTCATATACCTATTTTTAATCGCAGGCGCCTATGAATGAACTGAAGCATGTGTCAGTTTCTCTAGGGGGGTTACACGGCAGCATGGAGACAAATACATCCATCTCCAGCCTTCTCCTGATGGTGGCCGGCCTTGCTCTAGATACTGCTAGATCGATCACTGATTAAAATCACTGGCAAGAGGAAATACGACAGGATTTTTGGCAGCCGAAGTTTAGCCTAAACTAGCACTATCTCGGGCGGTCGCCGTGATCTCCCACGATTTCCATCTGCATGCAGATCGCGGGGCGTTTTTCCATCGGCAATTTCTGCGCGATAGATGCCAATTCGCCCGCGAATTTAATTAGTGAGATCGATAGAGCCGATCTTGCTTACTATACGTTCTGCCATAATACGGCCATAACAAATGATAGAAAGATTCTGTTTCTCCATCGTAATGAAAAGCATGTTCCTCACTTGACCAGGTCCACAATGAGCCTTTTTGTTACCATCATGTCTTTTTCTGTATCTTTTTACCAAGCAACAAGTGCTAACTTTACTGTTGCTTTCATCCTTACAGACCAGATAAATTGTTGGTGCTTCGTTTCTCAAGTAAACCAAAGTGTTGTAGTTGGATGATTATCCTAACAAGAGAGCCTATATTTTTCGCATAGATCTATATATAGGTAAGGTTTTCAAGTTCATCGGTTGATTCAGACACTGTTTAGCTCCATGCTGTTAGGATAATTATGGTCTAAACCAAAGTGTTGTAGTTGGATGATTATCCTAACAAGAGAGCCTATATTTTTCGCATAGATCTATATATAGGTAAGGTTTTCAAGTTCATCGGTTGATTCAGACACTGTTTAGCTCCATGCTGTTAGGATAATTATGGTTTCGGTCAGTCCTACATTCTTGGATCGATTTGAGTTTCTACACCAAATCTGAAAGCTTAAGGTCTAAAGGTGCATTCTGACCTTATTTGGATCCCTTTTTTCCCCTTAAACCACGAATGAGAAACCAAACCATAGGGTCTCCAAATTTAGGGTTCATTTGTACCTACATTCAGATATATTCTGAGGTAACCATAAATTAATCGCAATTAGGTTATCTGAGCATAGCGGGTTAGATGATCTCATAGCCGTTATGAAACTGTTATTCTCTATTCTATGGCATGTCATTTTTGTAAAGGTACAGTGCATAAGCTAACAACTCTACACCAACCGATGCTTACTAAATATTTATGCATATACTTGCAGAAGAATTAACTTTTTTCCCCTACTCCTTGGGTTTTGCATCTAATATATACATAAATTGTTATTGTATTCAGTAAGTTCTGTTAGAAGTAGTATCTTCCATGTAATATAAGCAATGTTGTATTTGTGGTTTGAGTATAAATTTCACCTATAGGCCCACTTGCCATTTGTTTCGTTGTTTGGGTTCATATGGAAAATTCAAACTTCCTTAGCACAAATAAACTCAACTGTGTATTGATTCGATTTCGTGTATATTTTTAGGATTTTTTCATGATCAACGAGATCAGATTTTGGAGTCCTACTATGTGAGGCAAATAGACAATGTCAAAATGATCTACAAACTAACTGAATTCAAAAGTAGGTTACCACATTGAATAGCAAGGTAAAGCAAGAGAAACTAGCAGGTACGTGATGTTAATTTTGCTTTCTATTGTGTTGTTTTGGTTCACATTAAAGATCCTCAAAATTATGTTTCGTTATACGATGCAGGATTCAGCAGCACCACACCAAGATTTGGAGTGGTTCCTGGCCGTAAAACATGGCTAACATGTTACATGGTGTTCTCTGAATCTGAGTATCCATCCTTTATTGCATTATCAGTTCTTTATATGCAGTATCACTTCTCAATATGCTTTTTTTTGTAATTGTAATACTTAGCACTGTTGTATTGTACCTATCACAGCTGGGGACTCTAATTGGTGTATTTGACGGTAGGATCACATGGCGTTGGGAGGGCAATGCTGAAGGTCACGAGAGATATTCTATCTGTTCTGTTTTTCATCTTACGCTGAACATTTTAGAGCTTTGATGTCCCTATGGCCCTCTGTTCATTAATGTTTTTCCCTTCTGAAAATCAGTCTAAATGTAACTCTACTAATACTGCATCTGTAACTCTTTATACCATCTTTCAGATTTTATATCTTTGTTATCAGATAAATTTAGGTCTCATGGTGTTCCCTCTTCCCATGTTTGCAAGCAGCTAACTTGCTATCTAATTGCTGTAATTAGTCACATGTTGAGATGCAGTCTGAACTTTAAAAGAAGGCATGATATCCAGGGTCTGCTATAATAGTAGGATACTGAAATTTATATTATGTTACTGAAAGTATTATCCATGCTTTGTGTTATTTTTATAGTTTCTCTCGGCTTTGTTGTTGGCTGGGGATCATGGTCATAGACTTCATTGTACCATAGGTAATGATTTAGTATCCTGATATTTGCAAGTAGTAGTTACTCAAACATCAACTTATGTTTTTCTACTCTTTTCCTATGATACATCTATGTACAGTGTGCGGCTGGATATCGAGAACACCATCGAGAAACATGATACTCCAACTAATCAACATAAAACATCTTCTACCTATAATATTTTTCTCATTAGCATGGTGTATTTTAACTTTTCACTTATGACTATGCAGACATGCCAGGTTTGGAGATGGTTATATCATATACCCATGAAAAAAGTCAATCATGGATGATCCGAGGAGTACCATATGTAGCCTTTTAATTTCTATAGCATGCACTCCTATGCATTTGATCTGACATTCTGAAAGGTACATTTAACCACTTAGTTCTTCTTTTCTTTTTTGCACATTTGAATTCTAGAACATGCAAGAGAAAAAAAGGTGTAGAATTATAATGTCATGACATCGTGAATCCTATGGGACTGAACTATGTTTTTGTGCAGCATATGAAAGCATGTCATTGTTTGCAAACGTGTGGAGATTTTATAAATGCTACTGTTTAAGTGTAGTACAAATGAACACCTACGAAAAAAATCTGTTAATGAAATCAAACAATACATGTGCGGAAATTCTTAAGGACTATAAACCTAGAAACAAATTGAAAATCAAAAAGGAAAAACAAATCCATGCAGGACACATCCAGTACATATATGTAACATTTTTTTAAAAATTATTTTTACTTGCGGTTTTGGCAAAAATT
Source organism: Aegilops tauschii subsp. strangulata (assembly GCF_002575655.3). NCBI lineage: Eukaryota > Viridiplantae > Streptophyta > Magnoliopsida > Poales > Poaceae > Aegilops > Aegilops tauschii. The sequence continues at coordinate 627,098,555 of NC_053036.3, read as the reverse complement.
AAGTAATGTGTTGATCTATAACAGAAATCCATAGAGAAAGGTGATGCATGTGTTTTTCTTTGTGTGTAACATTCAAATAAAAATAGTTTCTAATAAAATTTAAATTTACATACATCTACATGTACATATTTTTTGAAACTAAAAAATTTGTTCCATTCTTCCTTTACGAACCAATCTCAAAGAAAACATCAATGTTTTCGCATAGTATCACCGGATTTTAGATAGTGGATTTGAGAAGCTGATAAGATTTGACAAGGAAATTATTTTACTTATTCTGATATGGGAAATATACTTATCTTTCGTATAGCAAGGTATGTTAAATACACAGATGAAGATATTAGTAAATATTGTTTTGTGTACTATGTTATCCGTTCATTGACATATGTATAGTGTAAGTATAGAGGCATCAACCAGTTCTATTATATCTAACATGACAATGCAATATTAGTGGAGCATATTTGGTTAATCATACATATATGTAAGTAATATGAGCAGGAATTTATTTAAAAGAGTAGAATAATTTTTGACACATAGTAACAAATACGTGTTGCCGAATGTTATTAGCCTCAATGATTAATTACTATTTAAATGTCCGGTTCGAACAAATGTTGTAGACAACAAATGTTAATATAAGTATAACTTAGGTACATCTATCTAAAACAAAGCTAGCCCGTGCAAATGCACGGGTACGCGACTAGTGATCTCTAATTGTCATTGCAAACATGTTTATTCATAATAGGCTGAATCAGGAACGATGAACTAATCATATTTACAAACACAAGAGAGGTCGAGTTCATACCAGCTTCTCTCATCTCAATCAGTCCATCATATATCGTCATAATTGCCTTTCACTTGCACGACCGAACGATGTGAAAATAATAAGAGTGCACGTGCATTGGACTAAGCTGGAATCTGCGAGCATTCAATAAACAGGAGAAGACAAGGCAATATGGGCTCTTGGTTAAATCAACAATAATGCATATACGAGCCACTTCAACAATTTAATCATGGTCTTCTCATATCGACCCCCAAAGAAAAGGAAAGAAAATAAAACTATTTACACGGGAAAGCTCCCAACAAGCAAAAGAAGAACGGGAAATCTTTTTGGGGTTTTGTTTTTAATTATTACTACTACAGCAAGAAAAGTAAACTAACTAAAAGCTACACTAATTTTTTTGTTTTTCTTAAGGTTTATCAAACACACAAGAAGAAAGCAAGAAAAATAAAATAAACTAGCATGGATATTACAGTGAAAAAGTATGAGCACCGACATCTAGCAATGAGTGTGTGAACATAGATGTAATGTCGGTGGGAAATACGTAATCCCCCAAGCTTAGGCTTTTGGCCTAAGTTGGTTTATTGCCACGGATGGCCTGGCGGATATCGAAAGTTATAGTTGGGGTCGTACTGAGATGCATCGGTCGTTGCATCGTGTGCTGCATCTTGGAGGCGAGCTATCTTAGCCCTCCTCCTATACTCCTCCGCCTCCTCTCTGGTTATATATTGTCTCCCTTTTTCTTGAAAGTCAAAGAGAGTAGGGGCAGGAAGAACAATAGTGACGGCGTGACGCTTGTCAAAGATTAGTCTATACTGGAGAGGTGGTTCATTCCTCTCGACAACCTGATGGTGAATCAAGCTCAACAAAATTGATAGAAACTACTCCTACAAGTGCCTAGAGCCTATATCATGCATTAGAACTACTTGGAACCATATAAATTTGACATGCAAGCTCAAGAACATGGTCACCTAGGTAGCACAAATTTGCAATGAATAAAGCACTAGAACAAAAACTAATTGGACCAATGGAGGAGTCACATACCAAGGAACAATCCCCTAAAGCAGTTTTGTGAGAGGTGCTTTGAGCAAGGAGATCGAAAATCGCAGCAAAATGAGCTAGAACTCGTGCTTGAGCTGGATGTTGATTTTTTTTTGGAGGAAGAAAAAGTGTGTGGGTGCAGGAATAAGTGGAGGGGAGCCACCATGGGCCCACGAGGCAGGGGGCGTGCCCTGGGCCCTCGTGGCCAGGTGCTTGCTCCCCTGCTGTGTTCTCAGTGCCAGATATTCTCAAATATTCCAGAAAAAATCATATTAAATTGGAAGGCATTTGGTGAACTTTTATTTTCGTGGTATTTTTATATTGCATGGATAATTCAGAAAACAGACAAGAAAATACTATTTTTACTTTATTTCAACTAAATAACAGAAAGTAGAGAGAGGGTACAGAAGGTTGTGCTTTCTAACTTCACCCATCTCATGCTCATCAAAAGGAATCCACTAACAAGGTTGATCAAGTCTTGTTAACAAACTCATTCCGAATAACATGGAACCGGAGAAATTTCGAATAACACTATGTTACCTCAACGGGGATATGCACATCCCCAATAATAAGAATATCATATTTCTTCTTGACAGTAGGAAGAGGAAATTCAAAACCTCCAAAAATAATTGATGGAATTTTTCCAATAAAATTGATACTGTGGACTTCGGGTTGTTTCCTCGGAAAGTGTACCGTGTGCTCATTACCATTAACATGAAAAGTGACATTGCCTTTGTTGCAATCAATAACAGCCGCTGCAGTATTCAAAAAGGGTCTTCCAAGAATAATAGACATACTATCGTCCTCGGGAATATCAAGAATAACAAAGTCCGTTAAAATAGTAACGTTTGCAACCACAACAGGCACATCCTCACAAATACCGACAGGTATAGCAGTTGATTTATCAGCCATTTGCAAAGATATTTCAGTAGGTGTCAACTTATTCAAATCAAGTCTACGATATAAAGAGAGAGGTATAACATTAACACTGGCTCCAAGATCACATAAAGCAGTTTTAACATAGTTTCTTTTAATGGAGCATGGTATAGTTGGTACTCCTGGATCTCCTAGTTTTTTGGTATTCCACCCTTAAAAGTGTAATTAGCAAGCATGGTGGAAATTTCAGCTTCCGGTATCTTTCTTTTATTTGTAACAATTTCTTTCATATATTTAGCATAAGGATTCATTTTGAGCATATTAGTTAATCGAATACGCAAAAAGATAGGTCTAATCATTTCAGCAAAGCGCTCAAAATCCTCATCATCCTTTTTCTTGGATGGTTTGGGAGGAAAAGGCATGGGTTTCTGAACCCATGGTTCTCTTTCTTTACCATGTTTCCTAGCAACAAAGTCTCTTTTATCATAACGTTGATTCTTTGATTGTGTGTTATCCAGATCAACAGCAGGTTCAATCTCTACATCATATCATTCCTAGGTTGAGCATCATCATGAACATCTTTATTAATATTTTCACTTGGTTCATGTTCATTACCAGATTCTGTTTCAGCATCAGAAATAGAAATATCATTTGGATTCTCAGGTATTTCAACAATAGGTTCACTAGAAGCATGCAATGTCCTATCATTTTTCTTTTTCTTATTTTTAGAAGGACTAGGTGCATCTATATTATTTCTCTGAGAATCTTGCTCAATTCTCTTAGGATGGCCTTCAGGATACAAAGGTTCCTGAGTCATTTTACCAGTTCTAGTAGCCACTCTAACCGCATAGCCATTATTCTTACTATTCAATTCATTGAGCAAATCATTCTGAGCTTTAAGTACTTGTTCTACTTGAGTGGTAACCATAGAAGCATGTTTACTAATGAGTTTAAGTTCACCTTTAACTCTAGACATATAGTCACCCAAGTGTTCAATCATATAAGCATTTTGTTTTAATTGTCTACCAAAATAAGCATTGAAGTCTTCTTGCTTAACCATAAAGTTATCAAATTCATCCAAACATTGGCTAGCAAACTTAGTAGGAGGGATTTCAGCTTTATCATATCTATAGGGAGAATTTACCTTTACTACCTGTGTCGGGTTATCAAGAGCATGAGTTTCTTCAATAGGTGAAGGATTAAGATCATATGTTTCTTCAACAGGCAGTAAATTAAGACCATGTATTTCTTCAATAGGAGGCAAATTCTTAACATCTTCATCCTTAATACCCTTTTCTTTCATAGATTTCTTTGCCTCTTGCATATCTTCAGGACTGAGAAATAGAACACCTCTTTTCTTCGAAGTTGGTTTAGGAATAGGTTCAGGAGTTGGCTCAGGAAGTGTCCCATAATTTTCATTGGTCAACATATTATTCAATAGAATTTCAGCTTCATACGGTGTTCTTTCCGGGAAAACAGAACCAGCACAACTATACAGGTAATCTCTGGAAGCATCGGTTAGTCCATTATAAAAGATATCAAGTATTTCATTTTTCTTAAGAGTATGATCAGGCAAAGCATTAAGTAATTGGAGAAGCCTCCCCCAAGCTTGTGGGAGACTCTCTTCTTCAATTTGCACAAAATTATATATATCCCTTAAAGCAGCTTGTTTCTTATGAGCAGGGAAATATTTAGCAGAGAAGTAATAAATCATATCCTGGGGACTACGCACACAACCAGGATCAATAGAATTAAACCATGTCTTAGCATCACCCTTTAATGAGAACGGAAATATTTTAAGGATATAAAAGTAACGAGCTCTCTCATCGTTAGTGAATAGGGTGGCTATATCATTTAATTTAGTAAGATGTGCCACAACAGTTTCAGATTCATAGCCATAAAAAGGATCAGATTCAACCAAAGTAATTATATCAGGATCAACAGAGAATTCATAATCCTTATCAGTAACATAGATAGGTGAAGTACCAAAAGCAGGGTTAGGTTTCATTCTAGCATTAAGAGATTGCTGCTTCCATTTAGCTAATAATTTCATAAGGTCACTTCTATCATTGCAAGCAAGAATGGCTCTAGCAGATTCTTCATCCAGAACATAACCCTCAGGCACAACAGGCAATTCATATTTATTAGGGGAGAGTCTTCATCATCACTATCTTCAATATTGTCAGTTTCAATAATTTCATTCTCTCTATCCCTAGTAAGTTGTTCATCAAGAAATTCACCAAGTGGCACAGTAGTATCAAGCATAGAAGTAGTTTCATCATAAGTATCATGCATAGCAGAAGTGGCATCATCAATAACATGCGACATATCAAAATTAATAGCAGAAGCAGGTTTAGGTGTCGCAAGATTACTCAAAACAGAAGGTGAATCAAGTCCAGAGCTAGATGGCAGTTCCTTACCTCCCCTCGTAGTTGAGGGATAAACTTTTGTTTTCGCGTCTTTCAAGTTCTTCATAGTGACCAGCAGATATAAATCCCAAGTGACTCAAAGAATAGAGCTATGCTCCCCGGCAACGGCGCTAGAAAATAGTCTTGATAACCCACAAGTATAGGGGATCGCAACAGTTTTCGAGGGTAGAGTATACAACCCAAATTTATTGATTCGACACAAGAGGAGCCAAAGAATATTCTCAAGTATTAGCAGTTGAGTTGTCAATTCAACCACACCTGGATAACTTAGTATCTGCAGCAAAGTATTTAGTAGCAAAGTAATATGGAAGTAACGGTAACGGTAGCAAAAGTAATATTTTCGGGTTTTGTAGTGATTGTAACAGTAGCAACGGAAAAGTAAATAAGCGAAGAACAACATGTGAAAAGCTCATAGGCATTGGATCGGTGGTGGAGAATTATGCCGGATGCGGTTCATCATGTAACAATCATAACATAGGGTGACACAGAACTAGCTCCAATTCATCAATGAAATGTAGGCATGTATTCCGAATATAGTCATACATGCTTATGGAAAAGAACTTGCTTGACATCTTTTGTCCTACCCTCCCGTGGAGCGGGGTCCTAATGGAAACTAAGGGATATTAAGGCCTCCTTTTAATAGAGTACCGGACCAAAGCATTAACACATAGTGCATACATGAACTCATCAAACTACGGTCATCACCGGCAGTGGTCCCGATTATTGTCACTTCCGGGTTGCCGGATCATAACACATAGTAGGTGACTATAGACTTGCAAGATAGGATCAAGAACTCACATATATTCATTAAAACATAATAGATTCAGATCTGAAATCATGGCACCCGGGCCCTAGTGACAAGCGTTAAGCATAGCAAAGTCATAGCAACATCAATCTCAGAACATAGTGGATACTAGGGATCAAACCCTAACAAAACTAACTCGATTACATGATTAATCTCATCCAACCCATCACCGTCCAGCAAGACTACGATGGAATTACTCACGCACGGCGGTGAGCATCATGAAATTGGTGATGGAGGATGGTTGATGATGACGATGGCGATGGATTCCCCTCTCCGGAGCCTCGAACGGACTCCAGATCAGCCCTCCCGAGAGAGTTTAGGGCTTGGCAGCGGCTCCATATCGTAAAACGCGATGAATATTTCTCTCTGATTTTTTCTCCCCAAACACAAATATATGGAGTTGGAGTTGAGGTCGGTGGAGCATTAGGGGGCCCATGAGGCAGGGGGCGTCCAGGGGGGCAGGCACCCCCCCACCCTCGTGGATAGGTGGAGGCCCCCCTGACGTGGATTCTTCTTCCAGTATTTTTATTATTTTCCAAAAATAAGTTCCGTGGAGTTTCAGGTCATTCCGAGAACTTTTGTTTCTGCACATAAATAACATCAAGGCAATTCTGCTGAAAACAACGTCAGTCCGGGTTAGTTCCATTCAAATCATGCAAGTTAGAGTCCAAAACAAGGGCAAAAGTGTTTGGAAAAGTAGATACGACGGAGACGTATCAGTGGTGTAGTTAGCTAAGAGTAATGAAGAGAGAGAAAGGTAGGTAGAAGAGGGAGAGTAATGGGGGGAGAAGTCTTGAGGAAGAAGAAGAGTGAGAGAAGGCGGATGTGGGAGGTAGGGGAAAGGGAGGAGAGGAGATGGGGAGGGGAGGATGGGTGGGAAAAGGTGGTGGGGTGCTGCGCCTTAGCAGTAGCGCGGGAGGAATAGCGCGCTACTGCTAAGGGTGTAGCACCTGCACGCTTTGCTCACACGCGCTACTGCTAAACGGGCCAACCGTGTGGATAATTTCAAAATTAGCAGCATCGACGTTACCAAAAAGCGAGCTATTACTATTGCTTTAGCAGTAGCGCGCATCGTGCCACCGCGCTGCTGGTAAACTTAGGTTGTTGGGTACTGTCGGTACATTTTTGTAGCAGCGCGGTTTATCCATCACGCGCTACTGCTAAATTTTCATCAGCAGCGCGCTTTTCTTAACATCGCTACTGCTAATTAGCAGTAGCGCCTCTTTTTGTGTCGCGTTGCTGCTAAGATTCTGTGTATAAGGTTTTCCCTAGTAGTGATATCGCATAGCGATGCAGCATGTTATGGAGTATAAGAATCAAGGATAGTCTAGCGAGTCACCTAATTGTGGAGGAAAATTTGGAATATCAAAGTCACAAATTCCAAAAACACTATGGGTGTCCAGCATAAAAGGGTGAGGTGTAATATAAATGTTCCCCATGTGTGATATTTGTGGGCGTGAGGATGAGGATGTTTTCAGGCTCTACTTTTTTTGTTCCACGACACCTGACCTACTCTTTCCACTTAAAAACATCAGTCAAATTCCAAAGGAGGGCCCTTTTTCATGCTCTAGTCAAGACTTGCTTCCGCACTTCCTCGACCAGTTGAATGATGACTCGCACTGCAAGATCCCATTTCTTTTTGGAGGCTCGGCATTTACATAAGAATGTGATATTTGGTGGGAATAGTGCCTCTGAGGAGACCCCTTCTTTGATTATGTAGAACTATTTTTGACTCTTTAGGTGGCCTCTCTTCTTCTCTAAGATCACATGTAAAGCTTAATCCTCTAAGGTCTCTAATGTTGTGCTCGACCATGTGGTAAAGGTTTCTCAATCTTGGGTGGAAAGATGAGAAACCAAGGTATGAATCCATAAAGGCAATGCCCATAACCTTGGTCAAGCAACACAACGAAACTGATTAAGAACTTGCTTCTGCCCCCCCCCCCCCAACAGTCCTAGTGAAGTTATCAACTCACTACCTTGCTAGTTGCAATAAGTTATGGGTAGATGATACGTCTCCGTCGTATCTACTTTTCCAAACACTTTTGCCCTTGTTTTGGACTCTAACTTGCATGATTTGAATGGAACTAACCCGGACTGATGCTGTTTTCAGCAGAATTGCCATGGTGTTACTTTTGTGCAGAAACAAAAGTTCTCGGAATGACCTGAAACTTCACGGAGATTATTTTTGGAAATAACAAAAAATACTGGCGAAAGAATCAAGGCCAGGGGGCCCACACCCTGTCCACGAGGGTGGGAGGCGCGCCTGCCCCCTGGGCGCACCCCCCTGCCTCGTGGGCCCCCTGGTGCTCCACCGAACTCAACTCCAACTCTATATATTCACGTTCGGGGAGAAAAAAATCAGAGAGAAGGATTCATCGCATTTTACGATACGGAGCCGCCGCTAATCCCTAAACTCTCTCGGGAGGGCTGATCTGGAGTCCGTTCGGGGCTCCGAAGAGGGGAATCCGTCGCCATCGTCATCATCAACCATCCTCCGTCTCCAATTTCATGATGCTCACCGCCGTGCGTGAGTAATTCCATCGTAGGCTTGCTGGACGGTGATGGGTTGGATGAGATTAATCATGTAATCGAGTTAGTTTTGTTAGGGTTTGATCCCTAGTATCCACTATGTTCTGAGATTGATGTTGCTATGACTTTGCTATGCTTAACGCTTGTCACTAGGGCCCGGGTGCCATGATTTCAGATCTGAACCTATTATGTTTTCATGAATATATGTGAGTTCTTGATCCTATCTTGCAAGTCTATAGTCACCTACTATGTGTTATGATCCGGCAACCCCGAAGTGACAATAATCGGGACCACTTCCCGTGATGACCGTAGTTTGAGGAGTTCATGTATTCACTGTGTGTTAATTCTTTGGTCCGGTACTCTATTAAAAGGAGGCCTTAATATCCCTTAGTTTCCACTAGGACCCCGCTGCCATGTGAGAATAGGACAAAAGATGGCATGCAAGTTCTTTTCCTTAAGCACGTATGACTATATTCGGAATACATGCCTACATTACATTGATGAATTGGAGCTAGTTCTATTGCACCCTATGTTATAACTGTTGCATGAATAATCGCATCCGGCATAATTCTCCATCACCGATCCAATGCCTACGAGCTTTTCACATATTGTTCTTCGCTTAGTTACTTTATCGTTCCTGTTGTTACAATCACTACAAAGCTGTCACTATTACCTTTGCCACTGTTACCGTTACTATCATATTACTTTGCTACTAAATACTTTGCTGCAGATACTAAGTTATCCAGGTGTGGTTGAATTGACAACTCAACTGCAAATACTTGAGAATATTCTTTGGCTCCCCTTGTGTCGAATCAATAAATTTGGGTTGAATACTCTACCCTAGAAAACTGTTGCGATCCCCTATACTTGTGGGTTATCAAGACTATTTTCTGGCGCCGTTGCCGGGGAGCATAGCTCTATTCTTTGAGTCACATGGGATTTATATCTACTGGTCACTATGAGGAACTTGAAAGACGAGAAAACCAAAATTTATCCCTCAACTACGAGGGGAGGTAAGGAACTGCCATCTAGCTCTGCACTCTATTCACCTACTATTTTGAGTAAGCTTGCAACACCTAAACCTGCTTCTGCTATTAATTTCGATATGTCGCATGTTATTGATGATGCCACTTCTGCTATGCATGATGCTTATGATGAAACTACTTCTATGCTTTATACTACTGTGCCACTAGGTGAATTTCTTGATGAACAACTTGCTAGGGCTAGAGAGAATGAAATTATTGAAACTGATAATATTGATGAAAGTGATGATGAAGATTCGCCCCCTAGATATGAAATGCCTGTTGTGCCTGAGGGTTATGTTATGGATGAAGAAACTGCTTCAGACTTTCTTGCTTGCAATGATAGGAGTGATCTTATGAAATTATTAGCTAAGCTGAAAGAAAAAACTCTGAATGCTAGAATGAAATATGACCCTGCTTATGGTACTTCACCTATTTTTGTTACTGACAAGGATTATGATTTCTCTGTTGATACTGAGATAATTACTTTAGTTGAATCTGATCCTTTCTATGGCTATGAATCTGAAACTGTTGTGGCACATCTTACTAAATTAAATGATATAGCCACCCTATTCACTAATGATGAGAAAACTCGCTGCTATTATATCCTTAAATTATTTCAGTTCTCATTAAAGGGTGATGCTAAGATATGGTTTAATTCTCTTGATCCTGGTTGTGTGCGTAGTCCCAGGGATATGATTTATTACTTCTCTGCTAAATATTTCCCTGCTCATAAGAAACAAGCTACTCTAAGGGAAATATATAATTTTGTGCAAATTGAAGAAGAGAGTCTCCCACAAGCTTGGGGGAGGCTTCTCCAATTACTTAATGCTTTGCCTGATCATCCTCTCAAGAAAAATGAAATACTTGATATATTTTATAATGGACTAACCGATGCTTCCATAGACCACCTGCATAGTTGTGCTGGTTGTGTTTTCAGGGAAAGAACGGTTGATCAAGCTGAAATTCTATTGAATAATATGTTGACAAATGAAAATAATTGGACACTTCCTGAACCGACTCCTAAGCCAACTCCGAAGAAAAGGGGTATTGTATTTCTTAGTCCTGAAGATATGCAAGAGGCAAAGAAATCTATGAAAGAAAAAGGTATTAAAGCTGGAGATGTTAAGAATTTACCTCCTGTTGAAGAAATGCATGGCCTTAATCTACCTCCTGTTGAAGAAATACATGGTCTTAATCCATCACCTATTGAAGAGATTCATGGTCTTGATAACCCAACACAGGTAGTAAAGGTAAATTCTCTCTATAGATATGATAAAGCTGAAATCCCTCGTACTAAGTTTGCTAGTCAATGCTTAGATGAGTTTGATAACTTTATGGTTAAGCAAGAAAACTTCAATGCTTATTTTGGTAGAGAATTAAAACGCAATGCTTATATGATTGAACACTTGGGTGATTATATGTCTAGAGTTAAAGGTGAACTTAAACTCATTAGTGAACATGCTTCTATGGTTACCACTCAAGTAGAACAAGTGCTTAAAGCTCAGAATGAATTGCTCAATGAATTGAATAGTAAGAATAACGACTTTGCTGTTAGAGTTGCAACTAGAGGGGGTAATGTCAGAGTAAATGGCCACGGGTAGCCTAACCGACTCCCCCTGGCTCTTCAAAAAATTATCAGGCCGATCGAGCCTTCAAGCATCCAAAGCACAGGGCCGCCTTCCCTTGGCCGGCTATCTCCCGAGCCGACTCCTGGAAGGCGACCCGGACTCAAAAACCTTCCCGAAGAGAACCACAACATGGCCGACTCCAGGAAGCCGGCCCCAAGAGGACCGACTCCCAGAAGCCGGCCACGAAGAAGACTGACTCACAGAAGCCGGCCACGAAGAAGGCCGACTCCTAGAAGCTGGCCAAGATTGCACCCTCAAGGGCTGCACCCACATAACGGTGATGAGACGGGACGTGGCTACAGTACAACCTGCCATCCCCGAATCCCGAAGCACGCGTGGCCACAGAGCGCCGTACGGGTCGGCCATCCGCCGTCCGGCGCGGCACTGTTGCCATGTTGACCATGACACCACCCACGACAGGCGCCAGTACGGCCCGCGGGCGGCGGGCCCCTTCAGCCAGAGAGATGCTCGAAGGCGGCCAGGCCTCCCCCAGTCGGCCTAAGGCATAGCCGGCTCCCAATAGCCGGCTACCCCCCACCCTCGAAGTATGTGCATCATTAAGGAGACAAGACGAGGTAAGGCTACAGTGATAGCTTGCAAGGCGGCGACACTGTGGCCATGCTTACCTCGACAAAGCCCTCGTCATTAGAAGCGAGGCTACAGTAACCAGCGACCGACAAGACCCCCAGGCGGTGGGGCTGGCCTGTCGGGCAAGAGGCTGGCAGCCGGCGGGACCCACCAGTCGGCGGGCCCCAGCGGTCGGTGGAGAAGCCGGCGAATGCAGACACTGACGGCTAGGACCCACGTCCAGCCGGATTACCATTGTACCCCTGGGGGGGTAGGCCTATATAAACCCCCAGGGCACCCATGCAAAGGGTTGATCTCTTAGAGTTTTAGACACCACATAGAGAGAAAAGGAGAGCTAGCCTTGCCCTTCTTCTTCCTCTAGCCAAACAGCTCAAGGAGCCTCTTGTGGCTACTTGTGTTGACCTAGTGATCATGCGGAGACCCCGCAGAGCAGGACTAGAGGTGTTATCTCCACGGAGAGCCCCGAACCTGGGTAAGATTCGCCGGCGTGCATGTCTTCGCCTCATCCCGTTTCCAGGCACCGCCGATGTCTTACTGGCTCCCACAATGATAAGCCACCCGTTGGCATATGTCGCACCTACCACCCGACATTTGGCGCTCACCGTGGGGCCAGGTGCACCGTCGTCCGGAGACCTGTTCTGGACGGGAACCCTTTTCCTCCCCCGCGAGCGTAGCCAGCCCGCCACGCCCGATGGCGCTTGCCCCGATGCGCTGCAAGGCGTCGACGACGCCTGCGCGGCGAGCTGCCTCACCGATCTTCTTGGCGAGGCTCGCATCTCCGACGAGCCCGCATCCGACGCGGGCACAGACTGCCCCGAGAGCCGCCTCGTCAGCCTCCTCCATCAGCTCCACGTCTCCAGCGAGCTTGCTGTGAACTTGGAGTCGGTCGGCTCCACCGACCCGATGCTGGTCGACTCCGACACGACATCGCTTGACGCCTTCCCCACCAACGTGGTGATCATCGACGACCCTCTCCCTTGAGCCGACAGTGGCAGCAGCGCTGTCACTGAGGTGTTGGTCATCAACCACGGTGCCGTCTCCGGCGAGAACGCCCACGACGCCCTACAAGCGGCGCTGCACGACTTGTCCGTCCCCATCCCGGCCGACGCCGACGCCGAGACACTGGAGGCACACCGCCTCGCCCTCGTCGCGGAAGGCCAGAAGATAGCATCCATGAGACGCCTCACTGAGGCTCACCAGCACGAAGTCGACCGCGCCGCCTTTGGCACGCCGCCTCCTGGCGGGCCGAGCCGAGCAGGCTTCGTCAAGAAGCGCGGCGCAGCCATCGCCAGCATGCTGGGAGCAGACCGCCCAGTCTACGCCATGCCGCTCGAGAACCTGAGTGCCGCTCAGGTGGCCGCGGATGAGCCGAATGGGCTGGGGGCTGACGAGCTCCCCTACGTGACTAGACGCATCCAGCAGCTGATCGACGCTGCCGCAGGGCAGCATGAAGCCAGCGCCCGCGCTGAAAGTCCTCACCCACGCCGAGAGCACGGCGCGACATCCCGAATGCCGACTGCAGACGGCGCCCGTGCAAGAAAAGACAAGGAGCCGGCTGCTAGCCGCAGTCGGACTCGGCTCACGATCGAGCGTGACGCAGAAGGCCGCCCCCGAGCTGTGGAACGACGAGGCGATCCGCCTCCTCCCCCGCCTCATGGGGAGAGATATCCCACCCCGCCGCCTGTCACGCATCCGAGTCTCGGCGGTCGACTAGGCCACCGCGAAGGAGTCGGCGAGAATGACGCCCGCCACCAGATCGACCGCCTAGCGCGGTCCCTGGCGTTGGAAGAAGAAGATGATGTCGGCCCACCTTGCTTTGGCCCCCGCATCCGCGACGAGCCCTTCCCCAAAGGGTTCTCACTCCCAAGAGACACGCCGAAGTACAACGGCTCCGTGAAGCCGGAAGACTGGTTAATCGACTACTCCACCGCAGTCCGCATAGCAAATGGCAACAGGCACGTTGCCGTGAAGTACGTCCCACTCATGCTTCAAGGCACGACACGCACTTGGCTGAACAGCCTCAAGCCCTACAGCATCAACAGCTGGCTAGATTTCACGGAAGTCTTCATCCGCAACTTCACCAGCACGTACAAGCGGCCTCCCAAGCCCCGCCAGCTCTCCTTGTGCGTCCAAGGGCCCAGCGAATCAACTCACGACTACCTCACGCGTTGGGCCGAGCTCCGCAACTCCTGCGAGGGGGTGCACGAGGTTCAAGCCATAGAGTACTTCACCGCCGGGTGCCGAGAGGGCACCCTCCTCAAGCACCGACTCCTCTGCGACGAGCCGACTACCCTCGACGAGCTGCTGATCATAGCAGACAAGTACGCCACTACCAACTCCTCGATGAAGACCGAGCTTCGAGTGGATGCCTCTGGGAAGGTGCTCGCTCCGGCTCCCAAGACGCCGGCTGGCGACTCCAACCGACGCCCTTACCAGAACGACAACGAGCACAGGGCCCCCATGCCGCCTTCCACCAGTCGGCAAGTAGCCACAGTCGAAGACGAACAGCTCGAAGAGCGGCCCGCTCCCAAGAAGCAGAAGGGCGGCAGGCCAGCTTGGCAGCCAGCTTTCTCCTACGAGCAAACCCTTGATGTCTCCTGCAAGTTCCACAGCGGCGCGAAGCCGTCCAACCACACGACACGGAAATGCCATTGGCTCACACGGATCTCCAAAAGCGAGGGACTGGTGCCGCCTCCACCTGCTGGCCTGCCGACTCCAGGCCCTCAGCAACCGGCTGTTCGACCAGCAGTCGGAGCCATTCAAGATGAGTTCCCAGATGAGCATGCCGCCTACGTCGTCTTCACAAGCCAAATTGAAGACAGGCGCAGTCGGCGCTGTCAACACCAAGAAGTCAACGCAGTCGCCTCCAACAACCCAGAGTTTATGCATTGGTCTGAGAAGCCTATCAGCTGGAGCCGGGCCGATCACCCAGAGGTGATGCCGTCTCCCGGCTCCTATGCATTGGTGTTGGATGCCACCCTCGCGACAGAAAGGTGAGCTGCCCGTTTCTCTCGCGTACTGATTGACGGTGGAAGCAGTATCAATATACTGTACCGTCAAACCATGGAGAAGCTGAACCTCAAGACGAGGCAACTCATGCCAAGCCGGATTGTGTTCCATGGCATCGTACCCGGCCTGTCCTGTTCCCCAATCGGCAAGATCAAGATGGATGTTCTCTTCGGAGACAAGGATCACTTCCGCCAAGAGGCGATCTAGTTCGAAGTGGTGGATCTAGAGAGCCCTTACCATGCATTGCTTGGCCGACCTGCCCTGGCCAAGTTCATGGCTGTGCCCCACTACGCCTACCTCAAGATGAAGATGCCGAGTTCGAAGGGGATCATCACCATAGCCGGAGACTACAGGAAATCTTCCGAGTATGCTGCAGCCAGCAGCCGGCTGGCCGAGTCCCTCATGATTGCTGAAGAGAACAAGATGCTAGACCGAGTCATGGCCATGGTCGGCAAGCAGCCGGCCCTGTCCCCTGACCCCAAGGAATATGATGCTCAAGGCTCCTTCCAGCCGGCCAAGGAAACAAAGAAGATACCTCTGGACCCGGAGAACCCGGAGAGGTTTGCTGTCATTGGTGCGAACCTGGACAACAAATAGGAAGGAGAGCTCGTCGACTTCCTCCGTGAGAATCGGGACATCTTTGCATGGTCCCCAAAGGACATGCCAGGTGTTCCGAAGTATTTCGCCGAGCACAAGCTACACGTTCGAGCAGACGCAAAACCAGTCAAGCAACCCCTCCGCCGACTGTCGGAGGAGAAGAGAAGGATAGTGGGAGAAGAGATAGCCCGGCTCTTGGCAGCCGGCTTCATTATGGAGGTGTTCTTTCCAGAATGGCTTGCCAACCCGGTCCTAGTATTGAAGAAAAACAACAAATGGCGCATGTGTATAGATTACACTAGCCTCAACAAAGCCTGCCCCAAAGATCTGTTTGCCTTACCCCGAATTGATCAAGTGATAGACTCCACAGCCGGATGCGAGCTGTTGAGTTTCTTGGATGCATACTCAGGCTACCATCAGATCAAGTTGGATCCAGCCGACCGCCTGAAGACCGCCTTCATCACACCATTCGGAGCTTTCTGCTACCTGACTATGACATTCGGCTTGAGAAATGCCGGTGCCACTTTTCAGCGTTGCATGCAGAAATGCCTCCTCAAGCAACTCAGCAGAAATGCCCACGTCTATGTAGACGATATTGTGGTGAAGACGGAGAAGCGCGGCACCCTGCTGGAAGACCTCAGAGAAACATTTGCCAACTTGTGCCGATTTCAGATCAAGCTCAACCCTGAGAAATGCGTGTTCGGAGTACCAGCCGGCCAGCTTCTAGGCTTCTTGGTCTCCGAACACGGCATTGAGTGCAACCTAGTGAAGATCAAGGCCATTGAGAGAATGGAGATTCCTACCAAGCTGCGAGACGTCCAGAAGTTTACCGGGTGCCTGGCCTCCCTAAACTGCTTCATCAGCCGGCTAGGAGAGAAGGCTCTCCCCCTGTACCGACTCATGAAGAAGTCCACCCACTTCGAGTGGAACGACCAAGCAGACCAAGCTTTCCACGAGTTGAAGAAAATGCTGACCACGCCGCCTGTCCTGGCACCGCCGACTGAGAAAGAGCCCATGCTCCTTTACATTGCCGCGACTAGCCGAGTGGTCAGTACAGTTATTGTGGTCCAAAGCCCGGAAGAAGGCCGGGCTCAGTTAGTCCAGAGACCGGTGTATTATTTGAGCGAAGTACTGTCCACCTCGAAGCAAAACTACCCGCACTACCAGAAGATGTGCTATGGAGTATACTTTGCTGCCCAGAAGCTGAAGCCCTACTTTCAAGAGCATCCCATCACGGTCGTATGCACTGCCCCACTTGCCGAGATCATAGGCAGCCGGGATGCATCCGGCCGGGTGGCTAAGTGGGCCATTGCGCTGGCTCCTTACACGATCTTCTACCAACCTCGCACCGCCATCAAGTCCCAAGCATTGGCCGACTTCCTTGTTGACCGAGCCGAGACCCAGTACCTACCGCCGGCTCCCGACTCCACTCATTGGTGGATGCACTTCGATGGATCCAAGATGCGCACCGGCTTGGGAGCCGGCATCGTCCTCACCTCTCCCAAGGGCGACAAACTCAGATACACACTGCAAATTTATTTTGCCGCCTCCAACAATGTGGCCGAGTACGAGGCGCTCATACACGGGCTCCGGCTAGCCAAAGAGCTCGGCATACGCCGGATCTTGTGCTATGGCGACTCGGATCTGGTAGTCCAACAATCATCTGGCGACTGGGGCGCCAAGGACGCAAACATGGCGAGCTACCGATTCCTCGTTCAGCAAATCAGCGGATACTTTGAAGGGTGCGAGTTCCTCCACGTGCCACGAGCCGACAACGAGCAAGAAGATGCCCTGGCACGGATCGCCTCCACCCGACAAGCTATACCGGCCGGTGTCTCTCTTTAGCGCCTCCTCAAACCATCTGTCAAGCCGTCTCCAGAATCAGACTCCATCTTCGTACCGCCTGCCCCTGATGCAGTCGGTCCGACATGGGGAACCCAGAAGCCGGCTCGGGGACTTCGACAGGCGGCCCGGGGACTGCCGTAGTCGCACCTGGCTCGGGGACTTCGGAACCCGGCCCAGGGACTGCAGCAGTCGGCCCGGGGACTGCAACGACACAACAGGCGGTGGCCGACTCCAACTCTTCAGCACCCAACCCACCCACCCTGGTCGCAGTAGCCGTGTTGGCGATAGAAGAAGTCGCAGCTCCATCATGGGCCCAACCCATCCTCAACTTCCTAGTAAACAGAGAGCTGCCGACTGATGAGATCTCGGCAAGACAAGTTCAACGCTGAGCCGGAGCATATAGAATAATTAACAGAGAACTCGTTAAGCGTAGCGTCACTGGAGTCTTCCAGCGCTGCGTCGAGCCAGAGAAGGGCATAGCAATCCTCAAAGACATCCACCAAGGCGAATGCGGCCACCACGCAGCCTCAAGATCACTTGTCGCCAAAGCTTTCCGCCATGGTTTCTTCTGGCCGACTGCTTTGGAAGACGCCAAGGAATTAGTCAAATGCTGCAAAGGGGTGCCAAGTCTTCAGCTCCAAGCAACACCTGCCGGCTTCTGCACTCAAGACCATCCCCCTCACCTGGCCCTTTGCCGTCTGGGGGCTGGACATGGTGGGCCCATTCAAGACGGCGCGCGGCGGCATGACACATCTGCTTGTCGCCATAGACAAATTCACCAAGTGGATTGAAGCGAAGCCAATGAAGAAGCTGAATGGGCCGACTGTCGTGACATTCATCGCAGATATCACCACCCGGTATGGTATACCACACAGCATCATCACCGACAACGGCACGAATTTTGCCAAGGGAGCACTGGCACGTTTCTGCGCGACACAGGGCATCCGACGGGACTTAGCGTCCGTTGCCCACCCGCAGTCAAACGGCCAAGTCGAGCGAGCAAACGGCCTCATCCTCTCCGGCATCAAGCCCCAACTGGTCGTACCACTGGAGCGTTCGGCCGGTTGCTAGCTCGATGAGCTGCCGGCTGTCCTCTGGAGTCTGCGTACTACCCCGAACAAGTCAACCGGCTTCACTCCTTTCTTCCTTGTATATGGTGCCGAGGCTGTCATCCCAACTGACATCGAGTTCGACTCGCCTCGAGTCACCATGTACACGGAGGCGGAGGCCAAGGAAGCGCGAGAAGACGGCGTCGACCTGCTGGAAGAGGGCCGGCTGTTAGCACTCAGCCGGTCCACCATCTACCAGCAGGGTTTGCGCCGTTACCACAACCGGAAGGTCAAGCCAAGATCCTTCCAAGAAGGCGATCTTGTGCTCCGGCTGATCCAGCGAACAGCCGGCCAGCACAAGCTCTCGGCCCCTTGGGAAGGCCCCTTCGTCATCAGCAAGGCCCTAGGCAACGACTCCTACTACCTGATCGACACACAGAAGCCGAAGGCACGCAAGAGGGATGATTCCGGCAAGGAGTCGGAACGACCATGGAACGCCAATCTCCTGAGAAGATTTTACAGTTAAAAGCAGTATGTACCACGCTACCTTTTGTATTAAGTACAAGACAACGGGCCCCCGCGGTGTACTCGGGGACTACCCTCTTTTATGTATGTATGACGAGTGTCATACCTATGAATGTATTATTACATTTGATTTTCTGTCCGGCACCGGGTTCGACCAGTCGGCCCGGGGACTTGCCGCCTTGAGTTATATTAAAGTTCTACCTGCAGTCAGACAAGTAGTGTGCCAGCACCCGAGCCCTCTCCTGTTGAAAGTCGCAGCTCGAAGAACCGACTGTCCGACTGGCAAGAGCCAAAGGCAGGAAAGGATGCCCAAACGAAAAACGGCTAAGGACTAATGAACCTATATAACACAAGCCGGCCTCCCGCCACGCCCACCGGCTGTCAGAATAGCCGGCTGGCCGGCTTCCCATTCACTTTGCTACAATCCAAGAAAGCTAGAGTACTTGCCCTCCCAACCGGCCAAGCACCTCTCCAGCCACAGACTGCAGAGCAGCTGTTCGGCTGGGAAGGCCGCGACCAAGGGAGGGCGGCAAAGGAAACAGCCAAAGGATGAACAACAAGAACAATGGGAAGCCAAACACATGCATGATTATATTTACACAAAAGGCCTTCGAAAGGCCGGCATTCAAGATAGTTTGAATACACCCCCAGTGGGTGGAACTGCACAAATTTAACAAAATATTGTTCAAAGAGTAATAAAACATGAAAGTAAAGGCGGCAGATTAGGCTAAGGGCGCAACAGGCGAGCCGGGCTGGTCGGTGGAGACGGCAGTGCCGGCTGGAGGAGTGGCCGGCTGGCGAGTCTCGGCTTGATCATCGCCGGCTTCAGGCGGTGCGCTCGCACGCGCCTCGTTGCTAGAGGCACGATCAAGCTGAGGCTGGCCGGCTGCTCCACCATCTGGCACGGCGTCTTCACCATCCTCCTCCTCCTCCTCGCCCTCGCCGCTGGAGTCGATCTCCTCCGCCGAGTCCTCACCATCTGCTGGGTTCAGCCTGAACTAGTCCTCCGGCTGAGCAACGCCATTATCATCCACCTCAGGAGCAAAGGCGCTGGTGTCGGTGTAGTCGGCGATCGCCGAGGCACGCTGGATGATAGCCGGCCGCGCCGGCTCCAGCTCCGTGTCGGCCTCCTGTCGCCAGGTGGCCAGCTGGTCCAAGCTCAACTCAGGATACCAGGCTTTGACGAACTCCAACGCCCGCCTGGCGCCTGACCGAGCCGCAGAAGCCTTCCAGGCCTCGAAGCGGCTGACCGCTACCTCCAGCCAGTCCGCAGTCCGACTGGTGGTACGGGGAATCACCTCGCCGAGCCAGAGAGCGGCCAGCACTTGCGCTCCAACACGCTGAAGCCGGCGGAGCATGCGGTGAGCCGGCTGGAGGCGGGGTTGGATCGCCAAGAGCTGTTCCTCAAGCGACCGGCGAGCTTTCGGCGCGATCTCATCGCTAGCCTGCCTCTACGCCTCGCGGTGGGCCTCGATGACCTGGTTGGCGGCAGTAGAGTAACTAGGGAAGTACTCTGCACAAGAAAGAAAGGAAAAGAAAAAGAAAAAACACAAAGTCAGAGAATGGACTAAATGGCAAGCGGCAAGCAAAGGAACGAAGAAGAAGGCGGCCTACCGTCAACCAAGTCTTCGATCTGGCCGTAGCCGTTGATCAACGACTGCCTCGCCTCAGCGCAGCTCGCCGCCTCGGTCTCTCGTACTCGGCTTGGAGGGCGGCTTCACTGTCCTGCACCACCTTCAGGGCCGCCTTGTGGCTCTCCTCCTGGTCCGCTAGCTTCTTGACCAGGCGGTCATGCTCCTGATCCAAGGCGTCGAACTCGGCTTCCTTGGCGCGAAGGGCGGCCTGGGTCCCACCCAGTTGCTCCCTCAGTTCGGCATTGGCCGCTGCATATATGGCAAAGAGGAAAAAAGCAATAATAGAGAAGTCGCCAGGAAAGATCCGGCCCGACTGCTCAGCAGTCGGCCCGAATCTCGGGGACTACACCCAGTGGGTGCGCTGACGCGCCCCCACGTGAGATAAAAAAGGAAGCACTTACCCCGGCTCTCAGTTAGATCAGCGGTCTTCTGGGTCAGCTCCCGAGCCTGGGAGTTGGAGGCAGCCGCACGGAGGTTGTGGTAGTCCTGCAAGTCGGACAAAGAAGCGGATAAAAACAAGATAGCAAACAAAGTCTACCAAGAAGTTCCAAGCCGCCGGCTCAGCAGCCGACTCGGAACTCGGGGACTACACCCAGTGGGTGCGCTGACGCGCCCCCACGGAAGAAATCAAGATCAAGAAACAAGAAACGGGAAGACTCACCCGAATGGCCGCCCGTGTCGCGAGGAACTCGTCATTGTACTGCCTCAACACGGCGGCCTGGGACTGAAGCCGGTTCCGGACTTCCTACGCCGCCACGTTCACCATGGCCGTCCCACCACCCGGCGTCCACCCCGAGCTGGCGCCGGCCGTCTCCAGATCCTGGGCCGACGAGCTGGAGCCCGCGGCCTTCTGTGGGTCCAGCGCCAAAGTTGCCTTCCCCACGCGCTGGCGCGATGGCGACCGGACCGCCAGGTCCGTCCTCGCAGCCGGCTCGCCTCCAGCCGGTTGCGCAGGTGGCGTGTTAGGCCGGCTGCCTTGGGCCGCCCCAGTCGGCGATGGCGGTGCCGCCTCCCTTTCCTGGACGACGACGTCATCCTCCTCCCTCTCCATCCCCGGCAGGTCGCCACCGGCTTCCTCCCGCGGGGGCTCCAGGATCTCGGGCGCCACGGCGCGCAGGGGGGTGACAAGCAAGGCCCCCGCCGCTGCCTCTGCGGCTGCAGCCTCCGCTTGAGCCTCGGCCGCTGCGTCGGCTTGTGCCTTCGCCGACTCCTTCGCCTTCTCCTGCGCCGCCTTGGCGGCGGCCGCCTTCAGATCCTCCGCCTCCCGCTCCTCCCGTGCCTCCCGCGCGTTCCTCTCCGTCGCCGCTTGAAGCTCGGCACGGGAGTCCATGGGGCGGGTGCTCCCAGATCCTCCCGCCGATTCGACCACGGAGGCGGCAGCGATCCGCTTAAGAGAGAGCGGAGCCCTATTTGATAAGTCAAGACAATGATTCAGAAATCGACAAGAAAAGAAGAAGGAATACGCGAGAGAATCGACACTTACGCTGAAACTTTTTGCGGCTGCTTCACCACCTTGCGGAAGCGGGCCGCCTTCGCGGCCTCCTCTTCCCGCCTGGTCGCAGCCGCCCCGCCCTTGGGCTTCTTCGGCCGACTGCCGAACAAGCCCGATGTGGCCCGGCGCTTCTGTGCGCCGCCTCGGGCAGCCGGCGCGGCAGATGAGCCCGCGCCTTGATCTGACGCCGGCTGGCGGCGCGGGACGATTTCCGCCTCGTCGTCATCTGGCCAATCGTCGAAGCTGGCTCCAAGCCCGGAGCCGCCTGCTTCGCCGCCTCCCACCTCGGTGTTGTCGTCCATAGCGGCCGCCCCCAAGTCGGGGTCCTCCAAGTCGTGCGCCGCCCGGTCGGGGAGAAATTGGCGATCCGCCTCCGCTGACCCAGCCGCCGGTCGAAGGAGAGGGTTCTGCTAAGACGAGCCGACTGGTCAGAGTCGGCCAAGAAAAACTTGGTGACAAAACTAAAGAAGAGAAGATTTAGAAAGCATACCATAGGCGGAGGGTTGGCAGGGGAGTACGGCTCCTTGCCAAACTGCCACTCCTAGGAGAGCTTGCAGTTTGCAAGATAATTCACCATGTGAGCTACCTCGTCATGAGGCATCTCCTTGGTGCACATCCGACTCGGATCGAGTTGGCCGCTCATTTGACAGATCAAATGAGGGTGGCCTTGAAGTGGGAGCACCCGGCGCACCACGAAGGCGGCCAGCAGGTCAGACCCAGTTAGGCCCTCCGGCTGGATCATTACCCGGAGCCGGGCGACGGCGGCGGCTCCAGCCAGCGTCAGCGTCCTGGCCCGATAGGACCACTGGGGCCGCCTCCCAGCCGATGGGCCGGCTACGTAAGCCGGCAAGTTGACGTAGTCGCCTTGCGGGGCGACGTTCTTCACGTAGAAGTACGATTTCTGCCAGAGCTTCACCGACTGGATCAGCGTAATGGCAGGGAAGGGGTTGTCGGCTGCCGGCCTCCGCATCGCAATGAAGGCGCTGCTCTGAGCCGGCACGCCCTGCATCCGGGTGCCGAGCATGGATTGGATGAATTCCCCCCAGAGCTCGAGGGTGGGAAGAACGCCAAGAAAGCCCTCACACAGAGTGACGAAGGCAGAAAGCAGCACCACCGTGTTTGGAGTGAGGTGGTGCGGCTGGAGCTGGTAGAATTCAAGGAAGGAGCGGAAGAAGGCGCTAGCTGGCAGGCCAAGGCCACGCAGGAAATGCGAGCGGAAGAGTACCCGCTCGCCTTCTTTCAGGTCCCGCGTGATCTCCTTCTTCGGCGCCAGGCGGACCCGCACTTGGTCCTCGCCGGGCGACCGCCGCGTCTTGCGGAGGAAGTCGATGTGGTCCGCGTGGACGTTGGAGCCATCCGAGTCTCCTTCGTGCTGCATCACGGCAAGAAGCTGGCGAGAAAGGGCGCGGCGGCGGTGAAATCACGGCCCCGCGGCGGCGAAGCTGCGGGGTAGTGCGAAGTCTAGAGGGACGGCGCGGCGACGAAGGGTTTCTGCGATGGAGAGAAAGAAGAAGAGAATGGCGGAGCGAGGGTGAGCGTGCGAGCGTCTGCCGCTCCCCCTCCTCCCCCTACTTATAGTCTCGTGTGGCGAAGCCGAGGAGGCGAGGCGTGGGGGGGAACGTGGGATTAACTGCGCCCACTCCCCCACGTCCCGTGATTATTGTGCCCTAACGACGTGCAGAAACTGCCATCGGAAGGCGAGCGGCCCGCTTTGGGCCACAGAAAATCCGCGCCTGGGCCTAGGCGTGGGAGTGGTGGGCCCCGGCCTGCGGCGGCGTCCCGTCGCGCGCGTGGGCTGGCAGGCTTTTTTCAGCCGGAGGGTGCCACATGACACGCGGGCGGCAAGCGGCCGGCCCGCAACCCGGCGTGCGCACCAGCTGGCTCCCGCCTTCAGACTTCAAAATCTCGCCAAGACAGCGCACCCAACCGAAGCCGGTTCCTAGCTGCTGGCTCTTCAAGATAGGAAGCTGACCGAGCTTCTCGTCCCCCTCTCAGCCTCGAAGCCCAACCATCTTCGGGGACTACTGTCGGAGTAAATGGCCACGGGTAGCCTAACCGACTCCCCCTGGCTCTTCAAAAACTTATCACGCCGATCGAGCCTTCAAGCATCCAAAGCACAGGGCCGCCTTCCCCTGGCCGGCTATCTCCCGAGCCGACTCCTGGAAGGCGACCCGGCCTCAAAAACCTTCCTGAAGAGAACCACAAGATGGCCGACTCCAGCAAGCCGGCCCCAAGAGGACCGACTCCCAGAAGCCGGCCACGAAGAAGACCGACTCCCAAAAGCCGGCCATGAAGAAGGCCGACTCCTAGAAGCCGGCCAAGACTGCACCCTCAAGGGCTGCACCCACATAACGGTGATGAGACGGGGCATGGCTACAATACAACCTGCCACCCCCGAATCCAGAAGCACGCGTGGCCACAGAGCGCCGTACGGGTCGGCCATCCCCCGTCCGGCGCGGCACTGTTGCCATGTTGACCATGACACCACCCACGACAGGCGCCAGTACGGCCCGCGGGCGGCGGAGCCCTTCAGCCAGAGAGATGCTCAAAGCGGCTAGGCCTCCCCCAGTCGGCCTGGGGCATAGCCGGCTAACCCCACCCTCGAAGTATGTGCATCATTAAGGAGACAAGACGAGGTAAGGCTACAGTGAGAGCCCGCAAGGCGGCGGCACTATGGCCATGCTTACCTCGACAAAGCCCTCGTCATCAGAGGCGAGGCTACAGTAACCAGCCACCGACAAGACCCCCAGGCGGTGGGGTTGGCGGGCAGCCGGCGGGACCCACCAGTCGGCGGGCCCCAGCGGTCGGTGGAGAAGCCGGCGAATACAGACACTGACGGCTAGGACCCGCATCCAGCCGGATTACCATTGTACCCCTGGGGGGTAGGCCTATATAAACCCCCCAGGGCACCCATGCAAAGGGTTGATCTCTTAGAGTTTTAGACACCACATAGAGAGAAAAGGAGAGCTAGCCTTGCCCTTCTTCTTCCTCTAGCCAAACAGCTCAAGGAGCCTCTTGTAGCTACTTGTGTTGATCTAGTGATCATGCGGAGACCCCGCAGAGCAGGACTAGGGGTGTTATCTACACGAAGAGCCCCGAACCTGGGTAAGATTCGCCGGCGTGCATGTCTTCGCCTCATCCCGTTTCCAGGCACCGGTGATGTCTTACTGGCTCCCACAATGATAAGCCACCCGTTGGCATATGTCACACCTACCACCCGACAGGTAAAGTGACTCAGGAACCTTTGTATCCTGAGGGCCACCCTAAGAGAATTGAGCAGGATTCTCAGAGAAATATTTTACATGCACCTAGTCCTTCTAAAAAGAAGAAAAAGAAGAATGATAGGACTTTGCATGCTTCTAGTGAACCTGTTGTTGACACACCTGAGAATCCCAATGATATTTCTATCTCTGATGCTGAAACACAATCTGGTAATGAACATGAACCTAGTTATAATATTAATAATGATGTTCATATTAATGCTCAACCTAGCAATGATAATCATGTAGAAATTGATCCTGCTGTTGATCTTGATAACCCACAATCAAAGAATCAACATCATGATAAGAGAGACTTTTTTGCTAGGAAGCACGGTAAGGAAAGGGATCCATGGGTTCAGAAACCCATGCCTTTTCCTCCCAAACCATCCAAGAAAAAGGATGATGAGGATTTTGAGCGCTTTGCTGAAATGATTAGACCTATCTTTTTGCGTATGTGTTTGACTGATATGCTCAAAATGAATCCTTATGCTAAGTATATAAAAGAAATTGTTACTAATAATAGAAAGATACTGGAAGCTGAATTTCCACCATGCTTGCTAATTATACTTTTAAGGGTGGAATACCTAAGAAACTTGGAGATCCAGGAGTACCCACTATACCATGCTCCATTAAAAGAAATTATGTTGGAACTGCTTTATGTGATCTTGGAGCCGGTGTTAGTTTTATGCCTCTCTCCTTATATCGTAGACTTGATTTGAATAAGTTGACACCTACTAAAATATCTTTGCAAATGGCCGATAAATCAACTGCTATACCTGTCGGTATTTGTGAGTATGTGCCTGTTGTGGTTGCAAACGTTACTATCTTAACGGACTTTGTTATTCTTGATATTCCCGAGGATAATAGTATGTCTATTATTCTTGGAAGACCCTTTTTGAATACTGCAGGGTCTGTTATTGATTGCAAAAAAGGCAATGTCACTTTTCATGTTAACGGTAATGAGCATACGGTACACTTTCCGAGGAAACAACCTCAAGTCCATAGTATAAATTATATTTGAAAAATTCCATCGATTATTTTTGGAGGTTTTGAATTTGCTCTTCCTACTGTCAAGAAGAAATATGATATTCTTATTATTGGGGATGTGCATATCCCCGTTGAGGTAACATAGTGTTATTCGAAATTTCTCCGGTTCCATGTTATTCGTAATGAGTTTGTTAACAAGACTTGATCAACCTTGTTAGTGGATTCCTTTTGATGAGCATGAGATGGATGAAGTTAGAAAGCACAACCTTCTATACCCTCCTTTTACTTTCTGTAATTTAGATTAAATAAAGCAAAAATAGTATTTTCTGTCAGTTTTCTAAATTATCCGTGCAATAAAAAATACCCCGAAAATAAAAGTTCTCCAAATGCCATGAAATTGACATATGATTCTTTTTGGAACATTTGAGAATATCTGGTACTGAGAACACAGCAGGGGGAGCAAGCACCTGGCCATGAGGGTCCAGGGCGCGCCCCCTGCCTCGTGGGCCCATGGTGGCTCCCCTCCACTTATTCCTGCACCCACACACTTCTTCTTCCTCCCAAAAAATCACCAACTAGCTCAAGCACGAGTTCTAGCTCATTTTGCTGTGATTTTCGATCTCCTTGCTCAAAGCTCCATTCACAAAACTGCTTTGGGGGATTGTTCTTCGGTATGTGACTCCTCCAATGGTCCAATTAGTTTTTGTTCTAGTGCTTTATTTATTGCAAATTTTTGCTGCCTAGGTGACCCTGTTCTTGAGTTTGCATGTCAAATTTATATTGTCCCAAGTAGTTCTAATGCATGATATAGTCTCTAGGATCTTGTAGGAGTAGTTGCTATCAATTTTGTTGAGTTTGGTTCACTTTTATTTTGAGTTACTAAAATTTTCAGAAATTTTTCAGAGGAAGAAATATGTTTAGGAAAATATACCAAGGTGGTCCTTCAAGGAAGCAAGGGCCCAGGCTCGCAATACGCGATGCGGACGATGAACCACAGAGGTAAGTGACGGTGTCCGGGACTAGGGGGTACTCCCCACGTCGTCTCCCGATCTCTTGGATTGGGCCGAGGACCCCCAAGGCCG
Organism: Aegilops tauschii subsp. strangulata; assembly: GCF_002575655.3. Classification (NCBI taxonomy): domain Eukaryota; kingdom Viridiplantae; phylum Streptophyta; class Magnoliopsida; order Poales; family Poaceae; genus Aegilops; species Aegilops tauschii. The sequence continues at coordinate 627,071,379 of NC_053036.3, read as the reverse complement.
TTTACTCATGGGCCAGTTCGGACAGCCTCTGCCGCATACAAGGAAGACTCCACAAGACTTGGCGCCCAAGACAAGGACTCTCCTAAACCCTAGGCCTCTGGTGTCTTATATAAACCGAGGCCAGGCTAGTCGATGGATATATCATACTTGTTACTACAATCTCGTGGTAGATACATGTACTATGTACTACACCCATATGAATACAATCAAAAGCAGCATGTAGGGTATTATCTCATCAAGAGAGCCCGAAGCTGGGTAAAACCCCGTGTCCATGTTACCATCGCTCCCAGACGCCTAGCTTAGGACCCCTACTACGAGATCCGCCAGTTTTGACACCGACATTGGTGCTTTCATCGAGAGCCTGCTGGGTGATCGTCACAGATTGATGGGGTGAACCAGGTGATATTCTTCTGGTTAGATCGTCCTGTAATGAATAATTTATTTCGAGCCCCGTTGCTAGTCTGCACTAATTATTTGCAAATCAGAAGTATAGGCGGCCATGTCCATGAGTGACAGGCGCCACCGTTCCCTGATGGTCTGGTCATGGACGTGTTGTGGCCGACTGGCCGCGAAGCATACAAGAGCACCAGCCGAATACTAGTCCAACTAGTGGTCAAATCGGAGATGATCGGCCGCCACTATTTTTTCCTCCACCAGCCGAAGTCCCAGGCCAAGTCCCCTGGCCGATTTCCTGCTGCTAGTAGTGTTCCCGTAGAAAGAGAATCTACTCCACGTGAAGCATCAGGGAAGTTATTCAATTTGTTAATTGGTATTATTAGTATAAGTGCAACACGATCTTCGAGATCTAATCAATGCGTAGTATGCCTTAGCTTTGCTTTTCCAATTCACGTAAAGGCCAAATCTAATGCTTGATTTTTTGTTGATTCTTCGTCAATTGCCACTGCAACTTCTCCCGGAGGATGGTCTGGTTTAGTACTAGGTCACCTGGGATCTTGAAGAATTTCCTCTTCGGTCTGCTACGTGCAAAATAATTCCAGGTTTCATCTTTCCTAACTATTCGGTTAGCACGTAAACTTATTACGCATGGATTTTTTTCTGTTGGCGTGTACTGCATTATTTTGGCAAAGAAATTCTACCGACGTTTGTACCTGGCGTTAGTCCGGCCAGCCTCTCCCTGTCACCTGGGCAGGCCAACCTTCGCCGACATCGCCGTACCACGACACCATCGCGCCATCGAGCTAGTCTCAGCGCTCAAGCCATATTTTCCAAACCTTTTTCGCATAAATTTATTATGCACCTTTTTTCACTATTATTATTTCTTGGTTGCACTACTTTGTGTGTGCAGGCAATCTCTTTAGGTTGGGCCGCGCTAACACCTCAACAAGGTGATATTGTCGTCCCGCCGACGTTGACCAAGTCGTCGCGTCGCGTCGATGCGTGTCCCTGTGTCAACTTTTCCACATTGCGGCTCCGCCGGGCTGACCTTGTCGCCCGGGCCATATTTATTCAAAAGAAATTTACTTATGTCAATTAAATAGAAGATTTTCTATTTTTGGAGTGCACTATTTTATGTGCGTAGGTAATCACCTGAGATTATGTCACGCGGTCAACTCCATGGGGCCAACAACGTCGTCCTGCCGATGTTGATCAAGTTGGGGAGTCGCCTCAGCGCACATCCCTCTGTCAGCATTACCACGCGACCACTTCACTGGGCCGACCTCGACGCTCAGGCCATATCTCTTCCATTATTTACTTCACTTATATTAATTAAGTAGAAGAATTTTTTAATATACATTATTATCTGTCATTACTTTTGGTTTGCACTATTTTATCTATGCAGCCAATCGACTTAGACTGAGCCGCGCTGTTGCCTCCGTCGACCAAATTGTGTTGTCGCCTTGGCGTGCTGCCCTATGTTGGCAACCCCGCATCGTCGCTTCGTCAACCTACTCAGCCGGAGACTCTGGTGTCACCCGCCGACCTGCTCCATCACCGCGGCTGGACTGGGGGCTTCATCTCTTTGGAGTGCCGAACTCTCTGCTCGGCCACCTCGGGACCAGCCTGGGGGCTGGAACCTTGTCCCGCATCAAGCTCGGGCCGTGCATCGACACCGAGCACATTAACCAGCTAAGTCGCTTCCATGCTTAAATACCTTCAGTTTTAAATTTCGTTCGGTTCGACCAAGCATTATGCTTTTTTGACAAAAAGTCATTTGCGACAAACTTTCTTTGTCAAAACCTTGTTTGTTGCAATTCAAATACCCCGTTTACTTGGGGGCTTCCTTTACGAAGCCTTTCCTCTTGCATATGATTATACTTGTATGGCTTCGTTCGTTGTTCGTGTATAACGCCACAATATGCACCATGTTGACTTAAGTGTTCCGCAAGCTGGGTTGCCTGGCTCCTGTGCTTACCCCTACGTTCCGATTGTTCGGCTAGGGAGTAAAGGGAGCACCTCTGCGATTGTCACGATCGAGTCATCCGAGCTCGGACCTCAGACTGGGTGAAGCTAAAAACTAGCGCTCTTATTGTTTTCAATCATGGTCGGCACACAACGGAACTCATGAGTACAAAAAATCTATTGCACAAGTCTCATAGTAACAATGAGCAACCAAAGAAAGGTACCGGTGGAGGTACTATTTTCTTCGAAGATGCTTCTTACACTTCGTCAGTAATATAGCATAAGTTCCCTGAGCGCGCTTTGTCTGTTACAGCCTTATGGCCTGATTGCCTGGTTATCGGAAATACCGTCGATATTCTCGACAGGTGGAGTACATAACACTTTTTGGCCCTTGGCCGAAGAGGGAGAAGCCGACGGTCGGTTAAGACGCGTTTAAAGTTCGGGTGAACACATATATGATATAAGTACTTCAGTACATACAATCATTATACATAAAATTATTTTACCCAAGTCACTTGGGGGCTCTTAAATTAGCATGAGCCGTTTTTTTCTTAGTCGTTGCAAAGTCTTTTTTATCACTGTTTTCTCGACGCCAAGTGTGTGGTCAATAGCAGGATAGCCTAATTTCTCTCTCAAAGCCGCTAGAGTTTTGTTTGCTAAACTGGCCTAACGAGAAGTACTCCGCCTTCGGGATAGGAGGTTGAAGCCGTAGGCTGACCTGCTTGAGAGTCTTGAGATAGGATGTGTCATGTTAAAACACAACAGAAGTACAAGTTTTTTTCTTCTAAGACCAATTTTCGGATTGGCACCGAACACTTGATCTAGTTCGGACGTCAAGTTTTTACTGAAGTTTTTTGGTTTTCCAAGCCCTTGGCACTTTTAAACTATTTATGTGTTTCCAGCATTAGTCTCGCAGTGCAACGCCGGACACCTTTAGAGATTCGGCAAAAACATTCTCGGACATTGCTATATGTGCATCGGTTTCGAATTGTGTCTTCGGTCAATAGTTGGGTTGCCCGGCTCTTGTGCTTGCCTCCTACGTTCCGCTTTGTTCGGCTAGGTGTGCAAAGGGAGAACCTCTGCGATTGTGCTTCCAGCTTGCATGGTTAAGCGCCTTAGTGGAGAAAGCCGAAAACCGACTGTCACAATAAGCGTAAACTGGTCAGTGATCCGATGACTGCGTTAAATTATAAGATTGATGGAGGTCATCTCGTGTTAAGCGATGGGCCATTCATAATATTGGCCGAAGTGTTAACAGCTTGACATCGGCTATCGCCGAACACTAACCGGGGGCTAGTAACTGGCCTCCCAACTCTAAGCTCCTATGACTAAGAGAAAGTTATAAAGCCCGCATATCTGATTGCCTCGTTTCCGCTAACACAACCGCCTTCGGGCACCGAGACGTCGGCTAAGGGTTGTTTTGTTATTGCGAAAACACCCTGCATAGCATCTACAAGGGGGTGGAAGCCGACGATGGGCCACTTTCAACTGATAAACGGTCGCAACGGAGTCAAAATAAACATATCGCCGGCATTTGTATTTAATATACGAGGGCTGCCTTACATAATCATCGTTATATAAAGCCATAAATATGCATCAATTTGACTTAAGATTTTGGCCAAGCTGGGTTGCCTGGCTCCTGTGCTTACCCCTACCTTCCCGATTGTTCGGCTAGGCGGTAAAGGGAGCACCTCTGTGATTGTTACTACCGGGTCATCCGAGTTGGTACCTCAGACTGGGTGAAGCCGAAAGCTAGCGATCTTAAAGGATATAATTGATCGGCAACGACGGAAGTGAAAATTTAGGTTCGCTAAGGACCACATAGTTCGGGAACTTTCCCCAAACTAAATCGTCAATATCCGCATTGATCGAAGGTGAGGTTTGATGATCATGTTTAGCATGACAACGCAAAGAAAGGAACCAATAGCGGTACTATTTTCTTTGGAAGACATTTTTTTGTTAAAACAATAATATAACATCTCTCTGCGTACCTTTGTTTATACAACCATATGGCCGGATTGCCTCGTTTGTCGTAAATCTTTGCCCTCCTAAAGGCTTTATAAAGTAGGACAAACACTCCTCGACTGCTGGCTGAGGAGGTTGAAGCTGATGGTCGGTCAAAAAGTTTTGTACAATGCGGATCCGAGCATTAATGATGTAAAGTACTTGGATACATAGAATCATTACACATAATTTGTGATTTTACTTTGGAAATCGATCCTTAATTCGGTCACCCGTGCCCATATTAAGGCTCGGGGGCTACTGGGCTTCGTGCTTATCATTTACAAATATTAAAGGGGTACACCGATCCCCTGATCTGGTGTTGCCACCTGACCAGTGTCTCGGGGGATACTACATTGCCTATTCAATGCAGAAAATTCAAAGTGCTCAATGTTCGGCTTGACCGAACTATGCGCAAACGCGTCTTCGGACAACAATAAGTACCATATGGACCTATCCGGCATCAAGCTAGTATATTATGGCGACTTCTCAAAACCCTCTCTCAAGGGTTCGTCCGCCGATCACTATCTCCTCTAAAGTGCATCTCGGAATTTTAGGCCGATACACACCTTGAGGGCTACTCGCTACATATCTCGTCAGTAAGTAAATTGCATCAATCGGAAATAAAATCCGCAAACAATCAGTCCAAGCCCGAGGTGGTGCGTCATCTTGGAAGCAGTCCGGCATAAAGCTCGGATGCAATCGGCTGGCTCTATAGAGGGCATTTCCGGCATTAAGCTCGGCTAAACTCCTTCAACTTTTTTAAGCCTAGGTGATCTATGACACCTCGGATATAGTCCGGTGTTGGAGCTTGGATATAGTCCGGCATTGGAGCTCGGATGTAACAAGATTCTTCGAATACATTCCGGCATTGGAGCTTGGAAGCGGCCCGGCGTTGGTGCTTGGCTGCAAAAGATACCTCGAATGCAGTCCGGCGTTGGAGCTCGGATGCAAGAGGACACCGCCGCACGGGAACAACTTCAAACCCGAGGTGGGCGTAAAAATAAGAAGTCATTGATAAAGGCCGAGAACTTAAAGGGCTCCTCGGATACCCGACGTATAAACTCTTCGGATTCACTTTGGCGATCCTCATGACCGAAGATGGAAAGATTTGTTGAACCAGTTTTCAAGACCGATGACCGAAGATGAAGAACAGTTCGGAAGAATCGAGGAGCGTCCCCAACTTGAAGACCGGTTCAGGGGGCTACTGACGGTGTCCGGGACTAGGGGGTACTCCCCACGTCGTCTCCCGATCTCTTGGATTGGGCCAAGGACCCCGAGGGCCGTTTACTCATGGGCCAGTTCGGACAGCCTCTGCCGCATACAAGGAAGACTCCACAAGACTTGGCGCCCAAGACAAGGACTCTCCTAAACCCTAGGCCTCCGGTGTCTTATATAAACCGAGGCCAGGCTAGTCAATGGATATATCATACTCGTTACTACAATCTCGTGGTAGATACATGTACTATGTACTACACCCATATGAATACAATCAAAAGCAGCATGTAGGGTATTATCTCATCAAGAGAGCCCGAAGCTGGGTAAAACCCCGTGTCCATGTTACCATCGCTCCCAGGAGCCTAGCTTAGGACCCCTACTACGAGATCCACCGGTTTTGACACCGACAGGAAGCTCAAGTGCGGGCTTGTGAATGGCCGCAGAGGACTTTATGGATCGAGCAGGACTCAAGGAAGAATTTAACGCATATGTGCGTAACGGTGATCTTGAGAGCTTCGAGGCAGATAAGTGCCGTCAGTACCACTATCTCACTGATTCCTTTGTGAGAAGGTTTGAATTCACCATCACGCAATTCTCAAACTGTCCTGTTTCATCTTTATGAAAATTCTTATACTATGGACTTAGAGGATTTTAATACTGCTTGCAAACTTCCACAATGGGGTAGCACTAGTGAGCCTCGCAAATCTGAGTTTAGAGGTTTTCTTGCTAGTATAACTATGGGGGAGTCTAGAGATATAACACAAGCTACCATAGGGAGCATTCATTTTCCTGCTATACATTATTTTGCTCTCTTCATAGGTAGGTGCATCAATGGTAAGGATGAAGCTGTCACATGTGTGTCCCTGATCTCAGTGTTCTCAGGAGTGCTGTATTAGGAGATAAACATTATAATTTGGGAGCCATTGTTGCACGTAGGTTGCATAATAATAGAAATAATGGAGATTTCTTTGGTGGAATTTATGCAACCCGTCTAGCTAATTTTCTTGATATACCCATACGTGAGTATGATATTGAGTTGCCTCCTGTTTATTTAGATTATGAGGCTATGGTTCGTCATCAGTTTGTTGAGAGGAACGATCAGTTCCTCCAGTACCGACTAATCTTTGACAGACGACGCACCTATCACGTCTCTCTCCCTGCTCCTACTTTCTTTGACTTTCAGGCAAAAGGGAGATATGTCGTAACCAGGGAGGAGGCTAACGAGTATGAGAGGAGGACTGAGACAGCTCACCTCCAAGCTGCAGCCCACGATGCAATAGACGCTGCATCTCAGTACGACCCCAGTTACAACTTTGGATATCCGCCAGGCCAGCCGTGGCAATAGACCAACTTAGGCCAAAAGCCTAAGCTTCGGGGAGTACGTATTTCTCACCAACATTACATTCATATTCACACACTCATGCAAGTTGTCGGTGCTCATACTTTTTCATTGTACTATCCATGCTAGTTTATTTTCCTTTTTATGCTTTCTTCTTGTGTGTTTGAAAAACCTTAAGAAAAACCCAAAAAAATTAGTAGTAGCTTTTAGCTAGTTTACTTTCCATGTTGTAGTAGTATTAATTAAAAGAAAACCCAAAAAGATTTCTCATTCTTCTTTTGCTTGTTGGGAGCTTTCCCGTGTAAATAGTTTTATTTCCTTTCTTTTTCTTTGGGGGTCGAGAAGAGAAGACCATAATGAAATTGTTGAAGTGGCTCTTATATGCATTATTGTTGATTTAACTAAGATCCCATATTGCCTTATCTTCTCCTATTTATCAGATGCTTGCAGATTCCAGCTTAGTCCAATGCACGTGCACTATTATTATTATTCACATCGTTCGGTCATGCAAGTGAAAGGCAATTATGACGATATATGATGAAATGATTGAGATTAGAGAAGCTGGTATGAACTCGACCTCTCTTGTTTTTGTAAATATGATTAGTTCATCATTCCTGATTCAGCCTATTATGAATAAACATGTTTGCAATGACAATTAGAGATTATAGTTGCTTATGCCATGCTTAATTAGCTAGGAGTTTATAATGCTTTACCTTGCGTGCCAACATGCTATTAAAATGGTTGTGTTGTGGTATAATAGGGTGGTATCCTTCTTTGAATGATTTGAGTGGCTTGACTTGGCACATGTTCACACATGTAGTTGAAACAAATCAACATAGCCTTCACGATATTTATGTTCATGGTGGATTATATCGACTCATGCTTGCACTCAATGTTTATTAATTTTAATGCATGTTCATGACTGTTGTCGCTCTCTAGTTGGTCGCTTCCCAGTCTTTTTCTAGCCTTCACTTGTACTAAGCGGGAATACTGCTTGTGCATCCACTTCCATGAACCCCAGAGTTATTCCATATGATTCCACTATACCTTCCTATATATGCGGTATCTACATGCCGTTCCAAGAAACCTTCAAATGAAATTCTGTTTTGTATGCTCGAATAGCTCATGTATCAACTAGGGATGTCTGTATCTCAAGAGGAAATGGCTGGTCACCAGGATGCCCAGTCCCATGCTTTATGCAAATCAAATCAAAATAATTGCAAACAAAACTCCCCCGGGACTCTTCTTAGTTGGAGTCACTTGTTGTTTCGAGCAAGCCATGGATTGATGCTTGTTGGTGGAGGGGGAGTATAAATTTTACCATTCTGTTTGGGAACCGCCTATAATGTGAGTCGCATGGAAGATATCAAGATCTCTCGTTTGTTATGTTGACAATGAAAGTATACCACTCAAAATATTATTTATCTCTATTTAAAAAATCGAGCTCTGGCACCTCTACAAATCCCTGCTTCCCTCTGCGAAGGGCCTATCTATTTACCTTTATGTTGAGTCATCACCCTCTTATTAAAAAGCACCAGCTGGAGAGCACCGCTGTCATTTGCATCCATTACTATTAGTTTATATTGAGTATGACTATGACTGGATCTCTTTTACCATGAATTTCAATGTTTAGTCGGTCATTGATCTTTAAAGGTGATCTGCATTTATGTTTTGTGGTCTCAGAAAGGGCTAGCGAGATACCATCTTGTTATATCATATCATGATTGTTTTGAGAAAGTGTTGTCATCCGAGATTTATTATTATTGTTCGCTAGTTGATTATGCCATTGACATGAGTAAACATGAGACCTAAGTGTTATTGTGAATATGGTTAGTCATAATCTTTGCTGAAAACTTGAATGCTGGCTTTACATATTTACAACAACAAGAGCAAACAGAGTTTGTAAAAGTTTTTCTTTATCACTTTTAGTTTATCAATGGAATTGCTTGAGGACAAGCAAAGGTTTAAGCTTGGGGGAGTTGATACGTCTCCGTCTTATCTACTTTTCCAAAAACTTTTTCCCTTGTTTTGGACTCTAACTTGCATGATTTGAATGGAACTAACCCAGACTGACGTTGTTTTCAGCAGAATTGCCATGGTGTTATTTTTGTGCAGAAACAAAAGTTCTCGGAATGACCTGAAACTTCACGAAGATTATTTTTGGAAATAATAAAAAATACTATCGAAAGAATCAAGGCCAGGGGGCCCACACCATGTCCACGAGGGTTGGAGGCAAACCTGCCCCCCTGGGCGCGCCCCTGCCTCGTGGGCCCCCTGGTGCTCCACCGACCTCAACTCCAACTCTATATATTCACGTTTGGGGAGAAAAAAATCAGAGAGAAGGATTCATTGCGTTTTACGATACGGAGCCGCCGCCAAGCCCTAAACTCTCTCAGGAGGGCTAATCTGGAGTCCGTTCGGGGCTCCGGAGAGGGGAATCCGTCGCCATCGTCATCATCAACCATCCTCCATCACCAATTTCATGATGCTCACCGCCGTGCATGAGTAATTCCATCGTAGGCTTGCTGGACGGTGATGGGTTGGATGAGATTTATCATGTAATCGAGTTAGTTTTGTTAGGGTTTGATCCCTAGTATCCACTATGTTCTGAGATTGATGTTGCTATGACTTTGTTATGCTTACTGCTTATCACTAGGGCCCGAGTGCCATGATTTCAGATCTGAACCTATTATGTTTTCATGAATATATGTGAGTTCTTGATCCTATCTTGCAAGTCTATAGTCACCTAGTATGTGTTATGATCCGGCAACCCCGAAGTGACAATAATCGGGACCACTCCCGGTGATGACCGTAGTTTGAGGACTTCATGTATTCACTATGTGTTAATTCTTTGGTCCGGTACTCTATTAAAAGGAGGCCTTAATATCCCTTAGTTTCCACTAGGACCCCATTGCCATGGGAGGGTAGGACAAAAGATGTCATGCAAGTTCTTTTCCATAAGCACGTATGACTATATTCGGAATACATGCCTACATTACATTAATGAATTGGAGCTAGTTCTGTGTCACCCTATGTTATAACTATTGCATGAATAATCGCATCCGGCATAATTCTCCATCACCGATCCAATGTCCACGAGCTTTTCACATATTGTTCTTCGCTTAGTTACTTTACCGTTGCTGCTGTTACAATCACTACAAAGTTGTCACTGTTACCTTTGCCACTGTTACCGTTACTATCATATTACTTTGCTACTAAATACTTTGCTGCAGATACTAAGTTATCCAGGTGTCGTTGAATTGACAACTCAACTGCAAATACTTGAGAATATTCTTTGGATCCCCTTGTGTCGAATCAATAAATTTGGGTTGAATATTGTACCCTCGAAAACTGTTGCGATCCACTATACTTGTGGGTTATCAGTAGATAATGAAGTTTTCTCGAATAACAAATGGTTGAAAATAAATCTTCATATAACTGAGATTGTAGAAGATTTTGTATGTAGGAAATTGGATCGAGATTCATAGGTTCACTAGCACCATCTCTCATACTAGCACATGTTCATAGTTGTATGTGTATCCTAGTTACAAGGCCTAAACTTCTTATGGCATTCCTCATTATATTAATATTGTTGAGGCTTTCCTCATTGCCTAATCACCAACTGTGTTGATGAAATACACTTTTTTTACTCCTCGTCAACCTCCATTATCAATCTATTTTTTCCCATAAGCATCGTCCGTAAACTTGTGCTCATTTTCTGCATTACTAGTTTCATGGTTGGTGTCGGTGGAAACGACACCTATGGGATCACTGGGATTCCTTCTCCGGTTAGAGGGCACGGGGTTGTGCAAAGTGTGGGTCTGGTAGTCAACACAAGGATCATTTACCCAGGTTCGGGCCGCGGAGATGCGTAATACCCTGGTCCTGCTTTGATGTATATGTGAGTGTTCTTAAGCTCTCGAACTAGCTACGGTGCGTGTGTAGTCCAAAAGATCTGAATCCTTCTCCAGTACGCCTCGGGCCTCCTTTTATAGTTAAAAGGGGTCGCCACAGGGGCACACAGGAGGTGGAAAGGTATACAGTAGTTAAGCTTATCCTCTGGCACCGACGGACAAATGCATTTAATGCGCTGCCGACATGCCCTTCTTGCTTTATCGGGGACGGCGAGGAAGCTCGTCCCAGCTGTCGCCGCCTCGCCTGGCTCCGACGCGCGTCCGAGCTGATGAGGCATTATAGCGCCATGTTGGCTGGCTGCTGGGCTGGCGCGGTGGCAGAGTCTTCACGAAGATCTGCATGCCACCACGCAGGTGCTTGCTGAGTTGGCCTGGAGGCCGCGCGTCGCCACGCAGGTGCCTGCCCAGCTGGTTGGGCTGGCAGCTGTATGGGAACGGCGGTGGAGTCTTGGCAGACGTGGGCCTGGCCGTGGCCCCGCAGGTGTCCTCGGCAAGGGTCTTGCTGGGGCGTCGGCAAGGGTCTTGCCGTGGCATCGCGGTCATCCCCGGCAGGGATCTTGCCGGGGGTCTCGTGGATTTCCTCGGCAAGGATCTCGCCGAGGATCATCGTCTTCTGGTCCTCATCTGATCTTGTGTGCTCATGGTCTTCACAAAGATCTACATGCCACCATGGAGGTGCCTCCCGAGCCTTGGTTCCAATGTGGTCGATGGTGTTGGAACCCTTGGGCTCAAGGGTGGCGCGCTCTGCTGACGTTAGGCAAGTTGCCCCGGCAAGGGCCTTGCCGGGGGAGCCCACCTCGCCCCTCTGCTCTTTGCGCCTCTGGTCTTGGCGTTGCTTCGCTCGTCTTGCACCTTTGGCTTCCCTCCTCTGCCCTGGTTAGTGTGGCCGCGGGCGCGGCTCTGACATCCCGTGCATGCTACCTCTTGAGCACTGCGTTGATTTTTTCCTTGAAGAGGAAAGGGTGATGTAGCAAAGTAGCGTAAGTATTTCCCTTAGTTTTGAGAACCAAGGTATCAATCCAGTAGGAGGTTACGCACAAGTCGCCTTGTACCTGCACAAACAAATAAGAACCTTGCAACTAACGCAATAAAGGGGTTGTCAATCCCTTCGCGGCCGCTTGCAAAAGTGAGATCTGATAGAGATAATAAGATAAATATTTTGGTATTTTTTATGATATAGATTGGAAAGTAAAGATTGCAAAATAGATTGGAAACTTATATGATGGAAAATAGACCCGGGGGCCATAGGTTTCAATAGTGGCTTCTCTCAAGATAGCATAAGTATTACGGTGGGTGAACAAATTACTGTCGAGCAATTGATAGAAAAGTGCATAGTTATGAGAATATCTATGGATGATCATGTATATAGGCATCACGTCCGCGACAAGTAGACCGAAACGATTCTACATCTACTACTATTACTCCACACATCGACCGCTATCCAGCATGCATCTAGAGTATTAAGTTCATAAGAACAGAGTAACGCATTAAGCAAGATGACATGATGTAGAGGGATAAACTCAAGCAATATGATATAAACCCCATCTTTTTATCCTCGATGGCAACAATACAATACGTGCCTTGCTGCCCCTGCTGTCACTGGGAAATGACACGGCAAGATTGAACCCAAAGCTAAGCACTTCTCCCATTGCAAGAAAGATCAATCTAGTAGGCCAAACCAAACTGATAATTCGAAGAGACTTGCAAAGATAACAAATCATACATAAAAGAATTCAGAGGAGATTCAAATATTGTTCATAGATAATCTTGATCATAAACCCACAATTCATCGGATCTCGACAAACACACCGCAAAAAGAATTACATCGAATAGATCTCCAAGAGAATCAAGGAGAACTTTGTATTGAGATCCAAAGAGAGAGAAGAAGCCATATAGCTAATAACTATGGACCCGAAGGTCTGTGGTAAACTACTCACACATCATCGGAGAGGCTATGGTGTTGATGTAGAAGCCCTCCGTGATCGATTCCCCCTCTGGCGGAGCGCCGGAAAAGGCCCCAAGATGGGATCTCACGGGTACAGAAGGTTGCGGCGGTGGAAATAGGGTTTCATGGTGCTCCATGATGTTTTCGGGGTATATGGGTATATATAGGAGGAAGAAGTAGGTCGGTGGAGCTGCGAGGGGCCCACGAGGGTGGGGGCGTGCCTAGGGGGGCAGGCGCGCCTCCCTGCCTCATGGCCTCCTCGCTTCTTTCTTGACGTCCACTCCAAGTCTCCTGGATCACGTTTGTTCCAAAAATCACTCTCCCGAAGGTTTCATTCCGTTTGGATTCCGTTTGATATTCCTTTTCTACGAAACACTGAAATAGGCAAAAAAACAGCAATTTGCATTGGGCCTTCGGTTAATAGGTTAGTCCCAAAAATAATATAAAAGTGTATAATAAAGCCCATTAAACATCCAAAACAGATAATATAATAGCATGGAACAATCAAAAATTATAGATACGTTGGAGACGTATCAGTGCACAAGTAAAGGGGTAAAAAGGAGAGCCCCTACTTTTGTACACCGACAAGAGCCCCCAGGCCTGGGCCACACATAAGCGCAATGCGTTGTTGGGCTAGGCCCAGAACGGTGCGTGGGCAAGCGGAGCGAAGTTTTACTGCGGTAATTCCCTCGCCCGTCGCGCTTCCCCATGACCCGCGTTGAATGCGTGATGTGGAGGGTCGTGCGTGACGTGGGGGTCATGCATGGGGCGGTTCCTGCCCTCATGCGTCACATCGTAGTAAATGGTAAAGTGGCGGCCCGCGGCTTCCCCATAAAAAGGAATAACCACAGGCACGCCGCTCATTAACCCTTTGTGCTTCTTCCAATCTCAGAACCGCCGTTCCTCTCTTCTTCCTCGGGCGAAAGATTCAAAGCTCCCTCCTCTGTCCGCCGCCGCCGCGCCCTGGTGGCCCTCAACCTCACCTCTTCCCTAGTCGCCATGGCGCCCAAGTCCAGCAGAGGCAAGGGAGTGGCGGAGGACCTCGGGGAGAAGGGCGTGCCGGAGAGCGAGCTGGCGGTGTTCCGGACGCAGCTTGCCTACTTTCCCCCGATGGTCGATGCAATCCACCTCAGGGATTACTTCAGGCCTTTGTGGGGGAGGAAGACGACGGGCCATCTGGCCACGCACATCATCCCTGCCGCTTTTGCCAAGGCCGGCCCGAATCGGTACCCCTTCTTCATTGACTACTTCTCCTGCGGGCTCTGCCCTCCTTTTTCCAATTTCTTCAACGATGTCATGCACACCTATGGCTTCTATCTCCTTCATTTCACGCCAAATGCGGTGGCGTGCATGGCTTTCTTCGCTCATCTCTGCGAGGGCTTCGCCGGCGTGCTCCCCAGCACGGCGCTCTTCCGCCACTACTTCTATCCCCGCATCCAGGCGGGGGGCGCCATCTCCGGGTGCGTCACCTGGATCCCACGCACCCAGGAGAAGGGGATGTATCCGGAGGGCGCCGAGAAGGAGAGGTGGGAGGAGTGGCGGAGCCGGTGGTTATGGATCGAGGAGAAAGGTCCGCAGGAGTTCTGCCAAGTTCGCCAGAGTCCGCCGGTCCGTTGTAAGGATTGGAGTGACGTCGATGTCGACGACGAGAAGCTCACAATCGCCACCACCAGGATTCACCGTCTTGCCGAGGCCGGGCTCACCCTTGAGATGATTGGGGCAGATTTCATCCGACGCCGAATCGCCCCACTGCACAACAAGGGGAGGCCGGCTTGGCTTTTCCAGAACGCGGCTGACATGATGAGGCTTCGCCCTGGCCTGAAGCACAACTTCACGGTGATGGGGCACGTCCATTTCTGCCCGAGGCTTTTTCAGCTTGACGTGAACCGCGACGGCAGGGTGGAGAGGAGCGACAAGGCCGGCAAGGCCGTCAAAGGGCCTTTGTTTGGGTTGCCGGCGGGAGTGGTCCCGCTGAGCAACAATTCTCGCCAAACCGACATCATCGCCATGATGCCGGACTTCAACGCGCATGGCCTGGACCCTAGTTAGGCCGAGCTGGAGGCGGAGCGGGTGTAGTAGTTCTTCGACAATCTGTCGGAGAAGTATATCCGTGAAGAGCCACTGCTCATTCAAGACACCACCAAAGAGGAGCTGGATTTATATTGCCGCCAGGGCGGCGGAGGCGGCACTTTCCCGGGAGGCCGGCAGCACTAGCCACGTGGAGGACGAGGCCGACTTGGCCGCGGAGGAAAAAGAGCTCGCCCAGTGGGCGGAGTCTGCCGAGGAGGCCAGCGGTGCCAACGCCGAGGCCCCCCTAGTTGAAGATGTGGACGAGGAGTCGACCGAGGAAGAGGCCGAGGCCGTCGATCCTCCGGCCGCGGGAAAAAGATGCGTCCTGTGTCGGGCTGGCTCTGCCGAGCCGGTCCAGCCCGGCAGGACCGCGCAGTGGCAACAGGTTCAGGAGCAGTTCGTGCGCCTGACGAGGGTCGCGGCGGCGAAGAAGGCGGTGAAGGCCCCGGTGGCGAAGAAGAGGGCGACTGCCTCTTCTTTGTCCAAGCGCCACCGGACCCCATCTCCTTCCCCTCCTCCTGCAGATGTCGACACGGAGGTCATCTTCGATTTTGGGTCTATCAGCCCAAGGAGGAAGAGGAAGCCAGTGTAGGAGGACATGGAGGAAGAGTAAGCATCCCCCCCCACATTACCCTCTGACTTTACTCCTGTGTCATCCTTCGTTGACCTGATATTGTCTTCATAGGGACACGGAGACGCTGGCGCAGAGGGTGGCGGAGAGGGCCGAGGCCTCGATGGCGACAAGCCCCCGGCGGGTACTTTGAGTACGCCGCTAGTGGTAGAGAGCAGCCCTCGACCCAGCCCCCGCTTCAGCCCCCAATGTGAGTCCGTCACGGACTCCTCCATTGATGAACTTTGGGGTGTGAATCTTTGATGTTGATCTTGCCGGGTTTGCAGGAGAAGAATGGCAGCCGGAGGAGCCGCCAAGGGCTACCCCCAATATGCCGCTCCCCTCGACTACACCGCCCCGAGGGGCGTCCCCGGCAAGGGCATCCACCACCGAGCCCACGCCCATGGAGGAGGAAGAGGAGACGAACTTGGGCGCCGGTGGTTCCACCCCGGCAACGAGGGAGGGCACCACTTCTTCCCAGCATGGTGCAGGTAATTTTGCCCACTTCCCATCCCTGTTCTTCCTTCTTCTTCTTGGGCCTTGACCTTGGCTCTGCCTCATTCCCTTTCTTGGTGTCCAGGCCCTTCCTCGGTGGACCGGGAGGACATCGACATCATCATCAAAGAAGTCGCCAGGGACGCCGAGGCCGAGGCCGACAAGATCGCCGCCGAGGAGGCTGCCAAGACCGCTACTGAGGATGCCGCCAAGGGGCCCGACAAGGAGGCCGGCAAGGGGCCTGCCGGGGAGGCCGGCAACGGCGCTACCGAGGAGGGGGAGGTTGACGACCAACCTTCCTCCTCCGCTGCCTCCGGCTCAGGCAAGTACCTGAAGGTGAGCGACGACCTGTTCGTCCACCTCCCAGGGACGGCAAGCACCAGGGTGCCCACCGAGGGGGAGGTGTTTGATGACGAGGTGCTCGCCGTCGCCGGGCTTGAGGTTGTTGACGAACCGAGCACCGGTGGCGGCGGTTCCTAGGAAGAGAGGCTCCTCCAGGCCATGAGCGCCAACTTCCAGAAGCTCCAGGCGCTTCACCGTGCCCGCCTGGACAAGGCCAAGTCCAGGATGGCGGCGGTGGACAAGGCGGAGGCGGACCTCGAGGAGCGCTTCGCCGAGATGCAGGCTTGGTTTCGCCAAGCCCATCAGGAGCTGAAGGTTGCCCAGGACCTGCTGGCCGAACGCAAGCCGGAGCTCGTCATGAAGTAGGCCGGCATCAAGAAGACCCAGGAGGCAGCGAGGGAACAGGCCGGCAAGGACGAGGCCGCCCGGCACCAGCACTAGGCCGAACTGAACTCCCAAGAGGAGGATCTTGCCGCTTGTGAGGAGAAGCTCGCCGCGACACTTGATAACCCACAAGTATAGGGGATCGCAACAGTTTTCGAGGGTAGAGTATTCAACCCAAATTTATTGATTCGACACAAGGGGAGCCAAAGAATATTCTCAAGTATTAGCAGTTGAGTTGTCAATTCAACCACACCTGGATAACTTAATATCTGCAGCAAAGTATTTAGTAGCAAAGTAGTATGATAGTAACAGTAACGGTGGCAAAAGTAACAGTGATAGTTTTATAGTGATTGTAACAGTGGCAACGGAAAAGTAAATAAACGAAGAACAATATATGAAAAGCTCGTAGGCATTGGATCGGAGAATTATGCCGGATGCGATTATTCATGCAACAGTTATAACATAGGGTGACACAGAACTAGCTCCAATTCATCAATATAATGTAGGCATGTATTCCGAATATAGTCATACGTGCTTATGGGAAAGAACTTGCATGACATCTTTTGTCCTACACTCCCGTGGCAGCGGGGTCCTAGTGGAAACTGAGGGATATTAAGGCCTCCTTTTAATAGAGTGCCGGACCAAAGCATTAACACTTAGTGAATACGTGAACTCCTCAAACTACGGTCATCACCGGGAGTGGTCCCGATTATTATCACTTCAGGGTTGCCGGATCATAACACATAGTAGGTGACTATAGACTTGCAAGATATGATCAAGAACTCACATATATTCATGAAAACATAATAGGTTCAGATCTGAAATCATGGCACTCGGGCCCTAGTGACAAGAATTTAGCATAGCAAAGTCATAGCAACATCAATCTTAGAACATAGTGGATACTAGGGATCAAACCCTAACATAACTAACTCGATTACATGATAAATCTCATCCAACCCATCATCGTCAAGCATGCCTATGATGGAATTACTCACGCACGGCGGTGAGCATCATGAAATTGGTGATGGAGGATGGTTGATGATGACGATGGCGACGGATTCCCCTCTCCGGAGCCCCGAACAGACTCCAGATCAGCCCTCCCGAGAGAGTTTAGGGCTTGGGGGCGGCTCTGTATCGTAAAACGCGATGAATCCTTCTCTCTGTTTTTTTTCTCCCCGAAAGTGAATATATGGAGTTGGAGTTGACGTCGGTAGAGCACCAAGGGGCCCACGAGGCAGGGGGCGCGCCCCCACCCTCGTGGACATGGTGTGGGCCCCCTGGCCTTGATTCTTTCGCTAGTATTTTTTATTGTTTCCAAGAATAATCCCCATGAAGTTTTAGGTCATTCCGAGAGCTTTTGGTTCTGCACAAAAATAACACCATGGCAATTTTGCTGAAAACAGCGTCAGTCTGGGTTAGTTCCATTCAAATCATGCAAGTTAGAGTCCAAAACAAGGGCAAAAGTGTTTGGAAAAGTAGGTACGATGGAGATGTATCAACTCCCCCAAGCTTAAACCTTTGCTTGTCCTCAAGCAATTCAGTTGATAAACTGAAAGTGATAAAGAAAAACTTTTACAAACTCTGTTTGCTCTTGTTGTTGTAAATAAGTAAAGCCGGCATTCAAGTTTTCAGCAAAGATTATGACTAACCGTATTCACAATAACACTCAGGTCTCATGTTTACTCATATCAATGGCATAATCAACTAGCGAGCAATAATAATAAATCTCGGATGACAACACTTTCTTAAAACAATCATAATATGATATAACAAGATGGTATCTCGCTAGCCCTTTCTGAGACCGCAAAACATAAATGCAGAGCACCTTTAAAGATCAAGGACTGACTAAACATTGTAATTCATGGTAAGAGAGATCCAGTCATAGTCATACTCAATATAAATTAATAGTGATGGATGCAAATGACTGTAGTGCTCTCCTGCTGGTGCTTTTTAATAAGAGGATGATGACTCAACATAAAAGTAAATGGATAGGCCCTTCGCAGAGGGAAGCAGGGATTTGTAGAGGTGCCAGAGCTCGATTTTTTGAAATAGAGATAAATAATATGTTGAGCGCCATACTTTCATTGTCAACATAACAATCGAGAGATCTCGATATGTTCCATGCTACACACAATATAGGCGGTTCCCAAACAGAATGGTAAAGTTTATACTCCCCCTCCTCCAACAAGCGCACTCCACGGCTGGTCCGAAACAATGGGTACCGTCCAACTAACAACAATCCTGGGGGAGGTTTGTTTGCAATTATTTTGATTTGATTTTCTTAAAGCCTGGGACTGGGCATCTCGGTGACCGGCCTTTTTCTCGTGAGTGAGGAGCGGAGTCCACTCCTCTTGAGAATAACCCGCCTAGCATGGAAGATACAGACAGCCCTAGTTGATACATGAGCTATTCGAGCATACAAAACAGAATTTTATTTGAAGGTTTAGAGTTTGGCACATACAAATTTTCTTGGAACGGCAGGTAGATACCGCATATAGGAAGGTATGATGGACTCAAATGGAATAACTTTGGGGTTTTAAGGAATTGGATGCACAAGCAGTATTCCCGCTTAGTACAAGTGAAGGCTAGTAAAAGACTGGGAAGCGACCAGCTAGAGAGCGACAACAGTCTTGAACATGCATTAAAATTAATAAACATTGAGTGCAAGCATGAGTAGGATATAATCCACCATGAACATAAATATTGTGGAGGCTATGTTGATTTTGTTTCAACTACATTCGTGAACATGTGCCAAGTCTAGCCACTCGAATCATTCAAAGGAGGATACCACCTCACTAAACCACATCACAACCATTTTAATAGCATATTGGCACGCAAGATAAACCATTATAAACTCCTAGCTAATTAAGCATGGCATAAGCAACTATAATCTCTAATTGTCATTGCAAACATGTTTATTCATAATAGGCTGAATCAGGAACGATGAACTAATCATATTTACAAAAACAAGAGAGGTCGAGTTCATACCAGCTTCTCTCATCTCAATCAGTCCATCATATATCGTCATAATTGTCTTTCACTTGCTCGACGGAACGATGTGTATAATAATAATAGTGCACATGCATTGAACTAAGCTGGAATCTGCAGGCATTCAATACAAAGGAGAAGACAAGGTAATATGGGCTCTTGGTTAAATCAACAATAATGTATATAAGAGCCACTTCAACATTTTCATTATGGTCTTCTCCTATCGACCCCCAAAGAAAAGAAAAGAAATAAAACTATTTGCACAGGAAAGCTCCCAACAAACAAAAGAAGAACAGGAAATCTTTTTGGGTTTTCTTTTAATTATTACTACTACAGCATGAAAAGTAAACTAGCTAAAAGCTACAACTAATTTTATTTTATTTTTCTTAAGGTTTTTCGAACACACAAGAAGAAAGCATAAAAAAGGATAATAAACTAGCATGGACATTACAGTGAAAAAGTATGAGCAACGACAACTAGCATGAGTGTGTGAATATGAATGTAATGTCGGTGAGAAATACGTACTCCCCCAAGCTTAGGCTTTTGGCCTAAGTTGGTCTATGCCCATGGATCAAAGTTGTAGTTGGGGTCGTACTGAGAAGGAGCCTCAGGTTGCCACTGGTTGGCAATCTCCTCCGGATCCCACTGGTAAACAGACTGTCGTGAAGGATCAAATTGTGGTTCCGACTCTGGCTCTGTAGCTGGTGTGGGGTTTTGGTAGGCATGAATAGCCTTCGGCGGAACAAGGTACTTGCCTGCAGATAAGTCAAACAAGGAAGGAGCAGGCAAAGTAATAATCTCAGGGCGAATTTTATCAAATATCAGTTTGTACTTAAGCGTCTTTTCCCTATTCTTAACGATAAAATCATGTGCTACCATACTCTTATAGTCTAGAAAAACCGGCGGCAGCAACTTTTCTTCTTTCTCATAATGCCTAATAGGTATGTTAAAATGTGAAGCGTGGCGCGAGGCGCGAGTCGAAAATACCTCCCAAGATGGGGCCCTTTTGTACGGTTAAGATTTAACCGCTTTGTAACAATAGCACCCATACTAAATGTGTCATCACGGAACAAGGCATGGCACAAAATGAAAATATCAGGGGCACTAAGGTTGCCACAGTTTCCGCGACCAATTAAGCATCTACTAGCAAATAATGCAAAGTAACGTAGAACAGGAAAGTGTATGCTAGTAATTCTTGCGTCGGAAACCTTCCTCGTTTCCCCTATAGCAATTGTATCAATAAACACCTCCACCTCGTTACGATGTGGTTCCTCTATGATGCCCGAAAAGGGCAACTTGCAAACCTCACAAAATTCATAGAGGGACATCTCCTTATACTCATCATATAAATAGAAATCCACCGAAGGTGGTGACCTCCTAGCATGGAAATGAAAATTTTGCACAAAAATATTAGTGAGTAGGAGATACTGTTCGCGTTGGTCGCGGAGGAAGTCGGTGAGGCCTGTGTTCTCAACCAACTCATAAAAATCATCATAAATCCCTGCTGCTCTTAAGAAATCATCACAAGGCCATTCACACGGCCGAACCTCCGCGATGCGAGGGAGATTATATTTGGGCCTCTTGTCTTCTTCACTTTGCTTATCCTTCGAGCTTCGGCTCGAAGAGCCCCTCAAAAATCTCTTCATCGTTTTCTGAAAATTTCTAAAAAATTTAGTAGCTTCAAATAAAAGTGAACCAAGCTCAACAAAGTTGATAGCAACTACTCCCACAAATGCCTAGAGACTATACCATGCATTAGAACTACTTGGGACCATATAAATTTGACATGCAAGCTCAAGAACAGGGTCACCTAGGCAGCAAAAATTTGCAATGAATAAAGCACTAGAACAAAAACTAATTGGACCATTGGAGGAGTCACATACCAAAGAACAATCCCCCAAAGCAGTTTTGTGAGTGGAGCTTTGAGAAAGGAGACCGAAAATCGCAGCAAAATGAGCAAGAACTCGTGCTTGAGCTGGTTTGTGATTTTTTTTGGGAGGAAGGAGTGTGTGGTGGCTGGAATAAGTGGAGGGGAGCCACCATGGGCCCACGAGGCAGGGGGCGCGCCCAGGGGGTGGGCGCGCCCTGGACCCTCGTGGCCAGGTGCTTGCTCCCGCTGCTGTGTTCTCAGTGCCAGATATTCTCAAATATTCTAAAAAAATCATATTTCATTTTCGGGGCATTTGGAAAACCTTTATTTTCGGGGTATTTTTTTATTGCACGGATAATTCAGAAAACAGACTTTTTGCTTTATTTAATCTAAATAATAGAAAGTAAAAGGAGGGTACAAAAGGTTGTGCTTTCTAACTTCATCCATCTCATTCTCATCAAAAGGAATCCACTAACAAGGTTGATCAAGTCTTGTTAACAAACTCATTCCGAATAACATGGAACCGAAGAAATTTCGAATAACACTATGTTACCTCAATGGGGATATGCATGTCCCCAATAATAAGAATATCATATTTCTTCCTGACAGTAGGTAGAGGAAATTCAAAACCTCCAAAAATAATCGATGGAATTTTTCCAATAGAGTTTATACTATAAACTTGAGGTTGTTTCCTCGGAAAGTGTACCGTATGCTCGTTACCATTGACATGAAAAGTGACATTGCCTTTGTTGCAATCAA
Organism: Aegilops tauschii subsp. strangulata; assembly: GCF_002575655.3. Taxonomy (NCBI): domain Eukaryota; kingdom Viridiplantae; phylum Streptophyta; class Magnoliopsida; order Poales; family Poaceae; genus Aegilops; species Aegilops tauschii. The sequence goes on along the minus strand of NC_053036.3, from coordinate 627,049,083 downwards.
TAACAGCCCCTGCAGTGTGCAAAAAGGGTCTTCCAAGAATAATAGACATACTATCATCCTCGGGAATATCAAGAATAACAAAGTTCGTTAAAATAGTGACGTTTGCAACCACAACAGGCACGTCCTCACAAATACCGACAGGTATAGCAGTTGATGTATCGGCCATTTGCAAAGATATTTCAGTAGGTGTCAACTTATTCAAATCAAGTCTATGATATAAAGAGAGGGGCATAACACTAACAACGGCTCCAAGATCACATAAAGGAGTTCTAACATAGTTTCTTTTAATGGAGCAAGGTATAGTTGGTACTCCTGGATCTCCAAGTTTCTTTGCTATTCCACCCTTAAAAGTATATTTAGCAAGCATGGTGGAAATTTCAGCTTCCGGTATCTTTCTTTTATTAGTAACAATTTCTTTCATGTACTTAGCATAAGGATTCATTTTAAGCATATCAGTCAAACGCATACGCAAAAAGATAGGTCTAATCATTTCAGGAAAGCACTCAAAATCCTCATCATCCTTTTTCTTGGATGGTTTAGGAGGAAAGGGCATGGGTTTCTGAACCCAAGGTTCTCTTTCTTTACCGTGCTTCCTAGCAACAAAGTTTCTCTTATCATAACGTTGATTCTTTGATTGTGGGTTATCAAGATCAACAGTAGGTTCAACCCCTACATCATTATCATTGCTAGGTTGAGCATCAACATGAACATCATCATTAACATTATCACTAGGTTCATGTTCATCACCAGATTGTGTTTCAGCATCAGAGATAGAAATGTCATTGGGATTCTCAGGTGTGCCTATGACAGGTTCACTAGAAGCATGCAAAGTCCTATCGTTTTTCTTTTTCTTCTTCTTTGAAGGATTAGGTGCATCTACTTTAGTTCTCTGAGAATCTTGCTCAATTCTCTTAGGGTGGCCCTCAGGATACAAAGGTTCCTGAGTCATTTACCCCCCTAGTCATAACTCTAACAGCAAAGTCATTTTTCTTACTATTTAATTCATTGAGCAAATCGTTCTGAGCTTTAAGTACTTGCTCTACTTGAGTGGTAACCATAGAAGCATGTTTACTACTGAGTTTAAGTTCACCTTTAACTCTAGACATATAATCACTCAAGTGTTCAATCATATAAGCATTGCGTTTTAGTTGTCTACCAAAATAAGCATTAAAATCTTCTTGTTTAACAATAAAATTATCAAACTCATCCAAGCATTGGCTAGCAAACTTAGTAGGAGGGTTTTCAGCTTTATCATATCTATAGAGAGAATTTACCTTTACTACCTGTGTCGGGTTATCAAGACCATGTATTTCTTCAACAGGAGGTAAATTATTAACATCTTCAGCTTTTATACCTTTTTCTTTCATGGATTTCTTTGCCTCTTGCATATCTTCAGGACTGAGAAATAGAATACCCCTTTTCTTCGGAGTTGGCTTAGGAGTTGGTTCAGGGAGTGTCCAATTGTTTTCATTGGTCAACATATTATTCAATAGAATTTCAGCTTCATCAACAGTTCTTTCCCTGAAAACACAACCAGCACAACTATCCAGGTGGTCTCTGGAAGCATCGGTTAGTACATTATAAAAGATATCAAGTACTTCATTTTTCTTGAGAGGATGATCAGGCAAGGCATTAAGTAATTGGAGAAGCCTCCCCCAAGCTTGTGGGAGACTCTCTTCTTCAATTTGCACAAAATTATATATTTCCCTTAAAACAGCTTGTTTCTTATGAGCAGGGAAATATTTAGCAGAGAAGTAATAAATCATATCCTGGGGACTACGCACAAAACCAGGAACAAGAGAATTGAACCATGCCTTAGCATCACCCCTTTAATGAGAATGGAAATAATTTAAGGATATAATAGTAGCTTGTTTTTTCATCATTAGTGAATAGGGTGGCTATATCAATTAATTTAGTAAGATGTGCCACGAAAGTTTCAGATTCATAGCCATAAAAAGGATCTGATTCAACCAGAGTAATTATCTCAGGATCGACAGAGAAATCATAATCCTTATCAGTAACAAAGATAGGTGAAGTAGCATAAGCAGGATCATATTTCATTCTAGCATTCAAAGATTTTTCTTTCACCTTAACTAATAATTTCTTCATATCACTTCTATCATTGCAGGCAACTAGCAGTTTCTTCATCCATAACATAACCCTCAGGCACAACAGGTAATTCATATCTAGGGGGAGAATCTTCATCATCACTTTCATCAATATTATCACTTTCATTAATTTCATTCTCTCTAGCCGTAGCAAGTTGTTCATCGAGAAATTCACCTAGTGGCACAGTATTATCAAGCATAGAACTAGTTTCATCATAAGTACCGTGCATAGCAGAAGTGGCATCATCAATAACATGCGATATATCAGAATTAATAGCAGAAGCAGGTTTAGGTGTCGCAAGCTTACTCAAAATAGAAGGTGAATCAAGTGCAGAGCTAGATGGCAGTTCCTTACCTCCCCTAGAAGTTGAGGGATAAATTTTGGTTTTCTCGTCTTTCAAGTTCCTCATAGTGACCAGCAGATATAAATCCAAAGTGACTCAAAGAATAGAGCTATGTTCCCCGGCAACGGCGCCAGAAAATAGTCTTGATAACCCACAAGTATAGGGGATCGCAACAGTTTTCGAGGGTAGAGTATTCAACCCAAATTTATTGATTCGACACAAGGGGAGCCAAAGAATATTCTCAAGTATTAGCAATTGAGTTGTCAATTCAACCACACCTGGATAACTTAATATCTGTAGCAAAGTAGTATGATAGTAACGGTAACGGTGGCAAAACTAACAGTGATAGTTTTGTAGTGATTGTAATAGTGGCAACGAAAAAGTAAATAAACGAAGAACAATACAGGAAAAGCTCGTAGGCATTGGATCGGTGATGGATAATTATGCCGGATGCGATTATTCATGCAACAGTTATAACATAGGGTGACACAGAACTAGCTCCAATTCATCAATATAATGTAGGCATGTATTCCGAATATAGTCATACGTGCTTATGGGAAAGAACTTGCATGACATCTTTTGTCCTACCCTCCCGTGGCAGCGGGGTCCTAGTGGAAACTAAGGGATATTAAGGCCTCCTTTTAATAGAGTACCGGACCAAAGCATTAACACTTAGTGAATACATGAACTCCTCAAACTACGGTCATCACCGGGAGTGGTCCCGATTATTGTCACTTCGGGGTTGCCGGATCATAACACATAGTAGGTGACTATAGACTTGCAAGATAGGATCAAGAACTCACATATATTCATGAAAACGTAATAGGTTCAGATCTGAAATCATGGCACTCGGGCCCTAGTGACAAGCATTAAGCATAGCAAACTCATAGCAACATCAATCTCAGAACATAGTGGATACTAGGGATCAAACCCTAACAAAACTAACTCAATTACATGATAAATCTCATCCAACCCATCACCGTCCAGCAAGCCTACGATGGAATTACTCATGCACGGCGGTGAGCATCATGAAATTGGTGATGGAGGATGGTTGATGATGACGATGGCGACTGATTCCCCTCTCCGGAGCCCCGAACGGACTCCATATCAGCCTCCGAGAGAGTTTAGGGCTCAGCGGCGGCTCTGTATCGTAAAACGAGATGAATCCTTCTCTCTGATTTTTTTTCTCCCCGAACATGAATATATGGAGTTGGAGTTGAGGTCGGTGGAGCACCAGGGGGGCCACGAGGCGGGGGGGCGCACCCCCCACCCTCGTGGACAGGGTGTGGGCCCCCTGGCCTTGATTCTTTCACCGGTATTTTTTTCTATTTCCAAAAATAATCTCCGTGAAGTTTCAGGTCATTCCGAGAACTTTTCTTTCTGCACAAAAATAACACCATGGCAATTCTGCTGAAAACAGCGCCAATCCGGGTTAGTTCCATTCAAATCATGCAAGTTAGAGTCCAAAACAAGGGCAAAAGGGTTTATAAAAGTAGGTACGATGGAGACGTATCAACTCCCCCAAACTTAAACCTTTACTTGTCCTCAAGCAATTCAGTTGATAAACTGAAAGTGATAAAGAAAGACTTTTACAAACTGTGTTTGGTCTTGTTGTTGTAAATACGAAAAGCCAGCATTCAAGTTCTGAGCAAAGATTATGACTAACCATATTCACAATAACACTCAGGTCTCATGTATACTCATATCAATGGCATAATCAACTAGCGAGCAATAATAATAAATCTTGAATGACAACACTTTCTCAAAACAATCATAAAATGATATAACAAGATGGTATCTCGCTAGCCCTTTCTGAGACCGCAAAACATAAATGCAGAGCACCTTTAAAGATCAAGGACTGACTATACATTGTAATTCATGGTAAGAGAGATCCAGTCATAGTCATACTCAATATAAATTAATAGTAATGGATGCAAATGACAGCAGTGCTCTCCAACTGGTGCTTTTTAATAAGAGGATGATGACTCAACATAAAAGTAAATGGATAGGCCCTTCGCAGAGGGAAGCAAGGATTTGTAGAGGTGCCAGAGCTCGATATTTTGAAATAGAGATAAATAATATTTTGAGCGGCATACTTTCATTGTCAACATAACAACTGAGAGATCTCGATAACTTACATGCTACACACATTATAGGCGGTTCCCAAACAAAATGGTAAAGTTTATACTCCCCCTCCACCAACAAGCACACTCCAGGGCTGGTCCGAAACAACGGGTACCGTCCAACTAACAACAATCCTGGGGGAGTTTTGTTTGCAATTATTTTGATTAGATTTTCTTGAAGCCTGGGACTGGGCATCCTAGTGACCGGCCATTTTCTCATGAGTGAGGAGCGGAGTCCACTCCTCTTGAGAATAACCCGCCTAGCATGGAAGATACAGACATCCCTAGTTGATACATGAGCTATTCGAGCATACAAAGCAGAATTTTATTGGAAGGTTTAGAGTTTGGCACATACAAATTTATTTGGAACGGCAGGTAGATACCGCATATAGTGGTTAAGCTTATCCTCTGGCAGCGTTGGACAAACGCATTTAATGCACTGCCGACGTGCCCTTCTTGCTTTATCGGGGACGGCGAGGAAGCTCGTCCCAGCTGTCGCCGCCTCGCCTGGCTCCGACGCGCGTCCGAGCTGATGAGGCGTTGTAGCGCCACGTTGGCTGGTTTCTGGGCTGGCGCGGTGGCAGAGTCTTCATGAAGATCTGCATGCCACCACGCAGGTGCTTGCTGAGTTGGCCTGGAGGCCGCGCGTCGCCATGCAGGTGCCTGCCTAGCTGGTTGGGCTGGCAGTTGTATGGGAACGGCGGTTGAGTCTTGGTAGATGTGGGCCTGGCCGTGGCCCCGCAGGTGTCCTCGGCAAGGGTCTTGCCGGGGCGTCGGCAAGGGTCTTGCCGTGGCATCGCGGTCGTCCCTGGCAAGGTCTCGTGGATTTCCTCGGCAAGGATCTCGCCGAGGATCGTCGTCTTCTGGTCCTCATCTGATCTTGTGTCCTCATGGTCTTCACAAAGATCTACATGCCACCACGGAGGTGCCTCCTGAGCCTTGGTTCCAATGTGGTCGATGGTGTGGGAACCCTTGGGCTCAAGGGTGGCGCGCTCTGCTGGCGTTGGGCAAGTTGCCCCGGCAAGGCTCTTGCTGGGGCTACGGAGGCCGCCCCGGCAAGGGCCTTGCCGGGGGAGCACACCTCGCCCCTCTGCTCTTGGCGTCTCTGGTGTTGGCCTTGATTCGCTCGTCTTGCGCCTTTGGCTTCCCTCCTCTGCCCTGCTTGGTGTGGCCGCGGGCGCGGCTCTGACTGCCCGTGCACAAGTAAAGGGGTAAAGAGGAGAGCCCCTACTTTTGTACACCGACAGTTGGGTGCCACATTTTCACAACTGTATTTGGTTTTGTACCTTTGGTTGGTGTTGACAAGATTTCCATTGTGTAACATCCTTTGCGATGATGGTTATTCTTTCGTTCCCAACAAATTTTTCATTATACCTCTAAATCTTTGGCATTGGGGATTTGAGTTGACCCATGCATTGAGTGTTCCGAGTATTTGGCAAGTTGTTTATGTGCACTGAAAAACTAAGAATTGTATATGTGTGTGTATGTATATATATATATATGGAGAGAGAGAGAGAGAGAGAGAGTTGACTTGTATCCTTCACCCGTTGTTTTGGATTCATCCTAACATAATTATTCTTAACGATCGTGATCTAAGCTAGGGCAACATTCCAACTTCAAAAGTTGTCTTGTAAGGCTATCATCCTACATGCTTGAAGACAAACATTGATTAAACTTGGGGACGATGATACGTCCTAAACGTGTCTATGACATTTGAAGTCCACATGCTAATTTCTTAACATTTTGTGCCATATTTCATATTTTATTGAACTAGCCAACAAATAAATTGTCATAGGGGCAAAATTGCATATTTTTGTCATTGGAGGACCCTTCCTCGACTCATAAAAATAATGGAGGAAAAAAACCACATGTTCATAACTTCCTCAATCACGATGGCACGACAAAAGGTGGGGATAGGATGCACAGGGGATCCACATGCTCTACGCATGTTCCTTGGGCTAGGGCGTGCCCCCAAGGTGCACGGGGCCCATATGCATCCCTAGGGGTGCTCTATGGAGGGTATAAATCCACACTAACATTGATGAACTGCCAATTTAGGATTTTTGGAGTTATGGATCTCTGACACCTGATAAAAACGATGATGGGAGACAAATTCCTCATTATTTTGCATGTTGCAACCGAGGAGGCGGAATTGTCAAAAAACTTTCAAAAAGCACCCAAAAGAAGATCAACAAAGAAAATACCTTTCTAGATCTATTAAAATTCACCAAAATACAGAAAGTTATTTTTATCATAGAAGTGAGTCGGGGAACCAAGGCCCATGCCAAGGGTCGCCTATGGAGCCCATGCAGCCTCCTTGTTGCCAGGCTCAGGGTTGTGCCGCATGCCGCATTCGGACCACGGGTAGCCTTTGGCCCCCTCTATGACACGCCTGGTCCTATCACCCCCTTAAAACCCTATGATTCTTTTACATGACTTTCTACCATCGGGAGCAAGACAGAAATAGAGTGGAGCACTTTTCTCTCCAAAGGGCAGATCTACGGAATCCTTCTTATCCGGGTGAGGGAAGTTGAAGTCATCATCAGCAGCAACACTTTGTTCATCCTCGGGATCAGGATTACCAAGTCCATCTTCATCCCCTTTTCAATCTATTAACTATTACTTCGAATATGTTGGTCACTTCCTAGCCTTAATTATTGCTCTGTAGTTGATGCTTAGTTGTTTCTTGGTGAAAGGTTTCTATATTAAAATGTTATCCATATCAATACCTCACTCATCATGCTCATTATGATGGTTTGTGAGTATTCCAATACGTTCTTGAGGACTTGGGAGAAACCTTGTTCTTAGTAAGCATATCAAATTGCATTAACTTTAATGTTTTGTTATCATATTGTGATGTAATTCTCTAGTGGTGATGTGTGAACGTCGATTGCATGTCAATTCACATACAAGGGACTTGAGAATATCATTATGTGATAATTTTATATATGATGGTTTTTTCGTTTGAAAACGGGTTCATTTGCTTTCTCGGCTGACTGTCTCATTTCCAAACTGGTTCGTTGGCACCATCTATTAGGTTTACTGTTCCATTGGCTATTTCTTTAGCATACTGTTGATGTTTGATAGTTCAAAAATTTAGATCTCCCCTCGAGAAAAAAACTAAGAATTGTCATTCTAACTTTGAAATTATAAAAAACACAAAAATTAAAAAAAATTGGGTTTGAAAAAGTTCAAAGATTTGCAAAAAAACTGACGAATATGAAAAAGTTAATTGTTTGGAAAACAATCATAATTTTGAAAAAAAATTGTGGATTTTAAAAACGTTCATAAATTTGAAGAAACTTCGTGGATTTGAATATCTTTCCTAGTTATAAAGCTTGGTGTTGGTGGTGAGTTCACAGTGGGACCAACAACCTTCACAAATAAACAAATGTACCTCTACCCACATTGGAAATACCAACCTTCCAAGAACATAAATAAACAAATGTATTTCTACTCACATGTGGGATCTAACACAAATAAACAAATACACTACTACTTTCATGTGAGACCAACACATATAGAAGGCACAATTAACAAATGCAGAAATGTGACTCCAACTCAAAATAATGCTCTTGTTTTTCAATTTTTATTCTCAACCAAGTTATTTCATTTTTATATCACAGAATAAGAGAGTGAACAAACTGTATTTCCAAAATGACAAATCTTGTCCTCCTATCCAGTCAATGACCTTGTGCAGTTAACTTACCAATGTCTATTCTTACACGTTTCAACATTCAAAATGTTGCGTCTGTCAAAGGACGTACTATGGTACTTGATATTCTCTACTGCCTAAGGCGTGATCTTGTATCGTATTTTTGTTCTTTTTAATAGAGAACAGTGCACAAAGACCGCATGATGACAAAATATTTTGACAATTGCCTAAGGCCAATGACCTAACTCCTCGTATGTTATAGTTTTTCGTAGCAACACACGGGAATTGTGCTAGTATTAGTACATTTTAAAAAAGGGCGTGGATTCAAAAGAAGTTCATGGATTTGAAAAAACAATCATGATTTTGAAAAAAAATCATGAATTAAAGCAAAAAGTTCACGAAATTCAAAAAATGTTCACAAATACGCCAAAACTTCACAAATTTTCAAAAAGTTCACGAATATGATTTTATTTTTTTGATTTTTTCATGAATTTTAAAAAAACATAAATTTTTATATTTTCCTATGGACCTGGAAAAGGTCATGAATTTCAAAAAAACGTGGATTTTGAACAAAATTTGCAGATTTTAAAACGTTCATGGATTTGAAAAAAAATCACAAACTCGAATAAAATTTCACAGATTTGAATTTTCTTCTGAGTTTTTAGAAAGGTTAACAAATTCGCGAGAAATGTTCATCGACACAAAAAAGAAAGTTCTCGAATTTGAAAAAAAATTATGAATTTGACTACTCAATCATGGATTTGTAAAAAAATTTCTTCAAATAAAAAATAGCTCACAAATTTGAGGAGAGTTCATGAATTTGAACAAAGTTTCTGCATTTTATCAATTTCATGAATTTGAAAAAAGATTGTAAATTGAGAAAAGAAACCAAAATAATGAGAAATAGGAAAGGGTAAAAAAAGAAAACCCAAGAAAACGGCCCAATTAGAACCTAATTTTTTTTAAAAGAAATGGACAGGGTACGTGACTCTTTGTTTTAGTGTTACGTTTGCCACCATAAAACAGCCATGATACATGATTTAAGTGGACACAACAAGTAAGTTGTCCCAATGCGAACCAACATGTGGTTGGATAATTAGGTGGACAGTGGTATTCCCAGCCCACCAGGATTCAAGTCATGGTGCTCGCATTTATCCTGGATTTATTCAGCATTTTCGGCGATGCGCGTCCAATGGCAGGAGACGTTCCTGTCGACTATGAGGCGCCTACGCTGACTTCGCAAAATCTTGATATGTTGGTTCAATCTCTCGGAGGTGCTCATAGGGGTAGGGTGTGCATGTGTGCATTCATTGGGTTGAGTGTATGCGTGTATATATGAGCGTTTGCGTCTGTACTGCGTTAAAAAAGTAATTTGTCCCAATTGGTTGTCACCGTCGGGACTAGTTCCAATCTCCCGCACGCACTCGTATTTTTTGAATGTTAAAAGGGGAGGGTGGGTAAATGGGCCAAGCTCAGGAAAGAGGGGTGAATAACAGTGCGACGGGCGACAAATATGAGTTAGGCTCTCGCGTGTGTTGACGTATGTTGGTTTGTGCGGTTGGTCTTGCGATGTTTAGATTGTTTTCTTTTCCTTTTGTGTATATTTATTACAACCTCTGTAAACAAATATAAGAGGGAGTACTTTTTTATTCACCTTCTTTTTTTTCTTTGCTTCTATTGCTCTATTTCTTTTGTTTTTCTTTTATTCTCCCTTTCTTTTTGCCGGTACTTCCTCTCTTATTACGTGTTTTCATTTTTTATTTTTTTTTCATTTTTCACTTTTTAATAAATGCAAAAGAACCTTTACAAATACACAATGCACTATCGCTGTTGAGCCGGCCCAGTAGGCACCTCTGCGGTGTTGTGTGCGTCGTGCTGCTAGTCGCTGCAAAATGCAGCACACAGGAGCTCCCTCACGCATAGTTACTGTTCATAGACTTGTGTTTGCCTCGTATGTTGGTTCGCGCGGTTGGTCTAGCAAAGTTTAAATTGTTTTTTCCTTCTTTGTTTATTTATTACTTTTTTTATTTTCCTTCATCCCTTTTCTTTGATTCTATTTTTTTATTCTTTTTTAAAATTTCTGTTACTTTCTTCATTGTTACATGTTTTCTTATTTTCTAGTTGACTTTTGTTCACCATTTTATTTATGTTTTAAATAAATGCAAAAATAATCTTTCCAAATACACTATCCTTTCTTGAAATATAATTCTTTTAGATGTTTTTTAAAATATTAGATGTTCAATATTTTGTAATTACATGTTGAGCATTTTTAAAAGCACATGTAACAATTAATACACGTTGCACATTTTCTAAAATTTACGACTGTTTCATGTTTTTTTATTCCTACACATTTATTTAATTTTTCAATTTAAGACAAAAGTAGAAATATTCTTAAAAGTCATGATTTATTTGTGAAAAATCCATGAATTTTAAATTCATAATATTTTTTAAAAATTGAAAAATAAAATGAATTAATGAACATTTTATATATTCTATGGATCACTCTTTTCAAATTTGACGAAAATTTGTAAATTCATGATATAATTTTTGAATTCATGGGCATTTAAAAAAATTAAACATGGAAAATGTTGTAGAAAAAACTTAAAGCTGAATAGAAAACCGCCGGGAAAACAGAAAGAATTCTACATCGAGCTAACGACAACACCATAGTGGGCCAGCCAGCTCAAAAAAAAGCTAGCCTTGTTGACCCAACCAGACCGCTAGAGTCACCTAGAGAGGAGAATGACCGGGCCATGCTAATCCACATCAGCGTCACCGCATTGCTAGCCTTGTTCGGTCTGATCTTGTAGCATTGTTGCTAGCCGCCACATCCTCCACACCCAAAAGCTCAAACTGATGGAGAAAATTGTGCTATGTATTAGCACTTCAACACTACTCGACACTCCACACAGAAGGCCAGATCCCGGGGAGTTCACTTTTATGCGGTTGCCCCCACACTTGTCGGCGCTGCACCTCCTCCAGCTACACGTCGGCCATCCGCAACCACCGCTGCCGCACAAAGAAGCCATTCGGATGTGCAAAAAGGTGTGACAGCACCTGGGAGTCCCGAATCCCTTTTATCTTGTCGTTGAGGTCTGTTTAGATTCATGTGGTGTCCTAAGGAATTGAAGAACATTTGCAGTGGGAGCTTACTTTAGCAGGTCACTTGACCAACCTAATCAGTAATATTTATTGTCAATGCGGGTCCACATCCAACTTCAGGGACTTGCTTCACATGCGGGAAGCCTGGACACTATGCACGTGACTGCTCTCAAACCAACTATGCCCCACCCCTGCCTGAGAAGTCTGTTGGCTGTGGTAAGCCATCACGCAAGATGATCAGTGTCAAGTCAGCTCCCACTGAGCGTGGACGTGTGCATCACGCCTCAGCTAAAGACGCTCATGATGATCCGGATGTCGTTCTTGGTACACTCCTTGTCAATTGCCATCCAGCTTCGGTTCTATTCGATACTGGAGCATCTCACTCCTTCATCTCTGAAGGCTATGCTCGTTTTCACGACATGTCATTTTGTGATATGCCAACTCCACTTGAAATCCAAACTCCAGGGTCTAGATGGCAAACTACCAGAATAAGCCATGGTAATGAAATCCTTGTTGACAGACTTGTATTCCTTGCCTCACTTATAGCCCTCAAGTCTATAGATATTAACATCATCTTGGGTATGGATTGGATGATAGCTCATCATGCCAAGATTGATTGTTACACCAGGTCTGTTCAACTCACACACCCATCTGGCAAGTTAGTCACTGTCTCCACCAGAGTTGCAAAGCGTCAACTCTATTCTCTTAATGCCAGTCCTCTTCCAGACCTTGAAGATATCCCGGTAGTCCGTGACTTTCCGGATGTCTTTCCAGAGGAACTGCCAGGTATTCCACCTGACAGAGATGTAGAGTTTGTCATAGATCTTATCCCAGGAACCGCCCCAATCTCTAGGAGACCTTACAAGATGGCACCTTTAGAACTAGCTGAGCTTAAGAAACAACTTGATGAGTCCTTGCAAAAGGGTTTCATCCGTCCTAGTTCTTCTCCCTGGGCTTGCCCCGTCCTCTTCGTCAAGAAGAAGGATGGTACGGACTGGATGGTTGTAGATTATCGTCCCGTTAATTTGGTCACGATAAAGAACAAGTATCCGCTCCCCAGGATCAACGACCTGTATGATCAACTCGCTGGATCCTCAGTCTTTTCCAAGATGGATTTGAGGTTAGGCTACCATCAAATCAAGATTAGAAACAGGGACATTCCTAAGACGGCTTTTGTCACTCGTTATGGCCAGTACGAGTACACCGTCATGTCTTTCGGTCTAACCAATGCTCCAGCCACATTCTCCCGCTTGATGAACTCGATCTTCATGGAGTACTTAGATAAGTTCGTCGTGGTTTACCTCGATGATATCCTTATTTACTCAAAGAACGAGGATGAGCATGCCGAACATCTTAGACTTGTGTTAGAAAAACTCAGAGAGCACCGCCTTTATGCCAAGTTCTCCAAGTGTGAATTTTGGTTGCCAGAAGTGACCTACCTAGGCCACGTGATCTCTGGTAAGGGCATTGCTGTCAATCCTGAGAGAGTTCAGGCCGTTCTTGATTGGACTCCACCTGAAACAGTTAAACAAGTTAGGAGTTTCCTTGGTCTAGCCAGTTATTGTCGCCGCTTCGTTTAAAACTTCTCCAAAGTAGCCAAACCCCTCACGGAACTTCTCAAGAAGGATAAAAAGTTTGAGTGGTCCCCACAGTGTGAATACAGTTTTCAGGAACTGAAAAGACGCCTGACTTCTGCCCCCATACTTGTGCCACCGAATTTCACTAAAGACTTTGTTATCTACTGCGACGCCTCACGACAGGGACTAGGCTGCATTCTTATGCAGGATCGTCATGTGATTGCCTATGCATCTCGACAGTTGCATCCACATGAGGAGAATTATCCTACACATGATCTAGAGCTTGCAGCCGTAGTCTATGCACTTAAGACATGGCGACATTACCTTCTCGGTAAACGTTGCGAGATTTACACCGATCACCAGAGTCTCAGGTATATCTTCACCCAACCAGATTTGAACCTTAGGCAAAGACGTTGGTTGGAGTTGATCTCAGATTACGACTGAGGGATTACCTACACCCCAGGCAAGGGCAATGTCATGGCTGATGCGCTAAGTCGTAAGTCCTATTGCAACAATCTTATGTTGCAGCAGGGCCAACCACTTCTCCATGAGGAATTCTGTAAGCTTAATCTTCACATTGCTCCTCATGGATTCCATTCTACCTTGGTGGCAAAACCTACCCTTGAGGATTAGATCATTTCTGACCAGAAGTTTGATAGGGGTGTTACCCGCATCAAGAGAAACATTAAGAAGGGAGTTGGTGGATGTTTCTCCATGGATGATCGAGGTGCTGTTTTCTTTGAGAATCGCTTGGTGGTTCCCAAGAATCAACATCTGCGACAATTGATCCTTAAGGAGGCACATGAATCCCCTCTCACGATTCATCCCGGTAGTACTAAGATGTATCAGGACCTACGCCAGAGGTTCTGGTGGACTAGGATGAAGAGAGAAATTGCTGAGTTCATAGTTAACTGTGACGTTTGTCGTCGCGTTAAGGCAGAGCATCAAAGGCCTGCTGGCAGCCTTCAACCTTTAGCCATTCCTGAGTGGAAATGGGATAAAGTTGGTATGGACTTCATCACCGGCTTTCCCAGGACCAAGAAAGGGAATAACGCTATCTTCGTAGTCATTGATCGTCTTTCCAAAGTGGCTCACTTCCTACCTGTTCGAGAGATTATCACTGCTAGTCAGCTCGCTGACTTATATATTTCTCGAATAGTGTCACTTCATGGTGTTCCACTAGAGATCAATTCAGACCGTGGTAGTCTCTTCACTTCTCATTTTTGGGAGAGTTTCCAAACTGCCATGGGCACCCATCTTTCTTTCAGTACCGCTTTCCACCCTCAATCAAGTGGTCAGGTGGAAAGGGTCAACCAAATTCTCGAAGACATGCTTAGAGCTTGCGTTATCTCATTCGGTATGGATTGGGAGAAATGCCTACCTTTCGCCGAGTTTGCTTATAACAATAGCTATCAATCCAGTCTTAAGAAAGCTCCTTTCGAGATTCTGTATGGACGAAGATGTCGAACACCTTTGAACTGGTTAGAAACCGGTGAAAGACAATTCTTTAGACCTGACATGATCCAGGAAGCAGAAGAGCAAGTTCGCATCATTCGTGAGAATTTGAAAACAGCCCAGTCTCGTCAAAAGAGCCAGTATGACCGTCGTCATAAGGAAGTGGCTTATGAAGTTGGCAACAAGGCTTACCTTCGGGTTACTCCTCTAAAGGGTACCCATCGCTTCGGTATCAAGGGCAAGTTGGCTCCTCGTTACATTGGTCCTTTTCGCATTCTCGCTAAACGAGGAGAGGTTGCCTACCAGTTGGAACTACCCCCACATGTTTCTCGAGTCCATGATGTCTTCCACGTCTCTCAACTCCGGCGTTGCTTCTCGGATCCCATCCGCGGAGTGGACCACGAAACGCTTGATCTCCAAGATAACCTCACATATTGAGAGTACCCTATTCGCATTCTTGATCAAGCAGAGCGTGTCACCCGACGTCAGAACATCAAGTTTCTCAAGGTTCAGTGGTCTCATCATTCCGAGAGAGAAGCTACTTGGGAGCGAGAAGATCGTCTTCGACTGGAGTACCCCACCTTCTTTCCATCGACCCCTGAATCTCGGGACGAGATTCTTTCAAGTGGGGGCGAGTTGTCACATCCCTAGTTCTGGTAAGACCTAGGCTAGCCTTCTTGTGAGCATCATGTTTAAATTCAATTTAAAATTGAAATGGGGATTTGTGAAACCCTCAGAAATCATTTCTGGAAATGACCCAGATAAAAATTGCTCCAAAAAGGTCCAAGCAAATGTTCATGTTACTCTCTGAAAATATTGGACAGAGATAAAAATCAAACCAATATTTTCAGGAGCTCATAAGTATTTATTTTGGCCATTTGGAATTAATGCATAATTATTTGCTTTGGATATATATTTGCTATATATATAATATATGTCCAAAAATTCTGTTAATTGGTGAGGAGTTTTGGAGCAATCCAACTAGTTCCTACAAAAATTGACAGAAGTAAATAAAATGATTTAGTGTTTAAAACTATATCAAAACAAATTACAGAAAACAAAAATAGAAAGAAAGGAAGAAAACCCACCTGCACTTACCTCACTATGCAGCCTGGCCTGGCCCAGCCAGCTAGCCGTGCCCGTCGTCCCCTTCCTCGCGCCAGGAGGACAGGGGCACACGCTCGGTGCGCGCGGCCACGCGTTCGGCCACCTCCTGCTTCCCCCCTCGTCGCCTGGAACACCCGCGCGACACCACGCGCCGCCCCGCACCTCTCTCGCTCTCCCCCATGCCCATTCCCTCTTCCCCTTTGCTCTCTCTCTCGCGGCCGAACGCGCCCGTCGCTGCCGTCCACAGCCACCGTGGCCTCGGCCACTGCCGCACCTCCCCGACACGCTCCACAGCTCCGCCGCGACCCCCTCTCCCTCCTCACCGAGCCAAGCAACCCGGGCGAGCTCCGCTTCGTCCTCGGCGGCGTCGTCTTCATCTCCGGCCGCCCGAGATCGACGGCGACCCTCCGACCGCACCAGCCCTTCGCCGAGCTCTCCGGCGACGCCCCCGAATCCGCCGTGAGCCCCTGCATCGGTTCCCCCTTCTCTTCTGCTTCCCCGTGCTCTGTAGCCCCCCCGTAGCCGCTCGAGCCCGAGCTCCGGCCGCCCCTCCTCCTCCTTCCTGTCCCACCAGATGCGCGAGAGCCCGGGCTACGCCTCGGTGCCCTTAGCCGCCGCCCCCGTGGCCTGTAACGCGGACGCCGCCGCATCCTGAGGTCGCCGACGACGACCTCGCCGGTCTGACAGTGGGCCCCGTCGGTCAGGTGATTAGTTCAGTGCTAATCACCACCTAACCTAAGCCCCTGACACTGACCAGTGGGCCCATGCGCCCTAATCCTTTAATTAGATTAGTAAAAACCCCCTGTTTAACACGGTGTCACTAACGTGCGGACCCCACACGTCAGGTTTGACCCCAGTCAGCGCTGTTGACTTGGTGACGCAAGCATGACGTAGTGCTGACGCAGTTATTCATTTTCTGGATTTAAATTAAATCAGGAAATTCCAGAAAATGATATAAACTTCAAAAATTCATAGAAATTCAACCGTAGCTCAGATTTAAATAATTTATATATGAAAAATGATCAGAAAAATTCAATCTATCCATCTGTCCATTTTCATGCATGACAAACCAACCTATACATGCTGTATATATGAAAACACACTTATGGCATTTAAAGGGACTTATATTAGAGTTGCATTTGAACCTTGGGTTCAAATGGATCTCTTCCAAGTTGAATGCTAAATGCATTGGCTCAAAACACATCACATATTCATGCCATATTCATGCATCATATTGTTGCATATGATTGTGTTGTGATTGTCGACACCGTTCCTTCTCGATAGGTCCTGCTCCGGAGAGTGTTCCAGAGTACCTGTCTGAGGAGCAGTGCCACCCTGTTGATCTACCAGGCAAGCAAACCCCCTTGTTCATTCTGATACAATCCCACTCTCTCGCTCCTGCTCTCTTTTATTGCATTAGGACAACAACGAATCAACTGCTACTTTATGCTGCGGTAGTTGAACCCATTCCTCTGCATGACCTGTCATTGCCACAGTAAATAGATGAAACCCACTAGCATGTGCAGGAGTTGTTTGAGCCATGTTGTGTTCCTACCATGCCTGGCCTCCTATTGCTTAGAGTTGTGTCAGGTCTGATTCATAGGGAATGAATTGGAGTGTTACGATATGTTCTGGTGCTGAGGGTTAAGTGTGTGAACACGATTTGGTAAAGGTAGCGGTGAGAGGCCATGTAGGAGTACATGGTGGGTTGTCTCACTTGAACCGTCCTTAAGCACTGAGTTCTGTGTATGTTGTTCAATGACTAGCTACTACCACACATTGGAATGCTTAAGTGCCCCTCTCGACTTATTAACCAACTTGATCTCTGTCCAGGAGTTGCAACTAGTTTCTGGTGTTTGTAGGTAGTGCTATTTCTCTACCGAGTGGCACCCGGCAGGGTGGGCTTGAGACAGACTAGGCACACGTGGCCCGGTGTACCGAGTGGCACCCGGATGGTGGGCTCGGGAACCCTGCACACATCGTTTGGGGCCGTGAGCGACACCCCGGCCGGATCTCCTTGCGGATGGAACCCGAATAGGCGATAAACCTAGACTAGAGTCTTGTGTGGTTAGTCAGGTCGTGGCCGACACCCTCGCCAGGCTTCCGCTTGAAGGTTGCCGAGATACATGACGTGTACATGGCGGTAAGCGGCGAGAGCGTGTGTGAGCAGTACACCCCTGCAGGGTTATCATGATCTATTCGAATAGCCGTGTCCTCGGTTATGGACTTCTTGGATGCTTACGTGGTACATAGACAACTTGAAGTGGATACTCTAAAATGCTCAAGATAAGTGTGAGTGCTATGGATGGCTTCTCGTAGTGAGACGGGAATGAATCCATAGTGGGGTATTGAGGTGGTGATTAGTGGACTCGTGTGCGCCTTCTTACCTCAAAGAAGTTTCTCGTAGTCGTAGAACAGGATAGCCACTTAGTCAAAGCTGGCTTGCTGCAACTAAACCCCACACTACCTTCTTGATACAAATGCATGAATGATAGGATCTGATGTAAGTCTTGTTGAGTACCTTTGTACTCATGTTGCTTTATTTATGTTTTTGCAGCGGAGACTTCAGTCTTACTAGTAGTTCCGCTTGGACTTCGACGAGTAGCTTGTACCTCAGCTACAATCTTGTACCCTTGGGAGGGGCTTGTAGATAGTTAGGCTTCTCAGCCTTTTCTTTTGTAGTTGTCTATACTCAGACATGTAATGGTTCCGTTGCTTGTATGCTCTGAATGATGGGTCATGTGACCCCTGTTTGTACTTAATGCTATGTGGCTCTTCTGGGCCTTTTATCTATATGAGTTTGCGTTATGTTGTGATGCCATGTTGTACATCACATACTTGCATGTTATGCGTACGTGTAATGTGTATTGCTATGTGTGGGATCCGACAACCTAGTTGTCTATCCTTGGTAGCCTCTCTTATGGGGAAATGTAGTCTAGTGCTTCCACCGAGCCATTGTAGTCCACTACAGCCCGGTTTACCGGAGTCCTGCTAGCCCAGCACTACTGCTCCGGAACACTTAGACTGGCCGGCATGTGATTCACTTCGTTCCCGTGTCTGTCCCTTCGGGGAAATGTCACGCGGTGACATCCGGAGTCCTGCCTAGCCTGCTACAGCCCGAGTTCCCGGAGTCCTGTTAGCCCAGTTGCTACAGCCTGGATTCACACGCTGCCGACCGACATGCTCGATGTTGTTTCATGTATGCCTGTCCCAGTAAGTTAGTGCCACTTTGGGTTCACGACTAGTCATGTCGGCCCGGGTTCTTTGTCATATGGATGCTAGCGACACTATCATATACGTGAGCCAAGAGGCGCAAACGGTCCCGGGCCATGGTAAGGCGACACCCGTGGGAATACCGTGCATGAGGCCACAAAGTGATATGAGGTGTTACATGCTAGATCGGTGTGACTTAGAATCGGGGTCCCGACAAAATGTAAATAAAAAATCATATTAGTACTCTGATTTACTATCAAACAAAGATGCTAATCATGTGAAAACTATATATATAGAGGTTACAAAATTTCCCAAGATAGATATTAGCAACAACATACATGAGGGAGCACATCACAATGTCAACAAGGTGAAATCAAATTGCAATCATAAACACATCTAGACTGCACGCCATAGAAATGATTTTCCTACTATAAGCTAATGCCATAAAAGTATACTTATAATCTTTAATTTCACATACAGACTGCAGAAGTTGCACAAGATCAATAGCAATAACAACAAATACATGGTGTAGCAAGCTCAGATATCAACAAGGTAAGCAAGCACTACTTTGCAGGGGGCACAACTATAAAAAAATTACAGGTTAACTTAGCTAAATGATACAAATTACTGAATAATCTAAAATTTTCTATACATGTGCCAATAAATACACCACTAAATGTGACACCCAAAATTTTTTTCATTGGATTTTTCAAACTTTTTTTTTGAGGAGGGTATTTAAATTTTCTTCTAAAGAACTCTCCTTCTCAAAATATTTTCTTTTATGGCAAGTGTTTTGTTTTGGATTCACCCAAGACTTGGTTCTTGGTCTTGGAGGTCTGCCCTTTTTATTTGGACTCAAAACCAAATGCTTTTCACTTGGGAAAGTTTCTTTTGAAAAATCTTTTAAATAGCCCTAGGGCATTTTGAGTGATCTTTTCCCCTTTTCAAAATTCCTCTTGCCATGACCTAAGTGGAAATCCCCTCCCAAAAGCCTTTCCCCACCTTTGTATCAAGTTGTTCTTCAAATCCAGCAAGTTGAACCTCTCCATATATTTGTTTCCATTTACTTCTCATCAAAAACAATTTCTGCCCTCTATTCTAGCTTTTGGAAGTTTCCAAAGGAACTACCATTTCTACTTTGTGTAGCGACCAGACCTCAAATGGCCTGTGCTGCTGTGCACCAGTGTCATCCCTGGATGAGTAATGCTGACACGCACAGTACAAATGGAGGATTTATAACAGAGTAGCAATCACACACTTATTACATCGAATATCTCCAAAGAGATTAAGTATGATAAACATGGCTTAAGGCCATCTAATAACGATAACAGCGGAAGACTTGGAAGATAAGTGAGTCCATCAACTCCAGCGGCATCACTGAGTATAAGACCACGACCTAAGGCACCTTACTCGTCGTCTGAAAAGTCTGCAACATGAAACGTTGCAGCCCGAAAACGGGTCAGCACATAGAATATGCTGGCAAAGTAACACATAGAGAGCAATGAACAATAATAATGCTATACTACATGCATATATGGCTGGTGGAAAGCTCTATGGTTACAGTTTTGCGAAAAGCCAATTTTATCCTACTTCAAAAGGAATAAATTTTATTTAACTATCATGGTGGTTGTGAAACATTGAGATGGTTGACAGCATCTCAATCCCAATTAAAAGATCATCAATAACCCAACAAAATTAATTAGAAGTAACATAGTGTTGAGATTCACATGATAATCCAAGTACTAGATACTCAAGTTGTCCATAACCGGGGACACGGCTAATCATGATCAGTTTGTACACTCTGCAGAGGTTTGTGCACTTTTCCCACAAGACTTGATCTCCTCCGTTGGATTACTCGCACTACATGGTGTTTGAGTAACGGATGACCAAGACACAGTCTTTCAGAAGTGTTTGCACCTTACGTATGGGTAGACCGTTACACCTACTTTCCCCTACATCTGCTAGTCTACCACTGTAAGAGTTCACACAACTTAGTCAACTATGCTAGAGCCCATAATAGCTTGCGGCTGCACACGGAAGTTTCTAGCATGAAAAATCTCATGATCCCTTTGAACCTGGGTGGCGGTCCAAAAGAAAAAAGGCAATCCTGGAATACCCAGGTACCTCAATCCACCCAGATGTGAGTTTAAGTTGCCACCTTAAGTAAACCATTAATTAACAATCTCACATCTATCATGAATTTCACTCAAACCCAATCCACGTCTACGAGCATAGCATGGCAATAATAAAAGCAACGTAGAAGTAACTCCCAAGGGTTTGATAGAAAACAGGTAATAGGTACTACCTCAACTACTTCCCAATACCCACAGTTTATTAGATCCTAATCATGCAATGTGTTTGAAGGTAACAGATCTAATGCAATAAAACTGGGTATGGACGGTATATGATCAAAGTGTTACTTGCCTTGCTGATGATCCGCAAAACCTAGCGATTCGAAGTAACAAGCGGCACACTTCGGGTACTCTATCGCAAACAGACAAGCGCACAATCAGTACTCAATTAATGCACAGGTAAAACTCGAATGAAAGATCCAACCAGAAAGTTCAACTTAAGAACTCCGGTTTGCAAAAAGAATCAACTCGAAAGAAGAAACGAAAGTCAAACGGCGGAAGAAAGAAACTTCGTTTGCTAATCTGGATCTAGGTCAAGTTTTACTGTTGCAAAAACTTGTTTGAGTAGGTTAAACGGAAAGAGAATTTCGAGACGAAACTCTAGGCGCTTGAATCGCCTGATTCCGATAAACGAGCGAGAAGTTAAACAGAAACGAAGATTCGATCAGAAATCGAATCTGAGAAAATAACGAGAAAAAATCCGCCGAAAAAGAAAAACGGACGAACGGTTAAAGAACGGACGTTCGTTAACAGAGAAAAACCGACGAACGCGTTCGTTAAAACGAACGGTTCGGTGAACGCTCGTAAAATAAGAAAACCGAAAAAAAACCGATCTAGGGTATTTTTTTTAAACGAAGGGTTTTTTCTTTTTTTTTCAAAAAAAAAACCGGCAAACGGGGCGAGGTCTACCTCGTCGGGGTAGAGCTCCGGCGGGGCTCCGGCTAGCTCCGGCGAGGGGCGGCGAGGGCGGCGGGGCTCGGGGGGGTGCTCGGGGCGGCGAGGGGGCGGCTCCGGCGGCGGGGTGCGGCGGCGGCGGCGGCGCGGCGCGTGCGGGCGGCGGGGTGCGGCGGCGGCGGCGTTTGGGGGGAGAGGGAGAGGGGGCGGGGGTATATATGAGAGGGGGGGAGGTGCTTGGAGGAGGGGGCAAGGCGCGGCGGCGGCGACGTGTCCGAGCCGGACTCCGGCGGCGGCGGGCGGCGTGCGTGGGGAGGAGACGACGGGCGGGCCGGCCTGGCTCGGCTGGGCCTCGGCCCAGTCGGGCGCGGGTTTTTTTTAAATAAGTTCCGCGAAGAAAATTGCGTAGAAAAATAAATAAAAAATCAAAAAAATATGAAATAAATTTTCCCCGTCTAGTTAAAAAAAATCTAGAATAGGGTGAACATTTTTAAAATCAAAAATAAATATTTTGAAAACATGCATATTTTTAAATGCAATAAAAATTACAAATAAAATCCAAATAATTTCCAAATAATGATTTTAACATTTTTCCTCCGGTATTTCAATTGTTTTGGAGAAGTCATATTTTCTCCTCTCGTTTATTTTAAGAATGAAATATTTTTCCGGAGAGAAAATAATTAAAACCAAAATCCTCGTCTTATTATTTGATAAAAATCAAATATGAAAATTCGAGAAAATCCCCAACTCTCTCCGAGGGTCCTTGAGTTGCTTAGGATTTAACGAGGATTTGTCAAAATGAAATAAAACATGATATGCAATGATGATCTATGTATAACATACCAAATTGGAAATTTGGGATGTTACAAACCTACCCCCCTTAAGATGAATCTCGCCCTCGAGATTCGGGTTGGCTAGAAAACAGGTGGGAGTGGTTTTTCCATAGATCTTCCTCTCGCTCCCAGGTGGCCTCATCTTCCGTGTGGTGACTCCACTGAACTTTGCAAAACTTGATAACCTTGCTGTGGGTAACTCGGCTGGCATACTCGAGAATCTTCACTGGTTTCTCCTCATAAGTCAAATCACTTTCCAACTGAATCGCTTCCAGTGGCACAGTATCTCTCAGTGGTATCTCAGCCATCTCTGCGTGGCACTTCTTCAATTGTGAAACATGAAATACATCATGTACTTCAGACAATCCTTCGGGCAATTCCAGCTTGTAAGCAACTTCTCCCATACGTTCCAATACTCTGTTTGGTCCGATAAAACGGGGCGCTAACTTTCCCTTAACTCCAAAGCGCTTCACTCCTCGAACGGGTGATACTCGAAGATACATTCTGTCTCCGACTTTGTGAACTGTCTCTTTTCG
Source organism: Aegilops tauschii subsp. strangulata (assembly GCF_002575655.3). Taxonomy (NCBI): domain Eukaryota; kingdom Viridiplantae; phylum Streptophyta; class Magnoliopsida; order Poales; family Poaceae; genus Aegilops; species Aegilops tauschii. Next base: position 627,026,004 of record NC_053036.3, on the reverse strand, counting down.
TTTAGAATCCGCATAACTCTTCTGCCTGGACTGGGCTACCTTGAGCCTATCGCGAATCAACCTTACTCTCTGTTCAGACTCCTTAATCAAATCTGGTCCAAACAACTGACGGTCTCCAACTTCGTCCCATAACAACGGTGTTCTACACCTCCTTCCGTAAAAAGCTTCGAAAGGGGCCATCTTCAAACTGGTTTGATAACTGTTGTTATATGAAAACTCCGCATATGGCAAATTGTCGTCCCAACTTGATCCATAATCTAGCGCACAGGCTCTCAACATGTCCTCCAAAATCTGGTTGACTCTCTCGGTCTGTCCATCTGTCTGTGGGTGAAATGCTGTACTAAATTCCAGCCTGGTTCCCAATGTTTCATGTAGCTGCTTCCAAAACTTCGAGGTAAATTGGGTTCCTCTGTCTGATACAATAGTCCTCGGAACTCCATGCAAACATACTATCCTGGTCATGTATATCTTTGCCAACTTAGCACTGGTGTAAGTGGTCTTCACTAGAATAAAATGAGCTACTTTCGTCAATCGATCAACTACAACCCATATTGAGTCATAGCCGGAACGAGTCCTGGGTAATCCTGTGATAAAATCCATGCCTATTTTATCCCACTTCCATTCGGGTATCGGCAATGGTTGTAGCAATCCTGCTGGCTTCTGATGCTCTGCCTTCACTCTCTGACATACATCACAAACTGCTACATACTCCGCAATATCCTTCTTCATTCCGGTCCACCAGAAAGTATTCTTCAAATCCAAATACATCTTGGTATTCCCTGGGTGAATCGAGTATGGTGAATCATGGGCTTCTTGCAAAATCAACTTTCTGATCTCCGGATCATTTGGCACATATACGCGGTCCTCAAACCATAGGGTATCGTGCTCATCCTCCCGAAATCCCTTGGCTTTTCCTTTTCTCATCTTCTCTTTTATCTCTTTAATCTCCTTGTCTGACTTCTGGGCTTCCCTGATCCTTTCCATCAAGGTAGACTGAATCTCCAATGTCGCTAAATAGCCTCTTGGGACTATCTCCAAACATAGCTCGCGTAGATCCTCGGCTAACTCCTGAGGTAACTCTCCTGTCATGAGGGTGTTGATATGGCTCTTGCGGCTTAACGCATCTGCTACTACGTTAGCCTTTCCAGGGTGATAATGCAATCTCATATCATAGTCTTTAATGAGCTCCAACCATCTCCTCTGTCTGAGATTTAACTCTTTCTGCGTGAAAATATACTTCAAACTCTTGTGATCCGTGTACACCTCACAATGGTTTCCGATGAGAAAATGTCTCCATGTCTTCAATGCATGCACCACGGCTGCTAATTCCAAATCATGTGTAGCATAATTCTTCTCATGGGGTTTAAGTTGTCGTGAAGCATACGAAACAACTCTTCCTTCCTGCATAAGCACTGCTCCAAGTCCTCGACGAGAAGCGTCGCAATAAACTTCCTAGTCCTTGCGTTGATCTGGCAGAATCAACACTGGTGAGGTAACCAATCGTTTCTTCAACTCTTGGAAACTAGCTTCACATTCCTCAGTCCAATTGAATTTGGTGTCCTTCTTCAATAGTTCAGTCATGGGCTTAGCAATCTTCGAGAAATTCTCGATAAATCTCCGGTAGTATCCTGCAAGTCCAAGAAAACTCCGGATTTCTCCAACTGTCGTGGGTGATTCCCAACTTGTCACTGTGTCAACCTTGGCAGGGTCTACTGCTATTCCTTCTCCAGAGATAACATGTCCAAGAAATCCAACTTCCTTCAACTAAAACTCACATTTGCTGAACTTGGCATATAACTGATGTTCTCTGAGCTTCTCAAGTACCAATCGCAAATGCTCCTCATGCTCTTCTTCATCCTTGGAAAAGATTAAAATATCATCAATGAATACCACGACGAACTTATCCAAAAACTCCATAAACACTTTGTTCATAAGGTTCATGAAATAGGCAGGTGTGTTAGTCAGTCCAAATGACATAACGGTATACTCATACAATCCATATCTGGTGGTAAATGCCGTCTTTGGTATATCCTGCTCTCGAATCTTTAACTGATGGTATCCTGATCGTAGATCGATCTTGGAAAATACTTTAGCTCCTTGCAGGCGGTCAAACAAATCATTTATCATCGGCAGTGGGTACTTGTTTTTGATGGTCACTTCATTCAATCCTCGGTAATCAACAACCATCCTTAATGATCCATCTTTCTTCTCCACTAGAAGTACTGGTGATCCCCAAGGTGACGAACTTGGGCGAATATAGCCTTTATCCAGTAACTCCTTGATCTGCTTCTTAATTTCCTCCAAATCCTTAGCGGGCATCCTGTACGGTCTCTTAGATATTGGCCCGGTGCCTGGCAATAGTTCAATCAAGAACTCAATGTCTCTATCCGGTGGCATGCCTGGCAACTCTTCTGGAAATACATCCGGATAATCCTTCACCACTGGTACTTCCTCCTGTACAACTCATGATAAGGAATTCACTTGAGTCCTCTTCGGCATATGCCTGGATACATACTTGATCCGTTTTCCTTCTGGGGTGGTAAGCAAAATAGTCTTGCTGGCACAATCGATGTTTCCTCCATACAATGATAGCCAATCCATTCCCAGAATCACATCCAAACCTTGCGATTCCAAAACAATGAGGTCTGAGGGGAAAACATGCCTACCAATGGCCAATGGTATCTGAAAACATCCTTGGGTGGCCATATACTCTGCTCCTGGCGAGGTTACTAACATAGGGTTTCTGAGAACTTTGGTGGACATCTTAAACTTATTCACGAATCCCCTTGATATGTATGAATGCGATGCACCAGTATCGAAAAGAACAGTTGCAGTAAATGACTTAACCAAAAACTTACCTATTACTGCATCAGGCTGAGCTTCAACCTCCTCCACGCTCACGTGGTTCACATGTCCTTTGTTGAACGGGTTTGGCTTCTTCCCAGAGCTTCCCTTGCCATTTCCATTTTGGGCTTCGGGACATTCGTTGGCATAATGTCCATTCTTCTGGCACTTAAAACAAGTGACTTGGCTCAGGTCCCTCTTGGCTGGGGTAGATGGGTTGGTGCGGTTCTGTCCGTTGCTTCCTCCATTCCCATTACCATTCTTGGAGCCATTATGGTTGTGCGAACTACCTCCTCCATGGGTATGCTGAAACTGTCCTCCCGGCTTCGGGGTAAATCGTGGCTTCTGCTGGGCTCCAGAATTGTACTTCCCTTGTCCATACTTCCTCTTGCGGTTTTCAATCTGCTGTTGCTTCCCTTCAATCATGAGAGCTCTATCTACCAGCTCCTGGTAGTTGTTGAAAGTTGCTACCATCAATTGCATACTCAGCTCATCATTCAATCCTTCCAGAAACTTCTCTTGCTTGGCAGCATCTGTAGCAACGTCATCTGGTGCATAACGTGCTAGCTTACTGAATTCCTCCACATACTGGCCTACGGTGCGTCCTCCTTGGCGTAGGTTACGAAACTCACGCTTCTTCATAGCCATAGCTCCTGCTGAAACATGAGCTGTACGGAAAGCTTGCTGAAACTGGTCCCATGTGACAGTGTCAATAGGGTGCGTGGCTGTATAATTCTCCCACCATGATGCTGCGGGTCCATCAAGCTGATGTGCGGCAAAACGCACTCTTTCCGCATCTGTGCATCCTGCAGTGGTCAACTCCCTTCCAACTTTGCGGAGCCAATCATCTGCAACAATCGGCTCGGTGCTACTGGAAAACACCGGCGGGTTTAACCTTAGGAAACGGGCTAAGTGATCAACAGGTGGTGGTGGCGGTGGGTTGTTGTTGTTGTTGTTGTTGTTGTTGCCTTGGTTCTGAACTAACACTTGCATCAGGGCATTCTGTTGCTGAATCAACTGGGTGATCTCTGGCGGAAAAACAAATCCGGTGTCGCGTCTCGGAGGCATCTGATGGGTTTAGAAAAGATGAGAATTAAGAATAGAATGAGGTCTAGAGAGAAACACTACCCATATGCTCATGAGACAAATTCAATCAATATCACTCAATCAATCCAAACAAGACAAACAATCGATCTAACTAGCGTTACAAAGTGCTTGAACTATACTACTAAATGGAGGTAAAACTACTACTGGTATGGTGGTCTACTAAAAATTCTGATCCGATGAAGACTCCATGATGTCTGCTCCAGCTTCATCAATCCATTCGTCTTCACTTGGTTCCGAGTCGGTGTCGTCGATGATGATGTAGTTATCCGGACAAGTGCATTCGTCGACTTCGGCTTTTGGTACTGGATTTCCCATGGATGCTCCAATCTTCTTCTCCAGGTCGTCAATCTTCCCGACAAGTGCGTTGATTTCCTCCAAATAATCTTCGCGTGTAGTATTGAGTTCTTCTTGGAGTTCCTTGATCTTTGTAAATGCCTTCTTTAGTTCTTCCTTGTCCGTGCACATCTGGTTTTCCTGGCGACGAATATGTTGGTTCTGTTCCTGGATGAAAGCTGCAATTGATCCATCCTTCTTGGTCTTGATCATCTCCCATTGCGCGTCTCGACGTCCACAAATTTGATAAATCGTATCCTTAAGCTCCTGGTGGTAGACTTCTCCAATGCGTCCCATGGCGATGTGTGCGGCCATGCTCTTCCCTAAACTCCAAGTTGGTGCTTCAAAAGCCAATCTCATGGCACTAAACATCCTTCCTGGAATGATAACTTGAATCTTCCAGCTCTCCTCTTCAGGTAATGTGGCGTTGTAGGTTCCGGTGACGCTTGGTATTCCTATGTTCAAGTACTTGGTGACTTCCTTCAAATGTCGTCCAAACGGCGTGTCTTCATCTGGTTGCATGAACTTGCTCCTTGCATTTGCCATTCCTAAAAGAGTAGAAAGTGGAGAGGGGTCAGAAATGAGAAGAGAGAAGTTTTCTAGGGCTTAAGCTTAGTGGTCGTGTCCTATAGTCAGCGTGTGCTCTAATACCAACTTTGTAGCAACCAGACCTCAAATGGCCTGTGCTGCTGTGCACCAGTGTCATCCCTGGATGAGTAATGCTGACACGCACAGTACAAATGGAGGATTTATAACAGAGTAGCAATCACACACTTATTACATCGAATATCTCCAAAGAGATTAAGTATGATAAACATGGCTTAAGGCCATCTAATAACGATAACAGCGGAAGACTTGGAAGATAAGTGAGTCCATCAACTCCAGCGGCATCACTGAGTATAAGACCACGACCTAAGGCACCTTACTCGTCGTCTGAAAAGTCTGCAACATGAAACGTTGCAGCCCGAAAACGGGTCAGCACATAGAATATGCTGGCAAAGTAACACATAGAGAGCAATGAACAATAATAATGCTATACTACATGCATATATGGCTGGTGGAAAGCTCTATGGTTACAGTTTTGCGAAAAGCCAATTTTATCCTACTTCAAAAGGAATAAATTTTATTTAACTATCATGGTGGTTGTGAAACATTGAGATGGTTGACAGCATCTCAATCCCAATTAAAAGATCATCAATAACCCAACAAAATTAATTAGAAGTAACATAGTGTTGAGATTCACATGATAATCCAAGTACTAGATACTCAAGTTGTCCATAACCGGGGACACGGCTAATCATGATCAGTTTGTACACTCTGCAGAGGTTTGTGCACTTTTCCCACAAGACTTGATCTCCTCCGTTGGATTACTCGCACTACATGGTGTTTGAGTAACGGATGACCAAGACACAGTCTTTCAGAAGTGTTTGCACCTTACGTATGGGTAGACCGTTACACCTACTTTCCCCTACATCTGCTAGTCTACCACTGTAAGAGTTCACACAACTTAGTCAACTATGCTAGAGCCCATAATAGCTTGCGGCTGCACACGGAAGTTTCTAGCATGAAAAATCTCATGATCCCTTTGAACCTGGGTGGCGGTCCAAAAGAAAAACAGGCAATCCTGGAATACCCAGGTACCTCAATCCACCCAGATGTGAGTTTAAGTTGCCACCTTACGTAAACCATTAATTAACAATCTCACATCTGTCATGAATTTCACTCAAACCCAATCCACGTCTACGAGCATAGCATGGCAATAATAAAAGCAACGTAGAAGTAACTCCCAAGGGTTTGATAGAAAACAGGTCATAGGTACTACCTCAACTACTTCCCAATACCCACAGTTTATTAGATCCTAATCATGCAATGTGTTTGAAGGTAACAGATCTAATGCAATAAAACTGGGTATGGACGGTATATGATCAAAGTGTTACTTGCCTTGCTGATGATCCGCAAAACCTAGCGATTCGAAGTAACAAGCGGCACACTCTGGGTACTCTATCGCAAACAGACAAGCGTACAATCAGTACTCAACTAATGCACAGGTAAAACTTGAATGAAACATCCAACCAGAAAGTTCAACTTAAGAACTCCGGTTAGCAAAAAGAATCAACTCGAAAGAAGCAACGAAAGTCAAACGGCGGAAGAAAGAAACTTCGTTTGCTAATCTGGATCTAAGTCAAGTTTTACTGTTGCAAAAACTTGTTTGAGTAGGTTAAACGGAAAGAGAATTTCGAGACGAAACTCTAGGCGCTTGAATCGCCTGATTCCGATAAACGAGCGAGAAGTTAAACAGAAACGAAGATTCGATCAGAAATCGAATCTGAGAAAATAACGAGAAAAAATCCGCCGAAAAAGAAAAACGGACGAACGGTTAAAGAACGGACGTTCGTTAACAGAGAAAAACCGACGAACGCGTTCGTTAAAACGAACGGTTCGGTGAACGCTCGTAAAATAAGAAAACCGAAAAAAACCGATCTAGGGTTTTTTTTTTCAAAAAAAACCGGCAAACGGGGCGAGGTCTACCTCGTCGCGGTAGAGCTCCGGCTAGTTCCGGCGAGGGGCGGCGAGGGCGGCGGGGCTCGGGGGGTGCTCGGGGCGGCGAGGGGGCGGCTCCGGCGGCGGGGTGCGGCGGCGGCGGCGGCGCAAGGCGGCCGCGGCGCGGCGCGTGCGGGCGGCGGGGTGCGGCGGCGGGTGCGGCGGCGGCGTTCGGGGGGAGAGGGAGAGGGGGCGGGGGTATATATGAGAGGGGGGGAGGTACTTGGAGGAGGGGGCAAGGCGCGGCGGCGGCGACGTGTCCGAGCCGGACTCCGGCGGCGGCGGGCGGCGTGCGTGGGGAGGAGACGACGGGCGGGCCGGCCTGGCTCGGCTGGGCCTCGGCCCAGTCGGGCGCGGGTTTTTTTTTTAAAATAAGTTCCGCGAAGAAAATTGCGTAGAAAAATAAATAAAAAATCAGAAAAATATGAAATAAATTTTCCCCGTCTAGTTAAAAAAAATCTAGAATAGGGTGAACATTTTTAAAATCAAAAATAAATATTTTGAAAACATGCATATTTTTAAATGCAATAAAAATTACAAATAAAATCCAAATAATTTACAAATAATGATTTTAACATTTTTCCTCCGTTATTTCAATTGTTTTGGAGAAGTCATATTTTCTCCTCTCGTTTATTTTAAGAATGAAATATTTTTCCGGAGAGAAAATAATTAAAACCAAAATCCTCGTCTTATTATTTGATAAAAATCAAATATGAAAATTCGAGAAAATCCCCAATTCTCTCCGAGGGTCCTTGAGTTGCTTAGGATTTATCGAGGATTTGTCAAAATGAAATAAAACATGATATGCAATGATAATCTATGTATAACATACCAAATTGGAAATTTGGGATGTTACACTTTGAGTTCTGCCTCCAAACCAATTCCCCTAGCTAGTGCTTTGAGCCCTCAACCAGGATCCATGAAGATCCACTGGTCTCCAGTTCAAATATTTCAAACTACACTTGCTGCAAGTTTGGACCTCATTTGCCAAATTTGATGAAATTCATTTGAATTCTTCTCCTAAAAATCTGAGAAAATTCAGGCAGCCTCCGGGTGCATTGAGAGGTCACCTCACCAAATCCCAGCTCCAGAAATTTTTTTCTCTTTGCCAAATCATTTCATCGAACACCTGCTGGACACTATTGCTATCATGTTCAGTAAATTCAGATAAACAGTTTCAGAGCTGCTGTCGTTTTCTTCAGAGCCCGACGTCGATCTCGCCAGTACCACGGTGGCGCCTTGCTACCCGTCCCCTCCTTCTTGTACCTGGCGCCGCACGAACGCCTGGAAGTTTGCGGGCGTCGGCGACGAGCAGGAGGAGGTGCGCCACCCCGTGAGCGACGGCAGCGGCGGCTTTGCGGCCGCCAGAGAGGGGCGCAGCGTAGACGGCGCCGTCCAGCGCCGCCCAAGCCACCGGAGGCCGCCGCATGGCCATCCACTCCCCCGTGCGTGCTGCCACCCTCGTCGTGAACTGCTAGGCGCGGAGCGCGCTCTCTGCCGCCGCCGTGCCCGTACGGCCGCCCCGTCGAGGACCGGCGCCATTACGCCAAGCCCGACCAAGGTTAGCAGTGGAACGGCACCAGTGAACCTCCCTGATGTTGCCTGGCCACTTAAACCCCGTGCTCAACCACTGCCTCGCCGTAATCGCTCGCCGGAGATTTCCCGTTCACGGCCACCCCCTCGAATCGCCTATAAATAGAGGCCCCGAGCTCGAACCCGAACGCACACCACCTCTGCACACCTCCAATACCACGCCAAGCCACTGGAAGAGCCCCGAGGGCGCCTTCTTCCCCAACTCCGGCTGCCTCGACTCGCCACGGGATCCAGCTCGATTCGCTCCCGTGCGTGCACCTCTACCGCTCAGCTCTTGCCAGTAGCCTTCTAGTGCATCCACTCTGCTGACCCGCGCTTCAATTTGAAGTTTGCAGCACCCAACGGAGTTCTCCACCATCGCCCGAGCCGCCGTGCGCCGGAGAAAGTATCGCCGTCGACGTGGTGCTCTCCGTCGGTCAAGTCCACCACCCACCGATGCGGAAGGACGCACTGAACCTCTTGGTACACTCCGATCTCCCTGCCTCGCCGTGGTTCAACGCCGGCGACCACCGCAGTCTTCGGGCGCCGGCGAGGTTTTCAAACCTGACGTGTGGACCCCCCCATCAGCCTCTATTCTTCTTCCCCCTCGAACCATATTCTGTTGGCGCCTTCGGGCAAAAACGTTTTCTCTTTGGGCTGACGTCTTTTACTCCGAACCATTTTCTGTTTTCTCAGTTAAGTCCCTGGATCTTTTCTGTTTCATCATAGATTAGTCCCTGGACTAAAACCCTTATAACTTTTTAATAAAAGATGATTTTTGAGTGATTCTTTTTTTGTCAGTCTTGTATTTTTGTCTAGTTTTTTATAGTTTTTATTTGGAAAAATTTTGGAACAAATTTTATGCACGCGTCGATGTTCACGTTAGTGTACGTTTTTCGCTACACCGTAGGTTCCGGAAGAGGTGACGGAGCCGCGAACTTCGCCGAGCTAGACTCCGACTTCTCCGAACCAGGCAAGCATGTTTGAACCTTTGATATGGCGGGTGTTTTGCATGTTTGCCTGAATGGTTTGTGCATGGCATATGAGCATCGGTGAGTATCTCGTTGCATGTAAGGCAACTATCCGTGTGCTCCGAAGTTACTGTGATCTCTGATGAGAGATGGCCTAGTCATGTGGTGACATGAAAGGCAGTAAGGTGGTATTGTTGTAGCATGCTAGCCTTACGATGTCCGATAAACTCCGATGTTAACGTGGACTGAGTCACGTTATCGTTCTTCCCCTTTCCGTGCCGCCACATGTTTTCTGCCAAGAATACGGTGTAGTAAGTTGGTAACCTCTTTCCGTGTACACACCAAATAGAGGGGCCGGATGAGGGTTCCATGGCCCTGGATTAAAGCCAGTCATCCGGTAAGGGGGCATGGGTGTTTCCGGTTGGGACCGAGAGGGGGGCACCCCTTAGAGCGCGCGTATATAAATTTGATCCCATGCTACGTGAGGTTGTAGCCTCCCCGTCTCAAGGTTTTTCTTGAACGTTGCCGAGGGTGATTCCTGGCATTGGAATGTTGAATGGGTGTGTACTGGTTAGATGTGTTTCTCCTAAAACACCGTAAACGGAACTAGTCCCCGTGACTACTGAAATCCGTTGGCTGTGGTTAAAGTACAAACTCTGCAGAGTCAAATCCTTCCGAGTCATCGTATCTATGGTCAAGGACCATGGCCAGTATATCTATATCTATGTCAATCGTCGTGGTAAATCCCCGGTGAAAAAGCTTGAGTGGTAAACCCAGTTTAATCGTTATTCCTATGGATGGACTAACCTTTTATTTATCTCGTACTTGGAATGATTTATATTCTTGAACTACTGAATTATTAAGTTATGATATACGCCCTTTATGTGATGTCGCTCAGACGTCCGACTGTGGCACTCTTGTTATTTACTTTTTGATATAAGCCCTTTATGTGATGTCGCTCAGCCGTCCGACTGTGGCACTCTTGTTATTTACTTTTTGATATAAGCCCTTTATGTGATGTCGCTCAGACGTCCGACTGTGGCAGCACTGTCTTTTAAGTTTTATTATAAGCCCTTTATGTGGTGTCGCCTTGACGCCCGACTGCGGCATTGTTATTGTATCGTTACCCTTCCGAGGAGTCTTTCAGACACTCGATTGGCCCTCAGTATTACTTTGGGATTTCGGGAGGACTACCGCCAGACTTCCCTTTATTTTCCCATGCATTATTATCTCGTTGTCTGAGTGCGCTTGTTGATCTGTTCTTATGCATCATGTTTACATTTGTTATATCTTATGTCCAAACTGTCTTGCGAGTACTTTCATAGTACTCACCTGGCTTGTTGATTTGGCCAGATGTTGACGAAGGCGATCTCATGGATGAAGAGTTTGATAGCGAGTCCAACGCCTAGAGGAGGCCCAGTCAGTCCCGTGCGATCCTGGATATTGGTCACTTGTATCATATACGCTTCCGCCACCCACAATAAGTCTCCTCGAGCCTCACTCCGACGCTCGAAGAGCTGTTAGTTTTCAGGAGTCATATCACCCACTTCGTTGTGATATATCCACCACTGCTTTTATCGCGAGTTAGTAGCTATGCCACCCTATCCGCCTTTATGTATTATTGGCGAGCTTGTAATAAGTTGTTGAGCAGTCTCCGCTCAACCTTGTATTATATTCAGTACTCCTGGTATTTTTCTTCTGTGATCAAGACATTGTCTACCAGTGAGAAGGAATTCTTCTCTATTGGTCCGTAAAAGGGATCGGTTTCTCAATAAATATTTTTATTGAAAAGCCGGTCGTGACAAGCTTGGTATCAGAGCCAGGCTGACTGTAGGAATCCACTAGGTGCGATCGCTAATCGGTTATTAGCGTCTTTAGCGCTTTTTCAGCATTTTGCAATTGTAGCTATTTTCTGTTGGTCATCATAAATTTATGACATGACTACTCAGAATTTTTGCCTACTTTTGTAGATGGCTGGCAGCAACTGCGAGACTCGGGTGTTCACTAATGTGCCCGAGGGGTTTGTCAAACTACTCGTCTCCATCACCAAGCTCGCGATCGGGCAAGCGACTCGTCCGGAGTTCACACTTTACCAGCACAAGCTCAGCGACGGCGTGTCTATGCACCAGGCCGTGGTGCAATTCAAGGGAGGACGTTCTGCGTCTCGCCACTTCCGTTTTGTGGGAAGGGCCATGCCTACGGAGAGGCATGCCATGCAGATGGCTGCCCGTGAGGCGATAGCTCGCCATCGGGACATTCTTCCTATGATGAAGACTCGTCGCTACCGCTACCTCCCATGCCATGTGCCATATACTTGTCACTATGCATTCGCCTGCCATAGGGGAGAGCGAGATGAAGTCATCGAGATGGTTGTGGAGTATCTCAAAGCTCTGGAGGAATCTTTCGACAACCTCGTGGACGATCTTGTGGCTGCCCGCATGGACTTAGTTCGGGGCGGTCCTGCCAGCAGGAAGGAACTTCTCCACATGGCACCGCCACTGACTTATGTCTCGTCCTCAGCATCTTATTCACCGGCCATTTTGGCCACTGCTCGCTGTCTGCCTACCGCAGAGGAGTTCGACCGAGTCATCGCTCCTACTCCAGTCAGAGCTGCACCGCCTGCCGCTCACGCGCTGCCGCCTGTCGCTCCCGCACCATCACCTCAGCGCAGTGCTACGCGCCTGGAGCCTACTAGAGAGGAGGTGGAGGTTGAGTCTCCTGCACCGCTGGGTCTTACCCTCGGCAAAGGGAAGGACATCTTCACCATCTCCGACTGAGTGCACCGAGTAGCCGCGCGTTGTGTTTGCATGTATGTTATGTTTTATGTACTTAAGTTTGTAGTAGTTGTGTGCGCTGCATTCCGGAGGGGTGTGCTAGCCTTAATAACATGTCAGGAATGTGTACTCACATCCTGAGTGCTGTATCGTATGTTTGCGTATCGCGTGTAAGATTTGTGTTGAGCAGTTCTTCTCCGTGCGAAACCATTTTTGTTTTCTTGAAAAATCTTGAGGTCTTTTAAATTTTTGCCTTTGCAAGATTTTCCGTGTGCCACACAGTTCTTCTCATGAGTTTTGCTAAATAATACCCCAGAGTGGAAAATGTCTCGTCCGTGGACTCGTTCCATGCCCAATCAACCAGAAGAAGTTTATGGAACACAGACCAGCAACAACTTCACTCAGGGACAGTCTAGTCAACAAGACAGCGAAGCGGCCTTATCTCAAGTGTGCCGCCTTTCCGAACAAAGCCAACAGCAACACCAAGAGATGATGAATCACGTCATCAATATGGGAAACCACCGTGAGCCCTATCAACCACACTCCAAGTTGTCTGAATTACAGAAGACTCGCCCTCCAACGTTTGCTCACACTGATAGGCCACTTGAGGCCGATGATTGGCTTCGTGACATCGAAAGAAAGCTGATTATTGCTCAGTGCTCAGATCATGAGAAAGTGCTTTATGCACCTCACTACCTCACTGGAGCAGCTGCAGCATGGTGGGAAAACTTCCTACACATGCATCCCAGTGAACACAACATCACCTGGGAAGAGTTTAAGGAAGGCTTTCGTGGGGCACACATCCCCAGGAGCATCATAAAAATCAAGAAAAGAGAATTTGATGACCTCAAGCAAAGAGGCATGTCAGTGACAGAATACAACGGTCAGTTTACCCAGCTATCTCGTTATGCCTACGACGAGCATATGACTGAGAAGAAGAGGATGGAGAAATTCTTGGACGGCCTGGCACCGGCGTTAAGATGCCAACTGGTCGTACACACTTTCCCAGATTTCAAAACTCTGGTTGACAAGGCCATTACCTTGGAGAATGAGCACCGCAGTCTGGAGGATATCCGTAAGCGAAAGAGGGATAAGACGACCCTTGCTCGCAACAACCGAAGCAAGACTGATGTTCAGAGGACTGAAGCAAGGAAATCCACGACTACTGATCTAAGGCCAACCAGACAGTTTCATTCTAGGGACAAGGACTTCACGTACCGTCCAGGGGTCACATGCTATGCTTGTGGTGAAGAAGGGCACTATGCTAAACAGTGCCCAAAACCAAAGAACTCGGCCCCCAAGCCGAACAATGGTGGGAACAATCCAGCCCCCAAGCGCAACAATTTCAATCCTGGCAACAATCATAGGAAGGGTCACCTGAACCATGTGACCAGGGAAGAAGCCCAGAATGCCCCAGACATCGTACTCGGTACGTTCCCTGTCAACACAGTACCTGCCACGGTTTTGTTTGATTCTGGAGCTTCTCACTCGTTCGTTTCGAAGAGTTTTGTTTTACAACATGGTTTTCCGATACTTCCCTTGGAAAAATCTATGATCATCAAGTCCCCCGGAACTAAGCAGATCGCTCAGAGCTACTGCCAAGGAGTGATCATTGAGTTTGAAGGATTAAAGTTTCAAGCTAATCTCATCGTGTTGGAAAATAAGGGACTGGATGTCATCCTAGGGATGGACTGGTTGACCACCAACAAAGTATTTATTGACTGTTTCAATCAGACTGTGATCCTCACTCATCATCACGGCAAGACAATAAAGGTTACAGCTCAAGAAAGACCACGGTCACGGCAACCAAAGCTGAACATAGTGGACATTTCAGAATTGAGAAAAGTTCCAGTGGTGTGCGAGTTTCCAGACGTATTCCCTGAAGAACTACCAGGCATGCCACCAGACCGAGAGATAGAATTCAGCATTGAACTAGCGCCTGGCACCGCTCCCATCTATAAGAAACCTTATAGAATGGCACCCTCAGAATTGGTAGAGTTGAAGAAGCAGATAAAGGAATTATTGGACAAAGGATTTATTCGAGCCAGCTCCTCACCATGGGGTTCACCAGTGTTGTTCGCCAAGAAAAAGGATGGGACACTGAGATTGTGTATAGACTATCGAGCTCTCAATATGGTCACCATCAAAAACAAATATCCGATGCCACGGATAAATGATTTGTTTGACCAACTCGCGCAGGCCAAAGTGTTCTCAAAAATTGATTTAAGATCGGGATAATATCCCTAAGACAGCATTCACTTCCAGATATGGATTATATGAGTTCACAGTAATGCCATTTGGATTAACGAACGCCCCCGCATATTTCGTCCACCTCATGAACAAAGTGTTTATGAAATTGATGGACAAATTTGTTGTGGTGTTCATTGACGATATTCTGGTATATTCAAGGACACCAGAAGAGCATGCTGAGCATCTCAGAATTGTTCTGGGAGAATTAAGGAAACATCAATTGTACGCCAAATTTAGCAAGTGTGAATTTTGGCTAAGGCAAGTTGGTTTCCTAGGCCATATATTGACCCAAGAAGGCGTGGCCGTGGACCCAGAAAAGATCAAAGCCATACTTGACTGGAAACCACCGGCCAACGTGACAGATGTGCGGAGTTTCCTGGGAATGGCCGGATATTACAGAAGATTTATTGAAGGATTCTCCACTGTGGCAAAACCAATGACACAGTTGCTCAAGAAAGACAAGAAATTTGTATGGACGGAAGCATGCGAGAAAAGCTTCCAAGAACTCAAGAAGAAACTAACAACAGCACCAGTTTTGACCGTGCCAGACATACACAAGAGTTTTGAAGTGTATTGTGACGCGTCCCGGAAAGGCCTCGGATGCGTACTGATGCAGGATGGCAAAGTTGTCGCGTATGCTTCCCGGCAACTACGGAAGCATGAGGAAAATTATCCAACTCATGACTTGGAGCTAGCAGCGGTCATCCATGCACTCAAGGAGTGGAGGCACTTTCTGTTGGGTAATCGTTGTGAGATATATACGGACCATAAGAGCCTTAAATATATTTTCACACAACCGGAGCTAAATTTACGCCAACGACGCTGTTTGGAATTGGTCAAGGACTATGATGTCGGCATTCACTACCATCCAGGGAAAGCAAATGTAGTGGCAGATGCTCTTAGTCGGAACCCCAGCCCAGACAACGACAGTCCACAAAACTTGAGGCCTGAGTTTCAGCAGGAGTTCGCTAGACTCAACATGGTGTTAGTCTCTGAGGGCACCGTATCAAGTCTGGAGATACAACCCACCCTAGTGGAGCAAATTAAGAAGGCTCAGCAGTGACATCCCAGCATCGAAGGTATAAAGAGAAAAATGGGCCTTGGCAAGGCTTCAGAGTTCGTCACAGACAATGAAGGAATATTATGGTACGGGGACAGACTTTGCGTACCTAACATTGAGGAACTCAAGCAACAAATCCTAACCGAAAGCCACACCGCTCCATACTCGATCCACCCTGGAGGAACCGAAATGTACAAAGACATTCAGGAAAGATTTTGGTGGCTCGGTATGAAAAGGGATATAGCCGCATTTATTGCTTGTTGCGATTCATGTCAGCGCATTAAAGCCGAGCATCAAAAGCCAGCAGGGCTACTACAGCCAAACCGGATACCTGAGTGGAAATGGGATGAAATTGGAATGGACTTCATCGTCGGACTACCTCGATCTCAACGCGGAAATGATGCCATATGGGTCATCACAGATCGACTAACCAAGGTTGCTCATTTCATTCCCGTGAAGACGACCTACTCCACTCAAAGGCTAGCCAAGCTTTATCTCTCCCGTATAGTTTGTCTGCATGGAGTCCCAAAGACTATAATATCCGACCGAGGCACTGAATTTGTCTCTAAATTCTGGGAGCACTTACAACAAGCTCTGGGCACGCAACTAGCTTTCAGTACAGCGTACCACCCTCAGACTGATGGACAAACGGAATGCGTGAACCAAATCCTAGAGGACATGCTGAGAGCCTGTGTACTCACCTATGGATCCAGTTGGGAAGAAAGTTTGTCATATGCCGAGTTTGCTTACAACAACAGTTACCAAGCCAGCTTACAAATGGCACCCTCTGAAGCATTGTACGGACGGAGGTGTCGTACCCCACTGAATTGGTCAGAAACGGGTGACAGTCGTATCTTCGGCCCAGACATGCTCAAGGAGGCCGAGGAGAAGGTTAAACAGATCAGGGACAGACTCAAGACAGCCCAAAGCCGGCAGAAGAGCTATTATGATCAGAAACATCGTGAGGTCAGCTTTGAACCCGGTGATTTCGTATACCTGCGAGTGTCTCCTATGAGGGGCCTGCAACGGTTCAAAATTAAGGGGAAGCTAGCCCCAAGATTTATTGGACCATTCTGTATAGTTGCACGAAGAGGCACCGTAGCCTACCAGCTAGAACTACCCAAGGAGCTGTCAGACGTCCATGACGTATTCCACGTCTCACAATTGAGAAAATGTGTGAGTAACCCGGAGAAGCATGTACCTCATGAGAGCATTGATGTGCAACCAGACCTCACCTACAGAGAGCGGCCAGTAAAGATTTTGGAAGAATCTGAAAGGAGAACCCGTCAGAAAACAACAAAAAATTTCAAGGTCCAATGGAGCAATCACACCGAGGATGAAGCTACCTGGGAAAGGGAAGATTTTCTTCAGGCAGAGTACCCACATCTATTTGAGGATCAGCTAAAATCTCGAGGACGAGATTTTTCCTAAGGGGGTAGGTGTTGTGACACCCAAAAAAATTTTAATTGGATTTTTTCAAACTTTTTTTTTGAGGAGGGTATTTAAATTTTCTTCTAAAGAACTCTCCCTCTCAAAATATTTTCTTTTATGGCAAGTGTTTTGTTTTGGATTCACCCAAGACTTGGTTCTTGGTCTTGGAGGTCTGCCCTTTTTATTTGGACTCAAAACCAAATGCTTTTCACTTGGGAAAGTTTCTTTTGAAAAATCTTTTAAATAGCCCTAGGGCATTTTGAGTGATCTTTTCCCCTTTTCAAAATTCCTCTTGCCATGACCTAAGTGGAAATCCCCTCCCAAAAGCCTTTCCCCACCTTTGTATCAAGTTATTCTTCAAATCCAGCAAGTTGAACCTCTCCATATATTTGTTTCCATTTACTTCTCATCAAAAACAATTTCTGCCCTCTATTCTAGCTTTTGGAGGTTTCCAAAGGAACTACCATTTCTACTTTGAGTTCTGCCTCCAAACCAATTCCCCTAGCTAGTCCTTTGAGCCCTCAACCAGGATCCATGAAGATCCACTGGTCTCCAGTTCAAATATTTCAAACTACACTTGCTGCAAGTTTGGACCTCATTTGCCAAATTTGATGAAATTCATTTGAATTCTTCTCCTAAAAATCTGAGAAAATTCAGGCAGCCTCTGGGTGCATTGAGAGGTCACCTCACCAAATCCCAGCTCCAGAAATTTTTTTCTCCTTGCCAAATCATTTCATCGAACACCTGCTGGACACTGTTGCTATCATGTTCAGTAAATTCAGATAAACAGTTTCAGAGCTGTTGTCGTTTTCTTCAGAGCCCGACGTTGATCTCGCCAGTACCGCGGTGGCGCCTTGCTCCCCGTCCCCTCCTTCTTGTCCCTGGCGCCGCACGAACGCCTGGAAGTTTGCGGGCGTCGGCGACGAGCAGGAGGTGGTGCGCCACCCCGTGAGCGACGGCAGCGGCGGCTTTGCGGCCGCCAGAGAGGGGCGCAGCGTAGACGGCGCCGTCCAGCGCCGCCCAAGCCACCGGAGGCCGCCGTGTGGCCATCCACTCCCCCGTGCGCGCTGCCACCCTCGTTGTGAACTGCTAGGCGCGGAGCGCGCTCTCTGCCGCCGCCGTGCCCGTACGGCCGCCCCGTCGAGGACCGGCGCCATTACGCCAAGCCCGACCAAGGTTAGCAGTGGAACGGCACCAGTGAACCTCCCTGATGCTGCCTGGCCACTTAAACTCCCTGCTCAACCACTGCCTCGCCGTAATCGCTCGCCGGAGATTTCCCGTTCACGGCCACCCCCTCGAATCGCCTATAAATGGAGGCCCCGAGCTCGAACCCGAACCCACACCACCTCTGCACACCTCCAATACCACGCCAAGCCACTGGAAGAGCCCCGAGGGAGCCTTCTTCCCCAACTCCGGCCGCCTCGACCCGCCACGGGATCCAGCTCGATTCGCTCCCGTGCGTGCACCTCTACCCCTCAGCTCTTGCCAGTAGCCTTCTAGTGCATCCACTCTGCTGACCCGCGCTTCAATTTGAAGTTTGCAGCACCCACCGGAGTTCTCCACCATCGCCCGAGGCGCCGTCCGCCGGAGAAAGTGTCGCCGTCGACGTGGTGCTCTTCGTCGGTCAAGTCCACCACCCACCGACGCGGAAGGACGCACTGAACCTCTTGGTACACTCTGATCTCCCTGCCTCGCCGTGGTTCAACGCCGGCGACCACCGCAGTCTTCGGGCGCCGGCGAGGTTTTCAAACCTGACGTGTGGACCCCCCCCCCCCGTCAGCCTCTATTCTTCTTCCCCCTCGAACCGTTTTCTGTTGGCGCCTTTGGGCAAATACGTTTTCTCTTTGGGCTGACGTCTTTTACTCCGAACCGTTTTCTATTTTCTCAGTTAAGTCCCTGGATCTTTTCTGTTTCATCATAGATTAGTCCCTGGACTAAAACCCTTATAACTTTTTAATAAAAGATGATTTTTGAGTGATTCTTTTTCTGTTAGTCTTGTATTTTTGTCTAGTTTTTTATAGTTTTTATTTGGAAATTTTTTGGAACAAATTTTATGCACGCGTCGATGTTCACGTTAGTGTACGTTTTTCGCTATACCGTAGGTTCCGGAAGAGGTGACGGAGCCGCGAACTTCGCCGAGCTAGACTCCGACTTCTCCGAACCAGGCAAGCATGTTTGAACCTTTGATATGGCGGGTGTTTTGCATGTTTGACTGAATGGTTTGTGCATGGCATATGAGCATCGGTGAGTATCTCGTTGCATGTAAGGCAACTATCCGTGTGCTCCGAAGTTACTGTGATCTCTGATGAGAGGTGGCCTAGTCATGTGGTGACATGAAAGGCAGTAAGGTGGTATTGTTGTAGCATGCCAGCCTTACGATGCCCGATAAACTCCGATGTTAACATAGACTAAGTCACGTTATCGTTCTTCCCCTTTCCGTGCCGCCACATGTTTTCTGCCAAGAATACGGTGTAGTAAGTTGGTAACCTCTTTCCGTGTACACACCAAATAGAGGGGCCCGGATGAGGGTTCCATGGCCCTGGATTAAAGCCAGTCATCCGGTCAGGGGGCATGGGTGTTTCTGGTTGGGACCGAGAGGGGGGCACCCCTTAGAGCGCGCGTATATAAATATGGTCCCATGCTACGTGAGGTTGTAGCCTCCCCGTCTCAAGGTTTTTCTTGAACGTTGCCGAGGGTGATTCCTGGCATCGGAATGTTGAATGGGTGTGTACTGGTTAGATGTGTTTCTCCTAAAACACCGTAAACGGAACTAGTCCCCGTGAGTACTGAAATCCGTTGGCTGTGGTTAAAGTACAACCTCTGCAGAGTCAAATCCTTCTGAGTCATCGTATCTATGGTCAAGGACCATGGACAGTATATCTATATCTATGTCAATCCTCGTGGTAAATCCCCGGTGAACAAGATTGAGTGGTAAACCCAGTTTAATCGTTATTCCTATGGATGGACTAACCTTTTATTTATCTCGTACTTGGAATGATTTATATTCTTGAACTACTGAATTATTAAGTTATGATACACGCCCTTTATGTGATGTCGCTCAGACGTCCGACTGTGGCACTCTTGTTATTTACTTTTTGATATAAGCCCTTTATGTGATGTCGCTCAGACGTCCGACTTTGGCACGCACTGTCTTTTAAGTTTTATTATAAGCCCTTTATGTGGTGTCGCCTTGACGCCCGACTGCGGCATTGTTATTGTATCGTTACCCTTCCGAGGAGTCTTTCAGACACTCGATTGGCCCTCAGTATTACTTTGGGATTTCGGGAGGAATACCGCCCGACTTCCCTTTATTTTCCCATGCATTATTATCTCGTTGTCTGAGTGCGCTTGTTGATCTGTTCTTATGCATCATGTTTACATTTGTTATATCTTATGTCCAAACTGTCTTGCGAGTACTTTCATAGTACTCACCTGGCTTGTTGATTTGGCCAGATGTTGACGAAGGCGATCTCATGGATGAAGAGTTTGATAGCGAGTCCAACGCCTAGAGGAGGCCCAGTCAGTCCCGTGCGATCCTGGATATTGGTCACTTGTATCATATATGCTTCCGCCACCCACAATAAGTCTCCTCGAGCCTCACTCCGACGCTCGAAGAGCTGTTAGTTTTCAGGAGTCATATCACCCACTTCGCTGTGATATATCCACCACCGCTTTTATCGCGAGTTAGTAGCTATGCCACCCTATCCGCCTTTATGTATTATTGGCGAGCTTGTAATAAGTTGTTGAGCAGTCTCCGCTCAACCTTGTATTATATTCAGTACTCCTGGTATTTTTCTTCTGTGATCAAGACATTGTCTACCAGTGAGAAGGAATTCTTCTCTATTGGTTCGTAAAAGGGATCGGTTTCTCAATAAATATTTTTATTGAAAAGCCGGTCGTGACACTAAAATACGAACAAATGAAATATCCTATGAAGACTAGCATTGTACTTCACACATGCAAAACACATAAGCTATATGGTTTCATACCATACCAGGACATAACTATCACGCATTAAAATAACACGGCAAGGATTGAATATGCACCATCATATTAAATCCAACTAAAGAACTGTAAAATGGATAAACACCAATGAAAATAATAAGTAAAAGAAAGATAAAACTCCCAAACTGAAAGTTATTGAGATTATCACACGCCTCCAGCAAGCTTCATCCAGAACAAAAGAGAACACCATAAGAGCTTCATCACTAGGAAGGCAAGGGCCATTAGGCCTAGGGCAAGTAGGGCAAACCATAGCTGCACACAAGACATTAATAATCAATTAAATTTAGAGCTACAAATTGAAAAAATGAAACCTAACTAGAAAATGCAAATCTTATAAATAAATGATGTAAAATAAAGTAAATTTAGAAACTAGATTGAAGTAGATTAAAATAATCACTAGCAGCAAAGATCAATGTTAATCAACATTAAATAAAGTAGAATCAAGAACAATATATGGGTACAAAAATCAAAAAGTCATAAAGGGAATCTTGGATATAAACAGCAAGAAAAAAGGGGGACTATGAATCATTATGCAAGAACACATATAGGGCTAACTACAAAATGGTCAAACAAGGCAATGCACCGACTGGAAAAAGAAGGATCTGTGATTTCCTCAATAAGAAAATATAAAGTAGAAATTTAGTGGGCTACATACATTTGCAAAGGAACAAAAACAAAAAACTGCAGGGTGCCGTTCCTGCAAGCTCTTGGCGTCTAGCTATGGCCGCTGCCCCTGAACCATGTATGTTGTCTCGGTACCTCCCTCTCTTGTGTAGTTCAGCTTGAACATGTTTTCTTAATTGCAATTGAGTAATATAATTCAGGTGAGGCAAAATTAAAAATCAGGTGGGGCGGCTTGTCCCCTGGCGATTCATAAAAAAAATAACACGAGGCGATCCCTAACTACAAGCATGTTGATAACTAAAATCAAGCAGAAAATTAACTATACTACACAAGGCATAGGGTATCACTAGTAGAAAACTGGGCTTTGGTCACAGGGCAATATCCACATTAGTCCCGGTTCAGTCACGAACCGGGACTAATGCGAGCATTGGTCCCGGTTCGTGCGGCCAGGGGCCTGCCGGGCCTCGTGGGGGCATTGGTCCCGGTTCGTCCGACCCCTTTGGTCCCGGTTGGTGGGACAAACCGGGACCGATGGCCCACGCTAGCTCAAAATAATTAGTAAATGCATGAAAAATAACAAATGAAGTCAGAAAGGATTGAAAAATGATGATGTGGCTTTGAATGGTGCATTTTGAACACACAAAAAGTCAGGAGTTCAAATAACATTAAAAAAATGAAATCCCTTTGTAACAGACGAGTTTCCGGATGAAATCCTGATACTTTGAAAGAGATTGTCCGTTTTGTACACGAAGTGCATCCAGTTTTTGCCGTAACCCTCTCAACTTTCTTGCACATGCTATGTGGATGAAATGATGATATCATGCCAACCTTCAACCTTTTCAGAGTTCATTTGAAATGCTTTTCAATTTTAGGGTCTTATAGCTCAAAATAATTAGTAAATGCATGAAAAATAACAAATGAAGTCAGAAAGGATTGAAAAATGATGATTTGGCTTTGAATGGTGCATTTTGAACACACAAAAATTCAGGAGTTCGAATAAGGTTTAAAAATGAAATCCCTTTGTAACAGACGAGTTTCCGGATGAAATCCTGATACTTTGAAAGAGATTGTACGTTTTGTACACGAAGTGCATCCAGTTTTTGCCGTAACCCTCTCAACTTTCTTGCACATGCTATGTGGATGAAATGATGATATCATGCCAACTTTCAACCTTTTCAGAGTTCATTTGAAATGCTTTTCAATTGTAGGGTCTTATAGCTCAAAATAATTAGAAAATGGATGAAAAATAACAAATGAAGTCAGAAAGGATTGAAAAATGATGATGTGGCTTTGAATGGTGCATTTTGAACACACAAAAAGTCAGGAGTTCAAATAAGGTTTAAAAACTGAAATCCCTTTGTAACAGACAAGTTTCCGGATGAAATCCTGATACTTTAAAAGAGATTGTCCGTTTTGTACACGATGTGCATCCAGTTTTTGCCGTAACCCTCTCAACTTTGTTGCACATGCTAGTTGGATGAAATGATGATATCATGCCAACTTTCAACCTTTTTAGAGTTCATTTGAAATTCTTTTCAATTTTAGGGTCTTATAGCTCAAAATAATTAGTAAATGGATGAAAAATAACAAATGAAGTCAGAAAGGATTGAAAAATGATGATGTGGCTTTGAATGGTGCATTTTGAACACACAAAAAGTCAGGAGTTCAAATAAGTTTAAAAAAATGAAATCCCTTTGTAACAGACGAGTTTCCGGATGAAATCCTGATACTTTGAAAGATATTGTCCGTTTTGTACACGAAGTGCATCCAGTTTTTGCCGTAACCCTCTCAACTTTCTTGCACATGCTATGTGGATGAAATGATGATATCATGCCAACTTTCAACCTTTTCAGAGTTCATTTGAAATGCTTTTCAATTTTAGGGTCTTATAGCTCAAAATAATTAGTAAATGCATGAAAAATAACAAATGAAGTCAGAAAGGATTGAAAGATGATGATGTGGCTTTGAATGGTGCATTTTTAACACACAAAAAGTCAGGAGTTCAAATAAGGTTTAAAAAATGAAATCTCTTTGTAACAGACGAGTTTCCGGATGAAATCCTGATACTTTGAAAGAGATTGTCCGTTTTGTACACGAAGTGTATCCAGTTTTTGCCGTAACCCTCTCAACTTTCTTGCACATGCTATGTGGATGAAATGATGATATCATGCCAACTTTCAACCTTTTCAGAGTTCATTTGAAATGCTTTTCAATTTTAGGGTCTTATAGCTCAAAATAATTAGTAAATGCATGAAAAATAACAAATGAAGTCAGAAAGGATTGAAAAATGATGATGTGGCTTTGAATGGTGCATTTTGAACACACAAAAAGTCAGGAGTTCAAATAAGGTTTAAAAAATGAAATCCCTTTGTAACAGACGAGTTTCCGGATGAAATCCTGATACTTTGAAAGAGATTGTCCGTTTTGTACACGAAGTGCATCCAGTTTTTGCCGTAACCCTCTCAACTTTCTTGCACATGCTATGTGGATGAAATGATGATATCATGCCAACTTTCAACCTTTTCAGAGTTCATTTGAAATGCTTTTCAATTTTAGGGTCTTATAGCTCAAAATAATTAGTAAATGCATGAAAAATAACAAATGAAGTCAGAAAGGATTGAAAAATGATGATGTGGCTTTGAATGGTGCATTTTGAACACACAAAAAGTCAGGAGTTCAAATAAGTTTTAAAAAATGAAATCCCTTTGTAATAGACGAGTTTCCGGATGAAATTTAAACTATTCAAATTTGGAAACCAATGGAGTAACAGAAAGTTTATAATTATTCTGAGCTAAAAGCAAAAAGAATAAAAAAATAAAGCAAAAATCAAAAGAAAATAAATAATTCAAAAAACAAAAAAATACTGGAAAAAATAAAAAAAATGCCACCTAATGGGCCACACGGCCTGCATACGACTAGAAACCCATCTGCACATGGGCCAGGATGCAGGCCCGCAGGCCCAATAGGCCCAACATGGCAGTGACAAAGGTAGGCATGTAATGCCTGCATATTAGAGAGGAGCTCAGCACCTGAGCTGCAACGCAGCTTATAAACAGGTGCTGAGCTCTCTCAGCTAGCGAGGTGGGACTAAACTTCCCACCGCACCGCGCCAGCACATTAGTCCCGGTTGGTGGCTCCAACCGGAACCAATGCTCCCCTTTGGTCCCGGTTGGTGCCACCAACCGGGACCAAAGCCCTCTGCTTCCCGCCCTTTGCGCTGGTGAAAAGAGGCCTTTAGTCCCGGTTGGTGGCACCAACCGGGACCAAAGGGTGGGTATTGGTTCCGGTTTGTGCGTTGAACCGGGACCAAAGCCTTTGCTATATAAGCAGCACTTTGGAAATTTTCTGATTTCCATCGCCAGTGTCCCCCCGCCCGACGACGCCGCAAGCTCGATCTACGCCGCCAGGCTGCCCCGCCGTCGTCGCCGTCGCCCGTGCCCCCGAGCCCACGCCATCGCCCGTCGCCGTCGTCCTCCGCCCCCCGCCGCCGTCGCCGTCGGCCTTCGCCGCGCGCCCCCGAGCCGTCGCCCCGTACGTCACCATCGCCGCCCTCCGCCCCCGGCCCGCCGCGGTCGCCGTCGCCCTCCGCCACCCACGCCGTCGCCCTCCGCCACCCTGTGAGCGCCGCCCCGATCCCCTCCTCCTCCTCCCTGTAATGGTCGCGGCCGCTGCCGCCGCGCCCCCTAGCTATTATATGTGTACGTAGTTTAGATTTGTAATTTAGTTGTATTAATTTGGATGTGTAGTTAGATGTGTAGTTAATTTAGTTGTTGTAATTTAGATGTATTAATTTAGATGTGTAGTTTAGATTTTTCATATTTAGAAGTCATTTATGTATCTTCATATTTAGAAGAAAAAGAAGGAGAGAAAAAAGGAAAATAAGAAGAGGAAGAAGGAGAAGAAGAAGAAGAATAAGAAGAAGAGAGGAAGTAGAGGAGAAATAAATAAGAAGATGAAAAAGAAGAAAAAAAAGAGTAGAAGAAGAAGAAATAGAGGAGAAGAAGAAGAAATAGAATAATATATTATTCTATTTTTTCTTCTTCTCCTCTATTCCTTCTTCTTCTCTTTTTTTTCTTTTTTTTTCTTCGATCTCCTCCTCTATTCATTTCTTCTTCTCCTCTTTTTTTCCGTCTTCTTCCTCTTCTTATTTTTTATCGGGTATGTCGTTGTCGATATATGTACCCCCCTCCCCGATAACTTTTAGTAAGTACTACTTAGAAAGTGTTTAATAGAATTAGTTAGAAAAATAATAGAACTAGTTAAACTAGCTAGTTTATTTTTAGTAAGTACTACTTTATTCTATTTATAGTAAGGAAATTAATAGAACTAGTTTGTTTTTTTAGTTAAAGCAATTATTCCCGCATCGACGTCGACGATGCCTATCCCGCATCCTCATCGTCGACTCGGCGGAGGAGGCCGGCTTGATCAGAGGGGCCATGTCCGGAACTGGGCTCCGCCGGGCTGGTTTTGGGAGGTGCTACCTTCCGGTGGGCGTAGGTTGGTGAGGAACCAGCCCGTCGTTGACCCGATCCTTGTTTGGTGGCGCTCGCGTGGGCCAGTGACGGTGCCGAGGCTTCCGGACACCGCGGAGGTGGTACGTCACCGTGTCAGCGAGGAGGACCAGCACGTCCGTCGCTACATGGTTGCGTTGGAGGGCAGGTTCGACAATACCTGGCAGGTTCTTCAGGGATCTCACTGGAGCTATGATCCTATGATGGTTCCGTCCCTTTGGGTGTCCACCGCCCGCGCCGATACCCGTCGGGCGCTACTGTTCTAGCTGTACTAGCGATGCTATATGTATGATAGTATTCGAGGTGTATTAGTGATAATATTCGACGATGTACGGACGCATGGAGATGATGTAGTTTTGCTTATAATTGAATGCATCCTAATTTGAATACTACTTTATTTTGTGATTTGATTTTTCTTATTGAATGCTCAAAGTGGAAAACTACTCCGATCCTACTTTGAATGCTAAAATTGGAGAGCACTATGATTAGTTGATAGCTTATAGGGTTTTTGTTTTCGCAGAAATCTAGGAGGCCCCGGCCCCTCCATCATCCCCGCCGTCGTCCCCGTCACCGCCCCCTCCGCCATCAAGGTGAGACCAGCCAAATCCTCTTTTAGAAAGATAATTAAACGATATTTCGGGTTGACTGTAAGTCTGTCGAGTCTCCACTATATATGAGAGGACGAAGAATCCCGACTGTTGTCGTGGGGGTAGCTTCTCCTTCGTTCCCGTGTGCTAGAAAATTTGGTGTAATGCACTCGAGAACGAAAGGAGGAGCTACCATCACCGACGGTCGCAAATGTCAGAGAGGAATCAGTGAGGGAGAGTTCCACCATATATATATATATGAGAGGACGAAGAATCCCGAATGTTGTCGTGGGGGTCGCTTCTCCTTTGTTCCCGTGTGCTAGCTAGACATTTTGGTGTAATGCACACGGGGACAAAGGGAGGAGCGACCATCACCAACGGTCGAATGTATACACCACGTGAGCTGAGAGTTTTCAAGAAAAGACTCGACAAACCGATAGTCAACCCGTGATGAATAATAATGATCTAACTTAGGTTTTTTAGTACATATATTTAATTGTAGGTGTTTAATATTTGAATTATGAACATAGGAAATGTCGTACTCGGACGACGAAAGTCTCCCGGGGGAGTGCGACAGGCCTCACCTGGACGAAGATCGGCGCTTCAGTATTAAGCTGTAGGAGACGTTCGATGTTGAAACGGTATGCAACGACGACAAGTGTTATTTTTTCGTAATTAAGCACGACTTCAACTATTTTTTCTCATGGGCTGGATACAGAGAGCACACGTACGTGGGGGGCCCTCAATTTCGGGGGCCCGGGGCGGCCACCCCCTGCCCCCCCCATCCGGGCCGGGCCTGATTCGACTGACCGTAATAAGGAGTCAGTTGACCAAACGGAGCCCAAAACAGCGACATAAACACACCAGAAAAAAGAAAGCATACAAATCTCAAAGCAAAGATCAACGGTTCAGAAATCGACTGACCCAAAGACATAAACTCAGCTGACTGACATGTAGCTAAATTGATTTCGTGAACTGTGAAACGGAGATCAAGCTTCTGGGGGCCAATCCGATCTATATTGTATGGTGTACATGTCTTTATACTCCCTCCATCCGAAAATCTTTGTCGAACAAATAGACATATATATGTAGGCGTTTTTTAGTTCTAGATACACCTTATTTCATCCATTTCTGCAACAAGTAATCCCGGATGAAAAGAGTACTCCCTCCGTTCCTAAATATAAGTTTTTTTTTAAGATTTCAATAAGGACTACATATAGAGGTATATAGACATGGTTTAGAGTGTAGATTCACTCATTTTATTATGTATGAAGTTCACATTGAGATCTCTAAAAAGACTTATATTTTTAAAATGTCCTAGTGAGTGAAAGAGCGTACAATTCCCTCTCCAACAGAAAGATTCTCAAGGACCGATTTCAGATAAAAAATCATGATTTGCTTCTCTCAAATGATTAGAAGCTGCCCGATTAAGAACAATGCATGTTAGAAGTTAGAACTGGAGACGATACTACCAATATTTAGTTTTTTATTCAGATATAAAGAAATATGCACAGATGGTCTTCATGTTAATGGGACATGACGACCTTGATCTCGAACTGCTGTCCGATGACCAACGACAGCCCACTGACGCTGAACACTCCATTCGTTCGGGACTTGGTGCCGGCTGCCTTGAGCTCAGCGCCGTTCACATAGACGGTGAACCCCTTTGGTGGCGACGGGAGCCCCATGAATATCACCTTGCCGATGACCAGAGTCCGGCTCAGTGCGTACGAGTTCTGCACCACATTGGAACTCACCGTGGTCGTGATGATGCCCTTGCTATCCTCCGTGTTGCAGCCAAACCTCACCAGCGTCCAATTGCCTCCCATGCCGCCCATCTCCGGCGACTCGCCATCATCCAAGAACAGCTCACCGCTGGCGGTGCCATTCTCCGCGAGCGCTACAAGGAGGTGGAACTCGCTTTGGCGTGTGGCCGACGTGGTAAGGCCTGGCTGCTGCAGCGGTAGTATGTTGCCGCCGGCAAGGTGCACGTTTGCCGAGTCCGCTGGCGCCGGGAGCGTCACGCGCTTGCCGGTCTGCAAGGTGATGGCGGGGGAGTGGTCGTGAAGACTAAACCACCGACCGGCCGGGAAATAGGCGCCCACAGTGGTGGCGCCCGGCTCCAACACCGGAGAGACAAGCACGCCACGGCCTAGCAGGAACTGCCTGTCCACGCCGTAGGTGTCGGCGTCCTGAGGGTAGGAGAAGAAGAGCGGGCGCGTTATGGGTGACCCTGTTGCGTGCGCCTCGTACATGAGCGTGTACATGTAGGGGAGCATCCGGTACCGCATCCCCAATGCCTTCCTCGCAGACTGTGCCGTTGACTCCCACACGTAGAGCTCTCGCCGGACGGTTGTCTTCTCTGCGTGGGCCCTCGCGAACGGGTAGAATGCACCAAGCTGGATCCAACGGCTGCAGAGCTCCTGGGTCGTGTTGCCGTTGAAGCCACAGATGTCGGCGCCCATCATGGGGATGCCGAAGAGTCCAAAGCTAAGGATAGTGTTGATGGAATGCGCAAGCTCGTCCCACCGTGCGGCATTGTCGCCGGTCCAGTGAGCGGTGTAGCGCCCCGAGCCGACGAACGTGGCGCGACTGAGCACGAAGGGGCGGCGCGCCGTGTCCTTGAGAAGAGCATCATGTGTGGCCCGGGACTCGAGGAGGCCGTAGAGGTTGTGCGCGTCATACTCCAACACGCCATTGAAGTGCACCGCGGAGACAGGCACGGTCTTGTTATTAAGGTTACGGTGAATGCCGGTGTTGTTGATGCGGTAGGGCGAGTCGTCGTACTCGTTGAGCGGCTCCCAGGCCTTGAAGTTGGAGGGCTCGTTCATGTCGCACCACAGCCCGTCGGCGGGGATGGTTCGACGGAACTCAGAGATCTTCTGCGCCCAGTACTCAGCAGTGCGTGGGTTCATGAAGTCCGGGTAGTAGACCTCGCCTGGCCACACCCGGCCGACATAGTTGGTGCCGTTTCGCTGGAGGAACAGACCCACGGACTCATTTTGCGGAGGTGCTGCTTCTTTTTTGATCGCCGGGTCTATGATGACCACGTATTTCTGGCTGTTATTGTGGAGCCGGTCGACAAACGGCCGGAGCAGTTTCGCCGGGTAGTTCACTGGATCTAGTGTGAAGTCCTGGTAACCGTCCATGTAGTCGATGTCGGACCAAATCGACTCCAGTGGGATCTTGGCCTTGGCATAACCGGCGACCACACCCTCGAGATCAGCCACACTCTTGTACCCATACCTGCACTGGTGGAACCCGAATGACCAGTACGGCATGGGGGCAGGGCGGCCGATGAGCTGGGTGTACTGGTCGACGACGGCGAGCGGGGAGGGCCCGGCGAAGAAGTAGAAGTCGAGCACGCCGCCAATGACCTTGTAGGTGATGTAGGACCCGCCGTACTTTATGTCCATCCCGTTGGTGTTGAGGAGGAGCACGCCGTGCGCAGCGCCGCCGGGGCGCACGTCCATGTAGAATGGGTGCGAGCTGTAGAGGTTGATGTCCAGTAGGTCCGACCTCTCCAGGTCCTCGTTCCAGATCGTGAACGTGTCGTTCTGTTGGAGCCGGAATGTCCGTTTTGTCTGCTCCCCCAGCCCGCACAAAGATGCCCCCCTGGCTGGCAGCGCCGACGTCACCTCCAAGTACCTGCATTATAGTTCCATGCCCATCACCACTTTGGCTACTTACGTATCAACTAGCTACGCCGAGTGTCGTAGGTGTCGAAGACGGTGTAGTATCATACCGGTTCTTGAAGACGAGTGTGGCGGAGGTGTCGAAGAGGACGTCGCCGGTGGAGCGGCGGGAGACGGTGAAGCGGAACGGGACGGTGTGGATGGTGAAGGTCAGGTCTGAAGACTCGCTGGACATGGTGCTGCTGCCGGGCAAGGAAGCATTGCTCATGCCCGAGGAATGTAGCAAGACATCTTCCAGCGCCGGCTCTGGGCGTGGGATGACGTCCTGGGGGACCTCCCACCGCTGATGATCGGCGTCGGTGATGCGCACGTGGAGCTGGTTGTCCGTCTCTAGGCTGCCCCCGGTCATATCAAAATTAAAACAATGAGCATACGAGTTGTGTGCATTATGCTGGTTGTAATGGGAGTATCATATACTAGTATCATGCATATGATACTAGTGTGTGATACTACCTTCGCAATGCATAATATCATAAGTTAGTATTTTTGATTGCCTTATTAATTGCCATGCATGACACATATTAGTAGAACATTTAATATGATACGGTATCATTATATGATAGTACATCATCTATTTCCTCATTTAATTGTGTGTCATATCATTCAAAAAGTCTTGTTGGCATGTATGATACTACTTATGATACTCCCACTACAACCAGCCTTAGGTGATGTACAAGTGATTGTACCTCTTTTAAACTATAGGACAAGCGTTTCAACAGGGTATTAATATTTCACTAGTACGTAAGCTTGTGATTAATTTATTTGCCCATATTAATACCATTGTGCAAATAAATGTTTATCAAATCATGTCACTTATCTTATATTTTGATGAGAATTTTGGTAAGTACATTAAAGTGAAATTGATTCAGAAGGATAAGTAAATGAAAGCGATTGATTTCATACTAGGAAGATTGGATGAAGGGATGGTGGAAAAAAAAGAAACATGGAACGCTATATTCTTTTTAAGTAGTAGAGAGAGAAAAACATGAATTAAACTCCGGAATCAGGATGAAGATCAAACACACTTACCTTGCAGTCAGGTTGAGCTGCTTGACATCAGGCCCGAACTGTGTCGTCCCGCCTACAAGTGTCAGCTTGGCCGACAGCAAATTCCGTGACCCGGCGACCGACTCGACTTCATAGTTGGCGCCACAAAGGTGGAGGAGGCATATGAGGATGGTGAGGAGTGCAAGAAGATCAGCAAATGATGAGATGATCGTCATCAGACGATATGATGGGTGCAACACAAGTGAGTGCCATCAACTATTGGACACACAACTTTATATAGGCTTGTAATCATCTTCACTGTTCAGAGAGTTTTAAATGTGCGCCTAAGATTATATGACTATAAAAGGAGGTACTTCAAGTTAAGGCTTATCCCTTCATCCAAATGAGGAAGTCAATTAAAGAGCACTAAAGAACAATGGTAAAGAAGGGATGTAACTAATGCCAACATACTCCCTTCATTTTTAAATATAAAACATTTTAGATATTTCAATACGGACTACATACGAATGTATATAGACGCATTCTAGAGTATAGATTCACTCATTTTGCTCTGTATGTAGTCTATATTGGAATCTATAAAAAGACTTATATTTAGAAACAAAGGGAGTACGTAAATTACAATCTCATTGCACTCCCTCTATTTTAAATTAATTGTGATTCTAAATTTGTACTGTTGGGGACGTAGTAATTTCAAAAAAATTCCTACGCACACGCAGGATCATGGTGATGCATAGCAACGAGAGGGGGAGAGTGTGTCCACGTACCCCCGTAGACCGAAAGCGGAAGCATTAGCACAACGCGGTTGATGTAGTCGTATGTCTTCATGATCCGACCGATCCAAGTACCGAACGTGGCACCTTCGAGTTCAGCACACGTTCAGCTCGATGACGTCCCGCGAACTCCGATCCAGCAGAACTTCACGGGTGAGTTCCGTCAGCACGACGGCGTGATGACGATGATGATGTTGCTACCGACGCAGGGCTTCGCCTAAGCATCGCTACGATATGATCGAGGTGGAATATGGTGGAGGGGGGCACCGCACACGGCTAAGAGATCAAGAGATCAATTGTTGTGTCTCCAAGGGGTGCCCCCCTCCCCGTATATAAAGGAGTGGACGAGGGGGAGGGGGCCGCCCCCCTAGGCGCGCCCCATGAGGAGTCCTACTCCCACCGGGAGTAGGACTCCCCCCTTCCAAGTGGGAGTAGGAGAGGAGAGGGAAGGAGAGAGAGGGGGAAAGGAAAGGGGGGCGCCGCCCCCCTCCTTGTCCAATTCGGACTAGGGGGGAAGGGGGCGCGCGGCTGCCCTTGGCCACCCCTCCTCTTCTCCACTAGGGCCCAATAGGCCCATTAGTCTTCCCGGGGGGTTCCGGTAACCCCCCGGTACTCCGGTATATGTCTGAAACTCCCCGAAACCATTCCGATGTCCGAACATAGTCGTCCAATATATCGATCTTGACGTCTCGACCATTTTGAGACTCCTCGTCATGTCCGTGATCACATCCGGGACTCCGAACTACCTTCGGTACATCAAAACACAAAAACAAATAATACAATCGTCACCGAAACTTTAAGCGTGCGGACCCTACCGGTTCGAGAACTATGTAGACATGACCGAGACATGTCTCCGGTCAATAACCAATAGCGGAACCTGGATGCTCATATTGGCTCCTACATATTCTACGAAGATCTTTATCGGTCAAACCGCATAACAACATACGTTGTTCCCTTTGTCATCGGTGTGTTACTTGCCCGAGATTCGATCGTCGGTATCTCAATACCTAGTTCAATCTCGTTACCGGCAAGTCTCTTCACTCATTCCGTAATACATCATCTCGCAACTAACTCATTAGTTACAATGCTTGCAAGGCTTATAGTGATGTGTATTACCGAGTGGGCCCAGAGACACCTCTCCAACAATCGGAGTGACAAATCCTAATCTCGAAATACGCCAACCCAACATGTACCTTCAGAGACACCTGTAGAGCACCTTTATAATCACCAGTTACGTTGTGACATTTGGTTGCACACAAAGTGTTCCTCTGGTAAACGGGAGTTGCATAATCTCATAGTCATAGGAACATGTATAAGTCATGAAGAAAGCAATATCAACATACTAAACGATCAAGTGCTAAGCTAACAGAATAGGTCAAGTCAATCACAGCATTCTCCTAATGATGTGATCCCGTTAATAAAATGACAACTCATGTCTATGGCTAGGAAACTCAACCATCTTTCATTAACGAGCTAGTCAAGTAGAGGCATACTAGTGACATTAGGTTTGTCTATGTATTCACACATGTATTATGTTTCCGGTTAATACAATTCTAGCATGAATAATAAACATTTATCATCATATAAGGAAATAAATAATAACTTTATTATTGCCTCTAGGGCATATTTCCTTCAGTCTTCCACTTGCACTAGAGTCAATTACACAGTAATGATTCTAACACCCATGGAGCCTTGGTGCTGATCATGTTTTGCTCGTGGAAGAGGCTTAGTCAACGGGTCTGCAACATTCAGATCTGTGTGTATCTTGCAAATCTCTATGTCTCCCACCTGGACTTGATCCTGGATGGAGTTGAAGCGTCTCTTGATGTTCTTGATTCTCTTGTGAAATCTGGATTCCTTTGCCAAGGCAATTGCACCAGTATTGTCACAAAAGATTTTCATTGGACCCGATGCACTAGGTATGACACCTAGATCGGATATGAACTCCTTCATCCAGACTACTTCATTTGCTGCTTCCGAAGCAACAATGTACTCCTCTTCACACGTAGATCCCGCCACGACACTTTGTTTAGAACTGCACCAATTGACAGCTCCACCGTTCAATATAAACACGTATCCGGTTTGTGATTCAGAATCGTCCGGATCAGTGTCAAAGCTTGCATCGACGTAACCATTTACGACGAGCTCTTTGTCACCTCCATAAACGAGAAACATATCCTTAGTCCTTTTCATGTATTTCAGGATGTTCTTGACCGCTGTCCAGTGATCCACTCCTGGATTACTTTGGTACCTCCCTGCTAAACTAATAGCAAGGCACACATCAGGTCTGGTACACAGCAAAGAATACATCATAGAGCCTATGGCTGAAGCATAGGGAACATCTTTCATTTTCTCTCTGAAAGAGCTGTATATCGACTAGAGGGGGGGTGAATAGGCGATTTTTATGAATGTTTTCAAAACAAGGGAGTTTCGAAGACAAACGATAGAACCGATCCTATTAATATGCAGCGGAAGGTAGACTACACTAGACAAGCCATAGTCAAGTATTCACTGAAGTGAAAGCACGAAGACTAATAGCAGCTAGGCAGTATGGATCAAGATGGAAGATAGTATGAAGCCAATCAGAACAAGTAGTCCCACAGTGAAGTCAAACAAATAATGCAAGCAGGCAATGACTTCACGAAGAGAAACAGTAAGTAAAGAGAAGAAAGAGATAGAACCAGTAGCTTGGAGAAGACAGTGATTTGTTCGACCAGTTCCAGTTGCTGTGACAACTATACGTCTGGTTAGGGAGGCTGAGATTTAACTCAGAAGACCGCGTCTTCACCTTATTCCCCTTGAGCTAAGGACACCCGGTCCTCGCCCAATCACTCTGGTAAGTCTTCAAGGTAGACTTCCAAACCTTCACAGACTTTGTTCACCGGCAATCCACAATGACTCTTGGATGCTCAGAACGCGACGCCTAACCGGCTGGAGGATTCACAGTGCTCAAGTGTAACAAGTCTTCAGATCACGCGGACAGAAAGACTTCAGTGATGCCTAAAACTCTTTGGCTCTGGGTGTTTGGGCTTTGTCCTCGCAAGGATCTCTCTCTCAAATGCTTCGGAGGTGGGTTGCTCTCAAACGACAAAAGCCGTGCACTAACTCTGAGCAGCCACCAATTTATGGTGTAGGGGGTGGGCTATTTATAGCCACTAGGCAACCCGACCTGATTTGTCCAAAATGACCCTGGGTCACTAAGGAACTGACACGTGTTCCAACGGTCAGATTTCAAACACACGCGGCAGCTTGACTTGGGCTACAAGAAAAGCTGACTTATCCGACTCTGGATAAGATTTGCTCTCATTGTCTTCGCTCGAAGACATAGGATTTGGTTGAGCATCACTTCAGTCACTCTGACTTTGTTCACTGGGACCCCACTTAACAGTACGGTGGTTCCTATGACTCAACAAAGAAGAAAAGGAAACAACAAAACAACTAAGTCTTCGCGCTCCATAGTCTTCACGCGATGTCTTCTCATGTCATAGGAACAAGTGTCCATGGGCATGAACACAAAGTTCAAGGTCGACTCCCACTTCTCCAATGCATAACCTTTCATTCACTTCTCAATTTTCAAAGAAGTTGTAGTGTTGAAATTTTATCTGGCAAAATACCAGAAGAGTATGACTCATGAAAACTTTCGAGTTCACACATATTATGAAAGGCATAGGTTCAACCCATCAAGGCATCTTAGGAACATATACCACAAACTTCGGAGTAAATGTTACAAGCTCGAAAGAAGAGCATTGTTCAAAAACAGATGATACAATTTACCAAAGGCATTATATACCCATGGAAAGGCTCACAAGGTTATTCAATATGAAGGACACTGTCGGATAAAATCCAACAAAGGAACCGATGGTCCACAAGGGATCTGATGTGAGCATCGGTACTCAACCAGAGGAAGAAGAATGCAAGGAGATCTGATTATAGAAACAACTGACTAACTCAAAGTTCAAATGCAAAAGAATTATGATTTCCAAATCAGGGGGTCAGAAGCAACGTTCTGATCAAGGATGGATAAGTTGAGTAGGCTTAGGGGTACAATCGATGGCAATTTGATAGGTCGAGATCCAGCTCACGTTTAAAATGACGTCTGAGCCGGAAGGATGAATTCTAGGATCTGATTGAGGATTGCGAGCTTTCGCAACAAATTGAATCAACAGACTCAAAATGATAATGACAAGAGATGCCAATAAGATTACGAGAATTATGGGATTAACCATAATGCAAGCAAACGAGAATTTCAAGAGCAATAGGCTCCTGAGGATTTTCGGAAGATCGAATAGTATTTTGAAGACTATTGTGAAATACATGAATCAACTAGGGATGAGTCGATACTCGGTAGGTGCGAGTAATTATCCGTATGGGTATTTCTGCGGCAAGGAACTACAAGGCAGTGGTACAAGGGAGTCTTAAAAGCCGGAGAGTAATTCGATGTATTTGGTAATAACAAGAGAAACTCAGAGTAATTGTATGAACAACAAGTGTATGTCGTTATCCATATGAATATATCGGTAGTAGGGAATTGAAAAGGCAGAGAGCACAAGGGTCTCGGGAATGATCGAAGAGTATCTTCAACATCTTCTGGTGCAGTCGGCGATCATCTGGCCGGAAGGGGCTCTCCGGGAGAAAGTATTTACGAGAACCTACAGTTAGTCCTTTTAGCAAAATCATTTAACCCGAATAGGAGAGAGTTCAGAGTCCCAGAGTAAAGGTCGAGGAATAAAAGATCCTACTACCACCCAATGGCGACGTGGGCCCGTAAGCCGCACAGCCATGTTAGTAAAAGTTTTTCAATGACTAGACTCGACTTCGGCCAAGGAGTTGGAAAGGGGGATTCCTACAGGCAGTCGGCTCTGATACCAACTTATGACGCCCCCGATTTGACCGTACACTAATCATGCACACAAATGTGTACGATCAAGGTCGGGGACTCACGGGAAGATATCACAACACAACTCTAAACATAAATAAGTCATACAAGCATCATAATACAAGCCAGGGGCCTCGAGGGCTCGAATACAAGTGCTCGATCACAGACGAGTCAGCGGAAGCAACAATATCTGAGTACAGACATAAGTTAAACAAGTTTGCCTTAAGAAGGCTAGCACAAACTGGGATACAGATCGAACGAGGCGCAGGCCTCCTGCCTGGGATCCTCCTAACTACTCCTGATCGTCGTCAGCGGCCTGCACGTAGTAGTAGGCACCTCCAGTGTCGTAGGTGTCGTCGTCGACGGTGGCGTCTGGCTCCTGGACTCCAACATCTGGTTGCGACAACCAGATAGGAATAAAGGGGGAAAAGAAGGAGAGAAGCAACCGTGAGTACTCATCCAAAGTACTCGCAAGCAAGGAGCTACACTACATATGCATGGGTATATGTGTAAAGGGGCATATCAGTGGACTGAACTGCAGAATGCCAGAATAAGAGGGGGATAGCTAGTCCTGTCGAAGACTACGCTTCTGGCCACCTCCATCTTGCAGCATGTAGAAGAGAGTAGATTGAAGTCCTCCAAGTAGCATCGCATAGCATAATCCTACCCGGCGATCCCCTCCTCGTCGCCCTGTTAGAGAGCGATCACCGGGTTGTATCTGGCACTTGGAAGGGTGTATTTTATTCAGTATCCAGTTCTAGTTGTCATAAGGTCAAGGTACAACTCCGGGTCGTCCTTTTACCAAGGGACACGGCTATTCGAATAGATAAACTTCCCTGCAGGGGTGCACCACATAACCCAACACGCTCGATCCCATTTGGCCGGACACACTTTTCTGGATCATGCCCGGCCTCGTAAGATCAACACGTCGCAGCCCCACCTAAGCACAACAGAGAGGTCAGCACGCCGGTCTAACCCTATGCGCGCAGGGGTCTGGGCCCATCGCCCTATGCACACCTGCACGTTGCGTACGCGGCCGGAAGCAGACCTAGCCTAGTGGCGTTCCAGTCCAATCCGGCGCGCGCCACTCAGTCGCTGACGTCACGAAGGCTTCGGCTGATACCACGACGTCGGGATACCCATAACTACTCCCGCGTAGATGGTTAGTGCGTATAGACCAAATGGCCAGACTCAGATCAAATACCAAGATCTCGTTAAGCGTGTTAAGTATCCGCGAACGCCGACCAGGGCCAGGCCCACCTCTCTCCTAGGTGGTCTCAACCTGCCCTGTCGCTCCGCCACAAAGTAACAGTCGGGGGCCGTCAGGAACCCAGGCCCACCTCTACGGGGGTGGAGCCACCTGTCCTTTCAGCCCCCTCATCAGAATCACTTGCGGGTACTCACCGAGCCGACCCGACTTTAGTCACCACATGTGTCATGTATAGAGTATATAGTATATACCCGTGATCACCTCCCAAAGTGATCACGGCCCAGTAGTATAGCATGGCAGACGGACAAGAGTGTAGGGCCACTGATGGAACACTAGCATCCTATAATAGGCAGTAGGATAGCAGGTAAGGGTAACAACTGTAGCAACAATGACAGGCTATGCATCAGGATAGGATTAACGGAAAGCAGTAACATGCTACACTACTCTAATGCAAGCAGTATAGAGAAGAATAGGCGATATCTGGTGATCAAGGGGGGGCTTGCCTGGTTGCTCTGGCGAGTAGGGGTCGTCAAATCCGTAGCCGAACTGGGGGTCGCCGGTAGTCTCGGGGTCTACCGGAAAGAAGTAACGGAGGGGGAACACAATAAATAATTGAGCAATCAAAACAACACAAAGCGTAACATGACAATACGCGGTGCTAGGTGTGCCCTAACGCGGTAGTAGGTGATATCGGCAAAGGGGGGAAACATCCGGGAAAGTTTTCCCGAAGTTTGCATTTTTCGGACAGATGAAACGGAGGGGGAAAGTTGCAAGTTTGCTATGCTAGGGACGTCTGCCGGATGAACGGACTGCATATTCGGATTCATCTCGTCGTTCTGAGCAACTTTCATGTAGAAAGTATTTTCATCTGAGCTACGGTTTATTCTATATGATTTTCTAAAGTTTTAAAACATTTTAGAATTTATTTAATTTATTTAATTCAACATTATCCAGAATAGTGCCTGCTGACGTCATCATGACGTCAGCAGTCAACAGGGCGTTGACTGGGTCAAACTGACGTGCAGGACCCACCTGTCATTGACTGAATAATTAATTAACTACAGTTTAATTAGTTTAGTTATTAGATTAGTTTAATTAATCAAAATTTAATTAGGTTAATTAATTCTTTAATTAATTAATTATTTTTAATATATTATTATTATTGTTATTATTATTATTTTTTTAATTCCTTTTTTTTTGTTCTCAGGGGCGTGGGGGTTAATTAGCCCCTAATTAAGCCAGGGGGCATTGGCAGTGGCCGAGCCGGCCACGGCAAGGCAAGGCACGGTACGCCCAACCGCTCCAAAGGAGCGCCAGCGGCCAACGTGCAGAGCGCCGGGGAGGGGGAGCAGGACGCGTCCCGGCGCCAGTGCGGGGAGCACGAGAGGGACGCCGGCGCACGCGCGAGGGAGTGGGGGAAACGGCAGGCTGCAGAAGTCGCCGAAGCAACAGCGGGCGGAGGCGGGGCTCCGGCGGGCGGCAGCATGGGCGCGCGGATGCGGGGCTGGGCGCGGGGCACGCAAGCAGGGAGCGGCGGAGCCGGGCAGCAGCAGTTGCTGGCCGCAGTGGTGCGTAGCCAGACGCGCCGCGCAGCGTCGGACGGTGAACGGCGGGGCGACGCGGTGAGCGCGGTGAAGGAGCGACCGGCGTAGGGGAAGGGGCAGGGGGAGATGGGGTCATACCCCCGGTGAAGGGGTTCGTCGGCGAGGCGCGGGAGAGTCCGTCGGGGAAGGGGTCGAGGAGGCGAACGCCGTCGACGGGTGGGGATGGTGACGACGGGGTACGACGATTGCCCCCGACCAGATCCACGCAGGAGGGAGGGTTGAGGAGGCGGGCGCCGGTGTTGAGGAGTGGGGCGGCGCGGTCGCCGGGGAGACGCGGCGTGGTCGGGACGACGCCGACGGGGCTCCCAGATCGGGAGGGGAAGAAGGGGATCGAGGAAGTGGGAGAAGTGGGGGGGTGGCGCTAGGTCACGGGGAGGGGGTGCGGGGATAAGGCGACGGGGTGGGCTGGCCTGGTGGCTGACTGGGCCGACCTTGTTCGGTCGGTTGGCACGGGGGTCTTTCTTTTTTTTTTGGTTTGGTTTTCTTTTATCTATTTCCTTTTTACTGTTTTATCTCACTTTCTATTTACTATAGTTTTATAAAATGCTAAATTAGTTCGTAAACTAGCGTTACTACTTATTCTATTGTCACAATAACTTGGGCTCCCAAATAAATTAGTTTAATATTTTATATATTATAAAAAACATTTAATTATTGGTTTTAGCTGCTGTTTTGCTCATTTTAGAGTATTTACACATTTTATAAAAGTGTGGTTTCTCCTCCATTATTACTTAGGATTTATTTGTTCCAATCTGAACATTTTAGTTTTAATGTTTGAAAACTTTTATCATTTGCTTTTATTTAAATTTTGAAATTTTGAATTTGTTTCGGTTCTGAACTATCGAGAGTTTATCAACAGTAAACGGGGTGACATGGCATCGTTAACGTGGGATTACTGTAGCTTAATTATCCGGGCGTCACAACCCAGTCCTCGCCCAATCACTCTGGTAAGTCTTCAAGGTAGACTTCCAAACCTTCACAGACTTTGTTCACCGGCAATCCACAATGACTCTTGGATGCTCAGAACGCGACGCCTAACCGGCTGGAGGATTCACAGTGCTCAAGTGTAACAAGTCTTCAGATCACGCGGACAGAAAGACTTCAGTGATGCCTAAAACTCTTTGGCTCTGGGTGTTTGGGCTTTGTCCTCGCAAGGATCTCTCTCTCAAATGCTTCGGAGGTGGGTTGCTCTCAAACGACAAAAGCCGTGCACTAACTCTGAGCAGCCACCAATTTATGGTGTAGGGGGTGGGCTATTTATAGCCACTAGGCAACCCGACCTGATTTGTCCAAAATGACCCTGGGTCACTAAGGAACTGACACGTGTTCCAACGGTCAGATTTCAAACACACGCGGCAGCTTGACTTGGACTACAAGCAAAGCTGACTTATCCGACTCTGGATAAGATTTGCTCTCATTGTCTTCGCTCGAAGACATAGGATTTGGTTGAGCATCACTTTAGTCACTCTGACTTTGTTCACTGGGACCCCACTTAACAGTACGGTGGTTCCTATGACTCAACAAAGAAGAAAAGGAAACAACGAAACAACTAAGTCTTCGCGCTCCATAGTCTTCACGCGATGTCTTCTCATGTCATAGTCTTCAATGTGAATATCTTCACATACCACCTTTGTCTTCAATGTCTTCATACATTTTTAGGGGTCATCTCCGGTAGGTAAACCGAATCAATGAGGGGCTACTACCTGTGTTATCCTGCAATTCTCACAAACACATTAGTCGCTCAAACAGGTTTGTCGTCAATACTCCAAAACCAACTAGGGGTGGCACTAGATGCACTTACAATCTCCCCCTTTTTGGTGATTGATGACAAACTGGTTGAGGTTTTCAACGGGGATAAAAGTATGTGAAATTGTAAAGGATTAGGGTATTGTCTTCATAAGTGGCAAAAGGCTCCCCCTGAAGATGTGCATATAAGTAATTTGCTTTTGGAATGCAAATGCACATGGCAGGTTGTACTTGTGGAGATCCTCTTCAACTTATGAAGACAATTCATCATGCATAAAAGGTGTAATGACGATAATGAAATGCATAATGAAAAATGGACGTCTGCAATATGACTTCGTGTGGGATTTATCATCACACATGCGGAATTTATCATCGCATCACAGAGTGGCAGAAAAAGTAGCAGACGACCATCAAGTTTAAGTGTTACAACTCAAAGAACCAAATGTATCAAAGGCGAGAGTTGTAAACACTAGGCAAAATGTAGAGCAACCGCCCATATGGACCCGCTTGAAGACTATCAACTCATATGCTTCTCCCCCTTTTGTCAGTAATGACCAAAAAGGTTTGAAGACATAGAGCCTCTACTCGTTCCCAGAAGGAGTAGGAGAAGCTGCAGGGTCGGCGTCGGGGTTTGGCGGTGCAGAAGAACTTGGTGCAGTGTCGATACGCAGTGAAGTTGGAGGTGGTGAGGTAGCATCATCTTGATCATCAATAACTCTGGCATTCACCGTTGCAGCTAAGGAGGAATAGTCAGAGTGTTCAAGAGACGGAGTTCGACGCAAGACAGCATTCCTGGGAGGAGTGGAGTCAAACTTGAATCTTTCAGTGAAGCCATCGTCTTGAAGATCTGCTTCAGCACTAAGCAATGTCAAACTCTTCCATGACCTCCGACAGGTTTCATGTGTAACAAAGGCATTCTTGGTGGCAAGATTGCGAATGCGATTGACGTCCACCAAGAGGCTTTGCATCTGCCGCTTCAGCCAGTAGTGATGCTTATCCTGTTTCTGATGCAGGGCAACGAGAAGCTCTCGGTCATTGAGAACACGAGATCGCTTCCGAGGCCTTTGAGAAATAGTGCTATCAGTGGCTTCAGTATGGGCACGGTGAGGTGCACGAGTATTGCCAGCCAAGGGATAAACACGGGTGACGGCCTGAACTCCTTCAATGGGCTGAGTGAAGCTTTGGCGATCAACGTTGTGAAGATAAACAGGCTCTTTGGCAGGCCCTGGGTATATGGCTTCAACTGACATATCAACCTCTGGCAAAAATATCAGATGGTTGCGAGCAGAAGGCTGATAGTTGACAGCAGAATGAAGCTTGATAAGACGCATGACCCATGGATCGTAGAATTTCAGTCCAAAGAGATCAGAGCCTGATGCAGCCAATTGCCTGATAAAGAAGTCTTGAGCATTGAAGCTGATGCCATTGAAGATATAAAAGACCAATGTCTTCATCGCTCCTTCAATCTTCGCTGCAGAAGAATGTCCTTTGACGGGCCATAGAGTTCGCCTTATGATATGATAGATCGTGCGGGGCAGATACTCTAGGTCTTCAACAAAGAATTCTCTTGGGTATTCAGCGTCGCGAGGCAAAGGCTTCATCATGCTTAGCATTTGGCTCATGTTGGGCTCTGGCTTCTGGAAGATGCTCTCCAATGCATTGCGGTGAAGCTGACAACCAGGTTCATAGAGTTCACCTGGAGTGGGCAGACCAGTGAGCTCAATAATGTCAAGATCTTTAGCTTCATGGTGTATGTTGCCTGTCATCCACTCAAGGATCCATGTCTTCGGATCCCTGTTGTAGCCGCGAATGTGAAGGGTGGCATAGAATTGCAACAGAAGCTCTTCATTCCAATGCTCCTTATCAGTCACAAAGTTTAGCAGTCCAGCATCACGGAAGCAGTCAAGGGCTTCTTCAAGGCATGGCAATCCAGCAATGGCTTCACAGTCAAGACGCATATGATGGAAGATGCGACCTTGATCATAGAGAACACGGGAATAGTAACTGCGCTGCTGATAGCTCCAGAACCGATCAGATGATATTCTTGGCTTGGAGTAGGGGTTCTTGGCGCTATCAAAGAAAGTGTTGTGCGCAATGAAGCCATTTTCATTGAAGGACCCTGGTGAAGTGGCAGTACCTGGAAACCTGGGCAACCTTGGCTTCGGCTTCTGGACCTGAGGCCTGTGCTCGACATGATAGTCAAATTGAGGACCAGCAGCAGGCGGAGGAACCAGAATGGGCCATCTAACAGTGACTAGCTGACCATGATCATATGCTTGCTCGATTGTGTGTGGCCTTGGAGGCGGTACAGGAGCAGCGGCATTGACGTCAGGCTGTAGATTTGCATCAGGTGTAGCATTGGCTTCAAGAGCAATCACTTCAGGCACCACATTAACTTTAGGCGCCACATTAGCGTCAGCCATGACAATGTCATTGGCTTCAATTTTGGTGTTGGTGGTTGCCTCAATGTTGTTAACCTCCACTTGAGTAGCTGGAGGGTCGGACACGTTCTCCTCGAGAACAACTTCAGGGTTGGACGGGGGTGTAGCAACACGTTCTTCTTCCAATCTTGGCTCTTCTTGATCATCGGCTGATGCGGCCGGAATATCTTCAGCCGATTTGGCTTCAGACTCGGAGTTGTTCACAGTTGGAGAGGCTTCAGGAAATACTTGACGAGAGACTGATTGGTGCTCTTCTCCTTCTGGAACACTTGACAGAGCGACCTGTGGCCTTGGTCCTTTGCGAAGCCTGCAGAATGTTGGCGATGCTTGTGGAGATGGAGTTGGTTGGGCCACAAAGTCTTCATCTTCAATCACCGGAGTGGTGACTTGAGTTGGGGGAGTACTTGGGGATTCTTCTTCTCGGGGGGATTCTTGAGGGTGATCAGCCCATGAGTCATCCTGAGCAATTGGCGTCAGAGGACGACCAATGCTGATGAGTTCACTGTTCATGAGAACAGGCGATGATACCACATTATGCTCGATCTAAGGAAGGACTTCATCATCTTCAACATTGTCTTGATGACCAATGTCTTCAGCTGCGGCGGGGTCAACAGCTGGAATGTCTTCAGCTTCAGGAGCCTCTGGGGAAGCAGGCTTATGAACTATCAAACGGGGCTCTTGTTGTGCAGATGCAGGACGAGCAACAGAAATTGGCTCGACGACAAGGGGCTCTGTGGGAGCAGCCCGATCTTTCTTCTTGGTTTTACGCTTCTTGGTAGGTGGAGCATCGTCAGTGG
Source organism: Aegilops tauschii subsp. strangulata (assembly GCF_002575655.3). Taxonomy (NCBI): domain Eukaryota; kingdom Viridiplantae; phylum Streptophyta; class Magnoliopsida; order Poales; family Poaceae; genus Aegilops; species Aegilops tauschii. Next base: position 626,981,247 of record NC_053036.3, on the reverse strand, counting down.
TGTTCTTGGTCTTGTGCTTTCTGGCTTCGGCTTTAGCTGCCCTTGTCTTCTGAAGCTCTGAAGCCACTGTGGGCACCTTAGGCTTCACGCTTGTCATACTAGCGGGGAAGACAATGCGAGGCTCTTCCCGCCTGGATGTATCAGCTTGGTCCACAGCAGGCTTCTTCTGCTTGGCAGCCATCTTGGGGTCGATGCCAGGACGCCCAAGTGCCTTGCGCTTCTCAGCTTCATTGTAAGCTTGAACACACTTGGCAGCCAAAAGCTTCATTCGCTCTCGAGAACCTTTGGCTTCATCACGTTTCTTGTGAAACGCCTCCTTGAGCTCATGCATCATTGTCTTGAAGTTCTGGACGTCGGTCACACTGAGCTTGGCCATGTGCTTCTTGAACTGCGCCTTTTCATAGTCGATCTTGTGCTTTAGTTCAACAATTTTCTGAGCTAGAGCCAGCTCAGGAGCAATGGCTCCATGGAAGGAGACGCTTAGGCCGATGGGGAGTTGCAGATCATCAAAACTGAGATTGGGGCTGTCAAACCACTCGTCAATGAACTTGTTCAGGATGTTCACATCGAAGAGGGGAAGATCATTGAATATTTCCGCCTCTTACTTGCTCTTTATCAGCATTTCAAGAGCATCATCAGCAAGATCATCGTCACTCAACAGATCAGTGGCGTCGTTCTCATTTCTTAGAACAGCAGCAGGGGTCAGTGCTTGACTAGTAGTTTGCATGGGCTTCTTCTTCTTCTTCTCAGATCTGGAGATGCGTGAGTGATCTTCAGACTGCACGCTTGGTGCAGGAGGAGCAGTGGCCAGAGGCTTCGCTCCGAAGCTTTTGGTGCAGTGGAAGGCTTCGAAGCCTTGGGTTTTTTCAGCTTCTTAGGCTTCGGTGGTGCAGGCGCTTCGTCAGAATCAGCGTCATCTACAGAGTGATCCACGGCTGTCCCTTGAACCCTGATGTGAGTGATGAGACCTTCAAGATTGTAGAAGGGCCCAACAAGATTAGGTTCAGCATCGCGTGTGCCATCGGCACGAGGAGTAGAGGGACCTGGGTTGAAGTCTAATCCCCGCAACTTCTTGTTCTCTTTGGCCGAGTTCTTGGCAAACTGAAAGTTGCGTTTGAACAGATTGTCATGACGACACCATAGCAATGAAGATGGGTCGGCATCAGCAGGCTGTGGTCCACGGACCATGCAAGGGTAGAAGCCTTGTTCAATGGCTTCTGCTCTGGACCTGGGTGGAAGATTTTTGTACAAGATGTCTCCCCAGGGTTGCTTGATGGCATTCTTCTCAGCATATTCCTGGGTCACGAACCTGTACTTGTACCATTGTTCTGCCCAATATCTTTGAATCCATTGGATTCGAGTTTTTCGCTGGTTGTAGTCCTCCTCTGGATCTGTCTTGTATAACTCATAGAGATCAGGCGGCAAATCTCTGGATGTGTTTCCACGGTGCTGTCTGCCGCCCTTTCTTGCTGACTTTTCTGTTGCCATATAGTTCAAACTGAATGGCTTCAAAGCTGTCAAAGGCTTCCGTCTGCTTGTCAGACAAGAACTGGCTTCGGGAGAATTGATGTGACGCTGTAAGAATTCTGCAAATGAATGCAGACTATGAGAACCAAGGGATTCTCCCACGGACATGTACCTATGACAGCATTAGAGATGCGAGGGAAGGGGAAGAGGTCATATGCATTCTCAGAAGATTTTGAAGATAAATCAGTTTAGAAGACATTGACCTCATAGCGCGAAGACATTCACTTATATATTGAGAGTCGGTTCTAGATTTGTACAAATCCAAGAATAAGTACAAGTGAGGAATCTAACTACGTGTGAAGCATAAGTGAATATACTAGGCATCATATGAGATGCAGAATAGGATAGATCAAATTTGTGGAGACAGAAACCACTTTTGGTAGGAAGGATGAATCTATCGGATCAAAAAGACAGTAGAGGGTTTTAATTTACCACACGATGAACTGCTAGATGGAGTAGAAGATGAGGCCGAGCAGTTCGATCTTTGGTGCCCTAACTTGGCGACGGAGGACACCTACGGCGGCGGCAGAGAAGATGTCCGCGGCCGGCGTGAGGACGGCGTCGACGAGGTCGCGGCAGCTAAGCGCTTCGTCGCCGGCGTCGTCGCGAGCTAGCAGTGGCGCTAGGGTTTGTCGAGGTGGAGAAGTGGAAGAAAGATTTTGACCGTGATGGATGTGCATTTATAGGGAGAGGGACAGCAGAACGCAATTACGCAGGTGCCCCTGGCGGTTCACATCTGAGGGACACGAGGCGGACATGCAACACATAGGGAGTTGTTCCATGTTCCCACGCACGCCTGGACTGTCGGGTGGTCGTTCCGGCTTCTCCGGGTTTCAGGCAATAAGGATTGAGCATTTTTTAAAACAGATATAATGTTTGTCTCTGTATCTTCTGCTAACAAGGACGCAGAGAAGACATTCGGCAGTTTCAACAGAATGCATATGATTTGGACAGATAGAGTTTGAGGTAGAAGCATAGAGAGGTTAGGGTCCGATCACATTCACTTAGTCCAAAAGATTCAAACAAGAAGACATAGCTATAAGTGAATGCTGTAGAGGATAGAACACAAGTCTATATATATATATCTGAGTAAGACCAAATAAACATTGTGAAGACAAACATGAAGTCAAATCAAAGGTGAAGATAAATCAAACGCGAAGACTTTGCGAATGTAACGCCAATAGAAACACTTCAAACAAAGGTTTGGTGGTGGCGTTACCCACCGTATAGGAAGTATTAGACCCAGACACTGTGCACAATTATCGTGGCGCTCCGAAGTCAAATTCCGCATTAATGTATTCACACTCGGAGTGTAAGTCTTCATTGATTGAAGATATACATTACTTCGTGTGTTGCACATCTAAGTCATCAACATGCATAAGTGTTAGGATGTGTGCCTAATCACAGGACATTCAAGGATTCCAAGATATTTAGCTCACACCGCAACTTGCAAAACCTTTTCTCATCCAAGGGCTTTGTGAAGATATCTGCCAGCTGCTCTTCTGTGTTGACGTGAATGATATCAATATCTTCCTTCATGACATGATCTCTGAGAAAGTGATGACGAATTTCAATGTGCTTTGTCTTCGAGTGTTGAACTGGGTTGTTGGCAATCTTGATGGTGCTTTCATTGTCGCAGTAGAGTGGCACATGCTTTAGATGGACACCATAGTCCTTGAGAGTTTGCCTCATCCATAGAAGCTGAGCGCAGCAAGATCCAGCAGCAATGTATTCGGATTCAGCAGTGGAGAGTGATACACAGTTCTGCTTCTTTGAAGACCAACAGACAAGTGATCGTCCCAGAAAGTGACATGTGCCTGATGTGGACTTGCGATCAACTTTGTCACCAGCATAATCAGCATCTAAGAATCCAACTAGATCAAACTCTGAGCCCTTTGGATACCATAATCCTAGTGTTGGGGTGTAAGCCAAATATCGAAGAATTCGCTTCACAGCTAAGTGATGCGATTCCTTTGGTGCCGCTTGGAATCGGGCACACATGCAAACACTAAGCATTATATCTGGCCTAGATGCACATAGATAAAGTAAAGAACCAATCATGGAGCGGTATACCTTTTGATCGAAATCTTTACCATTGGCATCGGGACTCGGATGACTTTTGGTTGGCATTGGCGTCGTGTATCCTTTGAAGTCTTGCATTCTAAACTTCTTCAGGCAATCTTTGAGGTATTTCTCTTGAGATATGAAGATGCCATTGCATTGCTGACGAATTTGAAGACCAAGGAAGAACTTCAGCTCACCCATCATGGACATCTGATATTGCTCTTGCATCATGTGACCAAACTCATCACTATATCTTTTGTCAGTGCAGCCGAAGATAATGTCATCCACATAGATTTGGCACACAAACAGTTCACCATCATATGTCTTCGTGAAGAGTGTGGGATCCAGGGAACCAGGTTTGAAGCTTGAGTGTGTCATACCAAGAGCGAGGGGCTTGTTTGAGGCCATACAGTGCCTTGTTGAGCTTGTATACCATATCAGGATGTTTTGGGTCTTCAAAGCCAGGTGGTTGTGCAACATACACTTCTTCTTCAATCTTGCCATTGAGAAAGGCACTCTTAACATCCATTTGATACAGAAGGATGTTGTGATGATTTGCGTAGGCTAGCAGTATGAGAATGGCTTCAAGCCTAGCCACCGGGGCAAATGTTTCATCGAAGTCAATCCCTTCAACTTGGGTGTATCCTTGAGCAATGAGACGAGCCTTGTTTCTGACAACTTGACCATGCTCCTCTTGCTTGTTGCGATATATCCATTTTGTGCCTATTATGTTGTGCTTGCGAGGATCAGGACGCTTGACCAGTTCCCACACATTGTTCAGCTCAAACTGTTGAAGCTCTTCTTGCATAGCTTGAATCCATTCAGGTTCCATGAAGGCTTCAGCAACTTTCTTGGGTTCAGAGATTGAGACAAATGCAAAGTGCCCACAGAAATTTGCTAGCTGTGTTGCTCTTGAACGAGTGAGTGGACCAGGTGCATTGATGCTATCAATTATCTTCTCAATCTGTACTTCATTTGCAACACGAGGATGAACTGGATGAAGATTTTGCTCTTGCTGATCATTGTCATCATTTGGATGATTGTCTTCAGGCTGAGCATTTTCTTCAGGTTGATTAGGTGCAGAAATGATAAGTTCCTCTTCAGGCTGTGCTTCAGACGGTATGATTTCTCCAGTACCCATTAGCTTGATGGATTCACTAGGTGGAACTTCATCTAGCACATTTGGCAGGTGCTCTCTTTGCGAGCCGTTAGTCTCATCGAACCGCACATCCACAGTTTCAACCACTTTATAGTGAAAGAGGTTGAAGACTCTGTAGGAGTGCGAATCCTTTCCGTAACCAAGCATGAAACCTTCTTGTGCTTTCGGTGCAAATTTTGAAGTGTGATGTGGATCCTTAATCCAGCACCTAGCACCAAATACTCTGAAGTAACTGACGTTTGGCTTCTTACTAGTTAGGAGTTCATAGGATGCATTCTTCAGAAGCTTGTGAAGATAAACACGGTTGATGACATGGCATGCAGTATCAATAGCTTCGGGCCAGAACTTTCTTGGAGTCTTGTACTCATCAAGCATCGTTCGAGCCATCTCGATGAGAGTTCTGTTCTTGCGCTCCACGATGCCGTTCTGCTGAGGTGTGTATGGAGAAGACAACTCATGAGTGATGCCCAATGTATCCAGGTAAAGGTCGAGGTCGGTGTTCTTGAACTCTGTGCCGTTGTCACTTCTGATATGGTTGATCTTGACGCCATAGTTCGTCATGGCACGATTGGCAAAGCGTCTGAAGACATCCTGCACTTCATTCTTGTAGAGGATTATATGCACCCACGTATATCTTGAGTAATCATCAACAATGACGAAACCATAGAGGCAAGCAGTGGTAGTAAGAGTAGAGTAGTGAGTAGGGCCAAATAAGTCCATGTGTAGCAGCTCGAAGGGTTGGGATGTCGTCATGATTGTCTTCGAGGGATGCTTGGCCCTAGTCATCTTCCCAGCTTCGCAGGCACCACACAGATGATCTTTATTGAACTTGACGCCATCGATGCCTATGACGTGCTTCTTCTTTGCGAGAGTGTGCAAGTTCCTCATGCCAGCATGCCCTAGCCTCCGATGCCAAAGCCAGCACTCTGAAGCTTTTGCTAGAAGACATACAGCCATCTGTGGTCCTGCTGAGAAATCTACCATATACAGATCATCTTTCCTATATCCTTCAAAGACTAGAGACTTGTTAGATTCCATTAGTACAAGGCAACGATATTTTCCAAATATCACAATCATGTTTAAGTCATAAAGCATTGAGACAGACATTAAGTTGAAACCAAGGGACTCAACAAGCATGACTTTATCCATGTGCTGATCCTTTGAGATTGCAACTCTACCTAGACCCAATACCTTGCTTTTACCAGTATCAGCAAATGTGATGTGAATCTTGTCAGATGGACGTAAGGTTGAGTCCATGAGAAGACTTCGATCACCAGTCATATGATTAGTGCATCCGCTGTCCATAATCCATTCTGAAGACTTTGGTGTCATACCCTACAGTGCAGTTAGGGGGATAGGCTTCACGAAGAGTATTGTGAAGCATAAACATTTGACGAGCAAGCGGATTATGAAAGCTTAGATCCAAGTTAGGACTGATAGGATGTTTGGCAAGCGATTCAGGAACAAAATACATAGTAAGACCATTTGGGCATTTGATCTTGCGCCCTACAAGATGTTTTAGGTCCCCAGCAATAGCATCAGACGCCTTTGATTTTCGGCTGCAGACCTTTCCCTGCAAAAGAAAGTTAATTCTTCTTAACCACCCACATTTTCAGGGGTGACTTCGAAGCAATGAGTCTAAGTGCAGCATCTGAGAACTTTGGCTTTGGAGCCCTAGAAAATAGCCTTGCAGGTGGAGAATAATACTCATAAGAATAAGCAGAAAAGTTCTTTGTTCTATGAACATAGCGGTTTGAGGAAACGCGCTCATATTCATGGGTCTGAGTATGATTTCCCTGCAAAACATTGGTGTTAGGGTGACTCAGGTGAGTCCTTTGTCTGTATGAAGCCTTAGGACCATATGAAGCCTTTGGTCTGGGGTTTGTCTTCTTCCCAGGTGGTGTCATGATGACATTCACCGGAAGGTTCTCAAGACAGCTTTTGGGTACCCAGATCTTCTTCATAGGTGGCCCATTCCTGCAGTTAGTACCAATATACCTGGCAAACACTTCACCATTCTGATTCTTAAACAGTTTGTAGTTTGCATCAAAGGATTCATCAATGGTAATAGGGTTAGCACAAGTGAAACCAGATAAGGTAGATGGATCCACTGAAGGTTCCTTAGCAGCAACCCATGTGGTTTTGGGGTACTGCTCAGGCTTCCAGTAAGAGCCATCAACATTCATTTTCCTCTCGAACCCAACACCCTCTTTCCTAGGGTTTCGGTTCAAAATCTGCTTTTTGAGGACATCACATAATGTCTGATGCCCTTTGAGACTTTTGTACATCCCGGTCTCAAGCAATGTCTTCAACCTAGCATTTTCATCAGCAATAGTATTGGTATCCTCAGCAGAGGGGTTAGTTACCACATCAGCAGTTGAAGATATAGCAACAGTAGCAGCAGTGGAACATTCAGCAACAGATGTAGCGTTATCACGCTCAATGCATTTTAGACATGGTGGTTCAAATCCTTCCTGAGCAGAATTGATCTGTTGAGCGCGGAGTGACTCGTTCTCTTTTTGAAGATCTTCATGAGCCGCTCTCAATTTCTCAAGTTCTTGCTTCCTTTGAAGATAATCATAGGAAAGCTTTTCATGAGTTGTTGAGAGCGTTTCATGACGACTTTCAAGTTCCTCGTACTTAACATGAAGATTTTTTATGTCTTCAATTAAGGACTGAGATTGGGTCATTTCCGCGTCCAACAGGTCATCGCTTTTGTCTAACAGCTTTTGAATATGTTCCATAGCTTTCTGTTGTTCAGTTGCAATTTTAGCAAGTATTTTGTAGCTAGGTTTGGATTCACAATCAGAGTCATATTCACTGGATGTGTGAAAGTAAGCATCGCGTGATTTTACCTTGGCACCGCGTGCCATGAAGCAGTAGGTGGGAGCAGAGTCGTCCTTGTCATTAGCATCAGCGTTGGTGACGGAGCCATTGTCTTCAGTGTTGAAGATGGACTTGGCAACGTAGGCAGTAGCTAGAGCCAAACTTGCAACGCCAGAGTCGGACTCCTCCTCAGACTCCACCTCCGCCTCCTCAGAAGCAGACTCCTCCTCTGAATCCATCTCCTTGCCAACAAACGCACGAGCCTTGCTAGATGAACTCTTCTTGTGTGATGAAGACTTCGATGAGGACTTGGAAGAAGACTTTGAGGATTTCTTCTTTTTCTTGTCATCAGAATCATATTCCTTGCTCTTCTTCTTCTTGTTCTCATTGCCCCACTGTGGACACTCAGATATGTAGTGACCAGGTTTCTTGCACTTGTGGCATGTTCTCTTCTTGTGGTCATGGGTGGAAGCTTCATCATTTCTTGAGCTGGATCGTGAAGACTTTCTGAAGCCTTTCTTCTTAGTGAATTTCTGGAACTTCTTCACAAGCATAGCAAGCTCCTTTCCAATGTCTTCAGGATCACCAGAACTGCAGTCAGATTCTTCTTCAGATGAGGAAACAGCCTTTGCCTTCAAAGCGCGAGTTCGGCCATAGTTGGGACCATAGATATCTCGTTTCTCAGATAGCTGAAACTCATGTGTGTTGAGCCTCTCAAGTATGTTAGACGGATCGAGAGTCTTGAAGTCAGGGCGCTCTTGAATCATCAGGGCTAGGGTGTCAAACGAGCTGTCAAGTGATCTCAGGAGTGTCTTGACGATTTCATGCTTGGTGATCTCAGTGGTGCCAAGTGCCTGAAGCTCATTTGTGATGTCAGTGAGGCGATCAAATGTGAGCTGGACATTCTCATTGTCGTGTCTCTTGAAGCGGTTGAAGAGGTTGCGAAGGACACTAATCCTTTGATCTCTCTGGGTTGAGACGCCTTCGTTGACCTTGGAGAGCCAGTCCCAGACTAGCTTCGACGTTTCCAGAGCACTCACACGGCCATACTGTCCTTTGGTCAGATGACCACAGATGATGTTCTTGGCAGTAGAATCCAGTTGAACGAACTTCTTGACATCAGCAGGGGTGACACCTTCACCAGTCTTGGGAACGCCGTTCTTGATAACATACCAGAGGTCGACATCAATGGCTTCAAGGTGCATGCGCATCTTGTTCTTCTAGTAGGGGTATTCAGTGCCATCAAATATGGGGCATGCAGCGGAGACTTTGATTATCCCTGCAGTCGACATAGCTAAAACTCCAGGTGGTTAAATCGAATCACACAGAACAAGGGAGTACCTTGCTCTGATACCAATTGAAAGAGCTGTATATCGACTAGAGGGGGGGTGAATAGGCGATTTTTATGAAAGTCTTCAAAACATAGGAGTTTCGAAGACAAACGATAGAACCGATCCTATTAATATGCAGCGGAAGGTAGACTACACTAGACAAGCCATAGTCTAGTATTCAATGAAGTGAAAGCACGAAGACTAATAGCAGCTAGGCAGTATGGAATGAGGATGGAAGATAGTATGAAGCCAATCAGAACAAGTAGTCACACAATGAAGTCAAACAGATAATGCAAGCAGGCAATGACTTCACGAAGACAAACAGTAAGTAAAGAGAAGGAAGAGATAGAACCAGTAGCTTGGAGAAGACAGTGATTTGTTCGACCTGTTCCAGTTGCTGTGACAACTATACGTCTAGTTAGGGAGGCTGAGATTTAAATTAGAAGATCGCGTCTTCACCTTATTCCCCTTGAGCTAAGGACACCCAATCCTCGCCCAATCACTCTGGTAAGTCTTCAAGGTAGACTTCCAAACCTTCACAGACTTCGTTCACCGGCAATCCACAATGACTCTTCAATGCTCAAAACGCGACGCCTAACCGGCTGGAGGATTCATAGTCCTCAAGTGTAACAAGTCTTCAGATCACGTGGACAGAAATACTTCAGTGATGCCTAACAGTCTTTGGCTCTGGGTGTTTGGGCTTTGGCTTCGCAAGGATCTCTCTCTCAAATGCTTCGGAGGTGGGTTGCTCTCAAACGACAAAAGTCGTGCACTAACTCTGAGCAGCCACCAATTTATGGTGTAGGGGGTGGGCTATTTATAGCCACTAGGCAACCCAACCTGATTTGTCCAAAATGACCCTGGGTCACTAAGGAACTGACACGTGTTCCAACGGTCAGATTTCAAACACACGCGGCAGCTTGACTTGGGCTACAAGCAAAGCTGACTTATCCGACTCTGGATAAGATTTGCTCTCATTGTCTTCGCTCGAAGACATAGGATTTGGTTGAGCATCACTTCAGTCACTCTGAATTTGTTCACTGGGACCCCACTTAACAGTATGGTGGTTCCTATGACTCAACAAAGAAGAAAAGGAAACAACGAAACAACTAAGTCTTCACGCTCCATAATCTGCACGCGATGTCTTCTCATGTCATAGTCTTCCATGTGAATATCTTCACATACCACCTTTGTCTTCAATGTCTTCATACATTTTTAGGGGTCATCTCCGGTAGGTAAACCGAATCAATGAGGGACTACTACCTGTGTTATCCTGCAATTCTCACAAACACATTAGTCCCTCAACCAGGTTTGTCGTCAATACTCCAAAACCAACGAGGGGTGGCACTAGATGCACTTACACTCTCTATCTTCTGCAGTGGTCGGGCATTGAGTCTTACTCAACTTCACACCTTGTAACACAGGCAAGAACCCTTTCTTTGCTTGATCCATTTTGAACTTCTTCAAAACTTTGTCAAGGTATGTGCTTTGTGAAAGTCCAATTAAGCGACTTGATCTATCTCTATAGATCTTGATGCCCAATATATAAGCAGCTTCACCGAGGTATTTCATTGAAAAACTCTTATTCAAGTATCCTTTTATGCTATCCAAAAATTCTATATCATTTCCAATCAATAATATGTCATCCACATATAAGATTAGAAATGCTACAGAGCTCCCACTCACTTTCTTGTAAATACAGGCTTCTCCAAAAGTCTGTATAAAACCATATGCTTTGATCACACTATCAAAACGTTTATTCCAACTCCGAGAGGCTTGCACCAGCCATAAATGGATCGCTGGAGCTTGCACACTTTGTTAGCTCCCTTTGGATTGATAAAACCTTCAGGTTGCATCATATACAACTCTTCTTCCAGAAATCCATTCAGGAATGCAGTCTTTACATCCATTTGCCAAATTTCATAATCATAAAATGCGGAAATTGGTAACATGATTCGGACGGACTTAAGCATCGCTACGGGTGAGAAGGTCTCATCGTAGTCAATCCCTTGAACTTGTCGAAAACCTTTCGCAACAAGTCGAGCTTTATAGACAGTAACATTACCGTCAGCGTCAGTCTTTTTCTTGAAGATCCATTTATTCTCAATTGCTTGCCGATCATCGGGCAAGTCAACCAAAGTCCACACTTTGTTCTCATACATGGATCCCATCTCAGATTTCATGGCCTCTAGCCATTTTGCGGAATTGGGCTCATCATTGCTTCTTCATAGTTCGTAGGTTCGTCATGATCTAGTAACATGACCTCCAGAACAGGATTACCGTACCACTCTGGTGCGGATCTCACTCTGGTTGACCTACGAGGTTCAGTAATAACTTGATCTGAAACTTCATGATCATCATCATTAGCTTCCTCACTAATTGGTGTAGGTGTCACAGGAACCGGATTCTGTGATGAACTACTTTCCAATAAGGGAGCAGGTATAGTTACCTCATCAAGTTCTACTTTCCTCCCACTCACTTCTTTCGAGAGAAACTCCTTCTCTATAAAGGATCCAAATTTAGCAACAAAAGTCTTGCCTTCAGATCTGTGATAGAAGGTGTACCCAACAGTTTCCTTTGGGTATCCTATGAACACACATTTCTCCTATTTAGGTTCGAGCTTATCAGGTTGAAGCTTTTTCACATAAGCATCGCAGCCCCAAACTTTAAGAAATGACAACTTTGGTTTCTTGCCAAACCACAGTTCATAAGGCGTCGTCTCAACGGATTTCGATGGTGCCCTATTTAACGTGAATGCAACCGTCTCTAAAGCATAACCCCAAAACGATAGCGGTAAATCAGTAAAAGACATCATAGATCGTACCATATCTAGTAAAGTACGATTACGACGTTCGGATACACCATTACGCTGTGGTGTTCCGGGTGGCGTGAGTTGCGAAACTATTCCGCATTGTTTCAAATGTAGACCAAACTCGTAACTCAAATATTCTCCTCCACGATCAGATCGTAGAAACTTTATTTTCTTGTTACGATGATTTTCCACTTCATTCTGAAATTATTTGAACTTTTCAAATGTTTCAAACTTATGTTTCATTAAGTAGATATACCCATATCTACTTAAATCATCTGTGAAGGTGAGAAAATAACGATACCCGCCGCGAGCCTCAACATTCATTGCACCACATACATCAGTATGTATGATCTCCAACAAATCAGTTGCTCGCTCCATAGTTCCGGGGAACGGCGTTTTGGTCATTTTGCCCATGAGGCACGGTTCGCAAGTACCAAGTGATTCATGATCAAGTGATTCCAAAAGTCCATCAGTATGGAGTTTCTTCATGCGCTTTACACCAATATGACCCAAACGGCAATGCCACAAATAAGTTGCACTATCATTATCAACTCTTCGTTTGGCTTCAACATTATGAATATGTGTATCACTACTATCGAGATTCAACAAAAATAGACCACTCTTCAAGGGTGCATGACCATAAAAGATATTACTCATATAAATAGAACAACCATTATTCTCTGATTTAAGTGAATAACTGTCTCGCATCAAACAAGATCCAGATATAATGTTCATGCTCAACGCTGGCACCAAATAACAATTATTTAGGTCTAAAACTAATCCCGCAGGTAGATGTAGAGGTAGCGTGCCGACCGCGATCACATTGACACTTGAACCATTTCCCACGCGCATCGTCACCTCATCCTTAGCCAATCTTCGCTTAATCCGTAGTCCCTGTTTCGAGTTGCAAATATTAGGAACAGAACCAGTATCAAATACCCAGGTGCTACTGCGAGCATTAGTAAGGTACACATCAATAACATGTATATCACATATACCTTTGTTCACCTTGCCATCCTTCTTATCCGCCAAATACTTGGGGCAGTTCCGCTTCAAGTAACCAGTCTGCTTGAAGTAGAAGCACTCAGTCTCAGGCTTAGGTCCAGACTTGGGTTTCTTCTCTTGAGCAGCAACTTGTTTGTTGTTCTTCTTGAAGTTTCCCTTCTTCTTCCCTTTGCCCTTTTTCTTGAAACTGGTGGTCTTGTTGACCATCCACACTTGATGCTCCTTTTTGATTTCTACCTCCGCAGCCTTTAGCATTGCGAAGAGCTCGGGAATTGTCTTATCCATCCCTTGCATGTTATAGTTCATCACAAAGCTCTTGTAGCTTCGTGGCAGTGATTGAAGAATTCTGTCAATGACACTATCATCCGGAAGATGAACTCCCAGTTGAATCAAGTGATTGTTATATCCAGACATTCTGAGTATATGCTCACTGACAGAACTATTCTCCTCCATCTTACAGCTGTAGAACATATTGGAGACTTCATATCTCTCAATCCGGGCATTTGCTTGAAATATTAACTTCAACTCCTGGAACATCTCATATGTTCCATGACGTTCAAAACGTCGTTGAAGTCCCGGTTCTAAGCCGTAAAGCATGGCACACTGAACTATTGAGTAGTCATTAGCTTTGCTCTGCCAGACGTTCATAACATCTGGTGTTGCTCCTGCAGCAGTTTTGGCACCTAGCGGTGCTTCCAAGACGTAATTCTTCTGTGCAGCAATGAGGATAATCCTCAAGTTATGGACCCAGTCCGTGTAATTGCTACCATCATCTTTCAACTTTGCTTTCTCAAGGAACGCAATAAAATTTAACGGAACAACAGCACGGGCCATCTATCTACAACAACATAGACATGCAAAATACTATCAGGTACTAAGTTCATGATAAATTAAAGTTCAGTTAATCAAATTATTAAAGAACTCCCACTTAGATAGACATCCCTCTAATCCTCTAAGTGATCACGTGATCCATATCAACTAAACCATGTCCGATCATTACTTGAGATGGAGTAGTTTCAATGGTGAACATCACTATGTTGATCATATCTACTATATGATTCACGCTCGACCTTTCGGTCTTAGTGTTCCGAGGCCATATCTGCATATGCTCGTCAAGTTCAACCTGAGTATTCCGCGTGTGCAGCTGTTTTGCACCCGTTGTATTTGAACGTAGAGCCTATCACACCCGATCATCACGTGGTGTCTCAGCACGAAGAACTTTCGCAACGGTGCATACTCAGGGAGAACACTTTTACCTTGAAATTTAGTGAGAGATCATCTTATAATGCTACTGTCGATCTAAGAAAAATAAGATGCATAAAAGATAAACATCACATGCAATCAATATAAGTGATATGATATGGCCATCATCATCTTGTGCTTGTGATCTCCATCTTCGAAGCACCGTCATGATCACCATCGTCACCGGCACGACACCTTGATCTCCATCGTAGCATCGTTGTCGTCTCGCCAACTATTGCTTCTATGACTATCGCTACCGCTTAGTGATAAAGTAAAGCAATTATAGGGCGATTTCATTGCATACAATAAAGCGACAACCATATGGCTCCTGCCAGTTGCCTATAACTCGGTTACAAAACATGATCATCTCATACAATAAAATATAGCATCATGTCTTGACCATATCACATCACAACATGCCCTGCAAAAACAAGTTAGACGTCCTCTACTTTGTTGTTGCAAGTTTTACGTGGCTGCTACGGGCTGAGCAAGAACCGTTCTTACCTACGCATCAAAACCACAACGATAGTTCGTCAAGTTAGTGATGTTTTAACCTTCTCAAGGACCGGGCGTAGCCACAATCGGTTCAACTAAAGTTGGAGAAACTGACACCCGCTAGTCACCTGTGTGCAAAGTACGGCGGTAAAACCAGTCTCGCGTAAGCGTACTCGTAATGTCGGTCCGGGCCGCTTCATCCAACAATACCGCCGAACCAAAGTGTGACATGTTGGTAAGCAATATGACTTGTATCGCCCACAACTCACTTGTGTTCTACTCGTGCATATAACATCTACGCATAAAACCTGGCTCGGATGCCACTGTTGGGGAACGTAGTAATTTCAAAAAAATTCCTACGCACACACAGGATCATGGTGATGCATAGCAACGAGAGGGGGAGAGTGTGTCCACGTACCCTTGTAGACCGAAAGCGGAGGCGTTAGCACAACGCGGTTGATGTAGTCGTACGTCTTCACGATCCGACCGATCCAAGTACTGAACGTGGCACCTCCGAGTTCAGCACACGTTCAGCTCGATGACGTCTCGTGAACTCCGATCCAGCAGAGCTTCACGGGTGAGTTTCGTTAGCACGACGGCGTGATGACGGTGATGATGTTGCTACCGACGCAGGGCTTCGCCTAAGCATCGCTACGATATGATCGAGGTGGAATATGGTGGAGGGGGCACCACACACGGCTAAGAGACCAGAGATCAATTGTTGTGTCTCCAAGGGGTGCCCCCCTCCCCGTATATAAAGGAGTGGAGGAGGGGGAGGGGGCCGGCCTCCCTAGGCGCGCCCCATGAGGAGTCCTACTCCCACCGGGAGTAGGACTCCCCCCTTCCAAGTGGGAGTAGGAGAGGAGAGGGAAGGAGAGAGAGGGGGAAAGGAAAGGGGGGCGCCGCCCCCCTCCTTGTCCAATTCGGACTGGGGGGAAGGGGGCGCACGGCTGCCCTTGGCCGCCCCTCCTCTTCTCCACTAGGGCCCAATAGGCCCATTAGTCTCCCCGGGGGGTTCCGGTAACCCCCCGGTACTCCGGTATATGTCCGAAACTCCCCGAAACCATTCCGGTGTCTGAACATAGTCGTCCAATATATCGATCTTTACGTCTCGACCATTTCGAGACTCCTCGTCATGTCCGTGATCACATCCGGGACTCCGAACTACCTTCGGTACATCAAAACACATAAACTCATAATACAATCGTCACCGAAACTTTAAGCGTGCGCACCCTACGGGTTCGAGAACTGTGTAGACATGACCGAGACATGTCTCCGGTCAATAACCAATAGCGGAACCTGGATGCTCATATTGGCTCCTACATATTCTACGAAGATCTTTATCGGTCAAACCGCATAACAACATACGTTGTTCCCTTTGTCATCGGTGTGTTACTTGCCCGAGATTCGATCGTCGGTATCTCAATACCTAGTTCAATCTCGTTACCGGCAAGTCTCTTTACTCGTTCCGTAATACATCATCTCGCAACTAACTCATTAGTTACAATGCTTGCAAGGCTTATAGTGACGTGTATTATCGAGTGGGCCCAGAGACACCTCTCCGACAATCGGAGTGACAAATCCTAATCTCGGAATACGCCAACCCAACAAGTACCTTCGGAGACACCTGTACTCCGAAAAATACCCGAATCACTCGGAACCTTTCCAATGTCCGAATATAGTCGTCCAATATATCGATCTTTACGTCTCGACCATTTCGAGACTCCTCGTCATGTTCCCGATCTCATCCGGGACTCCGAACTCCTTCGGTACATCAAAACTCATAAACTCATAATAAAACTGTCATCGTAACGTTAAGCGTGCGGACCCTACGGGTTCGAGAACTATGTAGACATGACCGAGACACGTCTCTGGTCAATAACCAATAGCGGGACCTGGATGCCCATATTGGCTCCCACATATTCCACGAAGATCTTTATCGGTCAAACCGCATAACAACATACGTTGTTCCCTTTGTCATCGGTATGTTACTTGCCCGAGATTCGATCGTCGGTATCTTAATACCTAGTTCAATCTCATTACCGGCAAGTCTCTTTACTCGTTCAGTAATACATCATCTCGCAACAAACTCATTAGTTGCAATGCTTGCAAGGCTTAAGTGATGTGCATTACCAAGAGGGCCCAGAGATACCTCTCCCTCAATCGGAGTGACAAATCCTAATCTCGAAATACGCCAACCCAACAAGTACCTTCGGAGACACCTGTAGAGCACCTTTATAATCACCCAGTTACGTTGTGACGTTTGGTAGCACACAAAGTGTTCCTCCGGTAAACGGGAGTTGCATAATCTCATAGTCATAGGAACATGTATAAGTCATGAAGAAAGCAATAGCAACATACTAAACGATCGAGTGCTAAGCTAACGGAATGGGTCAAGTCAATCACATCATTCTCCTAATGATGTGATCCCGTTAATCAAATGACAACTCATGTCTATGGCTAGGAAACATAACCATCTTTGATCAACGAGCTAGTCAAGTAGAGGCATACTAGTGACACTTTGTTTGTCTATGTTTTCACACAAGTATTATGTTTCCGGTTAATACAATTCTAGCATGAATAATAAACATTTATCATGATATAAGGAAATAAATAATAACTTTATTATTTACTCTAGGGCATATTTCCTTCATGTACTAGGTAAAACTTCTTCTTAGAAAAAAAAGAATACGTTTGACCAAGTTCATAAAAGCTATACACCAAAATTTCAAAAAAAAACCACATAAGATCCTTTATGAACCAAGCCAATTTTATAAGCTTGGTCACTTAGAGAAGTTTGATTTGGGACAAAAGTAGAATTGCAATTATTTTGGGAAGGCAAAGTATCTTATTCTCCCAATTGCTATTTATTTTCTACGGTTACAGATGCAAAAAAATCAGTTCAGCATTTGCATCTATGAGTTTAGCTATATAATATACTACAAATATTTGGCGCGCTATGCTGCGCGGTCGGTGTTGTTGGGATCTCATAAAAAAGGTTTAGTGTGACTGTGAGGGGAGATAATGAAGTGTGTTCCCTTTTTTTATAATGCGATATTTTGATGGTTCTTTCTGGGGTATAATAATATGTTATTTGCAAACTAACCCGCACGTATGCAGGTAAGTTTCTTGCAGCCGTGACCACATGTATTGTATTGGTGTTACAGTGTCGCATGTTTGCAGTTATGTTTTGTCAGGTGGTGAGAGGCTGCGAGACTGGTGTATTTTTATAAGCTGGTTGTTGTAGGGATTTGAGAAATCATTGACCAGTCAAAATCATGAATCAAATTCAAAATTAAACACCTCAATTGAATGCGAGAGTTACATGAGATTGACAAACTCAAAAATTATAAACTCAATCCAAAATCATATTGGTTCTATAGTACTACATGTTGGTGTTCTTTTTGTCAGGTTATGAGAGCATGCGCGAGACTGATATATTTTATAAGTTGGCTGCTGCCGATTGATTTGAGAAATCATTGACCAGTCAAAATCATGAACAAAATTTAAAATTGAACACCTCACTTGAATGAGAGAGTTCCTTGGAAAATTGTTGACCAAGTCAAAATTAAGAATCCAATCCAAAACCAATGTCCTTAGTTGAGAGATGCCTTCTCTCCCTATGGAGCTTAGTGATATGGTAGATATTTTTTTATTAGTACTAATTGTTTACTCATTATTATAATTGCAAAAGTTATACTCCCTCCGTTCCTAAATATAAGTCTTTTTAGACATTTCAAATGGACTACAACATACGGATGTATGTACACATATTTTAGAGTGTAGATTCACTTATTTTGCTCCGTATGTAGTCACTTGTTGGAATCTCTAAAAGACTTATATTTAGAAACGGAGGAAGTAGTAATTTGGGGAGTTTCACTTAGGTTGGAGGATTAATGGATGCGCAATGCTAGACCTACAGGAGATTAGTTACATGTTTAACAGACAGATCAACATGGGGGGTTATGATTGGACATAGGGAGAGAGAAGGGCCCACCCTGGTGAAATTAGGGGGGGGGATTATTAGTTGGAAGATTACGTAAAACTTGTGTAAACCATTCGTATGTGTAGGATTATTGCACGTGGATTCCTTGGGAATATGGGCTCAAAATTTTGTGGCAAAGCACTTCAGGACTCGCCTAAAGTAGGGTTTTGGCCTTTTGGTCCATAATCCGCTGAGAGTGAATGAAGATCTTATTCGACACACATTCTGTCCTCATGACGTGGATGCGTCTTCCTATTACAAAACAGTAAAACTGAGAGACCTACGAGGCTCCACAGCGCTTTGGCGTTGCTAGCCGTAGGATCGCGATCACGTCGTCTGTACGTTTGTTTGGGCTGCTGCTCCGCAGAACCATCTACGCCACCTGTGGTTAATTGGGCCTTGATTGCTTATTGGGCCTGTGAACTGGTTTTAGCGAACGAAGCGTAAAACATACTAGCTGCGTGTGTAGCCTAAAATACGTAGATGCGTATGCCCGCATAGCAGCGCCACCCAGCTATTCTTGTATTCGGTGCTAAAAAATCTATTCTTGTATTTGTTTCGTCACATCTTTCATATGCTCTATTTATTTAAAAAACCTGAGTAGTCACCTGGCTAATTCTATTCCCGGTGATGTCATTACTTTGTCATATAAAATATGCATGTTAGGTCATGCAAATTTAATTCATATCTTTTACATTTTCAAAAGTTTACACGATATTTTATCATTCTATTGTAACATGGGCGGGCGCAGCAACACGCGTCATCATGGTCTAGTAATTTATAGTGAAGATTTTGTGGTTTGGTACGGTGAAAAGTCTAGCTTTGTTTTTTGCTCAGCGCATACTTCATGGCTATGCATGCAGCGGGTTATGGAGTGACCGTCTATTGGGTCACTCAACATATGGTTTGTAGGAAATTTTGGACATCTTGCTATCATACATTCCACACAAAAAAAGGTGTTTTTTCTACTAGTCCAACATAGCATGGTATCAGCATCCCACGTCCACCTCATAGGGTTACCGCCCGCATTTGTGCCACTCCCCGCGGGGCGGCTCGAGCGAACCCTAGCCGCCGCCCGCACTCCTCCCCTTCAATCACCCGTCGCCGTCGGACGAGGCTGGCAGGCAAAAGCCCTGCCCGGCGGAGGGCAATCAATTGGCCCTCGTCTCCTCGTCCTCGTGGCAGATCTCCGGCCTGTAGCGTGGTTGCGACCCTAAACGTTGGCCTTGAGTGAGGCGGAGCTTGATCCTGGGGCAGCGGCCTCGGAGCGGTGGTGGTCGGGGTGGTGGTGGCTGTGAGGGCAGCCGACGATGGCCCGACGACGGTGCTATATATGGTCACGGTGCCTGTTGGGGAACGTAGTAATTTCAAAAACTTCCTACGCACACGCAAGATCATGGTGATGCATAGCAACGAGAGGGGAGAGTGTTGTCCACGTACCCTCGTAGACCGAAAGCGGAAGCATTAACACAACGCGGTTGATGTAGTCGTACGTCTTCACGATCCGACCGATCAAGTACCGAACGCACGGCACCTCCGAGTTCAGCACACGTTCAGCTCGATGACGTCCCTCGAACTCCGATCCAGCCGAGTGTTGAGGAAGAGTTTCGTCAGCACGACGGCGTGGTGACGATGATGATGTTCTACCGACGCAGGGCTTCGCCTAAGCACCGCTACGATATTATCGAGGTGTAATATGGTGGAGGGGGGCACCGCACACGGCTAAGAGATCAATAGATCAATTGTTGTGTCTATGGGGTGCCCCCCTTCCCCCGTATATAAAGGAGCAAGGGGGAGGCGGCCGGCCTAGGAGGAGGGCGCGCCAAGGGGGGAGTCCTACTCCCACCGGGAGTAGGACTCCTCCTTTCCTTGTTGGAGTAGGAGAAGGGAAGGGAGAAGGAGAAGGAAGGAAGGGGGCGCCCCCCCCCCTCCCTAGTCCAATTCGGACTAGTCCATGGGGAGGGGTGCGGCCACCCTTTGGGGCCTTTCTCTCCTTTTCCGTATGGCCCATTAAGGTCCAATACGAATTCCCGTAACTCTCCGGTACTCCGAAAAATACCCGAATCACTCGGAACCTTTCCAATGTCCGAATATAGTCGTCCAATATATCGATCTTTATGTCTCGACCATTTCGAGACTCCTCGTCATGTTCCCGATCTCATCCGGGACTCCGAACTCCTTCGGTACATCAAAACTCATAAACTCATAATAAAACTGTCATCGTAACGTTAAGCGTGCGGACCCTACGGGTTCGAGAACTATGTAGACATGACCGAGACACGTCTCTGGTCAATAACCAATAGCGGGACCTGGATGCCCATATTGGCTCCCACATATTCCACGAAGATCTTTATCGGTCAAACCGCATAACAACATACGTTGTTCCCTTTGTCATCGGTATGTTACTTGCCCGAGATTCGATCGTCGGTATCTTAATACCTAGTTCAATCTCGTTACCGGCAAGTCTCTTTACTCGTTCAGTAATACATCATCTCGCAACAAACTCATTAGTTGCAATGCTTGCAAGGCTTAAGTGATGTGCATTACCAAGAGGGCCCAGAGATACCTCTCCCTCAATCGGAGTGACAAATCCTAATCTCGAAATACGCCAACCCAACAAGTACCTTCGCAGACACCTGTAGAGCACCTTTATAATCACCCAGTTACGTTGTGACGTTTGGTAGCACACAAAGTGTTCCTCCGGTAAACGGGAGTTGCATAATCTCATAGTCATAGGAACATGTATAAATCATGAAGAAAGCAATAGCAACATACTAAACGATCGAGTGCTAAGCTAACGGAATGGGTCAAGTCAATCACATCATTCTCCTAATGATGTGATCCCGTTAATCAAATGACAACTCATGTCTATGGCTAGGAAACATAACCATCTTTGATCAACGAGCTAGTCAAGTAGAGGCATACTAGTGACACTGTTTGTCTATGTATTCACACATGTATCATGTTTCCGGTTAATACAATTCTAGAATGAATAATAAACATTTATCATGATATAAGGAAATAAATAATAACTTTATTATTGCCTCTAGGGCATATTTCCTTCAGTCTCCCACTTGCACTAGAGTCAATAATCTAGATTACACAGTAATGATTCTTACACCCATGGAGCCTTGGTGCTGATCATGTTTTGCTCGTGGAAGAGGCTTAGTCAACGGGTCTGCAACATTCAGATCCGTATGTATCTTGCAAATTTCTATGTCTCCCACCTGGACTAAATCCCGGATGGAATTAAAGCGTCTTTTGATGTGCTTGGTTCTCTTGTGAAATCTGGATTCCTTTGCTAATGCAATTGCACCAGTATTGTCACAAAAGATTTTCATTGGACCCGATGCACTAGGTATGACACCTAGATCGGATATGAACTCCTTCATCCAGACTCCTTCATTTGCTGCTTCCGAAGCAGCTATGTACTCCGCTTCACATGTAGATCCCGCCACGACGCTTTGTTTAGAACTGCACCAATTGACAGTTGCACCGTTCAATGTAAACACGTATCCGGTTTGCAATTTAGAATCGTCCGGATCAATGTCAAAGCTTGCATCGACGTAACCATTTACGATGAGCTCTTTGTCACCTCCATAAACGAGAAACATATCCTTAGTCCTTTTCAGGTATTTCAGGATGTTCTTGACCGCTGTCCAGTGATCCACTCCTGGATTACTTTGGTACCTTCCTGCTAGACTTATAGCAAGGCATACATCAGGTCTGGTACACAGCATTGCATACATGATAGAGCCTATGGCTGAAGCATAGGGGACATCTTTCATCTTCTCTCTATCTTCTGTAGTGGTCGGGCATTGAGTCTTACTCAACTTCACACCTTGTAACACAGGCAAGAACCCTTTCTTTGCTTGATCCATTTTGAACTTCTTCAAAACTTTGTCAAGGTATGTGCTTTATGAAAGTCCAATTAAGCGTCTTGATCTATCTCTATAGATCTTGATGCCCAATATATACGCAGCTTCACCGAGGTCTTTCATTGAAACTCTTATTCAAGTATCCCTTTATGCTATCCAGAAATTCTATATCATTTCCAATCAGCAATATGTCATCCACATATAATATCAGAAATGCTACAGAGCTCCCACTCACTTTCTTGTAAATACAGGCTTCTCCAAAAGTCTATACAAAACCAAATGCTTTGATCACACTATCAAAGCGTTTATTCCAACTCCGAGAGGCTTGCACCAGTCCATAAATGGATCGCTGGAGCTTGCACACTTTGTTAGCTCCCTTTGGATTGATAAAACCTTCAGGTTGCATCATATACAACTCTTCTTCCAGAAATCCATTCAGGAATGCAGTCTTTACATCCATTTGCCAAATTTCATAATCATAAAATGCGGAAATTGGTAACATGATTCGGACGGACTTAAGCATCGCTACGGGTGAGAAGGTCTCATCGTAGTCAATCCCTTGAACTTGTCGAAAACCTTTCGCAACAAGTCGAGCTTTATAGACAGTAACATTACCGTCAGCGTCAGTCTTCTTCTTGAAGATCCATTTATTCTCAATTGCTTGCCGATCATCAGGCAAGTCAACCAAAGTCCATACTTTGTTCTCATACATGGATCCCATCTCGGATTTCATGGCCTCGAGCCATTTTGCGGAATCTGGGCTCACCATCGCTTCTTCATAGTTTGTAGGTTCGTCATGGTCTAGTAACATAACCTCCAGAACAGGATTACCGTACCACTCTGGTGCGGATCTTACTCTGGTTGACCTACGAGGTTCAGTAATAACTTGATCTGAAGTTTCATGATCATCATCATTAACTTCCTCACTAATTGGTGTAGGCGTCGCAGAAACCGGTTTCTGTGATGAACTACTTTCCAATAAGGGAGCAGCTACAGTTACCTCATCAAGTTCTACTTTCCTTCCACTCACTTCTTTCGAGAGAAACTCCTTCTCCAGAAAAATTCTGAATTTAGCAACAAAAGTTTTTCCTTCGGATCTGTGATAGAAGGTGTACCGAACAGTTTCCTTTGGGTATCCTATGAAGACACATTTCTTCGATTTGGGTTTGAGCTTATCAGGTTGAAATTTTTTCACATGAGAATCGCAGCCCCAAACTTTAAGAAACGACAACTTTGGTTTCTTGCCAAACCACAGTTCATAAGGCGTCGTCTCAGCGGATTTTGATGGTGCCCTATTTAACGTGAATGCAGTCGTCTCTAAAGCATAACCCCAAAACGATAGCGGTAAATCAGTAAGAGACATCATAGATCGCACCATATCTAGTAAAGTACGATTACGAGTTCGGACACACCATTACGCTGTGGTGTTCCGGGTGGCGTGAGTTGCGAAACTATTCCGTATTGTTTTAAATGAAGACCAAACTCATAACTCAAATATTCTCCTCCACGATCAGATCGTAGAAATTTTATTTTCTTGTTACGATGATTTTCAACTTCACTCTGAAATTCTTTGAACTTTTCAAATGTTTCAGACTTATGTTTCATTAAGTAGATATACCCATATCTGCTCAAATCATCTGTGAAGGTGAGAAAATAACGATATCCGCCACGAGCCTCAATATTCATCGGACCACATACATCTGTATGTATGATTTCCAACAAATCTGTTGCTCTCTCCATAGTTCCGGAGAACGGTGTTTTAGTCATCTTGCTCATGAGGCACGGTTCGCAAGTACCAAGTGATTCATAATCAAGTGGTTCCAAAAGTCCATCAGTATGGAGTTTCTTCATGCGCTTTACACCGATATGACCGAAACGGCAGTGCCACAAATAAGTTGCACTATCATTATCAACTCTACATCTTTTGGCTTCAATATTATGAATATGTGTATCACTCCTATCGAGATTCAACAAAAATAGACCACTCTTCAAGGGTGCATGACCATAAATGATATTACTCATATAAATAGAGCAACCATTATTCTCTGATTTAAATGAATAACCGTCTCGCATCAAACAAGATCCAGATATAATGTTCATGCTTAACACTGGCACCAAATAACAATTATTTAGGTCTAAAACTAATCCCGAAGGTAGATGTAGAGGTAGCATGCCGACCGCGATCACATCGACTTTGGAACCATTTCCCACGCGCATCGTCACCTCGTCCTTAGCCAATCTTCGCTTAATCCGTAGCCCCTGTTTCGAGTTGCAAATATTAGCAACAGAACCAGTATCAAATACCCAGGTGCTACTGCGAGCATTAGTAAGGTACACATCAATAACATGTATATCACATATACCTTTGTTCACCTTGCCATCCTTCTTATCCGCCAAATACTTG
The DNA here is from genome assembly GCF_002575655.3 of Aegilops tauschii subsp. strangulata. Classification (NCBI taxonomy): domain Eukaryota; kingdom Viridiplantae; phylum Streptophyta; class Magnoliopsida; order Poales; family Poaceae; genus Aegilops; species Aegilops tauschii. The sequence goes on along the minus strand of NC_053036.3, from coordinate 626,956,519 downwards.
GGGCAGTTCTGCTTCCAGTGACCAGTCTGCTTGCAGTAGAAGCACTCAATCTCAGGCTTAGGTCCAGACTTGGGTTTCTTCTCCTGAACAACAACTTGCTTGCTGTTTTTCTTGAAGTTCCCCTTCTTCTTCCCTTTGTCCTTTTTCTTGAAACTAGTGGTCTTATTGACCATCAACACTTGATGCTCCTTTTTGATTTCTACCTCCGCAGCCTTTAGCATTGCGAAGAGCTCGGGAATCATCTTATCCATCCCTTGCATGTTATAGTTCATCACGAAGCTCTTGTAGCTTGGTGGCAGTGATTGAAGAATTCTGTCAATGACGCTATCATCCGGAAGATTAACTCCCAGTTGAATCAAGTGATTATTATACCCAGACATTTTGAGTATATGCTCACTGACAGAACTATTCTCTTCCATCTTGCAGCTATAGAACTTATTGGAGACTTCATATCTCTCAATCCGGGCATTTGCTTGAAATATTAACTTCAACTCCTGGAACATCTCATATGCTCCATGACGTTCAAAACGTCGTTGAAGACCCGGTTCTAAGCCGTAAATCATGGCACACTGAACTATCAAGTAGTCATCAGCTTTGCTCTGCCAGACGTTCATAACATCTGGTGTTGCTCCTGCAGCAGGCCTGGCACCCAGCGGTGCTTCCAGGATGTAATTCTTCTGTGTAGCAATGAGGATAATCCTCAAGTTACGGACCCAGTCCGTGTAATTGCTACCATCATCTTTCAACTTTGCTTTCTCAAGGAACGCATTAAAATTCAACGGAACAACAGCACGGGCCATCTATCTACAATTAACATAGACAAGCAAGATACTATCAGGTACTAAGTTCATGATAAATTCAAGTTCAATTACTCATATTACTTAAGAACTCCCACTTAGATAGACATCCCTCTAATCCTCTAAGTGATCACGTGATCCATATCAATTAAACCATGTCCGATCATCACGTGAGATGGAGTAGTTTCAACAGTGAACATCACTATGTTGATCATATCTACTATATGATTCACGCTCGACCTTTCGGTCTCCGTGTTCCGAGGCCATATCTGTTATATGCTAGGCTCGTCAAGTTGAACCTGAGTATTCCGCGTGTGCAACTGTTTTGCACCCGTTGTATTTGAACGTAGAGCCTATCACACCCGATCATCACGTGGTGTCTCAGCACGAAGAACTTTCGCAACGGTGCATACTCAGGGAGAACACTTATACTTTGATAATTTAGTGAGGGATCATCTTATAATGCTACCGTCAATCAAAGCAAGATAAGATGCATAAAAGATAAACATCACATGCAATCAATATAAGTGATATGATATGGCCACCATCATCTTGTGCTTGTGATCTCCATCTCCGAAGCACCGTCATGATCACCATCGTCACCGGCGCGACACCTTGATCTCCATCGTAGCATCATTGTCGTCTCGCCAATCTTATGCTTCTACGACTATCGCTACCGCTTAGTGATAAAGTAAAGCATTACAGGGCGATTGCATTGCATACAATAAAGCGACAACCATATGGCTCCTACCAGTTGCCGATAACTCGGTTACAAAACATGATCATCTCATACAATAAATTTAGCATCATGCTTTGACCATATCACATCACAACATGCCCTGCAAAAACAAGTTAGACGTCCTCTACTTTGTTGTTGCAAGTTTTACGTGGCTGCTACGGGCTTAGCAAGAACCGTTCTTACCTACGCATCAAAACCAGAACGATAGTTTGTCAAGTTGGTGCTGTTTTAACCTTCGCAAGGACCGGGCGTAGCCACACTCGGTTCAACTAAAGTTGGAGAAACTGACACCCGCCAACCACCTGTGTGCAAAGCACGGCGGTAAAACCAGTCTCGCGTAAGCGTACGCGTAATGTCGGTCCGGGCCGCTTCATCCAACAATACCGCCGAACCAAAGTATGACATGCTGGTAAGCAGTATGACTTATATCGCCCACAACTCGCTTGTGTTCTACTCGTGCATATGACATCTACGCATAAAACCAGGCTCGGATGCCACTGTTGGGGAACGTAGTAATTTCAAAAATTTCCTACGCACACGCAAGATCATGGTGATGCATAGCAACAAGAGGGGAGAGTGTTGTACACGTACCCTCATAGACCGAAAGCGGAAGCATTAACACAACGCGGTTGATGTAGTCGTACGTCTTCACGATCCGACCGATCAAGTACCGAACGCACGGCACCTCCGAGTTCAGCACACGTTCAGCTCGATGATGTCCCTCGAACTCCGATCCAGCCGAGTGTTGAGGGAGAGTTTCGTCAGCACGACGGCGTGGTGACGATGATGATGTTCTACCGACGCAGGGCTTCGCCTAAGCACCGCTACGATATTATCGAGGTGTAATATGGTGGAGGGTGGCACCGCACACGGCTAAGAGATCAATAGATCAATTGTTGTGTCTATGGGGTGCCTCCCTGCCCCTGTATCTAAAGGAGCAAGGGGGAGGCGGCCGGCCTAGGAGGAGGGCGCGCCAAGGGGGGAGTCCTACTCCCACCGGGAGTAGGACTCCTCCTTTCCTTGTTGGAGTAGGAGAAGGGAAGGGAAAAGGAGAAGGAAGGAAGGGGGCGCCCCCCCCCCCTCCCTAGTCCAATTCGGACTAGTCCATGGGGAGGGGTGCGGCCACCCTTTGGGGCCTTTCTCTCCTTTCCCGTATGGCCCATTAAGACCCAATACGAATTCCCGTAACTCTCCGGTACTCCGAAAAATACCCGAATCACTCGGAACCTTTCCGATGTCCGAATATAGTCGTCCAATATATCGATCTTTACGTCTCGACCATTTCGAGACTCCTCGTCATGTCCCCGATCTCATCCGGGACTCCGAACTCCTTCGGTACATCAAAACTCATAAACTCATAATAAAACTGTCGTCGTAACGTTAAGCGTGCGAACCCTACGGGTTCGAGAACTATGTAGACATGACCGAGACACGTCTCTGGTCAATAACCAATAGCGGGACCTGGATGCCCATATTGGCTCCCACATATTCTACGAAGATCTTTATCGGTCAAACCGCATAACAACATACGTTGTTCCCTTTGTCATCGGTATGTTACTTGCCCGAGATTCGATCATCGGTATCCCAGTTACGTTGTGACGTTTGGTAGCACACAAAGTGTTCCTCCGGTAAACGGGAGTTGCATAATCTCATAGTCATAGGAACATGTATAAGTCATGAAGAAAGCAATAGCAACATACTAAACGATCGAGTGCTAAGCTAACGGAATGGGTCAAGTCAATCACATCATTCTCCTAATGATGTGATCCCGTTAATCAAATGACAACTCATGTCTATGGCTAGGAAACATAACCATCTTTGATCAACGAGCTAGTCAAGTAGAGGCATACTAGTGACACTCTGTTTGTCTATGTATTCACACATGTATCATGTTTCCGGTTAATACAATTCTAGCATGAATAATAAATATTTATCATGATATAAGGAAATAAATAATAACTTTATTATTGCCTCTAGGGCATATTTCCTTCAGTGCCCTCATTCTTCGGGTCGACATGCCGATTGAGTGGGATCTGCTGTGGCTTGAGGCTGGGAGGTGATGTCTAGTGTCTACCGGCGGCTGCTGCTGCATGGCAGCACGATAACCAGTAGTTAGTTAGGGGAAGAACTAGCACGCTAGGTACTGCCGACGACGAGGAAGGGTAGGCGTGACTACCAATGAAAACTAAGCCGACTTCGGTCATGGCGAGCGACGGCGGCGTCTACACGCTATTACCTTGATGAAGGTATCATCATTGCAGGTTTCGTCTCCTCCCTCGGGCTACTCTGGAGGAAACCCTAGACCCGGGTCTCCCGGATCGAACGATGGCGACGCTTAGCATAGTTTTCCCTCATGGGAGCATCGTTTTGGAGCAGCCGCTAGAGGGGTCAGGAAGTGGAGCGGTGTCCTATACACCGCCTTCAACGACGGGTCTCGGCGACATGGCGCAGTGGAGTCTCGGCTACGGATGCATCTTGATGGATGAACACAGTGGAGGCGCCATTTGGCGCCATAGCGGTGTCGACGGCTGGCTTGGCAAGGATAATGCGAATCTCTAGCTTGAAGATGAGTCGACTGTTCGATGATGGTGGCAGCTTCTGAAGTGTGTGCATGTTGTGCGCGCTTATGGTCTACTGGAACGGAATTGTGCTCCGGTACGCCATGCAGGTGGCTCGGTGATGACCACAGTTTTAGATGATGGGGCGTAGTGATGACATCCTCATTGTCGAGTTTGTAGGTGTGAAGTGGTGGCTTCAAGATGTTTCATGTATATTTTTGATAGACTTTTATTGGATAATTTAATAAAGATGACTCTGTGCATCTTTTGATGCATCCGAGGTTTCAACCTTTTTTTATAAAAAGAACAAAGAAAAACATAGCAGGATGAGGCTGGCGCAAGTAATATGGATGTTTCTTTCCCCGCAAAAAAAAAGGATGCTTCTTCCTAACGTGTCATGTTTGTTGGCGTAAGGATGAGGATGATCTTCATGCTCTAGTTGTGTGACCATGATCTACAAGCATCATTTGCAGGCGGTTCAGCATAATAGCATGGCATCACCTAGAATAGGATTAGCGTTGCATCATTTCAAAAGCCCCTGCCCCTTCAAGCCGAAAAGTAGAGATGAACAAGTCATCACCCAAAAAATGCACCTCCACGAACTGAAACTGAGGAGGCCGCCCTCATACACGACGACGACGTGGTTGTTGGTTCAGACTTTAGAGTGACGGGTCCGGTACATGCGTGCACCGCACCTACGCGCTGGTCCGGGAATAAACTTGCCCCCAACAATGCTTAACTTACCAGAATATGTCACGTGTGAACCTGCAACCAGTAACAATCAACCTAGGTATTGTCCTGTTACACCTTGCACCGGTGTTTATATAAGTTTAAATAATTTTGATAGCAAAATAGCTGGAGTAGCTCAGTTGGTTAGAGCGTGTGGCTGTTAACCACAAGGTCGGAGGTTCGAGCCCTCCTTCTAGCGATTTTTGATTTTTTTTTAATTTCTGTCAACCAACATCATATATGCATCAAATTTTGCCCCAAAAAAGAAAAACAATAATATATACCTTTTTTGTTATTTTAAGCTCTTGGTGACCAACATCATATATGCATGAAATTATGCCCCCCAAAAAAACATTGCAGTATCATGTATGGTCACAGAAAGGACCTATACTTTTTTGTGTTTTTTTTTTAACTTCTGGTGACCAACATCATATATGCATCAAACTTTGCCTCACACAAAAAAACCATTGCAGATCTTGTATGTTTACAGAAACTACCTCTTGGCAAGACTAGGGTTTTAAAAGATATTTCCTTTCATCCCGAGGTAACTAGATTTGTATTTTTTACAAGACCCTTGCATTAACAGAGCATGTTTCTCTTCAGGAGGCCAACAACTCTCCCAGACCTAATGCAAGTACCCTTCTCTATCCCAACCAGTCCCCCCAAAACTACTAAGTATTTTCTGTAGTTACGCCAAGTCTGTTTGAGTTTAGGATAATTCATGTCTCCGTTCATAGACAAAAATGATCATATGGAGCTTGGCCCCAAGAGTGGATTACCAGTGAATTGATGTTCCATATTGGATTGTGTGCTACTACTAGGCTTCTTTAGTTCTTAGTATTTTTTGTGCCACCCGTCACACTTTTATGGTATCACTGTGTTTCTTAGTTTGTATAAATTTAGTAATAAATTGTTCGGTTGTATGCATCGACGAAGCATAGGGTTGGAATGATGAAAGCTTTTGGTTTTTTTTACCACATCTCCAATCTCGTGGGCAGACATCAACGTTTAAAAAATCGATACCTTCACGACGTCCATTTGCAATCACTTGAGATGGAATTCATTATGGAAGAGATCTGCGAGGTCATCACATGGAGCTGCCGCCACTGAAAGTGCATGTCCTGGTTGGACACACAATTAACCCTCGATCATCTTTGTTGCCAAAACATTCAGTTTTTTTGAATTTTTCTACCAACTTCTTTTTAATTACTATTCAACCACATGAACATTACATGCCGCCGTAGGGGGCAGCAGCATGTATTGTTTACCATCCCCGTTTTCATTTCGGCTCGTGAAAATCGTCGCATGGATAAGCAGTTGATAACCCACAAGTATAGGAAATCAATTGTAGCCTCTTTCAATAAGTAAGAGTCTCGAATCCAACGAGAGAGCCCCCTCCCCCTCCTTCTTCTTCTTCCTTGACCTTCTCCCTAGATGGGAGAAGGGTTTCCCCTCTGGTCCATGGTCTCCATGGCGTGGGAGGGGCGAGAGCCCCTCTGGTATTGGATCTGTCTCTCTGTCTCTCTCTGTTTCAGCGCTCCTGATTCTGCTCTTTCACCGTTTCTTAAATTCCCGGAGAACCGTAACTCCGATTGGGCTGAATTTTGGACACGATCTCTATCTGGATATTAGCTTTCTTGCGGCGAAAGAAGGGCACCAACCGCCTTATGGGGTGGCCACGAGGGCCCAGGGTGCGCCTGACCCCCTAGGGGCGCCCCCCTGCCTCGTGGCCCCCTCGGGCATCGTCTCGCGTTGATTCTTCTTCCCAAAAATCACATATATTCCAAAAAAAATCTCTGTCAGTTTTATCCCGTTTGGACTCTGTTTGATATGGATTTTCTGCGAAACAAAAAACATGCAACAAACAGGAACTGGCACTGGGCACTGGATCAATATGTTAGTCCCAAAAATAGTATAAAAAGTTGCCAAAAGTATATGAAAGTTGTAGAATATTGGCATGAAAGAATCAAAAATTATAGATACGACGGAGACGTATCAGAATCCCCAAGCTTAATTCCTACTCGCCCTCGAGTAGGTAAATGATAAAAAAGATAATTTTTGATGTAGAATGCTACCTAACATAATCTTGATCATGTAATCTAATCATGGCATGAATATTAAGACACGAGTGATTCAAAGCAATAGTCTATTGACATTAAGACAATAATACTTCAAGCATACTAACCAAGCAATTATGTCCTCTCAAAATAACATAGCCAAAGAAAGCTCATCCCTACAAAATCATATAGTTTGGCCATGCTTCATTTTCGTCACACAAAATGCTCCCATCATGCACAACCTCGATGACAAGCCGAGCAATTGGTTCATACTTTTTAACGCGCTTCAGCCTTTTCAACCCTCACGCAATACAGGAGCGCAAGACATGGATATAGCACTATGGGTGAAATAGAATAGATGATGGAGGTTGTGTGAGAAGACAAAAAAGGATAAAGTCTCACATCGACGCGGCTAATCAACGGGCTATGGATATGCCCATCAATTGATGTCAATGTGAGGAGTAGGGATTGCCATGCAACGGATGCACTAAGAGCTATAAGTGTATGAAAGCTCAAATTGGAAACTAAGTGGGTGTGCATCCAACTTGCTTGCTCATGAAGACCTCGAGCATTTGAGGAAGCCCATCATCGGAATATACAAGCCAAGTTCTATAATGAAAATTCCCACTAGAGTATAAGAGTGATAACTCAAGAGACTCTCTATATGAAGAACATGGTGCTACTTTGAAGCACAAGTGTGATAAAAGGATAGTAACATTGCCCTTTTTTTCTTCTTCTTTTTCTCTTTTTTTGGCGGGCTTCTTTGGCCCCCTTTTCTTATTTAGGCTTCTTTGGCCTCTTTTTCCCATGGGGCAATGCTCTAATAATGATGATCATCACACTTTTATTTACTTACAACTCAATATTACAACTCGATACTAGAACAAAGATATGACTCTATATGAATGCCTCCGGCGGTGTACCGGGATGTGCAATGATCTAGCGTAGCAATGACATCGAAAAACGGACAAGCCATGAAAACATCATGCTAGCTATCTTACGATCATGCAAAGCAATATGACAATAAGTGCTCAAGTCATGTATATGATGATGGTGGAAGTTGCATGGCAATATATCTCGGAATGGCTATGGAAATGCCATGATAGGTATGGTGGCTGTTTTGAGGAAGATATAAGGAGGTTTATGTGTGATAGAGTGTATCGTATCATGGGGTTTGGATGCACCGGCGAAGTTTGCACCAACTCTCGAGGTGAGAAAGGGCAATGCACGGTACCGAAGAGGCTAGCAATGATGGAAAGGTGAGAGTGCGTATAATCCATGGACTCACATTAGTCATAAAGAACTCATATACTTATTGCAAAAGTTTATTAGCCCTCGAAGCAAAGTACTACTACGCATGCCCCTAGGGGGATAGATTGGTAGGAAAAGACCATCGCTCATCCCCGACCACAACTCATAAGGAAAGCAATCAAAGAACACCCCATGCTTCAAATTTGTCACACAACGTTTACCATACGTGCATGCTATGGGACTTGCAAACCTCAACACAAGTATTTCTCAATTTCACAATTACTCAACTAGCACGACTCTAATATCACCACCTTTATATCGCAAAACTATTGCAAGGAATCAAACATATCATATTCAGTGATCTACAAGTTTTATGTAGGATTTTATGACTAACCATGTGAATGACCAATTCCTATCATCTCTCTAAATAGATATAAGTGAAGCAAGAGAGTTTAATTCTTTGTACAAAAGATATGCCCACGCTCTAACAAATATAAGTGAAGCAAAAGAGCATTCTATAAATGGCGGTTTTCTATGTGAAGAGAAACAGGCAATCCAAACTTCAAATGATATAAGTGAAGCACATGAAGCATTCTATAAATCAACCAAGGACTATCTCATACCAGCATGGTGCATAAAAGAAAATGAAAAAACTGAATGCAAAAGATGCTCCAAGATTTGCACATATCGCATCAATGAAACGAATCCGAAAACATACTGATACCTGTTGAAGAAAGATGGGATGCCTTCCGGGGCATCCCCAAGCTTAGACGCTTGAGTCTCCTTGAATATTTACTTGGGGTGCCTTGGGCATCCCCAAGCTTGAGCTCTTGCCTCTCCTCCTTCTCCTCATACCGAGACCTCCTCGATCTTCGAACACTTCATCCACACAAAACTCAACAGAAAGCTCGGTAAGATCCGTTAGTATAATAAAGCAAATCACTACTCTAATACTGTTGCAAACCAATTCATATTTTGTTTTTGCACTGTAGCTACTGTAATATAATGTTTCCATGGCTTAATCCACTGATAGAAATCGATAATTTCATCAAAACAAGCAAACAATGCATCAAAAACAGAATCTGTTTTAAGGAGGAGAGTCTGTAGTAATCTGAACATTCACCATACCTCTGGTACTCCAAAAATTCTTCCAAAATTAGGAAAAAAATTGGATAGAAAGACAGTGCAAAAAGTTTCAGAACCGTTTGACGTTCTAGTAAAAAAATTAAAATCGCGCACGTTTCTGTTCTGCACCGCACAAACCAACAAGCAATGTAAACATCCTAAAGGCAAATCTTGGCACATTATTTTTATAATACAATGGAATTGTACAAGGGGATAATTATTTTTGTTGAAAATTTTCTGTAATCAAGGGTCACAAAGTTTCCATGGGCATGAACAAAGTTCAAGGCTAGCTCCCATTTTAACAATGCTCGTCTTTCTCACTTCCGCTTTTCTTTTTGAAAAAGTTTTAGGTTCCCCTCTTTATTATTTATTTATTTTTAAACTTTATAAAAGCACACAACAGAAATAAATGACTCTCTAAAACTTCCGGGTTATCTCCCTGGCAGCGCTTTCTTTAAAGCCATTAAGCTAGGCATACAGTGCTCAAGTAATGGATCCACCCGGATCCCAAGGTATATCAAAGCCAATTTTAATTAATAATGATTTGTTATTTAGTAGTGAGCACAAAGTAACATATATCATGCAACAACGAAGTCTAACTCTCTTCCTATGCATCGGCATGTCATAAAAGAACAATTCATGCACACAAAGTAAAGGCCAATGCATAGTATAAACAGTTTCTTGCAATTTTATCGTGTTGGAAACATAGAGAGGTGGAGATGTAGTTCCTCTCTCATAATAATTGCAAGTAGGAGCAGCAAGCACATGCACATTATATCTATCAAAATCATCATGTGTAGTAGTAAAACACAACCCATCAATATAATCCTTAATAAGGGCAAACTTCTCCGATATAGTGTAGTCGGGAGAATTCGAAAAGATAATAGGACTATCATGCGTGGGTGCAATAGCAACAATTTCATGTTTAACATAAGGAACTATAGCAAGTTCATATCCATAAGCATAATTCATATTGGCATCTTGGCCACAAGCATAGCAAGCATCACCAAAAAGGGATATTTCAAAAGAATCAACGGGATCATAACAGTCATCATAGCAATCATCCTTCAGTAAGCACGAAGGGAAATTAAACAATGTATGAGTTGAAGAGTTACTCTCATTAGAAGGTGGGCACGGGTAGCTAATCCGCTCTTCCTCCTTTTGTTCTTCGCTCTCCTCATCATCTTTTTCATCCAATGAGCTCACAGTTTCATCAATTTCTTCTTCCATAGACTCCTGCAAAATATTAGTCTCTTCTTGGACAGCGGAGACTCTCTCAATAAAATCATCAATATCGGAATTGAATTTATAATTCTCATAGCAATATTTAAGTATAGCAAAATTTTCAGCTCTGTAAACAGCATCATAAAGATTTTCACACTCTTTAAACAAAGATTCGATTTCATAAGCACCCATAAAAGCAATGAATTCCTCCATTTGTTCCACATCATAGTAATCATATATACCTTTAGCATAAGAAGCCAAGGTTTCATTATCATTAAATTTGCATGAAAAGGGAAGGTGTGGAGCCTTCATCCTAAAGCAACAAGTATAATCATATCTCAAGCATAGTTCCCGAGCATACCAATGCAACATATGAATTTGATCCCATAATAGTTTCCCTTTTTGAGTCAAGCGATAATCCCTAAAGTATTCACGTTGATCCAACGTGTCTCCCATTACATAATTGAATGGGGTTTTCTTAGGATTATTAAAGTAGTGCATAATATTTTTCACATAACCAGCATCGAGGGTTTTAGGAGGTTCCCCATCTCCTTGAGTAGCAAGTACACCTAAAATTTTGGTATTTCGTGTTCCATATCCATAACTAAAGATAGAGAACAACTTAGAACAAAGAATAAAAACTACTTAGTGATAAAGCAAACAAGCACACACGAGAATATTCACCCCACGCTATTGCTCCCCGGCAACGGCACCAGAAAAAGGTCTTGATAACCCACAAGTATAGGGGATCAATTGTAGCCTCTTTCGATAAGTAAGAGTGTCGAACCCAACGAGGAGCTAAAGGTAGAACAAATATTCCCTCAAGTTCTATCGACCATCGATACAACTCTACGCACGCTTAACGTTCGCTTTACCGGAAACAAGTATGAAACTAGAAGTACTTTGTAGGTGTTTTTGGATAGGTTTTCAAGATAATAAAGAGTGCGTAAATAAAAAGTAGGGGCTGTTTAGGTAAAGACACAACTAAATTTGTTTTAGTAGAGAGCTTTTGTCAACAAGAAAGTTATTTGTCCCTAGGCAATCGATAACTAGACCGGTAATCATTATTGCAACTTTATTTGAGGGAGAGGCATAAGATAACATACTTTCTCTTCTTGGATCATATGCACTTATGATTGGAACTCTAGCAAGAATCCGCAACTACTAAAAATCATTAAGGTAAAACCCAACCATAGCATTATAAGGCATCAAGTCCTCTTTACTCCCATACGCAAACAACCTACTTACTCGGGTCTGTGCTTCTGTCACTCACGCCACCCACCATAAGCAAATCATGAACATATTGCAAACCCTACAGCGGGGATCCCTCACGCTTGCGCGACACGGAGAGCACCATAGGACATCACCAATAATAAAACATGCAACTCAAACCAATCACGATCATCAATTAACCCATAGGACAAAACGGATCTACTCAAACATCATAGGATAGCCATACATCATTGGGAAATAATATATAGCGTTGAGCACCATGTTTAAGTAGAGATTACAGCAGGTAAAAGAGAGGTTACACCGCTGCATAGAGGGGGGGGAGAGTTGGTGATGACGGCGGTGAAGTTGTTGGTGTAGATTGCGGTGACGATGATGGCCCCGGCGGCGTTCCGGCGCCACCGGAAGTAAGGGGGAGAGAGCCCCCCCCTCCTTCTTCTTCCTTGACCTTCTCCCTAGATGGGAGAAGGGTTTCCCCTCTGGTCCATGGTCTCCATGGCGTGGGAGGGGCGAGAGCCCCTCCGATATTGGATCTGTCTCTCTGTCTCTCTCTGTTTCTGCGCTCCTGATTCTGCCCTTTCACCGTTTATTAAATTTCCGGAGATCCGTAACTCCGATTGGGATGAATTTTGGACACGATCTCTATCCGGATATTATCTTTCTTGCGGTTAAAGAAGGGCACCAACTGCCTTACGGGGTGGCCACGAGGGCCCAGGGCGCGCCCCTGCCTCGTGGCCCCCTCGGGCATCATCTCGCGTTGATTCTTCTTCCCAAAAATCACATATATTCCAAAAAAATTCTACGTCCGTTTTTATTCCATTTGGACTCCGTTTGATATGGATTTTCTGCGAAACAAAAACATGCAACAAACAGGAACTGGCACTGGGCACTGGATCAATATGTTAGTCCCAAAAATAGTATAAAAAGTTACCAAAAGTATATGAAAGTTGTAGAATATTGGCATGAAACAATAAAAAATTATAGATACGACGGAGACGTATCAGCAATGCATGAATAATACCTATCACCATCCCCTATGGTGGCAAGTGCCATGAGTCACCTAGCGCTGGTGCCATGGGAGTAGTAGTTTTGTCAATGATTTCCAAGGTGGCCCTTTCTGCCAAATCATTGACGTGGTTGTTCCTTTACGAAAAAAAATTGCTTCGATGACAACACTACCGATTTGTTAGTGGCAACTATAATGATGACAGTTGCAAGATCCTTTTTTGCACTTGACCGGACAATGTGCAATTGTGTCTGAGGAACCCATTAAGATTGAGATCCAACTAAGAGTAAAGCATGGAAAGAAGCTTGATTATTACATGCCATCGATCAGTTAGTTTTTCTCCCTTGATTGTGAGTATGGACATAATCTGCGTTTAGTCTAGTTGAGAATCACCTCTGCAAAACAGAGATATCACATCAGCAACTTTAGCAACCGGTTAAGGGCACCATCTTTGGTATCCATGTTGCGGATTCCTTGCCATTCGAACATGGACTAAGATTTTTCTGCTTTTCGCTACCTCCTGGCTGTATCGAATATGTTGTTGAGGTTGTAGTGGTCGTTCGATTGTCTCGAAGTCTCGATGTAAATTTTAGTATATGTGAATTGCTTTGTACTTTCAATGAATTTTTACAGTAGATCTTATCCTTCGCAAAAAGAGAAGAGCTCTGAGAAGAGGTTTATTTAGTCTTTCAATTGCTCTTTAAAATATCCATCGTGTATTTATGACTTTATGAGTTTATGACATGGGAAGTATCATATATCATGAAGTGTTGAAACCTCTTACAAAGTGGCAGTCTTATTTCTGTATTAGGATGTATTATATCATACGCAGATGCAAGTTTCCTTGTTTTTAAGAACATATAAGATACAAGTAGCACCAACCCTAGAATTTGTGCTCATGTATGGTTGCAATTCCTGGTCCTAAAAAAAGAACATATCAGTTTACCATTTTGTGTATTAGTACTAAAATCCTTAAAAAAAAAGCATCAACCATGGTACTCTTTGCAGTCACGTTACTTGTGTATGTTATTTTTTCTCATCAAAAGACATTTGATCTTGAAGATATCATAATGATTTGAAAATATTTTTGGCAAAAGAGCTAGAATAACTTAGTTGGCCAGACCATGTGGCTCTTTTTTTTTGCGGAAAAACTTTCAATCTATTCATCTTCAATCATGGTAGTACAACGGACACTAGAAATGATAAAAATTACATCCAGAACCGTAGACCACCTAGCGACGACTACAAGCACTGAAGTGAGCCGAAGGCGCACAGCTGTCATCGCCCCTCCCTCGCCAGAGCCGGGCAAACATTGTTGTAGTAGACAGTCAGGAAGTCGTCGTGCTAAGGCCCCATGGAACCAACACACCAGAACAGCAACCGCCGCAGATGAAGAGCGTAGATCAAAAGGATCCAACCTGAAGACACACGAACGAAGACGAACGACGAACAGATCCGAGCAAATCCACCAAAGACAGATCCGTCGGAGACACACCTCCACACGCCCACCGATGATGCTACACACATCACCGGAACGGGGACTAGACGGGGAGACCTTTATTCCATCTTCAGGGAGCCGCCGCCGTCTCGCCTTCCTGAGCAGGACACAAACCCTAACAAAGCTCGAAAAAAGATATGAAAGCGGAGCCCTCCCACTGGCAAAGGCCGAGATCCACTCCGCCTCCATGGCCCTAAGGCCACCGGAGACGAGACGGACCGGCGCCGGCGCCCGCGCCGATGGGAGGCAAAGAACCCTAGTTTTGGGGAGGCGGCGGCTGGCTACGTTGGAGGCGGCGGCTGGGTAGACCATATGGCTCTTAACCACAAGCTATGAGGTTCAAGCTCTCCTAGTGATTTCTATATATTTTTTCCTTGACTTTCTGATTTTATTTTTAATGTATATATTTTTTACTCATTAGTTTTCAACAAACACATGACACACACTATCTATTTGTTCATCAAACCATGCGACATCTTCGAGCGGATGAATATCTGATGTACTATTTTAGGACTCCATTTTGGTATAAATCATTAGCTTTGAACTTCGAAGGATAGGATTTCCAATTAAAAAATGCTTTCTTGTGTTGATAGCAAAAAGAAATAGCCATCCTAGAATCCACTGAATTCCATACGGATGGAGGAAATTAAAATCTCTCATATATGTGTGTACAGTTTCGTGTATTTTCCCTATGTGACATCCAAACACATTTTCAAAGAAAAAAAAAGGTTTCATATGGTTTTTCTTCCTAAAGATATTGATTGATTTTTAAGATATGTGAAATTCAATTGTCTTTCTTTTTCTATTTGCACTCTTTTGAGTTTTCACATTCCAATTGAGGTCTACTTTTCACGTTATCCTAATATATCTGTCACCTGATTTTTGTATTTTTTTCTCAACTTTATTATTTTATTTTTAATATTTTTTTTTACTCATCAGTTTTCAACAAACACATGACACACAGTACCTATTTGTTCATCAAACCACGCCACATCTTCGAACGGATGAATATTTGGTTGGGTTTCATGTACTATTTTAGGACTCCATTTTGGTATAAATCATTAGCTTTAAACTTCGAAGGATAGGATTTCCAATAAAAAATACTTTCTTGTGCTAATAGCAAAAAGAAATAGCTATCCTAGAATCCACTGAATTTCATACGGATGGAGGAAATTAAAATCTCTCATATATGTGTGTACAGTTTCGTGTATTTTCCCTATGTGACATCCAAATACATTTGCAAAGAAAAAAGGTTTCATATGGTTTTTCTTCCTAAAGATGTTGATTGATTTTTAAGATACGTGAAATTCAATTGTCTTTCTTTTCCTATTTGCACTCTTTTGAGTTTTCACATTCCAATTGAGGTCTACTTTTCACGTTATCCTAATATATCTGTCACCTGATTTTTGTATTTTTTCTCAACTTTCTTATTTTACTTTTAATGTATATATATGTTTATTCGTTAGTTTTCAACAACCACACGACACACACTATCTATTTTATTCACCGGTTTTCATCAAAGCACACAGACATCTTCGAACGATGAACATTGATTCGGTTTCATGTACTATTTTAGGACCCCATTTTGTAATAAATGATTAGCTTCGAAGGATAGGATTTCCAATAAAAATGCTTTCTTGTGCTGATTAGCAAAAAGGAATAGCTATCCTAGAATCCATTGAATTTCATACGGATGGAGGAAATTAAATTCTCTAATATATGTGTATACAATTTCGTGTATTTTTCCTATATGACATCCAAACACCATTTTTGAAGGTTTCATATGGTTTTTCTTCATTAAGATATTGATTGATTTTTAAGATACGTGAAATTCAATTGCTGTTGCTTTTATATTAGCAACTTTTTGAATTTTCACATTCCAAATGGGGTATACTTTTCACGTTATCCTGATATGCCTGTCTTGGTGTTGAACAACTTGAATAAAGAGGATGCATACACTAAATTTCTTGAACCTTACCAGAATTGACTGTAGAAATTCGATGTATATTTCCTTAGTGTATATATGTCCGAAAAAATGTACATACCTTTTTTAGCAAACATTTTTTAATAGCAATCACGACTTTTTGCTGTAAAACAAATATATAGTTCAAATACCAAGTGACATCCACTAAGTGTTAGGGTCTATTTGGTTTGTAGCATTTTGACACCTTAAAGTAGGAAAAATGCGGCAATATGATAGGCATGTAAGTGAAAACAGAGGGCATAAAAACACATCAATTTTTGAAATTGATGTTTTTGGTTCACAAGAATTGGGGACCAATTTTTTTTACTACACATAGTAAGTTGAATTCCAACCACATGAAGCGGTATAATTAGATAGTTTTCCCTTTGAAAGTGAGTTTAAAGATTTATCTTTTCACTTTTGTTTTGCTTCATTCCTTTGAAGCAAACGGATGAATATAGTGATACTTAAGTTTATTTTTGACATCAATAGTGATACTAAAGTAAATATTTCTATTTTTATAAAGTAAAAATGTTGTGCTGCTTTTCCTATGAACCAAAAGCCCACACAGAATGGGCCATGAGCCCATGAGTTACCCTCACACTGTCTAGCGACGCCAAACCCTCCCGGAGAAGAAAGGCCACGCGACGGCGCTGGAGCCGGCGGCCGCTCCCAACCCACGACGCCCAGGATTGGGTGCATCAGTGGGCTTCAGCGCAGGGCTTATTTTCGGCGTCGTTGCCGTCCTCGCGAGGCAGCTCCGGTTCCGAACCCGGCGTCCGCCGCCGCTGGGCCTTGCTGCGCGGTGGGGGAGAAGTTCGCTGATTGGCCGTGCCGTCGCCGCCGCGGGGCTTCGGGGTCGCGCCCTCTGCAGCCGACCTGTAAGCATTCTCTGGTTTCCCCTCCTCGCTTTGCACTTGAATCGTCGAGTGTAACGGCGGCTTGCATTTGGGGGATTAGCATTTCGTGGTGGCTATCAAAGCCGACGGTCTGATCAAATCCATGATCTAGATTTCAGGATAGTTTTGCAACGCAGGCGTTAGGGTGTGGCCAGTGCGTGTTGCTGTTGCAGTCATGTGACCTACAGCTGTTTGATGAAATGCTTAAGCTAGACGCGATGGTTACAAATTTTGACTGTTCGAGCTGTTTCTGCCTCGGATACTTGCATTTACTGGCTTAGTGAAACACTTCAGTGCCTCGGTTCTACTGTGGCCAGTGTGCATCGCTTCAGTGCCAAAGTATGAGCCATATTCAGTTACTATTAGCTGCTTATTTCGATATGCTGTTACATCATAGTGGAAGTCATTTAGTGATGTATAATAAGATAGTATGTGATGTGCAGGGCTTGTGTCGCATATAAGTATGTTTCGGCCTCTTGTTTGTTGCAGCATGTCCAGTGAGCACTCAAAGAACAAATTGGTTTCCTTTGCAGATTTTGCCATCAGGCTTTGCACTTGTGGCTGTTTACATTCCTATGATCCTGTAAATGATGCGGGGAAAGCTTTGGGTCAGACTTGCTCCCTTTCTTTCTAAGCGTTATGTCTCTTCCTCATCATCACCATCATGCTCGGCAATCCAACCATGGCTCTTTGTTGGCCTAGGTAACCCTGGTGAGAAGTACCAATCCACCAGACACAACGTAAGTTATGCTTCTCATCTTCTGTTTGAAATTCAGGTGGTTCAGATTTATTGTACATAATTCATTTGTGTTGTTTCACCTTGCAGGTTGGGTTTGATATGATAGATGCATTTGCAGACTCTCAGAACATATCCCTAACCAAAAATCACTTCAAAGCACTATTTGGTGAAGGTTTCACTCCATCCACATGCTCCCAGAAATAACGTTCCTCTTTACTTTTCGGGCAATTGATGCTCTGTTTTCAAGTACAAAGAGTTGAACTGAACTGAAGGTGCTTTCATTTCTATTGATGCAGGGATGGTTGATGGCGTCCCTGTTTTGCTTGCCAAGCCTCAAACATATATAAATCTCAGCGGTGAATCTGTAAGGAACAATTTTGAAAGATTTTTCTTTATGATTTCTACCTTGCTATACATTTTCCTTCCCATGCACACAATTCATTATAACTGGCCTGACAGTGAACTGTGATGACTTGTTAAATGCTTGTGATCCTGACACTCCTACCTTTCTTTCTTATTACAGGCTGGTGCACTTGCTGCCTATTATAAGCTTCCACTCCACCGTGTCGTAGTGGTAAGTGTTTATGATCCAATCTTCCTTGGTGACACCTTAGATTGGCTAACTGAGTTCTTTGCTGTATGAGTTTCAGGCATATGATGACACAGACCTGCCATGTGGAGTTCTTCGTTTACAACCTAAAGGGGGATATGGACGTCACAATGGGTCAGTAAAAATTACATTTATGTGCTTTGTGAAAGAGTTCTATTTGCGTGTCAAAAGTTTACAAAGGGAAAACCTTGTATTTCTGTGTTGTGTTTAAATACATAAATAGAAAAGTGGTAGCTCTGAAATTTATCAGGTTAAGTTTTCAAGATTGCGATATTCGTACTTGAATCTATCCTGCCAGTGTGCCCTTAGGGGGTACCTGGCTTACCTTCGATAAAGCATAGATGTCAGCTTTTCTTCCGTTCTGTAGCTAATTACTCCAGCAACTACATTTCTTGTATGTTGTTGTATTCCTGCATGCACCTATTTTTTTTTACATCTCAACATGATCCTTACTTGTTTTACTTGCCGTTTCACATAGCCTGTGATGTCTAGTCAATTACTGAAAAACAAAATCTTCTGAACATGAGCACACTCTTTAATCAGTATGATAGAATAGAATGTTCCATCTTTAAATTATTTTATGTGTGTGAGCAGACCATTAGTCTCTCAAATCTATCTGATTTCTGTAGACAAGGTGTTCATTTGATCTTGACAGGAAACAATTACCTTGTTAGTTTATCAGGTTGAAGAGTGTGATATACCATTTTCGCAAGAACCGAGAATTTGGCCGATTAAGGATTGGTAGGTTTGACAACTGCAGGATTCAGATTTCCTTTTCCTTTTCTGTACCAAAATTTAAAGTTCGTCTTATATAGGGATTGGACGCCCGCCTGGTCAGATGGATCCCAAAGCTTTTGTGCTTCAGAAGTTCAACAAGACTGGTCGTGAACGGGTATAATTACCCTTTGCGTTCTAGTTTAATGTTATGCTTATTCTTATTACCCAATTTTAATTCTGGTGTAGTTCTTAATAAATTAATTTCGAAACACCTTCTTTTGTTCTATTGTTGTATGATTGTGTTCATTCACTAGGACAAGTGTGACCAAACAGTAAGGACAACAACACCCTTGGCTATACAACGAAACTCTGTTTTAATGACTTTAATCTACTTCAGTTAATTTTTAAGGACTCCAACACCCATATATAAGCAAGCTCTGTGTTCTAATGACTTCAATATATTTCATAATTTCAGTTAATTTTTAGCATATTTCTGCATGCTCCCTGCAAACCAAAATTAATCTAGGCTGCATTATGACTGCATTTCTACTATAGATAGTATGACGAGGGAGTATTTTCTGCGACAAAACAACTTCATTATATGATTTTGTTGTGGATAAACTATATATACATCAAGATATTGTGTGTCAAACTGAAAACAGTCTTACTGACTGGAGCTGTATTCCACAACCTGAAGATAACCGAAGGACCACTTAAGTGTTCCTTCCACATGGTAGAAGGGCAATAATTAAAAATCTGTCTTAACTCACGGACGACAGCCGGGCACTTATGTTTTTCTTTTTTTGCATCTTTTGCTCTGAACCTAGATTGATTCAGCCATAAAAGAGGGTGCTGACATCCTGAAGATGGTGGTCAGCAAGGGTTTGACAGAGGCAGCAAGAGTGGCGAACGTGGATCAGAAGTACAAGCATCTGGTATCACATGACCAGCAGCTGTTGTAAAGGTGACTACGAACTGCTCCTCTAGAGAAATGGTCATGCATAATGTGCTCTTCCAGTATTATCTAGACGGAATGCGGAATTGACCTGATGTGTATGGCACCGCTGTGAACAACAACTTCAGGAGTATTAATTTTCCACATCAGTATCTTCCCAAAAAGAAAATCATATTCCACAACAATGTCCAATTACATCAATTGATGTGCAGGCTGGAATGACCCCCCTTTTAAAAGCAATGCCCAATTACATGATCAGATTTCAACGTCCTTAAAATATGAAGGAAAACACACAATAACATACGACGACTCTTCAGTGATTTGCTTCTAGAATTACATCCATGACCTTCTTGAGCGAATGCTCCTGAACAACAATATCGGAGTGTGTAGCATTAGCAATCGCCACGAACTTGAAGGGTATGTTAGCTTGTTGTTGCCTACTCAGCTCCTTCACAAACGCAAGCACGCTAAAGAAATTCATGGTCCCGTCTCCATCGCCGTATACCTTCTCGGGAGCCACGTCGAAGTTACCCTCCCGGTACACCACCTGCTCCGGCGTTTTGACGCCGACGCCGTTGAGGTATGTAGTCGGCACCATCGGTGGGTCAATTCTCAGCTGCATCGAAAGCACTCGTTTCACGACCTCGGTGTTCAAACCGAGTGCCGGGAGGAGGTCCTTGTAGTCATATGCCGAGTAGTTCTTGTGGTTGGTGATAACGGTTGGCCTGTGACCAAATGCCATGGGAGATGGGAGGGATAAAAGGGTGCTCGCAAAGGTTCTCCACATTTGACGCAGAAGCAGCGGTGGAACCGATGGGACGAGGAAGGACGGTCCCGAGGTGAGGCTCGTGAGTACCCCCAGGAAACCTTCCGGAGGTGTGGGCGATACGAGGACCAGGTGCTTGATGAATTTCTTCCTCCATGCCATGGGAGTCCAGTTGACAAACCCGAGGATGACCTTGCCACCAAAGCTGTGCGCAACGAGGATGACCGGCTTGTTTTGATTCTTCTCGCTCGCACGCTCCACCAGGTCCTTGACACGAGCAAAGTAGTCGGAGTACACCTGAGATGGCTGGCCCGGCAGCGGCGGAGCGTGCCGTGGGTCGTAGGGAGCTCCGAAAAGGGTCTCACCATCACGATACCCAAGCAACTCAAGCTCTTCGCGGACCCTTACCAGACAAGTTGGGATACGGCTCCTGATTACCACGAATTCAACGCAAAGATCATCAGTTTCCAGATCCAGACCTCTAACAGTGGAGGAAGAAAACGTCATCCGTGCATATGTATGCACTACCTGTAACAAATCCAATAAACGGAGTGCTTGGACATAGTGTGTACTTACGAATCGTTCTTGGAGGTGAACCCGTGGGCGGAGCCGAAGTCCGGCACGCACGTCTCAACGCCGGGAAAGTTCCTGTAGTCGTTGAGGACGGGATCATAGACGAGGCGCATCTGCTCCTCGAAGCACGGCACGTAGTCCTGCCGGACCAGGTCTGTGGTGTTTTTCCACAGCGGGAACCACCCCTTCCCCTTGAGCTCGCCGCAGCGGGGCAGCGACGGCGCGTAGGCGTTGGTCAGCCGCGCCTCCAGGTTGGGGCAAGTGAAACCAGGGACCAAGATTACCGGGTGGTAGAGCTCGGCGTCATAGCCTCCTGCGCCGCAACGATGGATGAGGCAGATGAGGAAGGTGAGTAGCGCTACAAGATCAGCAGACGGCGAGACAATCGCCATCAGACAATACGGTGGTGCGCTACACAAGCGAGTGCCAACATCGATCTATTGGATGCTCGGCTTTATATAGACAACTAGTAGTAATTAATCGTCTTTAATGTTTGGAAAGTTTTTAATATTTGCCTAAAATTACCTTTGGGTAGGTAAAACTATAGAAGGCAGTACTTCAACGTTAAGACTAGCCTCTTCATCCAAACGAGGAAGTAAATTAAAGAGTACTAAAGAACAACAAAGAAGGAAAATAATTAATGCCAACAAATGTAAATTGCAGTTACAACACACTCTCTCTATTTCGAATTAATTGTTATTTCAATTTTTTACGTACTAAGTAAAACTTGTTCCAAGTCAATTTTGTATAAGTTTGTCCAAGTTTATAAGAATAATATACACCAACGTCTATGAAACCGAATTACTCACATAAGATCCATCATGAAATATATGTTGACATTGTATTTATCTAGTCTTGTAGATATTGATTCCCATAAGTATGATGTATTTCCATTTTATGTTAGCTGTATAATATTATAGATGAAAAATTAAGGACCCTGATAAGTGTTACACGTGTGGCACGAACACATGGCAACTCTCAACGTTTTTTATGGCAAGTTTAGTGACGCGAGGATGGAAACTTTAGTTGTCAAGCATGGCAACTTTCTATCTGGATAGCAAGTTTTTTTTTATGGCAATTTTAGTTGTAAAAAACATCAGGTCCAGATTGTTTCATGCCACGCGTGTGGCACTTATCATTTGAGAAAATTAATCAATTCAGATCTTACCTTTGTGAGTTCGACCATACAATGTGCCTTTTTATTTCAATTAATATCAATTGTTTACTAATTATTGTAATTGCAAAAAATCTATTTTTTGCGAAAAGAGTAGATCTATTATAAAGATTCACCGAAAATACAAAGCACCTCAATCATCATAAAATTACATCGAGGTCTATGGACCATCGAACGACCATTGCCGCTACCAGAACAAGCAGTCGACGGGCCACTGTCATCCCTCCCATACCGGAGATGGCCCAACCTTGTCGATAACAGCCGGAAAGTCTTCCTGCAAAAAGGAAAAGTTATGTAGAGGATTCACTCAGTTTAGACGATTAGTATTTGGAGAGATAATTTAATCCCTTGGGAATATGGACTCCCCTGAAGTGGGTTATGATCTCCTGCTCCATGCCTGATTATTCATTCAACTACACACAAAGTACACGCAGGAGTGGTGCTTATAGGAATATAATATGCGTGCATATGTTCATATGAGGTAAGTGTACATGCGTATATATTTGAGCATATTTTTTTAAATACCACACTACCTGCAAGTAGCATGCATGGGCACGTTGGGGAGCGTGTGAGTGTTATTTTCTGATAAAGACATTTGCCACGGAACAGCAGACGCTTGGTGACATATATTCTGGCTGGGTTTCTGCCAACAAAAAGGACGTCAATAGCCGCCGAACGTTTGCGGTGGTGCATGACAATTGTGAACGTTTTCTATGACAATTCTTCGCATACACATGGAAACTTCTGACCAGAGGATTTTTCCGCAAAATTTGCTGTGTTCGCATCGCATGAAAGAATTGCCATTCCCCCAGCGCATAAATTGCCGCCAAAAACATTCATTGCACCCCAGAGAACTTTCGCTGAATATTACCGGGAAAAAGAAGGCATGTACCGGTGTGCATGTGCACGGCTGTGAACAGCTACTTCAATCCATTGATACAACGACGCGAGTCCAGCTAAGATTGCTGAATAATATAATCACCTTAATTCCTGATATTGTTTCCGCTCAGTATGCAATTTACAACGGGCAGCTGTGCCCAATTTCACTTACCTTTAGGAAATCTTTACAATATGTTGATAATATTCCACATTGACATCTTTCCCAAAGAATAATATTCTACAATAGTATCAAATTACATCAATCGGTGCAGAGACCGGTATGGTCCGCATTTTGAATCAAAAAATAATTCACAATTACGTAGTGAGGTGGAAGTCTTTAATATGAAGAGAAACAGAAATAACATATGATGACTCAGTGATTTGCTTCTAGAATTTCATACATGATCTTCTTGAGCGAATGCTCCTGAACAACAATGTCAGAGTGTGTAGCATTAACAATCTTGATGAACTTACAGTGTATGTTAGCATGTTGTTGTCTATGCAAATCATTCACGAGAGCAAGAACGCTAACCAAATTCATAACCCCGTCTCCATCGCCATATACATTCTTGGAAGCCACATCGAAGTTACCATCCCAGTATACTGCCTGCTCCGGCGTTTGCACGCCGACGCCGTTGAGGTATGTTATTAGCACCATCGGTGCATCAACTCTCAGCTTCGTCGAAAGCACTCGTTGCATGACCTCGGTGTTCAAACCGATTGCCGTAAGGAAGTCCTTGTAGTCATACGCCGAGTAGTTCTTGTTTTTGGTGATCACGAGCGGCCTGTGACCAAAAACCAGGGAAGATGGGAGGAATAAAAGGGCACTCGCGAAGGTTCTCCACATTGGCCGCAAACTCAAGCGCGGAATTGTCGGGACAACAAGGGGTTTCGGTCCTGAGGCGAGGTTCGTGAGCGCCTCCATAAAGCCTCCTGGAAGTGCGGGCAATATGAGGACCAGGTGCTTGATGAGTTTCTTACTCCATGTTATGGGAGTCCAGTTAATGAACTTGAGGATGACCAGTTTGTCCTGGTTCTTCTCGCTTGCGTGCTCCACCAGAACCTTGAAACGGGCAAAGTAGTCCGAGAACACTTGACATGGCTGGCCTGGCAGTGGCGGAGCATGCTGTGGGTCATAGGGAGCTCCGAAAAGGGTATCTCCATCACGATACCCAAGCAACTCAAGCTCTTCGAGGACCCTTGTCATGCAAAATCCCTTATGGCTCCTAAACACCATAAATGCAATGTAAACATCAGTTCCCAAATCCACAACTCCATACGTTGGGGACAAAAGCATTCGTCATACTAGAGATTTTTCCAAAAGGTCAAAATATATACACCGCGTGCAAATTTGCAACGTAGATCAGTAGACACATCAGCAGGTAGTAGGAAGCCAACAGGTGGATTACTTGTTACATAGTGTGTACTTACGAATCGAGGTTCTTTGAGGTGAATCCATGGGCGGAGCCGAAGTCTGGCACATGCGTCTCGACACCAGGTAGGTTCCGGTAGTCTTTGAGAGCGGAGTCATAGACGAGGCGCATATGCTCCTCGAAGCATGACACGTAGTTGTGCCGGACCAGGTTGGTGGGGAACGTAGCAGAAATTCAAAATTTTCTACGCATCACCAAGATCAATCTATGGAGTAATCTAGCAACGAGGGGAAGGGGAGTGCATCTACATACCATTGTAGATCGCGATGCGGAAGCGTTGCAAGAACGCGGATGAAGGAGTCGTACTCGTAGCGATTCAGATCGCGGTTGATTCCGATCTAAGCACCGAAGAACGGTGCCTCCGCGTTCAACACACGTGCAGCCCGGTGACGTCTCCCACACCTTGATCCAGCAAGGAGAGAGGGAGAGGTTGAGGAAGACTCCGTCCAGCAGCAGCACGACGGCGTGGTGGTGGTGGAGGAGCGTGGCAATCCCGCAGGGCTTCGCCAAGCACCGCGGGAGAGGAGGAAGAGAGGGGTAGGGCTGCGCCGAAAGAGAGACGTTCTCATGTCTTGGGCAGCCCCAAACCTCAACTATATATAGGGGGGGAGGGGGCTGCTCCCCCTCTAGGGTTTCCACCCCAAGGGCTGGCGGCCAGCCCTAGATCCCATCTAGGGGGGCGGCCAAGGGGAGGAGAGGGGGGGGGGGCGCCACTAGGGTGGGCCTTAAGGCCCATCTGGACCTAGAGTTTGCCCCCTCCCACTCTCCCATGCGCCTTGGGCCTTGGTGGGGGGGGGCGCACCAGCCCACCTGGGGCTGGTCCCCTCCCACACTTCGCCCACGCAGCCTTCTGGGGCTGGTGGCCCCACTTGGTGGACCCCCGGGACCCTCCCGGTGGTCCCGGTACATTACCGATAACACCCAAAACTTTTCCGGTGACCAAAACAGGACTTCCCATATATAAATCTTTACCACTGGACCATTCCGGAACTCCTCGTGACGTCCGAGATCTCATCCGGGACTCCGAACAACATTCGGTAACCACGTACATACTTTCCCTATAACCCTAGCGTCATCGAACCTTAAGTGTGTAGACCCTACGGGTTCGGGAACCATGCAGACATGACTGAGACGTTCTCCGGCCAATAACCAACAGCGGGATCTGGATACCCATGTTGGCTCCCACATGTTCCACGATGATCTCATCGGATGAACCACGATGTCGGGGATTCAATCAATCCCGTATGCAATTCCCTTTGTCTATCGATATGTTACTTGCCCGAGATTCGATCGTCGGTATCCCTATACCTTGTTCAATCTCATTACCGGCAAGTCACTTTACTCGTTCCGTAACTCACATCATCCTGCGATCAACTCCTTGGTCACATTGTGCACATTATGATGATGTCCTACCGAGTGGGCCCAGAGATACCTCTCCGTTTACACGGAGTGACAAATCCCAGTCTCGATTCGTGCCAACCCAACAGACACTTTCGGAGATACCTGTAGTGCACCTTTATAGCCACCCAGTTACGTTGTGACGTTTGGTACACCCAAAGCATTCCTACGGTATCCGGGAGTTGCACAATCTCATGGTCTAAGGAAATGATACTTGACATTAGAAAAGCTCTGAGCAAACGAACTACACGATCTTGTGCTAGGCTTAGGATTGGGTCTTGTCCATCACATCATTCTCCTAATGATGTGATCCCGTTATCAACGACATCCAATGTCCATGGTCAGGAAACCGTAACCATCCATTGATCAATGAGCTAGTCACCTAGAGGCTTACTAGGGACATGGTGTTGTCTATGTATCCACACATGTATCTGAGTTTCCTATCAATACAATTCTAGCATGGATAATAAACGATTATCACGAACAAGGAAATATAATAATAACCAATTTATTATTTCCTCTAGGGCATATTTCCAACAGTCTCCCACTTGCACTAGAGTCAATAATCTAGTTCACATCGCCATGTGATTAACACTCATAGGTCACATCACCATGTGACCAACATCCAAAGAGTTCACTAGAGTCAACAATCTAGTTCACATCACTATGTGATTAACACTCAATGTGTTCTGGTTTGATCATGTTATGCTTGTGAGAGAGGTTATTAGTCAACGAGTCTGAACCTTTCAGATCCGTGTGTGCTTTACGAATATCTATGTCATCTTGTGGATGCTACCACGCGCTATTTGGAGCCATTTCAAATAATTGCTCTACTATACGAATCCGGTTTACTTCTCAGAGTCATCCGGATTAGTGTCAAAGTTCGCATCGACGTAACCCTTTACGACGAACTCCTTTTCACCTCCATAATCGAGAAAATTCCTTAGTCCACTAGATACTAAGGATAAGTTCGACCGCTGTCATGTGATCCATTCCCGGATCATTATTGTACCCCTTGACCAACTCATGGCAAGGCACACTTCATGTGTGGTACACAGCATAGCATACTGTAGAGCCTACATCTAAAGCATAGGGGACGACCTTCGTCCTTTCTCTCTCTTTTGCTGTGGTCAGGTCTTGAGTCTTACTCAATACTCACACTTTGTAACACAGGCCAAGAACTCCTTCTTTGCTGATCTATTTTAAACTCTTTCAAAATCATGTCAAGGTGTGCGTTCTTTGAAAGTATCATCGGGCGTCTTGATCTATCTCTATAGATCTTGATGCCCAATATGTAAGCAGCTTTTATCCAGGTCTTCCTTTGAAAAACTCCTTTCAAACAACCCTTTATGCTTTCCAGAAATATTACATCATTTCGGATCAACAATATGTCATTCACATATACTTATCAGAAATGTTGTAGCGCTCCCACTCACTTTATTGTAAATACAAGTTTCTAACAAACTTTGTATAAACCCAAAAACTTTGATCACTCCATCAAAGCGTATATTCTGACTCCGAGATGCTTGCTCTAGTCCATGGAAGGATCGCTGGAGCTAGCATACCTTTTAGCATCCTTAGGATCGACAAAACCTTTCTGATTGTATCACATACAACCTTTCCTTACTAAAACTAGTAAGGAAACTTGTTTTGACATCCATCTGGCAGATTTCATAAATGCAGCTAATGCTAACATGATTCCGACGGACTTAAGCATCGCTACGGATGAGAAAATCTCATCGTAGTCAACTCCTTGAACTTGTGGAAATACTCTTTGCCACAAGTCGAGCTTCATAGACGGTAACATTACCGTCCACGTCCGTCTTCTTCTCAAAGATCCATTTATCTCGGATTTCATGGCTTCTAACCATTTGTCGGAATATGGGCCCACCATCGCTTCTCCATAGCTCGTAGGTTCAGTATTGTCCAACAACATGATATCTCAGACAGGATCACGTACCACTCTGAAGTAGCACGCATCCTCGTCGTCCTACGAGGTTTGGTAGTGACTTGATCCGAAGTTTCATGATCACTATCATAAGCTTCCACTTCAATTAGTGTAGGTGCCACAGGAACAACTTCCTGTGCCCTGCTACACACTAGTTGAAGTGACGGTTCAATAACCTTATCAAGTCTCCACCATCCTCCCACTCAATACTTTCGAGAGAAACTTTTCCTCGAGAAAGGACTCGTTTCTAGAAGCAATTACTTTTGCTTCCAGATCTGAAATAGGAGGTACACCCAACTGATTTGGGTATTCTATGAAGATGCATATATCCGCTTTGGGTTCGAGCTTATCAGCCTGAAACTTTTCCACATAAGCATCGCAGCCCCAAACTTTTAAGAAACGACAACTTAGGTTTCTCTAAACGGTGTCATCTCAACGGAATTGCGTGGTGCCCTATTTAAAGTGAATGCGGTTGTCTCTAATGCCTAACCCATAAACGATATTGGTAATTCGATAAGAGACATCATGGCATGCACCATATCCAATAGGGTGTAGTTATGATGTTCGGACACACCATCACACTATGGTGTTCCAGGCGGTATTAATTGTGAAACACTTTCCACAATGTCTTAATTGTGTGCCAAACTCGTAACTCAGATACTCATCTCTATGATCATATCACAGACATTTTATCCTCTTGTCACGACGATCTTCAACTTCACTCTAAAATTACTTGAACCTTTCAATAATTCAGACTTGTGTTTCATCAAGTAAATACACTCAGCATCTACTCAAATCATCTGTGAAGTAAGAACATAACGATATCCACTGCATGCCTCAGCACTCATTGGACTGCATACATCAAAATGTATTACTTCCAATAAGTTGCTCTCTTGTTCCATCTTACTGAAAACGAGGCCTTTCAGTCATCTTGCCCATGTGGTATGATTTGCATGTCTCAAGTGATTCAAAATCAAGTGAGTCCAAACGATCCATCTGCATGGAGTTTCTTCATGCATATATACCAATAGACATGGTTCGCATGTCTCAATCTTTTCAAAAATGACTGAGTCCAAAGATCCATCTACATGGAGCTTCTTCATGCGTTCTATACCAATATGACTCAAATGGCAGTGCCACAAGTATGTGGAACTATCATTACTATTTTATATCTTTTGGCATGAACATGTGTATCACTACGATCGAGATTCATTTTAGGTGCAAGACCATTGAAGGTATTATTCAAATAAACAGAGACCATTATTCTCCTTAAATGAATAACCGTATTGCGATAAACATAATCCAATCGTGCTCAACGCAAACACCAAATCTTGATGGTAGAGGGAGCATGCGATCTTGGATCACATCAACCTTGGAAACACTTCCAACACATATCGTCATCTCACCTTTAGCTAGTCTCCGTTTATTCCGCAGCTTTTATTTCGTGTTACTAACACTTAGCAACCGAACCGGTATCTAATACCCTGGTGCTGCTAGGAGTACTAGTAAAGTACACATTCATATAACATATATCCAATATCCTTCTGTCGACCTTGCCTGCCTTCTCATCTACCAAATATCTAGGGTAGTACTGCTTCAGTGACCATTCCCCTCATTACAGAAGCACTTAGTCTCGGGTTTGGGTTCAACCTTGGGATTCTTCACTAGAGCAGCAAATGATTTGCTGTTTCATGAAGTATCCCTTTTGCCCTTGCCCTTCTAGAAACTAGTGGTTTTACTAACCATCAACAATTGATACTCCTTCTTGATTTCTACTTTCGCGGTGTCAAACATCGTGAGTTGCTCAAGGATCATCGTCTATCCTTGATATTTATAGTTCATCACGAAGCTCTAATAGCTTGGTGGCAGTGATTATGGAGAACCATCACTATCTCATCTGGAAGATTAACTCCCACTCGATTCAAGTGATTGTAGTACTCAGACAATCTGAGCACATGCTCAACGATTGAGCTTTTCTCCCTTAGTTTGCAGGCTTAAGAAATTTGTCAGAGGTCTCATACCTCTTGACGTGGGCACTAGTCTGAAATCCCAATTTCAGTCTTCGGAACATCTCATATGTTCTGCGACGTTTCAAAACCGTCTTTGGTGCCACAATTCTAAACTGTTAGCAATACGCACTGAACTATCACGTAGTCATCAAAACATGTATGTCAGATGTTTCGTAACATCTACAGACGATGCTGAGGTTCAGCACACCGAGCGGTGCATTTAGGACATAAGCCTTCTGTGCAGCAATGAGGACACTCCTCAGTTTACGGACCCAGTCCGCATAATTGCTACTATTAACTTTCAACTAAATTTTCTCTAGGAACATATCTTAAACAGTAGAACTAAAGCGCAAGCTATGACATAATTTGCAAAGACCTTTTGACTATGTTCATGATAATGAAGTTTATCTAATTATTGAACTCCCACTCAGATAGACATCCCTCTAGTCATCTAAGTGATACATGATCCGAGTCAAACTAGGCCGTGTCCGATCATCACGTGAGACGGACTAGTCATCATCGGTGAACATCTCCATGTTGATCGTATCTTCTATACGACTCATGCTCGACCTTTCGGTCTCTTGTGTTCCGAGGCCATGTCTGTACATGCTAGGCTCGTCAAGTCAACCTAAGTGTTTTGCATGTGTTCCGAGGCCATGTCTGTACATGCTAGGCTCGTCAACACCCGTTGTATTCGAACGTTAGAATCTATCACACCCGATCATCACGTGGTGCTTCGAAACAACGAACCTTCGCAACGGTGCACAGTTAGGGGGAACACGTCTCTTGAAATTTTAGTGAGGGATCATCTTATTTATGCTACCGTCGTTCTAAGCAAATAAGATGCATAACATGATAAACATCACATGCAATCAAATAGTGACATGATATGGCCAATATCATTTTGCTCCTTTGTTCTCTATCTTCGGGGCACCATGATCATCTTTGTCACCGGCATGACACCATGATCTCCATCATCATGATCTCCATCATTGTGTCTTCATGAAGTTGTCACGCCAACGATTACTTCTACTTCTATGGCTAATTAGCTTAGAAATAAAGTAAAGTAATTTACATGGCGTTATTCAATGACACGCAGGTCATACAAAAAATAAAGACAACTCCTATGGCTCCTGCCGGTTTTCATACTCATCGACATGCAAGTCGTGATTCCTATTACAAGAATATGATCAATCTCATACATCACATATATCATTCATCACATCTTCTGGCCATATCACATCACATAGCACATGCTGCAAAAACAAGTTAGACGTCCTCTAATTGTTGTTGCAAGTTTTTACGTGGCTTGTATAGGTTTCTAGCAAGAACGTTTCTTACCTACGTAAAACCACAACGTGATATGCCAATTTCTATTTACCCTTCATAAGGACCCTTTTCATCGAATCCGTTCCGACTAAAGTGGGAGAGACAGACACCCGCTAGCCACCTTATGCAACTAGTGCATGTCAGTCGGTGGAACCTGTCTCACGTAAGCGTACGTGTAAGGTCGGTCCGGGCCGCTTCATCCCACAATGCCGCCGAAACAAGATAAGACTAGTAGCGGCAAGAAGAATTGGCAACATCGACGCCCACAACTACTTTGTGTTCTACTCGTGCATAGAAACTACGCATAAACCTAGCTCTGATACCACTGTTGGGGAACGTAGCAGAAATTCAAAATTTTCTACGCATCACCAAGATCAATCTATGGAGTAATCTAGCAACGAGGGGAAGGGGAGTGCATCTACATACCATTGTAGATCGCGATGCGGAAGCGTTGCAAGAACGCGGATGAAGGAGTCGTACTCGTAGCGATTCAGATCGCGGTTGATTCCGATCTAAGCACCGAAGAACGGTGCCTCCGCGTTCAACACACGTGCAACCCGGTGACGTCTCCCACACCTTGATCCAGCAAGGAGAGAGGGAGAGGTTGAGGAAGACTCCGCCCAGCAGCAGCACGACGGCGTGGTGGTGGTGGAGGAGCGTGGCAATCCCGCAGGGCTTCGCTAAGCACCGCGGGAGAGGAGGAAGAGAGGGGTAGGGCTGCGCCGAAAGAGAGACGTTCTCATGTCTTGGGCAGCCCCAAACCTCAACTATATATAGGGGGGGGGGGGGGGGGGAGGGGGCTGCGCCCCCTCTAGGGTTTCCACCCCAAGGGCTGGCGGCCATCCCTAGATCCCATCTAGGGGAGCGGCCAAGGGGAGGAGAGGGGGGGGGGCGCCACAAGGGTGGGCCTTAAGGCCCATCTGGACCTAGGGTTTGCCCCCTCCCACTCTCCCATGCGCCTTGGGCCTTGGTGGGGGGGCGCACCAGCCCGCCTGGGGCTGGTCCCCTCCCACACTTGGCCCACGCAGCCTTCTGGGGCTGGTGGCTCCACTTGGTGGACCCCCGGGACCCTCCCGGTGGTCCCGGTACATTACCGATAACACCCGAAACTTTTCCGGTGACCAAAACAGGACTTCTCATATATAAATCTTTACCTCCGGACCATTCCAGAACTCCTCGTGACGTCCGGGATCTCATCCGGGACTCCGAACAACATTCGGTAACCACGTACATACTTTCCCTATAACCCTAGCGTCATCGAACCTTAAGTGTGTAGACCCTACGGGTTCGGGAACCATGCAGACATGACCGAGACGTTCTCCGGCCAATAACCAACAGTGGGATCTGGATACCCATGTTGGCTCCCACATGTTCCACGATGATCTCATCGGATGAACCTCGATGTCGGGGATTCAATCAATCCCGTATGCAATTCCCTTTGTCTATCGATATGTTACTTGCCCGAGATTCGATCGTCGGTATCCCTATACCTTGTTCAATCTCGTTACCGGCAAGTCTCTTTACTCGTTCCGTAACTCACATCATCCTGCGATCAACTCCTTGGTCACATTGTGCACATTATGATGATGTCCTACCGAGTGGGCCCAGAGATACCTCTCCGTTTACACGGAGTGACAAATCCCAGTCTCGATTCGTGCCAACCCAACAGACACTTTCGGAGATACCTGTAGTGCACCTTTATAGCCACCCAGTTACGTTGTGACGTTTGGTACACCCAAAGCATTCCTACGGTATCCGGGAGTTGCACAATCTCATGGTCTAAGGAAATGATACTTGACATTAGAAAAGCTCTGAGCAAACGAACTACACGATCTTGTGCTAGGCTTAGGATTGGGTCTTGTCCATGACATCATTCTCCTAATGATGTGATCCCGTTATCAACGACATCCAATGTCCATGGTCAGGAAACCGTAACCATCCATTGATCAACGAGCTAGTCAACTAGAGGCTTACTTGGGACATGGTGTTGTCTATGTATCCACACATGTATCTGAGTTTCCTATCAATACAATTCTAGCATGGATAATAAACGATTATCACGAACAAGGAAATATAATAATAACCAATTTATTATTTCCTCTAGGGCATATTTCCAACACAGGTCAGATGTGTTGTTCCAGAACGAGAACCACCCCTTCCCCTTGAGCGCACCGCAGCGAGGTAGTGACGACACGTAGACATTGGTCAGCCGCGCCTCCAGGTTGGGGCAACTGATACATGGGATCAAAATTATTGGGCTGTAGACCCCGACATCATATCCCGCGTCGCAACAACGGAGGAGGCAGATGAGAAAGGTGAGGAGTGCTAGAAGATCAGTAGATGGCGAGACAATCGCCATCAAACGATGTGATGATGCGCTACAGAGGTGAGTGTCATTATCTGTTGGACGCTCGGCCTTATATAGACTAGTAACGATCGTTAATGCATGGGAAGTTTTTAATATATTTTTAATACGTGCCTAGGATTACCTGTGGTTAGGTAATACTATAAAAGGTAGTGCTTCAAAGTTAGGACTTATCGCTTCATCCACATGAGGAAGTAAATTAATGCTGACATATTAAAGAACAATGTAAAGAAGGAACACAATTAAAAAATGAGCAAGAGGGAGAAATAATTAATGCGAGCAAATATTGCTATGTCTATTGCATTGGTTTTTTGTTGATCTTCTTTGTGATACTTTAGCTACGTTCATTTCCGTGGTCTCTTTGAATCTGTGAATATGATAGATCGATATTTTCCTTTGCTTATCTTTACTTTTAGTTAGTGTTTGTAACATAATGGTTTCTATTGATAGAAATCCAAGAGCAGGGCATCTTTTTTCAGTGGTATGACGCGTCCGTCGATTACAAGGTGCATGTGGTGACTTCGTCAATCTCAAGACCTACTGGCCCATTCTCTCACATATGGTGTTTGTGTGTGTGTGTGTGTGTGTGTGTAGGGATGACTGTGTGTGCATATTATGGGCGTCTACATATGCATCATGTTTGTCAAAAAAGATGAGGAAGGGCTCTTTAAAAAAATGCAAATAATTTTGAATTGCAATTCGAACGCGCTCCCTCTGTTTTTCAATTCGTTGTCATTCTAACTTTGTACTATGTTAAACTTGGTCCAAGTCAATTTTTTTATTACCAACATCTACAAAACCAAGATACTCACCCTCTCCATCATAATACATATCTTCACAATGTATTTATATAATCTCTTAGATATTATACTTTTTTTATAAAACTTGGTTCCTTAGAGAATATTGACTTAACACAAAGCTAGAACGACAGTTATTTTGAAACAGCGAAAGTATATTATTCTTCTATATAATTATAATTTTAAATTTATACTATTATAGACTGAAAATTTAGTCCATTAAGTTTTTACATTTGTTTATTCAATCGTACAAATGTAGTTTTTTGGGTTAATATCAATTGTTTACTCATTAGTGGAATTATATTGCAAAATCAAGTAGGTTATTCTACATTAATATCATTTGATGGTTACATCACAATACAACATATCTTTTTATTTTTTAATTAATGTTAATTAAACTAAATGCTATAAAAATGAGAAAACAATTATGTGTTTTCCAAAGACTTTGTCCAACGGTTACATTGTGATTTTTTTATTTGTATAACCTAACTAAACACCACTTATTTGAAATTGACAAAGATTAGTTGGATATTCTCTATTGCAGAAGCGCATCATATAAGGTCTATGGCCTGAACTGTAAAGGGTTAATTTAGGCAAAAATTATTTACTTTGCTACATGAAGGAAAGAGCGGTCTATTTCGGCCCGGTCAAAATGTGCTGACCATTGGATGGATTAGAACTAAAATCCTACTTGAAAAACAAAGAAAAACCTCACTCAACGAAGGATTGATCGGTTTTTCGGTTGCACCTTGGCTTTCACCTCTCATCTCATGCATCTCCAGTTACAAACCACTATGATCCGCCGAGGACTCGCAAAGGGGAAATGAATAGATCACCCGGACACCACCGTTGGTTCGCTGTGATGGCGCTTCTCGATCGTCTCAACTCTTGTGTGCACGCGTGCACTGCACATGCACCTGGATGTGACTATAAACTTCCCATGATTACCAAAGCTAAACTTACCAACCGTCACGTGGGTTCGTGTGAAGGTGCAAGCAATAACAAACAGCTTCGGCGTTCGTTGCATGTACTACGTGTGAGATAACCTTCTACTTTTATAGACTGTGTGACTTTTTACAACCAATCAGTTGTAATAGCTCAGTTGGCTAGAGCGTGTGGCTGTTAACCACAAGGTCGGAGGTTCAAGCCCTCCTTCTAGCGCATCTGGAAGGATTAATCAGAGCCGATTGTCTGATCGAATCGATGATCTAGAGTTCACGATAGAGCCCAGTGCATGTGAGTGTTGCAGTCATGTGACTTATAGCTGTTTGATGAAATGCTTAAGCTAGATGCGATGATAGTAGACGTGCTTACTGCAGCGGATACTTGCATTTACTCGCTTGGTGAGATAGCAAGGTTCTACTGTACCCAATGTGTATCACTTTAGTGATAGAGCATGCACCATATTCAGACTCCATCAACTGCTCATTTCCATATGCTTTTACATCAATAGTTGAAAGTCATTTAGTGATATATAATAAGATAGTGTATGTTTTGGCCTCTTGTTTTTTTAGCAGCATTACCAGTGGCCACTTAAAGAAGATATTGGGTTCCTCTACATATTTTGCCATCGGGTTTCGCAGTTGTGGCTATTTGGATGCCTATGTAAGTAATCACTAGTAGAAAATAGGGCTGTGGTCCAGGTCAGATAAGCCCATTAATCCTGGTTCAGTCACGAACCGGGACCCATGGGGGCATAGATCCCGGTTCGTGAGGCCAGGGGGCTGGCCGGGCCTCGTGGGGCATTGGTCCCGGTTCGTCTGGCCCCTCTGGTCCCGGTTCCAGACAAGAACCGAGACCAATGCGGCTCGCTCCTGGCCCACAACCTTTAGTCCCGGTTCGTGGCTGGAACCGGGACCAAATGTGGTCCTTTAGTCCCGGTTCCAGCCACGAACTGGGACCAATGAGATCCCTATATATACCCCTTGCCTGCGAGCAGAGCAGTGGAGTGCTCTGTGTTTTTGGCCGGCCGTGGGAGAGCTTTGTGGTGCTCTAGCTCACCTCCTATGCACATGAGGTGTTCGATCAAATGCCCGAGCCACACTTAAGCCTTCTCTCGAAGCTCCTTGTCCAAGGTCCATTTTCCTCAATATTTGTTTAGGTTTGGCGGTCCATCCTGTCCCGTCTCCGTCCTCACCGCTGTCGATCGCCCGCGCTGATCTCGTCACCGGCACCACCGTGGTGAGCCTCTTGATCTTATCTTCTTTCTAAAAGAAAAAGTTCTTACTTGTATGATTTAGATAGATACTTGTGTAATTTTCTTACTTTTATTATTGTTTATTATTATATAGTGCGATGGTTTTGGTATCCTCCTCCGTCGGCCCTCGTCCTGGCTATGATTCGGATGTGGTATATATTATCTTTTATAACTATTTGGTTCATTTAGTGTTTATGACAATTATGCCGACCAACGTTACATAGATTTTTTTATCTAGGAGGTATGTGAACCGGAAATTCCAACTGACCCTATTGTCGAGAGGTTAAATTTAGTTGAAGAAGAAAACAATTACTTGAAGGAAAAAATGAAAAAAAATGAGGAGGAGAAGATGATATTGGAGTTGCATGTTGCGGATGTCATCGATGATCACAAGATCAAGATGGATGCAATGCGCTTGAAGATTAGAAAGATTAGAAAATATGCCATTCATACTGAGGCTTGGTATCATTATGCCGTTGGATCAATTGTTACCTTAGTTGTGATTATGATCGCATTTGTTGTTGCATTGAAATGTTTTACATAGTTTCAATGTATGGTTTAATTAGATGCTCTGGAGAGCTATATGTTGTTCAATGAGAACTATGTATGTACTTTGGTTTTAATGTGATGATGAACTTCTGTTAATTTGGTCACTTATCTATTCATGATGTTCTGTAAAGGTTTTCGACACACTTAATTATATATAGTGCACGCAGATGAACCAACAATGGATGTACGGTAACAGACGCACCCCCGAGTACATTAAGGGCGTGCATAATTTTGTCGCAGTGGTTGAGGCAAACAAGCAGAATGGTTTTATGTGTTGTCCATGCCCTATTTTGTGGACATATGGGAACTTGACTATGGACATGATTTTAAGGTCCCTTTATTTCAGTGCAAATGGGTCAATCTGTCGGGAGGCGGGGTACAGGTAGACCCACAGTACGGAATGACAACAGTGGATCTGAACAATCTTGGGTACACAGACGAACAAGTTGTCCTAGCCAATGATGTTGCACAGGTTTTCTATGTGAATGATATGTCTACCAAACCGAGAAAAAGAAAAGATAAGAAAGCAAATACATCATACGATGAGCCAAAGCGCCACATAGTTCTTTCAGAAAAAAGAGACATCGTGGGATTGGAGGGCAAGACAGACATGTCTGAAGATTATGAAAAGTTTCATGAAATTCCTCCCTTCAAAGTCAAGGCTGACCCAAGCACCCTGTTAAACGATGAAGATTATCCATGGTTACGGCGCAATAAGCAAAGGACACAAGCGAAGAAAAAGTGATGACTTTCTCTCCACAACTATTATGATGATGCCTTTGATCTAGAATATCATTGCAGTTACATGTGAAGAAATGAAATGCCTTTTGTAACAGATGAGTTTCCGTCCGAAACCCTGATACTTCTAAAGAGATTGTCCGTTTTGTACACGAAGTGCATTTAGTTTTTGCCGTAACCCTCTCAACTTTTTAGCGCATGCTATGTGGATGAAATGATGATACCATGCCAACTTTCAACCTTTTCACAATTCATTTGAAGTGCTTTTCAATTTCAGGGCCGTTTAGCTAAAAAAAATCAGTAAATGCATGAAAAATACCAAATGAAGCCAGAAAGAGTTGAAAATTGATGATGTGGCTTTGAATGGTGCATTTTGAACACACAAAAAGTCTGGAGTTCAAATAAGTTCAAAAAATGAAATTCCTTTGTAAAAGATGCGTTTTCGTCCGGAACTCTGATACTTCGAAAGAGATTGTCCATTTTGTACGAAGTGCATCCAGTTTTTGCCATAACCCTCTCAACTTTTTAGCACACGCTATGTGGGTGAAATGCTGATAATATGCCAACTTTCAACCTTTTCACAGTTCATTTGAAGTGCTTTTCAATTTCAGGGTCATTTAGCTTAAAGAACGAACTAATAGCAAAAGGAATCAACTAAAAACATTTTATAAACTTCTAGTATTTTTGAAACTAAAATTATAAAAAAATTATGCAAGTACTATTATCAAAGTACCTTTTGTTCAAACATTAATAGGAAAAAGAATTATCATAAAGAATTTTTTTGTTTGAAACTTTAATAGCAAAAAGAATTGTCATAAAGAATTTTTTGTTAGAAACTAAAATAACAAAATCTGTTTTTGAATATAATGATAAAAGATAGTAATATTAAATAGCAGGAAAAAGAGTCACTCAAAAATCTATTTTAATAATAAAGTTATTCACTAACAAGTGATTCACAAAAATTTCAAAGAATTCAAATTTAAACTATTCAAATTTGATAACTAATTGCACTAACAGAAAGTTTATAATTTTTGTGACCTAACAGCAAAAATAATTAAAAAATAAAGCAAAAAACAAAAGAAAATAAATAATGCAAAAAAAAATCTAGAAAAAATAGCAAAATGCCGCTTACTGGGCCACCATGGCCTGAATACGACTAGAAACCCAACCAGCCAGAGTGCGATTAGGAGAAGAAGAAGAAGAGAATAGAATAGAGGAGAATAAGATGGAATAGAGGAGAAGAGGATAAAATAGAATAATATTATTCTATTTTTTCTTCTTCTCCTCTATTCCTTCTCCTTCTCCTCTTTTTTTTCTTCTATTTTTTTCTTCTTCTCCTCTATTCCTTCTTCTTCTCCTCTTTTCTTCTTCTTCTTCTTACTCTTCTTATTTTTATCGGGAACGAGGGTGTCGAGGATCGCCGAGCGGTCGAGGGTCGGGAACTAGGGTAGAGGGTCGAGGGTCGCCGAGGGGTCGAGGTTTGAGGATCGCCGAGGGGTTGAGGGTCGAGGATCGCCGTGGAGTCGAGGGTCGAGGTTCGAGGATCGCGGAGGGGTCGAGGGTCGAGGGTCGAGATTTGTCAAGAATGCCCCCATCGCTAGGTCTATGTTTTCCACTAATATATCCATCTCTCATTTACGTATATTAATTGCCATGTTGTAATATTTGCAGAAACTATGGATCAACAAAGAGACTTGGAAAAAGAACAATTGTTGGGGGATATAATCTTCGGCGGAGGTGATGTCTTGTCATTTCTCAACGACACCGATGGTCTGGAAGGAGAGGATGAAGTAGGCTCCGGTGTTCGAACAATGGAGGAGGAAAGTCATGATCATGATGGCTCCGGCGACCGAATGCCGGTGGAAGAAGGAGACCGTGATGACGGCTCCGGTGACCAAACGAAGTCGGGATCAGCTGTTGCAAAGTCCGGTGAGGTTTATATATAAATTAAGCTTGTGCTGACTAGCTAATTGATGCATTAATTGTTTTGGTATGTACATATATTAACTCTTCTTTCTTCTTTTATAGCCCTCCGTATCGAGCCAAACTTCGGTAACGAGATGAGGCCCAAAGAAAAGGTTGCGCCAGGATGAAAGGTTCACGATCACAGCAATCGCGGGCGATGGCCAACCGATTGAACCCAGGCGGACCAAGGAAGCATTTTCTGCTCAGTGCGGAGCTATTGTTAGGGACAGCATCCCGATCAGCATCCAGCTATGGAATAAGCCTAAGAACGAAGACCCTCAAGTTTCTTTTGCCACAGATAGCCAGAAAGCTGATCTTTGGACCTCGCTGAAGGCAAATTTCACCCTACCGCCAGAGGAGGATCCGAATAAGCCAATTATAGAGCCACTGGTCAAGGCGTGTGCTCTTAAGAAGATGGCAGATTTATTCAAGAGGTGGAAGAACGGGTTGAAATCAACGTTTGTCGACAAAGGGAAGACTCCAGAATTCACTGGCCGATTTGAGAAGATAAGAGATCACTGGCCTGCATTTGTGGCCTACAAGACATTGGACAAGAGTAAGAAAATATCAGAGATAAACAAGGTAAATGCTGCAAAGAAGCTGTTTCACCGTCGCATGGGGCCAGGCGACTACCTCAAAGCCCGGCCGTTGTGGGATAAAGCTGAGAATGACCTGATTGCTAAAGGTGTCGAACCAGAGACATTGAACTGGCCAGACCGTTCAAGGACTTGGTTCTTCGGGGTTGGGGGAACTTTGGACCCTGAAATAGGGAAGTGCCCGCTGGATGGACGAGCAACTTGCAATACCCATCAAGAAGCTTCAGAAGTATATCGCTGCAGCGCAGGACGGGACGTTCATTCCCGACAGAGAGAATGACGAGCTGACTAAGGCCCTCGGGAATCCTGAGCACCCTGGACGAACTCGAGGCACGCCAGGCTTCGTTGCGTGGAAGGTTGGGTTTCCCGGTGCAGGCGGTTACAAAACCGGGAGAGGAAGAGGAAACAGGAGCTGAGCGGTATGCAGAAGCTCAATGCAAGAGTACTAAAGCTAGATGAACAAGTTGAGAGCCAGCGAGCTGCCGACCAACCATCTCAGCGGCACGAAACTACCCGAGAAGCTACCCCGCCATCTCAGCGGAGAAGCAGCGTGGCTTCCACGGAGCTCGTTCAGTAGCCTGACTTCACGGCTCCTAGCTACCCCGTGGATGCTATCAAGGAGGCTCAACATTGCCAGCTTATGATGAAATTCCAAAACCTCACCTTGAAGGCGGCTGTCGGCTCTATTGCACCTCCTCAACCTGACGGAACTTTTCACTGCCGTCCGATTCCACATGGCTATGCTGTTGTGATGGCGGATGAAGTAATGGAGGGATTTGAGGAGCTCGAGCTTGACCACTCTACAGGTGAAGGGGAGATTCAGCTGGGTCTTGCTCTTAAGACTCCATGTCTATCGCGGAAGGAGTACATCAAGCTTCCAAACTGGACGCCTCCGCCTCCTCCTCCTCCTCCTCCGGCGAGTCAGGGCACTCCGACTCCTCCTCTGCCTCCTCCTCTGGCGAGTGATCAGGGCACTCCATCTCCTCACCCACTTCCTCTGGTGCGTGACGGCACTCCGGCTCCTTCTTCGCCTCCTCCGATGAGCACTCCACCTCCTCCGGCGTGTGAGGGCACTACGGCTCCTCCTCCAGCACGTCGGAGCACTCATGACCCACAAGTATATGGGGTCAATTGTAGCCTTTTCGATAATTAAGAGTGTCAAACCCAACGAGGAGCAGAAGGAAATGACAAGTGGTTTTCAGCAAGGTAATGTCAGCAAGTGCTAAAATTGTAAGTAGCGGAGTAGTTTGATAGCAAGATAATTTGTAACGAGCAAGTAACGATAGTAGTAAAAAAAGTGCAGCAAGGTAGCCCAATCCTTTTGAGGCAAAGGACAGGCCAAAACGGTCTCTTATGATAAGCAAAGTGTTCTTGAGGGTACACGGGAATTTCATCTAGTCACTTTCATCATGTTGGCTTAATTCGTGTTCACTACTTTCATGATTTGATATGTGGGTGGACCGGTGCTTAGGTGTTGTTCTTACTTGAACAAACCTCCTACTTATGATTAACCCTCTCGCAAGCATCCACAACTACGAGAAAAGTATTAAGAATAAATTCTAACCATAGCATTAAACTTTTGGATCCAATCGGTCCCTTACGGAATAGCGCATAAACTGGGGTTTAAGCTTCTGTCACTCTCGCAACCCACCATCTAATAACTACTCCACAATCCATTCCCTTAGGCCAAAAT
The DNA here is from genome assembly GCF_002575655.3 of Aegilops tauschii subsp. strangulata. Lineage (NCBI taxonomy): Eukaryota > Viridiplantae > Streptophyta > Magnoliopsida > Poales > Poaceae > Aegilops > Aegilops tauschii. Next base: position 626,914,013 of record NC_053036.3, on the reverse strand, counting down.
ATGGTAAAGTGTCATGTAGTCGACGTTCACATGACACCACTAAGAGAATGACAACATACAAATCATCAAAATATCAAACACATATCAAGTTCACATGATTACTTGCAACATGATTTCTCTCGTGACCTCAAGAACGAAAGTAACTACTCACAAATGATAATCATGCTCAAGATCAAAGGGGTATTAAATAGCATAATAGATCTGAACATATAATCTTCCACCAAATAAAGCATATAGTAATCAACTACAAGATGTAATCAACAGTACTAGTCACCCACAACCATCAATCTATAGTTCCGGTACAAAGATTGAACACAAGAGATGAACTAGGGTTTGAGAGGAGTTGGTGCTGTTGAAGATGTTGGTGAAGATAGCCCTCCCCAAGATGGGAGAGTTGTTGGTGATGATGACGATGATGATCCCCCCCCGTGAGGGATGTTCCCCGGGCGGAATCGCTCCACCGGAGGAAAAAGTGCTCATGCCCAAGTTCTACCTCGAGGCGGCGGCGCTTTGTCCCGAAAGTCCTCCCCTCATTTTTTCTAGGTCAAAAATGACTTATATACCAGAAGAGGGGCACCGGAGGTGGGCCGAGGATGGCAGCACCCACCAGGGCTCGCTTGGGCCTCCTGGCGCGCCCAGGTGGGTTGTGCCCACCTGGTGGCCCTCCTGTGGTACTTATTTGCTCCAATAATTCTTAAGTATTCCATAAAAAATCCTCGGGAAGTGTCAGCTCATTTGGAGTTGTGCAGAATAGGTAGCTTGACGTAGCTTTTTCAGGTCCAGATTTCCAGCTGCCAGAATTCTCCCCCTTTGTGCATACCTTGCATATTATGAAAGAAAAGGCATTAGAATTACTCCAAAAAGCATTATTATACAATAAAACAACATAAATAACAGTAGGAAAACATGATGCAGAATGGACGTATCAACTCCTCCAAGCTTAGACCTCGCTTGTCCTCAAGTAAAAACCGAAATCGAAAAACATGTCGACATGCTTAGAGAGAGAGAGAGGTGTCGATAAAAACAAAAGTACGGACATAGCAGCATCATGTGACTTATTATAACAGCAACAAACTTTAACATAATACTTTTATCATAGACTTCTCATGAACAAGTGACAATTCATCACATCATCGAAGTATAAAGCATAAACTTTATTGGAAACCAACAAACTATGTTCTCAGTCAACTTTGCAACTACAATTCATCATCTTTTCAGGAAGGGTCACGTATCGGAGCCTTTAGGCAAGTCCACATACTCAACCATCATTCAGTCTTCTATGATTGCTAACACTCACTGTGACGCCCCCGATTCAACCGTACACTAATCATGCACGCAAATGTGTACGATCAAGATCAGGTATTCAAGGGAAGATATCACAACACAACTCTAAAAGTAAAAGAAGTCATACAAGCATCATATTACAAGCCAGGGGGCCTCAAGGGCACGAATACAAGTGCTCGAACATAAACGAGTCAGCGGAAGCAACAAAATCTGAGTACAGACATAAGTTAAACAAGGTGCCATAAGATGGCTAGCACAAACTGGGATATAGATCGAAAGAGGCGCAGGGCTCCTGCCTGGGATCCTCCTAAACTACTCCTGGTCGTAGTCAGCGGCCTGCACGTAGTAGTAGGCACCTCCAGTGTAGTAGGAGTCATCATCGACGGTGGCGTCTGGCTCCTGGGCTCCAACGTCTGGTTGTGGCATCCGAGAAGAAGAGGGAAAAAGGGGGAAAAGAGGGAGCAAAGCAACCGTGAGTACTCATCCAAAGTAATCGCAAGCAAGGATCTACACTACATATGTATGGGTACATGTGTAAAGAGGCAATATCGGTGGACTGAACTGCAGAATGCCAGAATAGGAGGGGGATAGCTAGTCCTATCGAAGACTACGCTTCTGGCCGCCTCCATCTTGCAACATGTAGAAGAGAGTAGATTGAAGTCCTCCAAGTAGCATCGCATAGCATAATCCTACCCGGCGATCCTCCCCTCGTCGCCCTGTGGAAAAGCGATCACCGGGTTGTCTCTGGAACTTGTCTGGGTGTGTTTTATTATGTATCCGGTTCTAGCTGTCATAAGGTCAAGGTACAACTCCGGGACGTCCTTTTACCGAGCGACACGACTATTCGAATAGATAAACTTCCCTGCAGGGGTGCACCACATAACCAAACACGCTCGATCCCTCTGCCCGGACACACTTTCCTGGGTCATGCCCGGCCTCGAAAGATCAACATGTCGCATCCCTACCTAGGCACAACAGAGAGGTCAGCACGCTGGTCTAAATCCTATGCGTGGAGGGGTCTGGGCCCATCGCCCATTGCACACCTGCACGTTGCGAGGGTGGCCGGTGAGCAGACCTAGCCTCCCTTATACAAGGCATGCGTTCCAGTCCAACTCGGCGTGCGCTGCTCAGTCGCTGACGTCAAGAAGGCTTCGGCTAATACCACGACGTCGAGTGCCCATAACTGTTCCTGCGTAGTTGGTTAGTGCGTATAGGCCAGTGGCCAGACTCAGATCAAATATCAAGATCTCGTTAAGCGTGTTATTTTGAAGTAACCACGGACGCCGACCAGGGCCAGGCCCACCTCTCACCTAGGTGGTCTCAACCTGCCCTGTCGCTCCTCCACAAAGTAACAGTCTTAGGCCGTCGGGAAGCCAGGCCCACCTCTGCCGGGATGGAGCCACCTGTCCTTCCAGCCCCCACATCGGAATCACTTACAGGTACTCTAAGAGCCGACCCGACTTTAGTCACCACCTGAATAGTATGTATGTATAGTATATACCCGTGATCACCTCCCGAGGGATCACGGCCCGATAGTATACCATGGCAGACGGACAAGAATGTAGGGCCACAGATGATAAACTAGCATCCTATACTAAGCATTTAGGATTGCAGGTATGGTATCAACAACTGTAACAACAATGACAGGCTATGCAACAGAATAGGATTAACCAAACAGTAACATGCTACACTACTCTAATGCAAGCAGTAGAGGGAAGAATAGGCTATATCTGGTGATCAAGGGGGGGGCTTGCCTGGTTGCTCTGGCAAGAAGGAGGGGTCATCCACTCCGTAGTCGAATGGGGCAGCAGCAGCGCCAGTCTCGTAGTCTACCGGAGAGAAGAGGGGGAAGAAATAATAAATACAATGCAAACATAAGCATGACGATGCATGACATGACAATGAGCGGTGCTAGGTGTGCCCTAACGCGGCAGTAGGTGGTACCGGCGAAGGAGGGGACATCCGGGAAAGTATCCCCGGTGTTTCGCGTTTTTGGACAGATGAACCGGAGGGGGAAAGTTGCGTGTTTGCTATGCTAGGGATGTGTGGCTGACAAACGGGCTGCGTATTCTGATTCGTCTCATCGTTCTGAGCAACTTTCATCTGCAAAACATTTTCGTCCGAGTTACGGTTTATTTTATATTCATTTTTAAAGATTTAAATCAATTTATAAATTACTATTATTAATTTAATTCGAAAATGGCATTACTACATCAGCATGATGTCAGCATTACATCAGCAATCAACAGAGGTGTTGACTGGGTCAAGCTGACGTGTGGGTCCCATCTGTCATTGACACATTGCCTTAATAAACAAATTAGTTAGTTTAATTAGATATTTAGGTTAATTAAGTTTAATTAGTTTAACTAAAAATGATTAATTATGTTAATTAATTAATTATTTAATTTAATTTAATTATTATTATTTATCTTCTTTTTTAAAACGTTCTGGGGTGGGGCTCCCTTGTCATAGGCCCCCGGGGGCCTTAGCGGGGCGGTTACAGTGGGTGTGGATGCCAGCCCGTTTGGGCGCACGCCCCGGCCAATGGTGCGGGAAACGGGGCGCCAGCGCTGGGCGACGACCGGGGCCGTGGCGAGGCCGGCCGGGAACGGCACCGGCGAGGCCGACCGAGTGGCGGACTGCAGTAGAGGACGTCGGGGTCGCGCGAGGGGTCGGGCTGCAGGCTGCAGCGGCGTAGGCGTAGCAGCAGAGCAGTGGCAGTGTGGCGCGCGGCCGGAGCAGCAGGGGCGCGGCGAGGGCAGACCAAGGCCACGGCGAGGCACCGACCGGCTGTGGGAGTGCGTGAGTGTGCACAGGGAGGAGGGCGTGCGCGGGTGGCAGGTGACGCACACGGGCGGCAGCAGGCGGTCGGAGCTGGCGGCAACATAGCTGCAGCGAAGCAGAGCAGCGGCAGCAAGCAGTGGCGGACGGCGAGGCGCGCGTCCGACGCGGCGAGCGCGCACAGGCGCGTGGTTACCGGGACGAACGGGGAGAGAGGAGGGGCGCGTGCTCATGTGCGGTGCCGGGACGACGAGCGGCGAGGGTCGGTGAGTACCGGCGGGTAGGAGATGATGACGGGGCGGCGGGGTCGAGGCAGTCTGGCACGATGAGGTGGAGGCCGTTGGGGAGGAGGATGGGGACGCGAGGCGGCGGATTCGGCTACGAAGCTCGGCGGCGGGGCGCGGGATCCACGGGCAGCAACGGCGACATCTGCGGGGCGCGGTCGGGGTTGCGCCCCGATCTGGGACGAGAGAGTGGGGTGGGGATCGTGCAGGTGGGGGGGGGGGGGGAGTGGATGCACTGGGGGTTAGGGTTTCAGGGTAGTGGGGGATATGGTGGGATGGGGTGGGCCTCCTAGTGGCCTGGATGGCCAGTTGGGCCGTTCGGCCCAGGGAGAGGGGGAGGGGGCTTTGCTCTTTTTTTTCTTTGTTTATTGTTTTGTCTTTTTCCTTTTATTTATTTTTCCTTTACCGTTTTCTATTATTCCCAATATATTTTAGTTTTAGCAAAACTCAAAAGTTGTACCAAATTTAGTATATGTAATTATGCCACATACCAAACATTTTAGGTTTGAAGTTTGAAAAGTTTTGATGTTTGTTAATAATCCAAATTTGAATTCAAATCGTTTTGAACTAACGCGAGATTAACAACAGTAACAGTGGTGACGTGGCATCATTAGCAGAGGTTCACTGTAGCTTAAGTATCCAGGCGTCACATTTCTCCTCCACTACAAGAAATCTCGTCCCGAGATTTAAGAGGCGTAAGGTGGAGAGGTTTTGGTTACGAAACTCTAAGGATTCTTCTCGGTCTTGGTTGCTCTTCTCGAAGAGGTCGATCCATTACATTGATGTCTTCATTTCTCTGCTTCTGTTCATCATGATGAAGTAGGCATCCTGTCGTCGAAAATTCTATCGTACTTACGAATAGGTAAGGGGCTGCTCTACAACGATAGAATGGTATAAGCGGAAATCATCTGGGGTTATCCGAGGAATGAACACATGAGTATCTCTCGAGTTGAACGAATGAAACATATCGAGAGCCAAGTAAGAAGGTACCATAAGAAGTTTCAAGCGGATAGACAATCATTTGTTGCCTGAAACAGAGTGTGAAAGGGGTTCAGAGCAATGGGAATAAGTATTGTGTTTAATACTAGAATTGATGATCACACGGAAGGTGGCTCGTGAATTACATCACTACAAAAAAATACACTTCCGTGATGATACGTGTTTGTCACAGTAGGTCGCGTTTTTTTTCATGCATGTACATCCATGACGATTTTATGACAGAATCAAGATAGTCATACCTGTGCTGTCGTAGAACTGTTCCATGACATTACCAAAATTATCATCACGGAAGTGTCCACTTCCATGACGATAAATCGCGCGTCACAGAAGTGCTTTCGTCAAGGGTGACCGACACGTGGCATCCACCGTAACGGAACGCCGTTAAGCTATCGGGTCCGGTTTTGGATCCGATAACCCGTTAACAGCCCGGACCAATGGGGATTTTCCACGTGTAAAATCATCATTGCCTGGAGGAAACACGTGTCAGCTCCGCGTTGGCACACTCATCCAATGGGCGAGACGCGCCTATGATATGTTGACACGTGGACCGGCCCATAAAGTTTAAATGGGCCGGCCCAACTAAAGGCCCACAAGATTTTGCAGACCATAATGGGCCGGCCCAGCTAAAGGCCCATGAGATTTTGCGGACCATAATGGGCTGGCCCAGCTAAAGGCCCACAAGATTTTGCGGGCCATAATGGGCCGGCCCAGGTAAAGGCCCACAAGATTTTTGTGTGCCATAATGGGCTGGCCCAGGTAAAGGCCCACAAGATTTTTTGCGGATCATAATGGGCCAGCCCAGCTAAAGGCCCATGTGATTTCGCCGACATTAATGGGCCGACCCAGCTGTAGGCTCACAAGATTTTGAGGACCCTAGTAGGCCGGCCCATTAACTGGCTGCCATGTTTTGGGCCAAATGCCGGCCCATATTTGATTCGGTCCATTCATGGCCTGCCACGTTCCGGGCCTAATAATGGCCCATATGAGATCCGGCCCGTTAAAAGCCTACCACGTTCTGGGCCAAATTACGGCCCAGATCAGATCCGGCCCTTTAAGAGGCTTTGGGCTAAATTATGGCCCATATCAGATTCGGCCCGTCAACTGGACGCTATGCTTTTGGGCCCACTTGCTAAAGGCCCATTTAGTAATTCGGCCTGATATTAGTTTTGGCCTGTTAAGGGCCCGTTTAACATTTCGGCCCTATATTTATTTCGTCCTGTTAAAAGCCCATCATATAGTTGGGCCTAACTACGACCCGGTTTGCATCCGGCCTGCTCGCAGCCGATATCTGATTGGGCCAAACAAGGACCGAGACAATTTTGGCCTGTTAAAAGCCCGTGATTTGATTCGCACAATCATGGGCCGGGGTCCATTTCGGGCTGCTGCGGGCCCGTGAGCTGTTCGGCATGTTTCAGGCCCAACCTACTTCTCAGCCTCCTAAAAGCCCATTGAGTTTTCTTGGGAAAAGAGGGCCGGCGGTTACTCGGCCTATTAAAGGGCCGAATCTACTAGTGGGCCAGTTTACTTTTGGCCTTTTAACGGACCAAGATGACGGGGCCCATGATGCGGATCATATATCGTGATTGCATGACGGCCCGATTATGTACCGTAATTTTACGGTTTGGCCGGTTTACTGCGAAGACAGGATATATATACAGTAAAATAACTGCAGCATCATGATAAGAAAAAATCTAGACTATACTATGAAGAAATTACGGCATATTACATCCACTGGGCAGCAAAGTTCGCCACTATGATAATAAAGCACAAGCAGACAGCAGATTACATACACTGGGCATCAAAGATCGCCACCAGTGCAAATAAACATGCCGACAAAATAATATACAAAACCGACCGCACTTCAATAGAGTTCAAGAAAGGTTATCCCTACTGGGGAGCTGCAGCGCAAGCAGCTGAGCAAGCTGATGAGACTGCGCTTGTTTAACACTTATATCTTCCTCACTCTGAAAGATAAACAAGCAGACAGATGACAGGTTTTGCACATAAAAGTATCAGTGCTGACAATTCATCACATTTCTTACTGACGAATAAAGTGACACAGTTTAAAATTGCATTAACACAATATGGTATTGTTCAGGTCAAGACATGGCAGGAAATGACATTTTGAAGGAGTTGGCAGCTTCACGACACCACTGGATTACAGATCAAGAACCCATAAGTATCAATGGTTAGTGTGCTGTCAATTTATCCCATTTCAGATTGGCAAATAAAGAGATGGTTTAAATAATAGTAGAATGATATGACATTGTTCATAGTTAAGATATTGCAGAATATGACATTGTGCTGTAGTGGGTAGGTTCACCACACCACTTGATTACGGATGAAGAACAGAAGCATACATGCAGTGCAAAAGAAGATCACTTGCTCTGTATACTTTAATTTACATGGTATGAAGAAGGAGCTTGGTTGTACAACTGAAAACTTAAATTGAGAAGGACAAACTTTTTTTTATGAACTACATAATAAACTTTAAACATGCAATTTGATGCAAACACCAAAAATAAACAGCTGTTGCAGTCATGCCTAACCAAATATACACAACAAAGGTTGAAGGCTTGAGAAGGACAAACTTACATTATTGGTGAAGACAGGCTCTATAAAGCCCTTGTCCATGCTGATGGGGGGCAATTCAAGAAGTTTACCACATAATCTTCTTCATAAGCGTTGCCTTTATTCTACATTTTGTTAAGAGTAAATATAGATGTGATAATATACGAAAAATGGAGAATATTTAAGATAAGATGAATGGTGATGCTACATAACCAAGTAGCTATAAATGTAAGTGCAGTGATACAGACAAAAGGTACAGCCAAGAGCAATGCACAGCTAAACTTCTTCAGTACCATCGGTATTATCCAACCTTATGGTAAGAGTAAATATAGATCTGATGTGTAGAAAATGGAGGGCAAAGGAAAATAAGGTGCAGAGTGATGGTACATGAACAACTACCTGTCAATATAAGTACACTGATAAAGGACAACATGTACTTACAAGAACAATGCAGAGCTAAAAAATTCATTGGCATTGGATATATTCTACACTAATGTAACCATTCATACAGATCAAATAATTTGGAGCGAACAATTGATAAGCAAGCTATCATGCATACTGCTGTCATATAATGAACCAGGTATGTATGCAAGTACAGTGATACAGGACAACAGGTACTAACAAGAGCAAAGCAGCGGGCAGCATATTTGCGATATCCCATCATTCTTTTCAAACCGGAATTCTTCTTCGAGCAGATTTCATAGACAGTACCTCATCCTGGGAACAAGACCAGTGCATAACAAGGTTTTTCTATTCAATGTCTTCTAAATTTAGCACAAGAGACTTCACCAGAAATTCGTTTATAGACTTGCCATCAAAGTGTGATTTCCTCAGGTAACACCGATACTGCTGCAATGCTTCCTTGAAAAGCACATGCAAGCTTTGCTCGTCGTGACTATCCAGATTGACCCTCGCCTAGTTACAACAATGTAATATAAATAATTGATGTGTTCAATCAGCAGAAAACAGGAAAATAATAGCACTTACACGTAAGTTGGACAGGAAGATGTGAAAATGGTGTTTGTCTTCACTATAATCTTCCCAGGATGGGAATATATGCACGTAGTCCCTAACAACATTGAAAGCATTGTCTTTTAAACTAGGAATAACTAGAATGGGGTTCCAACCTGCAGGAATTGGCCGTCTCTGCAGTTGGGATAGGTCTTCGGCCGGTGGACTTGCTGTACTTTTTGCTGGAGTGGAATTTTTCTGTGGTACGGCTGGTGCTATGGCAAATGAAATCGGTATACCTTTTGCTGGAGTGCAGGTCCTGTGTCGTGGGGCTAGTGGTGTGTCCAGTGAAGTATGGGTACAGTCTGCTGGAGTCAGTCCTACGTTTTGTGTCACTGGTTGTACAACCAATATAAGTGGGGTGCTATCTGATTTCTCCGGCACCACCACATTTTTCAAGGACTTTGCTGGTGCTCCTTCAGGTTCGGCAATCACCCTCTTCCTTTTTGATGTCTGATGCACAAGAACAACATTTGAGTGAAAAAACATGGTATGATGACAGATGGAGTATGTATTGATAATGGATGGGCATGGCATCTCGACATATATGATGAGTAAACTAAGCAGATGGCGGTGCAACAAAGTAGAAGAAATGCAAGACAACATATGCAAGATACGCGCAATCAATAAAACCTTGCCAAATTAGAACAGGAACCTTGTTGGGTGAACAGGACAGGCCATCTGCCTTTGACTCCTCGAGGTTAGAATAGTCATTAGGATCATATTCTGAACAAGAATCAACAGGTGGGGAGCGTATGAGCTTCATTGCATCCAGAATGGCACTCAATGCCTTGGTGCCAATTTTGTAAGTCATTGCAGTGTTTAGCTTCAAGAGTGGACTGCTGCTAGTGCAACACAAAGCAGCTACGTAGATCATAGTGTAGATATAAAGGGAAAACCATAAGCATCAGAGTAAAATCAGCAAAGTGGAACTTACTGGAATATATGTGCTAGTACTGCCGGTATGGCTAGAAAGGCTTTGGATACCAGTTCTCTTCAACTGAAGGTGCGGTACTGTTAATATTAGTGTAACTATCAAAGGCGACACAACTCCCCGCATTTCCTTGCTATTCTTATAGGATTCAATTGGGCAGGTCACTACAAATCCTATTCCTATGTTTACAAAATCCTACGAATCAAAGAGGCTCAAAGTGTCCATCACAACCGACCGTATAGACCTCTACACTGCAAATGTCCTTGCTCATCTTTAGTACAAGGAACATACTGTACTACTATCATACTCCCTCACGTTCCAAAATATAAGTCTTGGTAGAGATTTCCACTATGGATCACATTCAGATGTATCCAGATACATTTTAGAGTGTAGATTCACTCATTTTGCTCCATATGTAGTCCATGGTGGAATATATACAAAGACTTGTATTTAGGAACGGAGAGAGTACATATTAAAGAAGAACGGAAGAGGAACTTGGTAAAGAAGAGCAAGCAGATTTTGGATAATAAAATGTTGGTTGCGCAGTGCCCACACATGATGAGCCAGAGCGCATTAAGAATGCAACTCCCTGCTGTCTCTCGACCATTTCAGGTGGTTGGATGAAGATCCTACGTCTCCTAACCCTTCTTCTCCCTCGTCTCTGATTCTTCCCATACAGAACACCGCACGGGCCGTCGGACGGACCACTGGCCCCCACCGCTTGTGTTCCTCCGCCACCCCTACCCCCACCCCCGCCCCCACCTGCGTCGAGTTTTCTTTGTTCGGCGAGGCCCCACCACCGCCACCCACACCCACCCGAGCCCCTTCGTTCGCACCGGCGAACTCCGGCGAGCTCTGAAAAATCGACTGACCCAATTTTGAAATTTAGTCTACTGTGATTTAACTAGTGTGGAATATAAAAGGGGCAAACCATAAGCATTGGGAGTATAGTGTTGAGTGTGCCATGGCGGATCTGAAGGTGCAAACCGGACAAAGGCAACTTCGCAACCAAGACAAGAAATCAGAGTAAAGCAGTGGCGATCTATTTTCTTGCTGCGATAAATAAGTTGAGCAGATACGAAAGAGTACCGCCTCTGGTGCGGCGCCGTGTATGCATCTGCTGAGAATTTGACGGTGCTGCGGTAGCGATGGCTGTCGGCGGTGTGGAAGCAGATCTAGGAGGGTAGACGGTGGCGGTAGGGCGCGATGGACGAGATGGTCGTAGGAGCGGTGCCGGCAAGGTGGACGACAGCGGGGATGAAGCGAGAGGATGGGATGCAAGGATCCCGGTCCGAAGCCGTGGATGAGAGAGGTCGATCTCTTGTAATGGACGGCGGCGTTGGGGTATCAGCTCCGACATGGTGGAGGAGGACGGCGGTGGATGGGGTGGCGGACGGAGGAGGCTGGGGTGGAGAGGGTGTTTTGGCGCCCACGGAGTATGAATGGGGAAAAGGGAGGTAGAGAGGAAGGGGGGAACCATGTATTCAGGGCGCGCTTGTCTCAAATGCGAGGAAATTTACAAACTTAGCCCCCGTTTCAAATTTCCTACATCACAGCAATATTAGTCGGTTGGGGATAGGACGGTAATCTCGCATACACCGAATATTTGCCGACGAGAGTTTGTTTTTGGTGCCCACCGTGTATGAATCGGGGAGGGAGTCAATTTCGACCGAGGACACACTGTGTTTTGGCGCCCACCGTTTATGAATCCGGGTGAGAGGTGGTTATGTCACGTTTGGGTGAAATTACAAACCTATCCCTATCGAAACCTATAGAAATCCAGCAGATAGGCTTTGCGTGGCAGGGATAGGCAGTAGTAATTTCCATCTCGCAGATTTTGGTTTCGGGCGGTTACTGCGACTTTCCCTGCTTCGTTCAAATTTTGCAGAGTGCACGTTTACCGTGCCAACGCAATTCAAATCCCGTTTGTATTATATATATTTTCGGGCAGGATCCATTTTCAATTGGAATTAAATTCTATATACATCATTTTTTATATATACTTTCAAAAGCACAACAAAGAATGCTGCTCCTTTATATGTATAATATGATTTACAAATACAATCATCTCAAAATCTTAAGGTTGAATTCAAAAAATTTAAACCAAATTATGTTCTACTAAAATGTATGGATCAGTAATATCTACATATTAAATAACATAGATGCGCGTGAATTCATATGAGTATGCATGTTTGATAGATCAATTTTGGTTTGAGTATGGATTACATGTATCATGATCTTGAATTCAAATATTTGAATCCTTTTATGTTCACTCCTTTCACGCCCATCTCTCTCGCATGCTGATACGTCTCCAACGTATCTATAATTTATGAAGCATTCATGCTATTATATTATCTGTTTTGGATGTTTACGGGCTTTATTATACACTTTTATATTACTTTTGGGAATAACCTATTAACCGGAGGCCCAACCCAGATTGCAGTTTTTTGCCTATTCCACTGTTTCGAAGAAAAGGAATATCAAACGGAGTCCAAACAGAATGAAACCTTCGGGAGCGTGATTTTTGGAACGAACGTGATCCAGGAGACTTCGAGTTGAAGTCAAGGAAGCTTCGAGATGGCCACGAGGGTGGAGGGCGCGCCCCCTATCTCGTGGGCCCCTCGAGCGTCCCCCGACCGACTTCTTTCGCCTATATGAGTCCATATACCCTAAAAACATCAGAGACAAGAATAGATCGGGAGTTCCGCCGCCGCAAGCCTCTGTAGCCACCAAAAACCACTCGGGACCCTGTTCCGGCACCCTGCCGGAGGGGGGATCCCTCACCAGTGGCCACCTTCATCATCCCGGTGCTCTCCATGACGAGGAGGGAGTAGTTCACCCTCGGGGCTGAGGGTATGTACCAGTAGCTATGTGTTTGATCTCTCTCTCTCTCTCTCTCTCTCTCTCTCTCTCTCTCGTGTTCTTGATTCGGCACGATCTTGATGTATCACGAGCTTTGCTATTATAGTTGGATCTTATGATGATTCTCCCCCTCTGCTCTCTTGTAATGGATTGAGTTTTCCCTTTGAAGTTATCTTATCGAATTGAGTCTTTAAGGATTTGAGAACACTTGATGTATCTCTTGCCGTGCTTATCTGTGGTGACAATGGGATATCACGTGATCCACTTGATGTATGTTTTGGTGATCAACTTGCGGGTTCCGCCCATGAACCTATGCATAGGGGTTGGCACACGTTTTCGTCTTGACTCTCCGGTAGAAACTTTGGGGCACTCTTTGAAGTACTTTTGTGTTGGTTGAATAGATGATTCTAAGATTGTGTGATGCATATCGTATAATCATGCCCACGGATACTTGAGGTGACAATGGAGTATCTAGGTGACATTAGGGTTTTGGTTGATTTGTGTCTTAAGGTGTTATTCTAGTATGAACTCTATGATAGATTGAACGGAAAGAATAGCTTCGTGTTATGTTACTACGGACTCTTGAATAGATCGAGCAGAAAGAATAACTTTGAGGTGGTTTTGTACCCTACCATAATCTCTTCGTTTGTTCTCCGCTATTAGTGGCTTTGGAGTGACTCTTTGTTGCATGTTGAGGGATAGTTATATGATACAGTTATGTTATTATTGTTGAGAGAACATGCACTAGTGAAAGTATGAACCCTAGGCCTTGTTTCCTAGCATTGCAATACCGTTTGTGCTCACTTTTATCATTAGTTACCTTGTTGTTTTTATATTTTCATATTACAAAACCTGTATCTATCATCTATATTGCACTTGTATCACCATCTCTTCGCCGAACTAGTGCACCTATACAATTTACCATTGTATTGGGTGTGTTGGGGACATAAGAGACTCTTTGTTATTTGGTTGCAGGGTTATTTGAGAGAGACCATCTTCATCCTACACCTCCCACGGATTGATAAACCTTAGGTCATCCACTTGAGGGAAATTTTCTACTATCCTACAAACCTCTGCACTTGGAGCCCAACAACGTCTACAAGAAGAAGGTTGTGTAGTATACATCAAGCTCTTTTCTGGCGCCGTTGCCGGGGAGGTGAGTGCTTGAAGGTATATCTTTAGATCTTGCAATCGAATCTTCTAGTTTCTTGTTTTTTCACTAGTTTAGTTTATAAAAGAAAACTACAAAAAATGGAATTGAGTTTGTCTCATACGCTTCATCTTTTTAATATCTTTCGTGAGTATGATGAAAAGGAAAATTGTGCTCAAGTCCTAGAAGAAGAAGTCTATAAAATGTTTGGCACTAAATCTTTGAATGATGAGCATGATTGCAATGTTGTTAGTATGAATTCTTTGAATACCCATGATGCTAATGATATGCAAAGCCACAAGCTTGGGGAAGCTATGTTTGATGAAGATGATATTTTTTTCCCCCAAGTTTTGATGAGAATATTTGTTATGATGATAGCATGCCTCCTATTTATGATGGTTATATTGATGAAAGTGGGTTTGGAAGAGTGTCAACTTTAGGAAGTAATGATCCCACTATTTTGGAGGATGTTGAATATTATTGAGATAATTATGAAAGTGGATTTGGAGAGGTCATGACTTTATTTAGTGATGAATCCACTATTTCGGAAGAGGTTCCAATTGATTATGAGAACAAAGTTGCTATCTATGATGATTATTTTGATGACTTGTATGCTATTAAGAATAATGATAACCATGAAACTTGTCATCATGATTTTAGTTTTCAATTGGATTATGCCTCACATGATAATTATTTTGTTGAGTTTGCTCCCACTACTATTCATGAGAATAAGTTTGCTTATGTGGAGAGTAGTAAATTTTCTATGCTTGTAGATCATGAAAAGAATGCTTTAGGTGCTGGTTATATTTTTGAATTAATTCATGATGCTACTAAAAATTATTATGAGGGAGGAACATATGCTTGTAGGAATTTCAATAATATCAAGTTTCCTCTCTATATGTTGAAAATCTTGAAACTATGCTTGTTTTACCTTCCTATGCTAGTTGAGTATTGTTCCCATAAGTTGTTTGTTCACAAAATCCCTATGCATAGGAAGTGGGTTAGGCTGAAATGTGCTAGTCATATGCTTCATGATGCTCCCGTTATGTTTCAATTCTTATCTCTTATGTGAGCATCATTGAAATCATCATGCCTAGCTAGGGGCGTTAAACGTTAGCGCTTGTTGGGAGGCAACCCAATTTTATTTTTGTTCCTTTGCTTTTGCTCCTGTTTAGTAATAAATAAATCATATGCCCTCTGGTTAGATGTGGTTTTATGTTTTAATTAGTGTTTGTGCCAAGTAAGACCTATAGGATCTTCTTGGATGATAATTATTTGATCTTGCTGAAAAAGACAGAAACTTTCTGCTCACAGAAACAATTGTTAAAATTCACCAGAAAGTGATAAAATACTGATTCCAATTGCAGTAGATCAATAATCCAATTATCAACGTCTTCCTATTTTGGAAGATTTTTCTGAGTTCCAGAAGTTTGCGTTTGATACAGATTACTACAGACTGTTCTGTTTTTGACAGATTCTGTTTTCTATGTGTTGTTTGCTTATTTTGATGAATCTATGAGTAGTATCGGAGGGTATGAACCATAGATAAGTTGGAATACAGTAGATATTGCACCAATATGAATTTAGAATGAGTTCACAACAGTACCTAAGTGGTGATTTATTTTCTTATACTAACGGAGCTTACGAGTTTTCTGTTAAGTTTTGTGTTGTGAAGTTTTCAAGTTTTGGGTAAAGATTCGATGGACTATGGAATAAGGAGTGGCAAGAGCCTAAGCTTGGGGATTCCCAAGGCACCCCAAGGCAATATTCAAGGACAACCAAGAGCCTAAGCTTGGGGATGCCTCGGATGGCATCCCCTCTTTCGTCTTCGTTCATCGGTAACTTTACTTGGAGCTATATTTTTATTCACCACATGATATGTGTTTTGCTTAGAGCATCATTTTATTTTGTTAGTATTTGCTTGCTGTTATTTAGAATAATGTTTAGCATCTATATTTTCAATAAAAATGTCAAGGATAGCCTTCACCATGCTTATTTTGCAAGTATACATGTTGCTGTTCAAAACAGAAAGTTTACCGCTGTTGCAAAAATTCCCTAGAAAAGTCAGAATGTGATAAAATGTTCCAACCTTTTGAATAATAAGATCTGATAAATTTACTACAGTGGAAAGTTTCTTTCATAATTTTTGGAGTTAGGGAAGTATGATGAATCTTGCATTCTTTACTGACTGTACTGTTTTGACAGATTGCTGTTATGTTTGCATTGTTTGCGTATGTTTGCTTGTTTAATGATTCTATTAGAGGATAGGACTATTAAATATGCAGAGGCATTTAGTTTGCAATGTTGAATAATAATTTTAGTGATTGCTACAGTAGAGTATGATAATGTTTTTGCATTGGTTTATACTAACTTATCTCACGAGTCCTTGTTGAGTTTTGTGTGGATGAAGCTTTTGAGATTTAGGGAGACCGTGATATAAAAGGAATTACAGAGACACAAAAGCTCAAGCTTGGGGATGCCCAAGGCATCCCTAGATAATATTTCAAGAAGTCTCAAGCGTCTAAGCTTGGGGATGCCCCGGTTGGCATCCCACCTTTCTTCTTCGACAACTATCGGTTAGTATCGGTTGAGCCTAAGTTTTTGCTCCTTCACATGAGTTGTGCTATCCTTGCAATGTCATTTTATTTTGTTTTGCTTGCTGTTTGAATAAAATACCAAGATCTGAAATTATTAAATGAGAGAGAGTCTTCACATAGTTTCATAATTATTTAACTACTCATTGATCTTCACTTACATCTTTTTGGAGTAATTTGTCATTTACTCGTGTGCTTCACTTATATCCTATGAGTAAATGGTTGAATGAGTTGGAATGTCATAAATCTGAAATTATATATGTTTTATATGCTTGCCCCATTGGGAGTAATGACTTCACATCTAAGAAGTAGAGGTAGTAAATTTACTGAAGGTTAGCAAGCATTGTATTGGTCACTTGAACAATTCATGAAAGAATATTGAAGGAAGAGAAATTTCACATATAAATATACTATCTTAGACAACTTCTATGATTGTGAGCCCCATTAATTATTTTCAAGCCTGAGCAAATTAGTTGAAGTTGGACAAGGAAGACAACGTAATGAGTTATGCTTGGGTGTATTTGTATAGAAGTTATATTGTTATAGATCCTCCAACATGTGGTGCTTGCTTTTTAGAATCCTTTGCTAGCCAAAATATCTGTACTAAGCGGGAATACTGCTTGTGCATCCAAATTCCTTGAACCTAGTTTCTTCCATGAGTGTCCACCATACCTACCTACATGCGGTATTTACCTGCCGTTCCAAGTAAATTTGCATGTGCCAAACTCTAAACCTTCAAATAATAATCCGTTTTGTATGCCCGAATCGCTCATGTAGCGACTAGGGGCTGTAAGTATCTTCCATGCTAGGTGTGTTATTCTCACAATGAGTGGACTCCGCTCATCATTCACGAGAAAAAATGGCTGGTAACCGGGATGCCCAATCCCATGATCAAAAGATCAAAATCAAATAAAAAATAATTGCAAACAAAACTCCCCCAGGATTGATGTTAGTTGGAGGCACCCGTTGTTTCGGGCAAGCCATGGATTGATGATTGTTAGTGGAGGGGGAGTAAAAACTTTACCATTCTGTTTGGGAACCGCCTATAATGTATGTAGTATGGAAGATATTGGGAACTCTTGGTTGTTATGTTGACAATGAGATCATACCTCTCAAAATTATTTTCATCTCTATTTCAAAATCGAGCTCTGGCACCTCGGCAAATCCCTGCTTTCCTCTGCGAAGGGCCTATCTTTTACTTTTATGCAAGAGTCAGTAGTATTCCTTCTCATTCTTACCTACTCTTTAGTTGGCAAGCATCGTGTGTTGGGGAAAGATCTAAGCATATATGGCCATGCAAATATATTTGATTATGAATTATTATTGTTGACAATTATCTATATGATACGTGAGTTGGGAGGCAAAGCACTAAGCCCCTATCTTTCTCTGTGTTCGATGGATGCTATTTGTTCTAAAAATATGCTTTGAGTGGTAGCAATCATGGAAGACTATATGATAGTTGAGTGTGTGGAGTTCGCTAAATCAAAGCTCTGACATAGACCCTTCCTGAAAATAAGATGAATTGTAATTGTTTGATGACTGAGAATGAAGTTTGCTAGTTTTCAAGAAAGTTTACGGTCTATGCTTTAACATGTGAATAGCTTGTTACTTGATCATGAAAAGTTCTATGAGTTGAGCTACTGTTATGACATATAATGATGCTAGAAAAGGTGATTGAAATTATCATTGATCAAAGTTATGCACCTGCTAGCATTCACACTTCATAAATTATTTCTTTTATGATTTACCTACTCGAGGACGAGCAGGAATTAAGCTTGGGGATGCTGATACGTCTCCAACGTATCTATAATTTATGAAGCATTCATGCTATTATATTATCTATTTTGGATGTTTACGGGCTTTATTATACACTTTTATATTACTTTTGGGACTAACCTATTAACCGGAGGCCCAGCCTAGATTGCTCTTTTTTTGCCTATTTCAGTGTTTCAAAGAAAAGGGATATCAAACGGAATGAAACCTTCGGGAGCATGATTTTTGGAACGAACGTGATCCAGGAGACTTGGAGTTGAAGTCAAGGAAGCTTCGAGGTGGCCACGAGGGTGGAGGGCGCGCCCCTGTCTCGTGGGCCTCTCGAGCGTCCCCCGACCGACTTCTTTCGCCTATATAAGTCCATATACCCTAAAAACATCAGAGACGAGAATAGATCGGGAGTTCTGCCGCTGCAAGCCTTTGTAGCCATCGAAAACCTCTCGGGACCCTGTTCCGGCACCCTACCGGAGGGGGGATCCCTCACCTGTGGCCATCTTCATCATCCCGGCGCTCTCCATGACGAGGAGGGAGTAGTTCACCCTCGGGGCTGAGGGTATGTACCAGTAGCTATGTGTTTGATATCTCTCTCTCTCTCGTGTTCTTGATTCGGCACGATGTATCGCGAGCTTTGCTATTATAGTTGGATCTTATGATGTTTCTCCCCCTCTGCTCTCTTGTAATGGATTGAGTTTTCCCTTTGAAGTTATCTTATCGGATTGAGTCTTTAAGGATTTGAGAACACTTGATGTATGTCTTGCCGTGCTTATCTGTGGTGATAATGGGATATCACGTGATCCACTTGATGTATGTTTTGGTGATCAACTTGCGGGTTCCACCCATGAACCTATGCATAGGGGTTGGCACACGTTTTTCTCTTGACTCTCCGGTAGAAACTTTGGGGCACTCTTTGAAGTAATTTTGTGTTGGTTGAATAGATGAATCTGAGATTGTGTGATGCATATCGTATAATCATGCCCACGGATACTTGAGGTGAAAATGGAGTATCTAGGTGACATTAGGGTTTTGGTTGATTTGTGTCTTAAGGTGTTATTGTTGTATGAACTCTATGATAGATTGAACGGAAAGAATAGCTTCGTGTTATTTTACTACGGACTCTTGAATAGATCGAGCAGAAAGAATAACTTTGAGGTGGTTTCGTACCCTACCATAATCTCTTCGTTTGTTCTCCGCTATTAGTGGCTTTGGAGTGACTCTTTGTTGCATGTTGATGGATAGTTATATGATCTAGTTATGTTATTATTGTTGAGAGAACTTGCACTAGTGAAAGTATGAACCCTAGGCCTTGTTTCCTAGCATTGCAATACCGTTTGTGCTCACTTTTATCATTAGTTACCTTGCTGTTTTTATATTTTCAGATTACAAAAACCTATATCTATCATCTATATTGCACTTGTATCACCATCTCTTCGCCGAACTAGTGCACCTATACAATTTACCATTGTATTGGGTGTGTTGGGGACACAAGAGACTCTTTGTTATTTGGTTGCAGGGTTGTTTGAGAGAGACCATCTTCATCCCACGCCTCCCACAGATTGATAAACCTTAGGTCATCCACTTGAGGGAAATTTGCTACTGTCCTACAAACCTCTGCACTTGGAGGCCCAACAACGTCTACAAGAAGAAGGTTGTGTAGTAGACATGACATGCATGCTCCTTCATGTTGCTATCACTCTCTTTTCTCCAGCTCACCCGCACACTCACTTCTTGTTTCTCCTATCCTCGCAAACATGGACTCTCGAAGTCTCCCTTGAGAAGTGTCACACTCTCCCTATCATTATACATTACACAGTTTTCATTATCTCTCACATCTCTACTGTTCTCTGGTATCACTCAGTACCTAAGCTTTATTTTCACCGCCACACACACAGTCTCCACTCGTCTTTCACTTTGTCTTTCTCTCTATGGGATTCTCTCACACACCCTATATGTCTGTAGATATGACTCATACCACTAAAATCACTCTCTCTCTCTTGTAGACACAACATTTGTTGCGGTCTCCTTTCGTCTCCATCCCAGACTGGCATTATTCATTTGTTTACCGATCAGACAACCCCCCCTCTCTCTCTCTCTCACACACACACACACACACACAACTCCTACTTCCACTCCCCTTCCCGACTAGCATCTCTCTCTCTCTCTCTCACAAAACTCTCGCTTTCGCACCTCGACTCGTATTTCTCTCACAAACATTTATCGACTAGCCTCTAGATAGGTTTATACACCCGCACACCTGTGCTTCCACTATCGCATACATGTCTCTCTCCCGCTCCTTGTATCTATGTAGATTTTTCTTCCCTTCTTGAGACACGCCCTCTCGATCGTGCACACACACACTATCGCCTCATTTTAAGCTGATACCTCTCGCACACACACTCTTTCTGTCTTTGTCACACATGCACTCCGTCCTCCTCCACTCTCCCTCTCTCTCTCACACACATGGGCTTTTTGCAACAACTAGTAAGATGCCCATGCGTTGCACGGAACATCAAGATGCATTTGTATGAGTAGTTTATCTTGTGGGGGAAAAGGATGAACGAGGGAAGGCCTTATTTGCAAATGTCGAGAGGGGTGTGGGTATCTTTTTGCAAAATTGCCATAGTTTCCTTCCTATCCGTCAGATATAGATCGGACGACCTATATTGCAGGATCGCAGGCACACGATCATCACCGACAATGCTTTTTATAAGAGTAGGGATAAAAAACAGAGTTGGTGATGATGGTGGGCCTGCCATCCTGCAATCTAGGTCGTCCGATTTATATCTGACGGATAGGAAGGAAAATATGGCAATTTACCCACACTCCTCACCACATTTGCAGATAAGGCCTTCCCTCGTTCATCCTTTTCTCCCACAAGATCTTGATGTTCCGTGCAACGCACGGGCATCTTGCTAGTAAGAGTAGAAATTAGACATATACCACTTCTCGAACCTTGAAACCAACAACATTCCTCCCTTATCTCATCAAAACCGCCAAAGGAATATATTTTGAGTGAAACATAACATATTTTAAGTGATATACGTATTTCAAAACTAGACTTTTTTTCTATCAAATCGGTGCATATGTATTAATCTACTTTGATCGTGTGGCAACGCATTGGCACATTCCTAGTAGTTATTATAATTTTTGGACACCAGACAAACGGTGGAGTACATATACGAAGAGAAGAGGCGCACGCACGCAGTCGGTCTCTCGCTGTCTCGCACACATGAGTGTTACGTAAAGGCAACGTCAACAAATAAACCCTAAAACCCTTGGTGCACGATTGCTGCATTCGCGGGTACTGGGTACGTGGTGGAGCACCTTTGTAGGAATAGTCAGCTCGCGTGATAATTTGATCCATAGGAGTTGATGGTCGGGACCACAGGTGAACAACTTGGAGGCGGTGGCTCGCCAGTTGCCACAGATCGAGTAGCCACGTTTAAAAAATCATTTTTTTAGCGGGGTTAAGAGTTCCGATTTTCAATGGCGCGTTATAAGTACTAAGTAGTTTTTAGAACGATTGGTATGGAGCGAAAATGGAATTCATAGTACTACGTACCTCCTTGGCGTATGGTTGTATCGGTTTATGTTGCGAGAAGTTGAACCTGATAGTTCTAGGGCAAATACTATGGTTTAGATTTAGATGCTGGTTTTCAGTAATGAAAATTGGAAGGGGGAAACCCTTCTTTGATTAAAAAAACTACTACCTCCATTCTGGTTTACTAGTCCCCATTGTATTTGGGTCAAAGTTTGTCCATGAATTTTACTTGTAAAATGTGAATGGAAAACGAGATTTTGTTATACCCAAACAAAAAAGGACTGGAGGGAGTGATTGCTCTGACATAGACGCGACCTCTCATAGCGCGGGCATTGAACTGGCGCGCGGGCCAAGAGGGCCCCACTCGCTGCAGGCCCGGCTGAGCACGCCTGCTCGCCGCGTGGAACCAGCTTCAGACTGCCCCGCCTGCCTTCATTGAATCCATGCGTGTGCCGGCAACACATCCTTCCGCGAGCCGGCCGGCATTTTAGAACACAAAAAATGACTAAAATATAATTAATTTACGCATGGTCTTGACTTGTTGTGCTCGCACTAGTAGCAGGAACTAGTAGAGGTGTTTCTTTATTTATAACTCTCCTCACATTTTTTTGGCTTTGAAGTGAATCATGGTTGTGGACATTACGTATGAATGTGCAGATATATGTGAACATGAGTTTGATCTGGAAGTTGAACTTGGAATGTCAGGCTTGCGCGTGAACTATACCATGTCCAATGCTTCGTCTGTTATTGTTTGGAAAGTAATTGCTGTTATTACATGACCCGAAAAAATATATTTTGTGCCACATCAGTAGATGCACGGACATCACAACAGGCATGCTGACTGGATAAACATTTGAACCTAGCTATTATGAAAGGAAATTTTGTATTGACAACAGTTTTAGATAGCAGGAGATGCCTAGCCTGCTCTGCCTCTGCTAGCTTATTTCTGGCTTCTTCCATATCTTCTTTGGCTTGGGTGAAGAGAGCATCTGATTGCTCTTTTTGCTTCTTCAGGAACTCAGCTACATTCTCAAGGGCTGCTGCACGCTTTCTTTCAGCCTTTACTAGAGCCACGAGGACACGAACAGATGACGACTCCACCTGGCTTGTGTGTAATCCAGCATCATCTGGGAATTTGCACCTTGTGCCTAATCTAGCATCATTAGGGAACTAGCACCTTGTGTGTAATCCAGCCTCATTTTGGAAACATGATCTCGAGGTTGACCATACTTCCCTCCTCGCAGGAACTGCATCCTGACATGAAGTTACTTCTTTTCTAGATCAATACTCAGAGCAACCCAGATCCATTTAGTAGAAGCTAGATAAACATAACTCGGAGAAGTGAATTCAAAAGGAAAAATAAAATAAAAACAGACTACAAGGTGAGAACACCCACTTCCTACATCAAGCTAAAAATGAAAGCATTATGACGATTAAGACTCTTCTTATTACACATCGAAGAACGCGAGGCTTAAGAGAAACAGAAACTACAACATATACACATCGAAGAACATGAGGCTAAGCGAAAGTAATTGAAAGGGTGTTACTTACCAAAGCTCGTTTTACAGGTTCGCTGCAGCTCCTCTTTAACTTGCCACGCTCCTTGGAAGATGTCCCCAATATCCCGTGTTTGGTCTTCATTGCTACTCTGTATGTTCGCACTCGTGGTTTTAAAATCTCAACATGACAAGAAAAATATACTACTAGTAATACTCGCACATCTTGTGGGCAACATTAAAGCACTCGTTTGCCATCTTAGAGCATCTCCAACAGAATTGCAACGCGCGGTGCATTAAAAAGCGTTTACAGTGCTGAGATCGAGAAGTAGAGAGACTAGAGAGTAGAGGATAGTTCTCAGCATTGATAAATAAAAAAATAGATAATTCAACTACAACTCGTCGTTCGACTCCTCCTCGGTGATGTCCTCCTCCGACGTCAGACTGTAGGCGTGAAGATACCGATCATCGTCGGATTCCCAGGGCGACGCTGCTCCTAGCCTCATGTTGAATTGAGCATCCGCTTTTCACCTACGCTTGTCCTCGCGATAGGCGGCTCGCTCCGCCCTCCTCTTATCCCTCTCCGCCCTCCTTTGCGCGTAGAACTCGCGCTCATTGATGATGTCCTGCGGGAAGCGTTGGTGCCACAGCGCCATGGCTTCCTTGTCCATCTCGGCGATGCCAAGACGGTGTTCCCGCCTTCGGTTGTGGCGACGATCCTCGTCGGTGCTAAGCCGCGACAGAGGCACGAGCTCGTGCGCCCGCTCCCACGTCGGCATGTTGGGGAAGTTCAATGTTCTATGAGGCCACCAGAGGCGCCACGCCGCCGCGTCGTACATGCGGGCGGCCTCGTTGGCGGTGTTGAAATTGCCGAGGCCGAGGCGCATCTCGCGGAACCGGATCTCGGCGGAGAAGCCGCCGGAGGGGCGCGCGCGGACGCCGCGGTATCCCCAAGTTTCCCGGCAACGCTGCGGTAGGTGGCACGGCGGCGGTGAGGCGAGAAAGAGCGTGGAGAGAGTGGTGGCGAGGCACAGAGCAGGGAGGGAGCGGTGGCAGGGCACAGAGCGGTGGGAGGGCGTTGGATTTTATAAAGCGCGCCGGACGCCGCGCGCCAAAACTAGCACACGCCCGACAGCTTTTTCCCGCGCGCACGCAATCCTTTCCCGACGTCTTTGCTATATCTACTCTCTAATCTACTGTTATGTTTATTTTATATTTAATATTTATCTCTACTTCTCTACTGTCTACTTTGTTTTATATACTTTTTTTCTTATAAAAAAACAGAGTTGGTGATGATGGTGTGCCTACCGTCCTGCAATATAGGCCGTCCGATTTATATCTGACAGATAGGAAGGAAACAATGGGAATTTTGCAAAAAGATAACCATACCCCTCTCCAGATTTGCAAATAAGGCCTTCCCTCGTTCATCCTTTTCTCCCACAAGATAAACTACTCATACAAATGCATCTTGATGCGTGCTTCGCATGGACATCTTGCTAGTTCTAAAAAACTTTCCATCATTTGCCACACTACTGGTTGCAGATGAAAAACCTACCCAAGCACAGCGCGATACAGGAGCGACGCACAATTACAAGATGATATTCTGTTGGACAATGGAGGCTATAACCAATTACTTTTACGGGAACAATAGCACCCAGGAAATTTGAAAGGTAGGTATGAACAAAATTGGAACTGCACATGTACTGCAAAGTGATTCAATACATAGATTACCAATCGAGGAGGAGAACGATGGTCGCGGCGGCCTCTGTGGGTCATGGTCAGAAACGGGAGCCAGTTCATTGTCCATGACGGTGGTGCTTCTGCGCTTGGAGCCGGCTTCCGGGAAGCAGATCCGAGACCGTCAAAGACGGTGCTTGGGAAGAGGCTCCGTGTATGACGACTACAGTGGACCGGCTCCAGTGCGGCGTACGAGGTCGTCGATGAGGCAGATGCGCTGCGGTGAACGAGTGTGCCAATGTAGAAGGGGAGTGGCACGAAGGTTGCGGTGCCGTGGTGAAGTCTATTTTGCGGTGGGGATAGAAAATGGGGAGTATTCAGGTGTACTACTCTGGGTGCCGGGGTGGGGTTTGCTGGGTAGGGTGAACCTGAAGTTACAAAAACGGCCCCCTACCAAGCGTCATCCGTAGGCCTGTTCCGAAGGCTATGATGGTAACTTCCCACTGCTCGAATCAGGGTCGCGGGAGATTTTCCCGCCGACCTCAAAATTTTGTGACACTGAACTCCCCGTGTGGCGTGTTGAGTGATTCGGCTAAGCAACTAGCGAGTAGTACTAGTAAACTCTGCATATTAGGTTTGACCGAAGTCAAACTTCCTAAAGTTTGACCAAGTTTATAGAAAAATATAAAAATTTACCATAACAAATATGTATGATGTGAAAGTACATTCAATAATGAATCTAATGGTATTTATTTGTTATTGTATATGTTAATATTTTTTGTTATAAGCTTTCTGAGAGTTTACAAAACTTGACTTTGACCAATGCTAATACGCGGTTTTGTTTTCTTAGTTTGTAGTGAACTAATCATTTGTTGAAATTGTGAAATAAATATATTAGGCTATTGACTTCGAATGTAATGGTCTATACAATTCAATAGTTACAATCATTGTAGAATTCCAAGATGTATACAAGGTCGATAGTACTTCACAACATGCTCAAACTCACATAATCCCAGTCAAATGAGAATCTAAATGCATTTCATAGTTATTACTTTGTAGGATGCAACAAAACCAACCATAACTCTACATCAGCCATTATAGAAGCAACATTTTGAACATATCCCAATGTGTGAATGAAACGTGCAGAGAGAGCTTGCGAAGATGGAGCAGATAGGTGATTCGTCCATTTTGCATCATGCTTTTATATTGATATTTATTGCATTATGGGCTGTTATTACACGTTATGTTACAATACTTATGGCTATTCTCTCTTTTTTTACAAGGTTTATCATGAAGAGGGAGAATGCCGGCAGCTGGGATTCTGGGCTGGAAAAGGAGCAAATATTGGAAACCTATTCTGCACAGCTCCAAAAGTCCTGAAACTCCACGAAATTCATCTTTGGAATTATTAAGAATTACTGAGCGAAGAAAATACCAGAGCGGGCCCACACCCTGGCCAGGAGGGTGGGGGCGCGCCCCCCTACTGGGCGCGCCCCTGTCTCCTGGGCCCCCTGGTGGCCCTTCGGTGCCCATCTTCTGCTATATGAAGGCTTTTACCCTGGAAAAAATCATAAGAAAGCTTACGGGATGAAACTCCACCGCCACGAGGCGGAACCTTGGTGGAACCAATCTAGGGCTCCAGCGGAGCTGTTCTGCCGGGAAAACTTCCCTCCGGGAGGGGGAAATCATCACCATCGTCATCACCAATGCTCCTCTCATCGGGAGGGTGTCAATCTCCATCTACATCTTCACCAGCACCATCTCCTCTCAAAACCCTAGTTCATCTCTTGTATCCAATGTTGTATCAAAACCACAAATTGGTACCTGTGGGTTGCTAGTAGTGTTGATTACTCCTTGTAGTTGATGCTAGTTGGTTTATTTGGTGGAAGATCATATGTTCAGATCCTTAATGCATATTAATACTCCTCTGATCATGAACATGAATATGCTTTGTGAGTAGTTAAGTTTGTTGCTGAGGACATGGGTGAAGTCTTGCTATTAGTAGTCATGTGAATTTGGTATTCGTTCGATATTTTGATGAGATGTATGTTGTCTCTCCTCTAGTGGTGTTATGTGAACGTCGACTACATGACACTTCACCATTATTTGGGCCTAGAGGAAGGCATTGGGAAGTAATAAGTAGATGATGGGTTGCTAGAGTGACAGAAGCTTAAACCCTAGTTTATGCGTTGCTTCATAAGGGGCTGATTTGGATCCATTAGTTTCATGCTATGGTTAGGTTTACCTTAATACTTCTTTTGTAGTTGCGGATGCTTGCAATAGGGGTTAATCATAAGTGGGATTCTTGTCCAAGAAAGGGCAGTACCCAAGCACCGGTTCACCCACATATCAAATTATCAAAGTACCAAACGCGAATCATATGAGCGTGATGAAACTAGCTTGGCGATAATTCCCATGTGTCCTCGGGAGCTCTTTTCTCATTATAAGAAATTGGTCCAGGCTTGTCCTTTGCTACAAAAAGGATTGGGCCACCTTGCTGCACTTTATTTACTTTCATTGCTTGTTACCCGTTACAAATTATCTTATCACAAAACTATCTATTACCTACAATTTCAGTGCTTGCAGAGAATACCTTACTGAAAAGCGCTTGTCATTTCCTTCTGCTCCTCGTTGGGTTCGACACTCTTACTTATCGAAAGGACTACGATAGATCCCCTATACTTGTGGGTCATCAAGACTCTTTTCTGGCGCCGTTGCCGGGGAGTGAAGCGCCTCTGGTGAGTGGAACTTGGTAAGGAAACATTTATATAGTGTGCTGAATTTTTTTGTCACTTGTTACTATGGAAACTAATCCTTTGAGGGGCTTGTTCGGGGCATATTCGCCCCGACCAGTAGAGCAAAGAATTGCTCCTCAACCTACTGAACCTATTGAAAATGTTTACTTTGAGATTCCTTCGGGTATGATAGAGAAACTGCTAGCTAATCCCTTTGCAGGAGATGGAACATTGCATCCTGATATACACCTTATCTTTGTGGATTATTTAAGCTTGCAGGTATTCCCGACGATGTTGTTAAGAGGAAGGTCTTCCCTTTATCTTTGAAGGGAGAAGCATTGACATGGTATAGGCTATGTGATGATACGAGATCTTGGAACTATAAACGATTGAAGTTGGAATTTCACCAGAAGTTCTATCCTATGCATCTTGTTCATTGTGATCGTAATTACATATATAATTTCTGGCCTCGCGAAGGAGAAAGCATCGCTCAAGCTTTGGGGAGGCTTAAGTCAATGTTATATTCATGCCCCAATCATGAGCTCTCAAGAGAAATGATTATTCAAAATTTTTATGCTCGGCTTTCTGACAACAATCGCACCATGCTTGATACTTCCTGTGCTGGTTCCTATATGCTGAAGACTATTGAATTCAAGTTTGATTGTGTTAAATCTTTTATGGATACCGATGCTTTTCGTGGATTTAGCGCTAAATATGGACTTGACTCTTAGATAGTATCTTCTTTCTGTGAATCTTTTGCTGCTCACGTTGATCTCCCTAAGGAGAAGTGGTTTAAATTTAATCCTCCCACTAAAGTAAAAGTAGTTGCACCTATTATAGTTGAAGAAAAGACTATTACTTATAACGATCCTATTGTTCCTACTACTTATGTCGAGAAACCACCTTTCCCTGTTAGGATAAAGGATCATGCTAAAGCTTCAACTGTTGTTCGTAAGAGCAATACTAGAACATATACACCCCCTGAGCAAATTAAAGTTGAACCTAGTATTGCTATGGTTAAAGATCTCTTGGAAGATAATATAGATGGGCATGTTATTTACTACTGTGGGGAAGCTGCTAATATCGCTAAACCCGATGCTAAGATACATAGACCTGTTGTAGGCATGCCTGTTATTTCTGTTAAAATAGGAGATCATTGTTATCATGGCTTATGTGATATGGGTGCTAGTGCTAGTGCAATACCTATTTCCTTATATAATGAAATTATGCATGATATTGCACCCGCTGAGTTAGAAGGTATTGATGTTACAATTAAGCTTGCCAATAGAGATACTGAAGTCTTGTGTGGGAAAGTTAAATATCCTGTTGATTTTCTTGTTCTTGGTTCCCCACAAGATAGCTTTTGTCCCATTATATTTGGTAGACCCTTCTTGAATACTGTTAATGCTAGGATTGATTGGGAAAAAGATATTGTTACAGTTGGCTTGGGGGATACGACACATGAGTTTAATTTTGCTAAATTCCGTAGACAACCCCATGATAAAGAATCGCTTAGTAAATATGAAATTATTGGTCTTGCTTCTATTGCCGTGCCTCCTACTGATCCGTTAGAATAGTATTTGCTAGACCATGAAAATGATATGTTTATGAATGAAATAAGGGAAATAGATGAAGTATTCCTTCAACAGGGTCCTATTTTGAAACACAACTTACCTGTTGAAATCCTAGGGGATCCCCCTCCACCCAAGGGTGATCCCGTGTTTGAGCTCAAACCTTTACCTGATAATCTTAAATATGCTTATCTTGATGAAAAGAAGATATATCCTGTTATTATTAGTGCTAACCTTTCAGAGCAGGAAGAGGAAAGATTATTGAAAACTCTGAAGAAGCACCGTGCTGCTATCAGATATACTCTGGATGATCTTAAGGGCATTAGTCCCACTCTATGCCAGCACAAAATAAAATTGGAGAAAGATGCCAAACTAGTTAGAGACCCTCAGCAATGGTTAAATCCTAAGATGAAAGATGTGGTAAGAAACGAGATACTAAAGCTCCTGGAGGCAGGTATAGTTTATCCCGTTGCTGATAGTGAGTGGGTAAGTCCTGTCCATCGTGTCCCTAAAAAGCGAGGTATTACCGTTGTTCCTAATGATAAAGAAGAATTTATTCCGCAAAGAATTATTACAGGTTATAGGATGGTAATTGATTTCCGTAAATTAAATAAAGCTACTAAGAAAGATCATTACCCTTTACCTTTTATTGATCAAATGCTAGAAAGACTATCCAAACATACACATTTCTGCTTCCTAGATGGTTATTCTGGTTTCTCTCAAATACCTGTGTCAGCGGAGGATCAATCAAAAACCACTTTTACTTGTCCTTTCGGTACCTTTGCTTATAGACGTATGGATTTTGGTTTATGTAATGCACCTGCTACCTTTCAAAGATGCATGATGGCTATATTCTCTGACTTTTGTGAAAAGATTTGTGAGGTATTCATGGATGATTTCTCTGTTTATGGATCCTCTTTTGATGATTGCTTGAGCAATCTTGATCGAGTTTTGCAGAGATGTGAAGATACTAGTCTTGTCTTGAATTGGGAAAAGTGCCACTTTATGGTTCATGAAGGCATTGTCTTGGGGCATAAAATTTCTGAAAGAGGTATTGAAGTTGATAAAGCTAAAGTTGATGCTATTGAAAAGGTGCCACGTCCCAAGGACATTAAAGGTATAAGAAGTTTCCTTGGTCATGCCGGTTTTTATAGGAGGTTCATTAAGGACTTTTCTAAAATCTCTAGGCCTCTGACTAATTTATTGCAAAAAGATATTCCTTTTGTCTTTGATGACTATTGTGTAGAAGCATTTGAAATACTTAAGAAAGCTTTGATCGCTGCACCTATAACTACAAAAAAATACACTTCCGTGATGATACGTGTTTGTCACAGTAGGTCACGTTTTTTGTCATGCATGTACATCCATGACGATTTTATGACAGAATCAAGATAGTCATACCTGTGCTGTCGTAGAAGTGTTCCATGACATTACCCAAATTATCATCACGGAAGTGTCCACTTCCATGACGATAAATCGCGCGTCACAGAAGTGCTTTCGTCAAGGGTGACCGACACGTGGCATCCACCGTAACGGAACGCCGTTAAGCTATTGGGCCGGGTTTTGGATCCGATAACCCGTTAACAGCCCCGACCAATGGGGATTTTCCATGTGTAAAATCATCATTGGCTGGAGGAGACACGTGTAAGGTCCGCGTTGGCACATGTGTCACTCATCCAATGGGCGAGACGCGCCTATGATATGTTGACACGTGGATCGGCCCATCAAGTTTAAATGGGCCGGCCCAACTAAAGGCCCACAAGATTTTGCGGACCATAATGGGCCGGCCCAGCTAAAGTCCCACGAGATTTTGCGGACCATAATGGGCTGGCCCAGCTAAAGGCCCACAAGATTTTGCGGTCCATAATGGGCCGGCCCAGGTAAAGGCCCATAAGATTTTTGTGTGCCATAATGGGCCGGCCCAGGTAAAGGCCCACAAAATTCTTGCGTATCATAATGGGCCGGCCCAGCTAAAGGCCCACGAGATTTCGCCGACATTAATGGGCAGGCCAAGGTGTAGGCCCACAAGATTTTGAGGACCCTAGTAGGCCGGCCCATTAACTGGCTGCCATGTGTTGGGCCAAATGCCGGCCCATATTTGATCCGGTCCATTAATGGCCTGCCACATTCCGGGCCTAATAATGGCCCATATGAGATCCGGCCCGTTAAAAGCCTGCCACGTTCTAGGCCAAATCACGGCCCATATCAGGTCTGACCCTTTCAGAGGCTTTGGGCTCAATTATGGCCCATATCAGATTCAGCCCGTCAACTGGACGCTATGCTTTTGGGCCCACTTGCTAAAGGCCCATTTAGTAATTCGGTCTGATATTAGTTTCGGCCTGTTAAGGCCCCGTTTAACATTTCGGCCCTATATTAATTCCGGCCTGTTAAAAGCCCGTCATATAGTTGGGCCTAACTATGGCCCGGTTTGCATCCGGCCTGCTCGCAGCCGATATCTGATTGGGCCAAACAAGGACCGAGACAATTTTGGCCCGTTAAAAGCCCGTGATTTGATTCGCACAATCATGGGCCAGGGTCCATTTCGGGCTGCTGTCGGCCCGTGAGCTGTTCGGCACGTTTTAGGCCCAACCTACTTCTCAGCCTCCTAAAAGCCCATTGAGTTTTCTTGCGAAAAGAGGGCCGGGGGTTACTCGGCCTATTAAAGGCCCGAATCTACTAGTGGGCCAGTTTACTTTTGGCCTTTTAACGGACCAAGATGACGGGGCCCATGATGCGGATCATACATCGTGATTGCATGACGGCCCGATTATGTACCTTAATTTTACGGTTTGGCCGGTTTACTGCGAAGACAGGATATATATACAGTAAAATAACTGCAGCATCGTGAATAAGAAAAAACCTAGACTATACAATAAAGAAATTACGGCATATTACATCCACTGGGCATCAAAGTTCGCCACTATGATAATAAAGCACAAGCAGACAGCAGATTACATACACTGGGCATCAAAGATCGCCACCAGTGCAAATAAACACGCCGACAAAATAATATACAAAACCGACAGCACTTGAATAGAGTTCAAGAAAGGTTAGCCCTACTGGCGAGCTGCAGCGGAAGCAGCTGAGCAAGATGATGAGACTGCGCTTGTTCAACACTTATATCTTCCTCACTCTGAAAGATAAACAAGGAGACAGATGACAGGTTTTGCACATAAAAGTATCAGCGCTGACAATTCATCACATTTCTTACTGATGAATAAAGTGACACAGTTTAAAATTGCATTAACACAATATGGTATTGTTCAGGTCAAGACACGGCAGGAAATGACATTGTGAAGGAGTTGGCAGCTTCATGACACTACTGGATTACAGATCAAGAACCCATAAGTATCAATGGTTAGTGTGCTGTCAATTTATCCCATTTCATATTGGCAAATAAAGAGACGGTTTAAATAATAGTAGAATGATATGACATTGTTCATAGTTAAGACATTGCAGAATATGACATTGTGCTGTAGTGGGTAGGTTCACCACATCACTGGATTACGGATGAAGAGCAGAAGCATACATGCAGTGCAAAAGAAGGTCACTTGCTCTGTATAGTTTAATTTACATGGTATGAAGAAGGAACTTGGTTGTACAACTGAAAACTTAAATTGAGAAGGACAAACTTTTGTTTATGAACTACATAATAAACTTTAAACATGCAATTTGATGCAAACACCAAAACTAAACAGTTGTTGCAGTCATGCCTAACCAAATATACACAACAAAGTTTGAAGGCTTGAGAAGGACAAACTTACATTACTAGTGAAGACATGCTCTATAAAGCCCTTGTCCATGCGGATGGGGGGGGACAATTCAAGAAGTTTACCACATAATCTTCTTCATAAGCATTGCCTTTATTCTACATTTTGTTGAGAGTAAATATAGATGTGATAATATATGAAAAAATGGAGAATATTTAAGATAAGATGAAGAGTGATGCTACATAACCAAGTAGCTATAAATGTATGTGCAGCGATACAAGCAAAAGGCACAGCCAAGAGCAATGCATAGCAAAACTTCTTCAGTACCAACCTTATGGTAAGAGTAAATATATATCTGATGTGTAGAAAATGGAGGGCAAAGAAAAATAACCTGCAGAGTGATGGTACATGAACAACTACCTGTCAATATAAGTACACTGATAAAGGACAACATGTACTTACAAGAACAATGCAGAGCTAAAAAAATTCATTGGCATTGGATATATTCTACACTAATGTAACCATTCATACAGATCAGATAATTTGGAGAGAACAATTGATAAGCAAGCTATCATGCATACTGCTATCACATAATGAACCAGGTATGTATGCAAGTACAATGATACAGGACAACAGGTACTAACAAGAGCAAAGCAGTGGGCAGCATATTTGCGATATCCTGTCGTTCTTTTCAAACCGGAATTCTTCTTCGAGCAGATTTCGTGCAAAAAAGATCCGTAAGGCACATGCGGAAAAGTAGAAGTTCAAATTGTCATGTGATTTCATACATAGTACCTCATCCTGGTAACGAGACCAGTGCATAACAAGGTTTTTCCATTCAATGTCTTCTAAATTTAGCACATGAGACTTCACCGGAAATTCGTTTATAGACTTGCCATCAAAGTGTGATTTCCTCAGGTAACACCGATACTGCTGCAATGCTTCCTTGAAAAGCACAAGCAAGCTTTGCTCGTCATGACTATCCAGATTGACCCTCGCCTAGTTACAACAATGTAATGTAAATCATTGATGTGTTCAATTAGCAGAAAAGAGGAAAATAATAAACATGAATAATAGCACTTACACGTAAGTTGGACAGGAAGATGTGAAAATGGTGTTTGTCTTCACTATAATCTTCCCATGATGGGAATATATGCACATAGTCCCTAACAACATTCAAAGCATTGTCTTTTAAACTAGGAATAAGTGGAATGGGGTTCCAATCTACAGGAATTGGCCGTCTCTGCAGTTGGGATAGGTCTTCAGCCGGTGGACTTGCTGTACTTTTTGCTGGAGTGGGATTTTTCTATGGTATGGCTGGTGCTATGGAAAATGAAATTGGTATACCTTTTGCTGGAGTGCAGGTCCTGTGCGGTGGGGCTAGTAGTGTGGCCAGTGAAGTATGGGTACAGTCTGCTGGAGTCGGTCCTACGTTTTGTGTCACTGGTTGTACAACCAATATAAGTGGGGCGTTGTCTGATTTCTCCGGCACCACCATGTTTTTCAAGGACTTTGATGGTGCTCCTTCAGGTTTGGCAATCACCCTCTTCCTTTTTGATGTCTGATGCACAAGAACAACATTTGAGTGGAAGAACATGGTATGATGACAAATGTAATATGTATTGATAATGGATGGGCATGGCATCTCGAGTTATATGGTGAGTAAACTAAGCAGATGGCGGTGCAACAAAGTAGAAGAAATGCAAGACAACATATGCTAGATACGCGCAATCAATTAAACCTTGCCAAATTAGAACAGGCACCTTGATGGGTGAACAGGACAGGCCATCTGCCTTTGACTCCTCGAGGTTAGAATAGTCATTAGGATGATATTCTGAACAAGAATGAACAAGTGGGGAGCGTATGAGTTTCATTGCATCCAGAATGGCACTCAATGCCTTGGTGCCAATTTTGTAAGTCATTGCAGTGTTCCACAATATTCTCCTGATGCACGGATTCTGATATTCACTGTAATTGCGTATAATATCTGAGAACCAGCTCTCTTCAAGTGAAGGTGCGGTACTGTTAATATCAGTGTAACTCTCAAAGGCGACACAACTCCCCGCATTTCCTTGCTATTCTTATAGGATTCAAGTGGGCAGGTCACTACAAATCCTATTCCTATGTTTACAAAATCCTACGAATCAAAGAGGCTCAAAGTGTCCATCACAACCGACCGTATAGACCTCTACACTGCAAATGTCCCTGCTCATCTTCAGTACAAGCAACATACTGTACTACTATCATACTCCCTTCATTCCAAAATATAAGTCTTGGTAGAGACTTCCACTATGGATCACATACAGATGTATCCAGATACATTTTAGAGTGTAGATTCACTCATTTTTCTCCATATGTAGTCCATGGTGGAATCTTTACAAAGACTTGTATTTAGGAACGGAGAGAGTACATATTAAAGAAGAACGGAAGAGGAACATGGTAAAGAAGAGCAAGCAGATTTTGGATAATAAAATGTTGGTAGCGCACTGCCCACACATGATGAACCAGAGCGCATTAAGAATGCAACTCCCAGCTATCTCTCAACCATTTTAGGTGGTTGGATGAAGGTCCTACGTCTCCTAACCCTTCTTCTTCCTCGTCTCTGATTCTTCCCATACAGAACACCGCACGGGCCGCCGGCCGGACCACCGGCCCCCACCGCCTGTGTTCTTCCGCCACCCCCACCCCCGCCCCAACCCCCACCCGTGTCGAGTTTTCTTCATTCGGCGAGGCCCCACAACCACCCGAGCCCCTTCGTTCGCACCGGCGAACTCTGGCGAGCACTGAAAAATCGACTGACCCAATTTTGAAATTTAGTCTACTATGATTTAACTAGTGTGGAATATAAAAGGGGAAAACCATAAGCATTGGGAGTATAGTGTTGAGCGTGCCATGGCGGATCTGAAGGTGCAAACCGGACAAAGGCAACTTCGCAACCAAGACAAGAAATCAGAGTAAAGCTGTGGCAATCTATTTTCTTGCTGTGATAAATAAGTTGAGCAGATACGAAAGAGTACCGCCTCTGGTGCGGCGCCGTGTACGCATCTGCTGAGAATTTGACGGTGTTGCGGTAGCGATGGCTGTCGGCGGCGTGGATCCAGATCTAGGAGGGTAGACGGTGGCGGCGGGGCGCGGTGGACGAGATGGTCGTAGGAGCGACGCTGGTAAGGTGGACGACGGCGGGGATGAAGCGAGAGGACGGGATGCAAGGATCCCGGTCCGAAGCCGTGGTTGAGAGAGGTCGATCTCTTGTAATGGACGGCGGCGTCGGGGTATCAGCTCCGGCATGGTGGAGGAGGACGGCGGTGGATGGGGTGGCGGACGGCGGCGGACGGAGGAGGGTGGGGTGGAGAGGGTGTTTTGGCGCCCAAGGAGTACGAATGGGGAAAAGGGATGTAGAGAGGAAGGGGGGAACCATGTATTCAGGGCGCGCTTGTCTCAAATGCGAGGAAATTTATAAACTTAGCCCCCATTTCAAATTTCTACTACATCACAGCAATATTAGTCGGTTGGGGATAGGACGGTAATCTCGCATACACCGAATATTTGCCGACGAGAGTTTGTTTTTGGCGCCCACCTTGTATGAATATGAATCGGGGAGGGAGTCAATTTCGGCCGAGGACACACTGTGTTTTGGCGCCCACCGTGTATGAATCCGAGTGAGAGGCGGTTACGTCACGTTTGGGTGAAATTACAAACCTACCCCTATCAAAACCTATAGAAATCCAGCAGATAGGCTTTGCGTGGCAGGGATAGGCAGTAGTAATTTCCATCTCGCAGATTTTGGTTTCGGGCGGTTACTGCGACTTTCCCCGCTTCGTTCAAATTTTGCAGAGTGCACGTTTACCGTGCCAACTCAATTCGAATCCCGTTTGCATTCTATTTTTTTGGGGCGGGATCCATTTTCAATTGGAATTACATTCTATATACATCATTTTTTATATATACTTTCAAAAGCACAACACCATTTATACATAAATATGGTTTACAAATGGCATGACCTCAGATTCATAAGGTTGTATCCATCAATTCGGATTTTCAAATATTTGAAACCACTTTATGTTGAAATCCAATGTATGCATTCCTCGCTAATTGTCTCCAATTAATGTGTGTTTCATGCGGTTTTTTTACTTCTCAAACATGTATAATGTGTTTCACACACGCAACATATAGTGTAATCCCGTTTAGACATTAATTGCATGTAAACCATGCATTGTTTGTAATTAAAGAATCTATGGATCACCAATATTGATAAACTATATAACATTACACGTGTGCCCAAATTCAAATGAATCTGCATGTTTGATACACCAATTTGCGTTATGATATTATCGATGTCGTGATCTCCAGTTTAAATATTTGAATTCCCTTTAATCCAGATATTTGTCTCATATAGCTATCACTCATGCTTATATAGGACTATCTCTCTGGACCTATACGCGTTCATCGTCTCTCAGGTATCTCTCGTGCTACCTGTATGTCGAGAATGATCTTTTATCTTCGTAATTCACTGACGGTACTCTCTCCCTCGACCTTCATCACTCTATCTCTCTCTAAGTATATCTCACTCCCTGCTATGTGTCTCTAACTATGATTCTCCATGTGGAATCTCTTTCTCTCACACAAACACAAAACTTTGTCTCCCGGGGTCTCATTTCTCTCTACTATTCCCATGTGTGCCACTCGCACACCCCTCATACAGAGATGTCTTTCGCTCCTTAGATATGAGAACCTACGACTCTTCCTCTTAAATATCTCTTTCTCACACACAAACACAAACTCTGTCTCCCAGGGTCTCATATTTCTCCATTGTTCTCTTGTATGTCGCTCACACACACTCTCTCTCCCTAGAGATATCTTGCGTTCCCTCATATGTCTCTCTAGCTATCACTCTCGTTGTGAAATATCTTTCTCTCTCGCAGACACAAAACTCCGTCTCTCGGGATCTCATTTCTCTCTGATATCTGTTTGTATGTGACTCACATGCACCCTCTCTCTATCTCTCTCACACCCACACACATAACTCAGCCTTCTGATCCACTCGACTCCTATCTCTAAGGCACACTAGCTAGCATCTTTATCTTTCTATTTATATGTTTCTCCATCAACCTTCTTTCTCGCCCTCACTCTTGATTCCTATCACGCACACTACATACACTAAAAAAAAGACACATCCGTGACATTTTGGGCCGAACGATTTTTTTTTCTGTCATACATATGACACTTCTATGATGATAATTGTGACAAAACCCGGTATCATCATAGATGTGGTGGGCTCCTACTTCTATGACAAAAAATCATGATAGAAAATGGGCTTTTCGTCCTGGGCAGGCCGGAGACGCAGCTGCATGACATTCTTTGGGCCGTCCATGACGGAAAAAACGTGGTAGAAGCGAGGGCGAGGAAAATTTTGGGGAGTTCCCGGTTATGGTGGGAGGTCGGGGGCCGAGCGATGCGCGTTTCTCTCGTACACGTACGCGCGTGTGTGCGAGGCGTTGGCTCTAACTGAACCCGAGCGAGGCGTTGGGCTCTAACTCAACCCGAGCGATTGTACTGCAGGCTACGCGTTAGTGAACCTGAGCGATCGATCGATGGCTGTTAACTGAACCCGATCGAGCGATTCCTTCACTACTGCTGCTAACTGAAGCCGATCGATGCTGCCTCTGGGATGAACAGTGAGCACTGCGCGGGGGGGAGGGGTGGTTGGATGAACAGTGAGCGGTAGCGTTGCCTCTGGATGAACAACACCCCGTGGTGTGGAGGGTTGGATGAACAGTAGACGGTGGAGGGGTGCCCGTGGAGGGGTGGTTGAACAGGACCCCGTGGTGTGGAGGGCTGGATGAACAGTAGACGGTGGAGGGGTGCCCGTGGGGGGGTGGTTGAACAGTAGCCGGTGGAGTAACGCGCGGTGGAGGCTGGATGAACAGGAGCCCGTGGAGGCTGGAGGAGGTCGACGGTAGCCCGTGGAGGCTAGAGGAGGTCGACGATGGAGATGAACAGTATCCCGTGGAGTCCCTTTTGCGGTACGCCACGCCCCTCCCGATGAACAGGACCCCCGTTTCGACCGTAGGAGGTCCGTTTCATCCGTTTTGCGGTATGCCACACCCCTCCCGATCAACAGGACCCCCGTTTCGACCGTAGGAGGTCCGTTTCGTCCGTTTTGCGGTACGCCACACCCCTCCCGATCAACAGGATCCCGTTTCGAACGTGGCCGGTTGAACACAAGGCCGTTTCCTCCGTTCTGCGGTACGCCAGGCCTCGTTTCCATCGCCTGTTCCGTCCAAGCCCTCCCGATGAACACGACCACGCATTCCGTTCCGACCCAGCCGGTTGGCTCCCACGCGTTCTGTTGCCTCCCGTTGAACACGACGCATTACGTTGCCTCCCCATGAATACGACGCATTCCGTTGCCTCCCCATGAACACGACGACGACGCTGTTTTTCCGTTTCGACCCAGCCATGTCAACGAGCCCTCGCCGTACGTATGCGCGAGTAGGCGTTCGAGACCCCACCCGTATGTACACATACGTGGCCGTATTTTTTTTCTTGCACCTTGGCCACTGTACGTATGTGTACATGCTACGTGCGCGCCTCTACTACGACACGTGCACACCTCTACATCCACCAGTACACATGTACATACACGTTCGCGACCAGAATGACAACGCTACATACGCTTCGACCAGGTGGGTCCCGACTGTCAGGCACTTCCTTGAGTGTGAAGATGTAGCTGGTGGGTCCCAGCAGTCAGGGGGCGAATCATTTTGTTTTTTTGCCCGGACGCACTTCCTTGCGTGCGAAGGTGTAGCTGGTGGGTCCCAGCAGTCAGGGGGGAAATGTTTTTTTCACGAAATACGGTGGCCCATCCGGTGGGTCCCCGCTGTCAGGTGGAGGAATAATTATTTTGCGCGTAATAAGGAGGCACTTCCTTGCTGCGGCCGTGGACCCAGCTGTCAGCGTCTCCACGCACAGTACTCTTCCGATGGAAGTCAGTCGTTGACCACATTGACCACGCCGCGCCGAGAGCACCACGCCGGTGGACGACGGCGAGGCCTAGGAAGGGGATGACACGGAGGCAGGGAAGACTCGGCAGTTGTTTCCCACGCGGAGGGGAGTACGACTGTACGTGGGTTTCCTGGTTCGTCCACCGTCGCCGGAGAATAACAGCTGGTGTGGGTGAGTAGAGGGATGGCTAGGCCAGCGATGGGAGTACGGTGGGGCGGTGAGGCCTGCGCGGCAGCACAGCCGGCCGCGGGGAGGAGGGAGCAGGCAGTCCCGCCGGCGCTTGTTTGAGCGGCTGGAGCAGGAAGAGCAGAGATTGAAGAAGCACGACGGCTGTTGAATGGACATCCAATAGTCAGTGCTTGTGCGTCAACCTTTTTTTAGGAAAGCCTCAAATCTGTGGAAAACAGCATACATCCCATCTGCCATTATTTCTAGTAATTTACAGCCCATTTGCTAATTCTTAAGGTTTTTTTGGAGGCCATATTCTTTTTGTTAGCATTACATCCCATATTGTGGCCACGGTTAAAAAATTATATGAAATTTTGCATATTTCAGTGCGGTCCGAACTGTTTTTAATCCCGAAATTTTGAATCACATTCAAACTGATTTTAAAAATAAATGTATAAAATCCAACAAATTCTCCATGCATAAAAATTAATGTAATTTAAAATCTTGAAATGAAAAAAAAGATATTTGGAACTAATTGCCGGTTTGATGTGTTTTAAAAATGTACATCCCATTTCTCATTACTAATGGGCCATTTTCTCGGCCAGCTGAATGAAAGCTGTCCTCATCTTGAAAGATTTGCAGCCCAACAGGACTGACAAAGCGACTTACTTGGCAAATCACAAAAAAACTGGGCTGTGGCCGTGGACCCAGCTGTCAGCCTCTCCACGTACAGTACTCTTCCGATGGAAGTCGTTCCTTGACCACGTTGACCACGCCGCGTGGAGAGCACCACGGCGGTGGATGACGGCGAGGCCTAGGAAGGGGCCGACGCGGAGCCGGGGAAGACGCGGCAGTGGAAGCCCGCGCGGAGAGGAGTACGAGGGTTCACTGGTTCAGCTGCGGTGTGAGGCTGCCGTCGCCGCAGGGCCTGGCCAGCGGTGGGAATAGTAGGGGGCGGTGAGGCCTCTGCGGCAGCACAACCGGCCACGGGAGGCAGGAGCATGCGGCACGACCGACGTTGCTTTGGGCGGCTGGAGCAAGAAGACCAGAGGTTGAAGAAGCACTACGGCTGTTGGATGGACATCGTACGGTCACTGGAGCTAGAATCGTTCAGACTGACTAAGTTGATAAAGCTCTTCGTCCCCGTCAACTTAGTAGGCCCACAAGTCAGCCTCCCACCAAGGTGGGTCCCAGCTAGCCGGGGGAGTATTCATTTTTTTGTGCGTAATAAGGAGGCACTTCCGGTGGGTCCGAGCTAACAGCGGGGGGAACGTTTTTTTTGCGAAATACAGTGGCCCGTCCGGTGGGTCCCAGCAGTCAGGGGGAAACGATTATTTTCGCAAAATACTGGTGGCCCGTCCGGTGGGTCCCCGCTGTCAGGTGGAGGAATAATTATTTTCCGCGTAATAAGGAGGCACTTCCTTGCGGCTACCGTGGACCCAGCTGTCAGCCTCTCCACGTATAGTCCACGTCCGATGGAAGTCGTTCCTTAACCACGTTGACCCCGCGCCGAGAGCACCAGGGCAGTGGACGACGGCGAGGCCTAGGAAGGGGACGATGCAGAGCCGGGGAAGACGCGGCAGTGGATGCACATGCGGAGAGGAGTACGAGGGTTCACTGGTTCGGCTGCGCTGCCGTCGCCGCAGAATAACAGGGGGTGTGGGTGAGTGGAGGGATGGCCTGGCCAGCGGTGCGAGTAGTAGGGGTGGTGAGGCCTCCGCGGCAGCACAGCCGGCCATGGGAGGCAGGAGCAGGCGGCACGACCGGCGGTGCTTTGGGCGGCTGGAGCAAGAAGACCAGAGGTTGAAGAAGCACGACGGCCGTTGGATGGACATCGTACGGTCACTGCAGCTAGAGTCGTTTATATTGACTAAGTTGACAAAGCCCTTGGTATGTCAACTTAGTAGGCCCACAAATGTCAGGGGGAGGAATCATTTTTTGGGCGGGTGAAGCTACAATATCCGAGATTGAAGAAGAAGCACGGCATCCGTTGGATGGGCATCCAACGGCCACTGCTACTAGAACCGTGTGTTGACTATAAGTTGACAAAGCCTTGCATACACGTCAACTCTGTTTTTTAGGGGACGCGTCAACTTAGTAAGGCCAGAAGTGTGTGGCAGAGAACTTATAGCCCATTTGAGATTTGTAAGAATGTGTAGCCCATTTTTGAATTCTAATGGAATTTACTACAGCCCATTTACAGTTTGTTAAAAGTACAGCCCATTTCAACCAACCGTTCAAAACAGAATTAAATAAAATTTCCCACATTTTGATGGGATCCGAAATATTTTTATCCCGAAATTTCTAGTGATGTTAAATACAATTTCAATATAAATTTATATTACGTAAAAATCCAACAAAACATTGCGCTCGCAACAATTAATGAAATTAAAATTTTCAATATCCAAAAATAATATTTTATAAAGTAATCACGTGTTTGGTGCATTTTTTATAGTTACTGCCCAGTTTTTATAATTACATCCCATTTATTATTTCTTAAAGCCCATTTTCTTGTTAAGCCTAATGCATCCCTCCTAGGAAAGATTTGCAGCCCAGCGGGGCGGAGAATAACAACTTGACCTTGCCTGGGTATTCCTAAAAAAAAGTATAGCTGGGCTAGCCATTTTCAGCTTGAAAAAAATTAAAATCTGGGCTGCATATCTGGCCTGGGCTAGACGGGCCACAGCCCGCCCAGTTAATACCTGCAGCGATGTTTTCGTTGTTGTTCAAAGGAGAAAAATTAATATCTGGGCTAAACATCGAAAAACACTGCAGTGCTCACACCTCAAAAACACAAATACTGCTCGAGCTGCTTGGTCCCAGCTGTCGGCCGCTTCTTGTGCAATTCTCTCGTTTATTGACAACTACATAGGTTGACAATGGTGTGGGACCGTGATTTCAGGAAACCAGGAGGAAGCAAAATAAATTATAGTTATATATATATATATATAAAATAAGGAGACACTTGCGTACGTGAGGCTATGGACCTGGTGGTTCCCCATTGTCATCCTCTCCAAGTAAAGTCATCTCCTCACCCGCGCACGCTTTCCGCCCGAAACAGTTAGCGCCGCCCGCCCCGCTTCCCGGTGCAGGTGATTGCTCCGCCTTCAAACGACACAAGTGCCGTCCGTCCGTCCATCTGCCGCCCACATTAATGATACGCGGTTGCTGAGGCGGCTACTCCGGCGCCACACGTCCGTCCCTCCGCCCGCCCACCATTGCTATATAAACTGCTGCGCTGGCCATAGCCGCAGTCATCCGCATCCGTTCCCTTTCTCCTGTCCACACCACTACTGCCCACCATGGCTTCCTCGCACTCCAGCGCTCTTGGGACTGGTGGACGACGGACCACAAGGAGATGGCAGCCATTGCTGCCGACCGGCTGGCCGGCAGGCAGCCGGAGGACGACGACGTCCCAATGGAGAACATGGTAGTCGATGACCATCCTCCGCGCCATCCTCGCCGGTGCATTGCACCATGACCATCGGCGAGGCCCGTGCCCAATATATGGACAGGGTGAGGCAGATGCGTGAGGAGCAGTTCCGAGAGGCGCAGGCCGACGCCGCCTACAACCACTATTTCCTCCAAGAGCACCTGCAGGCGGAGGAGCAGATCGCCGCGGAGCGGGCGGAGCAGGAGGCGCTGCTCGACTCGTACCGCTCCGCCCGCAAGGGCCGCCTCGAGCGCTGGCGGTACCGCATGCGGGTGGTGAAGGCTGCGGCCACCTACAAAGAGGCTAGCAAAGAGGGCGATGAAGCGGGCGAGGCGCTGTTTGGCGAGACCGAGGACGAGGCAGAGGACAATGCCGGCTCCGACGAGTCCCCGCTCCGCTGGCATCGACGAGGCCCTGCTCCGCCGAGGCCCCGCGGCGCCAACAATGAGGCACAGGACACCGCCGGCTCCGCCGAGGCTCCGCCCCGCCAACAACGAGGCAGAGGACATCGCCAGCTCAGCCGAGGCCCCACCCTGCCGGCAACGTGGGGGAGGATTTCCACCGCTCCGCTGAGGCGCCGTCCGCCGGCAACGAGACAGAGGACATCGCCGGCTCCGCCGAGGCCCCACCCCGCTGCCAACGAGGCCGCGCCACACAGAAAACGAGGAAGAGTAGAACACGGTAGGTCGCCGCCGCTCGGGTCCAAGTAACGCCACCGCTGCTACCCTCCGGTTGAAGCCAAGCTAGGCGGGTTGACCATTGACGGCCGGTTAGCTTCTTGGCGGCGACGTGGAGTCGGAGAGCTGCGCTGGAGAAGAACGCTGCTTCTACTTAACTGCTGGTGCAGTTGGATGACTGACACGTGGGCCCAACAGGCCACACGTCAGTTACGCAACTGCACCTGCAGTTAAGTCACTGAAGCTTCTGTTCGGCTCAGCGGGACACAGGTGGGTAGCTTCGGTTAATTAATTATACCTCCAGCGCACCCCTTTTTAGTTGAAGAATGTTTGAAATGTAATGAAATCCGGCATGTTTATATGAAATCCGACCGTGTATGAATGAATTTATTTCAATTAGTTCAAATTCCTGGCATTGGATGAACATGCAAAACAATACGTACTACCATTATTCCCAGGGTGATCACCTCGTTTCCAGCAGTTTCACATGTACTCCCTCCGGTCCTTTCTAGTCTGCATACAAGTTTTGTCTGCAGTCAAAGTATATGTACTTTGACCAATCTTGTA
The DNA here is from genome assembly GCF_002575655.3 of Aegilops tauschii subsp. strangulata. Taxonomy (NCBI): domain Eukaryota; kingdom Viridiplantae; phylum Streptophyta; class Magnoliopsida; order Poales; family Poaceae; genus Aegilops; species Aegilops tauschii. The sequence goes on along the minus strand of NC_053036.3, from coordinate 626,869,193 downwards.
CAAAAAAGTATGCACTTTCACAATGTGCAAAGTAAAAAGGAACAGAAGGAGTACAAAGAGTTTGAGCAGCTTTTTAGCGTTTCTGTACATTGCAATCAAACACACAGGCTTGGTAATTCATAGAGAACATTCAAAACAATCGATGATTATGCATCTCAGCGACTCACATGTCAGAGGCAATATTTACTTCACAACTAAAGAATAAAGAAAAAATTGATCGACGCTGCTGACAGCAAAGGGCGTCCCATTCAAAAATATCAAACGCATGTCTTGCTAAAATCAATGAGAAAAATTTGACAAGGTTGTCCCATTCCAAAATATCAAATGCCTATGATTGTGGAATGGGCAGGGTTTGCCACCAGTTCGGACATTGACATGGCACCTCGTGCTAAATAAACCAGCTATTCTTTTTGTGCAGTTCCACCAAAATCAACCAAATTCGCGCGTTGCTTGTATGATTTCGCCCTTATATGTTGCAACGCCTTGAACTTATCGGCACCTCCTTTCTTGTGGTGGAAATGAATGATTCGATGTATTCATGAACATTTTGTGCGGTTCCCATTGAAATCAAGCTGAGCACCCCTGTTTGCACAAATACAAAAAAGTGATTAGTATAAAGCAAATTGTACTATGAATTGACAGTTTCAACAGGCACATACATGGTCCATGTAGAGCACACTTTTAGAAAAATGGAACTCACCAGAAAGAATCCTAGAACAACATTGTCTCCATTTGTGCAGTTCACTAAAATCAAGCAACATTATCGTACAAGTAGCACAACATATGAAAGCACACTGCAGAATCATGTGAAAGAAGGCTAGTACTGACCTCTCATGATGCGGAAGTCAAAAAACTCACAAGAAGAAGATCTGAACCAAATTCGCCTTAACGGACAGGAAGTAAGATCTCCTCTTATGCAGTTCCACTAAGATCAAGCAATCAAGCAACGTTGTCGGTGTTACATTTTGGTTGAACTGCACAAAACACTCTTAAAACAAAAGTGTTTTGTGCAGTGCAACAAAAGGTCACAATGGCAATGAGGTGAAGTAGATAACCCTGTTTACACAAAGGTGCAAAGGAAACAATTAGTGCTCAATAACGGTGGATGACACAGAAGCCAACAAAAAGAAGCATCTACCTTATCTAAATGGGACATAATGCAAGACAGTAGCATTTCTCAAACGGTGGCATTGATTAATATTAACATAGAGATTACATTAACAATAAAATTCGTTAAACATGTAATTTGCTTTTAACTGTGGCATTGCATCAATTTTCCAGCGGCATTATTAGAGGGTGTTTGTTTACAGGGACATTTTGGTGTAGGGACTAAAAAAACTCCGTGTCAGTCCCATCTAAACCAAACAAGAGGGACTTTTAGGGACTAAAAGTGGGCATTTGGGACTAAAGAAAGAAGACCCCGAGGGAGTCTTTTTGGGACTTTTTCCAACAGTTGCCCCTGCCACGCATCGCACCTTGTCTCTATTAGTTCATTACTAGGGGTAACATGGTCTTTTAGCATGTCATTTAATAACCTCTAGTCCATGTTTAGTCCCTGGAACCAAGAAGGTAGGGACTAGGGAGTTTTTAACCAAACAGGGCCTTAGATTAACAACAGCTAATGAGTTGCACGGGACAGTGGATGCACCAGCACCATGTGCATCTACCGATGTACTGTGGTCATGCACAGTATGTTGCAACAAAGAACAAACAACCAAGGAGCATATTTGTGTTGGTCCCAGTTTTGTTATCTTTAGACACCTTTCCCTATGTGAGCGCAGCAAATCTAGTCCTGCGCAAACTCTACAGCCTTGTCCCTTCCTTTCCTTTTTGAACTAGTACTTTCGCCCCTTCCTTTCCTCTTTGAACCATGTCCTAGATTTATGCGATATAACTTTCCCCACTACTTTCCCCCATTCCTTTCCTCTTTGAACCACGTCCTAGATTCATGCTATACAACTTTCCCACTTCATTTCTCTTTGAACCACGTCCTAGATTCATGCTATATACAACTTTTGCCACTACTTCCCCCACTCCTTTCCTCTTGGAACCACGTCCTAGATTCATGGTATACATGTAGCTAGAGCAATGCATGTGGAGTAAGTAAATTATACCTTAAGGTTCTTGGGGCGTGGTTCGGTGGGCGACGGGACGACGACGAAGAAGAAGGGGTCAGAGGCCCTCCCGCGCCGCCACTGGGTGGAAAGTGAACAGCTGCGCCGGTAGTCCCTCGCAGACGGCGACAGCGTTAAGCCTCCTTTCCTTCTCGGCGGACAGATCCTGCCGGCTCTTTGAGCAGCAGTGAGGGGAGAGAGAGGCCAACGAAGTCTTGTTTAGATTTGGAGAGGGCGAGAGAGTGTGAAGAGAGCAACTACAAGCGCTGAGGCTCCAGCGAGAGAGGGCTAGAGAGTGTGAAGAGAGCAACTACAAGCGCTGAGGCTCCAACGTGTATATATATACTGGAGAGAGAGTGTGAAGCATGCAAACCCTAGAAAACATTTTGACTAGTCAAAGAATCCTCCTGGCACAAATTATGCTCATGTGTAGTTATCGAACCAGAGACCTCAAGTTTGATGAGCGAATAGGCTAACCAGCTACACAACCCTCCCGTTATGTTCAACGAGAGGGAAATAACCTTTTATACATTCCTGCATTCGTGTGACAAGCATGCCGTATTTTTTTTTGTGTGTGTGGGAGTAATTGGGATTTCAATCATAATCGTGTCATGTGGCTTTGGTGGTAAGACTATCCACAGTGGTGCAGAAATAATGCAGCCTTAGTCACCTTACCTCTCTCCACGTAGTACGTTGGGTCCCACCAGTCAGAAGGTGAAACAAACAAATTAATAAGAAAAATTAAAAGCGCCAGCGGTGTATCTTACCTCACACATCTCGCTACTGCTCGGGAACACTGTCCAATTGATCCCTCTGTTCGCTCACGTACTATTTTAAGTGAATCCTTATTATAACATGGACACAAATTTTGGGCACTTGTATTCGACTTAAGTCAGTGTGCCACCGTATCTCGTATACTTACTACTCCCTCCGTCTAGGTGTAATAAGTCACGTTAGAAGGTGCAACGGGACCAAGGTGCGTGCGTGTGCGTGTGTGTGTGTGTGTTTAACAACATGTGTGTGTTAGAGAGAGCGACACATCGACCTACTCCTACAGAGAGATGTTGTGTAGTGTACGATTTTAGCCGCGAGAGTCGGTGCATCCTCTCGTTTCCGGGCGTGTCCGGTAGGGACATGCGGACAGCTGCCACGCCCGCTCCTGACCAGCCTGGCCCACCGAAAGCCCCTCCATCGCCCGCGCGCGCTTCCCGCCCGAAACGGTCAGCGCCGCTCCAAAGAATCGGTGCCGCATTCATGCCCGGGCAGAGCGGACGCGACCTCTCACTGGCGCAAGAGTGATGGTTGCTTCGTCCGTCCAACTTACTGCTGGGTCTATGTGATTTGATGGCTCATTGGTCTTTATTACTGAGGTGGTAGGACTGCTGGATGTCCCACGCTTTCGGCGAAAGGAGGCACTACTACTAGATTACAATTTTCTCCATTCTTACAGCAGAGGCGTGCAAGAGCAGTGAAAACACGCAGGCTCAGTGATTACATGGCCCACCTCACACTATCACCGTGCGGCACCTAACTCTTTACATAGTACTCCCTCCGTTCCTAAATATTACTAGATGAGTCCATGCAGTCCATAGCCCTTGAACCATGAACCCTGACTAGGCTTCAATTTGCTGGCAACGTTCGAGCTTCCTAATAAATGAAGTTTGCAACCTTTTGACCATCGGATCATTTTGTGCAGTTTCACCAAAATCGAGATGAGCATCCCTGTGGCCAAGAAATTGAAGAAGCGTGATTAGAATAAGATTACTGGGACTAGTTGATGAGACATAAACTCATCACAAATACAGTACGTAGAAGCCAGTAGAGGTATGTGCGGGGCAAAGAAGTAGAGAAATATCCACAGGGAGTGATGTGGGCCGCTGGAGCAGTGGTGCAAGCCGGCTGTAAAGGGATTTGTACCTGAGGGACGTAGCTCAACCTTGAGGAGGGCGGCGGGAGGCGCCAACTGCCCACGTCGCGGCAGTGAGCAAGGGACGAAGGCAACCTCACCGGCTTTGTGAGAGAGAACTGCGGGGACCCCTGATCGGGACGTGCCGACAGTGGGTTTTCGCCGTCGGCGACGGCCACCGCATCTACACTAAGCATCCACCCCTTCCCCAAGCGGACGTGATCCGCCGAGATGTTAGAGATGTGGCCACAGCCGTTTTGTGCGAGAGAGTGTGAAGAGAGGAACCCCATCAAGCAACCGTGTAGGCTGGCCCGTCCTGACTATGTATATAGTGGAGTGGTTTCCTTTTCTCTCCATATGAACCTATCATATTGCGTACGTGCCACTGAAGAAAAAAAACTATTTATAAATGACGCGGCACCTACTACTCGTTCTCCTATAACCTTGCGCTTGGCATCTCCAAAATATTAACCTTGCGATTGGCTCTTCGCCTCTTCGGGAAGTCGAGCAATAATGGTAGTGCAGTATATATCGTTCTGGCTATATGAGACCGAATGAATTGCTGCACGTCCACCACGTGGGCGAGGGTCGAGGGGCGAGGGTCGAGGGGCGAGGGAGAGTGCTACATATGGAGCAAAATGAGTGAATCTACACTCTAAAATACGTCTATATACATCAGTGTTTGGAGTATGTACTAGTAGTTCATATTGAAATCTACTAAAGGACTTATATATTCCAAACAATATGATATAATCTCTATATCCAAGGTACTAGTAGGGACGAGGAGTAAACGGAGGGAGTAGTAAATTTTTCTCCTCGTCCTGCGAGCCACCGCGCGCATGGGCGAGGGAGCGGGCGTAAGGCGGAGCAAGCTTCACCTCATCCTGCGAGCCACCGCGCCCATGGGCGGGGGAGACGGCGTACTAAGCAAGCTTCTCCTCGTTCTGCGAGTTGAAGGGACACATCAAAAGTACTCCAGTGTATAGAGCCTTGCCTCTAAGGTAGGCCCCACATGGTTTGCCACTTTGTTTAACATAACACGTCAAGTCGCAATTTGTTTGTTCACCCGTGGTAGACGATCCTCCCTCCACCAAGTGGACAACTAGTACACTTGCCAAATTACCATGTGGGCTGCCTTTTTCATACACAAATGAGCTCCACCGTGTACCCGCGCGGGTGTGGTTGGGAAAGAGACGGGAGTACGTGCACCGTGCATGCACCTCTTCTCTTCGTGCACGTCCCGCACCTACGTGGGTGTGTGTGAGAGATACAAACCACGTTCGTTAGTGTTTTTTGTTTTGGGGTGGGGGGTGGGGTGGGGGTTGATTTCGTGAATTATTTGTGGGAATATGTGTCGATGACATCTCAAACAAAATTTTGCATGCAATGTGTGTGAAATGGAGGCCTATCCATATCATACATAGAGGGTCGGGCAATCCACGAGAAGAGAGGGAGGGGTCATAGCTATCGATAGAGTCGAAGAGAGGATCAAGTGGGTGGGTGCGAGATCGATGAAGAGAGCCATCGAAATTGTGTGTGTGTGCAAGTCAAAGATATAGGGCGACTGGCCTACCGGAACATTAGAGGGCACATGTCAAGTTTGTGTGTGGCAGGGAGACATGACTAGAGCGCTCAATGTATCGGTGTGTGTGGGGGGGAGGGGGGTGGGGGAGGGGTAGGCAGAGGCCTAAATATAGAGGTAGAATGACTCGTATATGTGTTGAGAAGGAGAGACCCAACTATGTCTTGTGGGAGATCGGTCGACATCCATACATAACTGAAGGACGGGAAATATGATGGGACAGAGAGAGAGAGAGAGGAGAGAGAGAGGGAGGGAGAGGGGTAGAGTGCTGGATGGGTGATGGAGTTGCTTCTCGAAGATGGTGGGAGAGGCCTACTAGACAAACTGAGGGTGGAACTGCAATGTTATCAATAAGAGTGGGGATGTGTTTCTGTGTGTGCGTGTGCGTGATAGATCTGTCGGGACGCATCCATGGATGATGAAGGGGAACCATGTGTTTGGTAAGCAAACCTAACTAGATCGGTAGATCAATTGTTGTTTGTCGGAGGAAGGGAGAGACACAACTAATGAGGTAGATCGATTGAGATGTGGGTAAAACGAGTTATAAGGACCTAGCTAGCTATATGTATAGCAAGAGATCGGTCGGTGTATGTCCATTTGTTAGAGGCAAATAAGGCCCAGCGAGACGGATAGAAAGAGAGAATGGAGCTAGGAGGTGGTGCGAGAGGCCCAACTACTAGCTAGATAGGGGGAGGAGTGTGCGGTTGTGAGATCGATGAAAAGAGGGGCGAGAGTTTACACGTGTGTCTGACCGTATGAGAGACACGAGGCAAGGACACATAAAGGAGGAGATTGAAGGTGTGTGTGGATGTTGTAGGCAGGCATCGCTGGAGAGGTTTATCGATCGGTGTGTGTCGTAAAGGAGTTGTGGAGACTCTGGGAGAATGACCTAAAGAAAAAAATGAATGTGCCCGGTGGATAGAATGCCGAGGGAGGGGGAGGGCGAGGAGGGCGTGTGCATGCACGAGAGAAAGTTAGTGGTAGCTACAAAGGTTAGAGGATTGTGTGGGTGTAAGAGACTAACAAAGATTATAATTTGATATGAAAGCGGATTCATATATTTGAATAGGAGATCATAGTGTTATAAACATTGCATGCATGAATATAGCGGTGATACACGTGCTGTGCACATGTTATACCATAATGTGATAATGCATGGCGTTTGCAACTCACAGCTAAATGGCGAACAATCTAAACCATACAATACATCAAACAATCTCACATTTTATTTGAATTTGTGATAATGTGTGGCGTTTGCAGCTTACAACTAAATATCGAACAATCTAAACAATACTATATATCGAACATTCTCACATTTTATTTGAATTTGTGGTAATGTGTGGTGTTTGCAACTCACATCTAAATACTTGTAGGCGTAGGGGGTGGGGCACCATACATAATGTGATAAACACATTATACATATGAGACATGGTTTATATTATGAAGATCTAGCTAGAGCTAGAAATGTAATGTGATTTGAAATCAAAATAAAGTGGATTCAAAAAATCTAGTTCGAGTTCATATAGTACACATAGTTCATATGTAACTCGAGACTAATCATGTGGTGTGCTGTGAACATAATACACAAACGATGGTTTAACTTGACAATAATGATGATTGTAGATCTTATTAAAACAGAGAAACGAATTCAAATGCTTTGACTTCAGAACAATCATTACTGTAGATCTTATTCAAATAGAGAAACGAATTCAAATTTAGTTCATATTGAAGCGGTAGTATATACATTTGGAATGCACTAAAACGTTCATTTGAGTAGTAGGTTGCATGCATTATACACGTAGTGAAATATTTTAATTGAACATAACATGAATTCAAAGTTTTGAATGACATTTGTAGTGCGCATTGATTTGGTACAGTACACGTTAGGCTTGTCCGGAAATTTCAACCCGCGCCTTGTTAGCCCGAAATATTTAAGATATATCTTTGTCTCATTGTGCTCCGACAACTCCCTCCATCTCAACCCACGCCTTGCTATTCCGAAATTACAACGCGCGCGAAAACTCCCACCTCCTGTGAAATCCCGACACGCGAAATGCCCGTGGTACCCCTGAACCGAAAGAACCGCCTCAAATCGGTGGGGGTACTTTCGTAACTTACCCCACATATCGGACAAGCGCATCTCTAAGCCATGGTTCCCCAGTGCCATCCCATCCGCCCACCCATTCGTACACCGAGGCCGCGAAAACCCGCGACGAAACCCCACACCCTGCTCCGTCCGCCACCCAGCCGGAGCCTCTTCCCCGACGACGTCGTCCACAGCAACACCTCGACGTCCCTCATCCACCGTACCGAATGAGGATGCGTCGTCGATCTCATCGTCCCGCCGGTTCATCCACCCCATTCTCCACCTCCAAGGAGCTGCCCCGATGTTCCCCTCGTCTTTTGCGCCACCTCCATTCCCACACCGCCATCTTCACCTGCACCACCGGAAGAGCATCACCGTTTCCTCGGATGAAGCTGCGGCCTAATCGGCGCCACCAAAGAGGTTGTACACTAATCGCCGCATTTTCTTCTTGATTCGATCTCACGGTGCTGCCGGCGCTCGGTCCCGAGCCGACACGGTGCGGCTCCATCCACGGCGGCGTCGCCGACCACTTCCTCCATGGCGTCGCTCCCTCGGCGGCGACGTCCACATCAGTAGGAGCTGCTGCTGCTTTAGCTCTCGCTCGCGCTGCTGCTCTACTCTTGCTCTCGGTCCCCTGCCTGGTCTGCTCTTGCTATTGCTCTTGCTTGCGCTGCTGCTCTCGCTCTTGCTCTTACTTGCGATGCTGCTCCGATTTAGCTACACTTCAGTCGACTGAATCGACTTTTGGGTCAGTCGATTTTCAGGGGGTGGGGGGGGGGGCTCGCCGGGGTGAAGGAAGAACCAGCCGCAGCGGGGAGGGGGGCTCGCCGGAGAGGTACCCCACTATCTATCTTAGGGTTCAGGATGGGGGCGGTGGTCGCCGGCGGTGGCAGGGCGTTGGCGGGGCGGTGGCGTGGGGATCGCCGGAGAAAAAGCTCGGCACGGGGGGGGGGGGGGGGGTCCTAGAGGGATGGCCGGGGCGGCGACGGACCGGCGGTGGGGAGGGTTTTCGGGGCGGGCGGGGCGGCGCACCGCCGGCCGCGGGCGGCGGGGGGCTGCTGTTTGGCCGGTGGTGGCTGGCGGCTCAGGGGGGTGGAGGTTGAACATGAACCGCAGGCCCTTGATTTCGTATCCAACGGCTGCAGAATCGACTGACCAGAGATGAAAAAGTCAATCGACCGACGTGTAGCCTCACCTTGCTAGTGCGTTCAGTTTCGACATCAAAATTCAGTTTCGACAGCAAAATTCAGTTTCGACAGTTAAGTTCAGTTTCGACAGTTAAGTTCAGAGATGAGCCGCTGATGTATTTTACATCCAGCACTTTGTGGTTATGTATTTTACGTCATGTATTGGAGATGCTATTAGAATTCCACTCAGGTTAATGTTGTTCGTTGTCTCTCTTGTCCTGCTTCAGCCTCGGCGTCGTACAGCTCACCGGAGCTGCTCCAACGACGAAACCGTCCATCACAGCGGAGCAGTACCTCGGGCTCCATCTCCAGACGCCTAAGATCTTCTTCCCCTCCTCCGACAGCAAAGTCAGCCGGAGCATCCTCACCGGCCAACCCAATCACGCTGAGATCGACATGGCTTCGCCAAAGAGGTTGTACACTTGTTGCATCTCTTTTTTTACTCTATATGTTATATATATTGTCCACTGAGAAAACGGATTTGTTCCTTTAGTGTCTCCTTGAAAGAAAAAACGTAGGAATTTTAATTTTCACTTGTCCTCCTTTTCAAATTCCTATTCATGAAGCACAAGACTAAGAGATAGTAGCATAATAGCATATAACCGTACATTTTCTTGTGGTTTGACTTAATCTCACCATGCTTCTTTGCATCATGTGATCTTCCAATTGTTGTGAATCAAACACCCAGATTGGCAGAAATCCTATGTTTTTAAATTATCTATTTTGCACGTGCATTCCTATCCTATTCCTGTCTATTTCCTATCCCTGCATTGTTGGAATCCTCCAATTCAAACGAGCCCTTACAGAATTACTTCTCTTACAGATAGTTGTCAAAGAAAACCTTGCGTGGTTTGTCCCGCTCCAGCTGCGCCGTCGTCCACCCCAGCTCAGCTGCTCCAACGACAGAAGGGTCCAGCACAACAGGGATCCGGCCTCCAGACTGTCTTTCGCCGCCTCAGATCTTCTTCCCCGCCGCTGGCAGCCATGAAAACGGCATTACCATCATCAACCGAGCAGATGACCTCGAGGACTACACGGGTCCGCAAGAGAGGTCACACTCTTTCGTGTCTGCTTACGTTATGCATCGCTTAATATTACATGCTACTTTATCATCCTGTTCACCGATTAGACTCTGAGTCAGCTCCAAACTAATGGTCAAACTTGAGTTTTTAAATGGTTGTGGGGTACATATCGGGGCCCCTATCAATAGTATTTATCTACTATCTGGTTAATCTCCGGTGTCTACTGTGACTTTCATGTTGGGTGGGAAACAAACAGTAAAGAAGCCATTATCTGTATTTTTTAACTGAAGCCATTATCTGCCTGCTATTATTGGTTTTGGGTCTATCCACAGGTTGCTACCATCACTCTGGATTTCTGCATGCACTCCTTACATAATCTCACTATGTTTTATTCCTATGCATGGCAGTTATTGTAAACAATGGAACTGAACATGTAGAGCAAAAGAGACGAGCCTTGCGTGGCAATAAAATTTCATGCAGACGTCGCTCCATGGAAGGCGAAAAGGCAGCCCCCCTCCACGCATTTTGGATTGTAATCGAGAGGAAGATATCTGTTCTGAGGGGGATTCCGAAGGAGAAGACAACTCCTATTTACCCCCTGAGGTCTTCGCTCTAACTTGGCATGCTGATGTTGGTTATATCATGCATATGGTGTCTTGCATTGCTTAGTTTATACATCAAATATGTCATCTGCTTAGTTTAGACTTCCTTTGTGCGAATGCCATTTGTTTAGTTTATTCATCGTTTATGTGAATTATGCAACGCCATCTTGTTTAGCCAGGCATCATCTATGTGAATTTTGCAATGCCATCCTGCTTAGCCAGTCATCTTATATGTAAATTATATCAGGCCATCCTTTTTTTTGTTACATATTACATTTGTCAACAATGTTAGTACATTCAACTGCTCTTCGTGTGCATCAGCCATTTGACACGGTGATGGCAAATTCTGGAGTGAAAACAAGGTCTTCAGAGCAGACTATGCTATCTGACGAAGCGCATATCTCGCTGGTTACGGATAGCTCCTCAGAGGAGGATTGAGAGACAGATGACCAGTCCTATTCCCCCGCCCCCCCAAGGTGTATGCTCTAACTTGACAGGGTTATGTTGCTCATATCGTGCGTATGGTGTCTCGCATTGCTATGTCATTTGATTAGTTTAGACATGCTTTGTGTGAATGCCACCTGTTTAGTGTCTAATTACCATATATGTGAATTATGCATTGCCATCTTGTTGCAAGACATTATATATGTGAATTACACAATGCTATCTTGTTGCAAAGGCATTATATATGTGAATTATGCAATGCCATGCTATTTAGCCAATCATCATGTATGTGAATTATATCATGCTATCATTTTTTTGTATTACGTGTTCCATTTGTCGACAATGTTTGTATATTCAACTACTCTTCCTGTGCATCAGCCATTTGAAACGGCGATGGAAGTATTTGGAGTGAAAACAAGGTATTCAGAGCAGACAATGCTACCTGCTGAAGCAGACATCTTGCTCGTTACAGAGAGCTCCTCAGAGGAGGATTCAGAGACTGATGACCAGTCCTATTTCCCCCCTGAGGTCTATGCTCAAACTTGCCAAGGTTATATTACCCACGTCATGCATGTTGTCTTGCATTGCTTAGTTTTTACATCATATATGGATTGCCATCTGCTTACTTGCATACTATATAAATCATATATTTGAATTATATCATGCCATCGTGTTTACATAGTACATACACATCATCTATCTGAATTATGGCATGGAAACCCATTTAATAAAGACATCATATAGTTATATCATCTCATCCTGTTTAGTGTTTACAGTCATCATATTTTGAATTATGGCATTCTATCCGTGAATGTATGTGAATTATGGCATGCCAACCTATTTAATAAACACATTATATAGTTATGTCATGTCATCATGTTTACATAGTCTCATATTTTGAACTATGTCTTTCCATCTTTTTTAGTTAGCCATCATAATGTGAAATTGTGTCATGCTATCCTGTTTAGTTAGCCATCATATATGTGAAATTGTGTCATGCTATCCTGTTTGGTTAGACAACATAAATATGAATTATTTCATGCCCTCTTTTATTCCCCATTATCCATTGCACTTGTCTATCATACAATGTCTATACTTTCAATTACTTTTCTTGTTTATCAGCCATTTGAATTGGAGAGCATGATGGCATTATCTAAGGGAGTAACAACACGGTCTTCAGAAAAGATAGTGCTACCAGTTGATGCAGATAGAACCACGGTTGTACTTGCCCAAGGACCAGATCCACCACACATAACCCAGACTCTCGCATATTCTACCCCTACCCAGTTGGACAGAGAACCAGCTACACCCCTTCTAACCCCAACCCCGGCAGATAGTAACCCAGTTCCAGTTGACACAACACCGTCTCCACCACAGAGCACCCAAACACGAGCAGTTAGTAAGGGAACTGCAGTGCCCAAAGCACGAGGACCACCACTCCGAATCCCAACTCAACGCTTAAAGGAGAAGAAGATTTGTTCTCAGGTCAGGTTCTGTAGCTATGGTTCATACTCCTTTGCTCTTGCATTTCTGTATTTACTCATACCAACCATTTTCAAATTTGAAGGATGGAATTGAAACTCCAATGGCGCAACAGGTATGTTTTAAACCTGTTTCTTTAACTGGTTTGCTGTTGTAACCTCCTCTATGTTGATTTCAGTTTCAATTGAATAAACAGTTATGTTCTCATGTCATGCACATTACAAGTGTTGTTATTGCTCCATAGTTACCCACACTTATATTCTGTCTATTCTGCTTTGTCTTGAACAAATATTATTTGAACTGTGTCTCTATCTTGATTTGGCAGCAAAAACTAGAATGATATAGACCATAAAGTGACCATGGTACATAGATATATGTTTGTTTCATGCTGTTATCCTGTCCACTTTACTACTGAACTCATTTACCAAAATGAGTTTCATATACAACATGGTAAACATGTGATGTGTCTGCTTGTTTCTCTTTTAGAATGCAGACAAAATGTTGGAGAATAGTACCGCGTTATCCAATGGTAAAGGAAGTAATGCAGATAAGGTTCAAGATAGTGAGACATCCCTGTTGGTCTCCAAGAAAGCTGATAAAAACTATCTTGACGACAGTGAGGGAACCCAAAAGTCGTGTCTTGATGTAGTGTTCGAGTTACTGGGCACTACTGCTGGCACAAGCTCTTCGAACTCGCTGCCTAAATTAGTTCGTCTTCTTGAGTCTCAACTTCAAGTTGAAAGACATCGATCAGATGTACTGCGACAGGAAGCTGAAGGACTAAGGAAGTCCCTGCAGAATTCAGATGCATATTTTCTGGTGCAACAACACGCGCTAGAGGATTTAAGCGCCAAACAAGAGAAAGTTAATAAGCTTGCTAAGCATCTTGCCAGCATTATGGGTACCCAGGATATTGTTTATTGAGATCTTCTGAAGTGGTTTCAGTTCTGGATTAGTTTTGCTGTGGCGTTTATTTGCGCTGGTCGTCAACTTTGACAACCAGTGTATATGATATGCTGCTTTGTTCCCTATATTTGCACTGGTGGCGAACTTTGATGCCCAGTGGATGTAATATATGTAATAGCCGTGATAGCCTAGCGTTAGTTGTTTGCTTATTTATTTCCTTGTTGTCTTGTTTATTTGTTTGCTTGTAGTCATTGCAGTTCTTTTTCCGCGGTTAGCTAGTGGCTGCAATAACCTATTTTTTAAAACTAGGCCACAATAACCATGGGCTAATATTTACTGTAGTGACACTGGGCCTCCTACTGGCCGTAGAAACAGTGGGCCTTCTACGGGCCGTAGAAACAATGGGCCTTCTACGGGCCGTAGAAACAATGGGCCTTCTGCGGGCCGTATCATCAATGGGCCTTATACGGGCCGTATGATCGATTGGCCAAACACGGGCCAAACAGACCGCATTATGGCCGTAAACGGGCTAGAGTTGGAATCGTCCGTTCATGGGCCGACCATAACGGGCCATCGTTAATAGGCCGTATTTGATGACGCTATGAAAATCGCCCAACGTATTAACGGACCACAAACGGGCCGACTGTAACCACGGGCTGAATTTGGCCCACAAGCAGAAAATGACAGTAACGGGCCGTAAGTAAACGAATGCTGGAAATGAGCCCAAGAATAAATGGGCTCTGAGAAGGCCGAAAGAGAACATGGGCTGGAAACGGCCCAATGGAATAACGGGCCGTTAATGGGTATAAAGTGATACACTGTTATTACGGGCCAGTTTCACCACAGGCCGTTAATGGGTGTAAAGTGATACACTGTTCATTACGGGCCAGTTTCAGCACGGGCCGTTAATAGGCCAAGAGTTACATACGGCCTCATATGGGCCGAAAGACGTCATGGGCCATACATGGGCCAGAAGTGAAAACGGGCTGGAATCATATTAGATGGCCCAGATGACGCTACTGGGCCTAATTCAGATAGGGCGTAACGGGCCTTGGGTTAGCGGGTTGTAAATGGGCTATATGAGAATAGGCCGTTAACAGGCTTTCCATGGGCCGGCCCGCCACCTTTTGACCAAGTCAAACGGGCCGGCCTTTTCACAGGAATGGGCCTCTGTTGGGCCGTGCCACGTGTCGACGTATCATAGGCGCCTTCTGTCCAATGAGTGGATGAAATATGTCCCAACGATGAGCCGACACGTGTTTCCTCCAGCCAATGATGATTTTACACGTGGAAAATCCCCATTGGTCGGGGCTGTTAACGGGTTATCGGATCCAAAACCCGACACGATAGCTTAACGACGTTCCGTTACGGTGGATCCCACGTGTCGGTCACCCTTGACAAAAGCACTTCTGTGACGCGCGATTTATCGTCATGGAAGTGGACAGTTCCGTGATGATAATTTTGGTAATATCATGGAACACTTCTACGACAGCACAGGTATGACTATCTTGATTCTGTCATAAATTTGTCATGGATGTACATGCATGACAAAAAACGCGACCTACTGTGACAAACACGTATCATCACGGAAGTGTATTTTTTTGTAGTGATATGTTTCTCTCTACATGCAGTCAAGTGCCCTCTCACACACATATATAACTTCACCCTCTGAACCACCCGGCGGTCATCTCCAACACCCAAACTAGCGGATGTCCCTCTAGCTAGCTAGCATCTCCATCTCTGTATCTATCTGTAGTTTCTCCGTCAACATTTCTTTCTCGCACGGAGTCTTGCTTCCTATCACCCACACTATATATGTCTCTCCATACATATGCATTTATAGGTTGATCTCTTTTGCACAATTGTTGTGCCTCACTCCCTCTGCTCGCCATAGATGCATGCTCCAGCCCACGCACTATCTCTTAAAGACAAAAACACATGCTCAATTGTCAGGCCTTCTTCCCTGCATTCTCACATGCATGCATATTGTCATATCGATCCGTCTCTCCCATGTCGTTGATCTTATGACTTATGTCTTCTTTCTTTTATCTTGATCATGCGCGCGCACACACACACATCCCACGTATACATGTATACCTCTCACACATGCACGTTCAAGGTTTCTATGTCTCCATACGTAGTTAATTACCCTCAATCCTAACGCCACATCGAATCGTTCTCCTCTTTTGTGCACATAACTTCCACCTGGATGGGTAAAACACACACTCACACTTAACAATCTCCTTCTAGCTACCCCCCCACCTCTCACTCTTCCCCTATATCCCCGAAACCAATAAGACCATCCCTTTGTTTAATTCCCGCCTACATGCACCACCGATATATAGTAGTCTTCCTCGGTGTCTCTCGAACAAATTACACGTTCTCTCGATGTCGACTCCTCTCACGCGCACACACCTTCTCTTCCCTCTCTACGGGCATTTTCTCTCTCGCACCCCATCGTTGGTGGCCTCTACCATACACATCACCTCTCTATGATGAAGCCATGCACACTTAAATTACATCCGCCACAGAGGACCCCGCGACACACACACACATGCACGCACGCACACCCCCCACACAAACTAAGACTCCATCTCTCTCTCTCACACACACACAAACACACACACACACACACACGCACGCACGCACGCACACCCACCCACCCCCCCCCCCCCCCACACACACACTAAGACTCCATCTCTCTCTCTCACATACACACACACAAACTAAGACTCCATCTCTCTCTCTCTCACTCACACACACACACCCCACACACACACACTAAGACTCCATCTCACACACACATGCTCTAGGCGGAGCATTTGTTCCTACCACCCTTCATCCAACCTTACCCGTATGATAAACAATCACCTTTATTTACTTGCATGACATGGAAAAATTCCACTTTACTTTTGTAGTCAGCAAACCTATCATCTGTTCCCTTATAAAAAACGAGTTGGCGATGATGGTGTGCCTGCCATCTTGTAATACAGACCGTATGATCTATATCTGAGGGACAAATTCCAGTTTTCCGATAAAATTCTCGAGATATCATTAGTTTTTACACATGGGATTACTCCTGCATGGATCAATCACAACAGGTGTTTTGTAAAAAAATGCATATTGATGTTCCGTGCAATGCACGAGAATCTTACTTGTAATTGTATAACGCAAATCACGAGCAGGAAGTGACTTTTTTTGACACAAGCACGTTAACATGGCCACGTAAATCACTAGCTAAAGTAAATACCATTATACTTATATCCCGATGCAAAAGGTTGAGTACATGTCCGAAGAGTAGAGTCACACACACGCACTCTGTCTCTCAGAATCTCTCTCACACACACACCAGTTACGTGACACCCACTTAAGCAGACACGTATGTTACAATTTGTGCACCAGCGGGTACACGTGATGCTGCACATTTATTTAAGCCGGCAGGCGAACCCAAACAGTAGCTGCATTCATTCCTCTCTCGCCGCCTCTTCTCTGGTCGCCGTCGCCCGGTAGCCATGGCCCGGCCGAAGGTAACAACATACGCCATACTCCTGCCGGAGCGGCGCTTTAATATGGAAATTTTAGTGGTCATGCATGCATCTTTTTGTGCTAGCACTCCTATATAAGGGTTGACCGGTCGCTTCCCGCGGACGTGCGCGGGCGGTGGAAGAGGAAGGAGAAGGGAAGCGGGCTGTGGACTAATGTTTTTTTACCACAATTTCTTAGGAAACTGAGTGCAATAATTGAGTAGTTTTGCAAACTACTAGTACTACATCTGAAACGGTTCAAAACCTATACTCCCTTGCCAGGGCGTGCTTCCCGCGTGAAACGGTCAGCGTCGTCCTGGAGCGTCAGTGCCGCATTAATGCCCGGCCAGAGCGGAGGGGACCTCTCACTGGCGCCGGCTTTGAAGTGGCACGACGGCCGAGAGAGCGCCGCTTCCCGGTGCACGCGACTGCTCCGCGTCAAGACTGGCCATAGGCCCTGTTTGGATCCATCGGTTAGAGTTAGTTTGAGCTAGTTGGGGATCAAATAGCCCTAAAGTATCCAAGCATGAGGGTTTAAATTGGAGCAAGTTGCACCGAACCCACCAAAAAAAAACTATCCCACCCAAGAGGTGCTAAGTGGAGATAGTTCTCATTGGGACCACTGAAAATTCACTTTTCTCTCTCCATCAAGTGCATTTATTGTCAATCTAACCCTGTCACCCAAACACCCCTTTGGCTATAGTTAGTTCAGGGTTAGTCATGAGTTAGTCTAACCTCTAGCTAAGTTAGAGTATCAAACAGGAGCAGTATAGGACATGCAAGTTGCTCAAAGCATACCGTCAAATTCGTACGTGAAAGGATTTTTTCTTTTTGAAAACGGAATGTGAAAGGAATTTTTTTTAGAATGCTCTTGGCATGTCGCTAACATGTGATGAGTTAACCAACCTCAATAGACGGCAAAAACACCAGCCCACCGCACTTTGATAGAGACGAGGAGGGAGAAGTGATACAGGCTGCTGGATTACTAGAGATAGGTGTCGCACGGAAGCCAAGAAATATGGTGATAGCGTGGGTTAGCCATGTACTAGTATGATGTAACTACACTGGGCTGCGGTGTTTCGTACTCTTCCAGTCCACTATGGAGATGATTGGTTGATTTTATATCGCTGAATAATATTAAATATTATGAGTGCAGACGCTCCACCACGAGGTTCCTTGCTCCTTCTCGGTCGTCGGGAATCTATGTTCTTCTAGTCTATTTTTATGTGAGCTTTGTTCATCCTTTTGCCAACACGCGAGACATCTAGCATCAAGGTGCACGTGTTATGCAAGGATCGTTCCATCTATATGAAGAACACGTGGGACTGGAACTATGAGACGGACATGTACCCAGGAGTGGATGTACGAACCTGAGTAATGTAGCGCAGTAAGTGAAGTAGAAAGGAACAAATGGTATGAACATGCGTGGCGTGTTTGGTTGCATTCTCGTCTCAGCATAGTTGTTCCCTCTTCATGCATGCTCAACTCAACACCCCTCTTCATGCATGCTCTCTTCATGCATGCTTCTAGTGTATTTGTGCTAAACTAGTGTGGACTCATGCAGCCGCCATACACTCTACCAAACACTCAAAAGTAGGCCGAGAAGGGAACTCTTGGGCGGCATTTGTCTCTTACTACGTACTATAACTAAATGTTGTACGTGCAATGCACGGTGATGTTATGGAGTACGTGCCTCAGTACTCTACTACTACTATATTAGTTGGAGGCACATATTAACTTTTATATTTGTTTACGTGTATGCCCCAAGACCTTCCAACTAGACATGTCTTTCTCTCCAGGTCGCACTTTGTATCATTCATACCACTAAGTACTACTACGTGTGGTCTCCGACCCAGAAGTGGAAGAAGTGGAGACGCTCTACCACGGTGTTTTTTTTACGCTGGGCTCTACCATGCTGTTCATGTCCCACTCCTTTCGCTGACGTGTGGGACATCCAGCACGTGCCATGTTTGGCACTCTTCGTCGTAAGAGTTGAAACGCTAGCATTCATCAGAAATAAAAAATAATTATAAATCAGCAGTGATACTATTTTTTTTGAGAACCAATCAGCAGTGATACTCTACCAAGCGGTTTCCTTGCTCCTCGATATCGGAAAGAATACTTCCGTTCACCAACATGTGGGACGCTGACCATCCTGGTCCACTTGCTATGCACGCAGAACTCCAAGGGAGAGTCACCTCGATCGTCGCGCCGCAGTAACAATGACTAATGAGCCGTCAAATCACAGGCCCACTTCCCACTTTGAAATTGCTCGGACGAAGGAACCATCATGACTTCATTGAATTCCGCTTCTTGAAGAAAACTACTGTACCAGCAGTACTGCTAGCTACAGTAGTTACTCCAACAGAGGCCTCCTTTCGTTCATAGGATAGGAATTTTAAGGAATATGAAAATCATAGGAAGTGAGATGACATGCATCTCAATTCCTATAGAGAAAGAGATGCCATTTGATGCAGAGGATAGGGATTGTTCCATTTAGTCTAGGCTAATGTACTGGTAATTTGCTCTAAAAACTACAGTAGTAACTAGTAGTACTGGTACATGCTCGTACTCAGACACACACACACACACACACACACTAACTACTAGTACTACTACTTCTCACATGCTGGCCAGACGCCGTCGTTCTCCTTCCCGGCTTTGTCGGCGACACCCCACCGTGCTTGGATCTCCGCCGACCTCTCCGCAGCAACGCGTGCGTCCTTTTCTTTCTTGCGGCGGCGGGCCTCTCTTTTCTTGAGTGCTTTCTGACCTTTCCCCTCCCTCTATGCAGCTTTGGCCGCCTCTTGCTCTACTGCCCATTCGGCCTTCGCATCTTCAAATTCCTCCCACATAGTTGTGAGGTCACGAGCGGCGATGAACTCGGCACGGCGGGATGCATCGCTTCCCTACCATTTTGTGTGCGGTCGTGGGTGGCGAGGAACTCGGCGCGGCGGGATGCCATCGCTGCCTTACCGGTTAGTGTGCGGCACGGTGGCATGAACAACGCTTGGTGAGAGCTCTGGGATGGAGTGGCCGGACAACCGTATAGTGCATTGGTTTGTCAAGAGCTCAAGGAAAGGATACGAAGGAAATTTGGATTCCCCTTCAATCCTGGTCATTTATTACCGAGTAAAATGCATTGGCGGTCATCGAACTTGTCTTGATAGCTCACTTTGATCATTGTATACGAGATATGGTGATTATACGGTCACTGGCTCAGCGTATAGCTCCGTATTTGTCTGGTTGACCAGTCAAACAGTCCGCATGTGCCTCATCTGCTCGTGTTCTTTATCTATCTACGCGGGCCTACCTGTCAATGGAGAAAGAAATACTGTAAAAACCAAAATTATGCATATGTGGGGAATCAAACCACGGACTCATCGCTGCAACGCACCCTCGTCAGCCAAATGAAAATGAAATACTTCGCGTCAGACACTCACGCTCACGCTGTCAAAGCATGCTAATGCATGCACTTCGCCCTCTAAATCAAAGTCCTGCTCATGGCGCTACGCAAACGGCGAGCGCATCACCTGCGCGCCCCGGCGGTGCCTGACATTACTGTTTAGACGTTTGATGGAGGCCTACACGAACGCCGAGCATGTATTCAGCTGACTCAACAGCAACGGTCATACTCGGAGCACCTTGCTCATGTATATCGTCCATCACAACGACAATCTATAAAACAGCCTAGCTAGAGAGGGTACTATGGTAGTATGGTACGGAGTATGTACTATCGTGAGCGACCGATCTTAGTGCCACTGCACACTGAAACACTTCCATCGCTAGCGCGTGCTTCCTACCTGAAACAGTCACCGTCTCTCCAGAACGTCAATGCCGCATTCACCGGACTTAACTGCGGGTGCAATTGGTGTGTCACTGACATGCGGGCCAGATGCCCGTTGGGCCCACATGTCTGTAACCCAACGCATCTGCAGTTAAGTCACTGAAGCAGCGTCCGCATTCACCCCCGACGAACCTACTCCGGCGCCAGTTGTCCATCCGTCTGCCGTGGCTCATTGCCATTCACCCGCTATATTAACTTGAGCCCCAGCTCCCAGCCATAGCCAAAGACCCACACTTATTCTCCTCCGGTCCCTTCCTTCTGTCGGCACCACTCCAACCATGGCCTCCTGGCGCTCCGAAGCTCTCTTGGACGTACTGTCGCAGGAGCAGACGAGGGACATCGGCGGCTCCGCTCCGGGTGCGCTCCAAAGCTCTCTTGGATGTACTATCGCAGGAGCAAACGAAGGAGATCGCCGGCACCCCCCCGGCCGCCCTCCGCCGCCACGACCACGAAGCCAGCGCGCGTGCGCGGGCGCAGCCGGCAGCGAGGAAGAGTAGTACATGGTAAGTCGCCGCCGCTCTGGTCCCAGGAAGGCCACCGCTACTCCACTCAGTCGACGCCAAGCTTGGTGGGGTAAACATCGGCGGCCGATTAGCCGCTTGACGGCAACGTGGAGGCGGAAATCTTCAGAATCTTGTGCTCCGGAGGAGGAGGTTATTGAGGCGGATGAGGAGGAGGCAAAGGCAATGGCCGGCTTTCTCGGGTTCATGGCCGGACATGGTGGTCGTGCGCCGGCGATCGTTTAGATTAGGTTTACAGTAGGTTTTAGTACGGTTTGTGCGAAATATGTAATGAATTTTGTCTAATTTGTAGGAAAAGTTTTCGAAATGTAATGAATTTCATCCGGTTAATTTGAAATTTGCTTTGTTTGCACGAATTTCGTCCGGTTAGTTCATATAGTTGACGAAAGGTATGCGGGAAGCATCGGACGGCATCCATCAGTGTCCTCGGATAGATGTCGGTGTAAATTTGTGGGCCAGCGTTGGAGAGATGCCCTAACTATCATGCTATAATCGCTAGCAGTCCTCCATTATTTGGTAGGGAACAGTTATCCCTCGATCAAAATCAGACCCGCGGTGTTTCGCACTCCTCCCGCGTAAGAGTGTAAACTCTTGCTTACATAAAAATGGAGCAAGTGGATGGCACTGTACCACGTCATATCACTCGAACTAGCCCACCTAATTAGTAGGAAAGCACCGCCCTCGTCATTTTGTTCTGGATTTCTATCGATCGATCGCGCGACAATGTTACGCTTCGCAAGTTCTAAAGGAAAAGGCAGCACACTTACGACTCGTATGTGTCGCACCCCTGACAGTCCGGCTCGCACGCCGCTCACCACAGGGGACACGCGTTGTCTTGCAATTTCACTGACATGTGGGACAGTAATTGAATAAACCGTCGATAGCCGAAATCTAATCGCTCGGCGGGCGTCTGCTGAGAAGAGAGAAATGGGGGTGGGAGAAGGATCGCCCGCCCGCCGCGCACAGACTCCAAGAAATATATGGTGATAATGGGAGGTGGGCCATGCTGGAGTCCGGACCGCTTCCGGAGCCCGCTCTCACCGCCATGGCCCCTCAAGACGCCAGCTGCCCGCCGCATGCATGCATAGCAAGTAGTACTCCTTATGTGGAGGAGAGAGAGGCATTGTCAAAGTAAAGGAGTGGGTTCTGCAAGAGCCCGTCTCTACACGTGCTCCTAGGTATAAAAATATAATTCTAAAAAAAGGCATAAAAAACAATTGTGTCTAAAAAAAGGTAAAAACATTTGAGAGGAAATAGATAGAGAGAAAGTGAGAAAAAGTTATAACCTAGGCATTACATGAGAAAGGAGGGAGTGGTGCACATGCCAAGTTCACTGGGCTGCCGTGTTTCACAATCCTCCGTCGTAACAGTGGAGACAGTAGCTTTCATCAAAAATAAACAATGAATACTCGTTGCTCGTCCTCTATATCGGAAAGAATACTTTCATTCGCCGACATGTGGGACGTCGACCATCCTGGTCCACCTGCCATGCACAAAATTATCCTGGTCTACCCCGGTTGTATCGAAGGCCCAACCTTTCCCACTGTGAGTTGTTCGGACGAAGGAACCATCATGACTTCGTTGAATTCCGCTTCTTCAAGAAAACTTACTGTACCCGCAATACTGCTACCACACGCGAAGACTGGACGGCACTGTACCACGTCATATCACTGAAACCCACTAGGCCAAACTAGCCCGCCTTGGTCATCTATTTTGGAACGGAGGGACTACGTCTCTGCACTGCTATGATTTTGTGTTGCGCGTTCTCTGTACTTTTGCTACGATTTTCCTACCCTATGAACCAAATGAGGCATGAATGTATCCGTGTCGACTATTGTCTGATCGATCGCTAAGCCTACAATTTTAGGAGCTAGGGCTATTGGTCGATCGACGAGGGATAAGTATAAGCGTACCATGAGCTCATCAGCCCCAACGTTTCTCTTCGGTGAGTGTTTTGCAAGTACTATAGCTCGCACAGTAGCTAGCCTACTAACACCAAGAATCATCAAACAAGTCATGCTGATATATATGATAAACAGTTCAAACTTACATCTAAGCATGCCATATATTACATCAAAAGCTGGTGATGATACATCTGTTTCCATAACTCGGAGAGGGTTCGCATGATTCACTATCAAACAAAAGTAGCAAGTACCGCCCACATAAGACAGTGCACTAGCCCTAAGATGGTTTGATCACACGCATCGTTCTGGTAATTAAACACAGGGCAATGCAAACTACCCTGAAGGATTAGCGCGACCAACTATTTCTTGTCATCGATCTCTCGGGCAATGACCACAGCACGGACAGCGGCATGGGAATCGATTTCTGGGGCGATGTCCACAGGACTGACCGCGACATCGGAATCGATCTCTGGGGTGATGTCCACAGGATGGACAGCGGCATCGGAATCGATCTCCGGGGCGATGCCAACAGGACGGGCCGCGACATCGGAATCATCAAGGAAGTCCACCGGCACCTACACAACCCTAACATATTAGCAAGCACATTGCAAATAATCAAAAACCACAACTATGGTAATAAGCCATTATTTTTTACCCTGTGTAGCTCACTTGGGGATCTCATCCCTCCGGGGGCCATCTCCTCGTCCTCGATGGGGGCCATCACCTTGCCAGGGGAATACTGCTTCTCAAGGGCGACTATCTCATCAAACTCGGCCTTGAGCCTCGCATAGGTGGCCATCAGAGTTCCTGGGGTAGGCACGGTGGGGCCCTTGCTGTTCTTCCCACTTTCTTTGAGGAGTTCGTTCGCCAACGTCGTCAACTCTTTGGCCAGTGCTTGTTTCTTGGAGTTCTTCGTCTCCATGGGTTGGCCCACCAACATGGTCAACTCGTTGGTCGGTGCTCGCTTCCTGGAGATCGCTGTCTCCAGTGGGTTGTCCGCCGGCAACTCTTTGCCTAGTGCTCCAGGATCCATCAATGAACTGACAAACAAAAAGCAATCGAAAGGAAACCACAATCGCAATGAAAACGGGAAAAGAATAGGATGTGAGAATCGGTCGGTGCTTCGCAAAAAGACGATTCTTGGAATGAAAATATAGCAGCATAACTAATTCGCCCACCTTTACTGCGTCGGTACAGAAGAAAATGCCAGAAGTGAGTAGCCTGGAGTGAAGAAAGGGCTTGAACGAGCGTTCCAGTGAAATGATGGTTGCTTCGTCCAGTCCAAGTTGGAGGCCACCTTACCACTGCTGGTAAAGGTGTGGGTTTTGTGATATGACGGGTCATGACGGCTACACCGGGGTGACAGGTGAGTCTCGACTGTAGCACCTCGCTGTGATTTGGTGGATGGCACACGGGCCCGGATGCTTTGAAATGTCCAGCATGTAGATAGAGCGGGTAGTCATATAGGAGTGCTCAATATTGTGCACCGCGACCAAGGAGGAGAGGAAAACGAGAGAACTACCTAATTAATGCATGAGTTTAATTAGGGTAGTTTTGTAAAGTACGAGATACATTCCTCCAATCGCAAAATGCCTTAGTTCATGAGATTTGAGATTTGAGCCCTATAAACCGGAAGGGAGGGAGTACTGCACGCGGTGTAGTCTAGTCACTTGTTGAAATCTCTAGAAAGGCAAATACTCCTTTCTGGTTTACAGGGCTATACTACTCCCTCCGTCTAGATGTGTAAGTCATCTTACGAAACCCAAATAGTCCCAAAACACTTAGGCACGGTGCATTAACTTCTACCTTGTTTCTTGTTTCTTGACATATCAACCAATAAGAGATGAGAGGTGTGCATGCTTTTAATGACTTGCAATGGCTAGTTCATTGCATGCAATGCTATTAATTAGCAAATAAACATTGGTGACCTAGGAGGAAACGGTGCTAAGCGTGTGGACCTATGCAGAATGAGTATCAACCAATGGATGACGGAGTTTAATTGTTAAACAATAGCAATTTTGTCTCATGCAAGAGCCTGGCTAGTATATGTGTGCTCCAAGGCACCGCACCACGCGAGCGTTCGCAACTGCCACGTTCGGGTTGCGCTTGGCTCTTCGCCTCTTCGAGAAGACGAACAGTGATGTTACTCCTACTTCTACAGTAACGAATCCACTGCTGCATGTCCGTCCACCTTGTGCGGGAGGGATAGCGTGTAGCGAAAGCTTCTACTTACTGCTCCTGCCTTTGCGTCTATGACAGGTGGGCCCAACAGGTGGTTGGCCCTCCTGTCTTGCAGCGAAAGGCAGGTGCAGTTAAGGCACCGGAGCTCAGTCCGCGAGGGAGAGGGCGTTGTAGTAATCAAATTTCTCAGTCTTGTACGAGTTGACGCGACACATCAAAGCACTACACTCGATATAAGTCTTTTTACACATTTCAAATGGACTACTTCGTATGTAGACATATTCTGCTTCGTATGTAGTCACTTGTTGCAATCTCTAAAAAGACTTATATTTGGAAATGGAGGGAGTACAATGCATGCATGCATGCCGTGACTTTCCTTTTGATACTTGCATGTGTTGATTTGATGCACCTTGCCAAATTTTGACTATAAATTTAACTAACCAAATTTTCATGCATGTCACAAAAAATTACGGGGCTGTTTGGATTGTGACTATGTTTGTCTTATGTTGCCACATTATACTTCCCACGCTTGCCACACTTGCCTAACCTGAGTTGCTCAAATTGCTAGACACACTTTGGCTTGCCTAAGGGAATCTTGCCACATTTTTTGTGTCCATGACATGTGGGGTTCACTGCTAATAAAAAAATTCTTGTCTTAGGTGTGGCTAATAAAAAAGACTTATATTTAGGAACGGAGGGAGTAGAAAATATAAATAATAATGCATGTTGGGGCAACCCATGTTTCCGCTAATTTTAGCCGTGGGCTTGTTCACAATTTTTACGAGGGGTGGTTGTTCATTTAGTGGAGGGACTTGTAGTACCAGACTTGAACGATACAAAGTGCGACCTGGCACACGGTAACACCACTTGAATCAAGCGGGTAGCTTTCAAAGAAAACAGTCAACAACTAAAAAACCCGCGACCAGGCATGTAGTAGTACACAATTTTAAATGATTGTTTTGATGGAGTGAAAAAGGAAAACTACCGCACTACGTATATATAGGCCGGAGCCTCCGCGCTTGCTTGCTAGGGTTGCTCTATTCACACACTCTCATCCTCTCCAGATCTAAACAAGATAGGGGTAGTAACACTGTCTTTCTCCCTTCAAGAAACACTGGCTTTCTATCCTCACCGCTGGTTACAGATCCGGACGTATCACCCTCCGCCGGTGAAGGGGAGGAGCGGCAGCGTTTAGGCCGTCGTCGTCAGCGAGGGAGGAGACCCACTGCCGGCCGCACCGTTATCTCTGGCCGAGCGCAGGCGCGGGAGGTCCTCCGATCCCTTCGTCGTTGCCTGTGGGCAGATCCGGCCTCCCGCCGCCCACCTATCCACATCCCGACGACCTTCACGTATATCTTCGTTCGAAACCGCCTTAGCTCTACTTGCCCAGCTCGCTACGTCACTGCATGTGCATCATTTTCTACCTCTCAGCCCCTCTCGATCGGATGGTCCAATGTCACCTATTTTTTTCCTTCTATTGTTAGAGGTAAAGCTACTTCATGGAGTCGAATCTTGTACCCCCTTCCTCTGAAAATACTTGTCATTGAAATGGATGTATCTAGATGTATTTTAGTTCTAGACACATCCATTTTGATGACAAGTAATTCCGGACGGAGGGAGTACTTGGTTCAAACAAGAAATAAAGTGGGGGTGGGGGAATTTAGTATGTACATCGGACTTGGTACAAACAGGAAGGAAAGGGGGTGAAAGTAGTACAGACTGGTCATCCAACCGGTCTCTTGGTCGAAAAGGGAAATATAGGGGTAACGCTGTACACAGTGGTATGACAAGGACTAGATTTGCTATCCACACATAGGAGTAGGTGGCTAGAGTGAACAAAAATGGGACCAACCCAGATATGTTTCTTGGATGTTTGTTTCTCGGGGCAACAAACTATGAATCACCACTTTATGCCCCTGTTTACGTATATGGTGCTGGACTGCTGGTGCACCCACTGCCCCATGCCCTTATACCAAATATTTAGCTATTCTTAATCTAATGTCCCTGGTAAAAATGAAGCCATGCCACTGTTATAAGCCATGACAAGTTTAGCCAAATGTTTTTGCCTGTAATTGTTTGAGACTCTTGACTGTTTCCTCTGTACCTTTTTGTGCAAACAGGGATATCCAATTCACCTGGTTGCTGTTGTGACCTTTTGGTGCACTGCACAAAAGTCTTCTTAAAAGAAGTGACTTTTGTGCTGTTTAACTGGAATGTCAGAATGGAACTGTTGGTTCATTTCGGTGGAACTGCACAAAGGGAGATCTGTGTTCCAATCCTCATCATCCATATTGGCGCCATAACCTTCCTTTAGGTAAGAATGATATTTAATGCATGTGTTCATCTCTATTTTCCGACTGCCATGAGAAAATAATGCTATTTTTTACTAGTACACTTGTACTCCCTCACTGACAAAACCAATTCTGAATTAGAAGGCCAATCATGTACTTGGTTTCACCAACTGGTGAGGAGAAAGAGAAATAGAGCATGAAGAGGAAGAAGAAGAAGAATAAACAGTGCCAAGGCGATCTTGCTGAAGCCAGAGGCCTCAGTCAAGGCCATTCAAGGGCTCCGGCAACGACTACCTTACATGTGAGACGATCCTCCAGGGAGCCCTTCCAGTTCTGCTGTCTCACTTAATTAATTAGGAGTACTTAAGTACCACTAACTTGTTACTGCCTAATTTTCCTGTGGGAGTTAAAAAAAATCTTTAGTAGGACCCTATGCTGAATCATGTACGTGTGTATGTTTGTCTATGGAGGTGAATCATGTGGTGGAGCAGGGAGGGAATATTATTAGTGTCATGACATAATAGTGCTATTGTTTTTCATGTCAATTTATTGCCATTATTTCAATGAGGCTATGTTTTGCGTATTGTTCATCATGAATTTGATGCTTCTTTTTGAGTAATATGCTATTGTCTTCCTATCCTTTCTCACTAAGCTAATGAAGGTTTCACCTTGTTCCTACTTGTGCAAACAGGGATCATGTTGTGCCAATCATACATTTTAGTAGAACTACACAATACAATGAACTGTATCCCAGCCAGTGCTTTAACTCTGCTGGAAGTTCTTCATAATCTTTCGATATAATCTCAGCACTGGTAAACAAGAGTGATTTCAACCATACATTTGAAGTGCACAAAAATATATACTATTGTGTGATTCCAGTGAGTGCTTTATCATCTCTTATGGGACTACATGAATAAGCTTGTTTTCTCAGGTTGGTACGAGCCTAAGGCCTTCATCCATATTAGTTTGTTGTCATCTCTATTTTGTATCGTGCTACTGTCATGAGAAACTCCTTTATCTTTGCACGTTAAAGTTTTGCAACCTATGATAAATGGCAATGCTTTGAGTGTTGAGCTAATTGGCACTTATTAAATAAACTAATACCTCTCTTTAAGCAAGACTTGTATGTTGCTAACATTACCCATTAAGATAATGACGGTGATTCTATTTGTTAGTGTATGTTTGATCAACTAGTCCCACTATTACAGTAATCTCACGCTCTCAATATATGTGCCAACAGGGATGCTCGATTTTGGTGGAACTGCACAAAAATTTTGGGTGCTTCATTGCCTCGACAGCTTCCGTCCTTTCCTGTCAGTCGCTAATCTCGGCTTGCTTTCTTCCTTCGCTGTCAGTCGCTTCTCATATCTCGGCTTCCAGTCAAAGGAAATAGTAATTGATATGGTACCTCACACAGGTTGGTACTGGTCTTTATCCTGATTATTGTGCTTTTCATATGTATTCGTAATTTGGTATTGTGCTACTGTTTGCCGATTTCATAAAGGAGTAATTTGGAGCCTGAACTCGTAGGCAAATCATTACATCGGGTGATTTCAGTAGAACTGCACAAAATGATCAGATGGATAGGTACTTATGCTGCTGCTATGTACTCCAAAGTTCACTCAGACAAGCATCGATGTTGACAAGAAGAAGAGCCTATATTCATTCGAGTATCAACCGGCGTCAACCAATTGTCAAACTCCAAGTATTAGGAGAGTGAACGCCAAAAATATTGCTTGGTGCATAGCCCAGAAAAACGCAGTCCAGTCTTTGGTCCCAGCTTGTGCCTTTCGGTTATCGGGACATATGGTAGCGAACTATATGGCATGGAGTCTAAAGATTCCAGACAAGTTGGTTGACGCATATATTCATCTGACACTTAATCAGTCTGCACGCCAAGGATGCTCCATTTCAGTTGAACTGCACAAAAAAATTGGGTGGTTCATTTTCTCAACCGCCTCCTTTCTTGTCTGCAATGTAGAATTTTGGCGAGATACAGGACCAAGATGGGCCAGTAAACTAGTTGGATGAAAGTAGTGGCCAAGTTGCTCAAACCTCCCTCGGCATGAGGCCACTATTTGAGGATAAACCTACAAGGAAAGTTCAGATTGTCTGTGCTGCCTCTTATGTACTCGAAGGTTTACTCGTACAAGAACTAATTTTAGCAAGAAGTACCTCCGATTGAACACCATTTACCAGTCTGTACCCTAGGTAATTAAAGTTCGTCCATGGATCATATTGGCTGTGGTCTCAATCATTTGGATGCATAAACATACTAAACATGTGTATATCTGAATCTTTTGGTGAATTATGTATGAATGTTGTCGTGTGATCTATCAATCATTTGGATGCATAGATATGCTGAGCTTGTGTATATATGAATCTTTTGAGTTGTTGATAGTGAATTTGGCTATGAATATGAACGTGTCCTGTGAACCTGAGTTTGATACGAATGTTTACCTTTTCTGTTGTATTTGTGTGTGAACTTGTTAGTATGCCTACTGTGGGGTATGTGACGTGTGGATGTCAACGACACACCTTCTTCCCGAGAAGAATTGCACCTGCTTTGTTAGGGTAGCAATGGTGCATCAGCTCTTTTTAATCTTTTTACTATTCTGTCTTCCCCTCTCCCCCGCTCAACCCCTGCCGTAATGTTTTCGGCCTCAAAACAAACATAGTACTGCGTTGTTTTTGGGGCTTGATGAAAAATCGAGTGCTGGTTTCTGTAGGTTGGCCCGCCCAGCAAATGGGCTGCTGGTCCACAATGACGGACTGGGAGGCTAAAAATACAAGTTGTATGGTGCAGAGGCAAGTAAAAAAACGCTACCGAGAGCCATCCACTGCAGAAAAAAATCGCTCCTGATGTGCTTCTTCACTCGTGCCGCCGGCCCCCTCTTTAATCCAGTTCGCTTGGGGATCTGGTATCATTTTTTTTCAGAGGGCGAACAAGTATCAGCTAGGCCTAGGTTTTGTATTTTAACATGCGTAGCCCACGACATATGGAGATAGTGGTTTCAACTTATTTTTTGAGGTCCATACCGGCCTATGGGCTTTTTCTTAAAGTTCGGCAGCCCAATGTATTTTTTAATAAAATGCAAGTCTCTGTTCTATTTATCTATATATAAGAATAATAATGTTGTGTACAATTTATGTTTTCCCTTCTAACCACATTATATATATTTATATTATTACTATTATCGTATATTTTATAGAGACTTATATATACATTATAAAAACATCCCACGTGTTATTAACTTATAAGAGTAAATGTTTAACGGAAGTTGGCAAGGAAAATCCTGGTTGTTTTTGAGTCACAGGCAAGGAAAATCCTGGTGATTGCGTACAAAAGCTTGCGAAGATTTTAAGGACCAATTTAATAATAACGCGCTCATTTTTATTTTGAGCAATAACTCTCTAATTTGTTAATTATATATATATAATGTGCGTGTCCGGTTTATTCTTTGATATTGATTGCTCCTTCTAACATAACATTATATATATAACGAGCCCAGCTAATTCGTGTATTTCAAAGAAGTGCAAATGGGCTGGGATTTCTTAGAAAATATAAGTGGGCCTGATTGACGCGAAATTATTTGTTCACCCAGCCCAGCAAATGGACTGTACATTCTAGAAAATATGGGTTAAATATATGCCACATTTTTGCAGGCTGACATGTGGGCCAATAGGTCGAAGCCTACACAGGGCGTTGTCAACTTGGTCAACAAATGATTGTGTCATCCACAGCCATTGGATTTATATCCAACGGCTGGCATGCACCTTCAATCTCTCGTCTTCTTCCTCCAGCGTCGCCGGGATCGCCTGGTCCGGCCTCCGGCGGCTAGCGGCTCTGCTTAGCACGCATCGCTGCGAAGCGCTACCCCACCGCCGGCCAGGCTATCCCTCCACCCCTCGGCACCTCCTGTTATTCTCCACAGACTGCAACCCCACGCCACAACAGAACCAGCTATAACCCTTCTCCTCCTCTCAATCTGTGACTCCACTGCCGCGTCTTCCCATCTCCGAGTCGTTCCCGTCCGGGGCCTCGCCATCGTCCACCGCCTCGCTGCGCTCGGTGCGGCGTGGTCAACAAATGAGAGTAATGGGAAGAGGACTGTACGTGGAGAGCCTGACGGCTGGGACCCACGAGGTCCATGGTCGCACGCAAGGAAAGTTCCTCCTTATTAAGATGAAAAAAAAGTTTCCTCCACCTGACAGCTGGGACCCACCGGTTGTATGTTCGCATGGAAGGAAGTGCCTCCTTGTTTTGCAAAAAAAATTATTCATCTCGTTGACAGCTGGGACCCGTCAGATTTGCTGGCTGACTTGTGGGCCTACTAAGAGGACGTGTACGCACAGCTTTGTTAACTTAATCAACAAATGATTCTAGCAGCTGGACCGTTGGATGTTAATCCAACAGCCG
The DNA here is from genome assembly GCF_002575655.3 of Aegilops tauschii subsp. strangulata. Classification (NCBI taxonomy): domain Eukaryota; kingdom Viridiplantae; phylum Streptophyta; class Magnoliopsida; order Poales; family Poaceae; genus Aegilops; species Aegilops tauschii. The sequence continues at coordinate 626,837,174 of NC_053036.3, read as the reverse complement.
TGCTCCTTCTTCATCCTCTGTTCTTGCTCCTGTCTCCCATGGGCGGCACCGCGGCTGTGCTGCCGCGCACCCGAACCAGTGAAGTTTCCCACTCCTCTCCATCTGCGACTCCACTGCCCCGTCTTCCCCATCTCCGGGTCGTTCCAGTCTGGGTGCGCTCGGCACGGTGTGGTCAACGTGGTCAGCAACCGAGAGTCATCGTTAGATGACTGTACATGAGAGGCCGACAGTGGGGACGCACCACGCCCATGGACGCATGCATGCAACGGAATGCGGCGTGGTCAACGTGGTCAAGGAACGACTTCCATCGGAAGTATAATGTACGTGGAGAGTCTGACAGCTGGGTCCACGGCCGCAGCAAGGAAGTGCCTCCTTATTACGCGGAAAATAATGATTCCTCCAACTGACAGCAGGGACCCACTGGACGGGCCACCGTATTTTGCGAAAAAAACGTTTGCCCCCTGACTGCTGGGACCCACCTGAGGGGCCACCGTATTTGCAAAAAAATGTTCCCCTCGCTGTCAGCTCGGACCCACCGGAAGTGCCTCCTTATTAAGCAGAAAAAATGAATACCCCCCTGCTAGCTGGGACCCACCTTGGTGGGAGGCTAACTTGTGGGACCACTAAGTTGACAGGGACGGAGGGCTTTGTCAACTTAGTCAATATGAACGATTCTAGCTGCAGTGACCGTACGATGTCCATCCAACGACCATCGTGCTTGTTCAACCTCTGGTCTTCTTGCCCCCGCCGCCCAAAGCAGCGCCGATCGTGCCGCCTGCTCCTGCCTCCCATGGCCGGCTATGATGCCGCGGAGGCCTCACCGCCCCCTACTACTCCCGCCGCTGGCCAGGCCATCCCTCCACTCACCCACACCCCCTGTTATTCTGCGGCGACGGCAGCCTCACAACACAGCCGAACGAGTGAACCCTCATACTCCTCTATGCGCGGGCATCCACTGCCGCGTCTTCCCCGGCTCCGTGTCGTCCCCTTCCTAGGCCTCGCCGTCGTCCACCGCCGTGGTGCTCTCGGCACCGCGTGGTCAATGTGGACAACGACCGACTTCCATCGGAAGAGTACTGTATGTGGAGAGGCTGACAGCTGGGTCCACGGCAGCCGCAAGGAAGTGCCTCCTTATTACGCGCAAAATAATTATTCCTCCACCTGACAGCAGGGACCCACCGGACGGGCCACCATATTTCACGAAAAAAACGTTTCCCCCCTGACCGCTGGGACCCACCAGCTACACCATCGCACGCAAGGAAGTGCGTCCGGGAAAAAATGATTTGCCCCTGACTTCTGGGACACACCAGCTACATCTTCGCACGCAAGGAAGTTCGTCTGGGCAAAAAAACCATTCGCCCCCCTGACTGCGGGGACCCACTAGCTACATCTTCGCATGCAAGGAAGTGCGTCCGAAAAAATACGATTCGCCCCCCTGACTGCTGGGACCCACCAGCCACATCTTCGCACGCAAGGAAGTGCCTAACAGTCGGGACCCACCTGGTCGAAGCATACGTAGCATTGTCATTCTAGTCGCGAACGTGTACGTACATACTGGTGGATGTAGAGGCGCTCACGTTTCGTAGAAGAGGCGCGCATGTGTCGTAGAAGAGGCGCGCACGTAGCATGTACACGTATGTACAACGACCAGGGTGCAAGAAAGAAAATACGGCCACATATGTGTACATACGGGCGGGGTCTCGAATGCCTACTCGCGCATACGTACGGCCAGGGCTCGTGTACATGGCTAGGTCGGAACGGAGAAACAACGTCGTCGTCGTGTTCATGGGGAGCCAACCGGCTGGGTCGGAACGGAATGCGTCGTCGTGTTCATCGGGAGGGCTTGGACGGAACAGGGGATGGAAATGAGGCCTGGCGTACCGCAGAACGGAGGAAACGGCCTTGTGTTCGACCGGCCACGTTCGAAACGGGATCCTTTTCATCGGGAGGGGTGTGGCGTACCACAAAATGGAGGAAACCGACCTCCTACGGTCGAATCGGGGGCCCTCTTGATCGGGAGGGTGTGACGTACCGCAAAACGGACGAAACAGACTTTTGTTGGAGCGCTACGGTCGAAACGGGGGTCCTGTTGATCGAGAGGGGTGTGGCGTACCGCAAAACAGACGAAACGGACTTGTGTTGGAGCGCTACGGTCGAAACGGGGGTCCTGTTCATCAGGAGGGGTGTGGCGTACCACAAAACAGGACTCCACGGGATACTGTTCATCTCCACCGTCGACCTCCTCCAGCCTCCACGGGCTACTGTTCATCCAGCCTCCACCGCGCGCTACTCCACCAGCTACTGTTCAACCACACTTCCACAGGCACCCCTCCACCATCTACTGTTCATCCAGCCCTCCACGGGGTCGTCCTGTTCAACCAGCCCTCCACACCACGGGGCCTTGTTCATCCAGAGGCAACGCCACCGCTCACTATTCATCCACCCCCCCCCCCCCCCCGCAACGCTCACTGTTCATCCAGAGAGGCAGCATCCATCGGCTTCAGTTAGCAGCAGTAGCGAAGGAATCACTCGATTGGGTTCAGTTAACAACCATCGATCGATCGCTCGGGTTCGGTAACGTGTAGCCTGCAGGGCAATCGCTCGGGTTCAGTTAGAGCCCAACGCCTCGCTCGGGTTCAGTTAGAGCCAACGCCTCGCACACGCGCGTACGTGTACGATGGAAACGCGCATCGCTCGGCCCCTGACCACCCACCGTAACCGGGAACTCCCCAAAATTTTCCTCGCCCTCACTTCTACCATGGTTTTTTCCGTCATGGACGGCCCAAAGAATGTCATGCAGTTGTGTCTCCGGCCCGCCCAGGACGAAAAGCCCATTTTCTGTCATGATTTTTTGTCATAGAAGTAGGAGCCCACTACATCTATGATGATACCGGGTTTTGTCACAAGTATCGTCATAGATGTGTCATATGTATGACTGAAAAAAAATTCGTTCGGCCCAAAATGTCACGGATGTGTCTTTTTTTTGTAGTGTATTGTTCAGCCACCTGATTGGAATTTACTCTTTGAAATTATGTGTGATGCTAGTGATTATGCTGTAGGTGCTATTCTAGGGCAAAGAGTTGATAAGAAATTAAAGTTTATCCAGTATGCTAGTAAAACTCTAGACAATGCCCAAAGAAATTATGCTACTACTGAAAAAGAATTCTTAGCAGTTGTATTTGCTTGTGATAAGTTCAGACCTTATATTGTTGATTCTAAAGTTACTATTCACACTGATCACGCTGCTATTAAATATCTGATGGAAAAGAAAGATGCTAAGCCTAGACTTATTAGATGGGTCCTCTTGCTCAAAGAATTTGATTTGCATATTATTGATAGAAAGGGAGCTGAGAACCCCGTTGCAGACAACTTGTCTAGGTTAGAGAATGTTCTTTATGACCCACTACCTATTGATGATAGCTTTCCTGATGAACAACTAGCGGTCATTAATGCTTCTCGTACTGCTCCATGGTATGTTGATTATGCTGAGTACAATGTTGCTAAATTTATACCACCTAGTTATACATACCAGCAAAAGAAAAAGTTCTTTTATGATTTAAGACATTACTTCTGGGATGACCCACACCTTTGTAGAGAAGGAGTAGATGGTGTTATTAGACATTGTGTACCTGAGCATGAACAGGAACAGATCCTACGCAAGTGTCACTCCGAACCATATGGAGGACACCAAGCTGGAGATAGAACTGCACATAAGGTATTGCAATCCGGTTTTATTGGCCTACTCTGTTCAAAGATGCTCGTAAGTTTGTCTTGTCTTGTGATGAATGCCAAAGAATTGGTAATATTAGTAGACGTCAAGAAATGCCTATGAATTATTCTCTTGTTATTGAACCATTTGATGTTTGGGGCTTTGATTATATGGGACCTTTTCCTGCCTCTAATGGATATACACATATTTTAGTTGCTGTTGATTACGTTACTAAGTGGGTAGAAGCTATTCCAACTAGTAGTGCTGATCACAACACCTCTATTAAGATGCTTAAAGAAGTTATTTTCCCGAGGTTTGGAGTCCCTAGTTATTTAATGACTGATGGTGGTTAACATTTTATTCATGGTGCCCTTCGTAAAATGCTTGCTAAGTATGATGTTAATCATAGAATTGGATCTCCTTATCACCCTCAGTCTAGTGGTCAAGTAGAGTTGAGCAATAGAGAGCTCAAATTAATTTTGCACAAGACTGTTAATAGATCTAGGAAGAACTGGTCCAAGAAACTTGATGATGCATTATGGGCCTATAGAACTGCATATAGAAATCCTATGGGTATGTCTCCGTATAAGATGGTTTATGGAAAAGCATGTCACTTACCTCTCGAACTTGAACGTAAGGCATATTGGGCTATTAAAGAGCTCAACTATGATTTCAAACTTGCCGGTGAGAAGAGGTTATTTGATATTAGCTCACTTGATGAATGGAGAGCCCAAGCCTATGAGAATGCCAAGCTATTCAAAGAAAAAGTTAGTAGATGGCATGACAAAAGAATACAAAAGCAAGAATTTAACGTAGGTGATTATGTGTTGCTATTCAACTCTTGTTTAAGATTTTTTGCAGGAAAACTTCTCTCTAAGTGGGAAGGTCCTTACGTTATCGAGGAGGTCTATCGTTCCGATGCCATAAAAATCAACAACTTCGAAGGCACAAATCCGAAGGTGGTGAACGGTCAAAGAATCAAACATTATATCTCAGGTAATCCTATAAATGTTGAAACTAATATTATTGAGACCATAACCCCGGAGGAATACATAAGGGACACTTTCCAGAACGTTTCAGACTCCGAAAAGGAATAGGTATGTGGTACGGTAAGTAAACCGACTCCAAAACAGTTCCCATAGCAATTTTTCTCCGTTTTGGAATATTTAAGAATTTAGGATAGAAAGAATTAGTCCGGGAAGTGCACGAGGCCTCCACGAGGGTGGAGGGCGCGCCCACCCTTACTGGGCGCGCCCCCCTGTCTCGTGGACACCTCGTGTGCTCTCCGGACTCCGTTTTCTTGCACAATACTTCTTTTGGTCGGTAAAAATTCATTATATAATCTCCCGAAGGTTTTGACCACCGTATCACGCAAAATTCATCTGTCTTTGTTTCGAGCTGTTTCTATCGCAGATTTAGAGCAAGATGTCTTCTCAAGGGTCAGTCGAGGAGAGTCGGGTGTCTCACCCGACACCAGGCCCAGAAGGAAACAGCGATGCTTATCACTTTGGGCCATCAACGGAGGATGAGATGGATGCCGACTTAAAAAGGATAGATGCCATGGAGGAGGATCAAGAAGTTACCTCTCGCTTCCAAGCAGGATTTATGATGGGGGAACTACAGAGCTCAGCTATTCCAAAACCGGTCATCCCTTCCAATGTTAAATTTCTTTCTTATGAAAATATGAAAAAGAGTGTCATTTGTTCTCCAGAAGCTATGCATCAATCTTGGGTAAAAGGAGCTTTAGCCGTCACGGGCAAGCTTCGCAAGGAAATTATGGACCTTAAGCAACAAGTCAATAAGTTCGAGGAGGAGAATCGTATCCTGAGGGGCATCATCGCCAAGAAGATCACAACACCAACCCTGAAGAAGGAGATATAATCACATGGGTATGGGCACTCCCCTTGGCAACTGCCAAGCTTGGGGGAGGTGCCCCGGTATCGTATCACCGTCACACTCCTATCTTTACCGTTTTACTTAGATCGATCCTTTTAGTAATATCTTGATCTAGTAGAATAAAGTTTTGGGTATGAATTAGTTTTGAGTTTTGCTTTGTGATCCCTTCATTTAATCAAGTCCGTGAGCTAGCTATAATAAAGATTAGTGTTGAGTCAAGGGCTTTGCTATCTTGCTATGATCTTGAGAAAATAGAAAAAATAAATAGAATAAAAGAGTTCATATTGATCTTATGGATAGTAATGAATTCACATATAAAGAGTATGAGGCATAAAAGTTGTTGAGAGTTGACAAACGTAGTTTTGGTCATCGTTGCAATTAATAGGAAATAATAAAGAAAGAGAGGCTTCACATATAAATATACTATCTTGGACATCTTTAATGATTGTGAGCACTCATTAAGTATGACATGCTAAAGAGTTGATGTCGGACAAGGAAGACAATGTAATGGGTTACGTTTTCTCACATCTTAGTTAAAGTATATTGTCATGGATCGCCCAACATGTTGAGCTTTCCTTTCCCCCTCATGCTAGCCAAATTCCTTGCACCAAGTAGAGATACTACTTGTACTTCCAAATATCCTTAAACCCAGTTTGCCATGAGAGCCCACCATATCTACCTATGGATTGAGTAAGATCCTTCAAGTAAGTTGTCATCGGTGCAAGCAATATAAATTGCTCTCTAAATATGTATGACTTATTAATGTGGGAGAAAATAAGCTTTATACGATCGTGTGATATGGAAGTAATAAAAGCGACGGACTGCATAATAAAGGTTCATATCACAAGTGGAAATATAAAGTGACGTTCTTTTGCATTAAGATTTTGTGCATCCAACCCTGAAAGCGCATGACAACCTCTGCTTCCCTCTGCGCAGGGCCTATCTTTTACTTTATGCCTTTTATATTATGCAAGAGTCAAGGTGATCCTCACCTTTCCCTTTTTCATTTTATCCTTTGGCAACCACCTTGTGTTGGAAAGATCCTGATATATATATCCAATTGGATGTAAGTTAGCATGAGCTATTATTGTTGACATCACCTAAAGGTGAGTACGTTGGGAGGCGAAACTATAAGCCCCTATCTTTCTCAGTGTCCGATTAAAACTTCATAACCATAAGTATTGCGTGAGTGTTAGCAATTGTAGAAGACTATATGATAGTTGAGTATGTGGACTTGCTGAAAAGCTCTATTCTTGACTCTTTCAGTTGTTATGATAAATTGCAATTTCTTCAATAACTGAGATTATAGTTTGCTAGTTCTCAATGAAGTTTCTGAACCATACTTGACATTCTGAATAGATTGTTACTTGAGCATAAGAAATTATATGACAAAAGCTATATATGTTGCTGTTATGAGAATGATCATGATGCCCTCATGTCCGTATTTTATTTTTATCGACACCTCTATCTCTAAACATGTGGACATATTTTTCGATATCGGCTTCCGCTTGAGGACAAGCGAGGTCTAATCTTGGGGGAGTTGATACGTCCATTTTGAATCATGCTTTTATATTGATATTTATTGCATTATGGGCTGTTATTACACGTTATGTTACAATACTTATGGCTATTCTCTCTTATTTTACAAGGTTTATCATGAAGAGGGAGAATGCCGGCAGCTGGGAAAGGAGCAAATATTGGAAACCTATTCTGCACAGCTCCAAAAGTCCTGAAACTCCACGAAAGTCATTTTTGGAATTATTAAGAATTACTGAGCAAAGAAAATACCAGAGGGGGCCCACACCCTGGCCAGGAGGGTGGGGGTGCCCCCCCCGACTGGGTGCGCCCCTGTCTCCTGGGCCCCCTGGTGGCCCTCCGGTGCCCATCTTCTGCTATATGAAGGCTTTTACCCTGGAAAAAATCATAAGCAAGCTTACGGGACGAAACACCGCCGCCACGAGGTGGAACCTTGGCGGAACCAATCTAGGGCTCCAGCGGAGCTGTTCTGCCGGGGAAACTTCCCTCTGGGAGGTGGAAATCATCACCATCGTCATCACCAACGATCCTCTCATTGGGAGGGGGTCAATCTCCATCAACATCTTCACCAGCACCATCTCCTCTCAAAAACCTAGTTCATCTCTTGTATCCAATCTTGTATCAAAACCACAAATTGGTACCTGTGGGTTGCTAGTAGTGTTGATTAGTCCTTGTAGTTGATGCTAGTTGGTTTATTTGGTGGAAGATCATATGTTCAGATCCTTAATGCATATTAATACTCCTCTGATCATGAACATGAATATGCTTTGTGAGTAGTTACGTTTGTTGCTGAGGACATGGGTGAAGTCTTGCTATTAGTAGTAATGTGACTTTGGTATTCGTTCGATATTCTGATGAGATGTATGTTGTCTCTCCTCTAGTGGTGTTATGTGAACGTCGACTACATGACACTTCACCATTATTTGGGCCTAGAGGAAGGCATTGGGAAGTAAGAAGTAGATGATGGGTTGCTAGAGTGACAGAAGCTTAAACCCTAGTTTATGCCTTGCTTCATAAGGGGCTGATTTGGATCCATTAGTTTCATGCTATGGTTAGGTTTACCTTAATACTTCTTTTGTAGTTGCGTATGCTTGCAATAGGGTTTAATCATAAGTGGGATGCTTGTCTAAGAAAGGGCGGTACCCAAGCACCGGTCCACCCACATATGAAATTATCAAAGTACCGAACGCGAATCATATGAGCGTGATGAAACTAGCTTGACGATAATTTCCATGTGTCCTTGGGAGCTCTTTGCTCATTATAAGAAATTGTCCAAGATTCTCCTTTGCTACAAAAAGGATTGGGCCACCTTGCTGCACTTTATTTACTTTCATTGCTTGTTACCCGTTACAAATTATCTTATCACAAAACTATCTATCACCTACAATTTCAGTGCTTGCAGAGAATACCTTACTGAAAACCGCTTGTCATTTCCTTCTGATCCTCGTTGGGTTCGACACTCTTACTTATCGAAAGGACTACGATAGATCCCCTATACTTGTGGGTCATCAATAGGGCGGGAAAGATTGTATGTATGTGGACGAGAGAGTAGGAGACAAACCTAACGAGACAGAGAGAGATAGAGAGAGAAAGAGAGAGGAAGAAGTTAGGTCTGCGAGAAAGATGGAGACCTGTAATATACGTGAGATGTGTGTGCATCCGGATTCTGTATACGTGGAAGGAGAAGAGACAACATGTTTGATGAGAGAGCTTGAAAAACATGGATGAGAGGGGAAGGATCTCGTGGGTTGAGGGATTGATAATTTTGTGCGGGGGAGAGAGGGATTGGTAATTTTGTGCGAGAGAGAGAGGGTGGGGGAGGAGTCAGTCAGCCGTCGTCACATCATCCTGCTTCCAAATGGCCCCGCATTTCTAGCGCGGTGTGGTCGCCGTCTTCGATCTCCTCGATGCCCTCTTTGAAGATTGAGGTGTTGTGCATGTTGTGGTGCAAAGAAGCACAAGCGAGAGTGGTCGCCATATAACCTTGGATGGGGATGAATTGTGTGCTCGGGGGAGGGTGTGTGTGTGTCAGATATTGAGAGAAAATAAACCTAAGGAGAGAAATGGGTATTCACGAAGAGATTGTGCGGGCCTTGAGGTGGGCAGGGGCCGGGTGAGGTTGTCAAAATGTGCGCGTTGATGCATGTGTTACATGCAATCGTGCGAGGGACGGACGAATCGAGAGAGATGGTTGTTGTGTTACGGATGCTCCTCTCTCTCTCTCTCTCTCTCACACACACACACACACACAAGTAAACTAGAAGACCGTTCTCTCATGTATACACTGTTGGAAATATGCCCTAGAGGCAATAATAAATAGGTTATTATTATATTTCCTTGTTCATGATAATCGTTTATTATCCATGCTAGAATTGTATTGATAGGAAACTCAGATACATGTGTGGATACATAGACAACACCATGTCCCTAGTAAGACTGTAGTTGACTAGCTCGTTGATCAATAGATGGTTACGGTTTCCTGACCATGGACATTGGATATCGTTGATAACGGGATCACATCATTAGGAGAATGATGTGATGGACAAGACCCAATCCTAAGCCTAGCACAAGATCGTGTAGTTCGTTTGCTCAGAGCTTTTCTAATGTCAAGTATCATTTCCTTAGACCATGAGATTGTGCAACTCCCGGATACCGTAGGAATGCTTTGGGTGTAATAAACGTCACAACGTAATTGGGTGGCTATAAAGGTGCACTACAGGTATCTCCGAAAGTGTCTGTTGGGTTGGCACGAATCGAGACTGGGATTTGTCACTCCGTGTAAACGGAGAGGTATCTCTGGGCCCACTCAGTAGGACATCATCATAATGTGCACAATGTGACCAAGGAGTTGATCACGGGATGATGTGAGTTAAGGAACGAGTAAAGAGACTTGCCGGTAACGAGATTGAACAAGGTATCGGGATACCGACGATCGAATCTCGGGCAAGTAACATACCGATAGACAAAGGGAATTGTATACGGGATTGATTGAATCCCCGACATCGTGGTTCATCCGATGAGATCATCGTGGAACATGTGGGAGCCAACATGGGTATCCAGATCCTGTTGTTGGTTATTGACCGGAGAACGTCTCGGTCATGTCTGCATGGTTCCCGAACCCGTAGGGTCTACACACTTAAGGTTCGATGACGCTAGGGTTATAGGGAAAGTATGTACGTGGTTACCGAATGTTGTTTGGAGTCCCGGATGAGATCCCGGACGTCATGAGGAGTTCCGGAATGGTCCGGAGGTAAAGATTTATATATGGGAAGTCCTGTTTTGGTCACCATAAAAGTTTCGGGTGATATCGGTAATGTACCGGGACCACCGGGAGGGTCCCGGGGGTCCACCAAGTGGGGCCACCAGCCCCAGAAGGCTGCGTGGGCCAAGTGTGGGAGGGTACCAGCCCCAGGTGGGCTGGTGCGCCCCCCACCAAGGCCCAAGGCGCATGGGAGAGTGGGAGGGGGCAAACCCTAGTCCAGATGGGCCTTAAGCCCCACCCTAGTGGCGCCCCCCCCTCTCCTCCCCTTTGCCGCCACCCTAGATGGGTTCTAGGCTGCCGCACCTCTTGGGGTGGAATCCCTAGAGGGGGCGCAGCCCCCTCCCCTCCCCCTATATATAGTTGAGGTCTAGGGGCTGCACACCACACAAGAACGTCTCTCTTTCGGCGCAGCCCAACCCCTCTCCCTCCTACTCCTCTCCCGCGGTGCTTGGCGAAGCCCTGCGGGATTGCCACGCTCCTCCATCACCACCACGCCGTCGTGCTGCTGCTGGATGGAGTCTTCGCCAACCTCTCCCTCTCTCCTTGCTGGATCAAGGCGTGGGAGACGTCACCGGGCTGCACGTGTGTTGAACGCGGAGGCACCGTTCTTCGGTGCTCAGATCGGAATCAACCACGATCTGAATCGCTTTGAGTACGACTCCCTCATCCGCGTTCTTGCAACGCTTCCGCATCGCGATCTACAAGGGTATGTAGATGCACTCCCCTTCCCCTCGTTGCTAGATTACTTCATAGATTGATCTTGGTGATGCGTAGAAAATTTTGAATTTCTGCTACGTTCCCCAACAGTGGCATCATGAGCTAGGTCTATGCGTAGTTTCTATGCACGAGTAGAACACAAAGTAGTTGTGGGCGTCGATGTTGCCAATTCTTCTTGCCGCTACTAGTCTTATCTTGTTTCGGCGGCATTGTGGGATGAAGCGGCCCGGACCGACCTTACACGTACGCTTACGTGAGACAGGTTCCATCGACTGACATGCACTAGTTGCATAAGGTGGCTAGCGGGTGTCTGTCTCTCCCACTTTAGTCGGAACGGATTCATTGAAAAGGTTCCTTATGAAGGGTAAATAGAAATTGGCATATCACGTTGTGGTTTTACGTAGGTAAGAAACGTTCTTGCTAGAAACCTATACAACCCACGTAAAAAACTTGCGACAACAATTAGAGGACGTCTAACTTGTTTTTGCAGCATGTGCTATGTGATGTGATATGGCCAGAAGATGTGATGAATGATATATGTGATGTATGAGATTGATCATATTCTTGTAATAGGAATCACGACTTGCATGTCGATGAGTATGACAACTGGCAGGAGCCATAGAAGTTGTCTTTATTTTTTGTATGACCTGCGTGTCATTGATTAACGCCATGTAAATTACTTTACTTTATTGCTAAGCGCGTTAGCCATAGAAGTAGAAGTAATCGTTGGCGTGACAACTTCATGAAGACACAATGATGGAGATCATGATGATGGAGATCATGGTGTCATGCCGGTGACAAAGATGATCATGGTGCCCCGAAGATGGAGATCAAAGGAGCAAAATGATATTGGCCATATCATGTCACTATTTGATTGCATGTGATGTTTATCATGTTATGCATCTTATTTGCTTAGAACGACGGTAGCATAAATAAGATGATCCCTCACTAAAAATTTCAAGAGACGTGTTCCCCCTAACTGTGCACCGTTGCGAAGGTTTGTTGTTTCGAAGCACCACGTGATGATCGGGTGTGATAGATTCTAACGTTCGAATACAAAGGGTGTTGACGAGCCTAGCATGTACAGACATGGCCTCGGAACACATGCGAAACACTTAGGTTGACTTGACGAGCCTAGCATGTACAGACATGGCCTCGGAACACAAGAGACCGAAAGGTCGAACATGAGTCGTATGGTAGATACGATCAACATGGAGATGTTCACCGATGATGACTAGTCCGTCTCACGTGATGATCGGATATGGCCTAGTTTGACTCGGATCATGTATCACTTAGATGACTAGAGGGATGTCTATCTGAGTGGGAGTTCAATAATCAGATGAACTTCATTATCATGAACATAGTCAAAAGGTCTTTGCAAATTATGTCATACGCTTTAGTTCTACTGTTTAAGATATGTTCTTAGAGAAAAATTTAGTTGAAAGTTGGTAGTAGCAATTATGCGGACTGGGTCCGTAAACTGAGGATTGTCCTCATTGCTGCACAGAAGGCTTATGTCCTTAATGCACCGCTCGGTGTGCTGAACCTCAGCGTCGTCTGTAGATGTTGCGGAACATCTGACATACACGTTTTGATAACTACGTGATAGTTCAGTGCGTAATGCTAACGGTTTAGAATTGTGGCACCAAAGATGTTTTTGAAACGTCGCAGAACATATGAGATGTTCCGAAGACTGAAATCGGGATTTCAGACTAGTGCCCACGTCAAGAGGTATGAGACCTCTGACAAGTTTCTTAAGCCTGCAGACTAAGGGAGAAAAGCTCAATCGTTGAGCATGTGCTCAGATTGTCTGAGTACCACAATCGCTTGAATCGAGTGGGAGTTAATCTCCCAGATGAGATAGTGATAGTTCTCCATAGTCACTGCCACCAAGCTAGTAGAGCTTCGTGATGAACTATAACATATCAGGGATAGTTATGATGATCCTTGAGCTATTCGCGATGTTTGACACCGCGAAAGTAGAAATCAAGAAGGAGCATCAATTGTTGATGGTTAGTAAAACCACTAGTTTCTAGAAGGGCAAGGGCAAAAAGGATACTTCATGAAACAGCAAATCGTTTGCTGCTCTAGTGAAGAATCCCAAGGTTGAACCCAAACCCGAGACTAAGTGCTTCTGTAATGAGGGGAACGGTCACTGAAGCAGTACTATCCTAGATACTTGGTAGATGAGAAGGCGGGCAAGGTCGACAGAAGTATATTGGATATACGTTTTATGAATGTGTACTTTACTAGTACGCCTAGCAGCACTAGGGTATTAGATACCGGTTCGGTTGCTAAGTGTTAGTAACTCGAAATAAAAGTTGCGGAATAAACGGAGACTAGCTAAAGGTGAGATGACGATATGTGTTGGAAGTGTTTCCAAGGTTGATGTGATCAAGCATCGCATGCTCCCTCTACCATCGAGATTTGGTGTTTGCGTTGAGCATGATTGGATTATGTTTATCGCAATACGGTTATTCATTTAAGGAGAATAATGGTTACTCTGTTTATTTGAATAATACCTTCAATGGTCTTGCACCTAAAATGAATCTCGATCGTAGTGATACACATGTTCGTGCCAAAAGATATAAAATAGTAATGATAGTTCCACATACTTGTGGCACTGCCATTTGAGTCATGTTGGTATAGAACGCATGAAGAAGCTCCATGTAAATGGATCTTTGGACTCACTCGTTTTTGAAAAGATCGAGACATGCGAACCATGTCTATTGGTATATATGCATGAAGAAACTCCATGCAGATGGATCGTTTGGACTCACTTGATTTTGAATCACTTGAGACATGCAAATCATACCACATGGGAAAGATGACTGAAAGTCCTCGTTTTCAGTAAGGTGGAACAAGAGAGCAACTCATTGGAAGTAATACATTTTGATGTATGCAGTCCAATGAGGGCTGAGGCATGCAGTGGATATCGTTATGTTCTTACTTCACAGATGATTTGAGTAGATGCTGAGTGTATTTACTTGATGAAACACAAGTCTGAATTATTGAAAGGTTCAAGTAATTTCAGAGTGAAGTTAAAGATCGTCGTGAAAAGAGGATAAAATGTCTGTGATATGATCATAGAGATGAGTATCTGAGTTACGAGTTTGGCACACAATTAAGACATTCTGGAAAGTGTTTCACAATTAATACCGCCTGGAACACCATAGTGTGATGGTGTGTCCGGACATCATAGCTGCACCCTATTGGATATGGTGCATACCATGATGTCTCTTATCAAATTACCACTATCGTTTATGGGTTAGGCATTAGATACAACTGCATTCACTTTAAAAGGGGCACCACGCAATTCCGTTGAGATGACACCGTTTAGAGAAACCTAAGTTGTCGTTTCTTAAAAGTTTGGGGCTGCGATGCTTATGTGAAAAAGTTTCAAGCTGATAAGCTCGAACCCAAAGCGGATAAATGCGTCTTCATAGAATACCAAAAAACAGTTGGGTATACCTCCTACTTCAGATCTGGAAGCAAAAGTAATTGCTTCTAGAGACAGGTCCTTTCTCGAGGAAAAGTTTCTCTCGAAAGAATTGAGTGGGAGGATGGTGGAGACTTGATAATGTTATTGAACCGTCACTTCAACTAGTGTGTAGCAGGGCACAGGAAGTTGTTCCTGTGGCACCTACACCAATTGAAATGGAAGCTTATGATAGTGATCATGAAACTTCGGATCAAGTCACTACCAAACCTCATAGGACGACGAGGATGCGTAATACTTCAGAATAGTACGTGATCTTGTCTTGGAAGTCATGTTGTTGGACAACGATGAACCTACGAGCTATGGAGAAGCGATGGTGGGCCCATATTCCAACAAATGGTTAGAAGCCATGAAATCCGAGATAAATGGATCTTTAAGAAGAAGATGGACATGGACGGTAATGTTACCGTCTATGAAGCTCGACTTGTGGCAAAGAGTATTTCCACAAGTTCAAGGAGTTGACTACGATGAGATTTTCTCATCCGTAGCGATGCTTAAGTCCGTCGGAATCATGTTAGCATTAGCTGCATTTATGAAATCTGGCAGATGGATGTCAAAACAAGTTTCCTTACCAGTTTTCGTAAGGAAAGGTTGTATGTGATACAATCAGAAAGGTTTTGTCGATCCTAAGGATGCTAAAAGGTATGCTAGCTCCAGCGATCCTTCCATGGACTAGAGCAAGCATCTCGGAGTCAGAATATACGCTTTGATGGAGTGATCAAAGTTTTTGGGTTTATACAAAGTTTGTTAGAAACTTGTATTTACAATAAAGTGAGTGGGAGCGCTGCAACATTCCTGATAAGTATATGTGAATGACATATTGTTGATCCGAAATGATGTAAAATTTCTGGAAAGCATAAAGGGTTGTTTGAAAGGAGTTCTTCAAAGGAAGACCTGGATAAAAGCTGCTTACATATTGGGCATCAAGATCTATAGAGATAGATCAAGACGCCCGATGATACTTTCAAAGAACACACACCTTGACATGTTTTTGAAAGAGTTCAAAATAGATCAGCAAAGAAGGAGTTCTTGGCTGTGTTACAAGGTGTGAGTATTGAGTAAGACTCAAGACCTGACCACAGCAGAAGAGAGAGAAAGGATGAAGGTCGTCCCCTATGCTTTAGACGTAGGCTCTACAGTATGCTATGCTGTGTACCGCACATGAAGTGTGCCTTGCCATGAGTTGGTCAAGGGGTACAATAGTGATCCGGGAATGGATCACATGACAGCGGTCGAACTTATCCTTAGTATCTAGTGGACTAAGGAATTTTCTCGATTATGGAGGTGAAAAGGAGTTCATCGTAAAGGGTTACGTCGATGCGAACTTTGACACTAATCCGGATGACTCTGAGTAGAAAACCGGATTCGTATAGTAGAGCAATTATTTATGGCTCCAAATAGCGCGTGGTAGCATCCACAAGATGACATAGATATTCGTAAAGCACACACGGATCTGAAAGGTTCAGACCCGTTGACTAATAACCTCTCTCACAAGCATAACATGATCAAACCAGAACTCATTGAGTGTTAATCACATAGTGATGTGAACTAGATTGTTGACTCTAGTAAACTCTTTGGATGTTGGTCACATGGTGATGTGACCTATGAGTGTTAATCACATGGTGATGTGGACTAGATTATTGAGTCTAGTGCAAGTGGGAGACTGTTGGAAATATGCCCTAGAGGCAATAATAAATAGGTTATTATTATATTTCCTTGTTCATGATAATCGTTTATTATCCATGCTAGAATTGTATTGATAGGAAACTCAGGTACATGTGTGGATACATAGACAACACCATGTCCCTAGTAAGCCTCTAGTTGACTAGCTCGTTGATCAATAGATGGTTACGGTTTCCTGACCATGGACATTGGATGTCGTTGATAACGAGATCACATCATTAGGAGAATGATGTGATGGACAAGACCCAATCCTAAGCCTAGCACAAGATCGTGTAGTTCGTTTGCTCAGAGCTTTTCTAATGTCAAGTATCATTTCCTTAGACCATGAGATTGTGCAACTCCCGGATACCGTAGGAATGCTTTGGGTGTACCAAACGTCACAACGTAACTGGGTGGCTATAAAGGTGCACTACAGGTATCTCCGAAAGTGTCTGTTGGGTTGGCACAAATCGAGACTGGGATTTGTCACTCCGTGTAAACGGAGAGGTATCTCTGGGCCCACTCGGTAGGACATCATCATAATGTGCACAATGTGACCAAGGAGTTGACCACGGGATGATGTGAGTTAAGGAACGAGTAAAGAGACTTGCCGGTAACGAGATTGAACAAGGTATCAGGATACCGACGATCGAATCTCGGGCAAGTAACATACCGATAGACAAAGGGAATTGTATACGGGATTGATTGAATCCCTGACATCGTCGTTCATCCGATGAGATCATCGTGGAACATGTGGGAGCCAACATGGGTATCCAGATCCCGCTGTTGGTTATTCATCGGAGAACGTCTCGGTCATGTCTGCATGGTTCCCGAACCCGTAGGGTCTACACACTTAAGGTTCGATGACGCTAGGGTTATAGGGAAAGCATGTACGTGGTTACCGAATGTTGTTCGGAGTCCCGGATGAGATCCCGGACGTCACGAGGAGTTCCAGAATGGTCCGGAGGTAAAGATTTATATATGGGAAGTCCTGTTTTGGTCACCATAAAAGTTTCGGGTGATATCGGTAATGTACCGGGACCACCGGGAGGGTCCCGGGGGTCCACCAAGTGGGGCCATCAGCCCCAGAAGGCTGCGTGGGCCAAGTGTGGGAGGGTACCAGCCCCAGGTGGGCTGGTGCGCCCCCCCACCAAGGCCCAAGGCGCATGGGAGAGTGGGAGGGGGCAAACCCTAGTCCAGATGGGGCTTAAGGCCCACCCTAGTGGCGCCCCCCCCTCTCCTCCCCTTTGCCGCCACCCTAGATGGGTTCTAGGCTGCCGCACCTCTTGGGGTGGAATCCCTAGAGGGGGCGCAGCCCCCTCCCCTCCCCCTATATATAGTTGAGGTCTAGGGGCTGCACAACACACTAGAACGTCTCTCTTTCGGCGCAGCCCAACCCCTCTCCCTCCTCCTCCTCTCCCGCGGTGCTTGGCGAAGCCCTGCGGGATTGCCACGCTCCTCCATCACCACCACGCCGTCGTGCTGCTGCTGGATGGAGTCTTCGCCAACCTCTCCCTCTCTCCTTGCTGGATCAAGGCGTGGGAGACGTCACCGGGCTGCACGTGTGTTGAACGCGGAGGCACCGTTCTTCGGTGCTCAGATCGGAATCAACCACGATCTGAATCGCTACGAGTACGACTCCCTCATCCGCGTTCTTGCAACGCTTCCGCATCGCGATCTACAAGGGTATGTAGATGAACTCCCCTTCCCCTCGTTGCTAGATTACTCCATAGATTGATCTTGGTGATGCGTAGAAAATTTTGAATTTCTGCTACGTTCCCCAACATACACAACGTATCGGCATCTGTCTATGTCTCACTCATGCATGATCATTTGCACATTCACACCTCTCTATGTCTGTATCACACGCACACCATCTCCACATTGCCCTTCCGCCACAACACACATATGGACACATACACACGTTCTCTCTCAGTCACATACACAAAATCAGTATTAAAAAAACTAGGGCGCACCTAAAACGTCCAAATCCAAATAAACACGAACTGGAGCTAAATTCAAATATATGGAAATATTGTAGCGTCAAGAACTTTTCCAGGAAAAAAAGTTGAGTAATATTCGGGGATTGTTTTCACACACAGAAAAAGGTTCGGTGGATGTCCTTCGAGCGCGACATGGTGACGCACCGTTCAATCGACCTCGCGGCCGCGGTTCACGTGCTTGCACATGATTCCGTATCGTGGCTGTGGTACTAACTAATAAAAGCGCTGCCTAAGTCTAATGTTTCTGTGTACTAGTTATGTTTTCTTTTAAGTTTGACCAACCCTATATAAAACTAAAGTAAGCTCCCATACGCGCACTCATCAATATGCCACCGCCGCCGTTGCGCATGCCGGCGCCCGCCTGCTCCGGCCAACAATTTCTCGCCCATCACCGCCGTGTCACCGCCATCCCTGTGCCATGAAGCCGAAAGCTCGCCCGCTCACGTCGTCTGCAGTCCCTCCTCGCGCTACCGCCACGCTGCCAAGCACGCGAGCAGCTGGTGGAGCCGCGTCTATGCAGGCAGTGTACGAAGAGGAGGACGAGCGTGTGATCCAGCACGCCGGCGAGGAGGAACTACATGTCATTGTCGTCTCCGCCCGCGCGGAGGAGGCGCGCATGGTGGCTGTCGCGGCGGAAGCCGGTCGCGCTCGCGTCGAGCCCGCAAACCGGGTGCGGACGCAGAATCTACCTTCGAGACCTTGAATGCCACGTGGATCCTGCAATCTGAAGGAGCAATTTGGGTAAGCTGACTCTTGTGAGCCATTTGATGCAACATGGATGGCTAGAAGGGCTTCTTCCACCTCTTCTGCCATCTTCTTCCTTCGCTCCGTCAAACTTCTTTCACAAATCGACTGACCCAAATTATACTACTAGTACGAACGTATTAAGTACAGTAGGAACACGAAGATACGAGCAGTAGTACCAACTGCAAGAAGAACAGTAGTAAGACATACTACTAGTACTACTATACGTACTAAAGAGTTCAAATAACGAGAAAGAACATAAACATAGTTCTGCTGGGGCCTCAGCACAACACACCCTTGAAAATAAACTAAGCAACTAGTCTGCTTGAATCTGCAGTAGAAGCAGCATGAGCGACGGCACTGCCACCTACTCAGAGTCCGAGTCCACGTCCTCGACTTTGTCCTCGTCCCTCTTCCTCTTCCTCTTCGTCGACGCTTCTTTGCTTGAACTGGACACTGCGCTCTGCTTCTTCATCCAACCCTTGTAGATATTTAAAAAAAGGTAGGCATCCATTGCTGCGTACATGATGTGATCCTCATCTTATGTCTTCGACTCCCATGCATGATGAAACTCGTGATGAGGTTTCTTTAGTTTAGTGTATGAAGGATCAATCATGGCTGCTGCCAGGGTCAGCATTGAAGGCTGAGAGGAGGACACCAGGCTTGCCTTCTGGAGATCGAAGGGCTGGCCTACAACGAGACCTATCCGACGCAGGACATCCCTGTCGTTCCTAAAGTCTACAGTAACGAATTTCACTCTTTCGTCCTTGAGGAAGTTCTTAAAATCCTGGCACTCAACGTCGTCATGGCATATGTGGTAGACCAAGCAAACATTATGTACACAAACCTAGATCACGGCGGGCTTCTTCCTCTCTGCCTCCTTTAGAATCTTCTCTCTTTCCAGGACTGTGGTGTACTCAACATCTAGCCCAGCGACCCACTCATCCGTTGAACTATTGAACATGCGTAGGAAGCGAGCAAGCCATGATTTCACCGTTGCGGATCCACATGTGTAGATGACGATGAACTCATCGTCGGTGATGGCTCTAACCTGGTACTCAGCGGCGACCATGGAGATTTGGGAGGCCATGGATTTTGGAGGAGGGTTAGGATAAGTTGAACTGTTGTACCCCGCAAAACAAAACTGGGAGCAAACTAATGTGAAAGGACGGGACGACTGGGAGTGAACTGTTGTAAGGTAGAAGACGGGGATGAGTAGGGCGTGTGAACGGCGTGGGGTTGCTGGCTTGCCCGGTGGATAAACGGCTGCAAGCCCCCAAAGAGTTCTCGAGAACTATGCGGGACCCACTAGATGTCATTTCTACTTGACCCATATCGTAGGCCTGACGGTATAGCTTCTGCCTGTTCGCACGCCATGCCGGCGCGTCGATGTAACTTCACTTAATTCCGTTAACCATTGCGCCTCCCACGACCTTCGCCTCCCTCGCATGGTCGCGCCCTTTGAGACTTCGACCAGCTATAAATGAGCAATTTTTTTGCCTACTCCGCATGCATGATACTCCCTCTGGTCCTTTTTACTCCCGTCAACCGTTTGCAAAGTGTTTGACCAAATTTGAGACTAGTTCCTCCATCCAGGTGTGTGCCATGTACTATCTTGTCATCACAACAAGGTTAGCAATTAGAGTACTACACTGGTAGAAAAAGAGGCTTCCATACGCCCCCATTAGTCCCCAAAACAATCGAACCGCGACCAAAGGGGTCTTTAGTCGCGGTTCGGGACGAGACCCGCGACCAACTATTTGGGCCCAGCGCGCTCGGTCGACAGCTGGCGGACGGGAGGGGCTTTAGTCCCGGTTGGCCTGGCCAACCGGGACTAAAGGCCCATCCAGCTGGCGGACGGGAGGGGCTTTAGTCCCGGTTGGCCTGGCCAACCGCGACTAAAGGTCCCCGAAGGCCTTTAGTGGCGGTTGGCCAGGCCAACCGGGACTAAAGGCCCATCCCTATATATAGGACTCAGCTCACTTCACTTCACTCAGCTCACTTCACAATTTTCAGAAGGGGTTCGTGGGTTTGCTTTTGGTTCCTCCTATGCACACAAGGTGTTTTATGAAATGCCCGATAGCCTGAAACAAACATGATATGAAGTGTCCGAGCCACACTTTAGCTTTCTCATTTATTTTTCCTCCGCGATCGCGGTTAGCAACTTGAACCTTTCATGTGTCATTGATAAAATATGCATGTGTGTAGTTCATTGTTTAATTTGTATTATTTCTAGCTAGTTAGTTTAACAAATGCATGATGGTTAATTATATACTTTATATAATAATAATGCGGATGAATCGGCAATGGATGTACGGTCCCCGACTCTCCGGCGAGTTCACTACGGGTTTGAAAGATTTCCTCGTAGTGGCAAATGCGAACAAGCAGCAAGGTTTTATTATGTGTCCATGTGCTGTCTGTAAGAATCAGAAGGGTTACTCCTCCTCAAGAGACGTTCACATGCACCTGCTTCGGCACGGTTTCATGCCAAGCTATAATTGTTGGACCAAGCATGGAGAAAGAGGGGTTAGAATGGAAGAAGATGAAGAAGGGGATGATATCCATGAAAACTATCATGATCATTTCGGTGATACTTTCATGGAGGATGATGCTGAAGGTGGGGAAGGGTTAGGTGAAGGTGAAGAAGAGGCACATGATGAGCCCGCTGATGATCTTGGTCGGACCATTGCTGATCCACGGAGACGCTGCGAAACTGACAAGGAGAGGGAGAATTTGGATCGCATGTTAGAGGATCACAAAAAGTCGTTGTATCCAGGATGCGATAATAGTCTGAAAAAGCTGGGCTGCACATTGGATTTGCTAAAATGGAAGGCACAGGAAGGTGTAGGTGACTCATCATTTGAAAATTTGCTGAAAATGTTGAAGAATATGTTTCCGAAGAATAACGAGTTGCCCGCCAGTACGTACGAAGCAAAGAAGGTTGTCTGCCCTCTTGGTTTAGAGGTTCTGAAGATACATGCATGCATTAACGACTGCATCCTCTACCGCGCTGAATACGAGAATTTGAATGAATGCCCTGTATGCACTGCATTGCGTTATAAGATCAGAGGCGATGACCCTGGTGACGATGTTGAGGGCGAGAAACCCAGGAAGAGGGTTCCCGCCAAGGTGATGTGGTATGCTCCTATAATACCACGGTTGAAACGTCTGTTCATGAACAAAAAGCATGCCAAGTCGTTGCGATGGCACAAAGAGGACCGTAAGTCCGACGGGGAGTTGAGACACACCGCTGATGGAACGCAATGGAGAAAGATCGACAGAGTGTTCAAAGATTTTGCAGCTAACGCAAGGAACATAAGATTTGGTCTAAATACTGATGGCATTAATCCTTTTGGCGAGCAGAGCTCCAGCCATAGCACCTGGCCCGTGACTCTATGCATCTACAACCTTCCTCCTTGGTTGTGCATGAAGCGGAAGTTCATTATGATGCCAATTCTCATCCAAGGCCCTAAGCAACCCGGCAACGACATCGATGTGTACCTAAGGCCATTAGTTGAAGAACTTTTACAGTTGTGGGCCAGACCTGGTGTACGTGTCTGGGATGAGCACAAAGGAGAGGAATTTGACCTACGAGCATTGCTTTTTGTAACCATCAACGATTGGCCTGCTCTCAGTAACCTTTCAGGACAGACAAATAAGGGATACAATGCATGCACGCACTGCTTACATGAGACTGAAAGTGTACGTTTGGTTAATTGTAAGAAGAACGTGTACCTGGGTCATCGTCGATTTCTTCCCCGAAATCATAACGTAAGAAAGAAAGGCAAGCATTTCAACGGCAAGGCAGATCACCGGCCGAAGCCTGCGGAACGTACTGGTGCTGAGATATTTGATATGGTCAAGGATTTGAAAGTCATCTTTGGAAAGGGTCCTGGCGGACAATCAGTTTCGCGGGGAGTTGACGGGCACACACCTATGTGGAAGAAGAAATCTATATTTTGGGAGCTAGAATATTGGAAAGTCCTAGATGTCCGCTCTGCAATCGACGTGATGCATGTTACGAAGAATATTTGCGTGAACCTTCTATGCTTGTTAGGCGTGTATGGGAAGACAAATGATACAAAGGAAGCACGGCAGGACCAGCAACTTTTGAAAGACCAAGATGACCGGCATCCGGAATGGTTTCAAGGTCGTGCCAGCTACGCTCTTACCAAAGAAGAGAAGGTCATTTTTTTTGAATGCCTGAGCAGTATGAAGGTCCCATCTGGCTTCTCGTCGAATATAAAGGGAATAATAAACATGGCGGAGAAAAAGTTCCAAAACCTGAAGTCTCACGACTGCCACGTGATTATGACGCAATTACTTCCGATTGCTTTGAGGGGGCTCCTACCGGAAAATGTTCGAGTAGCCATTGTGAAGCTATGTGCATTCCTCAATGCAATCTCTCAGAAGGTAATCAATCCAGAAGATCTACCACGGTTACAGAACGATGTGGTCCAATGCCTTGTCAGTTTCGAGTTGGTGTTCCCACCATCCTTCTTCGATATTATGACGCACCTCCTGGTCCACCTAGTCGAAGAGATTTCCATTCTCGGTCCTGTATTTCTACACAATATGTTCCCCTTTGAGAGGTTCATGGGAGTATTAAAGAAATATGTTCGTAACCGTGCTAGGCCAGAAGGAAGCATCGTCAAGGGCTATGGAAATGAGGAGGTAATTGAGTTCTGTATTGACTATGTTCCTGACCTTAAGCCGATTGGTATTCCTCAATCGCGGCACGAGGGGGGACTAAGTGGAAAAGGCAAGATCGGAAGGGAATCCACGATATGTATGGACGGTCATTCTATGACTGAAGCACACCACACAGTTCTGCAAAATTCCAGCTTGGTGGCTCCGTACTTCAAGCAACACAAGAATATTTTACGCTCGGACAACCCGGGGAAGCCTGAATCCTGGATTAGAAAGGCCCACATGGAGACTTTCGGCAGTTGGTTGCGAAAACATTTAATGAATGACAATGATGTTGGAGATCAGCTGTACATGTTGGCCAAGAAACCATCTTCGACTATAACGACTTTCCAAGGGTACGAGATAAATGGGAATACATTTTACACCATCGCCCAAGATAAAAAGAGCACCAACCAAAACAGTGGTGTCCGCTTTGATGCAGCAGCCGAGAATGGGCAAAAGGTCACATATTATGGTTACATAGAGGAGATATGGGAACTTGACTATGGACCCTCCTTTAAGGTCCCTTTGTTCCGGTGCAAATGGTTCAAGCTAACAGGAGGTGGGGTAAAGGTGGACGAGCAATACGGAATGACAATGGTGGATTTCAACAATCTTGGTTACCTTGACGAACCATTCGTCCTTGCCAAAGATGTCGCTCAGGTTTTTTATTTGAAGGACATGAGTAGCAAACCGAGGAAACGGAAAGATAAGAAAACGATCAGTACATCATGCGATGATCCAAAGCGCCACATTGTTCTTTCAGGGAAAAGAAACATCGTGGGAGTGGAGGACAAGACAGACATGTCAGAAGATTATAATATGTTTGGTGAAATTCCGCCCTTCAAAGTGAACACTGACCCAAGCATTAAGTTAAATGATGAGGATGCTCCATGGATACGGCACAATCGTAAGCAAGCAGGGACACAAGGGAAGAATTGATGTGTAATAATTTATTGTACCAAACTTTGTATTTGGTCGATGAACTGAATGATGTATCAAACCTTTTGTCAAACCTTCAAGGGATTTTAAAATGAATTAGTTTTATTTTTCTGATTTTTTTGATATATAATTGTATTTTTAAGATTTTAAAATGAATTAGTTTTATTTTTCTGATTTTAAAAGGAAAAAGGAAGAAGAAGAAAGAAGGAAAAAGGAAGAAAAAAACAGAAGAAAAAAGGAAAAACAGAAGAAAAAAACAAAAAGAAGAAAAACATAAGAAAAAAAAAAGAAGAAAAAAACAAACAGAAGAAAAAAACAGAAGAAAAAATAGAAGAAAAAAGGAAAAAGGAAAAAAGGAAGAAAAAAAAGAAGAAAAACAAGAAAAAGGAAGAAAAAAACAGAAGAAAAAAATAGAAGAAAAAAAGGAAGAAAAAAACAGAAGAAAAACAAGAATTTAAAATGAATTAGTTTTATTTTCTGATTTTTTTGATATATACTTGTATTTTTAAGATTTTAAAATGAATTAGAAACAAAATAATATAAACTTTAATAAAATATATAAGTACAAACAAAATAAAATAAATTTTAATAACATAAATAAATAAGTAATTAGAAACTTTAATAGCAAAAATAATTATCATAAAGTAAAATAAATAAGTAATTAGAAACAAAATAAAATAAAATAAAATGTTTTTTGTTGTAAGTAGAAACAAAACAAAATAAATAAAGCAAAAAAGAAAACAAAAAAAGGCAAAAAAATAAAAAATAGGCCACCTACTGGGCCACCACGGCCTGAATACGACTAGAAACCCATTAATGGGCCAGGATTCAGGCCCGCAGAAGGCCCAGTAGGCCCACAGGCACATAGTGACAGAATAGGCCCGTAAGCCTGCATTTGAGAGGAGCTCGAAGTGGTGAGCGCAGCCGCGCTTATAAACCACTGTCGAAGCCTCTCGGCTAGCGAGGTGGGACTAAACATCCCACCGCACCGCGCCAGTTCCAGCACAGACCCTTTAGTCCCGGTTGGGGAGGCGGACCGCGACTAAAGGGTACCCTTTAGTCGTGGTTGTTGTCCCCAAGTGCGACTAAAGGGTCTTTCTGCGCGGGAACGAAAGCGGCACCAAAACCCTTTAGTCCCGGTTGGGGAGGCAGACCGCGACTAAAGGGTACCTTTAGTCGCGGTCTGCCTCCCCAACCGCGACTAAAGGTGCGTCTATAAATACTGCACTTAGCAGTTTCGCCACTTCCCATTCTCCTCTCTCTCGACGCCGAAGCGCTGCCCCGACGCCGATCGACGCCGAAGCCCTGCCCCGACGCCGACGCCGACGCCGAAGCCCAGCCCCGACGCCGACGCCGACGCCAAAGCCCTGCGCGCCGCCGCCCCCGTCCCCAGTGAGCGCCGCCTCCGCCCGTGCCCTGCCCTTGCCCGCCGCCCGTGCCCTGCGCCCTTGCCCGCCGCCCGCCGCCCGACGCCCTGCCGCCCGCCGCCCGCTGGCCCTGCCTGCCGTCCTCCGCGCGCCGGCAGAAGAAGAAGAAGGAAGAAGAAAAAGGAAGAAGAAGAAGAAAGAAAAAGGAAAAAGGAAGAAGAAGAAAGAAGGAAGAAGAAAACAAAAGAAAAACAGAAGAAAAACAAGAAAAAGGAAGAAAAAAGGAAAAAGGAAGAAAAAAAAAGGAAGAAAACAACAGAAGAAAAACAAAGGAAGAAGAAAAAAAGAAAGAAGAAAAAAAAAGGAAAACACAAGAAAAACAAACAGAACAAAAAAACAAAAGAAAACAAAAAAAAGAAGAAAAACAAAGGAAGAAGAAAAAAACAAAAGAAAACAAAAAAACAAACAGAAGAAAAAAACAAAAAAAAAGGAAAACACAAAAAAAAGAAAAAGGAAAAAGAAAGAAAAAAGAAAACAAAAGAAAACACAAGAAAAACAAAGAGAAGAAAAAAACAAAGGAAGAAGAAAAAAAGAAAGAAGAAAAAAAAGGAAGAAGAAAAAAAGAAAGAAGAAAGAAAGAAGAAAAAGGAAGAAGAAAAAAAGAAAGAAGAAAAACAAAGGAGGAAGAAAAAAAAAGGAAGAAGAAAAACAAAGGAAGAAGAAAAACAAAGGAAGAAGAAAAAAAGAAAGAAGAAAAAAAAGGAAGAAGAAAAAAAGAAAGAAGAAAGAAAGAAGAAAAAGGAAGAAGAAAAAAAGGAAGAAGAAAAAAAGAAAGAAGAAAGAAAGAAGAAAGAAAAAGGAAGAAGAAAAAACAAGAAAGAAAAAGGAAGAAGAAAAACAAAGGAAGAAGAAGAAAGGAAGAAGAAGAAAGAAAGAAGAAGAAAGGAAGAAGAAGAAAGAAAGAAGAAGAAAGGAAAAAGGAAGAAGAAGAAAGGAAGAAGAAGAAAGGAAGAAGAAGAAAGAGGAAGAAGAAAGGAAGAAGAAGAAAGAAAGAAGAAAGAGGAAGAAGAAAGGAAGAAGAAGAAAAAAAGAATTTTTACTTAAAGAATCTTATTTTTTAATTCCTCCTCCTCTATGTCCCCTTAATCTTATTTTTTAATTCCTTTATACTTAAAGAATTTTTACTACATGCAGGAGTGACATATGGCGGACGATAGAACCGAGCCGCTTAGGGATCCGGAGGCTGAACGTTATTTAATGGGCATCATCAACAACGAGATTCCTTATGTGCCGGGCTCAGAATATGAGCAACAAGAGGATGTAGTCTCTTCTTATCTGAACCTTGACGGTGGAACAGAGATTGTCGATGATCAAGAAGGTGAAGGAACGGACATTGTCTACGAAGGTCAACTGTCAACAACCGACGATCTCGAATTGCAAGTAGCAACCACCTCCGGCGAGGTATATATATACATTGAGCCTCTCGTGATACAAACTTACTGAAATGTGAATACATATGTATTAACGCGCGCGACTCTCTTTCTTTTTTTAGCCCTCCGGATCGAGTACGACAAAGCGTGGCAAATCCAAGGCGATGAAAACAGGAGAAACATATGCCATTGAGTTTGTCAGTGAAACCGGCAAGCCCCTACAGCACACCTCAAAGTTCATCAACCAATGCGGAGTCGTTGTTAGAGACAACGTCCCGATCACCGTCCAGGAATGGAAGGAGCCAAAGAAGGCACGTCTTGGTTTCAGTTTTGTCGACAAGAGAACGAAAAAGGATTGCTGGAGAAAGCTTATGGAACATTTCATTCTACCTCCGGAATACAACAAAGTCGATGAATTCGGTAAAGAGGTTCCGGGTGGACGTCAGAGGAGGAGGCTAGTTAAAGAGTTCGCTCCTCAGAAGATGGGCGAAGCATTCCGGAACTTCAAGAAAAATTTAACCCGTGACTATGTCAACAAGGGCAAGACTCCGGATTTCAATGGACAACATGAGAAACTGAAAGATGATTGGCCAGAATTTGTGAGGCAAAAGCAATCGGAGCATTTCAAGGAAATATCGAAAAAAATAAGGATAATGCGAGTAAGAAAAAGTTCCATCATATTATGGGGCCAGGAGGATACCGCCTTTCGGAGCCTAGGTGGCAGAAGATGGAGGAGGACCTGAGGGTGCGAGGAATCCCTCTAGGTACAGAGGGATGGGACCCAAGGGCCAAAAGCTGGTGGTACGGGCATGGGGGATCGCTAGACCCGGAGACAGGGGTGTGTGTTCACCGGCAGAGACAGTTTGCTCCCACCCAAGCCCTTATTGACGCAATGACCCAAGCTCAAGAGGGCTTGATCAAGTTCAACAGAGAGAATGACGCACTGACAACAGCCCTCGGGAATGATGAACACGGAGGACGTGTACGAGGCAAAGGCAAAGTTCCGTGGAAAGTAGGGTTTTCCCAGGACAATGACCCGTACTGTTACAGAAGCCGTAAGAGAAAGACGGACCGGGATGTAGATCTTATGACGAAGTTTGCATCGGAACTCCATGAGTTGAAGCAGACCGTGCATGAACTAGTGAAAGAAAAATCGGCTGCAGGGCCGCATGAAGATCATGAAGCGGATCGCGGAAGCCAGCATCGGAGAAGCAGCGTGGCTTCCACGGATGCCCCGCCTGGTGCTAGTGCACCGATGATCGAGATTCGTGCACCGGAGCCTCACTACCCCGTGGATGATGTAAAGGAGATGAAAGAATGTGATCTGCATTATCCCGTGGGGAACGTTTCCACGAAGGTAGCTAGCGGCAGTGCTTTACCCTATACACCTGGAGCACTCCACCACAACAACCCCATTGCATATGGCTATGCTCGTGTCATGGTGGAAGACATAGTCCAAGGGTTTGAGGACCTGGAGATTGACAAACCTACACCCGAAGGGGAGAGAAGACTTGGAGATGTCAAGCGCCAGTTCATTCTATGGAAAAAGAAGTACATAGTGTTTCCAGGCGAGGCGCCAAGGCTAGCAAGTCCACCCCCCTCCGATGGTGGTGGTGGCGGTGGTGGTGGTCGTGGTGGTTCACCTACACCTCCTTCACGCCATTCGACGCCGTCCCCCGATCCACAACCTCCGGCGGGTACGACGCCCCCCAATCCTCCTCCGGCGTGTACGACGCCCCCCAATCCACCTCCGGCGAAGAAGCAGAAGCAGGCGGACAGCAAGGAAACCCGCTCCTGGACTATTAACCCGGACCCTTATGTACCTAAGACCACAAGGGTACCGGAGCCATCACTGAAGCCTCTCCTCCCAAGGCCTGGGGAACTTAGTGAAGCTGAAACCAAATTGGCCGCGTCTGCTGATTATGAGAAATGGAAGGCGGATATGAAGGCGAAAAAAGAGCCTGAGCCCAAGCAAGTATTCACTGAGAAGCAAAAGAAGTGGGCTAAGGATTTTTTGACGACACCGTCCCAAGCCGAGCTGAATATGCCTGACGACTATGGACATGAACTTCGTAGGCAAGCAAAAATATTGAAGGAGGAGAAAGAAGAAAGTAAAAAAAGCGGGAAACAAGTTGACCAGCTCGGGATGCAGAAGAAACAATCGATCCCCCCGCTCATAGTGAAAGCCGGTCCGGAAGAGGACCCCGAGATCATAGCAGCTGCGGCAACACTTGGATTGACTGTAGCGGGTGCCATGAAACAAGCGTCCGAGATGGGTTTGACTCTTCGTGCCTTCTTAGGCCTTGAGGATGCGCCAGTATGTGAGATAGCATTACAATATGTGCGGAATGGGCCTCTCGTCGAGCCTGCGCGGGAAAAGAGTCTACCACCACAAATGCGAAATCTGCTACGTTGGTACAAGCAATTCATAACATGGGCCGACAAAGAATATGTTTATGCGGATGTTACAGATGAGCATCACACCAAACGGTACTCTGTAGAAGTTCATATGAGTGAATTGTTCCAGCTGCTCAATCTGCGCGACCTCGACAAATCTATGCTGAGTTGCTACGTTCTGTAAGTGATTTATTTCTACCTCATCTCGTTCTTCATTGCCTGCACTATATATATATATATATTGTCCTAACTATATTGTTGCGTACGCTATTATGCAGATTGAAGATTTGGGAATGCAAAATAAGAAACATCCATGATGTTGGGTTCATTGACCCACATATCGTTAATGGACATGTGTTACAACATCACCCCGAAGACGTGGAGAAAGACTTGTACAAGTTTCTTAGAAAGCATCAACTCAAAAGTCATATTCTATTTCCTTACCATTTTGGGTGAGTGTTTCTCTCTTGTGCCCATTCTCTTTTGTTTACTCCATGCATGGTATGTCTAATCGATGAGTTATGCATGACTGTGCATGTAACGTGTCCGCAGGTTCCACTGGATTCTGCTAAATATTGAACTTCACACCTCCAGAGTTCTAATCATGGACTCTATGGATTCGGATCCAAAGCGTTGGGCCGACATGAGAAAAAAACTGCAAAAGTAATTATTTTCAATCATTTGAGCTCTATATCGATCGGTCTCTTTCATTCATTTCCTAATATCAAGTAACTAATAACTCCCTTGTTCATTTAATTTTCTTTGCCCTGTAGGGTTTGGAGACGGTTCTCAGAAGAAATTGTCGGTGAATTCAAACATGAGCTAGATTTCAGAAGGTTAGTTAATGTGGATAAGCAACCACCGGGGACCAATCTATGTGGATACTATGTTTGTGAGAACATCCGGAGACACACCTCTGAGCGGAAGGCATCGGATAGCGTGCGGAACGCGACGGATAACTTGCGGAGGAAGCTTAGTCCAGAAGCTCGCTTCCGACCAATTCAAGAAGAATTAGCAGGATTTTTCATGAGGGAAGTCATCAATCCTAAAGGAGAACACTATACCGAGGACGAAGAAATTTATATGCATACCCGAGATTGAAACTTGTACGAAGTTGTATATGGTCATCCATCCTAATTGTGTATGGAAACTTGTTCGAAGTTGTATATGGTCACCCGAGATTGAATATATATTATATATTCCTCTTGAATTCTTCTTGTTTGAAATTTCATATGCGTGTATATAGTAGCGTAAAATATGTGTACTGAAACTTTATCAAAATTAAAATAAAACACAAAATATAATATAAAAGAAATAAAACACTCCAAACTAAAAATAAACCAGGTTTAGGGGGGCTAAAACCCTAAACCTGCGGAGGAGCCCTTTAGTCCCGGTTGGCCACGAGAACCGGGACTAAAGGTCCTCCGCCCCGACGGACCACGGGCGCCCACGTGGACGGGCCTTTAGTCCCGGTCAGCCACAAGAACCGGGACTAAAGCCTTTAGTCACGGTCCGTAAGAGGCGCGACTAAAGGGGGGGTCTTTAGTCGCGCATATTATTCCCGGTTGCACAGCCGGGACTAAAGGCTGTTGCGAACCGGGACTAAAGGGCTTTTTTCTACCAGTGCTACTACCTCCCTTCTAGTTTAAAGGGCTCGAGTAAAAAATTTCACCTACTCTTAGCAAGATACTCCCTCCGTCTAGGTGTGTAAGTCATCTTACGAAAACCAAATAATTTCAAAACACTTAGGCGTGGTGCATTAACTTCTACCTCGTTTCTTGTTTCTTGACATATCAACCAATAAGAGATGAGGGTGTGCATGCTTTTAATGACTTGAGACTATCAAACACGACATGCAGTGTTTGTTCATTGCATGCAATACTATTAATTAGCAAATAAACATTAATGTTTCTCATTTTCCCCTCCTCCTTGGTCGCGGTGCACAGCCTAAGATGACTTACTCACCTAGACGGAGGGAGTAGAGGCGGTGGAATAGTTTTTGTAGTCTGCAAAAGTACTCAACTAATGTTGTCGTTCTTCACAAAAAAATGTGTTTACCAATGCATGCATGAACACTAGTTACTCTAACCCCCCACTCTTCTTTAATTCTTTGCCACATCAGCTATTGCTATTCTCGTGTGCATCTACCAGCTAAGATACCACCATTATGGCCAGCCTTCATCATCGCATGCAATAATTTAGTGCACCTTGAAATATAAACATGTGTGGGGCGTGTATGTTTTTAATGACTTGAGACTATACCTAGCCCGGCATGCAAGATGACTTATTATGCACCGTTCCCCATACCTGCAGGAAGCCTGTTCGTCTCCAAATCTTTTCCTCTCCATGTGTGGAAACCATATGCCTGCCAGACTCTCCTTCTCCCTCCGGCGGCCCCACCACTCCGCCAGGTGTGAAAAAATATGCATGCATGACTCTCCTCCCCCACGCTCGTCCAATCCGTTGTGACCAGCAATATTCCCACCCCTTCCCTCCCCCGTAATTTACTCCAACAAATATGCCCACGTAGCTGTTACGTTAATCACGCAACATATCTTCCGGGACGCTGCTTCAGTAACTGCAGGTTCATTGGGTCACTGACATATGGGCCCAACAAGGGTCTGGCCCACCCGTCAGTGACGCAACTGGACCTGCAGTTAAGTCAGTGCAGCTCAGTCCATATCTTACGTAGGTGTGCCATTGCTCGCTATAAATACTGCGCCTCCCACGACATTCGGAAGAACGCTCATGTTCATCGCTATCTCCTCCCCCTCCCTCTCACGTCGACCACCATGGCATCGCCCCTCCCAAGCCCTAGGCGCCCCTCGCTGCACCGCCCGGACGGTCACGCGTTGCTGTTCCGTTCCTCGCCGCCACTAGTCGAGGAGGACGCGTTGGCGTTCCACTCCTCGCCGCGACGCGTCGAGGTGGACGCGTCGGCGTTCCCAATCTCGCCAGCACGCGCGTCGGAGGACGCGTCGGCTCCCCGCTACGAGGAGAACGCCGTGCCGCCCGCCGAGGCCCCCAGCCTTGAGGAGCTTTGGAAAGAATTGGATGTCGCCATGTGGGAGGCTTTTCCGCCAGCAAAGCACGCCAAAATAGAGGCGGAGAAGAAGGCCGAGGAAGAGAAGCGCGCCGTGGGGCAAGCTGCCTGGCAGGTCTATGTCGTGTCCGAGAGAGTCAGGCAATTGGCTCTTTGGCAGAAGGCTCGTGCAAGGGCTGTGAGGGTGGCGGAGTCCGCCCGTGCCAAAGCCCTGAGTGCAGTCGGGCCCAAGCGCCTCGTCTACGCTTGGCGGTACGTGGACCGGGTGTATGCTTCCAGCGAGGAGGAGTACCTGCTGGCGCCGGATCACCACACCGGTGAGATCGCGCTCGCCCACTGGAAAGCCGCTAATCAGCACCTCGCGAGTTGCGAGGCTGAGGAAGAGGCGTTGTGTCGGCGCGCTGGGAAACGGCCGCGCACCAGGGCACTCGTGGCGCGCCGCAAGCGCTTCAGCGAGCGACGTGGCTTTTAGTAGGAGTATAATTTAGTTTCGTAAGGTGATCTCATTAGTTTTGGGACGCAAATGATAAATCCCGAACTTTAGGGAATTATTAGCGTCCTTAATTAAGTATGTAAGAGGGAATGTTTGGAAACCTTGTGTATCCGTACGAATTTTGTAAGTAGGTGCATACAACACAAACTTTAGTACTATATACTATCACACTACACGTCTCTCTCTATATATGCTTGCAGACTGTGCTACTCCCTCCGTCCAGGTGAATAAGTCATCTTTGATTGTGCACCGTGACCAAGAAGGAGGGAAGACTTTATACACCTAGACGGAGGGAGTACCACTATTACTTATGTATGGGCAAATGCACGTTTTAACATTACGATGCGGTTTTTGTAAAAGTAGAAAAACTGCACTAGTCAAGCTTGTGAAACGATTCAATGCAAAACAAATGCGAAAATGCTCGTTTGATTGTTTACTTTTAGCTTCCTTCTCTGTGGTTATTTCTCGGTCGTACTTTGTACGGACTATCTCACTGGTCAGAAAGGCATGCAAATTCCCAAACCGCTTCCTACACCCTGTATCGAATTTTTTGCCTAACAAGTTGTGCCGTGCAATTGGAATTCCAACTTGAGTACTACTACTACTAGTAGGAGTACCAGGGGCCAGTTCGTTTAGGCTTCTAGATTAGTAGTAATCCCATTACTACTAGCTCCGTCCTGGTTTATTGGTCCCCATTGTAATCTGTATCAAATTTTGATCATAAATTTAACTAATGAAATGTTTGTGATGTCACATGCACTAACATTTTATCAGTTAAATCTTTGGTCAAAATTTACCACAAATTACAATGGTGACGAATAAACCAGGACAGAGGTACTCCCTCCATTTTTGTATACAAGGCCACTATAAAAAATACATTTTGCATCTATACAAGGCCACCAACAGTAATCGAGACAAATATTAATGATGTTTCCTTGTACTAGTAACCCATGGCTTAATTACTAGCATGCATGTAGTGGATGATAATGACAAACTCATCTACTTCCTCTCTCACGGCCACTCAAGTTCTTCTAATGTGCATGCACCCTATTAATTAACCCGGTAAACGAGAAAATAAATTGACTTGTAAAGCACACATTGATTTTTATCTTGGTACATGTAATTTGAGTTTGTGGCCTTGTATATAAAAATGAAGGGAGTACTAGTAGTAGTTTAGAAGCCCAAATAAATGAGTGAGGCGCCTTAATGTTACTCTCCACTGTGACTAGTCTTATGGGAAAAGCTGGGGAAGAGACGGCTAATTTTTTAAGCCGCCAAAAGAACTGGCCCTAGGAGTAGTAGCTAGGGATACTAGGAGTAGTAGCTAGGGATCGAGTGTGCGAGATGAACCGGAGAAAGTAAATGCAAAGAGATAAAATTCAAAAAAGACGGAGGGATGTGATGGTTGCTTGTCTGTTTATTTTACTAGGCCACTTATTACTGGCAGTGGTTGGGTTTTGTGATATGACGGCTTAAATGCCGCGCCACAAGCGGGGTGAGACTCCCGTGCAGCGCCGCCCTCTACACTTTTACTACATCGGTCATGGTTTATTAGTCCCCCATTGAATTTGACTGAAGATTTAACTGACAAAATGTTAGTGCATGTCAACAAAAACTATATTGATGGATTCATATTTGAACATAGTTTTGAATGATATAATTTTAGGTGACATGCATCAGCATTTATCATACTATATACAATGTTAGTTACATTTTTGGTCGGACTAATCTATAGTAGTAAGGTGCCTGTGCGTTGCACGGAAGAGTGAAATGCATTGATCGGGGAGTTGTTTATTTTGACAAAGGATGCATGGGTCATCTCATGTGTAACGGGTATCGATAGGTTTCTTCGGATATTATTTCATCTCTAGAGCTCACAAACATCCGGGTGAAATAGATAAAAAGGTATCTTTTGCAAACAAAAGCGTTCAACTGTTCAACCTGCATCCAAAACTTGTGAAGAAATAAAACTTATTGTGCTTTGCAAGAAATGATCTTTAAGAATTAGTTTTTGAGTATCGATTGTTATACATGTTGGCTAGAGATGACATGGCACTTTCTTGTAGTCAACCGTTGGCTATACTATTAAGTATTAACCATGCCCTTATACACCTAGACGGAGGGATTAAATCAGGATGACTTGGAAGGGGCAGAGGATATGTAAGAAATGGTTCATAGTAAGTCCTTCACCAGTACTGTAGTAAACGTTCATACATGGAAGATTCTAGACTAAACCATAAACAGATACACTTTTATTCATGCGCGATACTCCAATAGAGCAAGATCGTGCATGGAAGTCTCCACATGCTTAAACAGCGGATTACATTGAGAGAAGATTAATGATCAACATTTAACTTGATAATGCGTATGTCCAGGTGAACCTCCTTGGAGTCCTCGTGCACCGCGTTGGCGGGTAAATAAGACCATGGGTTTTCCAAGTCCACATCGGCGGGAAGGTCCCAGCTCCGCAGAGTCCAAGTCCGTTCAATGTAGCCGGTGTCGCCGCCCACGTGACCCGGAGGGGTAGTAACACTGAGCACGCACCCGTACATCGGGCTCGTGTCAGTGTCAGCGTCAGCGGCGTCGCCCCTGACGCACACTACAGAGATGGCGCGGCGGCCTGCGCGGGCCTCGCCGGTGCCCACGATCAAGAGGAAGACGCTGTCGTCCTCCTCCAAGACTAGCAGGTGGCGGTGATCCTCCAGCGACTCCGGCATGGTGAACGGGTAGCACGTCTCGTACTTGATATTCTCCGCCAAGCGCCAGTAGTGACCGCTGCACGCATCCGTGAGGTGATGCACCATGTCCGCCGGTGAGCCCCAAAACGGCATCGGGCACTCATAGCAGTAGACGAAGGGCTCCTTGGAGGCATCGATCAGGCCGTCCATGAAATGGGAGTGGCTGTAGGGGACGTTGCGCCAGTTGAATATATGAGCAAGTTATTATGAGATTTAATCTGAATAAGCACAAAATAAATCGTGACGGCTATAAAAGAGATGAAACTAATCATGTGGACTAGCATAGTAGTCGGATACAGAGTAGAAACATGAATTCTACCATGATTTTGAATAGGAAGGACAGAAACACATACGGTGCAACGGGAGCAGCACCGTTGGCGTTGAGGTTGTCGCCCATGTCGTTGAGGAAGAGGTTGCCGAGGTCAGGGAAGAAGTCATTGTCGGTGAAGTCGTGGCGGCCAGCAGTCGCGAGAGTGCGCTCCCCAAATTTCAACAGCGCCCGCCGAATGGAGCGCATGAGGGAGTGGTTGTAGGGGACGTTGCGGCCGCCGA
Source organism: Aegilops tauschii subsp. strangulata (assembly GCF_002575655.3). NCBI lineage: Eukaryota > Viridiplantae > Streptophyta > Magnoliopsida > Poales > Poaceae > Aegilops > Aegilops tauschii. The sequence goes on along the minus strand of NC_053036.3, from coordinate 626,800,495 downwards.
ATGGAGCACATGAGTAGCACACGAAGCAGTAGGTTGTGTCCTTACTAGTACTCCCTAGTCTCTACTCTTATAGAAAACTGAGTTGGTGATGATGGTGTGCCTGCCATCTTGTAATATAGACCATCCGATCTATATCTGACGGATAGAAACCAACTATGACAATTTTACAAAAGATACCCGCACCTCTCTCCACATTTACAGATAAGGCCTTGCCTCATTCATCCTTATCTCCCACAACCTCGTGCTCCTCCCTAAGTCTCTATCTCTACTCTTATCTCTATCTATACTACTCTTCTTTGTTTTTTCTAACAAATCGAATAGTACTGCGCCGTGCGCTGCACGCCCGGCTGAACACGCCTCCTCACCTCCATCATCACCAACTGAGTTTTTGATAGGAGTAGGAGTAGAGAAAAAACCGAGTCGGTGATGATGGTGTGCCGTGCAATGCACGGGCATCTTGCCATTTTTTTGCATATAATTCCAAACACCACGTAGACACGGTCTTTGACCATTTTACAACTATGTTAGTATCATTGTTTTTTTTGACGGGATGTTAGTATCATTGTTAGTGGTCAGCCGGTGCAATTTATTAACCCGGGTGTTTTAACCTTTTTTTAGTAATGATATCTGGCGATTGTTCGGCACGAGCTCAATCCTGGCGAATCCCACGTAACCGTCAGATTTCCATCCGACGGTGGCCTATTTTTAAGCCATACACACGTACTGTAACTGCGTCTCGGGCGTTTGCAACTGCCATGTCTCCCAGCGAACGTTTTCTAGGGATTGGAGTTAGCACGGTTCGTAGTCGTTCCACGCTCGGGCATTGAAGTTTGTAACTATTTTAGATTAGATTATACTACTCCTCCGGTGCTAGTAGTAGAGCAGAGTCCTACTCTACTACTCTACTCAAGCAAGTTAGGGCATAGTAGTAGGTACTGTAGGGAGTACCAGTATTGTGATCACTCAAGCAAGTTGTCTGGCCTACGCTGCTGGTATGTGTCTCATAAGTCAAGCGGCGTGCTGTAGTCGTCATCACCTGTCCACTTCCCGCAGCACATATTCGGTTCTCCATCTTTGTCCGCACATAATCTCATCCAATCTTCCATCCCCACTAAGGCGCCTCCCCCCTCGTCCGAAACCCAAGCACTAACAATGGCAGAACCGAGCAGCGTCCGCCGAAAGAGTGGCTGGAATTCGCTCCCCACAGAGGTAATCAAGCTCATTGTTTCGCGTGTGGACAATCTCAGTACCATGCCGCTCGTCACGTGCTCGTCGGGGCTGTACCGTTTACTCAAAGCCCTCAGACCGGAGTTTTTTAAGCCAGCTCCTTGCTTGCTAATGCCGCCTAATCTTCAGAAACGGCGTGTCACGTAGCATAACGATCGTAGGGTGGCGAGCACCAACCCCCTTGACTGCGATCCGATCCCCGTCACCCTCAACTACATTAACGGTATGTACTGGGTCGGCATGAACACGTCTTGGATGGTGCTCGTCGACGGTCGTGGCAGCTGGATGCTCGTGGAGGTCTACACCCGACGATTGATCCCCCTTCCTTCGATTAACACTGCACTGCTTTGGCACCGCGGCCCAGATTACTCGGAATCTTACATTAGCCAACATGATACCAAGTTTGATGTGCTCAAGGTTGTAATCTACCAAGTGCCCACAAGATCTGCGAATTATAAAGACTTCAAGCTAATTGCGTTTTTCAACCGCGGTCTCGGCTATCTGACAGGTCACTGCGGTATGTGGATAAATCTGCACATCCATCGCAGGATCATACATCCTCCATTGTTCTCTGATGCCATTGAACACAAGGGCTTCATTTACGCTGTCGACTCCTTCTATGGCTGGACGTATTGCTGGCCTACTCTAGTCATTGCTACAATCGGTTGTTACAGCAGTATGTTACTTTCCTATGATATCATGATGGCTTGCTTATATTACTGTCAACATTTACTGAAAAAATATTCATGCTCATAACATGCCATTCTTAAGATTGACTATATCAAGAGCCCTTTTTTATTTGACTAAAACTTGATATGATGTTGTAGGCCGCCTGGTGTCCCTACCCTTCCTAATCCGAGAACCTTTCATTGAAAAGCGGCATGGCAGTTGCAAGTGGTTCCTGGCTCGATCAGACGACTGCGAACAATTGATGATCGTTCACATGTACCGGACGTGTTGTTTCGTGGAATACAATCACAGTCACATGTACAGGTCTTTGAGCAGGATCCCAGCTTCTCTGGGCCTTCAGGAATTTTTGACTGGAGGCTAGTAAGTAGCCTTGGTACACGCTCTCTATTTGTCGGACTGAATTCCGATTAACCAGGAGATAACCGACGTCAAGGATCATGATGGCAGTGCGGTTTCGTTCATCAGGCAAAACTGTGTGTACACAGCGTACCATGCGTCCCTGCATGCACCATACCCTGATATGTGCCGCCACACTCTGCAGCCCAAAGTAGGAGAGAGGGTCGCAAGTATCAGACTTCGACCTGGTGGCTGGAGCTTCCCCCGTCAGGCACCCGTCTGGATCAAGCCGTCAACCAATCTCCATGGCTTAATAAATAGTAGCGTCTAACCGACCCAGTTAGTTAGATGCGTACACTTGGTGTAGTAGGATCTTTATTTAGTTTGATGCATACACTTGTTCTTTTTTGGTAGCCCTTTTGTAATAATGGCTAATGTTTGGTTTGGTAGAGAGAGCTGCGTCTTCACTCTTCTGGCCTGCTTACTGCTTCGGTTGCACCCCCAGCCCTGGTTGCTGCTGCTGCTGCTGTTTTCAATGTACAATCAGTAGTATATTTCGTCTGTTGGTTGAATAAATGTGTTGTTAGAATGACAAACACAATGTTTTGGAAGTCGTTGCACGGTTCGGTCCTTAGTGCCCCGTACCGTATGTAACGCATACTATTTTTCATACGGAACACATTTTCCACTTGTTGATAACATGCAGCCCACTGATGAAGGCCCAATAGAGGAGCCCATAATTAACTGGAAGGGAGGCTCTCACATGAATCCGGCCCAGGTACATGCTCATGGTCCCGTAAACATAAATAAGTAAATAAATAAATAAAGCTAAATGCTCATGCACCAGTTCTTTAAATTCATGATTTAACAGGAGGATATTATTTCCTATGATAGTGTCGTTACATTCAGTCGATATTATTCTTAGGCAAAGATAGTGACCAGTCTTCTTTCTCCCAGCATTTTCTTCCTGCAACCAGCGGACCCATGCAAATCGTAGTCAACGTCGTAAATAGTTCCGGTCCATTTTTATTTTTCAATAAGAATGTCCAACCCAGCCCAGCGCATTGGCGACGGCACTTTATCCTCCGCCTTGGTGCGCTCGCCGCGGCGCCGCCGTCCGGCCCTGTCAACATAGTTTTTTTGAAACGGTCCCTGTCAACATAGTGAATCGGGAGAGAACTGTAGTTGTGAGTATGACAGTACGGACCCACCAGGTCCACTCCCGAACACAAGCAAGCGCCTCTTTTACTACTCAGATGCACCCCTCGTTTTTTACTCTAATCCACCCTGCTGATATCCGGGACCCACATCATTTTTAACGTATAGTCAATTAACGACAGAATTGCACAACTTTTTTTTGAGTAGTAATTCAGAGGAGCAGGCTATAAACTGGATTGTGCGGTCTCTGTGGCCCATCTAACAACATGATCAGCCCAGCAGGTTTTTCTTTGGGAAAATAGGTAGCCCAGTATTTCTTTTTGAAGAATACCCAAGCTAGGCCTATTTGTTTTCTTCGACTTACTGTGCTGCAAATCTTTCAAGATGAGGAGGGATGCATTCCGGCCTGGCCAAAGAGTATGGTCAGTGTCTGTTAAAAGTAATATCAAAGGGGTTGAAAATTCCAAAAAAATTATAGCAAATGGGATATTAGTTTCTTTTTTTGTTTTTGTTCTTCACTGATATTTTATAGTATTTCATTGGATTTAACATGACATAGTACTAATTTATTTTTAAATTTGTTTTAGTATGGCTACTAATTTTTGGATTAAGAATATTTTGTTCCCCAGCAAAAATTCGCGAATTTTCAAAATTTTGCATATTTAGTTTTTTTAACCGTGTACTGCAAAATTCAAAAAAATAGAAAACGGGCTGCAATAAATTCCATATGAATTAGAAAATGAGTAAAAATTATAAAAATTATAGCAAATGGGCTGTACACGCCACAGATTTCGAGACTGACTTGTTTACGCAAGGCTTTGTCAGTCAACACACGATTCTAGCAGCAGTGACTGTTGGATGTCCATCCAAGGGCTGACGTGGTTCTTCAATCTCTGATCTTCCTACTCCAGCCGCCTAAACTAGCACCAGCGGGACTGCCTCCTCCCTCCTCTTGTGGCCCGTTGTGATGCCGCGCAGGCTTCCCCGGCCCACCCTACTCCCTCCGCTGGCCTGGCCGCACGCAATCAACTGCCTCCTTATTACGCGAAAAAATGATTCCTCCCACTGACATCTGGGGCGCAACGGTTGGGAGGCTGACCTGTGGGCCTACTAAGTTGACGCCTACGCAGGGCTTGTCAACTTAGTCAACAAATGATTGTAGCAGCAGTAACCGTTGGATTTGAATCGAACAGTCCTGCTGCTTCTTCAAGTGCTGCTCTTCTTGCACCAGCCGCCCAAACCAGCACCGGCGAGACCGCCTGCTCCTGCTCCAGTGGCCGGCTGTGCTACCTTTGAGGCCTCACTGCCCCTACTACTCCCACCGCTAGCCAGGCCCTGCGGCGACGGCAGCCTCACACCGCAGTCGAACCAGTGAACCCTCGTACTCCTCTCCGCGTGGGCATCCACTGCCGCGTCTTCCCCGGCTCCGCGTCGTCCCCTTCCTAGGCCTCGCAGTCGTCCACCGCCCTTGTGCTAACGGCGCGGCGTGGTCAACGTGGTCATGGAACGACTTCCATTGGACGTGGACTGTACGTGGAGAGGCTGACAGCTGGGTCCACGGCCGCACACAAGGAAATGCCTCCTTATTACGCGCAAAATAATGATTCCTCCAACTGACACCTGGGACCCACCGGAAGGGCCTCTGTATTTCGCGAAAAAAACGTTCCCCCCGCTGATAGGTCGGACCCACCAACTATATCTTCACACGCAAGGAAGTGTCTCCTTATTACGCACAAAAAATGAATACCCCCTGCTAGCTGGGACCCACCATAGTGGGTGGCTGAATTGTGGGCCTACTAAGTTGACGGAACGGAGGGCTTTGTCAACTTAGTCAATACTCTAGTGACCGTATGATGTCCATCGATCCAACGGCCATAGTGCTTCTTCAACCTCTGGTCTTCTTGCTCTAGCCGCCCAAAGCTGCGCCGGTCATGCCGCCTGCTCCTGCCTTCGGTGGCTGGCTGTGCTGCCGCGGAGGCCTCACCGCCCCCATACTACTCCCAGCACTGGCCAGGCCATCCCTCTACTCACCCACACCCCCTGTTATTCTGCGGCGACGGCAGCCTCACACCGCAGCCGAACCAGTGAACCCTCGTACTCCTCTCCGCGTGGGCATCCACTGTCGCATCTTCCCCGGCTCCGCGTCGTCCCCTTCCTAGGCCTCGCGCTCGTCCACCGTCGTGGTGCTCTCGGTGCGACGTGGTCAACATGGTCAAGGAATGACTTCCATCGGACGTGGACTGTACGTGGAGAGGCTGACAGCTGGGTCCACGGCCGCAGCAAGGAAGTGCCTCCTTATTACGCAGAAAATAATGATACCTCCACCTGACAGCAGGGACCCATCGGACGGGCCACTGTATTTCACGAAAAAAACATTTCCCCTGACTGCTGGGACCCACCACCTACATCTTCGCACACAAGGAAGTGCGTCCGGGCAAAAAAAAATGATTAGCCCCCCTGACTGCTAGGACCCACCAGCTACATCTTCGCACGCAAGGAAGTGCCTGACAGTCGGGACCCACCTGGTCGAAGTGTACGTAGCGTTGTCATTCTGGTCGCGAACGTGTACGTACATACTAGTGGATGTAGAGGCGCGCATGTGTCGTAGTAGAGGCGCGCACGTAGCATGTACACGTACGTACAACGGCCAGTGTGCAAGAAAGAAAAATACGGCCACGTATGTACATACGGGCGGGGTCTCGGACGCCTACTCGCCCATACGTATGGCCAGGGCTCGTGTACATGGCTGGGTCAGAACGGAGAAACTGCATCGTCGTCGTGTTCATGGGGAGGCAACGGAATGCGTCGTGTTCATGGGGAGGCAACGGAATTCGTCGTGTTCATCGGGAGGCAGGAGCCAACCGGCTTGGACGGAACAGGCAAGGGAAACAAGGCCTGGCGTACCACAGAACGGAGGAAACGGCCTTGTGTTCGACCGGCCATGTTCGAAACGGGATCCTGTTCATCGGGAGGGGTCTGGCGTACCACAAAACGGAGGAAACGGATTTGTGTTAGACCTCCTACGGTCGAAACTGGGTCCTGTTGATCGGGAGGGGTGTGGCGTACCGCAAAACGGACGAAACGGACTTCTGTTGGAGCGCTGCGGTCGAAACGGGGTCCTGTTCATCGGGAGGGGTGTGGCGTACCGCAAAACGGGACTCCACGAGATACTGTTCATCTCCACCATCAACCTCCTCAAACCTCCATGGGCTACTGTTTATCCACCGTCGACCTCCTCCAGCCTCCACCTACGACTGTTCATCCAGCCTCCACCGTGCACTACTCCACCGGCTACTGTTCAACCACCCCTCTCCACGGGCTCCTGTTCAACCACCCCTCCACGGGCTATTGTTCATCCACCCCTCCACCGTCTAATGTTCATCCACCCTTCCACGGGGTCGTCCTGTTCATCCAGCCCTCCACGGTGTCCTGTTCTGTAGGAGATATGCCCTAGAGGCAATAATAAATGATATTATTTATCTCCGAGTTCACAATTATGTTTATGTTCCATGCTATAACTGCAATGATTCTCGAGTCTGCAATATCCACGAGGCTCGGAGGAAGACTCATATGCACGTGTGGAATAATAAACGGTAAGAAGTATTCTTAGTCTGGCCTCTAAGACTAGCTCAAGTGTTGCATGATGGTTCTGTTTTCCTGATCATGGGCATGTCAATGCCAGCAACTTTCAGGGCACAATGTTAAGAGAACATTTGTGTTGAATTGACCCGGATTGAGGTTATGCTATGAGATACATTCGTCACAAGTTAATGGTTTATAACATAGAGATAGTTAATGTTTGCATAATTCCTTAGACCATGAGAGTATCGAGTTTCTTCATGCTTGCTTCATGAACTTTGGGGTTTGTTAAACGTCATCCGTAACTGGATGCCTATTACGGCGGCTTACGGGTTCATGGGAAAGTATGCTAATTAACTTGATAGCTCGAGATTGGGATTTGCTCCTCCGACGATGGAGAGATATACTCGGGCCCTCTCGGTGTTACGGTGTCCATCATCGTCTGGCCAGACACTTTGTGATTTGATCACGCGGATGCCGGAACACGAAGCGAGAAAAGAGAACAAAACCGGCAACGAGGTAACTAGCATAGTGGACAAGTTGTTGATCCACAGGAATGCCAACATGTCTCACCTTTGGTATTTGTAACATATCGCGAAGCAACAGGAATAGCACACGGCAACTGGAGGTTCACTCGAATATTTATTCGTGTGGGTATAGGGGTCAATATGGGTGTCCACGGCTCCGATGTTGATCATTGATCGGAAGGGGTTCCGGGTCATGTCTATACTTCACCGAACCTATAGGGTCACACGCTTAAGGGTCATCTATCTGCTGAATACTTGACAGGGAGTCTAAGAGAAAATCACCGAAAAAGTTTCGGACACCGAAAAGTTTCGGACAGCGGAATCGTACCGCAGAGAGAGGTCATCGGATAAGTTTTGATGATACCGAAAAGTTGTTTCGGGATACACCATTAAGTCAAATTGGTTTCGGCACATGCCTGATAATTCTTGGAGGATGCCAGAATCATTCTGGAAGATTTTTGGAATTTTCTGAGATAAAAACCGGAAATGTTCCGGAGCTGCCGGAGCCACTTCAGATGCGTTTCGCAGATGAAAATCACTAAAACTGGAATTGTTTCGGAACATGTTGAGAATCATTTTAGTGGTTACTGGAAATGTTCTTAGCCCACATAAATATTTTCAGTTCGATCAGACGCTGAAAAATGTCGTCGTGAATAGTGAAAATCAGCTTTATGGTTACTTTATGGAAAGCCACCTTTTGGGGCTTTGCTCCAAAAGATCTTGGGGATGACATGGATGGATAGGAGCCATTTTTTGGGCCCCTCATGGGGGTGTGGCCGGCCACATGGAGTATCCACCCTTGGGGACGCTCTTGTTCATTGGTTTCACTCCTAGGTCCTTGTGGAAGGACTTCATTCATGTGCATTTTGGGTTTTTTGTGAAACTACCCTACCCCCTTGGGATTTCCTATAAATAGAGGTCGAGGGGCAGCCCTCCACACTCATCCCTTACTCTCATACATATGCCATGCATTATCTGGCTTCTTCTCTCCCTCCCACGAAAAGAGTTTCGTAGAGCTGTAAGGCTGTCTAGGTTCCGGCAGGAACTAGTTCTGGACGGCGAAGCCCTGCCGGATAGATGACACCGTATGTGTGCAACTCTGTAGAGAGATCGTAGTTTCGGTCTTAGTTCGTGAGTGCCTCCTGAAGGGCTGTCCGTGTGACCGTCCGAGTTTCGAAGGTCCTCCCGAAGGGCTGTCCGAGTGACCGTTCGAGTTTCGAAGGTCCTCCGGAAGGGCTGTCCGCGACACCGTCCGGGGGGCTGTTCGACCGCCTCCCGGAGGGCTGTCTGAGGAGCAGATGAGGGTATACATCCTCGCGGTTGGGAGGTTGTAAATCCTAGCTGCGGGGATCTGCACCGCCGACCGTCATCGACTCTACTTCCCGCTGCGCTTCGAGTCGGTAACGAAAAAGATCAAACCATGTATGCGGTCTCCATAGTGATCCTGGGCTGGTGCGTAGGTCGGAAAATTTTTGTTTTCTGTCGCGGTACCCTGCAGTGGCGTCAAGAGCCGTGCTATGCGTAGATGCAGGTTTCGATCTAGAATACATGGAGATGTATGGGTATTGCATAATATAATTAGGTAGTAGATGAGATATATTGCTGAAAATTATTTATGCGGGTGACAGATGAAATCTGTTACCCAACGTTCTTGTTGCTTCCCTAGAATTTGCGTTTGCGCAATCTCGAGACAGTATGGTGGAATTTGACAAAGTTCTGGCAATCCGTGATCCTGATTGATCATGGAAGTGCTATCAGTTCTTTGGGTTCTGCCGTAGTCAAAAGAAAGATGAAATTCGCAGATGAAAGGGCATTGCAGATATGATCTGGACGGGGGTCATGCGTATGATGAAGTTTAGTATGGGGCTCGGGATTTAATTATCCCGTGTTTCATACACCCCGAGATGTTAATCTAGCAACCTGAATAATCATACTTGATGATAAAATGTTGGTAGCTGCAGTTTAAGTCAAAACCTTAGAAGCCACGTAAAATAAAATTTTGCATAAACCGATTAGAGGCTTCTAACTTGATTTTGCAGGATGTGCATGTGATGTGGTATATCAATGCTCATATTCAATTTGATTATGTATGAGATGACTATATGATGTAATTAACATGACCTGCGTGTCATGATTCGGCATGATGGCTGGAGCCATATGATTGTCACTTTAATGACCTGCGTGTCAACCTTAAGTAATGCACTTATTTTATTAGCTATAGAGATAGCAATATTATTTGGTGCATCGACAAGGTGGTGGCAATCTTCACGAAGGTGAACACCGACGCGAATGCCGAAGTCGAAGAAATGAAAGACTTCTCCGTCAGAAAGGGTTATACCATATCATGCTATTATGAATTGCCTGACATGTTTATCCCTTATGATGCACCCTTCTTGATTGCACGGTAGTCGCTTTTTATTAGGGTGATCTCTCACTTAAAATATCAAAGTAGTTAGTGTTCACCCAAGGGTAGCACCGTCTGAAATTCGTATCTTTTCGGGGTGCGCCATGTACACATGAGCACGAATGAATCGAGAGGAATGAGGCGGGTGAGGTCAGACCTCGCAGCAAGATCACTTGGTTGCCTTTGACGTTCAGGCAGGAGAGTCCTGAGCTCGGAACACGCCCATCGAAAGATGAACAAGAATCACATAGAGATGTGATCGGCAAGTTGGCCTATCAATTGAAATTCGTGTCATCAGTGATGAACCCGTCAATGGCATCGAATAGAAATATGGATCTTGAATCACTCTAAATCAATTATGAGAGATATTGATTTGAGTGGGAGCGCACTGTTGAATTAACATGTTTAATTCTCAGTGCAATTAATTATGAACACTGTCTAAGTGTTTCTTGCAAAATAGTTGTAGAATAATGGCTCACGTTTCCACCTTCCCTGTTAAAATTGAATAGCTGTTAAATATCTGGTTAAAACTTTACGTTTGGTAACGTAATGAGAGGATTGTCCTCAAAAGTGCCGAGAAGGATTTTGTCCTATCGCATGCTTTCTGTATCCTCCCGCTAATGCTATGGATCATGTGACTCTCGTCCTTCGATCCAAAAGCTAGAATTCTGTTACGGTCAAGTGGAATATGTTTGCTTCCATGAAACCCAAACTTAGAAAGTTGGGATAGTTATATGATATTCATGGAACTGAAAATTATTTTCAGATACAAACAAAGCAATGTTTGTTTGCTAGTATTAGTAAAAGTGTTTACTATGCATTTGACTGTTGGGAACGGAATCCAGAAGAATGCCTGTCATATAATGAAAGGTGAATAAAACAACAACTTAAAGAGAAAGGAAGTGTCCAAAGGGTGTTAGTATGACTTACACGCCTAGGAAGTCCGGGGCTAACGCCACTCTTAAGTTGGGTGCTTCTTTTGCAAGTAGGAGAAATACTAAAAGTTAAACTGTTAGAAGTATAAAGGCAGAAAGAAAGATGACTGGAATATCCAGCTCATGTATGAATGTCATACAAGTTTTTGATGTATAGTAGGCTGGTCAAAGATATAGTTCTTGGGAATTATGGTTAAACATGTTAATCACTGATTCTTGGGTATTGTGAGTTAATCACAAAGATTCCCGCTTGATTGCATTCTGTTACAAATCAATGTAAGAGCTACTATGGCCTAAAAAGACTAGCCTGAAATGAGGTTAAGGTATCCACAAGGAACATAGTAAATGTTACTATACCTTCCACCGGTGTATTGCCGTCTGTATTTATTTTCATAACTCATTTAGAGTTTTACAAACTCTAGCCCATTGCATAAGGTATCTTGCAAGAAGGTTGTTCATAAGAGAACTTTTTATGTTCGATGTTATGAATAACACAAGGGCCATACTTTCATTATGAATGAGATGTATGATATGAATATTGATAATAATACAATACCTCTGGGTTTACTTTCATAATTCATTTTAGAGTTTCATACACTCTAGCCCATTGCACAATGTTTGTTGCAAAAGAGTTGTTCATAAAAACAACAATTGTTGTTAAGTATTATGAATAACATGAAGGGCCATGCTTCCGTCCAAGATGGCATGTATGTTATGAATATTGATGGTAATATGATACATCCATAACACTGACGCTAAATCTCGCAAGACTAAAAGAATACCACACAAGTGTGGCACTACATTTGGTCACATTGGAGAAACCCGCATGGAAAATTCCATTATGATGGATTTTGAAGTCTTTTTGATTTTGAATCATCTGACACTTGCAACTTTCCTCCGAAAAGTGAAGTGACTAAAATACCGTTCACAGGCCATAAGGAACGAACAACAAACTTATTAGTGATCATACATTTGATGTGTGTAGTCCGATAAGTGTTGTTAGTGGTGGATTTATTTATCTTCAGAAATGACTCAAGTAGATATATGGATATTTACTTGATGAGACGTAAGTCTGGATCTTTTGAAATCATTCGAAAGGTTTTCAAAAATGATGTAGAAGTTATTGTAACAAGAAAATTATCTTTCTGCAATTTGATTGCACAAAGGAATATTTGAGTTACATGTTTAGCGAATGTCTGATGAGTTGTGAAAGGGGTTTCATAACTTGCACCTCCCGGAACACCGCTGCAAATGGAAAGTCCGTGGAGATGTAATCAAACCATTTATGACATGGTAAGGTCAAAGATGACATAAATAAATTTGCCATCATCCCTTTTAAAGTGATGCTTTAGAGACTGCGGCTTTTACACTAAAAACAGCTACATCGGGACTGTTGAAATGAACCCATGGTATGGTACGCCCAACCATGTTATATCTTTTCTTAACATTTGGAATATGGGGCTTGTGTAAAAGGTTACAAACCTATTCCAAATCAGACAAGTGCTACTTTGTAGGTTATACCAAAATGTTGGGTATTCCTCCCTCACTATACCGAGGCAAATAGTTTTGCCGCGAAATGGTGTGCTTTTAAAGAGAATGGTTCTTTCAAAAAGGTGAGTGGGAGAATAGTGCAACTCGACGAGATAAACAGTATCTACGTCATCAGATCAAAGGAAAGAGACCTTGGAAGTAATTCCAGAGTTTCCTACTGCGACTGATACGGAAGTCTCTACAATAAAATGTATGAACTTCGGTCGAACTTGCAGCTGAACCACGTAGGCAAGGCTCGTGCAAACCTCTCAGGTGCGCAAACGAGATATTGTTGTTAGACAACATTATACCTACGATACACAAGGAAGCGTTGATGGGCCCTGACTCCGGAATTGGCTAAATGCCAATACAATCCGAGTTAGTTTCCACATAAGTGATTCAAGATTAAAACCTTGATACACCTTTCGGAAGACTTAGAGTCTAACGAATATTTATGGAACTTAAAACTGATACAGATAAAAATGTTTTATTCATAAAGCTCGACTTGTTGAAATAACAAGTTCAAGAGTTGACTACGATGAGGTTCTTTTCATCATAGCGATGCTTAAAGTCGGTTCGGGTTGAACTAGCAATTAATACATATTTCAATCATGACATATGAAACATGGATGACAATAGGATTTCCATCTGATGGAAATGAAACCAAGGACTTGCATGTGTTACAGTCCAAGGCATTTTGTCTATCCAGAGGATGCTAGTAAGGGTGCAAACTTCAGAGTTCCAGCGGTGGACAGAAGAGAGCAAAATGGAGTTGGAATCTTCGTGCTTTGATGAAATGGTCAAAGGGGTTTGACTTCATCAATGGGTAACGAAGATGCTTGTAATTCAAGAAAGTAAGTGGGAGCGTAATAATATTTCTAAAAACCTTGTGTGCTTGACACATTGTTAATTGGAAATAAATTTCTTGACACGAATTAGGACTTCATTTGAAAATAGTTTTTTCATGAAGTGCTTAGGCTAAATAGCCTCAATATTAGGCATAATGATCTATGGAGATAGATTTACCTAATAGGGCTAAGCAATGAATACATATTGACAAGGTGTTAAAACATTTTAGCATTTAAAACCGCCAGGGAGTGATTCTTGCCGGAGTCACATGGAAGAGTTTTTTGCAAGACTCGGTGTCCCAAAACACTGACGAGCAAAATACATGATGCAGATTCCACACACTTTTGTGTTTGGATTAATCATGTATTCCATGGTATGCAAAACAACCAGATATGTCCGATACTCCCAAGGTGTTGCGAGTATGGATACCAAAGTGATCAAAGTACTGATCATGGGACAACAGTGAAAGATGTCATTGAGTACTAGAGTAAGTACTGATGATATGTTTTCTCGCAAGCGGAGATCATGAAGAGTTCGTTGTAAAATGTTACATCGATACATTCTTCATCTTTTCTCCATGCGATTTTCGATTTAAGTTATGTTTTGTGTAATACACAATATGGTGGCACGGTAGTTGGAAATGGTTCCCAACAGGATACTGTGGCGAATTCTATAACAAATGACTAAGTATGTTGACGCTTTAGAAGCGATAAAAGAAGATTTTGAATCATATAGTTCATTCATGAACTTAGTATGGTTCCAAGATGGCTTTTGTCAATGGGACACTACTGCAGGTAGTTGCTCCATAACTCAGTCTGAGGAATCCAGGTTTGACCTATAATTCAAATACATACAACGCCAAGTCCACACAAAATATGAATTTTGTGAAAGCATGAAAATGTGAGGATATGCAGAGATACACACGGAGCTGAAATTGTCAGATCCGATGGACATCAGGCTATACCACATGCGAAGCAGTTTTTTACACCAGTATGCCATAGGTGTAAAGTGCATTAGCATTAACTAGATTATTGACTCTAGTGCAAGTGGGAGTCTGTAGGAGATATGCCCTAGAGGCAATAATAAATGATATTATTTATCTCCGAGTTCACAATTATGTTTATGTTCCATGCTATAACTGCAATGATTCTCGAGTCTGCAATATCCACGAGGCTCGGAGGAAGACTCATATGCACATGTGGAATAATAAACGGTAAGAAGTATTCTTAGTCTGGCCTCTAAGACTAGCTCAAGTGTTGCATGATGGTTCTGTTTTCCTGATCATGGGCATGTCAATGCCAGCAACTTTGAGGGCACAATGTTAAGAGAACATTTGTGTTGAATCGACCCGGATTGATGTTATGCTATGAGATACATTCGTCACAAGTTAATGGTTTATAACACAGAGATAGTTAATGTTTGCATAATTCCTTAGACCATGAGAGTATCGAGTTTCTTCATGCTTGCTTCATGAACTTTGGGGTTTGTTAAACGTCATCCGTAACTGGATGCCTATTACGGCGGCTTACGGGTTCATGGGAAAGTATGTTAATTAACTTGATAGCTCGAGATTGGGATTTGCTCCTCCGACGATGGAGAGATATAATCGGGCCCTCTCGGTGTTACGGTGTCCATCATCGTCTGGCCAGACACTTTGTGATTTGATCACGGGGATGCCGGAACACGAAACGAGAAAAGAAAACAAAACCGGCAACGAGGTAACTAGCATAGTGGACAAGCTGTTGATCCACGGGAATGCCAACATGTCTCACCTCGGGTATTTGTAACATATCGCGAAGCAACAGGAATAGCACACGGCAACTGGAGGTTCACTCGAATATTTATTCGTGTGGGTATAGGGGTCAATATGGGTGTCCATGGCTCCGATGTTGATCATTGATCGGAAGGGGTTCCGGGTCATGTCTATACTTCACCGAACCTATAGGGTCACACGCTTAAGGGTCATCTATCTGCTGAATACTAGACTGGGAGTCTGAGAGAAAATCACGGAAAAAGTTTCGGACAGCGGAACTGTACCGCAGAGAGAGGTCATCGGATAAGTTTTGATGATACCGAAAAGTTGTTTCGGGATACACCATTAAGTCAAATTGGTTTCGGCACATGCCTGATAATTCATGGAGGATGCCAGAATCATTCTGGAAGCTTTTTGGAATTTTCTGAGATAAAAACTAGAAATGTTCCGGAGCTGCCGGAGCCACTTCAGATGCGTTTCACAGATGAAAATCACTAAAACCGGAATTGATTCGGAACGCGTTGAAAATCATTTTAGTGGGTATTGGAAATGTTCTTAGCCCACATAAATATTTTCAGTTCGATCAGACGCTGAAAAATGTCGTCATGAATAGTGAAAATCAGCTTTATGGTTACTTTATGGAAAGCCACCTTTTGGGGCTTTGCTCCAAAAGATCTTGGGGATGACATGGATGGATCGGAGCCATTTTTTGGGCCCCTCATGGGGGTGTGGCCGGCCACATGGGGTATCCACCCTTGGGGACCCTCTTGTTCATTGGTTTCACTCCTAGGTCCTTGTGGAAGGACTTCATTCATGTGCATTTTGGGTTTTTTGTGAAACTACCCTACCCTCTTGGGATTTCCTATAAATAGAGGTGGAGGGGTAGCCCTCCATACTCATCCCTTACTCTCATACACATGCCATGCATTATCTGGCTTCTTCTCTCCCTCCCACGAAAAGAGTTTCGTAGAGCCGTAAGGCTGTCTGGGTTTCGGCAGGAACTAGTTCTGGACGGCGAAGCCCTGCCGGATAGATGACACTGTATGTGTGCAACTCTGTAGAGAGATCGTAGTTTCGGTCTTAGTTCGTGAGTGCCTCCCAAAGGGCTGTCCGTGTGACCGTCCGAGTTTCGGAGGTCCTCCCGAAGGGCTGTCCGAGTGACCGTTCGAGTTTCGAAGGTCCTCCCGAAGGGCTGTCCGCGACACCGTCCGGGGGGCTATTCGACCGCCTCCCGGAGGGCTGTCCGAGGACCAGATGAGGGTATACATCCTCGCGGTTGGGAGGTTGTAAATCCAAGCTACGGGGATCTGCACCGCCGATCGTCATCGACTCTACTTCCCGCTGCGCTACGAGTCGGTAACGAAAAAGATCAAACCATGTATGCGGTCTCCATAGTGGTCCTGGGCTGGTGCGTAGGTCAGAAATTTTTTATTTTCTGTCGCGTTACCCTGCATGTTCATCCAGCCCCAACCGGCTCGATCGATCGGGGTCCTGTTCATCCAGAGGCAACGCCATGGGGTCCTGTTCATCCACCCACATCGCTCACTGTTCATCCACCCCCCCCCCCCCCCCGCAACGCTCACTGTCCATCCAGAGGCAGCATCGATCGGCTTCAGTTAGCAGCAGTAGCAAAGGAATCGCTCGATCGGGTTCAGTTAACAGCCATCGATCGATCGCTCGGGTTCAGTAACGCGTAGCCTGCAGTGCAATCGCTCGGGTTCAGTTAGAGCCCAACGCCTCGCACACACGTGCGTACGTGTACGAGAGAAACGCGCATCCCTCGGCCCCCGACCACCCACCGTAATTTTGGGCCGAAATTTTCCTCGCCCTCGCTTCTACCACGGTTTTTTCCGTCATGGATGGCCCAAAGAATGTCATGCAGCTGCGTCTCCGGCTCGATTAGGACGAAAGCCCATTTTCTGTCATGATTTTTTGTCATAGAAGTAGGAGCCCACCACATCTATAATGATATCGGGTTTTGTCACAATTATCGTCATAGAAGTGTCATAAGTATGACATAATTTTTTTTCATTCGGCCCAAAATGTCACGGATGTGTCTTTTTTTTGTAGTGCATACGAAGCCAAGCATGAGGAATAACTTTGGAAACATGGGATGTACAGGAGAGTCAGGTTTCGATCCTGTGGAACTATGGGTTATGGGCCCACCATGTGGGTTAAAAGTAGAAAGGGCGGTGATATTTTGCACAGTCATGATAACAAGGCAGGTCAGAGGGTAGCCTGTCGATTATGTTGGCAACAACGTCGGTACCAAGGGCGAGGGACGAAGTGAACCATTTTCCTACTCGTTGGACGAGGCGGACCAATAGGCAAAGTTCTCGTTCATCGGTGGTTACCGGAATGTCATCAACAATAGTAACAGGGTCTGACTGACCAGGTTGTACACCGAGGTGTTTTCATAAGCAGGAAAATATTACTGCTTAGATCATATTAATCACAAGAAAGGTTAAACAAAACAATGGAAAGAATTTACGATTATCAAATTAAACAGAACAATGGAAAGGAAAATTGTGTTTAAACACATATTCTAGGGGTATATCCTTCCCAAGGACAAGCAGACCATGATATCCATGACAAGATAGAAAGTAGAAAACCATTTAGGTAGGGGGGGGGGATTTTATGACATTACCCAAACAACGGTGTTAGGATAATTGATAAAGAAAATTTGGCATTGTGTTGCAAATGTTCTTATTTGAAAATCGGAGTACCACCAACATGCTTCGAGATAGCATTGACATGTTCTTCAAGCAAAGGTCGGACTTGGATACACAAAGGATCCATCAGGAACAACTCATAGAATAAGTCTTACAATTTTCTCATGGAAGAATGGCTAACTTTGATAAAAAGGAAACTATAACAATATGTCCTCCAGCCAGGTGTGCTAGGCATGGCATCACCTTGTCATAATTCTTGTGAATATGTTACAACTATCATATCTGACTGAGATTCAGATCTGATTGGTGTCAGGATACCTCTGACTCATGATACCTGAGAAGAAAAGGGGCAACACAAATTGACGCGAGGACATTGTAAGATTCTCGGGAAATGAACTATGGAAGCAAGTTCCGAAATAAGAGACCAAGGAGAAGACGAGGATGTCGCTGATGGACTCCGCGACAATTTATCAAGAATTCCAACAAGGTCGATTTCCACAATTATGCAAACAAAGAGATAGCATTTGTCAGATCAAATGATATACTGACATATGCTCGAGGAAAATATGCACAATTAAACATTGATTGAAAAGTGTACCAAAAAATATGGACTTAGGTAGCGTGAGCAATGTTAGAATGGTGATTCGATAACCAATAGTATAAAAATGACATGTCGGCCATTAACTTCAAAGCAATAGGGTTGCTTAGAAGTACAGAACCCAAGCTGCACCGTTCGCTTGTTGCTATCCCGGTTAGAATCAACACGGGGACCAATAAAGAATGGTGATTGTGAGAAATATTACTATACCAAGAATTCTTAAGAGGTGGAGCAATCCTCGCACATCCTTGACATAAAAGATGGTAATACTTCAAGGTAGAACATAACACAAACTGGATAGCAAGATGCCTCCATAACAAGAACAAGTTTGTGATGAAAGGTAAGGATGTTGTCAATGGTAACTCAAATTAACAAGGGATGAGGATGACACTTATCATCATGAATTCGAGTGATATTCTGGAAGAGCTCAGAATGCTGATGATGATCACGACACATTTGCCGAGAGACCTCATGAAGATGTAATCGATCGGTGATCACATCAAGTTGAAGGAATGATGAAGCGATAGGTTAGTGGAACCATGGGGACGACACAAACTCCAAAGCAAGCTTGTCGTCCAAAGCGAAATGATATGATGAGGAAAGATCGACGTAAGCTTAGCTAATCGTCAAAAATTGTGCTCTGGGAAGAAGGACCAGGTAGCACAGTTAAAATTTAGCACGATAATGATATAGCCGATCAGGCTTGGGATGACTTGAAGGATTATTAAACTCGTAAGATACGAAAATTACTTAGAGTTATTGAATTGGAGTGCGGACTCGATTCACTAATTGGTGTCCCCGGTTGACAACAACCCAGAACCCATGAAAATTGGAAGTGGTGGGAAATAATAGTTGATGAAGAACCCATAAGAAGTTATGCAGTTCCATGATATTCTCAAGATACCAGAGTGTAATACTTGACGGTAGATCAAAGTCAAGGTTGGACTGGTGTAGCGACCAGACCTCAAACAGTCTGATCTCTGTGCATCAGTGTCATCCCTGGATCGGTAATGCTGACACGCACAGTACGTCAGGATTTATAACAGAGTAGCAATCACACACCTACTACATCGAATAGTCTCAAAAGAGAACTTATTACAATAAATATGGCTTAAGGACATCTTAAACGATAACAATGGAAGGCTTGGAAGATAAAGTGAGTCCATCAACTCCAACGGCATCACTGAGTGAAAGATCACGACCTAAGGCACCTTACTCGTCGTCTGAAAAGTCTGCAACATGAACGTTGCAGCCCGAAACGGGTCAGCACATGGAATATGCTGGCAATGTAACACAAGAGAGTAATGAACTGAATAAATCCTATAACTACATGCATATATGGATGGTGGAAAGCTCTATGGTTACTGTTTTGCATAAAGCCAATTTTTTTCCTACATCAAAGGAATAAATTTTATTTAACTATTATGGTGGTTGTTAAACATTGAGAAGGTTCCTCCAACTCAATCCCAATTAAGCATCATCATTAAACCCAATCAAATTATATTAAGAGTGATGAGATCAACGTGATAATCCAAGAACCAGATACTCAAGATGTCCATAACCGGGGACATGGCTAACCATGATTAATTTATACACTCTGCAGAGGTTTGCGCACTTTTCCCCACAAGACTCGGATACATCCATGGTCGGAGAAACGAGACACAGTCTTTCTGAAACAATAACTCTTTACTCTAGGTGGACAGTTACACCTACTTTCCCCTACATCTGCTAGCCCACCACTGAAAGAGGTCTTGCAACTTACTCAGCTATGCTAGAGCCCATAATAGCTTGTGGCTGCACCCGGAAGTTTCTAGCATGAATAATCTTATGATCCGTTTGAGCCTGGGTGGCAGTCCATAGGATAATCACACGGTCACCCCGGGATTTCCAAAAAAACCGGCAACACTGGGTTCCCCAGTGCCTCAATCCACCCAGATGTGTATTTAAGTAGCCACCTTAAGTTAACCTTTAAATTACAATACTCACATCTGTCATGGATACACTCACCCAATGCACGTCTACTAGCATAGCATAGCATGATAAGCAATACGTAGAAGTAACTCCCAAGGGTTTGATAATAAACAGGTAAATAGGTACTACCTCATCTACTTCCCAGAACCCTCATATTAATCAAATCCTAATCATGCAATTGTTTGAGGATTGATCTAATGCAATAAAACTGGGTAGTAAAGAGGTATGATCAAAGTGTTACTTGCCTTGCTGATGATCCGTGAAACCTAGAGACTCGTAGTAGCACGCTTTGCAATCCGGGTACTCTATCGCAAACAAACAAACATACAAATAAGCACTCAACTGGAAGCACGAGTAAAACTCAAATAAGAGATCTAACCAGAAAGTTTTACTTAAGAACTCCGGTTTGAGAAAAGAATCAAATCAAACGAAGCAACGAAACTCAAACTGCGAAAGAAACAAGATCCGTTAAATAATATGGACTTAAGTCAAATTTTACAGTACCAAGATCTTGTTCAAGTTGGTTAAATAGAAAGAGGGCTTCGAGACGAAGATCTAGGCGCTTGAATCGCCTGATTCTGACAAACGAGTGAAAAAATAAAGTTAAACGAAAATCAGGGCAGAAATCACGATCGAAAATAATCGCGGAAAATCCCTGGAAAAAGAAAAACTGACGAACAGGCTAACAAACGAACGTTCGCTTTCTGCGGCTAACGGGTGAAAACCGTTCGTTAAAACGAACGTAGGAACGGGCGTTCGCTAAATAACTAAATCGAAAAAGAATAAACCGATCTATAAAAAAATTAACCGCGGTTTCTAAAAAAACCAACGGTTTTCTAACGAAAACTGCGGCGGCGGCGGCTACCTCAGGACGGACGGCGGCCGCTCCGGCGGGGCTCCCGCGACGGCGGCAGGGCGGCGACTGGTGGTGTGGCGGCGTCGGGTACCGGCGGCGGTGGAAGCACGCGGCGGCAACGGCGGATCCGGCGGCGGCACGGAAATCAAGGCGGGGTGGGGTGCTAGGGTTTGGGGCGGGCGGGCGGCTCGCTCGGGCCTCGGCCTTTAAAGGCCGCCCGGGTACAGTGTCCGGGTCGGACACGCCCCGGCAAGGCGGTGGCCTTTTTTTCAAATAATTCCGCGCGGAGAAAACAAATAAAAAAATACTAAACGGACTCCAAAAATCCTGAAATAAATTTTTCCCGTCCTCTAAAAATATAGCGGACAAAGTGAACATTTATTTGGGCCTCTAATGCAATTTTGGAAAACGCAATTTTTCCTAATTCAAATAAAATAGCGATAGAAACTCCGAATAAAATCTTATTTGATTTTAATATTAAATCTCCAATATTTTTTATTTTGGGAAAGTCAATTTATCCCCTCTCTTTTATTTTTATAATAGAAATATTCAAAGAGGAAATAATTAAAATCAAATGATCCTCTTTTCAAAATTTGAGAAAGCTCAAATATGAAAATAACGAAATCCCCAACTCTCTCCGTGGGTCCTTGAGTTGCGTAAAATTTCTAAGATCAAGCCAAGATGCAATAAAATATGATATGCAATGATGATCTAATGTATAACATTCCAAATTGAAAATTTGGGATGTTACAAACCTACCCCCCTTAAGATGAATCTCGCCCTCGAGATTCGGGTTGGCTAGAAAATAGGTGAGGGTTGTCCTTCCGTAGGTCTTCCTCTCGCTCCTAGGTGGCTTCATCCTCGGTATGGTGGCTCCACTGAACTTTGCAGAATTTGATAACCTTGCTGCGTGTGACTCGGCTGGCAAACTCGAGAATCTTGACTGGTTTCTCCTCATAGGTCAAATCGCTATCCAACTAAATCGCTTCCAGTGGCACTGTATCTCTCAGAGGAATATCAGCCATCTCCGCATGGCACTTCTTCAACTGGGAAACGTGGAACACATCGTGAACTCCTGACAATCCTTTGGGCAACTCCAACTTGTAAGCAACTTCTCCCATACGTTCCAAAACTTTGTATGGTCCCACAAAACGTGGTGCTAACTTTCCCTTAACTCCAAATCGCTTAACTCCTCGAAGAGGGGACACCCGAAGATATACTCTGTCTCCGACTTCGTAAACTGTCTCCTTGCGTTTTGAATCTGCATAGCTCTTCTGCCTGGACTGGGCTACCTTGAGTCTATCGCGAATCAGCTTAACCTTCTCTTCCGACTCTTTAATCAAATCTGGTCCAAACAACTGACGGTCTCCAACTTCATCCCACAACAACGGTGTCCTGCACCTCCTTCCGTACAAAGCTTCGAAAGTGGCCATCTTTAAACTGGCTTGATAGCTGTTGTTGTAAGAGAACTCTGCATATGGCAAATTGTTGTCCCAACTAGATCCATAATCTAGCGCACAAGCTCTCAACATGTCCTCCAGAATCTGATTGACTCTCTCAGTCTGTCCATCTGTCTGTGGATGAAAGGTTGTACTTAACTCTAGCCTGGTACCCAAAGTTTCGTGCAACTGATTCCAGAACATTGAGTAAACTGGGTTCCTCTATCTGATACAATGGTCCTCGGAACTCCATGCAGACATACGATCCTGGTCATGTATATCTTTCCCAACTTAGCACTGGTGTAAGTGGTCTTCACTGGGATGAAATGAGCTACCTTCGTCAAACGATCAACTACAACCCATATCGAGTCATAGCCAGAACGAGTCCTGGGCAATCCCGTGATAAAATCCATGCCTAGCTTATCCCACTTCCATTCGGGTATTGGCAACGGCTGTAGCAATCCTGCTGGCTTCTGATGCTCTGCCTTCACTCTCCGACATACATCACAAACTGCTACATACTCCACAATATCTTTCTTCATTCTGGTCCACCAGTAACTATCCTTCAAATCATGATACATCTTGGTATTTCCTGGGTGAATCGAATACGGCGAATCGTGGGCCTCCTACAGAATCAACTTCCTGATCTCCGGATCATTAGGCACATATACACGGTCCTCAAACCATAAGGTGTCATGTTCATCCTCACAAAAACCTTTAGCCTTTCCTTTGCTCATCCTTTCCTTTATCTCGGCAATCTCCTTGTCAGTCTTCTGAGCTTCTCTGATCTTATCCATCAAAGTAGACTGAATTTCCAATGCTGCTACATAGCCTCTCAGAACTATTTCCAAACATAGCTCGCGAAGATCCTCTGCTAACTCCTTGGGTAACTCTCCGGTCATGAATGTATTGACATGGCTCTTGCGACTCAACGCATCAGCTACTATGTTGGCCTTTCCTGTATGATAATGCAACCTCATGTCATAATCCCTAATGAGCTCCAACCATCTCCTCTGCCTGAGATTTAATTCCTTCTGCGTGAAGATATACTTCAAACTCTTGTGATCCGTGTACACCTCACAATGGTTACCGATGAGAAAGTGTCTCCAAGTCTTGAACGCCTGCACTACGGCTGCTAACTCCAAATCGTGTGTAGCATAATTCAACTCATGGGCTTTAAGCTGTCGTGAGGCATATGAAACAACTCTTCCCTCCTGCATAAGTACTGCTCCAAGTCCTCGAAGAGAAGCGTCGCAATACACTTGATAATCCTTGCGTTGATCTGGCAGAATCAACACTGGAGCTGTAACCAAGTGTTTCTTCAACTCCTGAAAACTGGCCTCACATTCCTCAGTCCATTTGAACTTGGTGTCCTTCTTCAACAACTCCGTCATGGGCTTTGCAATCTTCGAGAAATTCTCAATGAACCTCCGATAGTATCCTGCGAGTCCAAGAAAACTCCGGATCTCTCCAACTGACGTGGGTGCTTCCAAATTTATCACTGTGACAACCTTGGTAGGGTCTACAGCTATTCCTTCTCCGGATATAACATGTCCGAGGAATCCAACTTCCTTCAACCAAAACTCACACTTACTGAACTTGACATATAACTGATGTTCTCGGAGCTTTCCAAGTACCAAACGCAAATGCTCCTTATGCTCCTCTTCATTCTTCGAGTAGACCAAAATATCATCAATGAACACCACGACGAACTTATCCAAAAACTCCATAAACACCTTGTTCATCATATTCATGAAATAGGCAGGTGCGTTAGTCAGACCAAATGACATAACGGTATCCTCATATAGCCCGTAGCTTGTGGTAAAAGCTGTCTTAGGTATATCCTACTCTCGAATCTTCAGCTGGTGGTATCCTGATAGCAGATCGATCTTGGAAAATACTTTAGCTCCTTGCAACTGGTCAAAAAAATCATTGATCATCGGCAGTGGGTACTTGTTCTTGATTGTTACTTCATTCAACCCACGATAATCAACAACCATCCTCAACGTTCCATCCATCTTCTCCACTAGAAGTACTGGTGATCCCCAAGGTGACGAACTTGGGTGAATATAGCCTTTATCCAGTAACTCCTTAATCTGCTTCTTAATTTCCTCCAAATCCTTTGCGGGCATCCTATACGGTCTCTTAGATATTGGCCCTGTGCCTGGCAAAAGCTCAATCAAAAACCCAATGTCTCTATCCGGTGGCATGCCTGGCAATTCTTCTGGAAATACATCAGGGAAATCCTTCACCACTTATACTTCCTACTGTACAACTCCTGATAAGGAATTCACTTGAGTCCTCTTCGGCACATGCCGGGATACATACCTATTCCTCCTTCCTTCTGGGGTGGTGAGCATAATCGACTTGCTGGCACAATCGATGTTTCCTCCATACATCGATAGCCAATCCATACCCAAAATCACATCCAAACCTTGCGACTCCAGAATTATCAGGTCTGAGGGGAAAACATGCCTACCTATGGTCAATGGCATCTGAAAACATCCTTGGCTTGCCATATGTTCCGCTCCTGGCGAGCTTACTAACATAGGTGTTCTAAGAACTTCGGTGGGAAACTTATACTTATCCACAAATCCCCTTGATATGTATGAATGCGATGCACCAGTATCAAAAAGAACGATTGCAGTAAATGTCTTAACCAAAAACTTACCTATTACTGCCTCCGGTTGTGTTTCAACCTCCTCCACGTTAACGTGGTTCACTTGTCCCCTGTTGAAAGGGTTAGGCTTCTGCCCAGAGCTTCCATTGCCATTTCCATTCTTAGCTTCATGACATTCATTGGCATAATGTCCAGTCTTCTGGCACTTGTAGCAAGTAATGTCACTTAGATCCTTCTTGGTGGGCGTTACTGGGTTGGAACGGTTCTGGCCATTGCTTCCTCCATTACCATTCCCATTCTTGGGGCCACTACGGTTGTGCGAACTTCCTTCATTGTGATTGTGATCTCCATGGTTATGTCGAAGGTGTCCTCCCGAATTCGCGGTAAAACGGGGCCTCTGCTGAGCTCCTGAATTGTACTTCCCTTGTCCATACTTCCTCTTGCGGTTGACAATCTGCTCCTGCTTCCCTTCAATCATGAGAGCTCTCTCTACCAACTCCTGGTAGTTGTTGAAGGTTGCCACCATCAACTCCATGCTCAGCTCATCATTCAGTCCTTCTAGAAACTTCAACTGCTTAGCTGCATCCGTCGCAACGTCATCCGGGGCATAACGTGGTAACTTACTAAAATGATCCACATACTGGCCCACTGTGCGTCCTCCTTGGTGCAAGTTGTGAAACTCATGCTTCTTCATGGCCATAGCTCATGCTGAAACATGGGCAGTACGAAAAGCTTGTTGAAACTGGTCCCATGTGATAGTGTCGATGGGATAAGTGGCTGTGAAATTCTCCCACGATGATGCTGCGGGTCCATCAAGCTGATGTGCGGCAGAACGCACTCTCTCCGCACCTGTGCATCCTGAAGTGCTCAACTCCCTTCCAATCTTGCAGAGCCAATCATCTGCAACTATCGGCTCGGTGCTACTGAAGAACACCGGCGGATTTGGCCTTAGAAAACGGGCTAGGTGATCAACAGGTGGTGGCGGTGGGTTGTTGTTGTTGTTCCCCTGATTCTGATTCTGGACCAGTATCTGCATCAATGCATTCTGCTGCTGGATCAACTGAGTGAGCTCCGGTGGGAAAGCAAATCCATTGTCGCGTCTCGGAGGCATCTGATGGGCTTAGAAAAGATGAGAAAATAGAATAGAATGAGGTCTAGAGGGAAAACACTACCCATATGCACATGAGACAAACACAATCAATTCACTTCAGTCAAATCAAACAAGGGCATACATCGGTCTAACTATCGTTACAAAAAGTGCTCAGACTATACTATATACATGGGGAAATACTACTACTGATATGGTGGTCGACTAGAAAAATTGATCGGTGGAAGACTCCATGATATCTACTCCAGCTTCATCAACAAATTCATCATCGCTATCGTTGGGGTCCGAGTCGGTGTCGTCGATGATGATGCAGTTCTCCGGGCAAGTGGAATCGTCATCTTCTCCTCCTAGCGTGGGGTGTCCCATGAATATTCCTAGCTTCTTTGTCAGATCGTCATTATTCTCCACGAGTATCGTCATTTCCTCCTCATATCCATCGCGTGTAGACTTGAGTTCTTCCTCTAGCTCTGTGATCCTGGTCATTGCCTTCTTCAGATCTATCATGCCTGCGCACATCTGGTTCTCCTGGAGACGAATGTGCTGGTTTAACTCCTGAATGAAAGCTGCAATGGATCTATCCTTCCTGGTGCTGATCATCTCCCAATGCTCATCTTGGTGCCCACAAATCTGGTAGTAGTATCCTTGAGATCCTTCTGGTAAAATTCTCCAATGCGTCCCATGGTGATGTGGGCTGCCATGCTCTTTCCTAAACTCCAGGTTGGTGCATCAACGGAAAACTCTATGGGCTCAGTGACTGGCATGAACTTCCTTCCTGGAACTTGAACTCGAATCATCCAACGCTCCTCTTCTGGTAAAGTGGCGATGTAGGTCCCGGTGAAGCTTGGTATTCCGATGTTCAGGTATCTAGTAACTTCCTTCAAGTGTCTTCCAAAAGGTGTATCTTCATCCGGTTGCATGAACTTGTTCCTTGCATCCGCCATCCTAAAGAGTAGAAAAGGAGAGGGGTCAGAAATGAGAAGAGAGTAGTGATCTAGGGCTTTAGCTTAGTGGTCGTGTCCTACAGTAAGCGTGTGCTCTAATACCATCTTGTAGCGACCAGACCTCAAACAGTCTGATCTCTGTGCATCAGTGTCATCCCTGGATCGGTAATGCTGACACACACAGTACTTGAGGATTTATAACAGAGTAGCAATCACACACTTATTACATCGAATAGTCTCAAAAGAGAACTTATTACAATAAATATGGCTTAAGGCCATCTAAAACGATAACAGCGGAAGGCTTGGAAGATAAAGTGAGTCCATCAACTCCAACGGCATCACTGAGTGAAAGATCACGACCTAAGGCACCTTACTCGTCGTCTGAAAAGTCTACAACATGAACGTTGCAGCCCGAAACAGGTCAGCACATGGAATATGCTGGCAATGTAACACAAGAGAGTAATGAACTGAATAAATGATATAACTACATGCGTATATGGCTGGTGGAAAGCTCTATGGTTACTGTTTTGCATAAAGCCAATTTTTTTCCTACATTAAAGGAATAAATTTTATTTAACTATCGTGGTGGTTGTTAAACATTGAGAAGGTTCCTCCAACTCAATCCCAATTAAGCATCATCATTAAACCCAATGAAATTATATTAAGACTGATGAGATCAACATGATAATCCAAGAACCAGATACTCAAGATGTCCATAACCGGGGACACGGCTAACCATGATTAGTTTATACACTCTGCAGAGGTTTGTGAATTTTTCCGCACAAGACTCGGATACATCCATGGTCGGAGAAACGAGACACAGTCTTTGTGAAACAATAACTCTTTACTCTGGGTGGACAGTTACACCTACTTTCCGCTACATCTGCTAGCTCACCACTGAAAGAGGTCTTGCAACTTACTCAGCTATGCTAGAGCCCATAATAGCTTGTGGCTGGACATGGAAGTTTCTAGCATGAATAATCTTATGATCCCTTTGAGCCTGGGTGGCAGTCCATAGGATAATCACACGGTAACCCCACGATTTCCAAAAAAACAGGCAACATTGGGTTCCCCAGGTGCCTCAATCCACCCAAATGTGTATTTAAGTAGCCACCTTAAGTTAACCATTAAATTACAATACTCACATCTGTCATGCATACACTCACCCAATCCACGTCTACTAGCATAGCATAGCATGATAAGCAATACATAGAAGTAACTCCCAAGGGTTTGATAATAAACAGGTAAATAGGTACTACCTCATCTACTTCCCAAAACCCTCATATTAATCAGATCCTAATCATGCAATTGTTTGAGGATTGATCTAATGCAATAAAACTGGGTAGTAAAGAGGTATGATCAAAGTGTTACTTCCCTTGCTGATGATCCGTGAAACCTAGAGACTCGTAGTAGCACGCTTCACACTCTGGGTACTCTATCGCAAACAAACAAACATACAAAAAAGCACTCAACTAGAAGCACGTGTAAAACTCAAATAAGAGATCTAACCAGAAAGTTCAACTTAAGAACTCCGGTTTGCAACAAGAATCAAATCAAATGAAGCAACGAAACTCAAACTGCGAAAGAAACAAGATTTGTTTACTAATCTGGACTTGAGTCAAATTTTACAATACCAAAATCTTGTTCTAGTTGGTTAAACAGAAAGAGGGCTTCGAGACGAAGATCTAGGCGCTTGAATCGCCTGATTCTGAAAAACGAACAAAAAAATAAACTAAAACGAAAATCAGGGCAGAAATCACGATCGAAAATAATCGCGGAAAATCCCTGGAAAAAGAAAAACTGACGAACAGGCTAACGAACGAACTTTCGCTGTCTGCTGCTAACGGGTGAAAATCGTTCGTTAAAACGAACGTACGAACGGGCGTTCGCTAAATAACTAAACCGAAAAAATAATAAACCGATCTATAAAAGAATTAATCGAAGTTTGTAAAAAAACCAACGGTTTTCTAACGAAAACCGCGGCGGCTGCGGCTACCTCGGGACGGACGGCGGCGGCTCCGGCGGGGCTCCGGCGACGGCGGCGGGGTCGGCGGTGAGGCGGCGGGCGGGGGCGACGGCGACCGGCGGCGGGGCGGCGGCGAAGGGCGGTGGGGTCGGTGGCGGGTGGTGCGGCGGCGTCGGGCACCGACGGCGGCGGAAGCACGCGGCGGCGGCGGCGAAGTCGTCGCTGGCGGCACGAAAATTGAGGCGGGGCGGGGCGCTAGGGTTTCGGGCGGGCTGGCGGCTCGCTCGGGCCACGGCCTTTAAAGGCCGCCCGGGTACAGTGTCCGGGTCGGACACGGCCCGGTAAGGCGGTGGACTTTTTTTTAAATAATTCCGCGCACAGAAAACAAATAAAAGAAATACTAAACGGACTCCAAAAATCCTGAAATAGATTTTCCCCGTCCTCTAAAAATATAGCGGACAAAGTGAACATTTATTTGGGCCTCTATGCAATTTTGGAAAACGCAATTTTTTTAATTCAAATAAAATAGCGATAAAAACTCCGAATAAAATCTTATTTGATTTTAATATTAAATCTCCAATATTTCTTTATTTTGGGAAAGTCATTTTATCCCCTCTCTTCATTTTTATAATAGAAATATTCGAAGAGAAAATAATTAAAATCAAATGATCCTCTTTTCAAAATTTGAGAAAATTCAAATATGAAAATAACAAAATCCCCAACTCTCTTCGTGGGTCCTTGAGTTGCGTAGAATTTCTAGGATCAAGCCAAAATGCAATAAAATATGATATGCAATGATAATCTAATGTATAACATTCCAAATTGAAAATTTGGGATGTTACAACTAGGGTATTGATCCACAGAAGACAAATGCTTAAACTTGCCCGAGAAATGGGACCAAAGGAGAACAATTTAATGACACCGTAAGAATTACCCAAATGATTAAATATTTTGCAAGAAGCTTCCATGATAAGTCCCACATCGGGTCCATGGACATGAACACAAAGTTCAAGGTCGACTCCCACTTCTTCAATGCATAACCTTTCATTCACTTCTCGTCTTCAAAGAAGTTGTAGTGTTAAAATTTTATCTAGCGAAGCACCCGAAGAGTATGACTCGTGAAAACTTTCGGGTTCACATGGTTTTAGAGAAGGCATAGGTTCAACCCATCGGGGCATCTTAGAACATATACATGAACTTTAGGATCAATTAACACATGCTCGAAGCAGAGCATGGTTGAGAAGAGCAGGGGATACTATTTACCAAAGGCATTGTGTATCAAGGGAAGGACTCAAGGATTTGAGAATATGCAGGAGCGGTCGGATAATAATCCAACAAATGATTTGTGGTCCACAAGGGATCTGATGCGAGCATCGATACCCAACCAGAAGAAGAAAGAATGCAAGGAGATAAGATTATAGAAACAACTGACTAATTCAAAGCTCGAATGCACAGGAATTATGATTTCCAATTCAAGGGATCAGAAGCAAACGCTCTGGTTAAGGATGGATATGGTGAATAGACTTAGGGGTACAATCGACGGCAATTTTAATTGGTTGAGAACCGGCTCATGTTCAAACTGACACTGAGCCGGAAGGATGAATTCTAGGATTCGACTGAGGAATGCGGGCATCCTCAACATATTGAATCAACGGACTTAAAATGATAAAGACAAGGGATGCCAGTAATATTACGAGACCTATGGGATTAACCATAATGCAAGCAAGAAGGAATTTCAAGAGCAATAGGCTGCTCAGGATTTTCGGCAGATTGAATGGTATTTGGAAGTCTTTTGCGAAACACATGAACAATTGGGAATGAGGATACTCGATAAGTGCAAGGAATTATCCATAGGGGTATTCATGCGGCAAAGATCTGTAAGGCAGTGGCTCAAGAGATTCTTAAAAGTCAAAGAATAATTCGATGCATCTTGTAATAACAAGAGCAGCTGGGGATGAATGTAAGAACAACATGTATATGTATTTATCCATATGGACATTTCAATGGTAGGGAATTGCAAAAGCAACGGGCACAAAGCCCCGAAAGAACATCGGAGAACATCTTCAGAATCATTTGGTGCACCAAGCAATCATCTGGAGTGAGGGGCTCTCCGAAAGGAAGTAATTACGAGAACCTAGAGTTAGAGTTAGAAAAATCATTTAGCCCGAATAGAAGAGAGATTAGAATCCCAGAGTATAGACGAGGAATAAAAAGATCCTAATACCACCCAATGGCGACGTGGGCCCGTAAGCCGCACAACCATGTTAGTAAAAACTTTTTCAATGACTAGACTCAACTTCGGCCAAGGAGTTGGAAAGGGGGATTCCTACAGGCAGTCGGCTCTGATACCAACTTGTGACACCCCCGATTCAACCGTACACTAATCATGCACGCAAATGTGTACGATCAAGATCAGGTATTCAAGGGAAGATATCACAACACAACTCTAAAAGTAAAAGAAGTCATACAAGCATCATATTACAAGCCAGGGGGCCTCAAGGGCACGAATACAAGTGCTCGAACATAAACGAGTCAGCAGAAGCAACAAAATCTTAGTACAGACATAAGTTAAACAAGGTGCCATAAGATGGCTAGCACAAGCTGGGATATAGATCGAAAGAGGCGCAGGGCTCCTGCCTGGGATCCTCCTAAACTACTCCTGGTCGTAGTCAGCGGCCTGCACGTAGTAGTAGGCACCTCTAGTGTAGTAGGAGTCATCGTCGACGGTGGCGTCCGGCTCCTGAGCTCCAACGTCCGGTTGTGGCATCCGAGAAAAAGAGGGGAAAAGGTGGAAAAGAGGGAGCAAAGCAACCGTGAGTACTCATCCAAAGTACTCGCAAGCAAGGATCTACACTACATATGCATGGGTATATGTGTAAAGAGGCAATATTGATGGACTGAACTACAGAATGCCAGAATAGGAGGGGGATAGCTAGTCCTATCAAAGACTATGCTTCTGGCTGCCTCCATCTTGCAGCATGTAGAAGAGAGTAGATTGAAGTCCTCCAAGTAGCATCGCATAGCATAATCCTACCCGGCGATCCTCCCCTCGTCGCCCTGTGGAAGAGCGATCACCGAGTTGTCTCTGGAACTTGTCTCGGTGTGTTTTATTACGTATCCGGTTCTAGTTGTCATAAGGTCAAGGTACAACTCCGGGTCGTCCTTTTACCAATGGACACGGCTATTCGAATAGATGAACTTCCCTACAGGGGTTAACCACATAACCCAACACACTCGATACCTCTGGCCGGACACACTTTCCTGGGTCATGCCCGGCCTCGGAAGATCAACACGTCGCAGCCCTAGCTACCTAGGCACAACAGAGAGGTCAGCACGCCGGTCTAAATCCTATGCGCGCAGGGGTCTGGGCCCATCGCCCATTGCACACCTGCACGTTGCGAGGGCGACCGGTGAGCAGACCTAGCCTCCCTTATACAAGGGCAGGCGTTCTAGTCCAACCCGGCGCGCGCCGCTCAGTCGCTGACGTCAAGAAGTCTTCGGCTTATACCACGACGTCGAGTGCCCATAACTGTTCCCACGTAGTTGGTTAGTGCGTATAGGCCAGTGGCCAGACTCAGATCAAATACCAAGATCTCGTTAAGCGTGTTATTTTGAAGTAACCACAGACCCCGACCAGGGCCAGGCCCACCTCTCGCCTAGGTGGTCTCAACCTGCCCTGTCGCTCCGCCACAAAGTAACAGTCGGGGGCCGTCGGGAACCCAGGCCCACCTCTACCGGGATGGAGCCACCTGTCCTTCCAGCCCCCAATCGGAATCACTTGCGGGTACTCTATGAGCCGACCCGACTTTAGTCACCACCTGAATAGTATGTATGTATAGTATATACCCGTGATCACATCACGAGGGATCACGGCCCGATAGTATAGCATGGCAGACGGACAAAATGTAGGGCCACATATGATAAACTAGCATCCTATACTAAGCATTTAGGATTGCAGGTATGGTATCAACAAGTGTAATAACAATGATAGGCTATGCAATAGAATAGGATTAACCGAATAGTACACTACTCTAATGCAAGAAGCAGAGGGAAGAATAGGCTATATCTGGTGATCAAGGGGGGGCTTGCCTGGTTGCTCTGGCAAGAAGGAGGGGTCGTCAACTCTGTAGTCGAACGGGGCAGTAGCAGCGCCGATCTCGTAGTCTACCGGAGAGAAGAGGGGGAAGAAACAATAAATACAATGCAAACATAAGCATGACGATGCATGACATGACAACGAGCGGTGCTAGGTGTGCCATAACGCGGCAGTAGGTGGTACCGGCGAAGGGGGGGAACATCCGGGAAAGTATACCCGGTGTTTCGCGTTTTTGGATAGATGAACCGGAGGGGGCAAGTTGCGTGTTCGCTATGCTAGGGATGTGTGGCTTACAAACGGGCTGCGAATTCGAATTCGTCTCGTTGTTCTAAGCAACTTTCATGTACAAAACATTTTCATCCGAGTTACGGTTTATTTTATATTCATTTTTAAAGATTTAAATCAATTTATAAATTACTATTATTAATTTAATTCGAAAATGGCATAACTGCATCAACATGACGTCAGCATAACATCAGCAGTCAACAAAGGTGTTGACTGGGTCAAGCTGACGTGTGGGTCCCATCTGTCATTGACACATTGCCCTAACTAACAGATTAGTTCGTTTAATTAGATATTTAGGTTAATTAAGTTTAATTAGTTTAACTAAACATGATTAATTAAGTTAATTAATTTAATTCTTATTATTATTTATCTTCTTTTTTAAAACGTTTTGGGGGTGGGCCCCCCTTGTCATAGGCCCCTGGGGGCCTTAGCAGGGCGGTTACAGTGGGCGTGGGTGCCAGCCCGTTTGGGCGCACGCCCCGGCAAACGATGCGGGAAACGAGGCGCCAGCACTGAGCGACGACCGGGGCCGCGGCGAGGCCAGCCGGGAATGGCACCAGCGAGGACAACCGAGTGGCGGACTGCAGCAGAGGATGGCGGGGTCGCGCGAGGGGTCGGGCTATAGGCTGCGGCGGCGTAGGCGCAGCAGCAGAGCAGCGGCAGTATGGCGCGCGGCCGGAGCGGCAGGGGCCCGGCGAGGGCGGCCAAGGCCAAGGCGAGGCGCCGACCAGCTGTGGGAGCGCGTGAGCGGGTACAGGGAGGAGGGCGTGCGCGGGTGGCGGGCGACGCACACGGGCGGCAGCACGCGGTCGGAGCTGGTGGCAACATAGCTGCAGCGAAGCATAGCAGCGGCAGCGAACAGTGGCGGACGGCGGGGCGCGCATCCGACGCGGTGAGCGCGCACATGCGCGTGGTTACCAGGAGGAACGGGGAGACAGGAGGGGCGCGTGCTCATGTGCGGTGCCGGGACGACGGGCGGCGAGGGTCGGTGAGGACCGGCGGGGAGGAGATGATGACGGGGCGGCAGGGTTGAGGCAGTCCGGCACGACGAGGTGGAGGCCGTTGGGAGGAGGACGGGGAGGCGAGGCGGCGGATCCGGCTACGAACCTCGGCGGCGGGGCGCGGGATCCACGGGCAACATCGGCGGGGCGCGGTCGGGGTTGCGCCCCGGTCCAGATCGGGGGGCGAGAGGGACGAGAGCGTGGGGTGGGGATCGTGCGGGGGGGTAGTGGGTGCACTAGGGGTTAGGGTTTCAGGGTAGTGGGGGATATGGTGGGATGGGGTGGGCCTCCTGGTGGCCTGGATGGCTAGTTGGGCCGTTCGGCCCAGGGAGAGGGAGAGGGGGCTTTGCTCTTTTTTTTCTTTTTTATTGTTTTGTCTTTTTCCTTTTATTGATTTTTCCTTTACCATTTTCTATTATTCCCAATATATTTTAGTTTTAGCAAAACTCAAAAGTTGTACCAAATTTAGTATATGTAATTATGCCACATACCGAACATTTGAGTTTTGAAGTTTGAAAAGTTTTGATGTTTGTTAATAATCCAAATTTGAATTCGAATCGTTTTGGACTAACGCGAGATCAACAATAGTAACCGTGGTGATGTGGCATCATTAGCAGAGGTTCACTGTAGCTTAAGTATCCGGGCGTCACACTCACCGTGTACACATGAGCAAAATGTTTCAACCGGACACATAGAAAGATAGGGGCTTATAGTTTCGCCTCCCAAAGCACTCACCTCGAGGGTGATGTCAACAACAATAACTCATGCTACCCATATTCAACTGGATATATGTGCCTAGTTCCTTCCTCACCACATGATGCTTTACAAAGGAGAAAAATAAAAGGAATAGAGAGATAAACTTTGACTCTTGCATGAAAGTAAATACATGAAAGTAGAAGATATAGGCCCTACGCAGAGGGAAGCAGAGGTTTCCATGTGCTTTTTGTTTGTATGCTCAACCCTTAGTGCAAGAGAACGTCATGTTATATTGCCCCTTGTAATGGCAACCTTTGTTATGCAGTCTGTCGCTTTTATTCTTCACCATCACAAGTTCGTACAACACTCAATTTTCCCTGACACTAAATGATCTCACACTTTTAGAAGAATTTTTTATTGCCCATTTTGCATCGATGACAACTTACTTGAAGGATCTTACTCAATCCATAGGTAGGTATTGTGGACTCTCAAACAAGATTTGGGTTTAAGGGTTTTGGATGCACAAGTAGTATCTCTACTTAGTGCGGAGTTTTTTTCTAGCAAAGATAGGGCAAGCACCACATGTTGAAGGATCTACTACAATATAACTTCTATGTGAATATGAACAAACATAAGTCATTAAGTTGACTTCCTTGTCCAACGTCAACAATTTTGGCATATAATATTTTGATGGGTGCTCACAATCATAAAAGATTTCCAGCATAGTATATTTATATGTGAATCTTCTCTTCCCTTATTAATTCTTTCATGAGTTCCATCATTGACCAATGCTATGTTTGTCAATCTACAATAAAATTGTCTACTTATACTTTTCCTTGTGTAATGCTATCACTTACCGTAAGATTAGCGTATGATCTTTTTCTTTTATTTCCTTTCTTTTTATTGAAACAAGAGAGTAAAGAAGGCAAAACTCAAACTAAACTTTATTATATATCTCGCACACGATTACAAAGATTAATCGCTAAGCAAACTCACAAAAAGAAAGGATCCAACTAAACTTTTATTCATCTAATAGCAAAAGATAACCATGGATCGAACTAAGAAAGTAAAGGCAAAAGATAGTGGAGATGATATGATACCGGGGCACCTCCCCGAGGCTTGGCGAAAGCCAAGGGGAGTGCCCGTACCCGATACTCAGTTTTCTTTTGGTGGTTAAGAAGGAGGTGGTGGTGATGAAGTAGAAGGTTTCTTGTCCTCGGGTTTCCACGACAGAGGCTCACCATCATAAGAGGAGGAGTGAGTCTCCTGGATCCTGCAACTGGCAGCCAAACTCATACCTTTAAACCTTGCCTCATATTCAAAGACTTGGCTTTGAAGGTCATGGATCTGGCTATGGAGGAAGTTGATTTGCTCGTTGAGGGAGAAGACGATGTCCTTTATGGACTTGCCATCCACCTTATGATCATGGGTGTAGTCCGCGATCATGAGGTGATTGGCATTGAGTCCATGTTCCACCATCCCCTTGCACTTGAAGATGTCATGCTCCATAGCTTCAAGCCTGTCCTCCATGGATCCAGTCCCCTTGTGTCCTTGCACATCGCGGATGTGCGGCACCCCATCGTGCATCTGGATAGCTTGAGGGTGCTGCATCACCTCCGCAGATCTGGGTTGATGACGTTGTCGAAGAACTTGTCCTTGGAGGAGCTTGAAGCGGCCATGCTGGATTGGATCTGACAAAAAATAGCAAGAAAAGAAAACAGAAGATTTCTCTGCGATACGGAGGTCAACAGGTTCAAGAGGTATATAACGATATTTTATCTTAGGGAACAAGCAGAACGGAAGAAAAACGGAGTCCGGAAAGTACCCGAGGTGGGCACGACCCACCTGGGCGCGCCTAGCATGCCAGGCGCGCCCTGATGTATCGTGCCCACCAGGGTCACTTTCCTGGAAGTTTCTTATTTTCCTAATTTTTTAATATTCCAAAACTGACAAAAAATATTTTTGCGGATTTTTCGGAGTCCGTTTACTTACCGTATCACGTACCTCCCTTTTTTTTGTGATTCTGGAGTGTTCCGGAAGGTTTCCTTTATGTGTTCTTCCGGTGTCAAAGTTTGGATAATATTGCTTTCAACATTAATGGACGTACCTGAGATATAGTGTTTTATTCGTTGCCCATTGACAACCTTGGGGTTAGTACCTTCGGCAATATTTATTTTGATAGCTCCAGACCGATAGACCTCCTCGATGACATAGGGCCCTTCCCATTTGGAAAGGAGTTTTCCTGCAAAGAATCTAAAACGAGAGTTGTACAAAAGAACATACTCTCCAACTTTGAACTCACGCTTTTGGATTCTTTTGTCATGCCATCTTTTAAATTTTTCTTTGAATAACTTTGCATTTTCATAAGCCTGGGTTCTCCATTCATCTAATGAGCAAATATCAAAAAACCTCTTTTCACTAGCAAGTTTGAAATCATAATTGAGTTCTTTAATTGCCCAATATGCTTTATGTTCTAACTCAAGAGGCAAATGACAAGCTTTTCCATAAACCATTTTATATGGAGACATACCCATAGGATTTTTATAAGGTGTTCTATAAGCCCAAAGTGCATCTTCTAATTTCTTAGACCAATTCGTCTGGGACCTATTGACAGTCTTTTGTAAGATTAGTTTTATTTCTCTATTACTAAGTTCAACTTGCCCACTAGACTGAGGATGACAAGGTGATGCAATTCTACGGTTAACATCATACTTAGCAAGCATTTTACGGAAAGCACCATGAATAAAGTGTGAACCACCATCAGTCATTAAATATCTAGGGACTCCATACCTTGGGAAAATAACTTCCTTAAGCATTTTAATAGAGGTGTTGTGATCAGCTATAGGATCGAAAGTATGTCTAGAGGGGGGTGATTAGACTACTTGACCAAATTAAAACTTAACCTTTTCCCAATTTTAGTTCTTGGAAGATTTTAGCAACTTAGCACAAGTCAAGCAATCTCAATACAATTCAAGCAAGCATGCAAAGAGTATATGGGAAGCGGAAAGTAAAGCATGCAACTTGCAAGAAAGTAAATGGGAGGAGTTTGGAGGAAGCAAATGCAATGTTGAGATGGAGATTTTTGGCATGGTTCCGATAGGTGGTGCTATCGTACATCCACGTTGATGGAGACTTCAACCCACGAAGGGTAACGGTTGCGCGAGTCCACGGAGGACTCCATCCACGAAGGGTCCACGAAGAAGCAACCTTGTCTATCCCACCATGGCCATAAACCACGAAGGACTTCCCTCACTAGGGCAGATCTTCACGAAGTAGGCGATCCCCTTGCCCTTACAAACTCCTTGGTTGAACTCCCCAATCTTGATGGAGGCTCCCAAGTGACACCTAACCAATCTAGGATACACCACTCTCCAAAAGGTAATAGATGGTGTGTTGATGATGAACTCCTTGCTCTTGTGCTTCAAATGATAGTCTCCCCAACACTCAACTCTCTCTCACAAATTTGGCTATGGTAGAAAGATGATTTGAGTGGAAAGCAACTTGGGGCAGGCTAGTGATCAAGATTCTTATGGTAGGATTGGAATATCTTGGTCTCAACACATGAGTAGGTGGTTCTCTCTTAGAAAATGAGTACTGGAAATGTAGGTATGTGATACGTCTCCAACGTATGTATAATTTTTTATTGTTCCATGCTATTATGTTACCCGTTTTGGATGTTTATGGGCTCTACTTTACACTTTTATATCATTTTTGGGACTAACCTACTAACCGGAGGCCCAGCCTGAATTGCTGTTTTTTTGCCTATTTCAGTGTTTTGAAGAAAAGGAATATCAAACGGAGTCCAAACGAAATGAAACCTTCGGGAGCGATCTTTTTGGAACAAACGTGATCCAAAGGACTTGGAGTGGAAGTCAAGAAACAAACGAGGCGGCCATGAGGGTGGAGGGCGCGCCCCCCACTACTGGGCGCACCCACCTTTCTCGTGGGCCCCTCGAGCGTCCACCGACCTACTTCTTCCTCCTATATATACCCATGTACCCCGAAAACATCAGAAGCGACCACGAAAAACTATTTCCACTGCCGTAACCTTCTGTATCCGCAAGATCCCATCTTGGAGCCTTCGCCGACGCTCCACCAGAGGGGGAATCAACCATGCAGGGCCTCTACATCATCTCCAAGGCCTCTCCGATGAGTCGTGAGTAGTTTACCTTAGACCTTCGGGTCCATAGTTATTAGCTAGATGGCTTCTTCTCTCTCTTTGAATCTCAATACAAAGTTCTCCTCGATCTTCTTGGAGA
Organism: Aegilops tauschii subsp. strangulata; assembly: GCF_002575655.3. NCBI lineage: Eukaryota > Viridiplantae > Streptophyta > Magnoliopsida > Poales > Poaceae > Aegilops > Aegilops tauschii. The sequence continues at coordinate 626,760,999 of NC_053036.3, read as the reverse complement.
TCTATTCGATGTAACTCTTTCTGCGGTGTGTTTGTCGAGATCCGATGAATTGTGGGTTTATGATCAAGTTTATCTATGAGAAATATTTGAATCTCCTCTGAATTCTTTTATGTGTGATTAAGTTATCTTTGCAAGTCTCTTCGAATTATCAGTTTGGTTTGGCCTACTAGATTGATCTTTCTTGCAATGGGAGAAGTGCTTAGCTTTGGGTTCAATCTTGCGGTGTCCTTTCCTAGTGACAGCAGGGGCAGCAAGGCACGTATTGTATTGTTGCCATCGAGGATAAAAAGATGGGGTTTATATCATATTGCATGAGTTTATCCCTCTACATCATGTCATCTTTCTTAATGTGTTACTCTGTTCTTTATGAACTTAATACTCTAGATGCATGCTGGATAGCGGTCGATGTGTGGAGTAATAGTAGTAGATGCAGAATCGTTTCGGTCTACTTGTCACGGACGTGATGCCTATATACATGATCATGCCTAGATAATCTCATAATTATTCGCTTTTCTATCAATTGCTCGAAAGTAATTTGTTCACCCACCGTAATACTTATGCTATCTTGAGAGAAGCCACTAGGGAAACCTATGGCCCCCGGGTCTATCTTTTATCATATAAAGGTTTCAATCTACTTTTATTTGCATCTTTTACTTTTCCAATCTATATCATAAAATACCACAAATATATTTATCTTATCATATTATCTCTATCAGATCTCACTTTTGCAAGTGGCCTTGAAGGGATTGACAACCCCTTTATTGTGTTGGTTGCGAGTTCTTGTTTGTTTGTGTAGGTGCGTGGGACTTTTGAGGAGCCTCCTACTGGATTGATACCTTGGTTCTCAAAAACTGGGGGAAATACTTACGCTACTGTGCTGCATCACCCTTTCCTCTTCAAGGAAAACCAACGCAAGCTCAAGACGTAGCAGTATGTTCTGATGGCTCTCCTGACGAATGAAGAATGGGTGGAGGGGTATATATAGCCTCCACACAAAATCTAACCTTTACACACAGATTCCCAAACTCGGTGGGACCGAATCAGCAAACTCGGTCAGACCGATCCAGGTAAAAATATTGAAGTTAGAGTTTTCGGTGGGACCGATATGCTAGGGTTAGGTCATAACGTAATCTCGGTGTGACAGATCGCATAAACTCGATGGGACCGATTTCAGCAATAGGCACATAAAGGGTTGGTCAGGCAAACTCGGTGGGACCGATTTGCTCACTTCGGTGGAACCAAAGTGTTACGAAAAGGAAACAGGGAGTTTGCAATGTAGACTCGGTGGGACCGATTTGCTCATTTCGGTGTGACCGAAATGTTACAAAAAGGAAACAGGGAGTTTGCAATCCCATCTCGGTGAGACCGAGATCCCTATCGGCGAGACCGAGGTAACTAGGTTTTGTGGCAGTGGCTATGTCAAATGAACTCGGTGGCACCGGATAAATCAAATCGGTGGGGCCAAATTTGACTTTTAGGTTTAGTACATATGTGGCTGTGAGAAAGTGGTTGAGGGTTTTGGAGCATATCACTAAGCATTTTGAGCAAGTAAGCCATTAAGCAACACCTCATCCCCTTTTAATAGTATTGACTTTCCTATGGACTCAATGTGATCTTGGATCACTGAAATGAAAATGTAGAGTCTTGAGCTTGTTGCCAATATATGTCCTTTGCATTTTGAGGGGTCCACATCTCTAGTCCATGCCATGCCAATCATTGAACTTTCTGAAATGATCATCTTGAAAGAGCATTAGTGCAATGAACTATATGTTGTTAAGAATTACCAAAACTACCCAGGGATTAGTTGCACTTTCATCAGCACTACTGGTTGGAATAGCTTCTACCCACTTAGTAACATAATCAACAACAGCCAAAATATGTGTATACCCATTAGAGGAAGGAAAAGCTCCCATGAAATCAAATCCCCAAACATCAAATGGTTCAATAGCAAGTGAATAATTCATAGGCATTTCTTGACGCTTACCGATATTACCTATTCTTTGGCATTCATCACAAGATGAGACAAACTTACGGGCATCTTTGAAGAGAGTAGGCCAATAAAAACCAGATTGCAATACCTTATGAGCGGTTATGTCTCCCGCGTGATGTCCTCCATAAGCTTCAGAGTGACATTTTCGTAGGAGTTGTTCCTGTTCATGCTCAGGTACACAATGTCTAATAATACCAGCTACTCCTTCTTTATAAAGATGTGGGTCATCCCAAAAGTAATGTCTTAAATCATATAAGAATTTTTTCTTTTGTTGGCATGTGAAGCTAGGTGGTATGTATTTAGCAACAATATAATTAGCATAGTCAACATACCAAGGTGTACTATCAGAAACATTTATTGCAGCTAATTGTTCATTAGGAAAGCTATCATTAATAGGTTGTGGGTCATCAAGAATATTTTCAAGCCTAGACAAGTTATCAGCTATGGGGTTCTCTGCTCCTTTCCTATCAATGATATGCAAATCAAATTCTTGTAGCAACAGAACCCATCTAATGAGTCTAGGTTTAGCATCTTTATTTTCACCATAAGATATTTAATATCATCATGATCGGTGTGAACAATTACTTTAGAATCAACAATGTAAGATCTGAATTTATCGCAAGCAAACACCACTGCTAAGAATTCTTTTTCAGTAGTAGCATAGTTCGTTGAGCATTGTCTAGAGTTTTACTAGTATATTGAATAACATTCAAGTTCTTATCAACTCTTTGTCCTAGAACAACACCACCAACATAATCACTAGCATCACACATAATCTCAAAAGGCAAGTTCAAATCAGGTGGTTGAACAACATGTGCAGTAATTAAGGCTTTCTTTAGTGTTATAAAGGCTTCCAACAATCATCGTCAAACACAAAGGGAATATCCTTTTGCAAAAGATTCGTAAGAGGCCTAGAAATTTTAGAAAAGTCTTTCATAAACCTCCTAGAGAAACCAGCATGACCAAGGAAACTACGAATACCTTTGATATCTTTAGGACATGGCATTTTCTCAATTGCATCAACCTTGGCTTTGTCCAACTCAATGCCTATTTCGGAAATTTTATGGCCCAAAACAATACCTTTGTTAACCATAAAGTGGCACTTCTCCCAATTCAAGACAAGATTTGTTTGTTCACATCTCTGCAAAACTCGATCAAGATTGCTTAAACAATTATCAAAAGACTTCCCATAAACAAAAAAGTCATCCATGAAAACCTCAACAATCTTTTAACAAAAATCAGAGAATATAGCAGTCATACATCTTTGAAAGGGAGCAGGTGCATTACATAAACCAAAAGGCATACATCTATAAGCAAAAGTTCCAAAAGGACAAGTAAAAGTGGTCTTTTCTTGATCAGGTTGTAAAACAGGTATTTGTGAAAAACCAAAATATCCATCAAGGAAGAAAAAATGTGTGTGCTTAGATAATCTTTCTAACATTTGATCAATAAAAGGCAGAGGGTAATGATCTTTTCTAGTTGCTTTGTTTAATTTTCTATAATCAATTACCATCCCATAGCCTGTGACAATTCTTTGTGGAATTAGCTCGTTCTTATCATTAGGAACAACAGCAATACCTCCCCATCTACTATCAGCTATAGGATAGATTATACCTGCTTCCAGAAGTTTGAATATTTCCGATCCACTTCTTTCATTTTCGGATTTAACCGATGTTGGTGATCAACAACGGGTTTAGCATCATGTTCCATATTAATCTTGTGCTGACATAGAGTGGGACTAATGCCCTTAAGATCATCAAGAGTATATCCAATAGCAGCCCTGTGCTTCCTTAGAACTTTCAATAATCTTTATTCTTCATGTTCTGAAAGGTTAGCACTAATAATAACAGGATATTTCTTTTTCTCATCAAGATAAACATATTTCAAAGTGTCTGGCAATTGTTTTAATTCAAACACAGGATCACCTTTAGGTGGAGGAGGACCTCCTAGAGTTTCAGTAGGCAAATTGTGTTTAAGCAGAGGTTGTTGTTTGAAAAAGATTTTATCTATTTCATTTCTTTCACGCATATGCAAATAATTTTCATGGTCCAGCAAATATTGTTCCAAAGGATTAGTAGGGGGTACATCAATAGAAGCAAGACCAATAATTTCATCCTTACTAGGAAAATATTTCTTATGAGGTTGTCTACTAAACTTGGAAAAATTAAATTCATGAGATTCATCACCAAAGCTAACACCGGCAGTTTGTTTCTTGCAATCTATTTTGGCATTGACGGTGTTCAAGAAAGGTCTACCAAAAATAATGGGAGAAAAGTCATCTTGTGGGGAGCTAAGAACGAGAAAATTAGTAGGGTATTTTATTTTTCCACACAAGACTTCAACATCTCTAAGAATCCCAATTGGTGATATAGGATCTTTATTAGCAAGTTTAATAGTGACATCTATGCCTTCTATTTCAGCAGGTGCTATTTCATTCTTAATTTCTTCATATAAGGAAAAAGGAATATCACTCACACTAGCACCTAGGTCAAATAACCCATGATAACAGTGATCTCCTATCTTAACTTAGACAACAGGCATGCCAACAACTTGTCTATGTTTATCTTTTTCTTCTGGTTTGGCAATTCTAGAAGCTTCATCACAGAAGTAAATAACATGCCCATCAATATTATTGACTAAGAGATCTTTAACCATAGCAACACTAGGTTCAACTCTGATTTGTTCAGATGGTTTGGGTGTTCTAACATAACTTTTGTTAACCACAGTTGAAGCTTTAGCATGTTCCTTCATGCTGACAGGGAAGGTGGTTTTTCAATATAAGCAGTGGGAGCAACTGGATCAACATTGTAAATGATAGTTTCTTCTTTAGCTTTTACCGGTTATTTAACTACCTCTTTAATTGGTGGGTGATATTTAAACCACTTCTCCTTAGGGAGATCAACATGAGTAGCAAAAGATTCATAGAAGGAAGCTATTATCTCAGAGTCAAGTCCATATTTAGTGCAAAACTTTTGAAAAGCATCGGTATTCATAAAAGATTTAACACAATCAAACATAGGTTGAATACCTGACTCTTTACCTTCATCGAGTTCCCAATCTTCAGAGTTGCGTTTAATTCTTTCTAAAAGATCCCACCGGAATTCAATAGTCTTCTTCATAAAAGAACTAGTACAAGAAGTATCGAGCATGGATTGATCATTACGTGAAAGCCGAGCATAAAAATTCTAAATAATAATTTCCCTTGAGAGCTCGTGATTGGGGAATGAATATAACATTGACTTAAGCCTCCCCCAGGCTAGAGCGATACTTTCTCCTTCACGAGGCCAAAAATTATATATATAATTCCGATCACGATGAACTAGATGCATAGGATAACTTTTTTGATGAAATTCCAATTTCAACTGATTCCAGTTCCAAGATTCAATATAATCGCATAGCCTATACCATGGCAATGCTTTTCCCTTCAAAGATAAAGGGAAAACATTCTTCTTAGCTTCATCTCCAGGCAAACCTGCAAGCTTAAACAATCCACAAGTTTAATCCACATATATCAAGTGCATATCAGGATGTTCAGTTCCATCTCCTCCATAAGGATTAGCTAGCAGTTGTTCTAACATATCCGAAGGAATTTCATACTCAATATTTTCAGTAGGTGCAGTAGGTTCAGGGGCAACTAATTGTAGTTCCGGTCAAGGTGAAGATACCCCGAACAAACCCCTCAAAGGATTGTTTTCCATTGTAGCAAGTGACAATAAATTTCAGCACGTAGTAATAATGTTTCCTTACCAATTTCCTTACCAAGAGGGCTTCACTCCCCGGCAACGGTGCCATAAAATAGCCTTGATGACCCACAAGTATATGGGGTCAATTGTAGCCTTTTCAATAACTAAGAGTGTCGAACCCAATGAGGAGCTGAAGGAAATGACAAGTGGTTTTCAGCAAGGTAATGTATGCAAGTGCTAAAATTGTAAGTAGCGGAGTAGTTTGATTGCAAGATAATGTGTAACGAGCAACTAACGATAGTAGTAACAAAAGTGCAGCAAGGTAGCCCAATCCTTTTGAGGCAAAGGACATGCCAAAATGGTCTCTTATGATAACCAAAGTGTTCTTGAGGGTACACGGGAGTATCATCTAGTCATGTTCATCATGTTGGGTTAATTCGTGTTCACTACTTTGATGATTTGATATGTGGGTGGACCGGTGCTTATGTGCTGTTGTTACTTCAACAAACCTCCTACTTATGATTAACCCTCTCGCAAGCATCCTCAACTACGAGAAAAGTATTAAGAATAAATTTTAACCATAGCATTAAACTTTTGGATCCAATCGGTCCCTTACGGAATAGCGCATAAACTGGGGTTTAAGCTTCTGTCACTCTCGCAACCCACCATCTAATAACTACTCCACAATGCATTCCCTTAGGCCCAAATATGGTGAAGTGTCATGTAGTCGACGTTCACATGACACAAGTAAGAGAATGACAACATACATATCATCAAAATATCGAACACATATCAAGTTCACATGATTACTTGCAACATGATTTCTCCCGTGATCTCAAGAACAAAAGTAACTACTCACAAATGATAATCTTGCTGAAGATCAGAGGGGTATTAAATAGCATAATGGATCTGAACATATAATCTTCCAGCAAATAAACCATATAGTAATCAATTACAAGATGTAATCAACACTACTAGTCACCCACAAGCACCAATCAATAGTTCCAGCACAAAGATTGAACACAAGAGATGAACTAGGGTTTGAGAGGAGTTGGTGTCGTTGAAGATGTTGATGAAGATAGCCCTCCCCAAGATGGGAGAGTTGTTGGTAATGATGATGGCGATGATTTCCCCCTTAGGGAGGGAAGTTCCACCGGCGGAATCGCTCCGCCGGAGGGCAAAAGTGCTCCTGCCCAAGTTCTGCCTTGAGGCAGCGGCGCTTCGTCCTGAAAGTCCTCCCCTCATTTTTTCTAGGTCAAAATGACTTATATACCAGAAGAGGGGCACCGGAGGTGGGCCGAGGAGGGCAACACCCACCAGGGCGTGCCTGGGCCTCCTGGCGTGCCCAGGTGGGTTGTTCCCACCTAGTGGCCCCCTCTGGTACTTAGTTGCTCCAATAATTCTTAAATATTCCATAAAAATTCTTGGGAAGTTTCAGCTCATTTGGAGTTGTGTAGAATAGGTAGCTTGACGTAGCTTTTTCAGGTCCAAATTTCCAGCTGCCAGAATTCTCCCCCTTTGTGCATACCTTGCATATTATGAGACAAAAGGCATTAGAATTACTCCAAAAAGCATTATTATACAATAAAACAACATAAATAACAGTAGGAAAACATGATGCAAAATGGACGTATCAAGCACTCCGCCTCCTCCGCCGTGTCAGCGGACTCCGCCGTGTCAGCAACGGCGGAAGAGAGAGGCCGCCGCTTCGGCGGTTATCAGTACAAGTAGAGGTGGGAAGCCATTCAAATACGGTCCATCTCTCAAGGCTCCAGAGAAGTTACCGTATGAGAGGACCGACAAGGAAAACAAGGACATCAGTCGTGCCCAAGTGAGGGACTTTTTTGCACGGAAACCTCCACCCCGGAAGGAAACGGTAGATCTGGTGAAAGTGAAGCGGACTATTGATGCCCTTACGTGACCACCACCGCCTTCGCTGGATTCCAACAATGTGCGCACTATTAAAAAGGCATATAAGGAAGCGGAGTGGTCGGGAACTACTTGAAGTGATGCAAGGTTAGCAGAATGAAGAAGTGGGAAAAAATTCCCCAGCTCGGCAAACAGGCGAAACAATCGTGCCCCCTGCTCAAGGTGTCTAGCGATATCATCGCTAATCATCCGGGGATGGTGCCCGGTACCAATCCTGCTGATTACCTGAGCGATGATGTACCCTTTGAAATAATGGAGGTGGATGAATTTAGATTCCAGTACGGGCAGCCTCTCGTCAAACCTGATCATCCTCCTCTCACAACGATGACGCGAAGACTCCATGAATGGTACTTGGAAAGATGCCACAAGTCTGGGAAGCATACTTTGACGATGATAATTAAAGAGGAGCACGACCTCATTGGAATGGATATTTTGAATGTTGAATTTGACGAGTTATTCCAGTTATACAATCGAAAGGCCCTCGACAAACACTCGTGACTTGCTACTGTCTGTAAGTACTACTTCTATAATAATTAAGTCTCTATATATAGCTCAGGTCTTTCATTGCATGGATATATAATTATCCTCACTATATTATGCAGGTTGAAGATCGTCGAATGCAAAAAAGCAGATATCTATGACATTGGGTTCATTAACCCGAATATCATACATGAATGGATGGTCAAACACAATGTCGCAGAAACCGAGGACAACTTGCTACAATCATTGCTTAAAAATCAAAACAAAGATAAAATACTCTTTCCTTACAACTTCAAGTGACTGTTATTGTCTTGTGCATATTCGGTTTCCCTTACCTGAGGTTAATTATAGTAATGTAATTGATGAGTTATGCATGCGTGTGCAGATTCCACTTTATTTTGCTAGAGATTAACCTTGAAGCTGGAATAGTAACTTTCATAGACTCGAGAACAAAAGATCCCCAGGAGTATGCGGAATGACTGATATGCGCCAGAAGTAAGTTCAACCGATCATTATCGCACCATATCGGCAATTTTGTTCATTTCCTTATATCAAGTAATTATTCTCTTTGTCTGGCTGGGTTTGGAAATAGTTCACCGTGATTACGCCGGGAGTGCCGATGGAGCAGCAATTTAAACACCTGAAAGTAAGTACTACTAGCTAGTTCCGCGCATCTCCCATTGATTCTAGCTAGTTTCATCAATACCATTTAGCATGCTTGATTATCAGTTCGGTTGAACTCTATTTCTCTTAAAGTGCTCGTGGCAGGAAGCCGGGAATGATTTTTATGGATACTATGTTTGCGAGTTCATCTACAACTCGACGACCTCTAAGCATGGCTACTCTGAAAAACAATATAATGTACGTAAACAAAATAATTCACAATTTTATTTTATTATCGTCATTTGTGTTGAGTTTCATTCATATTTAAATTAGATGTGGCAGATGCGGGATGAACTCCTACGACATGATCGTATACGAGCTATTCAAGAGGAATTGGCGGGATTCTTTCTTGACCACGTCATAAATAAAGTCGGAGAATACCATGTGGAAGTTCAAATAGACCTTAGATGTTAGGGTTTGTAAGAGATCTTATATTGTATATATGTAGCTAGTAGCATCGGATAGATATACGAAAACTTGTTGTCTGACCAATCACTGGAGAAAGAGAGGTCACTTCTCTCTGTATATGTTCATGACGATCTTCTGTACTTAATGGTTCCTTCATTTGCTTACTAGCTAGAGTGTCGAGTTCTCGCTATACGTATAGTAGCTAGCGTCGACCAAGCAGAGAGATAAAGAGAGGTCACTTCTCTCTATTAGCTAGCTAACGCAATATATGAAACCCCTAAATTAACCCTCCAATAACCCCCTAACCCCTCCCCCTTTCAAAAAAAACCCTAGCTCCTGCCATATGCTGACGTGTGGATGCCTTTTGGCCCCGGTTGGTATTACCAACTGGGACTAAAGATCCTCCTGCCTGGTTACCCCACAGCGGCCACGTCGAGCCCTTTCTGTCTCGGTTCATAAGCGAACCAGGACTAAAGGTTTTGGGCTTTAGTCCCGATTCCTGAACCGGGGCTAATGGGCCTCTAGAACCGGGACAAATGGCCCATTTTCTACAAGTGAATGCGGGGAAAACTTTGTATAAGATGTGCCCCATTCCTTTCTAAGTGTTATGTCTTATCTTATTTATCTCTATCTTCATCATGCTCGGTAATACAACCATGGCTCTTTGTTGACAGAACCATTTTCCTTGTTAACTTATCAAGTTAAAGAGTGCGATCTTCCATTTTTGCAAGAACCGAGAATTTGACCGATTAAGGATTGGTAGGTTCAACAATTGTAGGTTTCGTATTTCCTTCTCTCTTTTTTTGTACCAAATACTAAAGTTTGTCTTATATAGGAATTGGATGGCCGCCTGGTCAGGTGGAGTTTAGTTCAAGGATTCATGGCATCACAAGCAGCATGCAGGCACGCTACAAATATAAACACTACACATAGGAAGGCTATGGCAGTCTCAGAGGAATCCACGGAATCTTGACAATTGCATGTGATACATCGGGAAATCATCCACAAAAGGATCATGCGGCCCATGAACACTGAGATGTGAAATATGAAGCTTCGGTGGTATAAGAGGACCATGTACGTGAACGTAACCTCCAATTGCAGGCCAGGCAACACCAGGGGGCATCACAGTCCTAGCATGGTAGATCACAATTAGTGGAAGTTTCCTAGATATGACAAACGGAAGCAGGTGCGTTAGAGCATCGTAAGGGTGCACACGAGTGGAAAACAACTCATAGCGAAGAGCTCGTGCAGCACGATCGAGACCATCAGCATGCTGGACCAAAATCCAAGAAAGGTTTGCGCGAGACAGAGGCATATAAACAAGGGTAGTATCCTACCTCACCCTCACTGGAAGCCATCGGAATGTTTCTGAAAGGGGAATCATCCAACTCTTGGTACTCCCACCAAGACGAGTCAAGCAAGCATAAGCAGCATCATGGTCTACCATATCAACGGTCAATACAACACCATAAGCGATGTGCAGCACAGAGGTGGAGTTCACCTCAGAATAAAGATATGGAAATCAGCACGGTACTGCTCCTGGTTAAATTCACTGTACTGCTCGTACACGGTGTACTCAGGGTGCCAACAATATTCCCAAGTGGGTCAAAAGATCGATTAGCATATAGCAGGTGTTCTTGATACTCCAACAGACATCAGCTCGCGCACGATTTGTCTCATAGAAATCATTGGAAAGAAAAGACGTTCCGAATGAATGAACCTAGAGCAACTAAAGGTATCGTGGAAACGAAGGCTGTAACTGAAAGTAGCGGGATCTCCGGAATGAAATAGTTACGAGAACCTAGAATTAGAGTTAGTAAAACAATGGCCCAAATAGAAGAGAGATTAGATTCCGAGAGTAAAGAAGTGGAATAAAATATCATAATCCCATCCATAGGTGATGTGGGCCTGTAAGCCACAAAATCACAGTTAGTACTTAGTAGTTTAGAAAATAGTTTTTCAAGTCTAGACTCGACATCAAACAAGGAGTTTGGAAGGGGTTTCTATAGGCAGTCGACTCTAATACCAACTTATGACACCCCAATTTATAATCTTGCACTAATCATACACGCATCATGCACGATCATGAACGGTGACTCAAGTTAATATCACAACACAACACCATGACACAAATTAAACACAAATCTTTATATTACAAGTCTGGGTCACGAGGACCCATAATACACCAGTCAACTAACAACATAAGTCTGGGTACAAATGGAGTTAAACAAGTTTTGCCTTGAGAAGGCTTAGCAAAACAACAACACCTGATCGAAAGGCGAGGCGTCCTACATGGGGCCTCCGGACTACTCGTAGCCATTTGTCTCCATGTAGTACGCACCATCGGGGTAACCTACATTCGCGTTGCTACCATCTGTTGCAGCAACCGGGTCGAATGAAAAGAGTAGCGAAACAACGGTGAGTACTCATCCAAAGTACTCGCAAGTTTTACATCAGAGATATACTAGATATGCATCAGTATCAAAGGAGATAGGTAATATCTGTGGACTAAACTGCATAAATCCCAGAATAAGGGGGAGAAGCTCATCCTATCAAAGAACATCATCTTGTAGCAGTAGATGAGAGGAGCATATATGGTATCGTCTTGTACATACAAATAGCAATAACTTGCCCGATTTGGTGGCAAGTAAACATGCACTTTTCAATTTAATTTTAGAAGCAACACTAGACGGTTTATTATTAGGCTTCATTTGTTGCTCAAATTCTTTTGCCACAATCTGATTTTGACTCTTATTTTTCTCTTGTTTTGCTTTATTAGCTCTATTAATATCATCTTTCAAAATGGAATCAGGAGACATAGGAAGCAAAGTAATATGTTTATCCTTATGAACAAGAGTATACTGATTGTTTCTACCATGGTGTATAGAATTTTTATCAAATTGCCATGGTCTACCAAGTAATAAGGAACATGCTTGCATAGGTACCACATCACAATCAACATAATCAACATATGTAGAGATACTAAAATGCACACGAACAGTATGTGTTACCTTAACCTTACCGTTGTTGTTGAACCATTGGATGTAATAAGGATGTGGATGTGGTCTTGTGGTGAGGAATAGCTTCTCCACCATCTCAATGCTAGACAAGTTGTTGCAACTCCATCCATCAATGATGACGCGGACATAACGTTCCTTCACAACTCCCTTTGTATGGAACAAATTATGCCTGTAATTTTTCTTAGCTTGTGTCACCTGCACACTCAAAACACGTTGAGCAACTAAACATTCATACCGGTCAACATCTTCAGTAGCCATGTATTGCGTCTCATGATTAGAATCATATCCATCGTGTTCTTCACTTCTAATAAGAGCCAAAGTCTCCTCATCATAATCACTTGCGGACTCATACCCACCATCCTCAGGAGCAATCATCACACTCTTAGATGGGCATTCTCTCGCATAATGACCTCCACCCTTGCAACAACGACAAATAATATCATTTGTTTGCCCTGTTGATGCCATGGATGAAGAAGAGCCCTGTGCGGGACCGGAAGGTGTACTCCTGGCAGATGGTGGTGGTGGTGCCTGTTTTCTTGTATCTCGATTGGAATTGGCGGCTGAGGTCAGTGGTGCTGTAGTAGGACATGTGGGAGTAGAGGATGTACGTGGTGTCCATGATGAAGATCGACCTGCAGAAAAATTAGCTCGCGCCAATGCCTGTCGATCCTGCATTTCACGTTCAGCTTTACAAGCAAGATGGAATAAACAAGTGATATTATGATACTCCTTATACTCTAGAATGGTCTGAATCTCTTTATTTAATCCACCCATAAAACGTGCAAGCATAGCTTCATTATCCTCAACAATACCACATCTAATCATGCCAGTTTGTAATTCCTGATAATATTCTTCTACAGAATTTTTTCCTTGTCAATCCACGTTGATAATATGGTGGAACCCAACGAGTACGCATAGCAGTTTTCAAAGCAGCCCAAGTAGCTGGAATAGGATATAATCTACAATGTTCAGACCACCAAATAGAAGCAAAGCTAGTGAATTCACAAACAGCAGCAGCAACACGTCTCTCCTCAGGATATTGTAAGCTTGTGAAACATTGTTCAGTTTCTAACTCCCAAGTAAGATATACATCATGAATGTATATACCCTCGAATGGTGGAATATTCAATTTCAGTTTAGGAATATGGTCATAATCTCATACCTGAGGTGGTGTTGTAGCCCTACCATTGCGATTATATGCCTGAGGTCAACCTGCCGGTGCTGGTGCTGGTGGTTGCACGTAGTTCAAATTTTGATGAACCTCATCCTCGTAAGTGTCCTCCACCTCTGCAGTAGCAGCAGGAGCTACAAAAGCATCAAAAGCAGTAGCAGCGGTACCAGAATTTTGTCCTAGCTCATGGGGAACGCGCACTGCTCGTCCCACTTGATTTGGAAGGCGAGGTTGTTGTTGTTGTTGTTGTTGTTGTTGTTGTAGAGGTGCAACAAGTGCAGCCGGCCGTGGTTGTGGAAGACGCACGAGCAATTCATTAAACTTGTCATCGAGCTTTGTTTCGAACGTCTTCTCTATGCCATCTATCTTCTCCCTTGCCTCTTCAAATCTGTTTAGCACATCTTGTACCTGTCCACTCATCATTTGCTGAAATTTATCATGTAGCTGTTTGTCCGTCATGTTCTCCCAATCAGTCTCATCGGCTTGTGACCCTGCCATGGTTAGAAACAATAGAAACACACAAGAATATGATCCTACAGACTACTAGGAAGTGGTAGTGGTGGTGGTGTGTCACAAATCCGTCAAGCAAATCTCAAATTCTTACATGTTCTTACCCAGCAGCAGGTGGTGATCGGCAACCGTTGTAGTCAAAACTCTGAAAGCTTGGATAGAGCGATTACCAGGGAGAGTCAAATGCACAACGTAGATGTATGTGGAGCAGGGAAGGCTTATAATATGGTAGCAAAAAGGGCCAGCAATAATCAATTCAGAGATGCAAAGTTGAATAAACGCTCAATGACGGTACTGTGCTAGTCCTAGGTCAAACCGTGCTAGAGACGCGAGCCTAGAACACTAACAAAATCACGGCGCTGCACGTAAACAAAGGAGGAGCACTCTCTGAACTTTTTTTCTCTTTTTTTGACATTTTCCTCGTTTTTTGCTCCGCAATAATTTTTTCTCGAAAAAGTCTACAAATGATCTAAAAAGTGCCTAGCCAGAATTTTCCAGACTTAGTTTTTTTTGAAACTGGAACTATTTTTCTTCTGTGGGTGGCACAGAAGTTGGGAAGTCCTATTCTGTCACGACTCGGAGTATGGCGTGATCTGGAAATCTAAAATAGAGTAACAAATACTGGACTCAGACTAGGACTGGTGGCGGAGATGAATCTGGTGGAACTCGGACTGCTGGCGGCGATGAATCTGGTCGAACTCGGACTACTAGCGAATATATGTTGCAGGTGGACTCGGATTGGCGTGATGGCGGCGGATATATGGTGGCGTATATGAACTCAGATTGGTAATACGTCTCGAACGTATCTATAATTTTTGATTGTCCCATGCTATTATATTACCCGTTTTGGATGTTTATGGGCTTTACTTTACACTTTTATATCATTTTTGGGACTAACCTACTAACCGGAGGCCCAGACCGAATTGCTGTTTTTTTTTTGCCTATTTCAGTGTTTCGAAGAAAAGGAATATCAAACGGAGTCCAAACGGAATGAAACCTCCGGGAGCGATCTTTTTGGAACAAACGCAATCCAGGGGACTTGGAGTGGACGTCAAGCAACAAACGAGGCAGCCACGAGGGTGCCCGGCGCGCCCCCCACCCTCGTGGGCCCCTCGTTGCTCCACCGATGTACTTCCTTCACCTATATATACTGCCATACCCTGAAAACATCGGGGAGCACCACGAAAAACTATTTCCACCGCCGCAACCTTCTGTATCCGCGAGATCCCATCTTGGAGACTTCGCCGGCGCTCCGCCGGAGGGGGATCGACCACGGAGGGCCTGTACATCATCTCCAAGGCCTCTCCGATGAGTTGTGAGTAGTTTACCACAAACCTTCGATCCATAGTTATTAGCTAGATGGCTTCTTCTCTCTCTTTGAGTCTGAATACAAAGTTCTCCTCGATCTTCTTGCAGATCTATTCGATGTAACTCTTTTTGCGTTGTGTTTGTCCAAATCCTATGAATTGTGGGTTTATGATCAAGTTTATCTATTAGAAATATTTGAATCTCGTCTGGATTCTTTTATGTATGATTTGTTATCTTTGCAAGTCTCTTCGAATTATCAGTTTGGTTTGGCCTACTAGATTGATCTTTCTTGCAATGGGAGAAGTGCTTAGCTTTGGGTTCAATCTTGCGGTGTCCTTTCCCAGTGACAGCATGGGCAGCAAGGCACGTATTGTATTGTTGCCATCGAGGATAGAAAGGTGGGGTTTATATCATATTGCATGAGTTTATGCCTCTACATCATGTCATCTTTCTTAATGTGTTACTCTGTTCTTCATGAACTTAATACTCTAGATGCAGGCAGGAGTCGGTCGATGTGTGGAGTAATAGTAGTAGATGCAGAATCGTTTGGGTCTACTTTTCACAAACGTGATGCCTATATACATGATCATGCCTAGATAGTCTCATAACTATGCGCTTTTCTATCAATTGCTCGACAGTAATTTGTTCACCCATCGTAATACTTATGCTATCTTGAGAGAAGCGACTAGTGAAACCTATGGCCCCCGGGTCTATCTGTTATCATATAATTTTTCCATCTACTTTTATTTGCATCTTTTATTTTCCAATCTATATCATAAAAATACCAAAAATATTAATTTTATCTTATTATCTCTATCAGATCTCACTTTTGCAAGTTACCGTGAAGGGATTGACAACCCCTTTATTGCGTTGGTTGCGAGGTTCTTGTTTGTTTGTGTAGGTGCGTGGGACTTTTGAGGAGCCTCCTACTGGATTGATACCTTGGTTCTCAAAAACTGAGGGAAATACTTACGGTACGTTGCTGCATCACCCTTTCCTCTTCATGGAAAACCAACGCAGTGCTCAAGAGGTAGCAAAAAGGATTTCTGGCGCCGTTGCCGGGGAGGTCTTTGCTCAAGTCAAGACATACCAAGTACCCATCACAAACTCATCTCCCTCGCATTACATTATTTGCCATTTGCCTCTCGTTTTCCTCTCCCCCACTTTACCCTTGCCGTTTTATTCGCCCTCTCTTTCCCAATCTTCTCTTTTTCGCTTGCCTTTTTTTTGTTTGCTTGTGTGTTGGATTGCTTGTCACCATGGCACAAGATAATACCAAATTGTGTGACTTTTCCAATACCAATAATAATGATTTCCTTAGCACTCCGATTGCTCCTCTTAATGATGTTGAATCTTGTGAAATCAATGCTGCTTTGTTGAATCTAGTTATGAAAGATCAATTCTCCAGCCTTCCTAGTGAAGATGCCGCTACTCATCTAAACAACTTTGTTGATTTGTGTGATATGCAAAAGAAGAAAGATATGGATAATGATATTGTTAAATTGAAGTTATTTCCGTTTTCACTTAGAGATCGTGCTAAAACTTGGTTTTCGTCTTTGCCTAAGAATAGTATTGATTCATGGAATAAGTGCAAAGATGCTTTTATCTCTAAATATTTTCCTCCCGCTAAGATCATGTCCCTTAGGAACGATATTATGAATTTTAAACAACTTGATCATGAGCATGTTTCCCAATCTTGGGAAAGAATGAAATTAATGATTCGCAATTGCCCTACTCATGGTTTGAATTTATGGATGATCATACAAAACTTTTATGCCGGATTGAATTTTGCTTCTAGAAATCTTTTAGATTCGGCCACGGGAGGCACTTTTATGGAAATCACCTTAGGAGAAGCTACTAAACTCCTTGATAACATTATGGCTAATTATTCTCAATGGCACACCGAAAGATCTATTAGTAAAAAAGTGCATGCTATAGAAGAAATTAATGTTTTGAGTGGAAAGATGGATGAACTTATGAAATTGTTTGCTACTAAGAGTGCTCCTATTGATCGAAATGATATGCCTTTGTCTACTTTGATTGAGAATAATAATGAATCTATGGATGTGAATTTTTTTGGTAGGAATAATTTTGGTAACAACGCGTATAGAATAATTTTGGTAGGAATAATACAACCTAGTAATTCCTCTAATAATTATGGAAATTCCTACAATAATTCTTATGGAAATTTCAATAAGATGCCCTATGATTTTGAGAATAGTGTTGAAGTATTTATGATCTCTCAAAAGAACTTTAATGCTTTGCTTGAAGAAAAATTGCTTAAAGTTGATGATTTGGCTAGGAACGTTGATAGACTTTCGCTTGATGTTGATTCTTTGAAACTTAGATCTATTCCTCCTAAGCATGATATCAATGAGTCTCTCAAAGCCATGATAATTTCCATTGATGAGTGCAAAGAAAGAACCGCTAGGTTGCGTGCTAAGAAAGATTGCTTTGTAAAAGCGTGTTCTTCTAGTTTCCATGAAAATAATGATGAAGATCTAAAAGTTATTGATGTGTCCCCTATTAAATCTTTGTTTTGCAATATGAATCTTGATAATTATGGGACTGGAGATGAGTCAACTTTAGTTAAAAGGTGTCCTAATAATTCGGAGTTTTTAGATCTTGATGCTAAATTTGGGAAAAGTGGGATTGGAGAGGTCAAGATTTACATAGCATTGAACCCACTATTATGGATTTCAAGGAATTTAATTATGATAATTGTTCTTTAATAGATTGTATTTCCTTGTTGCAATCCGTGTTGAATTCTCCTCATGCTTATAGTAAAAATAAAGCTTTTACCAAACATATTGTTGATGCCTTGATGCAATCTTATGAAGAAAAACTTAATTTGGAAGTTCCTATACCTAGAAAACTTTATGATGAGTGGGAACCTACTATAATTATTAAAACTAAAGACCATGAATGCTATGCTTTGTGTGATTTGGGTGCTAGTGTTTCCACGATTCCGAAAACTTTATGTGATGTGCTAGGTTTCCATGATTTTGATGATTGCTCTTTAAACTTGCACCTTGCGGATTACACCATTAAAAAACCTATGGGAAGGATCAATGATGTTCTTATTGTTGCAAATAGGAATTATGTGCCCGTAGATTTTATCGTTCTTGATATAGATTGCAATCTTTCATGTCCTATTATTCTTGGTAGACCTTTCCTTAGAACGATTGGTGCAACTATTGATATGAAGGAAGGGAATATTAGATTCCAATTTCCATTAAGGAAAGGCATGGAACACTTTCCAAGAAAGAAAGTCAAATTACCTTATAAATCTATCATGCGAGCTACTTATGAATTGAATGCCAAAGATGGCACTACTTATATCTATTCTCGCTTTTATGCCTAGCTAGGGGCGTTAAACGATAGCGCTTGTTGGGAGGCAACCCAATTTTATTTTAGTTTTTTGCTTTTTGCTTCTGTTTAGTAATAAATATTTCATCTAGCTTATTTTTAGATGTGTTTTTATGTTTTAATTAGTTTTTGTGCCAAGTAGAACCTATAGGATAACCTACGGTGATAGTTAATTTGATTCTGCTGAAAAACAGAAACTTTTGCGCGCACGAGAATAATTTTAGTAAATCACAGAAACGTGATTTTGCGTTGATTCTTTTTTCTTTACATCAATAGACAAATTTCCCAGGACTTCCTATTTTGGTAGTATTTTTAAAGTTCCAAAAGTATTCGAAAGTTACAGATTTCTACAGACTGTTCTGTTTTTGACAGATTCTGTTTTTCGTGTGTTGTTTGCTTATTTTGATGCATCTATTGCTAGTATCGGGGGTATGAACCATAGAGAAGTTGGAATACAGTAGTTTAACACCAATATAAATAAAGAATAAGTTCATTACAGTACCTTATGTGGTGGTTTTTCTTTCTTGCACTAACGGAGCTTATGAGATTTCCTGTTGAGTTTTGTGTTGTGAAGTTTTCAAGTTTTGGGTAAAGATTTGATGGACTATGGAATAAGGAGTGGAAAGAGCCTCAGCTTGGGTATGCCCATGGCACCCCAAGATATTCAAGGATAACCAAAAGCCTAAGCTTGGGGATACCTAGCATCCCCTATTTCGTCTTCGTCTGTTGGTAACTTTACTTGGAGCTATATTTTTATTCGCCACATGATATGTGTTTTGCTTGGAGCGTCTTGTATGATATTAGTCTTTGCTTTTTAGATTACCACAATCATCCTTGCTGTACACACCTTTTGGGAGAAACCCACTTGATTTGGAATTTATTAGAATACTCTATGTGCTTCACTTATATCTTTTGAGCTAGATAATTTTGCTCTAGTGCTTCACTTATACCTTTTAGAGCACGGCGGTGGTTGGATTTTGTAGAAATTGTTGATCTCTCATGCTTCACTTATATTATTTTGAGAGTCTTTTAGAACAGCATGGTATTTGCCATGGTTATAAAATTGGTCCTAGAATGATGGGCATCCAAGTTGGGTATAATAAAAACTATCATAGGAAGTGAATTGGATGCTATGATTAATTTGATACTTGATAATTGTTTTGAGATATGGAGGTGGTGATATTAGAGTCATGCTAGTTGGGTAATTGTGAATTTAAAGAATGCTTGTGTTGAAGTTGGCATGTCCCGTAGCATGCACGTATGGTAACCGTTGTGTAACAAATTTGAAACATGAGGTGTTCTTAGATTGTCATCCTTATGAGTGGCGGTCGGGGACGAGCGATGGTCTTTTCCTACCAATCTATCCCCTAGGAGCATGCGCGTAGTGCTTGGTTTTTGATGACTTGTAGATTATTACAATAAGTATATGAGTTCTTTATGACTAATGTGAGTCCATGGATTATACGCACTTTTACCTTTCCATCATTGCTAGCCCCTTCGGTACCGTGCATTGCCCTTTCTCACCTTGAGAGTTGGTGCAAACTTCGCCGGTGCATCCAAACCCCGTGATACGATACGCTCTGTCACACATAAACCTCCTTATATCTTCCTCAAAACAGCCACCATACCTACCTATTATGGCATTTCTATAGCCATTCCGAGATATATTGCCATGCAACTTTCCACCGTTCCGTTCATCATGACAGGCATCATCATTGTCATATTGTCTTGCATGATCATGTAGTTGACATCGTATTATGGCTAAGCCACCTTCATATTTTTCATACATGTCACTCTTGATTCATTGCCCATCCCAGTACTCCGCCGGAGGCATTCATATAGAGTCATATCTTGTTCTAGTTTTGAGTTGTAACTCATGAGTTGTAAATAAATAGAAGTGTGATGATCATCATTATTAGAGCATTGTCCCTAATAAAAAAGGCAAAAAAAAAGAAAGGCCAAAAAAAGAGAAAGGCCCAAAAAAGTGGGGGGGACAATGCTACTATCTTTTTCCACACTTCTACTTCCAAGTAGCACCATGTTCTTCATATCGAGAGTCTCATTTGTCGTCACTTTCATATACTAGTGGGGATTTTTCATTATAGAACTTGGCTTGTATATTCCAACAATGGGCTTCCTCAAAATGCCCTAGGTCTTCGTGAGCAAGCAAGTTGGATGCACACCCACTAGTTTCTTTTGTTGAGCTTTCATACATTTATAGCTCTAGTGCATCCGTTGCATGGCAATCCCTACTCCTCATGTTGACATCAATTTATGGGCATCTCCATAGCCCGTTGATTAGCCTCGTTAACATGAGAATTTGTTCCTTTTTGTCTTCTCCACACAACCTCCATCATCATATTCTATTCCACCCATAGTGCTATATCCCTGGCTCACGCTCATGTATTGCGTGAAAGTTGAAAAAAAGTTTGAGATTACTAAAGTATGAAACAATTGCTTGGCTTGTCATCGGGGGTGTGCAAGATGAGAGCATTTTTGTGTGACGAAAATGGAGCATGACCAAACTATATGATTTTGTAGGGATAAACTTTCTTTAGCCATGTTATTTTGAGAAGACATGATTGCTTTGATTAGTATGCTTGAAGTATTACTATTTCTTATGTCAATATGAAATTTTATTTTGAATCATTTGGATCTGAACATTCATGCCACAATAAAGAAAATTACATTAAGGATTATGCTAGGTAGCATTCCACATCAAAAATTTTGTTTTTATCATTTACCTACTCGAGGACGAGCCGGAATTAAGCTTGGGGATGCTTGATACGTCTCCAACGTATCTATAATTTTTGATTGTTCCATGCGATTATATTACCCGTTTTGGATGTTTATGGGCTTTACTTTACACTTTTATGTCATTTTCGGGACTAACCTACTAACCGGAGGCCCAGCCCGAATTGCTGTTTTTTTGCCTATTTCAGTGTTTCGAACAAAAGGAATATCAAACGGAGTCCAAATGGAATGAAACCTTCGGGAGCGATCTTTTTGGAACAAAGGCAATCCACGGGACTTGGAGTGGACGTCAAGTGGGCGCGCCGGGCACCCTCATGGGCCCCTCATTTCTCCACCGATGTACTTCCTTCGCCTATATATACTCCCGTACCCTAAAAACATCGGGGAGCACCACGAAAAACTATTTCCACCACCGCAACCTTCTGTATCCGCGAGATCCCATCTTGGAGCCTTCGTCGGCGCTCCGCCCGAGGGGGAATCGACCATGGAGGGCCTCTACATCATCTCCAAGGCCTCTCCGATGAGTTGTGAGTAGTTTACCACAGACCTTCGGGTCCATAGTTATTAGCTAGATGGCTTCTTCTCTCTCTTTGAATCTCAATACAAAGTTCTCTTTGATCTTCTTGGAGATCTATTCGATGTAACTCTTTTTGCGGTGTGTTTGTCGAGATCCGATGAATTGTGGGTTTATGATCAAGTTTATCTATGAGAAATATTGGAATCTCCTCTGAATTCTTTTATGTATGATTTGTTATCTTTGCAAGTCTCTTCGAAACGTTTGGCCTACTAGATTGATCTTTCTTGCAATGGGAGAAGTGCTTAGCTTTGGGTTCAATCTTGCGGTGTACTTTCCCAGTGACAGCTGGGGCAGCAAGGCACACATTATATTGTTGCCATCGAGGATAAAAAGATAGGGTTTATATCATATTGCATGAGTTTATCCCTCTACATCATGCCATCTTTCTTAATGCGTTACTCTGTTCTTCATGAACTTAATACTCTAGATGCAGGCAGGAGTCGGTCGATGTGTGGAGTAATAATACTAGATGCAGAATCGTTTCGATCTACTTGTCACAGACGTGATGCCTATATACATGATCATGCCTAGATAATCCCATAACTATGCGCTTTTTTATCAATTGCTCGACAGTAATTTGTTCACCCACCGTAATACTTATGCTATCTTGAGAGAAGCCACTAGTGAAACCTATGGCCCCCGGGTATATCCTTTATCATATAAGTTTTCCATCTACTTTTATTTGCGTCTTTTATTTTCCAATCTATATCATAAAAATACCAAAAATATTATCTTATCTTATTATCTCAATCAGATCTCACTTTGGCAAGTTACCGTGAAGGGAGTGACATCCCCTTTATTGCGTTGGTTGCGAGGTTCTTGTTTGTTTGTGTAGGTGCGTGGGACTTTTGAGGAGCCTCCTACTGGATTGATACCTTGGTTCTCAAAAACTGAGGGAAATACTTACGCTACTTTACTGCATCACCCTTTCCTCTTCATGGAAAACCAACGCAGTGCTCAAGAGGTAGCAATTGGTGGTGATGATGCTGTGGTGATATATGGCAGCAGCGATGATGATGATGCGGTGATGATATATGGCAGCGGTGATGATGATGATGCAGTGGTGATATATGGAAGCGGCGATGATGATGATGCAGTGGTGATATATGGTAGCGGCGACATGACAGCCTGTGAATAGAACTCGAAACTCTAAAGGACTAGACGCTAAGACCAGCAACTCGACACGACGATGCAACCGCGAATTCAACAAAACAAAACTCTAAAAGGATTATGCAAAGGCTCAGATTGGTTCGGATATGAGGAAGCAACCCTAAATTTTTTGGCTTTTTCGTGGACTGTAGGTCTGAAGAACAGACTCGATCTAAACTATGAAAAACGGTAAAATCTCATCGAGCAACCTGGAAATCTGATACCACTTGATAGAGGCGAAGGTGTCCCGATGTTTCGATGAGATAGCTATCGTTTTTCTGTGGGAGTCGACTTTGACGATCCGACTAGGAACGTGCGAAGACGTCTCGCCTTAGCAATCACTAAACTAACTTCCGAGGGGTTATTGACCACGCCAGAGCATGATCAACCTGACCATGAGGGTCTATTTCCTGCGAGCAAACGAAGAACGAGTAAGAAACTGAGATTGCAATCTGGATATTGCGAATATAAGATGAAAGCTTTATTGATCAAGATGGGGTTCTATGACGTCTTGGTCTGGTCGTCGAACACAAACGAACTACGCGAATTTGCAGCTATGGCAAACTTTTAATCTAAACAAAACCCAAAGTCTAAACGACGCCCTAAGGGCTGTTTATATGGAGGAGTAGGGGTGAATTTCGTGACCCCTTGTAGGAGGGGTCCGAATCCAACCCTAACTTTGTTTCCCCACTCATACGGACTCTAAAAACATACTATACTTATCTATTTCGAAATTACATGGGGCTGGCCCAATAATAAGGTGACGCAGCACCTATAATAGCCCCTGGACGAAATTTGTGAAGTGGCATCTTGTATATTTTGTCCAAGCCTTCAAGCACTCATTACAGTGGCTTTAAAGTCCTGAAATCATCACTGAAACTCTGTTGTTGTTTCCGTTGCGCATGCCATCATCTCCATGCTTGTTCTTGCTCCAATGTTCATCCTTCTCCAAGCTAGGCCCTTTATTTGTAAGTAAAACAAATGTACCCAATTTAGGCAGCATCATATTCTCATGAACATTAGAATCATTACCAAGAAATGAAAGTACCTAGTAATTGAATTGGCGTGCGCGACCTCTAGTAATTGGTCCAGTATGTATAGTAGCAGGGGTTGTGGGTGTAACAATGGTATTGATGTCCTCATCAGAATCTCGATCATAGTGATACACATATTCATAATATTGATTCCAAAAGATGCAAAGTTGATAATGATAGTGCAACATACCCGTGGCACTGCCGTTTAGGTCATATTGGTGTAAAGCGCATGAAGAAACTCTATATTGCTGGACTTTTGAATCACTTGATTATGAATCATTTGATACTTGCGAACCATGCCTCATGGGAAAGATAACTAAAACTCCGTTATTCGGAACAATGGAGCGAGCTAATAACTTATTGGAAATAATACGTACCGATGTATGTGGTCCGATGAGTGTTGAAGCACGCGGCGAGTATCATTATTTTCTCACCTTCACTGATGATTTTAGTAGATATGGATATATCTACTTGATCAAACACAAGTCCGAAACATTTGAAAAGTTCAAAGAATTTCAGAGTGAAGTGGAGAGTCGTAGTAACAAGAAAATAAAGTTTGTACGATCTGATCGTGGACGCGGATATTTGAGTTATGAGTTTGGCCTTCATTTAAAACAATGTGGAATTGTTTCACAACTCACACCACCTGGAACACCACAGCGTAATGGTGTGTTTGAACGTCGTAACCACACTTTATTAGATATGGTGCGATATGTGATGTCTCTAACCAATTTACCACTATCGTTTTGGGGTTATGCATTAGAGACAGCCGCATTCACGTTAAATAGGGCACCGTCTAAATCTGTTGAGACGACATCGAATGAACTTTGGTTTAGCAAGAAACCTAAGCCGTCGTTTCTTGAAATTTGGGGTTGCGACACTTATGTCAAAAGGCTTCAGCCAGATAAGATCGAACCCAAATCAGAGAAGTGCGTCTTCATAGGATACCCTAAGGAAACAATTGGGTACACCTTCCGAAGGCAAAATCTTTGTTGCTAAGAATGAGTCATTTTTAGAGAAGGAGTTTCTCTCGAAAGAAGTGAGTGGGAGGAAAGTAGAACTTGATGAGGTAAATGTACCTTCTCTCGAATTGGAAAGTAGTACATGAGAGAAAATTGTTCCCGTGATGCCTACACCAACTAGAGAGGAAGCTAACGATGATGATCATAAAACTTCACTTCAAGTTACTACTGAATTTCGTAGGTCGACCAGAGCATGATCTGCACCAGAGTGGTACGGTAATCCTGTCCTGGAAGTCACGTTACTAGACCAAGGCGAACCTACGAACTATGAAGAAGCTATGATGAGCCCAGATTCCGACAGATGGCTTGAGGCCATGAAACTGAGATAGGATCCATATATGAGAACAAAGTGTGGACTTTGGTGGACTTGCCCGATGATCGGCAATCCATAGAGAATAAATGGATCTTCAAGAAGAAGACTGGCACTGATGGTAAGGTTACTGTCTACAAAGCTCGATTTGTCGAAAAAGGTTTTCGACAAGTTCAAGGGGTTTACTATGATGAGACTTTCTCAACCCACTAGTAGGAAAATTCATGTTAGTGGCGCACCTATTTTTGCCATTAATGGCGCACTATAGGTGCGCCACTATCACCACGCCACTAGTAACAAGTACTAATGGCGCACCTCTGGTGCGCCATTAGTATACCAGATAATAGTGGCGCACCTGGTAGTGCGCCATTACTACCTTTTCAGGTGCGTCACTGGTAACTTTTTTTATTATTTTTTGTCGATTTTTTTTGAATTTGGAAGCGGGAAAATAGTAATGGCGCACATTCTAACCCCCACGGTGCGCCATTACTATTTTGAATTTTGAATCTGGATCTGGATCGCGATTTTTTTGCCCTTTTTTGCTCGTTTTTTTGCACGATATTTTTTCAAATTTTGTTCTCGTTTTTGGATCTTGTATGTTCTTTTGCCGGAGAGGAGTTCACCGGAGAGGAGGGCCGAGGAGAGACCGTGAGGAGGAGAGGAGGGAGGAGGAGGAGGTCACCGGAGAGGAGCTCGCCTACATCATCTGAGAGGAGGAGGAGGAGGAGGTCACCGGAGAGGAGCTCGCCTACATCATCGGAGAGGAGGAGGAGGAGGTCACCAGAGAGGAGCTTGCCTACATCGCCGGAGAGGAGGAGGAGGTCGCCGGAGAGGAGTTCACCGGAGAGGAGGAAGGAGAAACCGTGAGGGGAGGGGAGGAGAGGAGGGAGGAGGAGCTCACCGGAGAGGAGGGAGGAGGAGATCATCGGAGAGGAGGGAGGAGGAGCTCACCGGAGATGAGGGAGGAGGAGAAACCGTGAGGGGAGGGGAGGGGAGGAGAGGAGGGAGGAGGAGGTCGCCGGAGAGGAGGAGGAGGAGGTCGCCAGAGAGGAGGAGGGGAGTATGGTGGAGGAGAGGAGGGGAGATGGAGTGGACGAGAGGAGAAGATGGAGTGGAGGAGACGAGAAGATGGAGTGGAGGAGAAAAATGAAGATGTAAGGAGGAGAGGACCCCGCCCAGCCATATATACGGCATAGTAATGGCGCACCTTGGGCAGGTGCGCCATTACTAACTTTTTTTTTATTTTATTTATTTATTTTAAATTTTGAAGGCGGGAAGATAGTAATGGTGCACCTTGGGCAGGTGCGCCATTACTAACTTTTTTTTATTTTTTTGATATAGTTTGAATTTCGAAGGCAGGAAGATAGTAATGGCGCACCACGGGCACGTGCGCCATTACTGAGTTTGATTTTTTTTGAAATTTTTTGCCTCTCCAGATCTTGAAAGCCCCGTAACTATTTTTCTGTTAGGTTTTTGAGGATTCTAAAATCTTCAACGGGGTTCTCCCTGTTGAATTCGGATATAACTTTTCGAGTAGATGATTTTTCATATAAAAAACTTTTTCATCGGAGTTCGTATGCAAAAGTTATGCCCATTTTACAAATTCTCAGGAGATTTTGCAAAAAAGTCGAAAATTCATGTTTGTAAATTTTGCTAACAACTAGACCACATATCACATGGGAATCTTATTTTATTTTATTTTTTTGACATTTCTATCATTTTTTTATTTATTTATTTTGAAACTGAAAAGGCGGTCCACGGGGGAGGGGGTGCATTTGGTGAATTTTTGGCCACCTCAGAAAGTTCGTAATGATGCACCATCTAAGAATGCGCCATTAGTAACCAGGGTTACTAATGGCGCACCTCGTGTGTGGTGCGCCATTACTAGTTTTGAATTTTTTTTATAAAAAACATGTTAGTAGTGGCTCACCAGTGGAACTGGTAATGGCGCACTATCCCCTGGTGCGCCACTGCTAAGAAATTTTTTTTTTTTTTTTATAAAACTAGTAATGGCGACCACATACCAGGTGCGTCAGCCTGGATGAGATCGTGCACAGCATGCAACGACTACCTGATCTGCTGCATCACAACTCACGAGCCACTTTGATGTTGTGCTGTACTAGGTCTTCTTCCCAGCGTCAGGGCACTCTACTGCGTCATCGGAGCACACGGGCAAGATCTACAGAAAAATTCAACGAGGCACGGCCTTACCTCATGTTCTTCAGTTTCACAACCACCGCATCATACCAAGGAAAGGGAGAGGAGCCTCCGATGATTGCCATGTACGTGGGAGGATAGTGTTGGCCCCGCCTCCCGCAGCGCCGCTTCTTCTTCTTCTACCTCAGTGGCTGCCTCTCACAGCTCACATATACAACAATGAAGGCGCAAGAAATTTGGTGGCCGGAGCCTCACTCTGCCGGCCTTTTCTTCTCTTTCTATTATCTTGGCTCAAAGAAACACAGTACAGTTTACATCTTTTATAAAGGGCCACGCACGCACACACCCACAACCACACTCTCCACTAACAACACAATCTCCATGCACTAACACACTAACCCAGCCGTTCAACTAACTAACATGCACGTACCTAGATACTGACCAACTAACTAATAGACCTATCCGTTTAACTCCAACTGATCCATCTAGCCGGCCGGTCTGCTCCAGCACCTCACATGTCCTGTCACTTCACACGACTATGCTGCATCGCACAGCATCACGGCTTCGCGCGGCCATCGGCATCTCACCATACTCGCCGCATCGCACGACCTTGCCGCCTCGCGCAGCATTGCAGCTTCACACTGCCATCGGCATCTCGCCGTGCTCGCCGTATCACACGGCAGCCCGGCATCTCGCCTCCGCGCGCCTCCACTGAAACCTTGCCGGCTAGCTACTTCCTAGACCGTCTAAGACTACATGCAAATAGCAAAACTAAACATGCGGATACATTAAATCAAAATTAGTGCTAACAATTTTTCCCTAATTTTGATTCCCCCATCTCCGATGTGGATCACCCGCAGCAACTTGACGACGCCATCGCAGCACCACAACAAACTTGTCGTGGACGACGCCGTCGCCGCGCCAACCACCCGCCATGGACCATCTTGCCGTGGATGACGCCATCGCAGCGCCGGTCACCACTGCATCTTGCCGCACATCCCGTCCTCCTCTTGACTTGGACGGCGCCATCGCGATGCCGATCACCACACCATCATCACCTTGCAGCATCCCACAACAACATCCTACCGGCGGCATCGTGCCGGCGTCCTCCACCTCACATGGAGTCCACCGCGTCACCACCGTCTCGGATCGACAAGGCTCTGATACCAAATGTTGGCGCCGCCTCACGCAGCGCCGCTTCTTCTTCTTCTACCTCGGTGGCTGCCTCTCACAGCTCACATATACAAAAATGGAGGCGCAAGAAATTTGGTGGCCGGAGCCTCACACTGCCGGCCTTTTCTTCTCTTTCTATTATCTTGGCTCAAAGAAACACAGTACAGTTTACATCTCTTATAAAGGGCCACGCACGCACACACCCACAACCACACTCTCCACTAACAGCACGATCTCCATGCACTAACACACTACCTACATGCATGCCTATGCCTAGCCCGTGCGTAGCATTCTCAACGGCCTCAAAACCCAGCCGTTCAACTAACTAACATGCACGTACCAAGGTACTGACCAACTAACTAATACACCTATCCGTTTAACTCCAATTGATCCATCTAGCCGGCCGGTCTGCTCCAGCACCTCACATGTCCTGTCACTTCACACGACTATGCTGCATCGCACAGCATCACGGCTTCGCGCGGCCATCGGCATCTCACCATACTCGCCGCATCGCACGACCTTGCCGCCTCGCGCAGCATTGCAGCTTCACACTGCCATCGGCATCTCGCCGTGCTCGCCGTATCGCACGGCAGCCCGGCATCTCGCCTCCGCTGAAACCTTGCCGGCTAGTTACTCCCTAGACCGTCTAAGACTACATGCAAATAGCAAAACTAAATATGCGGATACATTGAATCAAAATTAGTGCTAACAATTTCCCCCTAATTTTGATTCCCCCATCTCCGATGCGGATCACCCGCAGCAACTTGACGACGCCATCGCAGCACCACAACAAACTTGTCGTGGACGACGCCGTCGACGCGCCAACCACCCGCCATGGACCATCTTGCCGTGGATGACGCCATCGCAGCGCCGGTCACCACTGCATCTTGCCGCACATCCCGTCCTCCTCTTGACTTGGACGGCGCCATCGCGATGCCGATCACCACACCATCATCACCTTGCAGCATCCCACAACAACATCCTACCGGCGGCATCGTGCCGGCGTCCTCCACCTCACATGGAGTCCACCGCGTCACCACCGTCTCGGATCGACAAGGCTCTGATACCAAATGTTGGCGCCGCCTCCCGCAGCGCCGCTTCTTCTTCTTCTACCTCGGTGGCTGCCTCTCACAGCTCACATATACAAAGATGGAGGCGCAAGAAATTTGGTGGCCGGAGCCTCACACTGCCGGCCTTTTCTTCTCTTTCTATTATCTTGGCTCAAAGAAACACAGTACAGTTTACATCTCTTATAAAGGGCCACGCACGCACACACCCACAACCACACTCTCCACTAACAGCACGATCTCCATGCACTAACACACTACCTACATGCATGCCTATGCCTAGCCCGTGCGTAGCATTCTCAACGGCCTCAAAACCCAGCCGTTCAACTAACTAACATGCACGTACCAAGGTACTGACCAACTAACTAATACACCTATCCGTTTAACTCCAATTGATCCATCTAGCCGGCCGGTCTGCTCCAGCACCTCACATGTCCTGTCACTTCACACGACTATGCTGCATCGCACAGCATCACGGCTTCGCGCGGCCATCCGCATCTCACCATACTCGCCGCATCGCACGACCTTGCCGCCTCGCGCAGCATTGCAGCTTCACACTGCCATCGGCATCTCGCCGTGCTCGCCGTATCGCACGGCAGCCCGGCATCTCGCCTCCGCGCGCCCCCGCTGAAACCTTGCCGGCTAGCTACTCCCTAGACCGTCTAAGACTACATGCAAATAGCAAAACTAAATATGCGGATACATTGAATCAAAATTAGTGCTAACAATTTCCCCCTAATTTTGATTCCCCCATCTCCGATGCGGATCACCCGCAGCAACTTGACGACGCCATCGCAGCACCACAACAAACTTGTCGTGGACGACGCCGTCGCCGCGCCAACCACCCGCCATGGACCATCTTGCCGTGGATGACGCCATCGCAGCGCCGGTCACCAC
Source organism: Aegilops tauschii subsp. strangulata (assembly GCF_002575655.3). Classification (NCBI taxonomy): domain Eukaryota; kingdom Viridiplantae; phylum Streptophyta; class Magnoliopsida; order Poales; family Poaceae; genus Aegilops; species Aegilops tauschii. The sequence continues at coordinate 626,730,328 of NC_053036.3, read as the reverse complement.
TGCATCTTGCCGCACATCCCGTCCTCCTCTTGACTTGGACGGCGCCATCGCGATGCCGATCACCACACCATCATCACCTTGCAGCATCCCACAACAACATCCTACCGGCGGCATCGTGCCGGCGTCCTCCACCTCACATGGAGTCCACCGCGTCACCACCGTCTCGGATCGACAAGGCTCTGATACCAAATGTTGGCGCCGCCTCCCGCAGCGCCGCTTCTTCTTCTTCTACCTCGGTGGCTGCCTCTCACAGCTCACATATACAAAAATGGAGGCGCAAGAAATTTGGTGGCCGGAGCCTCACACTGCCGGCCTTTTCTTCTCTTTCTATTATCTTGGCTCAAAGAAACACAGTACAGTTTACATCTCTTATAAAGGGCCACGCACGCACACACCCACAACCACACTCTCCACTAACAGCACGATCTCCATGCACTAACACACTACCTACATGCATGCCTATGCCTAGCCCGTGCGTAGCATTCTCAACGGCCTCAAAACCCAGCCGTTCAACTAACTAACATGCACGTACCAAGGTACTGACCAACTAACTAATACACCTATCCGTTTAACTCCAATTGATCCATCTAGCCGGCCGGTCTGCTCCAGCACCTCACATGTCCTGTCACTTCACACGACTATGCTGCATCGCACAGCATCACGGCTTCGCGCGGCCATCGGCATCTCACCATACTCGCCGCATCGCACGACCTTGCCGCCTCGCGCAGCATTGCAGCTTCACACTGCCATCGGCATCTCGCCGTGCTTGCCGTATCGCACGGCAGCCCGGCATCTCGGCTCCGCGCGCCTCCGCTGAAACCTTGCCGGCTAGCTACTCCCTAGACCGTCTAAGACTACATGCAAATAGCAAAACTAAATATGCGGATACATTGAATCAAAATTAGTGCTAACAATTTCCCCCTAATTTTGATTCCCCCATCTCCGATGCGGATCACCCGCAGCAACTTGACGACGCCATCGCAGCACCACAACAAACTTGTCGTGGACGACGCAGTCGACGCGCCAACCACCCGCCATGGACCATCTTGCCGTGGATGACGCCATCGCAGCGCCGGTCACCACTGCATCTTGCCGCACATCCCGTCCTCCTCTTGACTTGGACGGCGCCATCGCGATGCCGATCACCACACCATCATCACCTTGCAGCATCCCACAACAACATCCTACCGGCGGCATCGTGCCGGCGTCCTCCACCTCACATGGAGTCCACCGCGTCACCACCGTCTCGGATCGACAAGGCTCTGATACCAAATGTTGGCGCCGCCTCCCGCAGCGCCGCTTCTTCTTCTTCTACCTCGGTGGCTGCCTCTCACAGCTCACATATACAACAATGGAGGCGCAAGAAATTTGGTGGCCGGAGCCTCACACTGCCGGCCTTTTCTTCTCTTTCTATTATCTTGGCTCAAAGAAACACAGTACAGTTTACATCTCTTATAAAGGGCCACGCACGCACACACCCACAACCACACTCTCCACCAACAGCACGATCTCCATGCACTAACACACTACCTACATGCATGCCTATGCCTAGCCCGTGCGTAGCATTCACTCAACGGCCTCAAAACCCAGCCGTTCAACTAACTAACATGCACGTACCAAGGTACTGACCAACTAACTAATACACCTATCCTTTTAACTCCAACTGATCCATCTAGCCGGCCGGTCTGCTCCAGCACCTCACGTGTCATGTCACTTCACACGACTATGCTGCATCGCACAGCATCACGGCTTCGCGCGGCCATCCGCATCTCACCATACTCGCCGCATCGCACGACCTTGCCGCCTCGCGCAGCATTGCAGCTTCACACTGCCATCGGCATCTCGCCGTGCTCGCCGTATCGCACGGCAGCCCGGCATCTCGCCTCCGCGCGCCCCCGCTAAAACCTTGCCGGCTAGCTACTCCCTAGACCGTCTAAGACTACATGCAAATAGCAAAACTAAATATGCGGATACATTGAATCAAAATTAGTGCTAACAATTTCCCCCTAATTTTGATTCCCCCATCTCCGATGCGGATCACCCGCAGCAACTTGACGACGCCATCGCAGCACCACAACAAACTTGTCGTGGACGACGCCGTCGCCGCGCCAACCACCCGCCATGGACCATCTTGCCGTGGATGACGCCATCGCAGCGCCGGTCACCACTGCATCTTGCCGCACATCCCGTCCTCCTCTTGACTTGGACGGCGCCATCGCGATGCCGATCACCACACCATCATCACCTTGCAGCATCCCACAACAACATCCTACCGGCGGCATCGTGCCGGCGTCCTCCACCTCACATGGAGTCCACCGCGTCACCACCGTCTCGGATCGACAAGGCTCTGATACCAAATGTTGGCGCCGCCTCCCGCAGCGCCGCTTCTTCTTCTTCTACCTCGGTGGCTGCCTCTCACAGCTCACATATACAACAATGGAGGCGCAAGAAATTTGGTGGCCGGAGCCTCACACTGCTGGCCTTTTCTTCTCTTTCTATTATCTTGGCTCAAAGAAACACAGTACAGTTTACATCTCTTATAAAGGGCCACGCACGCACACACCCACAACCACACTCTCCACTAACAGCACGATCTCCATGCACTAACACACTACCTACATGCATGCCTATGCCTAGCCCGTGCGTAGCATTCTCTCAACGGCCTCAAAACCCAGCCGTTCAACTAACTAACATGCACGTACCAAGGTACTAACCAACTAACTAATACACCTATCCTTTTAACTCCAATTGATCCATCTAGCCGGCCGGTCTGCTCCAGCACCTCACGTGTCCTGTCACTTCACACGACTATGCTGCATCGCACAGCATCACGGCTTCGCGCGGCCATCGGCATCTCACCATACTCGCCGCATCGCACGACCTTGCCGCCTCGCGCAGCATTGCAGCTTCACACTGCCATCGGCATCTGGCCGTGCTTGCCGTATCGCACGGCAGCCCGGCATCTCGCCTCCGCGCGCCTCCGCTGAAACCTTGCCGGCTAGCTACTCCTTAGACCGTCTAAGACTACATGCAAATAGCAAAACTGAATATGCGGATACATTGAATCAAAATTAGTGCTAACAGATAGATCAAAGCAGCAGTGCGGGACCAAGTAACTTACAAGCGATAATTTACATGTTCATCTTTCCCATACACCATTGTCGTATTGTGAGGAGTAGCAAGCTTACCCTTTTCTGTCTCAAAACTGTAGCATGACAGCTCTGACAGAATCATTTTGGTCGCCAGAATACCTCTCAGCAACGCATGCCAAGCACGAGGTGCTAATGCCGTCCCCGTCTCTTAAGGGCAAACCTTGCTAGCCTCAATAAGTTAAAGGCCATGCTGCAACCAAGGTTTTGGTTACCGAATGAGGCATTTTTACCGAGGGGATTGGTAAACGTGGTTACCACGGTACCGATAAATACCAAAAATATTTTGAACGAATTTTATAGTTGAATTTTGAATTCAAATAAGTAAATGAACGAACATTTGAACCACAGACCTCTCAAAATAGGAACTAGGTTGCTACCAACACACCAGGACCAACTCTCATGGCATTAATTACATCGTACGCATTATACTATAAATCGAGTGTTTAAATTCAAAAAGTTCAAAAAAATGGTTTTTTTTGCTCGGTATATGGATTTACCCAGGGGCACGGAAATATGCGGTAACCATGGGAAATCTTGAAATTTCGACCGGTAACCAAAACCTTGGTTGCAACACAAGTACATGCCATCCGAATCTGATGAGCTTTTCTATGGTGCCGGCTGCAATGGACTAAAATTCGAGCCTTGTATGATGATGAGTTCGGCAACACCCTGACAACCGTATCTCTTATCGTCAACAGCGCATGATAGCCTACATCCACTACGATTCCCTTGCAGGAGCTTAGGAATTGGCAGTCCCAACTTTTGTATGCATGATCCATGATGCAAGGATGGATTAGCTTGTAAGATTTCGCTTTCATGCAATGAGCAGATGGGTAGCACAACAGTCGAAAAAGAAAAATCCCTTTTGCCTAATTCTTGAGTTACTATTTAATGTATCTTATTCAAATAGGGTCTCATCATGAGTCAGGCAACAAGCACTTTAGATGATCTGTCGAAGGTAACAACTTCTCGTCATTCAGTACGATAACTTTTTATGAAGGATAATTAACTCTTCCAGCCTCTGCATCTGAAGTCGCACACAACTAAATCCAGTACAACAAAAGGTAGGTGAAGCTGCAGACTTGGACTATGGTAACAGTGAAGCCTACGTGAAATAGAGTGATTAACTGCTCTCCGCAATATGAATGTTTACATTGCATTTGATCTTCATTTAAGCGGAATGATCTATCATTTTCAGTTGGAATTCACACCCCATCATACGAGCTCCCCATGATATTGCGGTTCCCTGCTTTTCAGAAGAACTCGTAAGTGTAAATTCAGTCGTTCTAATCCTACATATACATGTTCTGTTATTTCCAAATGATTCCTCCAATGATGCCATAAAAGGCCTACCAATGATATTTGTTCTTGTGTATATCGCACTGAAAATGTCCACATGTACAAAGGTATGATTGGCGACTCATACGTTTGGCAAGAGTATAAGATTACTGCTACACCTGCTTGCTATCTATGCTTGAGGAAACAACTAATGCTTGATGCCTCCGTTCATGTCAAACTGTAGTCTTTTTTTACATATATTATTAGTTTTTGCAGGAGTGAGATCTCATCTGGATTATCATTTACGGAATGCATAACAAGGGAGCCTCAGTACAATATTTTGGGTATATGTAAGGTAGCCTATATTTCTTGCTTTTTTCTCCTTTAACTAAAGTTTGTTGATACTGCACTCACACATAAACACGTGAAATATTTAGAGGGAGGAAATATTCAAACATTTTCTAATAAGATAAGCAGGACAAGTGCACTATCTCATAATAAATTAGCATTCTATATTGCTCTCTTTGAAAAGAAGAAGTATTGTGTACATATATACTCACTACAACAGTTGAAAATATTTCTTTCTTCATATATTAGGGATGTGCCACTTTTACACGATGAAGTACTTCAAATAGAGCGCTAAAGCAATTCATAAATGCATGCTGGAGAAAAACATACGATGTTTGCGTAATGTGCAGGATTTAATAGTTGCAGTGCCGGTGCCAGTGTATATCCGATAAGAAGGGACTAGCTCGATTGTGGTGGAGCTTCCACCCCACCATTAGCTCGGCACTGTTGTTCAGGTAGTTAACTAGGTTCAGCAAAGTGTTGCTGATGATGAAGGTAGGATCACTTCTAAGTAGACTTACGAAGGTAAGTTGCTGATCATGCATTTTCCTTTATCAAATATAACCCTTTAAAGTATCAACTTCACTACAAACTCATTTATATCTCTATCTTTTTCTTCTTGTACAGTTTGATATGCAAATTACCATGTAGTAGTCTGATAAAAACAAAAACTAACGAATATGCAAGCATTGATATAGAAGTGGCTGATTTCTCAACCAAAAAAACATGCATGTTGGTATGCCCAATGTTCCACTTGATCACAATATAATTCTTTCTACACTTAGCAATAACTTCACAATTATTGGACAACCGGTTAACACACGAGAAATAGAGAATGAGCGTACCTTGGTTAACTCCGTAGTCATGTCGCAAGAAAATGAAGGGGTGTTGTACTTTAGAGACTGATATGTATTTCCAAGGAGCTCTGAGTCCGTCGAAGAATATAAAGCTACAGTTGTAATAATCTTAATATTTTCACAACCCGAGGAAAAGGGAACATTACTAAAAGTTGTTTTCTTCTTTATATTTCACAATATAGTTCTACTACATAATACAAAATATTTATGTGAGATATTATTACTCTCTGTCATACATGAATTTATTTTTGGTTGATTTATTCATAACGTGGTACTAAGGTGGATTTCCTAACTATTGATTCAACACAAAATATGGATGGAGATCATATTGTGTCATTTTCATTTGAAATGGATATATACAAATGGGTGTGTACAAATTATCCAGCCATATTTTATTTCATGACTTTTGTTCGTTCTAAATTGCATCGATGGGTGAAATCTACAATGGAATAGTGCAGTGTGTTCGCTTAGGAAGACGAAGGGTGCTGGAGGTCGCAATGTGAACAATATGAAGACGGACTGGTGAATATACCTTAGAAGGCTCGACCACCTATAGTCCAACCAGTTTACAAGGATTTAGTGGTAGTCAGAGGAGTTCATCAAAAGGATAACTTTCTAGGATGTAAAACTTTTGCTATCTTTCTCACGTTTTCTAATTGCATCATCGGCATTTGTTAACATTTTAACATAGTAGAATGATTGTATTCACTATGCTAGAAACATTATTTATACCCTTGCCAGAGTTGGTTCTTTTTTAGATAATCAACAACCATCGTCCTACAAATAGCAAAACAAAAATGTTGCCGGTAAAAAATAGAGTAGTTCTGCATTTAAGGCTGCATCAAAGATAATCCATATGTTAAATAGACTCTTTTTGAAAGCTAAATATTTAAAAGATCAAAGTCAGAGATAACAATCATAAATAGATTTTTTTACAAATGAATAAGTGTGATGAAGAGGTTAGCAAATATGCCTATGCCTACATCTAAGACACGAATACATTGAAAAGGCAAATAATTGTAATTCTCACCACATTTGGTTTCAAAAAAAAAATAGCAACTCAAATATGTTCTCAAGATCTTGCCTATGTAAGTTAACTTTAAAAAATTATAGCCCGCGCATCAAGCGGGCCACTTTGCTAGTTTTTTAATAAAAAGACCTCGGTAAGATACTTACATATTGAGCATCAAGATATATAGAGATAGATCAAGACGCTTGATAAGACTTTTGATGAATACATACCTTGATTAGATTTTTAATTAGTTCAAAATGGACCAGTCAAAGAAGGAGTTCTTTCCTGAGTTGAGTAAGACTCAAAGCCCGACCACGGCAAGAAAATATAGAGAGAATCAAAGTCATTCCCTATGCCTCAGCCATAGGTTCTATAAAGCATGCCATGTTGTGTACCAGACCTAATGTGTGCCCTGCCACGTGTCTGGCAAGGGGGTACAAGAGTGATCCAGGAGTGGATCACTGGACAGCAGTCAAAATTATCCTTAGAGGAATAAGGAAATGTTTCTCGGTTATGGAGTGATAAAGAGTTTGTCGCAAAGGGTTACGCCGATGCAAGTTTTGACACTGATTCAGATGACTCTGAGTCTCAATTTGGATACATATTGAAAGTGGGAGCAATTAGCTAGAGTAGCTCCATGCAGAGCATTGTAGACATAGAAATTTGCAAAATACATACAGATCTGAATGTGGCAGACCCGTTGACTAAACTTCTCTCACAAGCAAAACATGATCACAGCTTAGTACTCTTTGGGTGTTAATCACATGGCGATGTGAACTAGATTATTGACTCTAGTAAACCTTTTGGGTGTTGGTCACATGGCGATGTGAACTTTAGGTGTTAATCACATGACGATGTGAACTACTGGTGTTAAATCACATGGCGATGTGAACTAGATTATTGACTCTAGTGCAAGTGGGAGACTCAAGGAAATATGCCCTAGAGGCAATAATAAATTTTTTATTTTATATTTCCTTATTTCATGATAAATGTCTATTATTCATGATAGAATTGTATTAACCGGAAACTTGATACATGTGTGGATACATAGACAAAATACAGTGTCCCTAGTAAGCCTCTACTAGACTAACTCGTTAATCAAAGATGGTTAAGTTTCCTAACCTAGACATGTGTTGTCTTTTGATGAATGGGATCACATCATTAGGAGAATGATGTGATGGACAATACCCATCCGTTAGCTTAGCATTATGATCGTTCAGTTTTATTGCTATTGCTTTCTTCATGTAAAATACATATTCCTTCGACTATGAGATTATGCAACTCCCGGATACCGGAGGAATGCCGTGTGTGCTATCAAACGTCACAACGTAATTGGGTGATCATGAAGATGCTCTACAGGTATCTCCAAAGGTGTTTGTTGAGTTGGCATAGATCGAGATTAGGATTTGTCACTCCGAGTATCAGAGAGGTATCTCTGGGCCCTCTCGTTAATACATATCATAAGAAGCCTTGCAAGGAAAGTGACTAATGAGTTAGTTGCAGGATGATGTATTACGGAACGAGTAAAGAGACTTGCCAGTAAAGATACTGAACTATGTATGAAGATACCGACGATCGAATCTTGGGCAAGTAACATACCGATGGACAAAGGGAATAACATATGTTGTCATAACGGTTCGACCGACAAAGATCTTCATAGAATACGTGGTAGCCAATATGAGCATCCAGGTTCCGCTATTGTTTATTGACCGGAGAGGTGTCTCGGTCATGTCTACATAGTTCTCGAACCCATAGAGTCCGCACGCTTAACGTTTGTTGATGATATAGTATTATATGAGTTATGTGATTTGGTTACCGAATGTTCTTTGGAGTCCCGGATGTGATCACAGACATGACGAGGAGTCTCAAAATGGTCGAGAGGTAAAGATTGATATATAGGACGATGGTATTCGGACACCAGAAGTGTTCCGGAGGGTAGCGGGTACATATCGGGTCACCAGAAGGGGTTCCGGGCTCGCTAGACAAAAGATATGGGCCTAATGGGCCAAGAGGGGAAACACACCAGCCAACAGGGGCTGGTGCGCCCCCCATCTGGGCCGAACCAGAGGAGAAGGAAAGAGGGGAAGGGAGAAGGAATGGGTGGGATTCGGCCTTCCCCTTCCTTCCCTCCTCCCTCCTTTCCTACCCCCTCCAGAAAATAAGGAAGGGGGGCGGCCTAGGAGGTACCCAAGTAGGATTCGGTCCTACTTGGGGCGCCTCCTGGCCTCTCCCCTCTCCCTCCCACCTATATATATAGGGATTGACTATTCATCACCCTGGGTGAGGAATAGTTATTCCTCACTGATACGTCTCCAATGTATCTACTTTTCCAAACACTTTTGCCCTTGTTTTGGACTCTAACTTGCATGATTTGAATGGAACTAACCCGGACTGACGTTGTTTTCAGCAGAACTACCATGGTGTTATTTTTCTACAGAAATAAAAGTTCTCGGAATGACCTAAAAATCCACGGAGACACGTTTTGAAATTAATGAAAAATATTGGCGAAAGAATCAGCGTCAAGGGCCCCACACCATGTCCACGAGTGTGCAGGGCGCCCCCCTGGGGCGCGCCCCCTGCCTCGTGGGTCCCCCTGGAACTCCACTGACCTCAACCCCAACTCCATATATTCACTTTCAGGGAGAAAAAAATCAGAGAGAAGGATCATCGCGTTTTATGATACGGAGCCGCCGCCAAGCCCTAATCTTCCTCGGGAGGGCTGTGGAGTCCGTTTGGGGCTTCGGAGAGGGGAATCCGTCACCATCGTCCTCATCAACCATCCTCCATCACCAATTTCATGATGCTCACTGCCGTGCGTGAGTAATCCCATCGTAGGCTTGCTGGACGGTGATGGGTTGGATGAGATTTATCATGTAATCAAGTTAGTTTTGTTAGGGTTTGCTCCCTAGTATCCATTATGTTCTAAGATTGATGTTGCTATGACTTTGTTATGCTTAATGCTTGTCACTAGGGCCCGAGTGCCATGATTTCAGATCTGAACCTATTATGTTTTCATGAATATATATGAGTTCTTGATCCTATCTTGCAAGTCAATAGTCACCTACTATGTGTTATGATGCGGCAACCCCGAAGTGACAATAATCGGGACCACTCCCGGTGATGACTGTAGTTTGAGGAGTTCATGTATTCGCTAAGTATTAATGCTTTGGTCCGGTACTCTATTAAAAGGAGGCCTTAATATCCCTTAGTTTCCAATAGGACCCCGCTGCCACGAGAGGGTAGGACAAAAGACGTCATGCAAGTTCTTTTCCATAAGCACGTATGACTATATTCGGAATGCATATCTGTGTCACCCTATCTTATAACTGTTGCATGAGGAACCGCATCCGACATAATTATCCATCATTGATCCATTGCCTACGAGCTTTTCACATATCGTTCTTTGCCTAGTTACTTTTCTGTTGCCACTGTTACGATTGCTACAAAACTGCTACTGTTACTTTCACCACCATTACCGTTACTTCCATACTACTTTGCTACTAAATACATTGCTGCAGATATTAAGTCTTTCAGGTGTGGCTGAATTGACAACTCAGCTGCTAATACTTGAGAATATTCTTTGGCTCCCCTTGTGTCGAATCAATAAATTTGGGTTGAATACTTTACCCTCGAAAACTGTTGCGATCCCCTATACTTGTGGGTTATCAAGACTATTTTCTGGCGCCGTTGCCAGGGAGCATAGCTCTATTCTTTGGGTCACTTGGGATTTATATCTGCTGATCACCATGAGGAACTTGAAAGATGAAAGAACCAAGATTTTTCAGTCAACTACGAGGGGAGGTAAGGAACTGCCATCCAACTCTGCACTTGATTCACCTTCTGTTATGAGTAAATTTGCAACACCTACACCTGCTATTGATTCTGATATGTCGCATGTTATTGATGATGCCACTTCTGCTATGCATGATGCTTATGATGAAACTACTTCTATGCTTTATAATATCGTGCCATTAGGTGAATTTCTTGATGAACAAGTTGCTAGGGTTAGAGAGAATGAAATTATTGAAACTGATAATATTGATGAAAGTGATGATGAAGATTCTCCCCCTAGATATGAATTGCCTGATGTGCTTGAGGGTTATGTTATGGATGAAGAAACTGCTAAAGACCTTTTTGCTTGCAAAGATAGATATGATCTTAAGAAACTGTTAGCTAAGCTGAAAGAAAAGTCTCTGAATGCTAGCATGAAATATGAACCTGCTTTTGCTACTTCACCTATCTGTATTTCTGATAAGGATTATGACTTCTCTGTTGATCCTGAGTTAATTACTTTGGTTGAATCTGATCCTTTTTATGGCTATGAATCTGAAACTGTTGTGGCACATCTTACTAAGTTGAATGATATAACCACCCTATTTACTCATGAGGAAAAAATTCGTTATTACTATATCCTTAGTTATTTCCGTTCTCATTAAAGGGTGATGCTAAAATATGGTTTAATTTTCTTGCTCCTGGTTGTGTGCGTAGTCCCCAGGATATAATTTATTACTTCTCTGCAAAATATTTTCCTGCTCGTAAGAAACAAGCTGCCTTAAGGGAAATATATAATTTTGTGCAAATTGAAGAAGAGAGTCTCCCACAAGCTTGGGGGAGGCTTCTCCAATTACTTAATGCTTTGCCTGATCATCCTCTCAAGAAAAATGAAATACTTGATATCTTTTATAATGGACTAACCGATGCTTCCAGAGACCACCTGGATAGTTGTGCTGGTTGTGTTTTCAGGGAAAGAACTGTTGAGCAAGCTGAGTTGCTATTAAATAATATATTGAGCAATGATAATGATTGGACACTTCCTGAACCAACTCCTAAGCCAACTCCGAAGAAAAGGGGTATACTATTTCTCAGTCCTGAAGATATGCAAGAGGCAAAGAATCTATGACACAAAAAGGTATTAAAGCTGAAGATGTTAAGAATTTACCACCTATTGAAGAAATACATGATCTTGATAACCCGACACATGCAGTAAAGGTAAATTCTCTCTATAGATTTGATGAAGGTGATATCCCTCGTTATAAGTCTGCTAGCCACTGCTTGGATGAGTTTGATAATTTTATTGTTAAACAAGAAAACTTCAATGCTTATGTTGGTAGACAATTGAAACGTAACGCTTATATGATTGAACACTTGAGTGATTATATGTCTAGAGTTAAAGGTGACCTTAAGCTTATTAGCAAACATGCATCCACGGTTACCACTCAAGTAGAACAAGTACTTAAAGCACAAGATCATTTTCTCAATGAATTAAATAATAAGAACAATGATAATGCTGTTAGAGTTATGACTAGAGGTGGTAGAATGACTCAGGAACCTTTGTATCCTGAGGGCCATCCTAAGAGAGTTGAGCAAGATTCTCAGAGAACTAATGTTGATGCACCTAGCACTTGTAAGAAAAAGAAAAAGAAAAATGATAGGACTTTGCATGCTTGTAGTGAACCTGTTATAGACACACCTGAGAATCCTAATGATATTTCTATTTCTGATGCTGAAACACAATCTGGTAATGAACATGAACCCAGTGATAATGTTAATGATGATGTTCATGTTGATGCTCAACCTAGTAATAATAATGATGTAGAAATTGAACCTACTGTTGATCTTGATAACCCACAATCATATAATCAACGTTATGATAAGAGAGACTTTGTTGCTAGAAAGCATGGTAAAGAAAGAGAACCATGGGTTCAAAAACCCATGCTTTTTCCTCCTAAACCATCCAAGAAAAATGATGATGAGGATTTTGAGCGCTTTGCTGAAATGATTAGACCCATCTTTTTGCGTATGTGTTTGACTGATATGCTTAAAATGAATCCTTATGCTAAGTATATGAAAGATATTGTTACAAATAAAAGAAAGATACCGGAAGCTGAAATTTCCAACATGCTTGCTAATTATACTTTTAAGGGTGGAATGCCAAAGAGACTTGAAGATCCAGGAGTACCAACTATACCATGCTCCATTAAAAGAAACTATGTTAAAACTGCTTTATGTGATCCTTGAGCCGGTGTTAGTGTTATGCCTCTGTCTCTATATCGTAGACTTGATTTGAATAAGCTGACACCTACTGAAATCTCATTGCAAATGGGCGATAAATCAACTGCTATACCCGTCGGTATTTGTGAGGATGTGCCCGTTGTGGTTGCAAACGCTACTATTTTAACGGACTTTGTTATTCTTAATATTCCCGAGCATGACGGTATGTCGATTATCCTTGGTAGACCCTTTTTGAATACTGCAGGGGCTGTTATTGATTGCAACAAAGGCAATGTCAGTTTTCATGTTAATGGCAATGAGCATACGGTACACTTTCCAAGGAAACAACCTCAAGTTCATAGTATAAATTCTATTGGAAAAATTTCAACGATTACTATTGGAGGTTTTGAATTCCCTCTTCCTACTGTCAAAAACAAATATGATATTCTTATTGTTGGGGACATGCATATCCCGTAACCTAGTGTTATTCGAGAATTCTCCGGTTTTATGTTATTCGGAAGAAGTTTGTTAACAAGACTTGATCAACCTTGTTAGTGGATTCCTTTTGATGAGCATGAGATGGATGAACTTAGAAAGCACAACTCTCTGTACCATCCTTTTACTTTCTGTTATTTAGATGAAAAGAAAAAATAGTATTTTTCTCTCTGTTTTCTGAGTTATCCATGCAATAAAAAAATACCCCGAAAATAAAAGTTCTCCAAATGCCCTGAAAATGAAGTATGATTTTTTGTAGAATATTTAAGAAGTTCTGGCACTCAGAACACACCAGGGGGACCCACCTTTTGGCCACGAGGGCACGCCCACCCCCCTAGGGTGTGCCCCCTGCCTCATGGGCCCCATGTGGACCCCCTCCACTTATTCCAGCACCTGCTCACTTCTCCTTCCTCTAGAAAAAATCTTCCCATATCTCAAACCCATGTTCTAGCTCATCTTGCTGCCATTTTCGATCTCCTTGCTCAAAGCTCCATTCACAAAACTGTTTCGGGGGATTGTTCTTCGGTATGTGACTCCTCCAATGGTCCAATTAGTTTATGTTCTAGTGCTTTATTTATTGCAAATTTTTGCTGCTACGGTGACCCTGTTCTTGAGCTTGTGAGAGAAAAGGGGACCAGGACTTGATTTCGTTGCCCAAGCAAATCCCATTCAATCGTTTACTGGTGCTTGTGGCCCCACGGAATGACCCTATAAAAGGAAATAGGCAGCAAGGCACCGTCTGGTGTGGTTGAAAAAAGTCACTTCGTTACCTTGTTAAATAATGTTCACTCTGAATGATGTCAAATTTATATGGTCCAAAGTGTTTTAATGCATGATATAGCCTCTAGGCACTTGTGGGAGTAGTTGCTATCAATCTTGTTGAGTTTGGTTCACTTTTATTTTTGAGTCACTAAAAATTTTCAGAAAATTTTCAGAGGAAGAAAATGTATAGGAAATGTACCAAGGTGGTTCCTCAAGAAAGCAAGAACCAAGGATCGCGATACGTGAGCCGGACGATGAACCACCAAGGGAAGCTCAAGTGCGGCCTTGTGAATGGCCGTCAGAAGAGTTTATGGTCCAAGCGGGCTTCAAGGATGAATTTGATGCGTATGTGCGTAATGCTAATCTTGAGGACTTCATGTCAGATAAGTGCCGACAGTACCACTACCTCACTGATTCCTTTGTGAGGAGGTTTAAATTTTCATCCTCGTGCAATTCTAACACTGTTTTATTTGATCTTTATGATAAATCATATACCATGGACCTAGAAGATTCTAATACTGCTCGTAAAATCCCGCAATGGGGCAATGTTAGTGAACCTCGCAAATCTGAATATAAAGACTTTCTTGCTAGTATCACTGTGGGAGAAACTAGAGATATTGCACAAGCTACCATAGGGAGCATCCATTTCCCTTCCATACATTATTTTGCTCTCTTTATAGGTAGATGCATTAACGGTAAAGATGAGGTTTGTCACATGTGCGTTCCAGATCTTAGTTTCCTCAAAAGTCCGATATTAGGTGATAAACAATATAACTTGGGGGCCATTGTTGCACGGAGGTTGCATCTTAATGGTACAAGTGAAGATTTGTTTGGTGGAATTTCTGCAACTTGTGTAGCTAATTATCCTGGTGTACCCATACATGGAAATGATATGGAGTTGCCACCTGCCTACCTAGATTATAGTGCTATGGTTCTCCATCAGTTTCTTGAGAGAAATGATAGTTCCTCCAGTACCGATTAATCTTTGACAGACGGCGTACTGTCCATGTTGCTCTCCTTGCTCCTACTTTCTTTAACTTTCAGGCAAAAAGGAGATATTTTATAACCAGGGAGGAGGCGAACGAATATGAGAGGAGGACGGAGGCAGCTCGCCTCCAAGCTGCAGCTCTTCAGGCAGTAGCTGCTGCATCTCAGTACAACCCCAACTACGACTTTGGATATCCGCCAGGGCAGCCGTGGCCATAGACCAACTTAAGCCAAAAGCCTAAGCTTGGGGGAGTATGTATTTCTCAGTGACATTACATTCATGTTCACACACTCATTCTAGTTGTCGGTGCTCATACTTTTTCATTGTACTATCCATGCTAGTTTATTTTCTTTTCTTGCTTTCTTCTTGTGTGTTTGAAAAACCTTAAGAAAAACCAAAAAAAAATAGTTGTAGCTTTTAGCTAGTTTACTTTCCATGCTTGTAGTAGTAATAAAAAGAAAACCCAAAAAGATTTCTAGCTCTTCTTTGGCTTGTTGGAAGGTTTCCCGTGTAAATAGTTTTATTTCTTTTCTTTTCTTTGGGGGTCGAGAGGAGAAGACCACGATGAAAATGTTGAGTGGCTCTCATATGCATTATTGTTGATCTAACCAAGAGCCCATATTACCTTGTCTTCTCCTTTGTATTAAATGCTTGTAGATTCCAGCTTAGTCCAATGCACGTGCACTATTATTATTATCCACACCGTTCGGTCATGCGAGTGAAAGGCAATAATGACGATATATGATGGACCGATTGAGATGAGAGAAGCTGGTATGAACTCGACCTATTGTGTTTTTGTAAATATGATTAGTCCATCGTTCCATATTCAGCCTATTATGAATGAAACATGTTTGCAATGACAATTAGAGATTATAGTTGCTCATGCCATGCTTAATTAGCTAGGAGTTTATAATGGTTTACCTTGCGTGCCAACATGCTATTAAAATGGTTGTGATGTGGTATGATAGGATGATATCCTCCTTTGAATGATTCAAGTGGCTTGACTTGGCACATGTTCACGCATAGCCTCCACGATATTTATGTTCATGGTGATTTATATCCTACTCATGCTTGCACTCACTGTTGGTTAATCTTAATGCAAGTTCATGAGTGTTGTCGCTCTCTAGTTGGTCTCTTCCCAGTCTCTTTCTAGCCTTCACTTGTACTAAGCGGAAATACTGCTTGTGCATCCACTTCTATAAACCCCAAACTTATTCCGTATGAGTCCACCATACCTTCCTATATGCGTTATTTACCTGCCGTTCCAAGTAAATTTGTATGTGCCAAACTCTAAACCTTCAAATGAAATTCTGTTTTGTATGCTCGAATAGCTCATGGATCAACTAGGGTTGTCTATATCGTCCATGCTAGGTGGGTTATTCGCACGATAAGTGGACTCCGCTCATCATTCACGAGAAAATGGCCAGTAACCGGGATGCCCAGTCCATGCTCAAATCAAATCAAAATAATTGCAAACAAAACTCCCCCAGGATTGTTGTTAGTTGGATGGCATCCGTTGTTTCGGGCCAGCCATGGATTGATGTTCATTGGTGGTGGGGGAGTATAAACTTTATCATTCTGTTTGGGAACCGCCTATAATGTATGTAGCATGGAAGATACTGAGATCTCTCGATTGTTATGTTGACAATGAAAGTATGCCGCTCAAAATATTATTTATCTCTGTTTCAAAACTTGAGCTCTGGCACCTCTGCAAATCCCTGCTTTCCTCTGCGAAGGGCCTATCTATTTACTTTTATGTTGAGTCATCATCCTCTTTTTAAAAAGCACTAGTTGGAGAGCACCGCTGTCATTTGCATTCATTGCTATTAATTTACATTGAGTATGACTGTGACTTGATCTCTTTTACCATGAATTACAATGTCTAGTCAGTTCTTAATCTTCAGGGGTGCTTTGCATTTATGTTTTGCGGTCTTAGAAAGGGCTAGTGAGATACCATCTTGTTATATCATATTATGATTTTTTTGAGAAAGTGTTGTCATCCAAGATTTATTACTATTGCTCGCTAGTTGGTTATGCCATTGATATGAGTAAACATGAGACCTAAACTTATTGTGAATATGGTTAGTTCATAATCTTTGATGAAAACTTGAATACTGGCTTTACATATTTGCAACAACAAGATCAAACAGAGTTTGTAAAAGTTTTTTTTAATCACTTTCAGTTTGTCAACAGAATTGCTTGAGGACAAGCAACGGTTTAAGCTTGGGGGAGTTGATACGTCTTCAACGTATCTACTTTTCCAAACAATTTCGCCTTTGTTTTGGACTCTAACTTGCATGATTTGAAGGTAACTAAACAGCAGAACCGCCATGGTGTTATTTTTGTGCAGAAATAAAAGTTCTTGGAATGACCTGAAAATCCACGAAGACATGTTTTGGAATTAATAAAAAATATTGGCGAAAGAATCAGTGTCAAGGGGCCCACACCCTGTCCACGAGGGTGCAGGGCGCGCCCCCTGCCTCATGGGCCCCCTGGAACTCACCGACCTCAACCCCAACTCCATATATTCACTTTCGGGGAGAAAAAATCAGGGAGAATGATTTATCGCGTTTTACGATACGGAGCCGCCGCCAAGCCCTAATCTTCCTCGGGAGGGCTGATCTAGAGTCCGTTCGGGGCTCCGGAGAGGGGAATCCGTCACCATCGTCATCATCAACCATCCTCCATCACCAATTTCATGATGCTCACCGCCGTGGGTGAGTAATCCCATCGTAGGCTTGCTGGACGGTGATGGGTTGGATAAGATTTATCATGTAATCGAGTTACTTTTGTTAGGGTTTGATCCCTAGTATCCATCTATTGTATAATTAAGACAGAAACCAAATAAGACACCATGTTCTTCCACATAAGATAAAATAATATACATCGTTGATTACTAATATTTACGGCTAAGATTTAACGACATTACATTACATACGAATATTCTAGACATGCACTATTTTGCACATGTTAAATCTGTCACGTACAACTACCTATGATGGAAGCAGTGCAAAAAAAACAAGAACCACGTATAGGAGAAGGACAACTTAAAGTTTGGAAGCCAACCTCACGTTTGCTATATGTCTACACGGACAGCGTTTGCTATATGTCTACGCGGACAGCTAATCAAGTCCGATTTGTATTCTGTTAAGAGGAGAAAAAAATACGCATAGCCATCCAGGCTACGTAAGCGACCTTCCACGCCCTTTTTGTTTATTCGAAGGAACTTCCACATTTTTGCCAGTTTCATGGTCCAGTCACTAGTAGAGAAAGGGTCATCTGTCCCGGTTGGTAACGGCCTTTTGTCCCGGTTGTTGAACCGGGACTAAACGGTCGTTAGTAATGCCCTAGCCCTTTAGTCCCGGTTCTTACACGAACCAGGACAGATGGGCCTCCACGTGGCCGCTGCGGCAAGCCCAGGCAGGAGGGCCTTTGGTCCCGATTGGTGACACCATCCGGGACCAAAAGGCATCCACGCGTCAGCATTTCAGTGGCTGGGGTTTTTGTGTTTTTCTAAAAGGGGGAGGGTTTAGGGGGTAATTTAGGGTGTGTAAGCTAGCTAACAGAGAGAACTGTCCTCTCCTATTTTCGTGCTTGATTTATCAATGCTACTGCTATGCCTAAACATGGCTTAGATTAAAGTGAAGGCAACATGTGGTGCATGTCGAAAGTAATATTAATCCTAACTTGATCAAGTTTGCATTAGTACTACTTTCGACATGCACCACATGCTTGTTGCCTTCACTTTATTCCAATCCATGTTCATTTCACCCACTGATATATAATAACTCTTCATGCCCGCATCATGCATCATCATAATAACAAGTCCTACTAATCATCATCATACAACTTCTAGTCATTGATAATAACAAGTCATACGATCATCATCCTCATAGTCATCGAACCAACCCTACTTAATTGTTCTTAGCACATGATCATCAGTATTAGGTAGGACCTAAATACCCTCTTTAAGGTAAAATAGCATAAAACAATATAGACCCCGACTCTCCATTATGGAGAATGGAGATCATCCTGTCTCCAATTTTTGCGCTTCGCTTCCTTTTGCTTCCAAGCACCTCCTTGCGACTGTCTATACATTTTTTCCATTCTTTGATTTTCATGTCTCCACTTCTTTTAGAAATCCGGTATGGACAGTTGAGATTCGTAGGATGACCTGGTTGTATGTTCAAAACATCAAGGCTACCATTCTGATACATCAAATGAGGCACACAATCCTCTGGGATTATCTGTTGAAAACCATAGTAATAACTTCGTAGTTAGCAATGATGTACTAGTTTTAGAAGTATGCAAAAGATGCATGGATGTCGTAATAGTAAGAAATCTTACCAGGGTATCTCCATAGTAGTTACCGTAGTTCAACACGTGCACTAGTGGCACGTATTGACCATAATGTGGAGGAGTTTTACAATAGATATCGTAATTCTCAAGATCAGTACAAAATCCGACCAGATGAGTTTTCTCCGTATAAGTTAACTCAGAGCCATCGGTGTAGTAGGTTCTGCCTACCATGTCCCGCACATTGTTTGAACAATCAAAATAAGCTGTCAATGAAAATAAGCTGTCAACTATTTTGAAATGAATAATATAAATTAGCTAATAAATATGTTTGAGAAACTCACATAGCGGTAGAATTGGAGGTGTATCAACAAGGACCCAAATGTCCATATTGTCTTGGTCGATGCCAGGATCACCAAGATCCATGGTGACAAGCATACCCTCATCAAAACCATACATCTTGCAAAATGCTTCCCAATTTTTGCAACCAAAATGGGTTACGCTCTCAGAAGTATACAGATTTACTCCAAAATCTATATCATGATGGGTCTTTAGGTGAATTTTCTTTGTTTCCATACTTTCATGGTCTTCAAAACCCATCCTCTCCAAGACGTAGCGTCTTGCATGGTATGGGATAAGCTAGTCGAATTGTAAAGATGAAAAGTACACGTTGAAATAGTTGAAGTCGTGCTTAATTAAGAAAAAATAACACTTGTCGTCATTGCGTACCATTTCAAGATCGAAGGTCTCCTCCAGCTTAATACTGAAGCGCCGATCTTCGTCCAGGTGAGGCCTGTCGCACAGACCTCGGTCGTCGTGGCACCAGTCGCACTCCCCCGGGAGACTTTCGTCGTCTGAGTACGACATTTCCTATGTTCATAATTCAAATATTAAACGTCTACAATTAAATATTTGTACTAAAAAACCTAAGTTAGATCATTATTATTCATCACGGGTTGACTATCGGGTTGTTGAGTCTTTTCTTGAAAACTCTCAGCTCACGTGGTGTATACATTCGACCGTTGGTGATGGTCGCTCCTCCTTTCATCCCCGAGTGCATTACACCAAAATGTCTAGCACACGGGAATGAAGGAGAAGCGACACCCACGACAACAGTCGGGATTCTTCGTCCTCTCATATATGGTGGAGACTCAATAGACTTAAAGTCAACCCGAAATATCGTTTAATTATCTTTCTAAACCGGTTCATGGCTGGTCTCACCTCGAGGTCGGAGGGGGTCGGTGACGGGGACGACGGCGGGGATGATGGAGGGGGGCTCCTAGATTTCTACGAAAACAAAAACCCTATAAACTATCAACTAATCATATGCATACGCCTTGCATACTGCTCTCCAATTTTAGCATTCAAAGTAGGAGTAGTTTTCCAATTGAGCATTCAATAAGCAAAATCAAATCACAAAATAAAATAGTATTCAAATTAGGATGCATTCAATTATAAGCAAAACTACATCATCTCCATGCGTCCGTACATCGTCGAATATTATCACTAATACACCTCGAATACTATCGTACATATAGCATCGCTAGTATAGCTACAACCGTAGCGCCCGACGGGTATCGGCGCGGGCGGTGGATACCCAAAGAGAAGGAACCATCACATGATCATAGCTCCAGTGAGATCCCTGAAGAACCTGTCAGGTATTGTCGAACCTGCACTCCAACGCAACCATGTAGCGACGGACGTGCTCGTCCTCCCCGCTGATACGGTGACGTACCACCTCCGCGGTGTCCGGAAGCCTCGGCACCATCACTGGCCCACGCGACCGCCACCAAACAAGGATCGGGTCAATGACGGGCTGGCTCCTAACCAACTTACACCCCCGGAAGGTAGCACCTCCCAAAACCAGCCCGGCGGAAACCCAGTCCCGGACATGGCCCCTCTGATCAAGCCGGCCTCCTCCGCCGAGTCGACGACGAGGATGCGGGATTGGCATCGTCGACGTCGATGCGGGAATAATTGCTTTAACTAAAAAAATAAACTAGTTCTATTAATTTTCTTGCTAAAAATAAACTACTTCTATAGTAAAATAAACTAGTTTTATTAAATCAACTAGTTCAACTACTAAGCACTTACTATAAATAGAATAAAGTAGTACTTACTAAAAATAAACTAGTTTAACTAGTTCTATTATTTTTCTAACTAATTCTATTAAACACTTTCTCTTCTTATTCTATGAATAAAATTACAACAGAAAAAAATCATAAAAATTCTATGAACAAAATAACAACAGAAAAAAATTATAAAAAATCTATGAAAAAAATTGACATATTCTTTGCATATATATGAACACACAAACATTTGCATATTCAACAATAATATCACAAAAAAATCTATGAACAGAAAAAAATTCTAACTTTCTCATATTCATTTATGAACAAATTACAACAACTCAATTAACTACACATCTAAACTACACATCTAAATTAACTACACATCCAAATTAGGAAAATTCATATGAGATCACTCAGGGGGCGGCGATCGACGAGGAGGCAGGGCACGGGGGCGACGGTGAGGGGCGCGGCCACGGGCGACGAGGAGGCAGGGGGCGGCGACGGCAACAGTGAGGGGCGCGGCGACGGGCGACGAGGAGGCAGGGGGCGGAGGTGAGGGGCGCGGCGATGGGCGACGAGGAGGCAGGGGGCGGAGGTGAGGGGCGCGGCGACGGGCGACGAGGAGGCAGGGGGCGCGGGGCGGCGACGGCGTCTGGGCGGCGCGGGACGGCGTCGGAGGCAGGGGCGACGACGGCGACGGCGAGGCGCAAAGGGGCAGCCTGGCGGCGTCGTCGGGGCGGGGAAGACGAACTGAATGAAAAATTTCACAAGTGCTAATTATATAGACGAAGCATTGGTCCCGGTTCGTGACAGCAACCGGGACGAATGCGACCTTTAGTCCCGGTTGGTGCCACCAACCGGGACCAAAGGCCTCTTTTCAGCAGCCCAAAGGGCGGGAAGCGGCGGCCTTTGGTCCCGGATGGTGGCACCAACCGGGACTAAAGGGGGGGCATTGGTACCGGTTAGTGCCACGAACCGGTACCAATGCACACCTTTAGTCTCGGTTGGTGCCACCAACCGGGACCAAAGGCCTTGTGCTGCTGCGCCCGCGTCGAAAGTTTAGTCCCACCTCGCTAGTTGAGAGGGGCGCGCAGTGGTTTATAAGCCCCACTGCCGCACCCCTCTCGAGCTCCTATCCATTGCAGGCTTACGTGCCTAATTGTCACTGCTATGCCTGATAGGCTTACTGGGCCTTCAGCGGGCCTGAATCCTGGCCCATCGATGGGTTTCTAGTCGTATTCAGGCCGTGGTGGCCTAGTAGGTGGCATATTTTTTATTTTTTGCATGTTTTTTTGTTTTCTTTTTTGCTTTATTTATTTTGTTTTGTTTCTACTTACAACAAAAACCTTATTTATTTTATTTTATTTTGTTTCTAATTACTTATTTATTTTACTTTATGATAATTCTTTTTGTTATTAAAGTTTCTAACAAAAAAAGTTCTTTACGAAAATTCTTTTTGCTTTTAATGATTTTGAACAGAAAATACTTCGATAATTTTAGTTGCATCAATTTTATATAATTTTAGTTTCAATAATACTAGAGGTTTCTTATAATGTTTTGAACAGAAAATACTTTGTTAATTTTAGTTTCATAAATTTTATTAAAGTTTATTTTATTTTGTTTCTACTTATATATTTTAATAAAGTTTATATTATTTTGTTTCTAATTAATTATTTATTTTATTTGTTATTTTTCATGCACCATTTTTCATGCATTTACTGATTATTTTGAGCTATAAGACCCTAAATTTGAAAAGCATTTCAAATGAACTCTGAAAAGGTTGAAAGTTGGCATGGTATCATCATTTCATCCAGATAGCATGTGCAAGAAAGTTGAGAGGGTTACGGCAAAAACTGGATGCACTTCGTGTACAAAACGGACAATCTCTTTCAAAGTATCAGGATTTCATACGGAAACTCGTCTGTTACAAAGGGATTTCATTTTTTAAAACTTATTTGAACTCCTGACTTTTTGTGTGTTCAAAATGTACCATTCAAAGCCACATCATCATTTTTCAATCATTTCTGACTTCATTTGTTATTTTTTATGCATTTACTAATTATTTTAAGCTATAAGACCCTAAAATTGAAAAGCATTTTGAAATTGAAAAACCCTACAAATGAACTCTGAAAAGGTTGAAAGTTGGCATGGTATCATCATTTCACCCACATAGCATGTGCTAAAAAGTTGAGAGGGCCCCGGCAAAAGCTGGATGCACTTCGTGAACAAAATGGACAATCTCTTTCGAAGTATCAGGGTTTCGGAGGAAAACTCATCTGTTACAAAGGGATTTCATTTTCTTGAACTTATTTGAACTCCAGACTTTTTGTGTGTTCAAAATGCACCATTCAAAGCCACATCATCAATTTTCAACCCTTTCTGACTTCATTTGTTATTTTTCATGCAGTCACGGATTGTTTTGAGCTAAATGACTCTGAAATTGAAAAGCCCTAAAAATGAGCTCTGAAAAGGTTGAAAGTTGGCATGGTATCATCATTTC
Organism: Aegilops tauschii subsp. strangulata; assembly: GCF_002575655.3. NCBI lineage: Eukaryota > Viridiplantae > Streptophyta > Magnoliopsida > Poales > Poaceae > Aegilops > Aegilops tauschii. Next base: position 626,706,577 of record NC_053036.3, on the reverse strand, counting down.
ACCCATATAGCATGTGCTAAAAAGTTGAGAGGGTTACGGCAAAAGCTGGATGCACTTCGTGAACGAAATGGACAATCTCTTTTGAAGTATCAGGGTTTCGGACAAAAACTCATCTGTTACAAAGGGATTTCATTTTTTTGAACTTATTTGAACTCCAGACTTTTTGTGTGTTCAAAATGAACCATTCCAGGCAGAGACTGATTTTAAATGGTGCATATTCAACACACAAAAAGTCTGTAAAGATCGCCAACCCCAACATAAAAAACTGAGCATAGATGCGCCCATAGAGAGAATTCAACCTAAATTCATAATAAATTTCTATGAATTTCAAAGAAATTTACTCTGAATTTAGGTCAAATTCCATGTATAAGGGCATCTATTTTCACTTTGAGAGGAGCTCAACAAGGCAGAGAGGGACGGGCTTATAAACCGGTGTGAGCGCCCTTCGGTTGGCGAGGTGGGACTGAACTCTGACCGCAACGAGGACCAACCCTTTAGTCCCGGTTTGCGGCACAAACCGGGACAAATGGTCATGGGCCAGGGACGAGGCGCATTGGTCTCGGTTCGTGCGTGGAACAGGGACCAAAAGGTCCAGACGAACCGGGACCAATGGCCCACGTGGCCCGGCCGGCCCCCTAGGCTCACGAACCGGGACAGTTGCCTCCTTTGGTCCCGGTTCATGAGCGAACCGGGATTAATGGTATTACGAGGGCTGAACCAATGCCCTGTTTTCTACTAGTGAGTGATTCAAAAAAGCTTATGGTCAAATAGAAACAAGGGAGGTGGTAAAAGAATCATGACACAAGCAGATCCGCCCAATCTATAAATGACGCTTGCAAGATGAACAAATACTACTACTTTGTTTTATAGTACTCCTTCCTATCTAAGATAAGTGTCGTGGTTTTAGATCAAATTAGAACTAAAACCATGACATTTATTTTGGACGGAGGGAATACTATATATGATATTGTTAGAAAAACTAGCTTTTTGTTTTAAAAGTAATAATAGAAACATATATAAAATGTTATATTAAATCCATTTAAATCTATAAAATATTATATATGAAATTAGTTGTAGTATTAGAACCACTCAATGAATGGATAAATAATAGAACTACATTGTATGATATGAAAAATGGTACATCACATGCACGTGTACAAGGCACTACAATCATTCACATGCACATGTACATGAAACAACCTGATCTTTTTTTTCCTAAAAAAAACTGATTGATTTTTCCTTTTTATGGGATACTACCCGATGTACATTTGAGATTTATTTCCATGGCCTGACTGATTTGTGGCGAGCGTACGTTCTTTTAATAGTATCATTCAGGATAAAGTCTAAATAACCACCATGGCACAGGCTGAAAATTAGCGTCACATAGTGGATTTGGAGTATAACTGTGTAGATGTTACTCCCTCCGAGTATGAAAAAGAAGACACTATTGTTCTTTAGATTCAAGCTTGACCATGAATTTAGCAAATAAACTGCAACTTACGTGTGACCTAATATACTATTTAATTCGTCTAATGGTATAAATTTGAAGTTATATGAATATTATGTAGTATTAGTCTAACTAATGGGCAGTTAAATCTTAAAAGTGTGTGCGCCCTATTTAGTTTGGAGGAAGGACACTATAATTTAGAGATTTGATTACATATAAGCTTTTTTTAAGTTAAAAAATGACTTTACCGGCATGTGCACCAGAATTCCATTGGCACATGTCAATCTAGAAGTCGAACATGATGTTGTGTTGAGCCTGTCGCCGTGGACTACATTGATGGGAATTATGTCGATTCACAGATTAATGTTTCATAGATACCGACAGTGGTGATATAGAGGGAAGAGAAGAAACAAAGTTTGGCAATTGACACATGACAGTTGTTCGTGTTTCCTAAATTTAGATCGAAATATTGCCATTGAGGTGGGAAACAAGGCAACAAGAAACTTAGTATTGAAGAGAAGAGAACATGGCATATACATATTGTTATATTACCTATGTGTAAAATTTATAAATATTATATATGAATTCAGTTCTAAATATTAGAAATACTCAGTGAATGGATAGATAATAGAACCACAATATATTGTATGAAAAATTAGATTTGAGGTGAGTGGACAAAAAGAACAGATAATTTTGGCTCCAGCCATTGATGATTCGATTTATTTCCTGTTGGAACAGTTTTCAAAAAATTCCTGATGAAAGGATCAACAATTAATATGTATATTCATCTATTCCGACATGTTTCTATTTTACTAGAACCAGTCGAGATGATTCAGGGGGAAGAAGTGTGAAAGAAGAAGGGGGTGGCGTAGAATGATATTTTTTTGGCAGGTTAAGAGGTTGCTTATGTGATTTGCTTTATCTTTCTCGAATTACGTAAGCTACTATGTGCAATCACATCCTGATCGATCGCAAACTGACTCCCCCATGACCACGTCCTGATCCAGATCCATCACAAGCTAGACGAACGATGTTCTCGATGGGCCACTTCTGCGACGACGGTCGAGTTCTATGAGAACGGGCTCGCCTCATGTGCCGGACCTCTGAAGCATGATGGCCTCCGGCCGCATTACGTGCGCCTACCACGAGCAGTTGGACTTCATGCAGATGGACTGCATGGTGCAAGTACTCAGCCTCATGCTTAAGATGATGGTCTAGACTCTAGAACCAGTCAAGATGATTCAGGAGGAGAAGGGTGAAAGAAGACGGGGGTGGCGTAGAATGATATTTTCTTGGCAGGGTGAGAGGTTGCTTATGTGATTGTGATGTTCCTGGCTGAGTATTAAGGTACGCTCTCATCCAGCCTCCCCAGGTCTCCCTAATCTTGTCGGTCTCCAACATAGCTTTGAATATAGGTCTATTTTTAGTTTCTAGCTGGTGGCAGCTCTATCATCTTCTAGCCTAGCTATCACCTCATGTTAGTTTTGTTATACTAGCTACCATCTACATCTCATATGCATCCATGCATAGATTAATGTGTGCTTTTAGATTTGTTAAACTAGCTACCATCTACATCTCATGCCTCCATAGGTTGATGTGTGTTCTCAGATTTGGGTATTGCCAATTATACTGATTTTTGCATAAACATGCATGCATATGGAAGATGATGACAGAATGCGTGAGTGTTTACAATATTAGCTGCAATGCAGAGTTATAGATGCGCACGGATGCATCCGTGTCCGTTACCGTGCGCACGAGGAATAGTAAATCAACATGATCATTACTACATGTGTTTCCAAATATAAGAAATTTTGGCAATTTAAATTGAAATGCCAAAACATCATATACTTCATGAACAGAGGGTGTGTTAAATAAACCAGAAATTAGTTTATTTCCAACCGTGTGGACGGTCGCGGATGCACCCATCTTTGTTCCTAAGTTAGGCGTTCTGATCCCAGGATATTTGAGAACCTGAAATCATATATGAAAATTACAAGAAAAATGTAAAACATACCACATATATATATTCTCTCATGGTTGAAACTTTATCAAAACTAAATATTAGTTCTTTTCGCTATTGTTTTCGGTATTAATAATTGAATAGCTTTCCACTTTATGTGCCAAAATTAAAATTGATTAGGCTTTGTTTGACACAACAGACCAGGCTTTGTTACATTCAAATTTACTTCTCTTTATGCATCGAGACATATTTTCTTTAGGTAAAGTTATACATCCTACTATTAGATACTCTTTTGAATGTGTTTTGACTGTTGTGCATACTCATTGCTGACATCTTACCTTTTAGGTCTAAGACAAAATTATCTGACCGATATTCACTCTATGTCTCTGGTGATTTACATGATAAATATTATGATAGTTATTCCATTGTAAGTTAGATAATAATAAAAGGTGTAGCAACAAATGAAATGAAATAACAGTTGATCTTGCAGCTCACACAAAGAAACAATATAACAATATGCAACCATTCTAGCCGCGCAAATGCGCGGGTGACTCTGCTAGTTATCTTCTAAGATTGATGTTGCTATGACTTTGCTATGCTTAATGCTTGTCACTAGGGCCCGAGTGCCATGATTTCAGATCTGAATCTATTATGTTTTCATGAATATATATGAGTTCATGATCCTATCTTGCAAGTCAATAGTCACCTACTATGTGTTATGATGCGGCAACCCCGAAGTGACAATAATCGGGACCACTCCCGGTGATGACCGTAGTTTGAGGAGTTCATGTATTCGCTAAGTGTTAATGCTTTGGTCTGGTACTCTATTAAAAGGAGGCTTTAATATCCCTTAGTTTCCAATAGCACCCCGCTGCCACGGGAGGGTACAACAAAAGACGTCATGCAAGTTCTTTTCCATAAGCACGTATGACTATATTCGGAATGCATATATGTGTCACCCTATGTTATAACTTTTGCATGAGGAATCGCATCCGACATAATTATCCATCATTGATCCATTGCCTACGAGCTTTTCACATATTGTTCTTTGCCTAGTTACTTTTCCGTTGCCACTGTTACAATTGCTACAAAACTGCTACTTTTACTTTTGCCACCATTACTCTTACTTCCATACTACTTTGCTACTAAATACTTTGTTGCAGATATTAAGTCTTTCAGGTGTGGTTGAATTGACAACTCAGCTGCTAATACTTGAGAATATTCTTTGGCTCTCCTTGTGTTGAATCAATAAATTTGGGTTGAATACTCTACCCTCAAAAACTGTTGCGATCACCTATACTTGTGGGTTATCACTCACCCCCCTCAATTTTCGCATCAATGCACCGTAATTTTACGTTCCTTAAATTTTGTCTTATTTCAAACGTAAAAAGAGAATGTAAGAGAATATATAATCGCCGTAAAAAATATTTTATGTTACGCAAAATTACAAAGTAAAACATAGTGTAAAATATACATAAAATGCTATTTTTCTTGTCTTATGACCTATATATTTGTTTTCTTATGTCAAATTTTACATAGTGAATCACTATGAATGTAACTATTTGTATTTCAAATATAATTTATTTATGAAACGATCATATGATTATCTCGGGTGAAGAAAGATTAGCTCGGGTGAAGAATAACTTATTCTGCACCCTGGGTGATGAATATATATCCAGGGTGCAGAATAAGTTATTCTTCACCCGAGGTAATTTTACGATCGTTTCATAAATAAATTATGTTTAAAATAAAAATAGTTACATTCAACTTGATTCACTACGTAAAATTTGGCGTAAAAAAACAAAAATATAGGTCATAAGATCAGAAAAAATGCATTTTATGTATTTTTTATAATATATTTTTACGTTTGTAATTTTACGTAACATAAAATATTTTTTACGGCGACTACATATTTTCTTACGATCTATTTTTAGTATAAAATAAGACAAAATTTACGGAACGTAAAATTACAGTGCATTGCTATTAAAATAGAGAGGGGTGAAGAATAACTATTCCTCACCCAGGGTGACAAATAGTCAATCCCTATATATATATATATATATATATATATATATATATATATATATATATATATATATATATATATATATATATATATATATATATATATATATATATATATAGTGAAGAGTAACTATATATAGTGAAGAATAACCCAGGGTGACGAATAATCAATCCCTATATATTTATTCTTCACCCCTCCCCCCCCTATTTGAACATTAATGCACCATAATTTTATGTTTCATAAATTTTGTCTTATTTCAGACGTAAAAAGAGAACGTAAGAAAATATATATTTGCCATAAAAATATTTTATGTTATGTAAAATTACAGACGTAAAAATATAGTGTAATATATACGTAAAATGTGATTTTTTGGTCTTATGACCTATATTTTTCTTTTCTCGTGTCAAATTTTATATTGTGAATCAATATGAATTTAACTATTTTTATTCCAAATGTAATTTATTTGTGAAATGATAATAAAATTACCTAAGGTGAAGAATAACTTATTCTGCCCCCTGAGTGATGAATAGAATCGATATATATATACATTATCTTAGCCGTGTGTGGTGCCCCCCTCCATAGTTTACGCTTCCAATCATAACTTCATGGTGCTTAGGCGAAGCCCTACGGAGATCACTTCACCGTCACCGTCACCACGCTGTCGTGCTGATGGAACTCATCCACTACCTCGACATCTTGTTGGATGCTACCTCTTGTGCTTGCGTTGGTTTTCCCTTGAAGAGGAAAGGGTGATGCAGCAAAGTAGCGTAAGTATTTCCCTCAGTTTTGAGAACCAAGGTATCAATCCAGTAGGAGACACTACAAAAAAAATACACTTCCGTGATGATACGTGTTTGTCACAGTAGGTCGCGTTTTTTGTCATGCATGTACATCCATGATGATTTTATGACAGAATCAAGATAGTCATACCTGTGCTATCGTAGAAGTGTTCCATGACATTACCAAAATTATCATCACGGAAGTGTCCACTTCCATGACGATAAATCGCGCGTCACAGAAGTGCTTTCGTCAAGGGTGACCGACACGTCGCATCCACCGTAATGGAACGTCGTTAAGCTATCGGGTCTGGTTTTGGATCCGATAACCCGTTAACAGCCCGGACCAATGGGGATTTTCCACGTGTAGAATCATCATTGGCCGGAGGAAACACGTGTTGCCTCACCGTTGGGACAGATGTCATCCACTCATTGGACAGGAGGCGCTTATGATAGGTCGACATGTGGCACGGCCCAACAGTGGCCCCGGTGAAAAAGGTCGGCCCAGTAAAAATTAGCAGGCCGGCCCATATAAGGCCTAGTTGTGTCAGGTCCATTTAAGCCCACGGCCCATACGATATGTGCCAATTCGGCCCGTCAACGGCCCGTTAAAGATTTGACACCATTGCAGCCCATCGTCAGTTCGAGCCCGTTAACAACCCGCTATATATTTGGGCTCAATATCGGCCCGATGAGATTTCGGCCTGTTAACGGCCCATTCAATGTACGGGCCAATTTTCAGGATGTACATCTTTCGGCCTTTTAGCGACCCATTTAAATGTTGGGCTAATTTCCGGCCCAGTGTGTCCTTCAGCCTGTTGACGGCCCATAAATCAGTTGGGCCATTTGTAGTCGGACCCGAGTTTCGGCCTTTTAGCGACCCATTTAAGTGTTGGGCCAATTTCCGGCCCGGTGTCTCTTTCAGCCTGTTGACGGCCCATAAATCAGTTGGGCCATTTGTAGTCGGACCTGAGTTTTGGCCTTTTAGCGACCCATTTAATTGTTGGGCCAATTCCCGGCCCTGTGTGCCTTTTGGCCTGTTAACGGACCATAAATGAGTTGGGCCATTTGTAGTCGGACCTGATTTTTGGCCTTTTAACGGCCCATGCCCTTCATGGTCCAATACCAGCCCGGTTTCTCTTTCGGCCTGCTAAAGGCCCACAACACAGTTGGGCCATTTACAATACGACCTGACTTTCGGCCTCTTAGCGGCCCATGCTCTTCATGGTCCAGTACAAGCCCGCTGTCTCCTTCGGCCTGCTAAAGGCCCACAGTATAGTTGGGCCATATGTAGCCCGAACTTAGTAACGTCCTGTTAATGGCCCGTGAAATCAATTGGGCCCATCTGTTGCCCGCTTCGATGTCGGCCTGTTAACGACCTGGTAGGTAATAGGGCCGACCATTAACTTTCGGCCTAGTAATGGCCCATTAACTTAATGGGCCCACTAAAGTTCGCACATGTCTTTAGGCCAAATTAGATAATTTGAGCCCATTATGATGAGCAATTATGCACAGGACCAAAACCGATCAAGCAAAGGTACGGCATACAGGGAAAAACAGTGCACTTCCAACATATATTACAGGAAATTACATCCACTGGGTAATCAAAGATTGATGTCAGTGCAAATAAATTAACAGAACCTAACAATCTACAACATCACAATCTGCAACCTCAGCACGGATGACGCCCATAAGCATGTGGGCAAGTTCTTGCTGCTTTGCTACACTGTCTCTGAAAACATTGATCAGTTGTTGTGTCCCACGACTCTGCACCTCTGATTCCTCCACCATTTCCATCATTGCTTCAGCCATTAATTGGTTCACAAACATACATTTTGTCTGTTGCATTCGAGACAGAGGATACTGAACAGATTCAGATGGCGATTTTGGCAGGCATGTATTATTGATAGTGGAGAGTGTCTCGACCATTGCATCATAACATAAATTAGGAGGGGAACCAAATAGATTAATCATGAGTTATTGGCCTATTACCTGGCCTAGATTTATTGGAAAGAAACAATGGGGTTGCCTTGATGTTTTCAGAGTTAGTCGTCTTATCTTCAATAGCCTGCACCAAATTAACACACTAGCACTGTTATCATTGGCCAGGTCAGATAATAGGAAAGCAACATTGACACAACGAACGTTTGGGCAACTAGCCTACAACAAATTAACACAATATGGCACAGCTATCATCAGCCAGGTAAGGTAATACAAAAGCAACACTGACACAATGAATGAATGGGCAACCAGAGCAGCACTACAATTCAGTAATGTGCATGATATGAGATAGTACACTCATGCAGCTCAGTATGCAAAACTACCAGGCAATTTTCTTTACAAAAATCAACATTGGTGCCTTTAACATTTTGCTACAACTAATTTTAGATCAGATAAAGGTTGGATTCACGCCGATTAACAAAATACATGCTGATGTAAAAATATAGGGATATACAACAGGTACTTACATCATCATTGAAGCATAGAGAATTCCCGCAAGATATTTCCTCGAATACAATCCCAATGAAGGAAGTCTTCTATCATTTAACCTTATTTTCTAAAAGAGAGATGGGTAAGAAACATGTAGAAAATATGATCAGAATGCTATAAAATTTCATGATGTGAGGATACGCACACGCTTCTTAGAATGGAGTTGACATTCTTTTAATGGACTGGAGCGGACTAGTTCTTTGGCCACTGGAATCTGCTTATTATCAGTGAGAGTTGGGTTTCTCTGTGCTGGAGCAGTATCTATGAAAAATGGAGTTGGTTTATTATCTCCTGGCGTTTGGATCTTTTGCAAAGACCTGGTTTGTAACCCTTTAGATTCTAACATAGCCATCTTCCCCTTGCATGCCTGATATAGAAGAATGGTGCTTCAATTATAAAACATGCTACAGCAGAGATGGAATAGGTACTGAAGAATAGAAAGACATGACATATTGACATGTATTCCCTCCATCCGGAAATAAATGGATGGGTCTAGGCGTATTTCAGTTCTAGATACATCCAGTTTTATCCATTTCTGCGACATGTAATCCAGATGGAGGGATTATGATGTAAGAGCTAGGGATACGATAGGACAACACAGTAAAAAAAACTGAAAACCCACTGCAGAACCAAAGTATTCAAACCCACTGATATGAGATAGTACACTCATGCAGCTCAGGATGCAAAACTACCAGGCAGTTTTCCTTACAAAAATCAACATTGTGGCCTTTAATCATACATTTTGCTACAACTAAATTTAGATCAGATAAAGGTTGGATTCACGTCGATTAACAAAATACATGCTGATGTAAAAATATAGTGATATACAACAAGTACTTACATCTGCATTGGAGCACAGAGAATTCCTGCAAGAATCTTTCCTCACAGACGATACCAGTGCAGAAATTCTTCTATCTGTTAAGCTTATTTTCTAAAAGAGATATGGGTAAGAAACATGTAGAAAATATGATCAGCATGCTATAAAATTTCATGATGCAAGGATACGCACACGCTTCTTAGAATGGAGTTGACATATTTTTGCTGGACTGGAGCGGACTAGTTCTTTGGCCACTGGAATCTGCTTATTATCAGTAGGAGTTGGATTTCTCTATGCTGGAGCAGTATCTATAAAAACTGGAGTTGGTTTATTATCTCCTGGCGTTTGGATCTTTTGCAAAGGCCTTGTCTGTAACCCTTCAGATTCTAACATAGTCGTCTTCCCCTTGCATGCCTTGTATAGAAGAATGGTGCTTTAATTATAAAACATGCTATAGTAGAGAGATGGAATAGGTACTGAAGAATAGAAAGGCATGACATATTCACATGTATTCCCACCATCCGGAAAAAATGGATGGGTCTAGGCGTATTTCAGTTCTAGATACATCCTTTTTATCCATTTCGGCAACATGTAATCCGGACGGAGGGAGTATGGTGTAAGAGCTAGGGATACGACAGGACAACACAGTAAAAAAAACACTAGTTGAATGTAAAACTCTATGCTAGCGGAATACATACAGAAAAACTAAGGCAACATACACGTGTATGATTGGGAAACTAAGATGGCATAGCAATAGAGCACTAGAGCAGCACTTCAATGTAAAAAACATGGTATGGTAGACAGATGAATTACATACTGATGAATAACAATGCATAAGATATTCAGAAGCATGATGTCCAAATTAAGCAGATGGCATTGCGATAGAGTAGAATGACAGTACTTGAATTTGAAAACATGTTATCATGAATGGAATAGGTACTAAAAAACAGGAAGGCATGGCATATTTACATGCATGATTAGCATGCTAAGCACATGTCATTGCAACAGAGTAGATACACTCCAGGACATTATATGCATGTTGTACCCATATCACAGGCCAAGTTAGAGCAAGGACCTTGTGGGGTGAAGAGGATTCATCATCTTTCTGCAAGTCTTCTGAAGAACTGCCTTTACATGTTCCATCATATTGGGTATTATTGGCATCAAGTTTATTGGCCTTTACATTGCTCCGTGAGGTTCTTGTGGATATATCAGTGTGTGCAATTATATCTGACATGCATGGAAGACAACTAGTAGTTATATTTATGTAATGAGTGCCTGTAGGAGACGACATAAATACTAGGAATCGGGTTAACTAGCAGCAACAGGTCTCAAAAACTAAAGGGAGAACACAGATGAAAGCTATAGAATATGTATCGTTTGTACTCAAGATTAACTAGATGACACACAAAAGTATTAAGGAACAACATAGGTAATACTAGAAGTGATATAATACTATAATCACCAGCCTGTGGGATAGCAATTGCTGATGGATGATAACTATGGAACAATGTTACCTAAAGAACAATTGTCTTAGCTGAACTATGGAACAGCGTTAACTCCTGAACAAGAGCCGTAAGAGATCAACATGAATATAAAGTGAAATGCGATAATCTATTTTCCATGCTTAGATGAATAACAAATCCATAAATGTTGCACACAAGTAAGATGAGGGTACAACCTATCTGGCCACCATCCATAGGACCGAGCATCATGTGCTGACTTGTCGATGGCCCTACAGTTGTTGTGTTGTCCATGTCGGGTATGCGCATTCAATGCAGGGAACTGTTGAGTGGGGACTATAGCTCCCTTCTGGTGTATGCTTCCCTTGTTGGAGCAGCTGCAGTGAGTCGGAAGACGGTGTGGCTGAAGATGCAGATAGCGCATAATGTTAGGAACGACATATCTCTTTGATCTGAAGAAATACACTAAAAGATCAACAACAAGGTACGAGAGTGGTCACTCGTCTGTTGACTGAAGACTAAATTGGGGTCACCCGATTTTATTTTATTTTGGTACCGTCCGATCTACGCCGGATGGCTTGATGGCCGTCTTGTGCCTCCCAGTTGACACTGTTGGGAATCTTCCCCGAAGAGCCAGCGACCAACGGCAGAGCAGCCTGCCTCCGCCGTCCGTGGCCCCGGCCAAAACCCCGCTCCCTGCCCCACCGCACTGCCATAGTTGTGCCGCCCCCGGGCCAATCCACAAAGACTCCTTGTCATCCAGATCCGGCGGCGGCAGTACCTTCAACCCACGCAACTCTAAGATAGCCATCTAAGCGCTGCTTCCGCGGCGAACTTGCGGCCCCGCACCCTTGCGTTAGACACCAGCCAACCGGCAGCCTAGGAGCTCCGCCGCCTCGAGGGGTGCTGCTTCCCATTGGGAATCGGTTGGCCCAGAATAAAAATTCAGAGAACTGACGCCTACATAAAGTTATTTGAGATGAGGGTGCGACCTATCTGGCGGCATGGTTAAGTAGGTAGGTCCAGCTGCCAAGTCGGTGAGGCTGGCGCGATTGCGGTGGCGATCGGCGGTAGGGAGACAACGATGTCGCGGCGGTCGACGGCTATGGGGAAGCAGCGCCAGGACTCTGGACGGATCCGAAGTTGGAGCCGCTCCGGTGCCGTGAACAACGGCGGGGGCGAATCGGCTCCGGTACGGTTCACACGGCCATCGTCGAGGCAGCTCCAGCAGCACGGAGTAAGAGGCACATGGCCCAGTGCACGACGGCAAATGGACAGCGTCTCCGGCATTAGGGAGGAGGGCAGTTGTGAAATTGGTGCGGTGGGGGCGCCATGGAGGAGGGGCTGAGGTTTCGCGGCTCGGGAGAAGGGAGCTTCCGGGGAGAAGGTGATTTGGCGACCACGAGGTATGAATGGGGGGTGGGAATTGGGAGGGGAGTGGAACCATGTCTTATGGACGCATTTGTCTGAAATGTGAGGGGGGGTTACAGTTCTACCCCTGCCTTTAGGCTTCTCGGCTTGTGTCTGTGTACTGAGGGTCGGGGATAGTAGAGTAACTTTGCTTCTCCCCAAATAGTGGGCGGGAGCGATTTCGGGCGAGGAGGGCGTGTTTTGAAATATAGCGGCGAGCGGTTTCGGGCGAGGAGAGCGTGTTTTGAAATAGTGGGCGCGAGCTATTTCGGGCGAGGAGAGCGCGCTTTTCCGACCATGGTTTATGAATTATTCGGCACATGTCATTTCGGCCGAGGAGAAGGCGCGCTTGGATGAAGTTACGAACCTACCCTCGATGTACAACGGGCCAATTGATGCGTGTCCCACATAGGACGGTAATTTCGCGTCTCCCACTTATTTGCTCTAGCGAATTCCACCGAGCAGAGGATGTTTAACGGTTCGTTCAAATTTTGGGAGAACGAGCATCCACGTCTACCCTACCAAGTCGATTCAAATCAAATTTTGAAATATTAGCTTGCCACTTCTTTTTTAGATGGAGAGATGATGCTCGGGAGTAATGTGTTTTTACATGCTCGTTGCTAGCGATTTACTATATGACAAATAGTTGACCCACTCAAAAACGCGAATCAAACCCAAAATGAAATATCTCGATCAATGAAATAGCTCGTCCACTAGGTCAAATTAGTGAACTAAATCCAAAATTGAACACCTCAATCGAGTAGCATGTTGTACAGTATTATAGTACTCCATGAACACGTTGAAAGTCAAATTAATGAACTTGTTTGATATACGCATATATCCGTTCATGTGTGGATTGCAGACAACATGGTCTCCAATTTAAATATTTGAATGCAAGTTTATATCGAAACATGGTTTATATCAGTCTTTGATGCATAAAACGCGACCTCCCCCTCTCCTGGACTCCTGCTCTCTCTCTCTCTCTCTCTCTCTCTCTCTCTCTCTCTCTCTCTCTCTCTCTCGCCGACAATCTTCAATTCTGTCGCACGCATCGAACACACAAACCTTGTTGGTCCCTCTCCCTTTCTCTCCATCTCCCTCTCTCTCTCTCTCTCTCTCTCTCTCTTTGTGTGTGTGTGTGTGGGGGGGTCTTTCTAGTTCGCATGCATATATACTCCATCTATTGGTCTCTCTCGCACACTATGTATGATACTCTAGTCCAAGCTAGATATCATGGGTGCACTCATCGTACGAACACAAATTCCTTGGCTCGTTGCCCGTAACTCTCTCACACACCACTCTGTCATCTCGGAGCTCTTCCCCTCTCTCTCAAACTCTCCATCTACCTGGGTCACACATACACATGCATATCTCACTCGCACTCGATAGGCCCATCTAAAAATCTATCTATCTCCCTCGTTCTCTCTCCATCTCACACGCACACACACACAATCTCATGCCTAGCTAGCCAAGTATGATGGTCTCTCACTCAATTGTAGGCACACGCAGTCCCCCCTATATGTATATGACTAGCTAATCTTAGTCTCCATCACAAACATGTGCATGGTCTATCTCGATTTCTCTCGGGGCATCTTTCTATCGCGCACGCACCTCCCTCGATCTCCCACCCATATAGTCCCCTCACGATCTCGAGGGGATCTCTCTATCACAAACACACCCTCTCTGCCTCCCCATGCGTCCATGTTCTCCATGTGTCCCTCTCGACCTTTGTTCCTTGTTGGCCAGACCTCTATTGGACATGTGCTATAGGGGTGTCTCTCTCCGTTGCAAACAATCACACACTAGCTATCTTCGTGTATCTCCTTGCCTCGCTTTTCGGAGATGCATGCGTGATATGTTCATTTAAGAAACGAAAAAACACACTCTCTCTCTAATTTATCGTTTGTTGTCACTTTCTATTTCACACACATACTCTTTTTGCACACTTACTCATTCTCCTTCACACGCACTTGATCTGTCTCGACTTAGGCACTCTCCTCGGTCCATAGCATATAGATTCATTGAAAAGTCAAACATCACAAAGTTTGACCATGTACGTGGAGAAAAACAACTACATCTAGAACGGCAAACATGTACCATTAGATTCACCATGAGATGTAGTTTTGTATGATGTATCTTTGGTATTGTAGATATAAATAAAATTTGCGTAAACCTGATCAATGTTTCCAAAGTTTGACATCTAAAAAATTTACATGCACTGCATTATCGAGCGGATGGAATATCTCTTTCCCCCTCTCAGCTATCTGACGCACCACTCAGCCTTATCGGGGCTCCTCAATATCTCTCAAACTTTATATCTCCCTGGTTCACACATACACATGTCTCGCTCACGCTATACATATAGACCCATCCAACACTCTCCGCCCTTGTTCTCTCTCCATGTGACACGCACCCCCCTAAGTACCATAATCCCTCACTCCATCATAGGCGCAAGCACTCCCCCCCCCTAAGTATGATTATCTCTCACTAGCCATCAGGAACACACGTATTGTCTCCTTCCATCCATACGTCTATCTCGATATCTCTCAGGGCATCTTCTATCGCGCACACACCTTGTCACTCGATCTCCCACCCATGTAGTCCCGTCCCGATCTCCAGGGGATCTCTCTATGACAAACATACACTCTCTCCTCCTCATGTCTGCATTTTCTCCGTACATCTCTCTTGACCTCTCTCCCTTGTTTGTCAGACCCCTCTTGGCCACGTGCTAGGGGTCTTGCTCTCTCGGTTGCAAACAACCACACACTATCTCCTCACCTTGCTTCCGTTGTCGAAGATGCATGTGTGATATGTTTGCATAAGACACACACGCTTTTTCTCTACTTTTATCGTGTGTTGTCCATGTCTCTTTCACACACGCACACACACTTTTTTCACTCACTCTTTCTATTTATCTCTCTCTCTCTCTAGTTAGGGACTCTGTCACGTCCATAATCATATGGATGTTTTGAAAAGTCAAACCTCAGAAAAGTTTGACCAGGTATATGTGGAGAAAAACATTTACATCTGGAACGATCATTAGATTCATTACAACATGTACTTCATACTATCATTTATCTTTGGTATTGTAGATATAAGTAATTTCTTTATAAACTTGGTCAAAGTTTCAAAAGTTAGGCTTTAAAAAAATGTTGGAACTACATTATCGAATGGAGGGAGTAGCTCTTTCTCTCTCTCTGCTATCTCTCACGGGCCTCCCCTCTCACTCGAACTCTCTATACCGACAGATTATACACTCACTGTGTCAGCGTATAGCTCCGTATATTGTTTAGCTGACCGGTCAACCAGTCCACTTGCTGCCTTGTCAGCTCGTGTTCTGTATCTTCGTGTGCTGGCCCATGTGTGGCAGTGGGTGAAAATAAGTAAACTAGAGGCCCATCTGACACACGGTGAAGTAAACAAAGTTGAAACCACTCGGGGTAGCACCCTGCACGCTAGTAAATTGAGGGCGTATTGAGGACACACTTCTTGCGTGTGAAGGACGCACTCGCTCACAATTCACCACTGCGCGGCGGCATGCACAGAAGGACGCACTCGCGCACACCCAGCACACAACACACACCAGCACACGTGTACACCGGCGTCGCCGCCGGTTGAGATTGACGGCGAGGCAGCCAACAAGCGGAGACGGCTCGAGCCAAAACCGCATCCGGCAAGCCTGGACTTCATCTGCAGCCTCCCCGATGACATGCTGCTCGTCATCATCGGCCTCCTCCCCACCAAATCCGCCGTGTGGACCGCCCTGCTCTCCCGGTGGTGGCGCCCCCTCTGGCGCCGCGTCCCCCTCAACCTCACCGTCGACAGCTGCCTCTGCAACGGGGATTGCAAACGCATGGCCGCAATCTCCAAGATCATTTCATCGCACCCTGGGCCAGCCAGACGCCTTGACATCCGCATGTTCAGTACCAACTGCAAGGTCCAACCCAAGTTCGACGAGTTGTTATTATCCCCTGCCCTAGATCAGCTCGAGGAAGCTGGACGATGTCGCTCTCTGCCGCCATCCGCGCTCCGCCTCACGCCAACGCTGCGCCGCGGCAGCTTCAGCTCCTGCTATCTTCCCCAGATTAATGCGGCGCCCGCCCTTCTTCTCCCTCAACTCAAGCAGCTCGACCTCTTCGATGTCGTCATCTCGAAGAAGGCTATGGAGCACCTGCTCTACAGCTGTACTGCGCTCGAGTACCTTCATCTTGGGCAGATCCATGGGTTCATTAGCCTCCACATCGCCTCGACGAACCTCCGATGGATTTATGTGTCTTGCTGGCCCCGCAACAAGACATCAATTGGGAAGAGATCATTCCAGCTGTTCCACATTATGGTCATTGAGAATGCGCCTTTCCTTGAGAGATTCCTTGTATCGGGTCTAGAAGGTCCAACAAAAATTAGGGTCAGTGACGCGCCGAAATTGATGGCGTTGGTGTACTCGTCTGCCAAATTCTCCGAACTCTTTATTGGATCTGTAATCGTTCAGGTACAACACTCATCTTCTTCTCCGTCTTCTTTAAATTCACATTTTTAAATTTCTTCTTGATGTATTTATGACCGTCTTCCAGAAAATGATTCCCACAAGCTTGACCCAGTCTATGCGCACAGTGAAGATCCTGGCAATAAAATCTATCGGCCCCAATCTGGATCAAGTTGTTGGATTCCTTACATGCTTTTCGTGCACGGAGAAGCTACTCATCGAGGTGAACCTTCTTTCCTATTACTAAACGGTAATCACGACGTAGCACAATTTTTTCGTAATTTTCCCAAATTACGATGACAAGTGTAGTGTTCAAAACTGCAGCTACGCACTGCGCCGAAAGAAATGTTTTTAGTATTTTTTCTCACGTGATCACCTGCATCGTTTTTATGTTGTACTACTATAGTAGCCTAGGCAAGTCATAGTGGAAAGTAACTTAGACTACTCCAATAACTCTATGGTTACCCTAAGAGCAAGTACTACCTCCGTCCTGGTTTACCCTAAGAGCAAGTACTACCTCCGTCCTGGTTTACTCTTCCTATTTTGTAGTATCAAAATTTGACCATAAATTTAACTGACAAAATGTTAATGCATGTCACTAAGAACTATATCGTTGGATTCGTATTTGAACATAATTCCAAATGGTGTAATTTTTAGTGACATGCATTGGCATTTTCTTAGGTAAATCTATGGTCAAAATTTTATACTAAATACGAGGTAGTACTCCCTTCGTCCCAAAATTCTTGTCTTACATTTGTTTAGATACAGATGTATCTAACACTAAAATGTAACTAGATACATCAGTATTTAGACAAATTTAAGACAAGAATTTTGCGACGGAGGGAGTACAGAAGTGGGCTATGTAGGCCAAAACACGTGCCAAATTCACTTGTGATGCATTTAGCATCGATGCCCCTCCATTGCTCACCTGGTGCCCCAATCTGGATCACCTACTTTGCTCCGGTGCCAAATTAACTCACGCAAGGAAAAACACTTGTGTGGGAGAGAGAGAGGACTGAGGCAATAAAAAAACACTTGTTTGGGAAAGTGAGAGGCTGGTGTAGTTGGTTTGATTGATTTGTTATACATGTGGGTCTGTGTGCACAGCGGTGCCAACTCTCTCACATCGCGAGAGCGGTGCCAAAATCTTTTGATTTGACATCGATGCATATTATGTGGCATACTTTTGTGAAATATGGCATCAGCCACACAGTGGAAGGGAACAAATGCCCAAGCTCTTCACGTGTTCCTAGGTAAATGAGAGGAAACAAAAAGATAAAGAGAGAGAGAGAGAGAGAGTGAAAAAATATCACTAGCCAGCCAACCCTACCGTATGAGCGAATGATATTGGTACCTCTTGATGACACGGCAATCTTATACAGCCAGCTGCTCTAATATGTTCTCTTCTTTTGCAGATAAAAAAAGACCCGAAAGTGAAAAATGTGCTGCACTATAATAATCTCATCGAATGCCTTGATCTCCATCTTACATAAATTGATTTGATCGACTACCGAGGCAGCACATCTGAGATTAAATTGGCCAGGTTTTTTGTTCTGGAGGCAAGTGTGCTCAAGGTAATGAGGTTTGGCATTCTCTGGCGCAACAATGAATTGCGTGCTGATCACCGCAACCGTCTAAGCCTAAATGACAAAGTCTCCGCAGAAGCTGAATTTGTTTTTGAAACATCAAGTGGCCGGAGACTCGAAAACTGATTAGCCCATTAGTGACTTGTCAGGGCGGTGGATTTTAGTTTGTACGATAATGCTACATCCACCTAAAGTAACAAAAGTTCTTCCGTAAACTTCCTAGTAATTCCCTCTTCGTAGGTGCAGCATGACTCCTAACATTTGTAATATCAGTTTGAAACTTGTAATATTGCCGTGTCCTATTCCTGCGTTATCAAAATCCCGCGAATCAAACAGGTCCTGAGTTGGTGATGATGTTGTGCCTCCCATCTTTCACCAATAGCCGTCGGATCTAGATCTGACGCATACAAACCAAACTTCTCCATTTTTGCAAAAAGATGCCCGCACTTGTTCCCTATTTACAAACAACTCCTTGTCTCTCACAATTAGCCTTATTTCCTCCCCACCACATCTAGAAGGCCATGGAAAAATGTGGCGCGATGGCCGCTGCCGGCGCCGTCCACCCCCAATCGTGGTGTTCCGTGCAATGCACGGGCATCTACGCATGAGAAATTATGTCGAACAGGGCTAGTTGTAAGCAGGCTAGCTCTATAGCCATGATGATAGTGACTGCAGGCGGTGAGGCTGACTATGGTATGCCGAACACGACGCCTATACTTAGGTGTCATCTCTGGCGCAGGGTCTTGTCACTTCACTGTGAGGAGCAGCACGTAATAATTTGACCAACGGGTAGTACAGTGCTAGTACTACATTGGTAGTACTACTAGTAGTACTAGTAGCACCACCGTCAGGATTTAGGAGTACTACCACTTCCATCTGGATTTTAGTATTGGACTAGCAATATCTAGTAATGCATGTCACAAAAAATGTACTGCTCCCTCTGTAAATAAATACATGGTGTATTGTTTTATTCCTATCGGCGAGAGAACTTAATGTCTTTTTGCTAATTAATAGGATTACATGTAATGAACTAAACACTGCATGTCATGTTTGGTAGTCTCAAGTCATTGAAAGCATGCAAGGCCCACATCTCTCATTGGTTGATATGTCACGAAATAAGAAACAAGGAGGGAGTTAATGTACCGTGCCTAAGTGTTTTGGTATTATTTGGTTTTCGTAAGGTGACTTACAGAACATTTTCGTTTACATGCATTAACATTTTATTAGTTAAATCAAAGGTCAAAACTTGGCGCAAATGCAAAGGGGACCAATAAACCAGTAAACATCAAACTTCTCTCGTTTGGCCCCAACTAGAGGTCCGGTGAGATGACTATACTTCACTGGCATGGAGGGGGACGCATTTTCATTGACTAACTGCAACTGCCTTTGGGTGAATGACACGTGGGCCCAACGGGTGGCTGGCCGACCTATCATACAGCCAAAGGCAGGTGCAGTAGAGGGCCGAGGAGTAAATGGCCAACACGCACGTGAATTCAACGCAGTCTGCACTTCTCATATAAAGGCTCCCCGCCAGTCCAATCTACTTCCTCCATCTAGGTGAGTAAGTCATCTTAGGTTGTGCACCATGACCAAGAAGGAGGGGAAAATGAGAGAACTTAATGTTTATTTGCTAATTAATAGCATTGCATGCAATGAACTGACCACTCCATGTCGTGTTTGGTAGTCTCAAGTCATTAAAAGCATGCACACCCCAAATCTCTTATTAGTTGATATGTCAAGAAACAAGAAACGAGGTAGAAGTTAATGCACCGCGCCTAAGTGTTTTGGGATTATTTGGTTTACGCAAGATGACTTACACACCTAGATGGAGGGAGTAGTACGAAATCCTACGCACCTATGCACGCTAACCAAGGGCAAGAGTGATCACTCGAATCGCAAGATCAGTTGACTGGAAGCTAAGCTAGACCCATGGAGGCGATGAGCGCGAGCATCAGCCGGCTGTGCCAGATGGTCCACGACGCCGGCCTGATGTCTACTACGCAACCTTCTTCTTGTAGACGTTGTTGGGCCTCCTAGTGTAGAGGTTTGTAGGACAGTAGCAAATTTCCCTCAAGTGGATGACCTAAGGTTTATCAATCCGTGGGAGGCGTAGGTTGAAGATGGTCTCTCTCAAACAACCCTGCAACCAAATAACAAAGAGTCTCTTGTGTCCCCAACACACCCAATACAATGGTAAATTGTATAGGTGCACTAGCTCGGCGAAGAGATGGTGATACAAGTGAATTTTGGATAGTAGATATAGGTTTTTGTAATCTGAAAATATAAAAACAGCAAGGTAACTAATGATAAAAGTGAGCACAAACAGTATTGCAATGCGTTGAAACAAGGCCTAGGGTTGATACTTTCACTAGTGCAAGTTCTCTCAACAATAATAACATAATTGGATCATATAACTATCCCTTAACATGCAACAAACAGTCACTCCAAAGCCACTAATAGCGGAGAACAAACAAAGAGATTATGGTAGAGTACAAAACCACCTCAAAGTTATCCTTTCTGCTCGATCTATTCAAGAGTCCGTAGTAAAATAACATGAAGCTATTCTTTCCGTTCAATCTATCATAGAGTTCATACTAGAATAACACCTTAAGACACAAATCAACCAAAACCCTAATGTCACCTAGATACTCCATTGTCACCTCAAGTATCCGTGGGCATGATTATACGATATGCATCACATAATCTCATATTCATCTATTCAACCAACACAAAAGTACTTCAAAGAGTGCCCCAAAGTTTCTACCGAAGAGTCAAGACGAAAGCGTGTGCCAACCCCTATGCATAGGTTCATGGGCGGAACCCGCAAGTTGATCACCAAAACATACATCAAGTGAATCACGTGATATCCCATTGTCACCACAGATAAGCACGGCAAGACATACATCAAGTGTTCTCAAATCCTTAAAGACTCAATCCGACAAGACAACTTCAACGGGAAAACTAAATCCATTACAAGAGAGTAGAGTGGGAGAAACATCATAAGTTCCAACTATAATAGCAAAGCTCACGATACATCAAGATCGTGCCGAATCAAGAACACGAGAGAGATAGAGAGAGAGAGAGAGATCAAACACATAGCTACTGGTACATACCCTCAGCCCCGAGAGTGAACTACTCCCTCCTCATCATGGAGAGCGCCGGGATGATGACGATGGCCACCGGTGAGGGATCCCCCCTCCGGCAGGGTGCCGGAAATGGGTCCCGAGAGGTTTTTGGTGTCTACAGAGGCTTGCGGCGGCGGAACTCCCGATCTATTCTCGTCCCCGAAGGTTTTAGGGTATATGGACTTATATAGGCAAAAGAAGTCGGTCAGGGGACGCTCGAGGGGCCCATGAGACAGGGGGCGCGCCCAGTAGGGGGGGGGGGCGCCCTCCACCCTCGTGGCCACCTCGAAGCTTCCCTTATGTGCACTCCAAGTCCCCTGGATTTCTTCCGTTCCAAAAATCACGCTCCCGAAGGTTTCATTCCGTTTGGACTCCGTTTGATATTCCTTTTCTTCGAAACACTGAAATAGGCAAGAAAATGCAATATGGGCTGGGCCTCCGGTTAATAGGTTAGTCCCAAAAATAATATAAAAGTGTATAATAAAGCCCGTAAACATCGAAAACAGATAATATAATAGCATGAATTCTTCATAAATTATAGATACGTTGGAGACGTATCAGCATCCCCAAGCTTAATTCCTGCTCGTCCTCGAGTAGGTATATGATAAAAGAAATAATTTATGAAGTGTGAATGCTAGCAGGTGCACAAGTTTGATCAATGATAATTTCAATCACCTTTTCTAGCATCATTATATGTCATAACAGTAGCTCAACTCATAAAACTTTTCATGATCAAGTAACAAGCTATTCACATGTTAAAGCATAGATCGTAAACTTTCTTGAAAACTAACAAACAGTTCTCAGTCATCAAACAATTGCAATTCATCTTATTTTCAGGAAGGGTCTATATATGTAAGAGCTTTGATTTAGCAAATCCCACATACTCAACTATCATATAGTCTTCCATTATTGCTACCACTCAAAGCATATTTTTATAACAAATAGCATTCATCGAACACAGAGAAAGATAGGGGCTTAATGTTTCGCCTCCCAACTTATTTATCATATAGATAATTGTCAACAATAATAATTCATGATCAAATATATTTGAATGGCCATATATGCTTAGATCTTTGTCCACCACATGATGCTTGGCAACTAAAAAGTAGGTTGGAATGAGAAGGAATACTACTGACTCTTGCATAAAAGTAAAAGATAGGCCCTGCGCAGAGGGAAGCAGGGATTTGCAGAGGTGCCAGAGCTAGAAACTAAAATAGAGATGAAAATAATTTTGAGAGGTATGCTTTCATTGTCAACATAACGACCTAGAGTTCCCAATATCTTCCATACTAGATATATTATAGGCAGTTCCCAAACAGAAAGGTAAAGATTTTACTCCCCCTCCACCAACAATCACACTCCACGGCTTGTCCGAAACAACGGGTGCCTTCCAACTATCAACAATCCTGGGGGAGTTTGTTTAAATGATTTGCGAATTTGTTTTTGATCTTTTGATCATAGGACTGGGCATCCCAGTTACCAGCCATTTTCTCATGAATGATAAGCGGAGTCCACTCATCGTGAGAATAACCCACCTAGCATGGAAGATACTGACAACCCCTAGTCGCTACATGAGTGATTCGGGCATACAAAACAGATTATTATTTGAAGGTTTAGAGTTTGGCACATGCAAATTTACTTGGAACGGCAGGTAAATACCGCACATAGGTAGATATGGTGGACACTCATGGAATAAACTTGGTTCTAGGAATTTGGATGCACAAGCAGTATTCCCGCTTAGTACAGATATTTTGGCTAGCAAAGGATTCTAAAAAGCAAGCACCACATGTTAGAGGATCCATAACAATATAACTTCTATACAAATTTGCTCAGGTTTGAAAATAACTAATGGGGCTCACAATCATAGAAGATGTCCAAGATAGTATATTTATATGTGAAATCTCTCTTCCATCAATATTCTTTCATGAATTGTTCAAGTGACCAATACAATGTTTGCTAACCTTCAAAAAATTTACCACCTCTACTTCTTATATGTGAAGGCATTACTCCCCATGGGATAAGCATATGAAACATATATAATTTCAGATTTATTACATTCAACCATTTACTCATAGTATATAAGTGAAGCACACGAGTAAATGACAAACTACTCCAAAAAGATATAAGTGAAGATCAATGAGTAGTTAAATAATTATGTAGCTATGTGAAGACTCTCTCTCATTTAAGAATTTCAGATCTTGGGATATTATTCAAACAGCAAGCAAAACAAAATAAAACGACATTTCAAGGATAGCACTCATCATGTGAAGAAGCAAAAACTTAGGCTCAACCGATACTAACTGATAATTATTGAAGAATATAGGTGGGATGCCTACCGGGGCATCCCCAAGCTTAGATGCTTGAGACTTCTTGAAATATTATCTTGGGGTGCCTTGGGCATCCCCAAGCTTGAGATTTTGTGTCTCCTTAATTCCTCTCATATCACGCTTTCCCTAAATCTCAAAAACTTCATCCACACCAAACTCAACAAGAACTCGTGAGATAAGTTAGTATAAACCAATGCAAAAACCTTATCATTTTCTACTGTAACAAATCACTAAAATTATTATTCAACATTGCATACTAAATACCTCTGCATATTTAATACTCCTATCCTCAAATAGAATCATTAAACAAGCAAACATATGCTAACAATGCAAATATAACAGCAATCTGCCAACACAGTATAGTCTGTAAAGAATGAAAGATTCATCGTACTTCCCTAACTCCAAACATTATGAAATTCTACCACACTGTAGAAAATTTATCAGAGCTTATTATGCAAAAAGTTTCAACATTTTATCATATTCTGGCTTTTCTAGGGAATTTTTGCAATAGCGATAAACTTTCTGTTTTGAAACAGCAACATGTATACTTGCAAAATAAGCATGGTAAAGGCTATCCTTGAAATTTTTATTGAGACTAGAGATGCAAAACATTATTCTAAATAACAGCAAGCAAATACTAACAAAAGAAAATGATGCTCCAAGTAAAACACTTATCATGTGGTGAATAAAAATATAGCTCCAAGTAAAGTTACCGATGAACGAAGACGAAAGAGGGGATGCCATCCGGGGCATCCCCAAGCTTAGGCTCTTGGTTGTCCTTGAATATTACCTTGGGGTGCCTTGGGAATACCCAAGCTTAGGCTCTTGCCACTCCTTATTCCATAGTCCATTGAATCTTTACCCAAAACTTGAAAACTTCACAACACAAAACTTAACAGAAAACTCGTAAGCTCCGATAGTATAAGAAAATAAATCACCACTTAGGTACTGTTGTGAACTCATTCTAAATTCATATTGGTATAATATCTACTGTATTCCAACTTCTCTATGGTTCATACCCTCCAATACTACTCATAGATTCATCAAAATAAGCAGACAACACATAGAAAACAGAATCTGTCAAAAACATAACAGTCTGTAGTAATCTGTATCAAACGTATACTTCTGGAACTCCAACAATTCTGCCAAAATAGGAAGACCCAGATAATTTGATTATTGATCTACTGCGATTGGAATCAATATTTTATCTCTTTCTGGTGATTTTTAACAATTGTTTTCGTGAGCAGAAAGTTTCTGTCTTTTTCAGCAAGATCAAATAAATATCATCCAAGAAGATCCTATAGGTCTTACTTGTCACAAACACTAATTAAAACATAAAACCACATCTAACCAGAGGCTATATGGTTTATTTATTACTAAACAGGAACAAAAAGCAAGGAACAAAAATAAAATTGGGTTGCCTCCCAACAAACGCTTACGTTTAACACCCCTAGCTAGGCATGATGATTTCAACGATGCTCACATAAAAGATAAGAATTGAAACATAAAGAGAGCATCATGAAGAATATGACTAGAACATTTAAGTCTAACCCACTTCCTATGCATAGGGATTTTGTGAGCAAACAACTTATGGGAACAAGAATCAACTTGCATAGGAAGGTAAAACAAGCATAACTTCCAGATTTTAAGCACATAGAGAGGAAACTTGATATTATTGCAATATGTAGAAGCATATGATCCTCTCTCATAATAATTTTCAGTGGCATCATGAATGAATTCAACCATATAACCAGAACATAAAGCATTCTTTTCATGATCTACTAGCATATAATTTTTATTACTCTCCACATAAGCAAATTTATTCTCATCAATAGTAGTGGGAGCAAACTCATCAAAATAACTATCATGTGAAGCATAATCCAATTGAAAATTAAAATCATGATGACAAGTTTCATGGTTATCTTTATTCTTTATAGCATACGTGTCATCATAATAATCATCATAAATAGGAGGCATGCTTTCATCATAATAAATTTTCTCATCAAAACTTGGGGGACAAAAAATATCATCTTCATCAAACATAGCTTCCCCAAGCTTGTGGCTTTGCATATCATTAACATCATGGATATTTAAGGAATTCATACTAAAAACATTGCAATCATGCTCATCATTCAAATATTTAGTGCCAAACATTCTAATGCATTCTTCTTCTAGCACTTTAGCACAATTATCGGAATCCTCACGAAAGACATTAAAAAGATGAAGCATATGAGGCACCCTTAATTCGATTTTTTTGTAATTTTCTTTTATAGACTAAACTAGTGATAAAACAAGAAACTAAAAGATTCGATTGCAAGATCTAAAGATATACCTTCAAGCACTCACCTCCCCGGCAACGGCGCCAGAAAAGAGCTTTGTTGATGGGGTGTGAGTGCCGCTTACCTAGCCTCCCCGGCAACGGCGCCAGAAAAGAGCTTGATGTCTACTACACAACCTTCTTCTTGTAGACGTTGTTGGGCCTCCAAGTGCAGAGGTTTGTAGGACAGTAGAAAATTTCCCTCAAGTGGATGACCTAAGGTTTATCAATCCGTGGGAGGCGTGGGTTGAAGATGGTCTCTCTCAAACAACCCTGCAACCAAATAACAAAGAGTCTCTTGTGTCCCCAACACACCCAATACAGTGGGAAATTGTATAGGTGCACTAGCTCGGCGAAGAGATGGTGATACAAGTGCAATATGGATACTAGATATAGGTTTTTGAAATCTGAAAATATAAAAACAGCAAGGTAACTAAGGATAATAGTGAGCACAAACGGTATTGCAATGCGTTGAAACAAGGCCTAGGGTTGATACTTTCACTAGTGCAAGTTCTCTCAACAACAATAACATAATTGGACCATATAACTATCCCTCAACATGCAACAAAGAGTCACTCCAAAGCCACTAATAGCAGAGAACAAACAAAGATATTATGGTAGGGTACGAAACCACCTCAAAGTTATCCTTTCTGCTCGATCTATTCAAGAGTCCGTAGTAAAATAACACGAAGCTATTCTTTCCATTCAATCTATCATAGAGTTCATACTAGAATAACACCTTAAGACACAAATCAACCAAAACCCTAATGTCACCTAGATACTCCATTGTCACCTCAAGTATCCGTGGGCATGATTATACGATATGCATCACAGAATCTCAGATTCATCTATTCAACCAACACAAAAGTACTTCAAAGAGTGCCCCAAAGTTTCTACCGAAGAGTCAAGATGAAAACGTGTGCCAACCCCTATGCATAGGTTCATGGGCGGAACCCGCAAGTTGATCACCAAAACATACATCAAGTGAATCGCGTGATATCCCATTGTCACCACAGATAAGCACGGCAAGACATACATCAAGTGTTCTCAAATCCTTAAAGACTCAATCCGACAAGACAACTTCAAAGGGAAAACTCAATCCATTACAAGAGAGTAGAGGGGGAGAAACATCATAAGATCCAACTATAATAGCAAAGCTCGCGATACATCAAGATCGTGCCGAATCAAGAACACGAGAGAGAGACAGAGAGATCAAACACATAGCTACTGGTACATACCCTCAGCCCCGAGGGTGAACTACTCCCTCCGCGTCATGGAGAGCGTCAGGATGATGAAGATGGCCACCGGTGAGGGATCCCCCCTTCGGCAGGGTGCCGAAACAGGGTCCCGAGAGGTTTTTGGTGTCTACAGAGGCTTGCGGCGGCGGAACTCCCGATCTATTCTCGTCCCCGAAGGTTTTAGGGTATATGGACTTATATAGGCGAAAGAAGTCGGTCAGGGGACGCTCAAGGGGCCCACAAGACAAGGGGCGTGCCCAGTAGGGGGGTGCGCGCCCTCCACCCCCGTGGCCACCTCGAAGCTTCCCTTACGTGCACTCCAAGTCCCCTGGATTGCTTCCGTTCCAAAAATCACGCTCCCAAATGTTTCATTCCGTTTGGACGCCGTTTGATATTCCTTTTCTTCGAAACACTGAAATAGGCAAGAAAACAACAATATGGGCTGGGCCTCCGGTTAGTTGGTTAGTCCCAAAAATAATATAAAAGTGTATAATAAAGCCCGTAAACACCCAGAACAGATAATATAATAGCATGAATGCTTCATAAATTATAGATACGTTGGAGACGTATCACGGCCTACGACCCGGCACCGAGGAACGTCTCCAGGTAGTGCTTGAGGCCACCAGGGCGAGGGGCCGCTTGGACGAAAGCTTCATATCCTTGTTCGACAAGGTCCTCGTCAGTTTCCTCGACAAGTTCACCGTCGTCAAGAAGCTCGCGGACGACTTTGACGTACGCCTCCAGCCGACGCGCCTAGGCTCTGCGATGTCGGCCACCCTCAATGGCCACTATGGTGACAACCTCTTCGACGCACTGGTGGCCCTGCGACTGCCCGCCGTCGCGCCAGAGAATGTCCACCTTGAGGTCACGCTCGCCGCGCCGCGCCTGGCGCAGCAAGACACCATCAACATAATCACCCACGTCTACGCGCAAATCTTCCACAAGGACTACTACATGCAAGAGGAGGACGATAGGATGCTGGCCTTCTTGGACCGCAGGGCAACCTTGGACGGCATTGTTCAGAAGCACATTGAGCTCGCCGCCAACGCCGCTACTCCTCACACGTCAGCTGGTGACCCGACGCACTAGGGCGCGAGGATGTCGTTGATGGATCCGTATGTATTTTTATCTGTCCGTCAAATCCATGTAGTAGTATATGGTACTACTAGTAATTATCTTACCTCTCGCATCAACTTCATAATTTTCGTACGTACTCCATGCATGAACCGCGCTAGAACAAAACTTCTCATTACTCTAGGGAAAATCGTTATTTCTATCTATCGGTCGCGCCATGGAGCAGAACCAAATTTTACAAGTTACAAGTTCAAAAGGAAAAGCCTGCCGTGTTCGCGTCGCACCCCCACACGGTTGGTCCGGCACGCCGCTCAAGGGAGAATGCATGCGGTGTTGCATTTTCACTTACAAGTGGGACCGCAGTTGAGCAAACCGACTATCGGCAAACCCCCACCCCACCCACCGCGCGATGGCTGAGGAAACAGGAGGGAGAAGAGATGGCTATAGCATGAACTCCAAAAAAATTGGTGTCGGATGGGACTCGTGTAGGTGGCATGTGCCGTACTGCTAGACGTGAATGCTAGTTATGGCCCATGCCACCCTACTATATCGAGCCTATATCGAGGTGCTGGTTACGTAAAACAAATTTGCTGGAGTCCGTGCTCAGCCCTCCTCTATCTCTCTTCTCAGCCAGCAGGCGGACGCGCGGAGCCAATCGTCTGTTTGCTCATATGTGGTCCCACATGTCAGTGAAAACGCAAGAGGACCCACTGAACCTGAACATCTTTCACCTCAACGTGCTGGTGATGAAAAACAAATCCAATAAAGATCTTAGGTGGCCGCTTTTGGAGTTACTCCAGAGTAGTAAGATTCTATATACAGTTTAACCCAAGATGCACATCACGTGGCTTCAACTACCACTACTTTCTTGCATGACACGACCTGGATGCTGGATGTCCCACGTGTCGGCAAAAGGAGGAAGAACCCGACCAAATCTTTGGTTGTGCTCTCGGATTAGACTAGTTGTGCTAACTTCAAATTTTTTTGTGTAGAATGGATGCAAGTTTTGGTACTGGGAAGAAGAGTACATTGATATATTGATAGAGCGCAATTTAGTAGATGTTCTAGCACTTTTAGATAGCATAGAGGCTAGAGATGAGACTAGTGCACTTGTTGATAGAATAGAGGCTAGACATGAGACTAGATGCGAGCAAGCAACGTCTACTTCTTTACACTCGAAGAAGAAACAAGAACGCAAGATCGAGCCTCCCCAGATCAACAATGAATGCATCGAGAAGGCACTAATCCAACTTACAGGAGCAGTTATGGAAGTTGGATATCTTCTAAAATGTATTCTTGTGGTTCTTGTTTTCTTTGTTCTTGCTTTTCTAGTCAAACTTTTGGTGATGTATTTCCATGCACCAAAAAATCAATGATGAAAAAAAAGATATGTGTTTGCAAAGAAAAATGTACGCGGCCGATATGCGTCCGCGCGTTCGGCGCACGGCCACCGCATCTGAGAAATGGCCCGGACAGGACCCCATTACCCCACCCAAACGGACAGAATCCGGGCAAAACGGAGGTCCGTTTGGGGTCGTGCGTTGGAGTTGGCCTTACAAGTGGGACCGCAGTTGAGGAAACCGACTATCGGCAAACCCCACACCTCGCCCGCCGCGCGATGGCTGAGTTAGAGAAACGACGAGGTTGAAGAGATTGTTGTAGTACGGACTGTTGGGAATCGTAGCATAATTTAAAATTTTCCTACGCTCACCAAGATGCATCTATGGAGTCTACTAGCAACGAGGGGAAAGGAGTGGATCTACATACCCTTGTAGATCGCGAGCGGAAGCGTTCCAATGAACGTGGATGACGGAGTCGTACTCGCCGTGATCCAAATCACCGATGACCGAGTGCCGAACGGACGGCACCTCCGCGTTCAACACACGTACGGTGCAGCGACGTCTCCTCCTTTCTTGATCCAGCAAGGGGGGAGGAGAGGTTGATGGAGATCCAACAGCACGACGGCGTGGTGGTGGATGTAGCGGCTCTCCGGCAGGGCTTCGCCGAGCTTCTGCGCGCGAGAGAGAGGTGTTGCAGGGGAGGAGGGAGGCGCCAAAGGCTGTAGTGTGCTGCCCTCCCTCCCCCCCCTTTATATAGGCCCCCAAGGGGGGTGCGCAGCCCTTGGAGATGGGATCTCCAAGGGGGGGCGGCGGCCAAGGGGGAAGGGGTTGCCTTGCCCCCCAAGGCAAGGGGAAACTCCCCCCCTAGGGTTCCCAACCCTAGGCGCATGGGGGGGAGGCCCAAAGTGGCGCCCCAGCCCATTAGGGGCTGGTTCCCCTCCACTTTCAGCCCACGGGGCCCTCCGGGACAGGTGGCCCCACCCGGTGGACCCCCGGGACCCTTCCGGTGGTCCCGGTACAATACCGATAACCCCCGAAACTTTCCCGGTGGCCAAAACTGGACTTCCTATATATAATTCTTCACCTCCGGACCATTCCGGAACCTCTCGTGACGTCCGGGATCTCATCCGGGACTCCGAACAACTTTCGGGTTTCCGCATACATATATCTCTACAACCCTAGCGTCACCGGACCTTAAGTGTGTAGACCCTACGGGTTCGGGAGACATGCAGACATGACCGAGACGCCTCTCCGGTCAATAACCAACAGCGGGATCTGGATACCCATGTTGGCTCCCACATGTTCCACGATGATATCATAGGGTGAACCACGGTGTCGAGGATTCAATCAATCCGTATGCAATTCCCTTTGTCAATCGGTATGTTACTTGCCCGAGATTCGATCGTCGGTATCCCAATACCTTGTTCAATCTCGTTACCGGCAAGTCTCTTTACTCGTACCTCAATGCATGATCCCGTGACTAACGCCTTAGTCACATTGAGCTCATTATGATGATGCATTACCGAGTGGGCCCAGAGATACCTCTTCGTTTACACGGAGTGACAAATCCCAGTCTCGATCCGTGCCAACCCAACAGACACTTTCGGAGATACCCGTAATGCACCTTTATAGTCACCCAGTTACGTTGTGACGTTTGGCACACCCAAAGCACTCCTACGGTATCCGGGAGTTGCACGATCTCATGGTCTAAGGAAAAGATACTTGACATTGGAAAAGCTCTAGCAAACGAAACTACACGATCTTTTATGCTATGCTTAAGTTGGGTCTTGTCCATCACATCATTCTCCTAATGATGTGATCCCGTTATCAATGACATCCTATGTCCATAGTCAGGAAACCATGACTATCTGTTGATCAACGAGCTAGTCAACTAGAGGCTTACTAGGGACAGGTTGTGGTCTATGTATTCACACATGTATTACGATTTCCGGACAATACAATTATAGCATGAATAATAGACTATTATCATGAACACAGAAATATAATAATAACCATTTATTATTGCCTCTAGGGCATATTTCCAACAGTCTCCCACTTGCACTAGAGTCAATAATCTAGTTACATTGTGATGAATCGAACACCCATTGCGTCCTGGTGTTGATCATGTTTTGCCCTAGGGAGAGGTTTAGTCAACGGATCTGCTACATTCAGGTCCGTGTGTACTTTACAAATATCTATGTCTCCATTTTGAACACTTTCACGAATGGAGTTGAAGCAACGCTTGATATGCCTGGTCTTCCTGTGAAACCTGGGCTCCTTCGCAAGGGCAATAGCTCCAGTGTTGTCACAGAAGAGAGTCATTGGGCCCGACGCATTGGGAATCACCCCTAGGTCGGTAATGAACTCCTTCATCCAGACTGCTTCCTGTGCTGCCTCCGAGGCTGCCATGTATTCCGCTTCACATGTAGATCCCGCCACGACGCTTTGCTTGCAACTGCACCAGCTTACTGCTCCTCCATTCAAAATATACACGTATCCGGTCTGTGACTTCGAGTCATCCGGATCTGTGTCGAAGCTAGCGTCGACGTAACCCTTTACGACGAGCTCTTCGTCACCTCCATAGACGAGAAACATATCCTTAGTCCTCTTCAGGTACTTCAGGATATTCTTGACCGCTGTCCAGTGTTCCTTGCCGGGATTACTTTGGTACCTTCCTACCAAACTTACGGCAAGGTTTACATCAGGTCTGGTACATAGCATGGCATACATAATAGACCCTCTGGCCGAGGCATAGGGGATGACACTCATCTCTTCTATATCTTCTGCCGTGGTCGGGCATTGAGCCGTGCTCAATTGCACACCTTGCAATACAGGCAAGAACCCCTTCTTGGACTGATCCATACTGAACTTCTTCAATATCTTGTCAAGGTATGTACTCTGTGAAAGACCAATGAGGCGTCTTGATCTATCTCTATAGATCTTGATGCCTAATATATAAGCAGCTTCTCCAAGGTCCTTCATTGAAAAACATTTATTCAAATAGGCCTTTATACTTTCCAAGAATTCTATATCATTTCCCATCAATAATATGTCATCCACATATAATATGAGAAATGCTACAGAGCTCCCACTCACTTTCTTGTAAACACAGGCTTCTCCATAAGTCTGTGTAAACCCAAACGCTTTGATCATCTCATCAAAGCGAATGTTCCAACTCCGAGATGCTTGCACCAGCCCATAGATTGAGCGCTGGAGCTTGCATACTTTGTTAGCATTCTTAGGATCGACAAAACCTTCCGGCTGCATCATATACAACTCTTCCTTAAGGAAGCCGTTAAGGAATGCCGTTTTGACGTCCATCTGCCATATCTCATAATCATAGTATGCGGCAATTGCTAACATGATTCGGACGGACTTCAGCTTCGCTACGGGTGAGAAAGTCTCATCGTAGTCAACCCCTTGAACTTGTCGATAACCCTTAGCGACAAGTCGAGCTTTGTAGATGGTCACATTACCATCTGCGTCCGTCTTCTTCTTAAAGATCCATTTGTTTTCTATGGCTCGCCGCTCATCGGGCAAGTCAGTCAAAGTCCATACTTTGTTTTCATACATGGATTCTATCTCGGATTTCATGGCTTCTAGCCATTTGTCGGAATCCGGGCCCGCCATCGCTTCTTCATAGTTCGAAGGTTCACCGTTGTCTAACAACATGATTTCCAGGACAGGGTTGCCGTACCACTCTGGTGCGGAATGTGTCCTTGTGGACCTACGAAGTTCAGTAACTTGATCTGAAGCTTCATGATCATCATCATTAACTTCCTCCCCATTCGGTGTAGGCACCACAGGAACATTTTCCCGCGCTGCGCTACTTTCCGGTTCGGAAGGGGTGACTATCACCTCATCAAGTTCCACTTTCCTCCCACTCAATTCTTTCGAGAGAAACTCCTTCTCTAGAAAGGACCCGTTCTTGGCAACGAAGATCTTGCCTTCGGATCTGAGGTAGAAGGTATACCCAATAGTTTCCTTAGGGTATCCTATGAAGACGCATTTTTCCGATTTGGGTTCGAGCTTTTCAGGTTGAAGTTTCTTGACATAAGCATCGCATCCCCAAACTTTTAGAAACGACAGCTTAGGTTTCTTCCCAAACAATAATTCATACGGTGTCGTCTCAACGGATTTAGACGGTGCCCTATTTAAAGTGAATGCGGCAGTCTCTAAAGCATAACCCCAAAATGAGAGCGGTAAGTCGGTAAGAGACATCATAGATCGCAATTACGACGTTCGGACACACCATTTCTCTGAGGTGTTCCAGGCGGCGTGAGTTGTGAAACTATTCCACATTTCCTTAAGTGTGTACCAAATTCGTGACTTAAATATTCTCCACCACGATCTGATCGTAAGAATTTTATTTTCCTGTCACGTTGATTCTCGACTTCACTCTGAAATTCCTTGAACTTTTCAAAGGTTTCAGACTTGTGTTTCATTAGGTAGACATACCCATATCTACTTAAATCATCAGTGAGAGTGAGAACATAACGATATCCTCCGCGAGCCTCAACGCTCATTGGACCGCACACATCGGTATGTATGATTTCCAATAAGTTGGTCGCTCGCTCCATTGTTCCGGAGAACGGAGTCTTGGTCATCTTACCCATGAGGCATGGTTCGCACGTGTCAAATGATTCGTAATCAAGAGACTCCAAAAGTCCATCTGCATGGAGCTTCTTCATGCGCTTGACACCAATGTGACCAAGGCGGCAGTGCCACAAGTATGTGGGACTATCATTATCAACTTTACATCTTTTGGTATTCACACTATGAACATGTGTAGCATCACGTTCGAGATTCATCAAGAATAAACCATTGACCAGCGGGGCATGACCATAAAACATATCTCTCAAATAAATAGAACATCCATTATTCTCAGATTTAAATGAGTAGCCATCTCGAATTAAACGAGATCCAGATACAATGTTCATGCTCAAAGCTGGCACTAAATAACAATTATTGAGGTTTATAACTAATCCCGTGGGTGGATGCAGAGGTAGCGTGCCGACGGCGATCACATCGACCTTGGAACCATTCCCGACGCGCATCGTCACCTCGTCTTTTGCCAGTCTCCGTTTATTCCGTAGTTCCTGATTTGAGTTACAAATATGAGCAACCGCACCGGTATCAAATACCCAGGAGCTACTACGAGTACTGGTAAGGTACACATCAATTACTTGTATATCACATATACCTTGGGTGTTGCCGGCCTTCTTCTTGTCCGCTAAATATTTGGGGCAGTTCCGCTTCCAGTGACCACTTCCCTTGCAATAAAAGCACTCAGTCTCGGGCTTGGGTCCATTCTTTGACTTCTTCCCGGTAACTGGCTTACCGGGCGCGGCAATTCCCTTGCCGTCCTTCTTGAAGTTCTTCTTACCCTTGCCCTTCTTGAACTTAGTGGTTTTATTCACCATCAACACTTGATGTTCCTTTTTGATCTCCCCTTCCGCTGATTTTAGCATTGAATATACCTCGGGAATGGTCTTTTCCATCCCCTGCATATTGTAGTTCATCACAAAGCTCTTGTAGCTTGGTGGAAGCGACTGGAGGATTCTGTCAATGACCGCGTCATCCGGGAGATTAACTCCCAGCTGAGACAAGCGGTTGTGCAACCCAGACATTCTGAGTATGTGCTCACTAACAGAACTGTTCTCCTCCATTTTACAGCTGAAGAACTTGTCGGAGACATCATATCTCTCGACCCGGGCATGAGCTTGAAAAACCAGTTTCAGCTCCTCGAACATCTCGTATGCTCCATGTTTCTCAAAACGCTTTTGGAGACCCGGTTCTAAGCTGTAAAGCATGCCGCACTGAACGAGGGAGTAATCATCAGCACGCTGCTGCCAAGCGTTCATAACGTCTTGGTTCTCAGGGATTGGTGCTTCACCTAGCGGTGCTTCTAAGACATAATCTTTCTTGGCAACTATGAGGATGAGCCTCAGGTTCCGGACCCAGTCCGTATAGTTGCTGCCATCATCTTTCAGCTTGGTTTTCTCTAGGAACGCGTTGAAATTGAGGACAACGTGGGTCATTTGATCTACAATACATAGTGTAAAGATTTTTAGACTAAGTTCATGATAATTAAGTTCATATAATCAAATGATCTAATGAACTCCCACTCAGATAGACATCCCTCTAGTTATCTAAGTGAAACATGATCCGAACTCAACTAGGCCGTGTCCGATCATCACGTGAGACGGACTAGTCAAGATCGGTGAACATCTCCATGTTGATCGTATCTTCTATACGACTCATGCTCGACCTTTCGGTCCTCCGTGTTCCGAGGCCATGTCTGTACATGCTAGGCTCGTCAAGTCAACCTAAGTGTATTGCGTGTGTTCCGAGGCCATGTCTGTACATGCTAGGCTCGTCAACACCCGTTGTATTCGAACGTAAGAATCTATCACACCCGATCATCACGTGGTGCTTCGAAACGACGAACCTTCGCAACGGTGCACAGTTAGGGTGAACACTTTCTTGAAATTATTATAAGGGATCATCCTACTTGCTACCGTCGTTCTAAGCAAATAAGATGCAAAAACATGATAAACATCACATGCAATCAAATAGTGACATGATATGGCCAATATCATCATGCTCCTTTGATCTCCATCTTCGGGGCACCATGATCATCTTCGTCACCGGCATGACACCATGATCTCCATCATTGTGTCTTCATGAAGTTGTCACGCCAACGATTACTTCTACTTCTATGGCTAACCGTTTAGCAACAAAGTAAAGTAAATTACATGGCGTTATTCAATGACACGCAGGTCATGCAAAATAATAAAGACAACTCCTATGGCTCCTGCCGGTTGTCATACTCATCGACATGCAAGTCGTGATTCCT
Organism: Aegilops tauschii subsp. strangulata; assembly: GCF_002575655.3. Classification (NCBI taxonomy): domain Eukaryota; kingdom Viridiplantae; phylum Streptophyta; class Magnoliopsida; order Poales; family Poaceae; genus Aegilops; species Aegilops tauschii. The sequence continues at coordinate 626,669,839 of NC_053036.3, read as the reverse complement.
ATTACAAGAATATGATCAATCTCATACATCACATATATCATTCATCACATCTTCTGGCCATATCATATCACATATATCACTTGCTGCAAAAACAAGTTAGACGTCCTCTAATTGTTGTTGCAAGTTTTTACGTGGTTTGTAGGTTTCTAGCAAGAACGATTTCTTACCTACGTATGACCACAACGTGATTTGCCAATTTCTATTTACCCTTCATAAGGACCCTTTTCATCGAATCCGTTCCGACTAAAGTAGGAGAGACAGACACCCGCTAGCCACCTTATGCAACTAGTGCATGTCAGTCGGTGGAACCTGTCTCACGTAAGCGTACGTGTAAGGTCGGTCCGGGCCGCTTCATCCTACAATGCCGCCGAAACAAGAAACGACTAGTAGCGGCAAGAAGAATTGGCAACATCAACGCCCACAACTTCTTTGTGTTCTACTCGTGCATAGTAACTACGCATAGGCCTGGCTCATGATGCCACTGTTGGGAATCGTAGCATAATTTAAAATTTTCCTACGCTCACCAAGATGCATCTATGGAGTCTACTAGAAACGAGGGGAAAGGAGTGGATCTACATACCCTTGTAGATCGTGAGCGGAAGCGTTCCAATGAACGTGGATGACGGAGTCGTACTCGCCGTGATCCAAATCACCGATGACCGAGTGCCGAACGGACGGCACCTCCGCGTTCAACACACGTACGGTGCAGCGACGTCTCCTCCTTTCTTGATCCAGCAAGGGGGAGGAGAGGTTGATGGAGATCCAACAGCACGACGGCGTGGTGGTGGATGTAGCGGCTCTCCGGCAGGGCTTCGCCGAGCTTCTGCGCGCGAGAGAGAGGTGTTGCAGGGGAGGAGGGAGGCGCCAAAGGCTGTAGTGTGCTGCCCTCCCTCCCCCCCCCCTTTATATAGGCCCCCAAGGGGGGTGCGCAGCCCTTGGAGATGGGATCTCCAAGGGGGGGCGGCGGCCAAGGGGGAAGGGGTTGCCTTGCCCCCCAAGGCAAGGGGAAACTCCCCCCCCCCTAGGGTTCCCAACCCTAGGCGCATGGGGGGGAGGCCCAAAGTGGCGCCCCAGCCCATTAGGGGCTGGTTCCCCTCCACTTTCAGCCCACGGGGCCCTCCGGGACAGGTGGCCCCACCCGGTGGACCCCCGGGACCCTTCCGGTGGTCCCGGTACAATACCGATAACCCCCGAAACTTTCCCGGTGGCCAAAACTGGACTTCCTATATATAATTCTTCACCTCCGGACCATTCCGGAACCTCTCGTGACGTCCGGGATCTCATCCGGGACTCCGAACAACTTTTGGGTTTCCGCATACATATATCTCTACAACCCTAGCGTCACCGGACCTTAAGTGTGTAGACCCTACGGGTTCGGGAGACATGCAGACATGACCGAGACGCCTCTCCGGTCAATAACCAACAGCGGGATCTGGATACCCATGTTGGCTCCCACATGTTCCACGATGATATCATCGGGTGAACCACGGTGTCGAGGATTCAATCAATCCGTATGCAATTCCCTTTGTCAATCGGTATGTTACTTGCCCGAGATTCGATCGTCGGTATCCCAATACCTTGTTCAATCTCGTTACCGGCAAGTCTCTTTACTCGTACCGCAATGCATGATCCCGTGACTAACGCCTTAGTCACATTGAGCTCATTATGATGATGCATTACCGAGTGGGCCCAGAGATACCTCTCCGTTTACACGGAGTGACAAATCCCAGTCTCGATCCGTGCCAACCCAACAGACACTTTCGGAGATACCCGTAATGCACCTTTATAGTCACCCAGTTACGTTGTGACGTTTGGCACACCCAAAGCACTCCTACGGTATCCGGGAGTTGCACGATCTCATGGTCTAAGGAAAAGATACTTGACATTGGAAAAGCTCTAGCAAACGAAACTACACGATCTTTTATGCTATGCTTAAGTTGGGTCTTGTCCATCACATCATTCTCCTAATGATGTGATCCCGTTATCAATGACATCCTATGTCCATAGTCAGGAAACCATGACTATCTGTTGATCAACGAGCTAGTCAACTAGAGGCTTACTAGGGACAGGTTGTGGTCTATGTATTCACACATGTATTACGATTTCCGGACAATACAATTATAGCATGAATAATAGACTATTATCATGAACACAGAAATATAATAATAACCATTTATTATTGCCTCTAGGGCATATTTCCAACACGGACTCCAAGAAATATGGTGTCAGATGGAAGTCGTGCTGGTGGCATGTGTCGTACTCCTGGACGTGAATGCTTGTTCTGGCCCATGCCACCCTACTACTCCTACTACTTATATTGTGGTAGTATCAAGGATTCGAGGTGCTGGTTACGTACAGCGAACACATTAACATATGGCTACAGTAAAAACACCCGCCCGATGCGCGAAGCATGTGAAGCTAGTACAAATAGTGTACTACTATTGTTGATTGGCCTCATCCGATAACCTGTTGCAATGCACGTACAATTATGTATTCGGAAAATATTTTTTTTGCCTCGTCGGAGCACTCAGTCAGAGAAGCGAATCGAAAGCCATTCATAAATTTAGTAAGTTTATCACAGGCATATCATTTTATTACATACAATAGGTCATCAACCCACATCAACAATGAGGATACATTATAAATACAAAAGTTTTCATCACATAACAAATAACAAGAAATGAAATGAACTTCAACTCAACCAATCCTCGGCGTTGGAAACGCTTGCTTTGAACCACAAGTGATTCTCTAGGAAGGGCCATCCATTGTCGATCTCGAGACCAACGCAGGACTGATCATCCAGGCTGAAGGGGCCTACTATATCAGTACCAGGGTAGGGAACCACCGATATGCCCGATGTATAGATACGGTTGCTTCTCATAAATGGTACTAGTAACATTGTGTCAACAGCAGTTGGATCGCCTTTCACCATCATTGGATAGTTTTGTCCAAGGAAGAGCGAGTTTTCTCCAAGACTATCAATTCTGTATGAGGGAGAAGGTGTTGGCGCTAGCACACTAGTATCCATCCCGAATACCATGCAACGGGTGTTCGAATAGGTACGGAGAGTGCGACCATGGGAGACAACACATGCTTCGTGAGTAGTAACATCAGCAGTGGGCTGTATACAGACAAGAAGGGGTGATCCATCGGAATTAGTTGCCAGGCGTGTGACGCCCGGATAATTACCTACAGTAATCCTGCGTTAATGATACCATGTCACCTCGATTACTGTTGCTAATCTCGCGTTAGTTCAAAACCAATTCAAATTCAAAATCAAGCCAAACAATTAGAGTTTTCAAAAGTCAAAACTAAAATGTTCTTAAAAGGGCAAATAATCCATACTAAAAATTGGTGAAGAAACCACACTTTTGTAAAGTATTTAAGTGCACCATAGTAATTAAAACAACGGTAAAAACTGTTATTTAAATACCTTTAAATATTAACTAATTACGGAACTATTTTATTTAGGTGCCAAGGTTATTGTGGCAGAGATATATTTAGTAATGCAATTTGGGGGTTAATTACATATTTAAAAAAATATTGGGAAATAAAATAAAAACAGTAAAAGAATAATAATAATAACAAAAAAACAAGACTAACAAAAAAGAAAAGCAATCACCCCCCCACTGTGCTCCGGCCCAGCAGGCCACCAGCCCAACTGGGCAAACGTCCAACCGGCCAAGCCCACCCCCACACCTCCTCGTTCTCCCCCCCTCCCGATCCGATCTGGATCGGGGGAACAACCCTGCCGCCCGGAACGAACCACGTCGCCACGCCCCACCGTCGTCGCCGTTGCCCCCTTCATCCCCGCCGTCTAGCTTCGTGGCCGGATCGATCAAGGCCGCCCCGACGCCGCACCCTGACCCCGTCGCCACTCGACGCCGACCGCCGCACGACACCGTCCGTCGCCGTCCGGAGCACGACCTCGCCGGCGCCTCCTGCCCGCCGGCCTGCTTCCTTCTTCGCCGTCATCTCCAACTTCCTCCTCATGCACCGTTGCCCCGTTCCCTACGACACCCAGTGAGGCCCCCCTCCTCTCTCTCCCTCGCCCTATGCTCGTCCTCTCCCCTGGTCGCCGCTCGGGGCCGCACCCCGCGCCCCGCCCGGCGTGCCCCCGTGCGCACGCGCCCAAGCCTCGCCTTGCTCTGCCGCTCCACTCGCCGCGGCCTTGTTTCGTCGCCCCGTGCCGGCCACGCCCCCTCGTCGCGCCACTCTGGTGCCCTGCGGTCGCCTTCGCCCCCCCTCGCGACCGCTCCGCCTCCAGCCGCACCGGCGCCGCCGCAGCCACTGCCCGGTTGGCCCGCGCCCGTCGCTGCCCACTGGCGTGCGCCCCTGCGGGCTGGCGCCCGTCGCCCGCTTCGCCTGCCCAACCCGCATAGGCCACAGGGGCCTATGACAGCTGGGCCCCGCCCCCCTTTGACAATGACTGGTGGGCCAAGCCCCAGAACGTTTTAAAATAAAAATAAAAATAAAAATGAATTAATAAAATTTATATTTAATTAATTAATTAAGTTAATTAATCCTATTTAGTTAATCCGATTAACTTGTTAGTTTAATTAAGCAGTAATTAGTTTAGCTAAACCCGAATTAACCTAAAAAGAGTATGACAGGTGGGTCCCACTGGACCCACACGTCAGTTTGACCAGTCATGATGACATCAGCATGCACTATTCTGGATAATGTTGAATTGAATTAATTAAATAAATTCTAAGAATGATATAAAACTTTAGAAAATCATATAAAATAAACCGTAGCTCAGATGAAAAAACTTTGTACATGAAAGTTGCTCAGAACGATGAGACGAATCCGAATACGCAGTCTGTTCGCCTGCCACACGTCCCTAGCATAGCGAACCTGCAACATTTCACCTCTGGTTCACCTGTCCGAAAACGCGAAACACCGGGGATACTTTCCCGGATGTTTTCCCCCTTCGCCGGTATAATCTACTACCGCGTTAGGGCACACCTAACACCGCTCGTTGTCATTTCATGCATCGTCATGCTTATGTTTGCATTATATTTATTGTTTCTTCCCCCTCTTCTCTCGCTAGACACCGAAACCGACGCCGCTGCTACCCAGTACGACTACGGAGTTGACGACCCCTCCTTCTTGCCAGAGCAACCAGGCAAGCCCCCCCCCCCCTTGATCACCAGATATCGCCTATTCTTCTCTATACTGCTTGCATTAGAGTAGTGTAGCATGTTACTGCTTTCTGTTAATCCTATTCTGATACATAGCCTGTCATTGTTGCTACAGTTGTTGATTCCTTACCCGCAATCCTAAATACTTAGTATAGGATGCTAGTTTATCATCAGTGGCCCTACATTCTTGTCAGTCTGCCTTGCTATACTATCGGGCCGTGATCACTCGGGAGGTGATCACGGGTATATACTTGCATATACATACTATACATATGGTGACTAAAGTCGGGTCGGCTCATTGAGTACCCGCGGTTGATTCACGGATTGGGGGCTGAAAGGACATACTTTCCCAACGGCCCTCTGAGTGGATCTTTGTGGCAGAGTGACAGGGCAGGTTCAGACCACCTAGGAGAGAGGTGGGCCTGGACCTGGTCGGCGTTCGCGGATACTTCAATTAACATGATTAACGATATCTTGGTATTTGATCTGAGTCTGGCCACTGGCCTATACGCACTAACCAACTACGCGGGAACAGTTATGGGCACTCGACGTCGTGGTATCAGCCGAAGCCTTCGTGACGTCAGCGACTGAGCGGCGCGCGCCGGATTGGACTGGAACGCCTGCTCTTGTATTAGGGAGGCTAGGTCTGCTTCCGGCCGCCCTCGCAACGTGCAGGTGTGCAATGGGCGATGGGCCCAGACCCCTGCGCCATAGGATTTAGACCGGCGTGCTGACCTCTCTGTTGTGTCTAGGTAGGGCTGCGACGTGTTGATCTTCCGAGGCCGGGCATGACCCAGGAAAGTGTGTCCGGCCAAAGGGGATCCAGCGTGTTGGGTTATGTGGTGCACCCCTGCAGGGAAGTTTATCTATTCGAATAGCCGTGTCCCTCGGTAAAAGGACGACCCGGAGTTGTACCTTGACCTTATGACAACTAGAACCGGATACTTAATAAAACACACCATTCCAAGTGCCAGATACAACCCGGTGATCGCTCTCTCACAGGTCAACGAGGAGAGGATCATCGGGTAGGATTATGCTATGCGATGCTACTTGGAGGACTTCAATCTACTCTCTTCTACATGCTGCAAGACGGAGGCTGCCAGAAGCGTAGTCTTCGATAGGGCTAGCTATCCCCCTCTTATTCTGGCATTCTGCAGTTCAGTCCACCGATATTGCCTCTTTCCACATATACCCATGCATATGTAGTGTAGATCCTTGCTTACGAGTACTTTGGATGAGTACTCACGGTTGCTTTTCTCCCTCTTTTCCCCCTTTCCATTCTACCTGGTTGTCGCAACCAGATGTTGGAGCCCAGGAGCCAGACGCCACCGTCGACGATGGCCTCTACTACACCGAGGGTGCCTACTACTACGTGCAGGCCGCTGACATCGACCAGGAGTAGTTTAGGAGGATCCCAGGCAGGAGGCCTGCGCCTCTTTCGATCTGTATCCCAGTTTGTGCAAGCCATCTTATGGCATCTTGTTTAACTTATGTATGTACTCAGATATTGTTGCTTCCGCTGACTCGTCTTTAATCGAGCACTTGTATTCGAGCCTTCGAGGCCCCTGGCTTGTATTATGATGCTTGTATGACTTATTTTATTTTTAGAGTTGTGTTGTGATATCTTCCCGTGAGTCCCTGATCTTGATCGTACACGTTTGCGTTTATGATTAGTGTACGATTGAATCGGGGGCGTCACAAGGCGCCACTGAGTATATGGGCCCTGCTCGTGATCATGACCATTGTCATCTCCCCCTTGGTTATAAATTTTTTCAAGTATAGGTGGTGGAATGTTCAGAGGACCTTGGAAACACAAGAAGAAGGTTAATTAGTAAAGGGAAACTTGCTAACCCATATGCATGTGGATGAAACAATAATAATTACGGTGAAAGACAAACGTACCAAAACTACGAGGATCCCATGCAAAAACAGTGCCAAGAGTGGTGGAAGCAAACACAAGACCCTCGTAATTAATTGCATCACAGTACACATCCGTGTACAAAAACTGATTTTTGAGCAATATCCATCCAGTCGAACCAGGAAGGACGGCAACAAGCTTGTTGAAGATAGCAACAACTACATAGTTCCTGTAATTCCAAGAGCGGTTGGGAACTCGACAAATTGCTATCTTCCATAGAAGACAGTCACCATGATCGTATTTGAACATGCGTAGAATACCGGTGTGCTCAACCTTTGGGCAGTCTGCTGAGATTTTTGGAAGTGGAACCCGGTGATGAGTGTACACATTCACAAGTTCCCACTCGCAGTTGTACCCAATATGAACAACCCAATCTCCATTTGCGCCTGCCCAAGCCTTGCCCTCAAGCGATGGCATCTTAACATCATACATATCATTATCAAGAGGCATCAACTTGCACAAGGCGAGGCCTCCGTCGTCCACGCGCCAGTCATCAGGGTCACGGCGAAGAAGATAGGGGAGATCAAACCGCTCCTGGACCCTTGGGTTCCTTGTAATGATGTTATTAGTTGAGTCGAGAATGGTCTTGAACGAACCTGCCATGCTAGCCGAGGTGATGACGTCGCACCGATCAATGAGTTCCTCCACCACGTCATCTTTTAGATCGGGGCAAGAATAACGGGGTCGTTTCCGGCCTGTTCCCTCCATGGAGAAGATGATGGAACAATGGTAGAACGAAGGGTGAAAGCAAATGGAGGAGGGATGAAGAGCGTGCGACAGCAGTTCCAAATCGAGAGGGAAAGGCGAAGAGTCGGTGGACGGTTGCCAGTTTGCCACGGTACACGACGAGGCGCCCCGGCCTACACGTCCGTTCGGTAATACTAGTAGAAAAGGACTCCTCGTCGTCTCACTGACATGTTGGAACGGGACCACATGTCAACGAAACATGGTGCGTAATTTCTCGTGCAAAATGTGATCTGGCCGCGTTGGCCCGAGGTGCCGTATTAGTTATCAACCTTTATTTTTTTTAATGGCGTGCCGTTCAGTTTTGAAGCACGACTAACTGGTACTGTATGTAGAGAAAATATAAACTGCTCTACCACTACTCCACCTCTAGTACTAGTAGTATAAAAAAGATATATAGGCTGGAGCTTCAGCGCTTTCTTGCTAAGGGCTGCCCACTTGCTTCTCACACTATCACCCTCTCTCCAGATCTAAAAAAGACGACCTCTCTCTCCCTCCTCACCGGTGGTCACAGATCCGCCGAGGAAGAAAAGGACGTGCAGCATTGACGCACTCGTCGTCGGCAAGTGAGGTCACGCACTGACGACAAGGCCGTCCTCTCAGACCTAGCGCCCGTGCGGAATGGCCTCCGTCCCCAAGCTCGCTCCGTAGTGTGTGCGGAGGACGACGACCACGAGCGAAGCCACTTCCCGCCGACCCTCAGGTATCCTACCTCTTTTCAAACCATACCCTTGTTCTATTGCCCCATCTGCCACGTCGCTGCATGTGGATATTTTTCCACTCCACCATATTCCCAATTTGCTATCCTCTGCTCTGCTGGTCACCCAGACGAAAACCTTAATTTGGACTATTAAATGAAACCCTACTTCATGCAGACTAATCCATGTCTGGGTTGAATAAGGAAAGGAAGGGAGACTGTACTGTCCAAGAGAGTAGGCATCGAACTCGCATCTAGGTTGAAAAGGGGAAAATCAATAGCTAAGGAACGAGTCTCGTGTCTCTTGGTTGAAGAAGGGTAGAAAGGCATGACAACGCAATAGAGAATGACCAGGTCGATCGGTTTGTTGTCCTCGCATAGGAAAAAGGTGGCTAAAGAGGAAAAAAAATGGGACGTAATCCACATATGTTGCCTGGATATTTGTTGCTCTGGGCAACCATACCTCCCTCGCCAGTCTGCGTCCATGGAGGTACATCGTACTAGTGCGCCCACTGTCCGAATGGGCCTCCCATGCTCTTATTGCCACTTTTTTGCTGTTAAAATAACGCCAGCAGTCAAGTCAAGCAATGCTACTGCTAAAGTGATGCCACATTTAACTAATGTCGCACTCAGTCTAATGCCACCGATAAATTTAAGCAATGCCATTTAATGTCACTGGATTATTTCAGGGTTAGCTATTGATTGTGGATGTATTAAAGATTTTTCAGCTAAGGCATTCTATTGCTGTTGCACAGCTAGTATACCAACGATGAAACTTGTTACTACCTTCAGATTTTTGCACTGTTAATGCTCATAGATTACATACCTCACTTTCATGAGATAATTAAGTTAATTTGTTTGTACAGTGTCACCAAAATGCCAAGGCACTGATGTCATTTTAGTTTGGTTAAACTGCACAAAAAATTATGAAGACAAGAGGAAAGGTCAAGAGTGCGCACCTCCTCCTCCGGCTGTTCTCTTGATTTGTTCGATCAAGTTTTTATGTTTGATCGATTATCAAGATTGGGATAGCAATTTTGAAGGTCCCCCCCGAGTTCGAAATGATATTTAGCTTGGAAGTACATGGTTTGCAATTTTTTTTATACTATCATTAGTTAATATGCTAGTTACCTTCAGACTTTTGTATTTGGTTTAATGCTCATGCACAGCTAGTATACCAATGCTGAAACTTGTTACCTTTACATTTTGTATTGTTAATTCTTATAGAAATCTTCCAGTGCTAGAGTTTATTGAAATCTGTTCAGTAAAACCATTGTACCGTACCCTGTAACAAAATAACTACTCTACTATCGCACTAGCCACTGGATTAGTGTATATTTGTAGTAGTCGAATGGTGTTGCATTAGCGTATGGACATAAATAAAGTGTGGCAAGCTTTCCCAGATATGTGCTCAACAAACTACTACCTGTTTTTCTAAATACTAGACGTTTGGGTACTTTAAATTGAACTGCGAAAATGTCTTATATTAAGGAACAGAGGGTGTAGAGTTCACTCAACTTATCCCTGTAAAGCTAGTCACACCTTTGTTAAAATTAATGTTCATTATGTTATCAGAGGAGGTCTGTATGTTTGTCTCTAATGCCTGTCGACTACATACCTGACATCATGATGTAATGTTAAGTCATTTCCTTTCGTACAGTCTTACTGAATTGTCAAGGCGGTGATGGCATTTTATTTTAGTTGAACTACACAAAATATGCTTAAAAGAAGAGGAAAGGTCAGGAGTCGATCATTCTTTCAAAAAGAACTATATATGCCTTTTTGACATCAGCCGCTGTTGCCTTATTTATTCCTTCAAACAGGTGGTTAGAAACATTCTTGCTACCTTTTCCCATTAAGAAATTGGAATGCTTATATTTGTGAGTCTATGCTTCAACTAGTGTCATTTTTACAGTAATCACACTTTCAATATCTATGCAAACAGGGATGCTCGATTTTGGTGGAACTGCACAAAAAGTCCAACTAGTTCAACATTAGGAGCATGTTTTCTTCCAAACCTTTATATCCAATTGGTGGCACTATGAGCTGTTCATTATGAAGGTACATGGTTTGCTACTATCTTGCTACTCTTTTTGTACAGTCATTAGATAGTAATACTAGTGGTTTGCATCTGAATTTACCGGCAGGGTGGACCTACATTGGAGGTGCAGGACAGGATTCAATGATTGGATACTCAATTTTGGTTGTATCAATTTCACCTCTTCCATCACTGCGAACATGGATATCCTTGGTCTGATGAAGAATAGGCGCTATATTTCTACTGTGAACCAGCAAATCAAATCAGTATGAAATTGTCCAGGGCAAAACATAACTGTATCAAATTGTCCAGTGCACAACATGACAGATGCTAAGCGGAAGAGACATGTTTAAACCGAAAATACAAGGTGGGTATATGTTTACTAGCTTCTTGATTTTTGTCTAGACAGAGATGTCTGCCCATTTCTATTTGGCAAACAAACAAAGTGACAACAATTTTGGTTGAACTGCACAAGAGAATAGTATAGTCACTGCATGTAGTGCCATTTGAAAATAGACACAGAAAGATTGGATAGTCACTTCATGGACTGCATAAAAGTAGTACTGTACTTTTTATTGGCCAACACTAGGTGCTTCATTGCTTTGGTCTGATTATACAATGGGCATCATTTTGCCTAAGTTAAAGTTTGTATTCCAAAAATAGTCTTGTCGTGTGATCGAGAGAAGACCAAATCATATTGCAGTGGATGTTCCTCCATCATGTGTGGTTCATTCTCATGGTTCCAGCTATTGGTGAAACCACTTACGTTTGCAAGAGGAATTGTAGACTTCACAAACAAATTTGTCTTTCAGTCTGTACTGAATGTTGGCCAAGAGAAGCATCCATGTTAGTAGGAAGAACATATGTTTTTTCTAGATCTTTGCTTTTGGAGCTACATATTTGTATATGATCTGTGAATCATTGAGATGCATTAACATGTTGATCTTATGTATGAGAATCGTACTAGTTGGTTTTAGTTGTGACGAAAGATCCGAAGTAGCTGATCTTTGCTTTTGGAGCTACATATTTGTATATGATCTGTGAATCACTGGGATGCATTAACAGTTCCTTATTTCTGTTCGCTCAGTGTTTACAAGTTACTGATCGATCACTAGCTAGCCTACTAATGCGCTCCTGGCAGTTTTATTTGCGACGCAAGATCCGAAATGGCAGTTTTTTGAATAAAAATGCCTACCTCTGAAGAAACTGACAAGCTACACTATCCTACCTACTCGATCCTACACGGATAAATAGCAGATCACGCATGTACTACCTCCTTTCCGGTTTGCAGGGCTAAATTCAAGAAACGACCTACTCGATCCTACACGAATAAATAGCGGATCACGCACGTACTAGTACCTCCTTTCCGGTTTGCAGGGCTTAATTCAAAGCTCTCACCAACCAAGGTACTCCCTCCGTCCGGGTTTATTAGTCCCGTGAGCAAAGCAGCAAGACCAAGGCATGGCAATATTTAACTCCATGCAGAAGTTTAAGCCTAATTAATTCCAGCGATTTAAGTGGCTGCATGCGTGCCCTCGGCTGCGACTCGTTACATGCTACTCCGCGTACTGGCTGCGAGCGATTCTGAGTGCCTGCATGCAGCCGGCCGTAATTAAGGCAGCTAACTGATGCGAAAAAAGATGCGCTTTAATTGTTGCGGGCCTTTTAAATCCGTGGTATCATTATTGACAAGGAGGGAGATGATTCGAGTGCACTCGTTTGACCGTCATGCCGGCGTGCGACCCAGCACGGACGCGACGGGACGACACAGTCATAATTTCAGTTTCTCCAGTTTTCCACGGCAAGCCGGCGCGCTAAGCCATGCCTGCTTATGCATTGAATTCCGATGACCGTCGCGCTACCTTCCGCCTATAAGTACTATTTCTCGGCCTTCTCCGGTGGCACCGTGACCCAACTCGCCAAATCCTCATAAGCCCCCACCGGCCCGACGTCGCTCGCCACTTATCATCGCTCTCGCCACGTCCGCCATGCCCCCGCCCGTCCGCGGTAGGCGAGGCCAGAGGCGGTCACCGCCGGAACTAGTGTTCGGGTTTTCACCGGAAGGCAGACGGAGGGAGGAGGCATTCTATCGGTCTTTAGATGGCATTGCGGAGATCGAGGACTTGTTGGAGTGCGACCTCCTGGCGGAGGAGCAGGAGTTGTTGGAGCGCGACCGCCTGGCGGAGGAGCAACGTATCGCCGATTTGCGCCGCCAGCGGGACATGGAGCAGCAGCACACCGACGCTCTGAGTCGCTAGGAGAGCGCCCGCAACTGGGCCGACTACATGGAGGCCGGCGCCCGGCAAATAGCCCTGGAGGCTGTCGGGCACGCACTCGTTCACGACGCCGATTTTTACTACCAGCTCGTCAAGTGGGTTTCCTTCTTAGAAACCGAAGCTTTGGTGGACCACGCCGGCATGGAAAGGGCCAACGCGCGCGAGCAAAGCGCCCTATCGCACCTCTAGCAATTCCGAGGCGAGGCGGAGGACGCCGGTGCCGGCGTTTAGCGTGTACCGCAGATGGCGGCCGACATCGTCTAGTTAGCTAAGAGTAAGTTAGTACTTGTACACTACTAGAGTATTAGTGGGAGTAGATAGTTAACTTGGCTATGATGGTTGTCAACGTGGAAGTTCAGTACTCTATATGTGGATCATACCTGTTACTTTGCTCTGAATGTTGAACTTTCAGTTTGAACGTATGGAATGGGCTGTTATTTTTTTAAATAGGTTGTATTTGTCCTCCACGGGTTTAGAGGCTGACTTGTGGGCCTACCAAGTTGAAGCGTACACAATCAGGAGATGATTGTACATGGAGAGCATGACAGCAGGGACCCGCCAAGGTCATGGCAGTACGCAAGCAAGTGCCTCCTTATTTCAAGCCAATAAAAAATGGCTCCTCCTAATGGATTTCTGACATCTGGGTCCCATGCCATTGTCAACGTTGTCAATAAACGAGAGAATTGCACAATGAGCGGCTGAAACCAGGGACCCAGCAGCTCGCCCAGTTATTTTTGTTTTGGGTTAATTTGATAAATGCCACTCCAAATCTAGTGTTTCCGAGAAATGCCACTGCAATTTCAAAAGTTTGAAAAATGCCATTTCATGCCATTTCTAGTGGCATTTTTCCAAGTCTGGAATGGCGTTTTTCAAAGTTTGCAAATTGCAGTGGCGTTTTTCAAAGTTTGCAAAAATTGCAGTGGCATTTTTCAAAGTTTGGAAATTGCAGTGGCATTTTTATGAATCGCCATAATTGGAGTGGCATTTATCTAATTTGTTTTTGATACGGAAGCAGGGTGTCAACTGGGCTGGGCGGGGCACTCTGGCCTGTCTAGACAACCTTTTCTTTTATGTCTACCACAGACCAGCCCAGTAGTTTTTTTTCTTTCTAAAAATGGCTAGCCTAGTTTTTTTGTGATTTGTCAAGTAAGTCGCTTTGTCAGGCCTGTTGGGCTGTAAATCTTTCAAGACGAGGAGAGCTTCATTCGGCTGGCCGAGAAAATGGCCTATCAGTAATGAGAAATGGGCTGTACATTTTTAAAACACATCAAACCGGCAATTAGTTACAAATTTCTTTTTTTTTCATTTTGAGATTTTAAATTGCATTGATTTTTATGCGTGGACAATTTATTGGATTTTATATTGATAAACATTTATTTTTAAAATCAGTTTGAATGTGACTCGAAATTTCGGGATTAAAAACACTTCAGACCGCACCGACATATGCAAAATTTTGTATAATTTTTTAACCGTGGCCACAATATGGGCTGTAATGCTAACAAAAAGAATATGGGCTCCAAAAAAACCATAAAAATTAGCAAATGGGCTGTAAATTATTAGAAATAATGGCAGATGGCCTGTATGCTGTTTTCCACAGATTGAGGCTTTCCTAAAAAAAGGTTGACGCACAAGCAGTGACTGTTGGATGTCTATCCAACGGCCGTCGTGCTTCTCCAATCTCTGCTCTGCCTGCTCTAGCCGCTCAAACAAGCGCCGGCGGAACTGCCTGCTCCCTCCTCCCCGCGGCCGGCTGTGCTGCCGCGCAGGCCTCACCGCCCCAGCATACTCCCATCGCTGGCCTAGCCATCCCTCTACTCACCCACACCTGCTGTTATTCTCCGGAGACAGCAGACGAACCAGTAAACCCTCGTACAGTCGTACTCCCCTCCGCGTGGGAAACAACTGCCGAGTCTTCCCTGGCTCCGTGTCATTCCCTTCCTAGGCCTTGCCGTCGTCCACCGCCCTGGTGCTCTCGGCGCGGCGTGGTCGACGTGGTCAACGACCGACATGCATCTGAAGTGGACTGTACGTGGAGAGGCTGATAGCTGGGTCCACGGCTGCACGCAAGGAAATGCCTCCTTATTACGCGTAAAATAATAATTACTCCACCTGACATCTGGGACCCACCGAAAAGGCCTCTGTATTTCACGAAAAAATGTTACTGCCGCTGACAGCTCGGACCCACTAGCTATATCTTCGCACGCAAGGAAGTGCCTCCTTATTACGCACAAAAAAATGAATACTCCCCCTGCTAGCTGGGACCCAGTATAGTGGGCCTACTAAGTTGACGAGGACGGAGGGCTTTGTCAACTTAGTCAATATGCACGATTCTAGCTCCAGTGACCGTACGATGTCCATCCAACGACCGTAGTGCTTCTTCAACCTCTGATCTTCTTGCTCCAGCCGCCCAAAGCAGCGCCGGTCGTGCCGCCAGCTCCTGTCTCCCATGGCCGGCTGTGCTGCCGCGGAGGCCTCACTGCCCCCATACTACTCCCACCCCTGGCAAGGCCATCCCTCCACTCACCCACACCCCCTATTATTCTGCGGCGACGGCAGCCTCACACCGCAGCCGAACCAGTGAACCCTTGTACTCCTCTCCGCGTGGGCATCCACTGCCGCGTCTTCCCCGGCTCCGCGTCGTCCCCTTACTAGGCCCCGCCGTCGTCCACCGCCGTGGTGCTCTCGGCACGGCGTGGTCAATGTGGTCAACGACCGACTTCCATCGGAAGAGTACTGTACGTGGAGAGGCTGACAGCTGGGTCCACGGCAGCGGCAAGGAAGTGCGTCCTTATTACGAGGAAAATAATTATTCCTCCACCTGAAAGAAGGGACCCACCGGACGGGCCACCGTATTTCGCGAAAAAAACGTTTCCCCCCTGACTGCAGGGACGCACAGGACGGGCCACCGTATTTCGTGGAAAAAACGTTCCCCCCGCTGTCAGCTCGGACCCACCGGAAGTGCCTCTTTATTATGCACAAAAAAATGAATACTCCCCCTGCTAGCTGGGACCAACCTTGGTGGGAGGCTGACTTGTGGGCCTACTAAGTTGACTGGGACGGAGGCCTTTGTCAACTTTAGTCAATATGAACGATTCTAGCTCCAATGACCGTACGATGTCCATCCAACGGCCGTAGTGCTTCTTCAACCTCTGGTCTTCTTGCTCCAGCCGCCCAAAGCAGCGCCGGTCGTGCCGCATGCTCCTGCCTCCTGTGGCCGGCTGTGATGCTGCGGAGGCCTCACCGTCCCCTACTACTCCCACTGCTGGCCAGGCCATCCCTCTACTCACCCACACCCCCTGTTATTCTACGGCGACGGCAGCCTCACACCGCAGCCGAACAAGTGAACCCTCGTACTCCTCTCCGCGTGGGCATCCACTGCCGTGTCTTCTCCGGCTCCGCGTCGTCCCCTTACTAGGCCGCGCCGTCGTCCACCGCCGTGGTGCTCTCGTTGCCGCGTGGTCAATGTGGTCAACGACCGACTTCCATCGAAAGAGTACTGTACATGGAGAGGCTGACAGCTGGGTCCATGGCAGCCGCAATGAAGTGCCTCCTTATTACGCGGAAAATAATTATTCCTCCACCTGACAGCAGGGACCCACCGGACGGGCCACCGTATTTCACGAAAAAATGTTTCCCCTGACTATTGGGACCCACCGGATGGGCCACTGTATTTCGCGAAAAAAAGTTCCCCCCGCTGTCAGCTCGGACCCACCGGAAGTGCCTCCTTATTATGCACAAAAAAAATGAATACTCCCCCTGCTAGCTGGGACCAACCTTGGTGGGAGGCTGACTTGTGGGCCTACTAAGTTGACTAGGACGGAGGCCTTTGTCAACTTTAGTCAATATGAACGATTCTAGCTCCAATGGTTGTACGATGTCCATCCAACGGCCGTAGTGCTTCTTCAACCTCTGGTCTTCTTGCTCCAGCCGCCCAAAGCAGCGCCCGTCGTGCCGCATGCTCCTGCCTCCTGTGGCCGGCTGTGATGCCGCGGAGGCCTCACTGTCCCCTACTACTCCCACTGCTGGCCAGGCCATCCCTCTACTCACCCACACCCCCTGTTATTCTATGGCGACGGAAGCCTCACACCGCGGCCGAACCAGTGAACCCTCGTACTCCTCTCCTCGTGGGCATCCACTGCCGCGTCTTCCCCGGCTCTGCGTCGTCCCCTTACTAGGCCTCGCCGTCTTCCACCGCCGTGGTGCTCTCGGCACGGCGTGGTCAATGTGGTCAACGACCGACTTCCATCGGAAGAGCACTGTACATGAAGAGGCTGACAGCTGGGTCGATGGCAGCGGCAAGGAAGTGCGTCCTTATTACGAGGAAAATAATTATTCCTCCACCTGAAAGCAGGGACCCACCGGACGGGCCACCGTATTTCACGAAAAAAACGTTTCCCCATACTTCTGGGACCCACCGGAAGGGCCACCGTATTTCGCGAAAAAAACGTTCCCCCCGCTGCCAGCTCGGACCCACCGGAAGTGCCTCCTTATTATGCACAAAAAAAATGAATACTCCCCCTGCTAGCTGGGACCCACCTTGGTGGGAGGCTGACTTGTGGGCCTACTAAGTTGACTGGGACCGAGGCCTTTGTCTACTTTAGTCAATATGAACGATTCTAGCTCCAGTGACTGTACGATGTCCATCCAACGGCCGTAGTGCTTCTTCAACCTCTGGTCTTCTTGCTCCAGCCATCCAAAGCACCACCGGTCATGCCGCATGCTCCTGCCTCCCGTTGCCGGCTGTGATGCCGCGGAGGCCTCACCGCCCCCTACTACTCCCACCGCTGGCCAGGCTATCCCTCTACTCACCCACACCCCCTATTATTCTGCGGCGACGACAGCCTCACACCGCAGCCGAACCAGTGAACCCTCATATTCCTGTCCGCGTGGGCATCCACTGCCGTGTCTTCCCCGGCTCCGCGTCGTCCCCTTCCTAGGCCTCGCCGTCGTCCACCGCTATGGTACTCTCGGTGTGGCGTGGTCAATGTGGTCAACGACCGACTTCCATCGGAAGAGTACTGTACGTGGAGAGGCTGACAGCTGGGTCCACGGCAGCCGCAAGGGAGTGCCTCCTTATTACGCGGAAAAAAATTATTCCTCCACCTGATAGAAGGGACCCACCGGACGGGCCACCGTATTTCACGAAAAAAACGTTTCCCCCCGACTGCTGGGACCCACCGGACGGGCCACCGTATTTCGCGAAAAAAACGTTTCCCCCACTGTCAGCTCGGACCCACCGGAAGTGCCTCCTTATTATGCCAAATAAATGAATACTCCCCCTGCTAGCTGGGACGCACCTTGGTGGGAGGCTGACTTGTGGGCCTACTAAGTTGACTAGGACGGAGGCCTTTGTCAACTTTAGTCAATATGAACGATTCTAGCTCCAGTGACCGTACGATGTCCATCCAACGGCCGTAGTGCTTCTTCAACCTCTGGTCTTCTTGCTCCACCCGCCCAAAGCAGCGCCGGCCGTGCCGCATGCTCCTGCCTCCCGTCGCCGGCTATGATGCTGCAGAGGCCTCACCGCCCCCTACTACTCCCACCGCTGGCCAGGCCATCCCTCTACTCACCCACACCCCCTATTATTCTGCGGCGACGGCAACCTCACACCACAGCCGAACCAATGAACCCTCATACTCCTAAACAAGGGCATCCACTGCTGCATCTTCCCCGGCTCCGCATTGTCCCCTTCCTAGGCCTCGCCGTCGTCCACCGCCCTGGTGCTCTCGGCGCGGCATGGTCAACATGGTCAAGGAACGACTTCCATCGGACGTGGACTGTACGTGGAGAGGCTGATAGCTGGGTCCACGGCCGCAGCAAGGAAGTGCCTCCTTATTACGCGAAAAATAATGATTCCTCCACCTGACAGCAGGGACCCACCGGACGGGCCACTTTTGTGAAAAAAAGTTTCCTCCTGACTGCTGGGACCTACCAGCTACATGTTCGCACGCAAGGAAGTGCGTCCATGTTATGGGCAAAAAAATTGATTCGCCCCATGACTGCTGGGACCCACCAGCTACATCTTCGCATGCAAGGAAGTGCGTCCGGCAAAACAAAAACGATTCGCCCCCCTGACTGCTGGGACCCACCAGCTACATCTTCGCACGCAAGGAAGTGCCTGATAGCCGGGACCCACCTGGTCAAAGCGTACGTAGCGTTGTCATTCTGGTCGCGAACGTGTACGTACATATATACTGGTCGATGTAGAGGCGCGTACGTGTCGTAGTAGAGGCGCGCATGTAGCATGTACACGTATGTACAGCGGCCAGGGTGCAAGAAAGAAAATACGGCCACATACGTACATACGGGCAGGGTCTCGAACGCCTGCTCGCGCATACGTACGGCCAGGGCTCGTGTACATGGATGGGTCAGAACGTAGAAACAGCGTCGTCATCGTGTTAATGGGGAGGCAACGGAATGCGTCGTGTTCATGGGAAGGCAACGGAATGCGTCGTGTTCATCGAGAGGCAACGGAACGCGTGGGAGCCAACCGGCTGGGTCGGAACGGAATGCGTGGTCGTGTTCATCGGGAGGGCTTGGATGGAATAGCCAATGGAAACGAGGCCTGGCATACCGCAGAACGGAGGAAACGACCTTGTGTTTGACCGACCATGGTCCTGTTCATCCAGCCCCAACCGTCTCAATCAATCGGGGTCCTGTTCATCCAGAGGCAACACTACGGGGTCCTGTTCATCCACCCCCACCGGGAACAGTTCATCAAAACCCCCCAGCAACGCTCACTGTTCATCCAGAGGCAGCATCGATCGAGTTCAGTGAGCAGCAGTAGCGAAGGAATCGCTCGATCGGGTTCAGTTAACAGCCATCAATCGACCGCTCGGGTTCAGTAACGCGTAACCTGAAGTGCAATCGGTCGGGTTCAGTTAGAGCCCAAAGCCTCACTCGGGTTAAGTTAGAGCCCAACGCCTCGCACACACGCGCGTATGTGTACGAGAGAAACGCGCATCGCTCAGCCCCTGACCACCCACCGTAACCGGGAACTCCCTAAAATTTTCGTTGCCCTCGCTTCTACCACGGTTTTTTCCGTCATGGACGGGCCAAAGAATGTCATGCGGCTGCATCTCCGGCCCACCCAGGACGAAAAGCCCATTTTGTGTCATGATTTTTGCTCATAGAAGTAGGATCCCACCACATCTATGATATTTTTTTGTCACAATTATCGTCATAGAAGTGTCATAAGTATGACAGAAAAAAATTCGTTCGGCCCAAAATGTCATGGATGTGTCTTTTTTTTGTAGTGAGACGACGCACAAGTCACCGAATACATGCGCAAACAATCAACAACTTGCACCCAACGCGATAAAGGGGTTGTCAATCCCTTCACTGTCACTTGCAAAAGTGAGATCTGATAGAGATAGATAAACTGTAAAATAAATATTTTTCGTATTTTTTGTTTATAGATTGGAAAGTAAAGATTGCAAAATAATAGATCAGAAACTAGCAAGATGAAAACGACATTCAGTAATATGGAAAAGAGACCCGGGGGCCATAGGTTTAAGTAGTGGCTTCTCTCAAGATAGCAAATATTACGGTGGGTGAACAAATTACTGCCGAGCAATTGATAGAAAAGCGCATAATTATGATGATATATAAGGCAATGATCATGAACATAGGCATCACGTCCGTGTCAAGTAGACCGACTCCTGCCTCCATCTAATACTATTACTCCACACATCGACCGCTATCCAACATGCATCTAGAGTATTAAGTTCATAAGAACGGAGTAACACATTAAGCAAGATGACATGATGCAGAGGAATTAACTCAAGCAATATGATGAAAACCCCATCTTGTTATCCTCGATGGCAACAATACAATACGTGCCTTGCTGCCCCTGTTGTCACTGGTAAAGGACACCGCAAGATTGAACCCAAAGCTAAGCACTTCTCCCACTGCAAGAAAGACCAATCTAGTAGGCCAAACTAAATTGATAATTCGAAGAGACTTGCAAAGATATCAAATCATGCATATAAGACTTCAGAGAAGAACCAAATAATATTCATAGATAATCTTGATCATAAATCCACAATTCATCGGATCTCGGCAAACACACCGCAAAAGAATATTACATCGAATAGATCTCGAAGAACATGGAGGAGAACATGGTATTGAGAATCAAAGAGAGAGAAGAAGCCATCTAGCTAATAACTATGGACCCGAAGGTCTGTGGAAAACTACTCACGCTTCATCGAAGAGGTAATGGTGTTGATGTAGAAGCCCTCCGTGATCAAATCCCCCTCCGGCAAGACACCGGAAAAGGTCCCTAGATGGGATCTGACGGGTACAAAAGGTTGCGGCGGTGGAAAAGTGGTTTTGTGGCTCCCCCCGATGTTTTCAGGGTATAAGAGTATATATAGGCGAAGGAACTAGGTCAGGGGAGCCACGAGGGTCCCAGGAGGGTGGGGGGCACGCCCTATCCCCCTGGGTGTGCCCTCCTGCCACGTGGTTTCCTTGTTGCGTCCCCGACTTCATCTCCAAATCTTCTAGTTTGCTTTCGGTCCAAGAAAGATCATCGCGAAGGTTTCATTCCATTTGGACTCCGTTTGGCATTCCTTTCCTGCAAAACTCTAAAATAGGAAAAAATTAGAAACTGGCACTGGGCCCTCGGTTAGTAAGTTAGTCCCAAAAATAATATAAAATAGCATATTAATGCCCATTAAACATCCAAAACAGATAATATAATAGCATGGAACAATCAAAAATTATAGATACGTTGGAGACATATCAAGCATCCCCAAGCTTAATTCATGCTCGTCCTCGAGTAGGTAAATGATAAAAACAGAATTTTTGATGTGGAATGCTACCTAACATATTTATCCATGTAATTTTCTTTATTATGGTATGAATGTTGAGATCCGAAAGATTCAAGACAAAAGTTTAATATTGACATAAAATAATAATACTTCAAGCATACTAACAAAGTAATCATGTCTTCTCAAAATAACATTGCCAAAGAAAGCTATCCCTACAAAATCATATAGTCTGGCTATGCTCTATCGTCATCACCCAAAATATTTAAATCCTGCACAACCCCGATGACAAGCCAAGCAATTGTTTTATACTTTTAATGTTCTCAAACTTTTTCAATCTTCACGCAATACATGAGTGTGAGCCATGGACATAGCACTATAGGTGGAATAGAATGGTGGTTGTGGAGAAGACAAAAAGGAGAAGATAGTCTCACATCAACTAGGTGTATCAACGGTCTATGGAGATGCCCATCAATAGATATCAATGTGAGTGAGTAGGGATTGCCATGCAACGGATGCACTAGAGCTATAAGTGTATGAAAGCTCAAAAAGAAACTAAGTGGGTGTGCATCCAACTCGCTTGCTCACGAAGACCTAGGGCAATTTGAGGAAGCCCATCATTGGAATATACAAGCCAAGTTCTATAATCAAAATTCCCACTAGTATATGAAAGTGACAACATAGGAGACTCTCTATCATGAAGATCGTAGTGCTACTTTGAAGCACAAGTGTGGTACAAGGATAGTAACATTGTCCCTTCTCTCTTTTTCTCTCATTTTTTATTTGGGCCTTCTCTTTTTTTATGGCTTTTTTCGTCCGGAGTCTCATCCACTTGTGGGGGAATCATAGTCTCCATCATCCTTTCCTCATATGGGACAATGCTCTAATAATGAAAATCATCACACTTTTTTTTACTTACAACTCAAGAATTACAACTCAATACTAAGAACAAAATATGACTCTATGTAAATGCCTCCGGCGGTGTACCGGGATGTGCAATGATTCAAGAGTGACATGTATGAAAGAATTATGAACGATGGCTTTGCCAAAAATACGATGTCAACTACATGATCACGCAAGGCAATGACAATGATGATGCGTGTCATAATAAACGGAACGGTGGAAATTGCATGGCAATATATCTCGGAATGGGTCTGGAAATGCCATAATAGGTAGGTACGGTGGCTGTTTTGAGGAAGGTATATGGTGGGTGCACGGTATCGGCGAAAATTGCGTGACACAAGAGAGGCTAGCAATGGTGGAAGGGTGAGAATGCGTATAATCCATGGACTCAACATTAGTCATAAAGAAATCACATACTTATTACAAAAATATATTGGTTATCGAAACAAAGTACTACACGCATGCTCCTAGGGGGGGTAGATTGGTAGGAAAAGACCATCGCTCGTCCCCGACCGCCACTCATAAGGAAGACAATCAATAAATAAATCATGCTCCAACTTCATCACATAACGGTTCACCATACGTGCATGCTACGGGAATCACAAACTTTAGCACAAGTATCTCTCAAATCCACAACTACTCAACTAGCATGACTCTAATATCACCATCTTCATATCTCAAAACAATCATAAAGAATCAAACTTCTCATAGTATTCAATGCACTTCATACGAAAGTTTTTATTATATCCATCTTGGATGCCCATCATATTAGGACTGATTTTATAACCAAAGAAAATTACCATGCTGTTCTAAAAGACTCCCAAAATAATATAGGTGAAGCACGAGAGTTCAACAATTTCTATAAAATAACACCACCGCCGTGCTCTAAAAGATATAAGTGAAGCACTAGAGCAATATTGTCTAGCTCAAAAGATATATGTGAAGCACATAGAGTATTCTAATAAATCACGATTCATGCATGTCTCTCCCAAAAGGTGTGTACAGAAAGGATGATTGTGGTAAACTAAAAAGCAAAGACTCAAATCATACAAGACGCTCCAAGCAAAACACATATCATGTGGTGAATAAAATATAGCCTCAAGTAAAGTTACCGATAGACAAAGATGAAAGAGGGGATGCCTTCCAGGGCATCCCCAAGCTTAGGCTTTTTGTTGTCCTTGAATTTTACCTTGGGGTGCCTTGGGCATCCCCAAGATTAGGCTCTTTCCACTCCTTATTCCAAAGTCCATCAAATCCTTACCCAAAACTTGAAAACTTCACAACACAAAACTCGACAGAAATTCTCATGAGCTCCGTTAGTATAATAAAATAAATCACCACTTTACGGTACTGTTATGAACTCATTCTTTATTTATATTGGTGTAATATCTACTGTATTCCTACTTCTCTATGGTTCATACCCCCGATACTACTCATAGATTCATCAAAATAAGCAAACAACACACGAAAAACAGAATATGTCAAAAACAGAACAGTCTGTAGTAATCTGTAACTCTCGAATACTTCTGTAACTCTACAAATCCTACAAAATTAGGAAAACCTGAGCAATTTGTGTACCAATACAGAGCAAAACGAATCAGATCAAAAGCACGTTTCTGTGAATTTTCAAAACTAATTTACTAAGCGCAAAAGTTTCTGATTTTCAGCAGGATCAACACAACTATCACCGTAAGCTATCCTAAAGGTTTAACTTGGCACAAACACTAATTAAAACATAAAAACACATCTAACCAGAGACTAGATGGATTATTTATTACTAAACAGGAGCAAAAAGCAAAGAACAAAAAATAAAATTGGGTTGCCTCCCAACAAGCGCTATCGTTTAACGGCCCTAGCTAGGCATAAAAACACGAATAGATCTAAGTATTGCCATCTTTGGTATGCAATCCATAAGTGTCTCTCATAATAGATTCATAAGGCAATTTAATTTTCTTCCTAGGAAAGTGTTCCATGCCTTTCCTTAACGGAAATTGGAGTCTAATGTTTCCTTCTTTCATATCAATAATTGCACCAATCGTTCTAAGGAAAGGTCTAGTAAGAATAGTAGGACAAGTAGGATTGCAATCTATATTAAGAACAATGAAATATACAGGCACATAATTCCTATTTGCAACAATAAGAACATCATTAATCCTTCCCATAGGTTTCTTAATAGTGGAATCCGCAAGATGCAAATTTAAAGAACAATCATCAAATTTACAAAAACCTAACACATCACACAAAGTTTTTGAAATCGTGGAAACACTAGCACCGAAATCACGCAAAGCATAGCATTCATAATCTTTAATCTTAATGTTAATAGTAGGATCCCACTCATCATAAAGTTTTATAGGGATAGAAACTTCTAGTTCATGAATTTCTTCAAAAGATTGCATCATAGCATCAATGATATGTTTAGTAAAAGCTTTGTTTCGGATTATAAGCATGAGGGGAATTTAAAACGGATTGCAACAAGGAAATACAATCTGTTAAAGAACAATTACCATAATTAAATTTCCTTGAAATCCAAAATAATGGGTTCGTTGCTACTTAAAGTCTTGACCTCTTCAATCCCACTTTTACCTTTGCATCTAGATCTAAAAACTCCGAATCATTGGGACGCCTTTTAACTAAAGTTGACTGATCTCCACTACCATCTTTATCAAGATTCATATTGGAAAAAAATATTTAAGAGGATTCACTTCAATCACTTTTAGATCTTCATCATTATTATCATGAAATCTCGAAGAACACGCTTTTACAAACCAATCTTTTCTAGCGCGCATCTTAGCGGTTCCTTCTTTGCACTCATCAATGGAAATTCTCATGGCCTTGAGAGACTCATTGATATCATGCTTAGGTGGGATAGATATAAGTTTCAAAGAATCAACATCAAGAGAAATTCTATCCACGTTCCTAGCCAACTCATCAATCTTAAGCAATTTTTCTTCAATCAAAGGATTGAAATTCTTTTGCGAACTCATAAATTATTTAACGCTATTATCGAAATCAGAGGGCAAGTTATTAAAATTTCCATAAGAGTTGTTGTAGGAATTACCATAATTATTAGAGGAAGTACTAGGAAATGGCCTAGGATTAAAATTTCCTCTATACGCGTTGTTACCAAAATTGTTCCTATGAACAATATTCACATCCATAGATTCATTATTATTCTCAATCAAAGTGGACAAAGGCATATCATTAGGATCTGAAGAAACACTTTTATTGGCAAATAATTTCATAAGTTCATCCATCTTTCCACTCAAAACATTAATCTCTTCAATCGCATGAACCTTTTTACTAGTGGATCTTTCGGTGTGCCATTGAGAATAATTAACCATAATATTATCTAGGAGCTTAGTAGCCTCTCCTAAAGTGATTTCCATAAAAGTGCCTCCCGCGCCCGAAGCTAAAAGATTTCTAAAAGCAAAATTCAATCCAGAATAAATTTTTTGTATAATCATCCACAAATTCAAACATGTGTAGGGCAATTACGTATCATTAATTTCATCCTCTCCCAAGTTTGTGCAACATGCTCATGATCAAGTTTCTTAAAATTCATAATATCGTTCCTAAGGGTGATGATCTTAGCGGGAGGAAAATACTTAGAGATGAAAGCATCTTTACACTTATTCCATGAATCAATACTATTTTTAGGCAAAGATGAGAACCAAGTTTTAGCATGGTCTCTAAGCGAAAACAGAAATAGCTTCAATTTAACAATATCATTATCCACGTCTTTCTTCTTTTGCATATCGCACAAATCAACAGAAGTTTTTTGATGGGATGCAGCGTCTTCACTAGGAAGGCCAGAAAATTGATCTTTCATAACAAGATTCAACAAAGCAACATTAATTTCACAAGATTCAGCATTAGTAGTAGGAGCAATCAGAGTGCTAATAAAATCATTGTTCTTGGTATTGGAAAAGTCACACGATTTGGTATTATCTTGAGCCATCGTGACAAAGCAATCAATCCAACACACAAGCACACAAGAAGCAAGAGAAAAGAGACGAACGGAAGAGGGGCGAAGAAAAGGCAAAGGTTTTCGAAAATCGTTTTAGAAGTGGAGGAGGGGAAAACGAGAGGCGAATGGCGAATAATGTAATGCAAGGGAGAAGAGTTTATGACGGGTACATGGTATCGCTTGACTTGACGTAGATCTCCTCGGCAACGGCGCCAGAAATCCTTCTTGCTACCTCTTGAGCTTGCGTTGGTTTTCCCTTGAAGAGGAAAGGGTGATGCAGCAAAGTAGCGTAAGTACTTCCCTCAGTTTTGAGAACCAAGGTATCAATCCAGTAGGAGACGACGCACAAGTCACCGAATACCTGCACAAACAATCAACAACTTGCACCCAACGCGATAAAGGGGTTGTCAATCCCTTCACGGTCACTTGCAAAACTGAGATCTGATAGAGATAGATAAACGGTAAAATGAATATTTTTTATATTTTTGGTTTATAGATTGGAAAGTAAAGATTGCAAAATAGTAGATCGGAACTAGCAAGATGTAAACGAGATTCAATAATATGGAAAAGAGACTCGGGGGCCATATGTTTCACTAGTGGCTTCTCTCAAGATAGCAAATATTACGGTGGGTGAACAAATTACTGACGAGCAATTGATAGAAAAGCGCATAATTATGATGACTATCCGGAAACCCGTGCGATGCACGGGCTAGTTGTCATATACTTTCTTCGTTCTAAAATAAGTGTCCTGCTTTTAGTTCATTTTGCAATGGTGGGAGCATTATTTTGCGGTCTACATTGACCATACAATGATTTGTGATTTTGCACGGATATGTGTGCAGTCATATAGCTTTGGAGGCATGGGAGTTCATATATAGGAGAATTTTGGATGGTAAACCAAATGAAATTAGTATAAATAATGTTGCCAAACTCATGAGTCTTGTGAGAACTTACTATCAAAATATTGTTCGGAGGGTCATCGTTTAAAGAATTTTAAAAATGGTTGAAGCAGTTATGCGTTCACAGTTTACCTAGAAGTATGCTTGTTGGCCATATTTGGGAAGCTGTAGAGCTACCAAATACCCTGATAATATTTACATAAACAAAGGGATGTGATGTTTTCTAAATGTAACTACCTCAAAATATGCTTTAACAACATAAAAGATGTTAAGCAAATTTTTTGTGCTAACTGGTTTTTATGTCTGTGCTATTTTATGTTGAAAGATATACGATGTTGCATCCTTGCGAATCCAAATATAACATAGTAATATTTTGTGCAACATCTGAATGTCAGTGGATGCTGCAGTCCGAAGCATATGAACAACCTTCTCTAATTCTCTTTATATTATGTTTGGTTCACATATAATACTATCACTTAATATTTATAGAAAATAGTTTCACAACATCATATACGATTACAATGATTTATCAGCATATGAAATGAAAATCAAAACTCAAAGTAAAATGTTACTACCGTGCTATGTCCAAATTGTCTTAAATTTAAAAAATATGGATTAACTGACTTAGGGAAAATCTCCTGTATGTATAGTACATGAAAGATGATATTTATTACATTACATCTATACCTATAATTGGGAAAGTAGTAGCTGACCCCAGCTCGATGCAGCCACGCTACACCCACAAAAGATAACATATAAAAACAATTAAAAATATCTAAAACTTTCTGGAAGAGATTGTGAACAAATGTTATAGATGCTTGCAAAGTTTGGTGGTCAATTGACCTCCAAGGAGCTCTCTACAAAATAAAATAAAATTGCAAATTGTGCTCAAACATATATTTTCAGTAATTCTTAGTAATTTTTATTGTCTGTGCAGATCTCCTAGGATGTCATTTGACCACCAAACTTTGCAAGCATATGTAACATTTGTTCATAATCATTCTCACAAAATTTTAGATTTTTTCAAATATTTTTCTATGTTTTCTTGCGTGGGTGCACCAAGTTGGGGTGTAGAATCTACTCTCATACTAATTAGCCTGGTTGAAATTCTCCAAAGTATGTAAGTACAGAATTGAGATATGCCCATTTTCCTTCAAAAAATAGAACATTCCCAGTTTTTTAGAAAAAATAAAAAATAAAAAATAGTTAATTAATTAGTTCAATAAACCTATACCGAATAAAAGCTGAGAATTTGATAATTGTTCCGACAATACATAAAGAGTATAAGAATGTACCAGAATCAACAATCCAACATGTACATAGTTAGAAAATGAATACTTTATAAATACTAATACTGATAGAAAAACATCATGATCGAGCAAACATACAACACCGTTACACAATGTATTGCCACCAATTTGACCTGAAATAGTATCGCAAGAAGAAAACAATTTAGATGTTGATGATATATATGACCAGAGCGGAAAATTATGACATTTTAATCTCTTTAGAATTCGATGGTTGCAGTTTGGACCAAGATAATGCATTGGTAGTGAGAAAAGGGTCCACTAAGCAAGGAGAATGGAGATATTTAGAGATCTCAAAAACGTTGGCCATGCAATGCACTATTATAGGAAAATATATAGTGATACTATAATGGAAATAATGAGACACGAATAATCTCTATTACATGAGCTGCTCATTATCCATGTACAAAATTTGCAACTAATTGCATTCAGTTAACAAAAAAATCTATTTGAAGATGTAATGCAAACAGAATGTCATTTATTCTAAATATCGAAACCATGGCACAGTAACACAAACCTCTGGATGGTCGAGCAGTTTAATGAGTGAGGGTATCTATTGGTGCCAAATTTTTGAACCCTACCAATGCCATGAATGCGAAGCAAGCACAAAGCTAAAGCAACTTCTTGTATTTATGTCAGGTAACAATCTTGTAAAGACCACTTCAAGAAAAATCAGTCACTCGATGATTAGCTTGACAGGGTACTCCATCATTGCCAATGGACACAACGGCACCCAAGCAGCAGAGATAAGCCATCGGCTGGGAGGCTTTACGTCAAATGAAAATCTTGAAGAATAGTCAGTCACTGGATGATCGGATGGGAAGGGCATTTAATTATTGCTAATTGATATAACTCCATGAGAAGGGGCAGAGATTATCTGGACTCTATAGAGGCTTGGTGCACAAATCATGGCACCATGCCAGAATTGCACCGGGCATATGGCTAGGAGGGGAACCTGAAGAAGAGGCAAGCATGAGAGCTTGCATGTGTTAGAGTAGTCATTATGGTATACGACTTCTAGTCCAAGTCAGTTTTGTATCCCTACCCCAAGTCGGTTTGTACCCTCTTATATACTCTTGTATGCCGCACCAAATCATCAATAAGCAACAGTTTTATTCAGCTTTCATGGTATCAGATACCGGTCCCAGGGTTTAGGGTATGGCTCCGCCAACGCCACCGCCGCCGCCGCCCGGCTACTTCGAGCGCCGGGCCGCACTCATCGCCAAGGCTGCCAACGCCGCGGCCGCTTCTCTCTCGGCCCTCACCATAGCTCCACAAAACTACCCTGCACCCATCCTCGCCGCACCAATATCTCTTGCTGACACAATCTCCGACGTCAGCCCCTACATCCCCATAGTTCTTGATCTCGCCGCCCACAACTACTACCATTGGAGACATCTCTTCGATCTCCACCTCGGCCGCTGCAACCTGCGCTCGCATGTCGCTGCCAACTGTCTTCCCCGCCCCGACGATCCGCAATGGTTGAAAGATGATCTCGCGATCGTCCAGTGGTTCTACACCCGCATCACCACCGAGATCTTCAACATGCTCGATCACGACGGCGCCACCGCTGCCAACATCTGGCACTCCCTCCGTCAGCTCTTCCAAAGCAACACCGACGCTCGGAAAAACGCTCTCCACACCGAGCTTCGCAATATGGTGCAAGGAGACGCCCCGGTGAACCTGTTCTGCCAGCGCGTTAAGACCATTGGTGATGAGCTCCGCGAACTCGGCGATACAGTTAGCGACTCACAGCTAATCAATATCATCGTCGTCGGCCTCAGCGAAGACTTTGACAAGCAAGCCTCGTTCATACCGATGATACGGCCCCCTCCTACCTTCGCTGAAGTTCGTTCCTTGCTACAACTCGCGGCGGAAACACAAGCTCGCAAGGACTCTCGCCCCAAGGTCTTTCATGCTGCGGCTCGTCCTCCTTTGTCGTCTACACCAGCGCCGCCTTCCAGGCCGGCTCCTGCCGCCGGGCCGTCCGCATCGTCATCTGTTGAACCGCCCCCAGGCTGGCGTCCTAGTCCGAACTACCGTGGCAAAAACCCTATCTACAGGCCGCCGTCGACTCGTTCGGTTCCGCCTACGACATCACCAGCACCGAGTCCTGCACCACCCACCAGTGCTCCATCTGCGGTTGCATGGCGGCCTCCTCATGATCCTTGGACGGGGCTTGTTCAAGCATGGCCCATGCCCTGGTCCACTCCGTCCACCCTCGGTGCTCCGCCGGCATACTCAGGTGCCTGGCAACCCGGCCTTCGGCCGCCTACTGGTGCTCCCGGGGTTCTCAACCCCCGACAGCCGGCCAATGCCTACATTGTTTTTTAGTTTTTAGTTATCAATTTTAGTTATAGAAATTTTTCTATTTTTTAGTTATAGAAATATCTATAGAAATGTTAGAAATTTTCCTGTTTTTTTAGTTCTACACATATTAGAAATGTTATAGAAATGTTAGTTATATAGAAATGTTATAAATTTGTCTGTTTTTTAGTTATAGAAATGTTAGCAATTTTTCTGTTTTTTAGTTATAGAAATATTAGAAATGTTAGTTATATAGAAATGTTAGAAATTTTAGAATTAGCCGGCCAATGCCTACTACACTCCCAAGCCGGCCCTACTGCCTTCACCATCGTATCCGCCGGCACCGCTTCCGACGCCACCCTCACCTGCGACGCCGAGCTGGGATCAAGCTTCCTTTCTCCAGGCCATGAATAACTTTGCTGCACAAGGAAACTCAGGTACGGATTGGATCTTTGATTCAGGGGCCTCTAGTCATATGTCTGCATCTAGTAATTGGTTATCTTCTTGCACTAAATCTCCTTTCCCTTCCATTATCCTTGGAGATGGATCATCTATTCCTATATATTGTGTTGGTCAGGCTCAACTTCCCTCTTCCACCAAACCTCTTTTACTTCGCGATGTTCTAGTTGCCCCCGCCCTCATTAAAAATCTTATCTCTGTTCGCCAATTTACTTGCGACAATCTAGTTTCGGCTGAATTTGACCCTTTTGGTTTATCTGTGAAGGATTACCTGACCAAGGCCGAGATCGCTCGCTTCAATAGCTCCGGTGATCTTTATTCTCTTAATGGAGTTCCTGCCGCCACCCCTCCAACATCCATGCTGGCCTCCGTCGATCTCTGGCATCGTCGCTTGGGCCATCCCAACCCCGCCGTCTTAGCTTCTATGCTTAGTGAATTTACCATACCATGTAATAGGGACTCTCATAATTCTGTGTTTTGCGAGTCTTGTCAATTAGGCAAACATGTGCGTCTTCCCTTTAGTTCCTCTAGTTCTTGTAGCACTTATCCCTTTGAATTAATACATTATGATTTATGGACCTCTCCCATTGCAAGTGTTTCGGGTTTTAAATACTACCTTGTTATCCTAGATGATTTCACCCACTTTGTCTGGACTTTTCCTCTACGCAACAAATCCGAGGTCCATTCTCCTTTCCTTAATTTTCAACGCTATGTGTCTGTTCACTTCTTCCTCCCAATTCGCTTTATCCAATGTGACAATGGTCGCGAGTTTGATAACATTAAAAATCGTACTTTCTTCTTACAACATGGCATCCTGCTTAGGTTCTCATGTCCCTACACCTCCCCTCAAAATGGTAAAGCAGAACGCTCTCTTCGCACCCTCAATGATATAGTTCGCACTCTCCTCATTCAATCATCTATGCCTCCCAAGTTTTGGGCTGAAGCCCTACACATGGCCACCTTCCTTCTAAATATTCAACCTTCTAAAACTAAACCCAACACTACTCCCTATTATTCCCTCTTTCTTTCCCACCCCGACTACTCCGCAGTTCGTGTTTTCGGCTGTCTTTGTTTTCCCAATGCCTACGCCACTTCTGCAAATAAATTGTCACCACGCTCTATCCCATGTGCTTTTCTCGGCTTCTCTGACGAGCACAAAGGCTATCGCTGTCTCGACCTTCACACCGGACACGTTCATGTCTCTCGTCATGTCACGTTTGCTGAGCACATTTTTCCTTTCTCACAACGCACTACTACACCATCCAACACCCCTAGCTCCGCAAACACCCCCTCTCCCCGTCCTTTCCAACTATATACTCCCCTACCTGCCGAACACAACTTATCACCACCACCATTAACACCCACCATAGCCAATCCCAACCATACACTCACACCACCCGAGACGTCCCCAACACCCCCGGCCCCTACTCCCACTCCACCACCCAGCCCTGCTCCCACTCCACCACCCAGCCCTACTCCTTCGTCCGACTCTTCCGCTGCGCCGGACTCACCAGTACCCACCTTACCCCCTCGTGCTATTCCTACAGCAGCCCCGACTAATGATCATCGCATGCGTACTAGGGCCAAATCAGGATTTCATCAACCCCAAGACCGCTTAAACCTTCATACCTCCGTATCTCTCACTTCTCTTCCAAAGAATTACAAAACTGCTCTACTTGATCCCAATTGGGCCGCTGCCATGCAAGAAGAATATAATGCTTTACTTCAAAACAACACCTGGCAACTTGTTCCTCGTCCTCCCAATACAAATATTGTTTCTGGCAAATGGATTTTTCGCCAAAAGTTCCACTCCGATGGGAGCCTCTCACGATATAAAGCCAGGTGGGTTTGTCGTGACTTTTCTCAGCAACAAGGAATTGATTACGAAGAAACCTTCTCTCCTGTTGTTAAACCTAGCACCATTCGCACCGTTCTTAGTGTTGTTGTCTCCTCTTCATGGCCCATTCACCAACTTCATGTTAAAAATGCTTTCCTCCATGGTTCCCTTCAAGAAACTGTCTACGGCCAGCAACCTCTGGGTTTTGAAAATCCATCCTTTCCAACTCATGTATGTCTTCTTCAGAAATCTCTCTACGGTCTTAAACAGGCCCCACGAGCTTGGTTTCAACGCTTCTCCTCCTTCATTCAAACAATAGGCTTCACTCCATCTCTCTCCGACACCTCTCTTTTTGTGTATCATCAAACTTCTGACACTGCCTATTTACTTCTCTATGTAGATGATATCATTCTTACCGCCTCCTCTCAAAAGTTCTTAGAGCATATTGTCTCTCTTCTTAGATCTGAATTTTCTATGACTGACCTAGGACTCCTTCATCATTTCTTAGGCATTGCTGTTGTTCAAGATTCCTCCAGCCTTTTTCTTTCCCAACGCCAGTATATTCTTGATCTTCTTAATCGTGCTGGTATGCTTGACTGTCAATCATCTCGCACTCCTGTCGATACTAGTTTTAAACTTTCGGCTACCGGTGAACCCTTTTCCGATCCTACTCTCTATCGTAGCCTGATAGGTGCTCTCCAATATCTCACCATTACTCGTCCTGAAATCTCTTTTGCTGTTCAACAAGCATGTCTCTATATGCATGATCCCCGGGTTCCTCACTATAATCATGTTAAACGCATTCTTCGGTATTTAAAATGAACTCTCAATCATGGTCTCCACCTCAATAATTCTTCTCCAAACTCGCTTACCGCATACTCTGATGCAGACTGGGCTGGTTGTCCCGACACTCGAAGGTCCACTTCCGTTTTTTGTGTTTTTCTTGGTAACAATTTGATTTCTTGGTCTTCGAAAAGACAGGTTACAGTCTCACGTTCGTCGGCCGAGGCTGAGTATTGCGCTGTCGCACATGCCGTTGCAGATACCATCTGGATTCGGCAGTTACTCTCCGAGCTACACAGGCCTATTGAGCAGGCCACTATTGTCTACTGTGACAACATATCAGCAGTCTACATGACCAGCAATCCAGTTCAACACCGACGCACAAAGCATATTGAGATTGATATTCATTTTGTTCGTGAAAAGGTTGCTCTTGGTCAGGTTCGGGTGCTTCATGTTCCCTCTATGGCTCAGTTTGCTGACATTTTCACCAAGGCACTGCCTACTAAGCCGTTTCAAGATATCTGTTTCAGTCTCAACGTCGTCGAGCCTACCGTTGATACTGCGGGGGGATGTTAGAGTAGTCATTATGGTATACGACTTCTAGTCCAAGTCAGTTTTGTACCCGTACCCCAAGTCGGTTTGTACCTTCTTATATACTCTTGTATGCCGCACCAAATCATCAATAAGCAACAGTTTTATTCAGCTTTCAGCATGGATGCAAGAATATGCTACACGTACACCCAGAAGTGCAGTATCGGCAATGTAATAGCCATTGCCTATGACAGACATAACCTCAATTAATCTATTGCATGTATATGATGCAATGCGAATGTTCTTTGATATTAACAGTAGGAACTTACGTGGCAACATGGGGTTCCCAATATTTTCTTGTCTCTACCTTTTGAAGTCCATGTAATCAGTCTAGTTCCTTTGCTCTCATCATTTTTTTGTGTGGAATCTAGTCATTTACATGACAGATGACAACTACAGGAGACACTCTAACGTTTGAGCAAACCAACATTTTAAGGGACTCAAGTTGTTGTGAATCTAAGATTAGATGAATGAATGAATGAATGAATGAATTTGTCCGACAAAACATGCCTAAACCTACAAAATCTGAAAGTAATTGTCCTTAAAAGCTGCAGAAACCTACAAATCTGACGTGTAATATATAAGTGTTGCAGAAGAGAACTAAAACAATGAATCTAATATGGGCGAACATAGAATCAAATTGTTGACTGCGAATAATTAGTCAATCTCTAAACTGACATTGTTCTGAACTATAATCTAAATTAGCCAATCGAACTATATTTTAGTGTGTTCTTATGTACCATAGGGGATCTAATTTGAACGCACATTCAACTTGCTAGTAGAGGTTAGAGTAATTATAAGAGTACATAATGCATACGTGCATTATATAACTTTACGAAAAATATATTAGGGAGCAGTTCACTCACCGCCGTACCAATTTGCTTCTGAATTTTTTTTCTCGTCAGTTTGTCTCACCGAGAAGCGGGATGCCTAGAACCGTCTCAAGCATCACGGTCCTGATCTTCTGATTTCTTGAGTCCGCAGCTAATGGGAGCCCCCAGATCTTGTGCACCTGTTTGTTGTGCATCTGCTCTTGCGCACCTGTGCATCCTGCGACGTAGCAGTGTAGCATGAGTTCGCCCACAAAAGCACTCAGCAGCAGAATCCTGCACTCGCCATCATTGCGGAAGCACCCTCAAAAGCACTCAGTAGCATCACCTATGATAAGCAGAGGAGAGCACGACAAAATCTGCTCTTGTGGTCATGGACGAACAGTACAGGAAAACAATGGCCGTGTGGAATCGAGGGGCAGCTTTTTTCGGATATAGAGGAAGGAAAGGAATCGGCAGTGATTTTTGGGCAGAAATTTCTGAAACCTAGATGAAGGAGAGGAGTCACGGCGGGGTCTTTTAGAGTAGGAGTAGTGAGGGGTTGGGAGAGGAGCGATTGAGGGAGGAGTCATCCAGAGAGAGACGTGAGAGAGATGGATATGGATTGTTTTTTATTTTTTTAGGAGGCGTGAGAGCTTGAGAGAGAGACGTGAGAGAGATGGATACCTGAGATTCGTTTTTTTAGGTTTTTTTTCTTTTATCGTTGAGAATTTTTTTACAATAGAATTTATGAGTCGATCTACACCATAATAATTCGGTCCCATCAGATTAACGGCTCGTAAAATCTAATTTACGTGAGAATTTCTAGGGAGTCTAGAATTAGTATAGGTAGGTAGGTAGGTATAGGTATAGGTATAGGTATATAGATAGATTTCTAAGGCAATGATCATGAACATAGGCATCACGTCCATGTCAAGTAGACCGACTCCTGCCTGCATCTACTACTATTACTCCACACATCGACCGCTATCCAGCATGCATCTAGAGTATTAAGTTCATAAGAACGGAGTAACGCATTAAGCAAGATGACATGATGTAGAGGAATTAACTCAAGCAATATGATGAAAACCCCATCTTGTTATCCTCGACGGCAACAATATACGTGCCTTGCTGCCCCTGTTGTCACTTGGAAAGGACACTGCAAGGTTCAACCCAAAGCTAAGCACTTCTCCCATTACAAGAAAGATCAATTTAGTAGGCCAAACTAAACCGATAATTCGAAGAGACTTGCAAAGATATCAAATCATGCATATAAGAATTCAGAGAAGAACCAAATAATATTCATAGATAATCTTGATCACAAATCGACAATTCATTTGATCTCGGCAAACACATCGCAAAAAAATGTTACATCAAATAGATCTCACAGAACATCAAGGAGAACATGGTATTGAGAATCAAAGAGAGAGAAGAAGCCATCTAGCTAATAACTATGGATCCAAAGGTCTGTGGTAAACTACTCACGCTTCATCAGAGAGGTAATGGTGTTGATGTAGAAGCCCTCCGTGATCGAATCCCCCTCCGGCAGGACGCCGAAAAAGGTCCCTAGATGGGATCTCACGGGTACAGAAGGTTGCGGCGGTGGAAAAGTGATTTCGTGGCTCCCCCGATGTTTTCAGGGTATAAGAGTATATATAGGCGAAGGAACTAGGTCAGGGGATCCACGAGGGGACCACGGGGGTGGGGGGCGCGCCCTACCCCCAGGGCGTGCCCTCCTGCCTCGTGGCTTCCTCGTTGAGTCTCCGACTTCATCTCCAAGACTTCTGGTTTGCTTTCGGTCCAAGAAAGATCATCGGGAAGGTTTCATTCCGCTTGGACTCCGTTTGGTATTCCTTTTCGGCAAAACTCTAAAATAGGCAAAAAAACAGAAACGGGCACTGGGCCCTCAGTTAATACGTTAGTCCCAAAAATAATATAAAATAGCATATTAATGCCCATTAAACCTCCAAAACAGATAATATAACAGCATGGAACAATAAAAAATTATAAATACGTTGGAGACGTATCACTGTATCAAGAAGGTGAGGGACGTCACCGAGCTGAACGTGTGCAGAACTCGGAGGTGCCGTATGTTCGGCACTCAATCGGTGGATCACGAAGAAAGTTTGGCTACATCAACCACGTTGTGAAACGCTTTCGCTTACAGTCTACGAGGGTACGTAGACACACTCTCCCCCTTGTTGCGATGCATCTCCTAGATAGATCTTGCATGAGCGCAGGAAATTTTTGAAATTGCATGCTACGTTCTCCAATAATAGATTACCCCAATGTCACCTTGGGAATCCACAAGTTTATAACTAAAACATACATCAAGTGAATCAATAGAACATCCCATTGTCACCATGGATATCCCATCACAAGACATACATCAAGTGCGCTCACATCCAAAAGATTCAATCCGACATAACAAAACCTCAATGGAAAAGCTTTAATTCATCACAAGAAGGTAGAGAGGGAAGAACACCATAAGATCCAACTATATTAACAAAGATCGCGGTACATCAAGATCGTGCCAACTCAAGAACATGTGAGAGAGAGATCAAACACATAAGTACTGGTACATACCCTCACCCCTGAGGGTGAACTACTCCCTCCTCATCATGGAGACCGCCGGAATGATGAAGATGGCCTCCGGTGACTTATCAGCATTCCCAAGCTTAATTCCTGCTCGTCCTCGAGTAGGTAAATGATAATAGAAGTAATTTATGAAGTGTGAATGCTAGCAAGTGCACAAGTTTGATCAATGATAATTTCAATTACTTTTCCTAGCATCATTACATATCATAAATAGTAGCTCATCTCATAAAACTTCTCATGATCAAGTAGCAAGCTATTCACATGTTAAAGTATAGATCATAAACTTTCTTGAAAACTAATAAACTATGTTCTCAGTCATCAAACAATTGTAGTTCATCTTATTTTCAAGAAGGGTCTATGTAAGAGCCTTGAATTAGCAAATTCCACATACTCAACTATCACATAGTCTTCCATGATTGCTGACAATCAAAGCATATTTTTAGAACAAATAGCCACTAGTAGAAAAAGGGTCATCTGTCCTGGTTGGTAAGGGCCTTTTGTCTCGGTTGTTGAACCGGGACTAAAGGGTCGTTACTAATGCCCTAGCCCTTTAGTCCCGGTTCTTACAAGAACCGGGACAGATGGGCCTCCACGTGGCCGGTGCGGTGAGCCCAGGCAGGAGGGCCTTTGGTCCCGGTTGGTGGCACTAACAGGGACCAATAGGCATCCACGCGTCAGCATTTCAAGGGCTGGGGTTTTTGTTTTTTTTGAAAGGGGGGGGGGGGGTTGGGGGGTTAATTTAGGTGTTTCATATATTGTGTTAGCTAGCTAATTAATAGAGAGAAGTGTCCTCTCTTATCTCCGTGCTTGGTCGACGCTACGTACTATATACGTATAGAGAGGACTAGACACGCTAGCTAGTAAGCAAATGAAGGAAACAGAAGATCGTCATGAACATATATATGCATACAGAGAGAAGTGATATCGACCACCTCTCCTTCTCCGAGAGATTGGTCGAACAACAAGTTCTCGTATATCTATCCGACACTACCGGCTGCATATATACAATAATTATCTCTTACAATATAATCTCCTAATTATATATGTACACAGGGTCCACATAGTATTCTCCGTCTTCAGCGATCACGTGGTCAAGGAAGAATGCCGCCAATTCCTCTTGAATTGCTCGCATAGGATCTGGTGGTAGGAGTTCATCCCGCATCCGAAAGATCGAATTTGAAGAAGGGGTCAATACATATATATATATATATATATGAATAAATTAAACTCAACACAAATGATGGTAATAAAATAAAATTGTGAATATTATTGCTTACGCACATCATATTGTTCGTCAGAGTAGCCCCGCTCACAGGTCGTGTAGCGAATGGACTCGCAAACGTAGTATCGACAGTAATTATTCCCGGCTTCCTGCCACAACCACTTTACAAGAAATAGAGGTCAATCAAACTGATAAGCAAGCACGCTAAATGGTATTGATGAAACTAGCGCTTGAATCACTAGGAGATGCGCGCAACATGCTACTATAGTACTTACTTTCGGGTGTCTAAATTGCAGCTTCTTCGGCAGTCCCGGAGCTTTTTTGGTAAATTTTCTCGAAACCCTGCCTGACAAAGAAAACAATTACTTGATATCAGGAAATGAACAAAGTTGCTGATATGGTGGATAGTGATCGATTTAACTTACTTCTCGAGCATTTGAGTCATGTCCGCATAGTCTTGGGGATCTTTTCGTCTCGAGTCTAAGACGGTTACTAGTCCCTACTCAAGCTTAATCTCTAGGAGAATATAGTGGAAGCTGCGCACGCATGCATAAGTCATCAATTACATTACTATAACCTGGACTAATAAGGGAAACCGAATATGCACAAGATAGTAACACTCACTTGAAGTTGTAAGGAAAGAGTATTATATCTTTGTTTTCATTTATTACCAACGATCGTAGCAAGCTGGCCTCGGTATTTTCGGCATGATATTTAACCTCAGTTGCATCTATGAGATTTGTGGTAATGAATCCAATATCCGATTTGTCTTTTCTTCAATTCGGCGATCTTCAATCTGCATAATATAGTGAGGATAATTATAAATACATGCAATGAAAGAGCTGACCTATATAGAGAGACTTAATGACAGAAGTAGTACTACTTACAGACAGTAGCAAGTGATCGTTGATTTATCGAGGGTTTTTTGATTGAAAAACTGGAAGAACTCCTCAAATGGAACATTCAACATTTCAATTCCAACGAGGTCATGCTCCTTTTTAACTCTCAACGTCAAAGTATTCCTCCCCCAAGACTCTCTGCAGGTTTTCATGTACCAATCATGTAATCTTCGCATCGTCGTTGTTAGAGATCTTTCATCTTTGACGAGAGGCTTCCCGTAATGGTATTTGTGTTCGTCCACCTCCAAGAAATCATAATGTACATCGTCGGGCAGGTCATCTCCACGATTTCTATAACCGGGCACCATCCTCGGATCATTAGCGATGATGTCGCTAGACACCTTGAGCGGGGGGCACGATTGGTTCGCTTGTTCGCCGAGCTGGGCAATTTTTTCCCAGCTCGTCGTTCTTTTAACCTTTGATCACTGACAGTACTTCCTGACCGCTCCGCTTCGACAAATTTCTTTGCAATAATGCCCTCATAGTTGCCTTTCGGCGGAGACTTTGGTGGTTTTGTCAGGGCAGCCAGAGTGCGCTTCGCTTTCACCGGATCTACCTTCTCCTTCGGAGGTGGATGTTTCTTTGCTTTCACCCCTTCAAAGAAGTTCTCTCGTATGGTAACTTCTCTCGAGTCTTCAGAGAAGGACCGAATCTGTATTGCCTCCCGCCTCTGGCTGTACTGCTAGACGCTAGCAGAGCAGACGGAGCGGCTGCGGCTGTTTTCTTTCCTTGCTTACGAGGCGGAGGAGAAGCACTACGACGCGCCGGAGCAGCCGGAGCGGCGGCGGGTCTCTTCCGCCCTTGCTGACGAGGCAGAGAAGGAGGAGGTTGGCTGCTCGGGCGCGCCGGCGCATGCGGAGAAGGAGGAGGAGTGCCGCCACGCGCCGGAGAAGGAGGTTGAGTGCCCTGATCACTCGCCGGAGGAGGAGGCGGAGGAGGAGGCGGAGTGCCGCCACGCGCCGGAGAAGGAGGCTGAGTGCCCTGATCACTCGCCGGAGGAGGCGGAGGAGGAGGCGGAGTGCCCTTACTCGCCGGAGGAGGAGGAGGAGGCGGAGGCGTCCTGTTTAGAAGGTTGATGAGCTCCTTCCGCCATAGGCATGGAGTCTTCAGAGCAGAACCCAGCCGAGTCTCCCCTTCACCGGTAGGGTGGTCAAGCTGGAGGTCCTCAAATCCCTCCGTTATTTCGTCCATCGTCACCCTAGCATATCCTTCTGGAGTCGGACGACAGTGAAAAGTTGCGCCGGGTTCAGGAGGTCGAACAGAGCCGACAGCCGCCTTGACTTTGAAGTTCTGCCATTGCGTCATAAGGTGGCAATGTTGGGACTCCGTGATAGCATCCATGGGGTAGCTAGCAGGAGCCGTCAAGACATGCTCCGGCTGAAGCAGCTCGGTGGAAGCCACGTTGCTTCTCCGCTGAGATGGCGGGGTAGCTTCGGGGGTAGTTTCGGCAGGTCGCTTTCTGCGAG
The DNA here is from genome assembly GCF_002575655.3 of Aegilops tauschii subsp. strangulata. Lineage (NCBI taxonomy): Eukaryota > Viridiplantae > Streptophyta > Magnoliopsida > Poales > Poaceae > Aegilops > Aegilops tauschii. The sequence continues at coordinate 626,628,207 of NC_053036.3, read as the reverse complement.
CTACGTCTCGTGCCTCTAGCGCTTGAACCCTTTCGTGCAGCTTCTGAATTTGGGTCTGCTCCAATTTTTTCCTCCTCTCCTGGCATTTGTAACCGCATGCGTCCGGAAAACCAGCCTTCCACGGAACGGAGCCTGGCGTGCCTCGTGTCCGTCCAGGGTGCTCAGGATTCCCGAGGGCCATTGTGAGCTCGTCGTTCTCTCTCTCTGGAACGAACGTCCCTTGCTGCGCTGCATCGATATAGTGTTGAAGACTCTTGACTGGTATTCTCAAAAGCTCGTCCGTCCAAACGCACTTCCCTGATACAGGGTCCAAGGTTCCGCCAGCCCCGAAGAACCAAGTCCGGCAACGGTCTCGCCAGTTCATTGTCTCTCGTTCGATCCCTTTATCAAGCAGATCATTCTCAGCCTTGGCCCACTTAGGCCGGGCTTTGAGGTAGCCACCTGACCCCCTGCGATGGTGAAGCTTCTTCTTCGCAGCATTTTCTTGTTTGTCGCTGACAACTTCTTACTCTTTTCCGATGTCTTGTGGGCCACAAATGCGGGCCAGTGATCTCTGATCTTCTCATATTTGCCCATGAATTCTGGTGTCTCTTCTTTGTCAACAAATGTTTTCAGCTCATTCTTCCACCTCCTGAATAGGTCTGCCATCTTCTTAAGAGCATGAGGCTTGATTAATTGCTCCTTAACTGGCTTCTCCGGATCCTCCTCTGGCGGTAGGGTGAAATTTGCCTTCAGCTCAGTCCAAAGATCATCTTTCTGCATATCATTGACATAAGACACCTCAGGGTCTTCCTTCTTAGGCTTATACCATTGGTGGATGCTGATCGGGATCTTGTCCCTAACAAGAACCCCGCACTGAGCAGCAAATGCTTCCTTTGTCCAGATGGGTTCAATCGGTTGGCTGTCGCGCGTGATTGCTGTGACCTCAAACCTTTTATCCGAGCACAACTTTCTCTTCGGGCCTCGTCTCTTTACCTAAGTTGTGCTCGATCCAGAGGGCTAGAAAAAAGAAGAAAGACAAGAGTTAATTAATATGTGTACATACCAAAACAATGAATGCATCAATTAGCGCTAGTCAGCACAGGCTAAACTAATATATTTACCTGGCCGGACTCTGTTCGGTCACCGGAGCCATCACCACGGGCTCCTTCTTGCACCAGCATTGGGTCACCGGAGCCATCATAATCATGTCTTTCCTCCTCCACCCTTCAATCACCGTAGCCTGCTTCTTCACCCTGTTCTTCCAGACCATCATTGTCATTAAGATACGACAGGACATCACCTCCGGCTAAGATTATGTCCCCCAACACCTCTTCTGCTTCCTCGTCTCGTCCGTGCTCCATTGTTTCTGGAAATATTACAACATGGCAATTATTACACAAACATGACAGCAGGTGGATATATTAGTGCAAACGTAGACCTAGCTTATTCCGGGTTTGGGGTGGCCTCGGCAACGCTTCAAGGGTAGAGGCACGGCGGGAGGGGGTAGGAGACCGACATCATTTTTTTTCTAGGGTTTGGGTGTCCTCGAGAGTTTTGGTCAAGCGAGAGGGCCGGGGGGTGCTCCCGTGGTATAAGTTATCACGGTCGAAGTTATCCGGGACAAAAGGCCCTGCCTATTGGTCCCGGTTGGTGTCACCAACCGGGACCAAAGGCCCCCTGCCTGGGCTGGCAGCAGCGGCCACGTGGAGGACTTTCTGTCCCGGTTCGTGTAAGAACCGGGACTAAAGGGTTAGGGCTTTAGTAACGACCCTTTAGTCCCGGTTCGAAAACCGGGACAAAAGGCCCTTACCAACCGGGGTAAAAGCCCCTTTTTCTACTAGTGCATGTGCAAGAATGTTGAGAGGGTTACGGCAAAAACTGGATGCACTTCGTGTACAAAACGGACAATGGTATCATACTCGTCTGTTACAAAGTTGGCATGGTATCATCATAATAGTTGCGGGAGAAAGTCTTCACTTTTTCTTCGCTTGTGTCATTTGCTTATTGCGCCGTAACCATGGATAATCTTCATCGTTTATCAGGATGCTTGGGTCAGCCTTGACTTTGAAGGGAGGAGTTTCATGAAACTTTTCATAATCTTCAGATTGTCTGTCTTGCCCTCCACTCCCACGATGTCCCTTTTTCTTGAAAGAACTATGTGGCGCTTTGGCTCATCGTATGATGTATTCGCTTCCTTATCTTTTCCTTTTCTCGGTTTGGTAGACATGTCCTTCACATAGATAACCTGTGCCAGATCATTGGCTAGGACGAACGGTTCGTCAGTGTACCCAAGATTTTTCAGATCCACTGTTGTCATTCCGTACTGTGGGTCTACCTGTACCCCGCCTCCTGACAGATTGACCCATTTGGACTTAAACAAAGGGACCTTAAAATCATGTCCGTAGTCAATTTCACATATGTCCACTATGTAACCATAATATGTGTCCTTTCCCCTCTCGGTTGCTGCATCAAAGCGGACACCGCTATTTTGGTTGGTGCTCTTTTGATCTTGGGCGATCGTGTAAAATGTATTCCCATTTATCTCGTATCCTTTGTAAGTCAATACAGTCAAAGATGGTCACAACTAGTGTTGTCACCTCTGAGACGTGTTTCCAACCAACTGCTGAAAGTCCAGATGTGTTCACATGTAATCCAGTCGTCGCACTGCTCCGGGTGTTTGAAGCGCAGACTGTTCTTGTGTTCATCGACATACGGGGTCACCAAGGTAGAGTTGTGTAGAACTGTGTAGTGTGCTTGAGACCAAGAATGCCCGTCCCTGCATATTATTGAGTCCGCTCCTAGCGTGCCTTTTCCAGTCAGTCTCGCCTCATACCGCGATTTAGGGAGACCTATCTTCTTAAGGCCAGGAATGAAGTCAACACAAAACCCAATGACATCCTCTGTTTGATGGCCCATGGAGATGCTTCCTACTAGTCTAGCGCGGTTACGGACATATTTCTTTAGGACTCCCATGAACCTCTCAAAGGGGAACATATTGTGTAGAAATACGGGCCCCAGAATGACAATATCGTCGACTAGATGAACTAGGACGTGCGTCATGATATTTAAGAAGGATGGTGGGAACACCAGCTTGAAACTGACAAGACATTGCGCCACATCACTCCTTAGCCTTGGTATGATTTCTGGATCGATCAACTTCTGAGAGATTGCATTGAGGAATGCACATAGCTTCACAATGGCTAATCGGACATTTTCCGGTAGAAGCCCCCTCAATGCCACCGGAAGCAGTTGCGTCATAATCACGTGGCAGTCATGAGACTTTAGGTTCTGGAACTTTTTCTCTGGCATATTTATTATTCCCTTTATATTCGACGAGAAGCCAGTCGGGACCTTCATACTGAGCAGGCATTCAAAGAAGATTTCTTTCTCTTCTTTCGTAAGAGCGTAGCTGGCAGGACCTTCATACTGCTTCGGAGGCATGCCGTCTTTTTGGTGCAAACGTTGCAGGTCCTCCCATGCCTCAGGTGTATCTTTTGTCTTCCCATACACGCCCAAGAAGCCTAGCAGGTTCACGCAAAGGTTCTTCGTCACGTGCATCCCGTCGATTGAAGAGCGGACCTCTAGGTCTTTCCAGTAGGGTAGGTCCCAAAATATAGATTTCTTCTTCCACATGGGTGCGTGTCCCTCAGCGTCATTCGGAACAGCTAGTCCGCCGGGACCCTTTCCAAATATTACCCGTAAATCATTGACCATAGCAAGTACATGATCACCGGTACACCTGGCGGGCTTCTTCCGGTGATCTGCCTCGCCTTTGAAATGCTTGCCTTTCTTTCGACATTGATGGTTGGTCGGAAGAAATCGATGATGGCCCAAGTACACATTCTTCCTGCATTTGTCCAGGTATATACTTTTAGTGTCATCTAAACAGTGTGTGCATGCGTGGTATCCCTTGTTTGTCTGTCCTGAAAGGTTACTGAGAGCGGGCCAATCGTTGATGGTTACAAACAGCAACGCGTGTAGGTTAAATTCCTCCTGTTTGTGCTCATCCCATGTACGTACACCGTTTCCATTCCATAGCTGTAAAAGTTCTTCAACTAATGGCCTTAGGTACACATCAATGTCGTTGTCGGGTTGCTTAGGGCCTTGGATGAGAACTGGCATCATAATGAACTTCCGCTTCATGCACATCCAAGGAGGAAGGTTATACATACATAGAGTCACGGGCCAGGTGCTGTGATTGCTCCTCTACTCCCCGAAAGGATTAATGCCATCCGCGCTTAAACCAAACCATACGTTCCTTGGGTCACCTGCAAACTCAGCCCAGTACTTTCTCTCGATTTTTCTCCACTGCGACCCGTCAGCGGGTACTCTCAACTTCCCGTCTTTCTGTTCTCACTGTGCCATCGCATCAACTTGGCATGCTCTTCGTTGCTGAACAGACGTTTCAACCATGGTATTATAGGAGCATACCACATCACCTTCGCAGGAACCCTCTTCCTGGGGGGCTCGCAGTCAACATCACCAGGGTCATCTCGTCTGATCTTATACCGCAATGCACCGCATACCGGGCATGCGTTCAGATCCTTGTACGCACCGCGGTAGAGGATGCAGTCATTAGGGCATGCATGTATCTTCTGCACCTCCAATCCTAGAGGGCATACGACCTTCTTTGTTGCGTATGTACTGTCGGGCAATTCGTTATCCTTTGGAAGCTTCTTCTTCAATATTTTCAATAGCTTCTCAAATCCTTTGTCAGGCACAACATTCTCTGCCTTCCACTGCAGCAATTCCCGTACGGTACCGAGCTTTGTGTTGCCATCTTCGCAATTGGGGTACAACCCTTTTTTGTGATCCTCTAACATGCGATCGAACTTCAGCTTCTCCTTTTGACTTTCGCATTGCATCCTCGCATCGACAATGACCCGGCGGAGATCATCATCATCGGGCACTGGTTCCTCTTGATCTTAAGCAGCTTCCCCCGTTGCAGCATCATTGGGCACATCGTCTGGTTCCTCTTGATCTTCAGCAGCTTCCCCCGTTGCAGCATCACCGTATTCAGGGGGCACATAGTTGTCATCGTCCTCTTCTTCTTCGCCGTCTTCCATCATAACCCCTATTTCTCCGTGCCTCGTCCAAACATTATAGTGTGGCATGAAACCCTTGTAAAGCAGGTGGGTGTGAAGGATTTTCCGGTCAGAGTAAGACTTCGTATTCCCACATTTAGGGCATGGACAACACATAAAACCATTCTGCTTGTTTGCCTTAGCCACTTCGAGAAAATCATGCACGCCCTTAATGTACTCGGAGGTGTGTCTCTCACCGTACATCCATTGCCGGTTCATCTGCGTGCATTATATATAATTAAGTGTGTCAAAAACCATTACAGAACATCATGAATAGATAATTAAGTGACCAAATTAATAGAAGTTCATCATCACATTAAAACCAAAGTACATACATAGTTCTCATCTAACAACATATAGCTCTCCAGAGCATCTAATTAATTAAACCATACATTGAAACTATGTAAAACATTTCAATGCGAAAACAAATGCGATCATAATCGCAACCAAGGTAACAATTGATCCAACGGCATAATGATACCAAGCCTCGGTATGAATGGCATATTTTCTAATCTTTCTAATCTTCAAGCGCATTGCATCCATCTTGATCTTGTGATCATCGACGACATCCGCAACATGCAAGTCCAATATCATCTTCTCCTCCTCGATTTTTTTTATTTTTTCCTTCAAGAAATTGTTTTGTTCTTCAACTAAATTTAACATCTCGACAATAGGGTCGGTTGGAATTTCCGGTTCACATACCTCCTAGATAAATAAAATCTATGTCACGTTGGTCGGCATAATTTTCATAAACAATAAATGAACCAATAGTTATAAAGATAATATATACCACATCCGAATCATAGACAGGACGAGGGCCGACGGGGGCGGATACCAAAACCATCGCACTATATAATAACAAGCAATAAAATAGTAAGAAAATTAGACAAGTATCTATCTAAAGTAAGAATTTTTTTCTTTCAGAAAGAAGATAAGAAAAAGAGGCTCACCACGGTGGTGCCGGCGACGAGATCGGCGCGGGCGATCGACAGCGGTGAAGACGGGAATGGGACGTGATGGACCGCTAAACCTAGACAAATCTCGAGGAAAATGGAGCTTTGAGGTCGAGCTTCGAGACGAGAAAGCTTAACTAGTGTGGCTCGGGCATTTCATCGAACGCCTCATGTGCATAGGAGGCGAGGTAGAGCACCACAAAGCCCTCCCCTCGCCGGCCAGGGAAAAACAGAGCACTGGAGTGCTCTGCTCGCGGGCGAGGGGTATATATAATCACCTCATTGGTCCCGGTTCGTGGTATGAACGGGGACTAAAGGGCAGCCTGTGGTCCCGGTTCAAGCCACCAACCGGGACCAATGGTGGTGGGCCAGGAGCGAGGCCTATTGGTCCCGGTTCGTCCCACCAACCGGGACCAAAGGGGCCAGACGAACCGGGACCAATGCCCCCACGAGGCCCGGCAGGCCCCTGGCCTCACGAACCGGGAGCAGTGCCCCCATGGGTCCCGGTTCTGGACTGAACCGGGACTAATGGGCTGACCCGGCTTGAACCAAAGCCCTCTTTTCTACTAGTGAGCGTGCATCAAACACAAAGAAAGATAAGGGCTTAATGTTTTGCCTCCCAACTTATTTATCATAGAGATAATTGTTAACAATAATAACCCATGATCACCTATATTCAACTGGATATATGTGCCTGGATCTTTCCCCAGCACATGATGCTTGCAAAGAGAAAAATGAAAATGGAATAGAGAAGAACACTATTGACTCTTGCATAAAATTAAATACATAAAGTAAAAGATAGGCCCTTCGCAGAGGGAAGCAGAGGATGTCCTGCGCTTTTTATTTTTGGATGTGCAAGCCCTTAATGCAAAGGAACGTCACTTTATATTGCCCCTTGTGATAGATACCTTTATTATCCAGTCCATCGCTTTTATTTCTTCACCATCACAAGTTCGTACAAAGCTTATTCTCCATTACAATAAAAGATCACACATATTTAGGAGCAATTTTTATTGTTTTTTGCACCAATGACAACTTACTTGAAGGATCTTATTCAATCCATAGGTAGATATAGTGGACTCTCATGGCAAGAAACTGGGTTTAAGGGTTTTTGGATGCACAAGTAGCATTTCTACTTAGTACGAAATTTTGGCTAGCAAAAGATATGTGCAAGCACCACATGTTAGAATATCCATGACAATATAACTTCTATGTGAATATAAACAAACATAATTCATTACGTTGTCTTCCTTCTCCAACATCAGTTACTTGATCAAGTTTGAAAATAACTAATGGGGGCTCACAATCATAGAAGATATCCAAGATAGTATATTTATATGTGAAATCTCTCTTCCTTCAATATTCTTTCATGAATTGTTCAAGTGACCAATGTTGTGTTTGCTAACTTTCAATAAGTTTTACCACCCATGGGACAAGCATATGAGATATATAAATTGGGATTTATGATATTCAACTCATTCAACAATTCACTCTTAGGATATAGTTGAAGCACACGAGTAAATGGCAAACTACTCCAAAAAGATATATGTGAGGATCAAATGAGTATTTAAGTAAATAGGTAGACATGTGAAGACTCTCTCTCATTTCAAAATTTCACATCTTGGGATTTTATTAAGACATCAAGAAAAATAAAAATATAAGAACACATCAAGGATAGCACACATCATGTGAAAAAGCAAAACCTTAGGCTCAACAAAAATTGACCGATAATTGTTGAAGAAGAAAGGTGGGATGCCATCCGGGGCATCCCCAAGCATAGATGCTTGAGACTTACTGAAATATTAACTAGGGATGCCTTGGTGATCCACAATATTGAGCTCTTGTGTCTCCTTAATTCCTCTCATATCACGGTTTCCTTAAATCTTAAGAACTTCATCCACACAAAACTCAACAGGAACTCATGAGATAAGTTAGTATAAATCAATGTAAAACCATATCATTACCTACTGTAAAAAATTATTAAACTTATAATATAACATTGCATACTATATTCCTCTGCATATTTAATACCCCTATCCTCAAATAGAATCATTAAACAAGCAAACATATGCAAACAATGCAATCATAACAGCAATCTATCTAAATAGGACAGTCTTTAAGGATAAAGAAGGATCCATACTTATTTAACTCAAAAAATTCTAAAATTTACCACACTGTAGAAAGTTTCTCATAACTTACCGTGTCAAAATTTCAAAATTTTCTCACATTCTGAGTTTTCTAGAGAATTCACGCAAGAGCGGAAAACTTTCTGTTTTGAAACATCAACTCATATACTTGCAAATTGGGCATGGTAAAGGCTATACTCGATATTTTAATAAAGATACAAAACATTATTCTAAATAATATTAAGAAAATCTCAAAAAAATAAAATGATACTCCAAGCAAAATACATATCATGTGACGAATAAAAATATAGGTCCAAGTGAGGTTACCGATAATGTTGAAGACAAAAGATGCAATGCATTCTGGGGCATCCCCAAGCTTAGTTGCTTGGATATTCCTTGAATATTACCTTGGGGGTGCCTTGGGAATACCCAAGCTTAGTGTCTTGCCACTCCTTATTCTCCTCATATCGATACTTCATCCAAAACTTGAAAACTTCAATCACCGATCTTCGTGAGGTAGGTTAGTATGATAAAGAGCAAATCATTCACTTGGGTACGTTCAAAGATATGATTCATAATTGTTTGCACATATTTCCTTATCATTTCCACAATTTATATCACTTAATATAAGCTGCAGAAACTATAAAACAAGCAAACTATGCATTGAAAATAGAATCTGTCAAAAACTGAACAGTCTGTAACGATCTGAACAATGACCATACTTCTTCAACTCTCAAAATTCTGAAAATTAGGAAAACGTAGGTAATTTGTATATCAATCATGTGTAAAATTGTAGCTAATTATCACGTTCCAGTGATTTATAGAATTTTCTGCACTGGACGCAAAACTTTTTGTTTTTGCATAGAATCAAATCAACTATCATCCACACTATCCCAAAGGATTTACTTGGCACTTTATTGAAACAAAAGCTATAAAACATGACTAATACACTAGCTCAATCATGTGAACTCACAAAAACAGTAAGTAGAAATATTGGGTTGTCTTCCAACAAGTCCTTTTATTTAATGCCTTTTTAGCGAGGAATGATGATTTCAATGGTGCTCACGTAAAGATAAGAGTTGCAACACAAAGAGAGCATCATGAATCACATGACTAGAAAAGTTCAGCCTAACACACTTCCTATGCATAGGGATTTTGTGAGCAAACAATTTATTGGAACAAGAATCAACTAGCATAGGAAGGTAAAACATGCACAACTTCAAGATTTTGAACACATAGAGAGTAAATTTGATATTATTGCAATTCCTACAGGCATATGTTCCTCTCTCATAATAATATTTAGAAGCATCATGAATGAATTCAACAATATAACTATCACATAAAGCATTTGTTTCCTGATCTAAAAGCATAGAATTTTTATTACTCCCCACAAAAGCAAATTTCTTCTCATTCGGAATAGTCGGAGTATCATATGAAACTTGAATACTATAAATTGTTTCCATGTTAAAAGAGTAATGTTTAGAAAAAGCATATTCATAATTATGACAAGTTTTATAAGAATATTTGTCGCTACTTTTTATAATATAAGTATTGTCACAATAATTATCATATGTAGCAACTTTGTTCTCATAATAATCAATTGAAACCTCTTCCAAGATAGTGGAATCATTACTAAATAAATCATCACCTCTACAAATCCACTTTTATCATTATAATAAGATTCACAACACCCTCCAAAATAGTGGGATCATTATCTAAATTTTACACTCTTCCAAATCGAATTTCATAAATATTGCAATCATCATAAATAGGAGGCATGCAATCATCATAAAAAATTTGATAATTCAAAGTAGGGGGACTAAAAAGATCATCTTCATTAATTGTAGCATCCCCAAGCATGGGACAAACATTAAATAGCAACAAATAATTTCTCAAACATGTCATTCTCATCAAACATAGCATCCCCAAGCTTGAGGCTTTGCATATCATAATCATAATCACTCTCATCATTAATAGTATGAATAGCTCCAATAATATAGCAATTACTATCATCATAGGTTTCCAAGTTGGTGACAAAAAGATTCTCAAGATTATAGGAAGTATCATTATATTCCCTATCATAATCATCACAACAAGTAAGAGGCATAACAAAATCATCATCAACTGTATCATCTTCCACAATTATATTCGATTCATTCTCAAGAGGCACAACAATAATATGAGCAACATTATTTGGGATAGATACATTCTTACCTTTAACTAGCGGGTCCACCCGCACATTTGCGCGGCTTGATCTTTATTATTTACTGTTTATGTATTTTAGACAACCATTTGTTGGCATCTGAGTATTTATTTTTTCTGCGTGGTGAAACCATCATAGCACACCACAAAATGTTGATTAGTTGCATGCCACTAAAAGTTGGTTCAACAATTATGGTCCCTAGATTGTGTTATGATAACTGCAAATTGGAATTTAAGCATGATATTTTGAAAAGAAGCACATGTATAGCCAATAATTTAATATTGCCGCAATGTATTCATTCTGGGGCTACTTCTGTGTAGTTACACTGCTTCAATATATGTATGTTGTTTTTTGGCTTCTTTGCTCTTTGTCGTTCCTCTTTTGCCATGAAGCCATGATATTCTCTTAGACTGACAGATTTCAACCGTAACCGTCTAGACACAGTAGTAGTTTTAGTCTCTGGTCACATGCTTTTCTTCTGCTTATCCATTTTCTTTCTGCCGTGAAAAAACCAAACCTGATTTTATGGTATTACTTTGTTTGATTCTCCAAACTCACGTGTGATTGAAGTAGGTGGGCGCTGAGTATGGTTTGGGTACATCTTATAAAAGAAGTTGACTGATGGATATTATACTATGCATGCCACTACAACCTCATTAATTTTATAAAACAAATTATTTATTGTTCCATTGTGTACAAACCCCTTGTAATTTTTATGTGTGATGCAAGCATCATAGTGTAACTACGGTTTTATCGGCTATTACTGAGCAGCAGGCCATCTAGATTTTATTTTATTCAAGTATGTATGTCTGGTAGTCAACATGGATGTTGCTTGGGGACCTTTGAATTGATCAAGCATCTCCAGGTATTAAACTTTGATTTGATCAGGCTTCTCCAGGTATTCCTACCTTAATATCCTCCCCTACTTAATCCTCATGTTTCGTCCATTTCTGGCATGGTTCCTCTCCTACCATCGCATCCAGTTCGTCCAACATGTAGTGTTGCCCGATTAAGGGTAATATTCTCATGGAGTGGCATGTTTCATGGGTAACCGTGACCATGAAACAATTATAGTGTGGTCTTGGATCACTTATGTTTCTTCTATTTGTACAAAAAAAATGTCATTAATCAATACATCAAATCCGATTTTATGATATTACTTTATTTGATTCTTCAAACCCAAACTCCTATTTCATTGATGTAGGTGTGTGGTGATTATGGTTTTGGTACACCGGTAGAGAGGTGGTGATCGTCTTATGAAAATAATTAGTTATTTTTATCCAGATTTTTTTGCTCCATTATGTGCAAACCACTTGTAATTATTGTGGTTGACGTAAGCATTGTAGTGTAATAGCATTACTAGTAGAACCCTCAAACCCTTATAGCAGTTTTAAGGGTTGAGAAGTGCTAGTTTTTGACACTTTTAAGGGTTGAAAAACAGGGGCAAAGACTAGAACCCTCAAACCCAACCCTTAAACTGCTTTAAGGGTTGGATTTGAGAGTTCTAGTCTTTGCCTCAACCCCAACCTTTAAAACTGTCATTTCATATATCATGCATTTCATCACATTTCATCATATGACATATCACAAATTCCACATTTGACATAAAACAATCACTACAGGAATCAGCTATTTTGTCGTCTGCCACGGCGGACGGCAAAGGCATGAACGGCGGACGGCAAAGGCCTTTGCCGTCAGCCGCGGACGGCAAAAGGCTCCGGCAAAGTAGGCTACGGTAAACACCTTCTTTGTCGTCTGCTTTTTGCAGCGGACGGCAAAGAGGCCTTTGCCGTCAGTGGTGGACGGCAAAGAAAATGGATGGCAAATAGTGGGTGTTAGCCACGGTAGGTGCTAACGGAGGCTTTGCCGTCCGCCAAACTAATGTTTTGCCGTCTGCCGACTAATAACAGACGGCAAAAATGTCCATCTACACGTTTATTACAATCAGAGACATCAAAGGATTTTGTTTATTAAAATATAGTGAACCAGCAACCCAAGTGCACCACAGTATCCAACTACGCTTTGTTCCAACAATCGACGACGAGTGAACAAATTTCACAATACCAAATTAGTCTATTTACACAGAATAGATTTGCATCTGCTCCATCTACACAAAATTACTCTATTTACATGAACACCACATTATCCATCTACACAAAGTCAGCACAAAAACCACAGTATCCACCGCCACCATGGACGCCCGAGGACCTACCGCTGCTCCTTGAGGCAGAATATGGTGCGGCGTCGAGGGAGGGTGACGGCGCCGGGGCCGACAGAGGCCTGGGGGGACGGGGATGACAGAGGCCTGGGGGGACGGGGCCGAGGCCTGCGGGGGCGATAGGCGACGGGGCGCGGATGCCGTCGGTGGCGACAGGCGACGGGGCGCGGAGGTCACCCGGGCGAAAGGCGACGGGGCGAGGAGGCCGACGGGGGCGAGAGGCGACGGGGCGTAGAGGAATCAGCCGGGGGCGACGGGGCCGGGCCATGGCCGGCGGGCGCGATGGCGGCCAGCGAGGCCGGGGCCGGGCCATGGCAGGCGGGCGCGATGGTGGCCAACGAGGCCGGGGACTGCCGGCGAGGTGGTGGCGAGCGCTTGCGGGGGAAGTGGATCGAGAGCAGGGAGAGAGATGAGAGAGAGATGTGGTGGGGTGGGGGTGAGAAGTGGATAAGGCAGACTGTGGGGTGGGGTGAGACGTGGGGCGCGTGCATCGTGGGTGGGTTGGGTATGCGTCCGACGGAGTGATCAGCGTGCGTCTCATAGCCAACTCATCGATCCAGGTGATTGATCCGCGTGTTTTGTTTTCTCTTTGTCGTGAGTGTTTCTTTGCCGTCTGCTTAACGACCCTTTGCCGTCTGCTGGCGGACGGCAAAGGTCCCAAAGGCAGACGGCAAAGATCTAGCAGATGGCATCCATCCCGTCCGTCTGCCCTAATCAGCCGCAGGGTCCAATGGGGCCCAGTTGGACTCTTTGTCGTCTGCCTTCTTGTCCTTTGCCGTCCGCTGGCCAACGGTAAAGAAATGGCGGATGGCAAACTGTATATTTGCCATCAGCCAGTTCTTTGCCGTCTGCTTTTTGAAAGCAGACGGCAAATACCCTCTTTGCCGTCAGCTAGCAGACGGCAAAGAACAAGCTGATGGCAAATTCCCTGATTCCAGTAGTGAATAATCATTCTAGTTATTATTACAACACCGAATAAAACAATAATCATTCAAATTATTACAACAATGTTTGAGCAAATTACACTAATTGTTCGAATCAAATAGGACATACAAAAGTAAAACAAAGATACATCATGGGCCAATGCGCCGCCCATCCAACTGCCACTGGGGCTCTACTAGATCATCCCGGAGCCGACCATGAGTGGTTGCATCCTCAATCTCACGATGTGCTTGAAGAAAAGCGTGTATGCGAGAAGGGTTTCTTTCCGGTTGCACACGGGTACCAACATTGTCATAGAAACAAGGGAGGTTTAACCCTTTCTCATCCTCTAGGATCATGTTGTGTAGAATCACACAACATTTCATGATGTTCACCAAGGTTTTTTTGTCCCAAAACCGAGCTGGACCACGAACTATAGCAAACCTTGCTTGCAAAACACCGAAAGCTCTCTCAATATCCTTGCGGGCTGCCTCTTGTGACTTGGTGAAATGAGCCTCTTTTCTTGTTAAGGGCACCCCATTTTTCTCCTTGATGGACTTCACAAGAGTTTCCCATTCGGGATAGATGCCATCGGTGAGATAGTATCCCATTGAGTACTCATTTTCCATGATTTTGTAGTTGCAAGCTGGAGCATCCCCAGAAATTAATCTTTTGAACAAAGGAGATCTATTGAGGATATTGATATCATTGAGTGTTCCCGGCAACCCAAAGAATGCATGCCAAATCCATGTGTTCTGAGATGCTACGGCCTCAAGCACAATGGTAGCATCACGGCTTTTACCGCAATACATTCCGTGCCATGCCTTTGGGCAATTTTTCCACCTCCAATGCATGCAATCAAGACTACCAAGCATCCCCGGCCATCCCCTTTTTTCATTCATTTCCATTAATCTCTTTGTATCTTCCTCATTTGGTGCCCGAAGATACTGTTCACTGTACAACCGGATGACCAACGTGGCAAACCTACGGACTGACTCCGTTGTTGTATCTTGCCCAATGCGAAGATACTCGTCGGTATAATCCGCGGGTATGCCATAAGCGAGTACCCGCATTGCCGCCGATATCTTTTGATATGCACTAAACCCCATGATACCGGCGGTGGATCTACGACATTTAAAGTAATAGGAGGCGGCCTCACAATCGGTGACAATCTTCACAAACAAACTACGCCGCATTCGGTACCTTCTGCCGAAGAGACGAGGAGGGTATGTAGGTACCTCCGCGAAGTAGTCTTCCATCAAATGCTCATGTCTGAGAGCGCGGTTCCGGTAGATGGTGACTCGCCCCATCTTCGACCCTCTCCTCTGATCCATCAGCTTCACGCGGTTTTCAAACGATTGCACGTCGATGAGGAGGCTCATCACCTCGACGTCGTCGTCTTGCAACAACTCATCAATGTCAGAATCGTCGGATGTCGACCAATCCGACGAATCGGACATCGAGTCCATGACAATCTCCTCATTGTTCATCTCCATCTGCAAAGGACAGTCACTAATTAGTGCTAAAAAATGAAACAATAAAGAAAATGAAACAAAATGAAAAAAAAAGCACATACCTCACCTCGGAGGAGGCGGCGGTGGCGGCCGGCGGGAGGGCGGCCGGCGGGAGGGCAGGGCGGCGGCGCGGCTTGGACGGCCTGGGCGACCGGCGGCAGGGCAGGCCGGCGGAGCGGCTTGGACGGCCTGGGCGACCGGCGGGAGGGCATGGCGGCGGCGCGGCTCCTCGATGCCGGCTCCTGGGCGGCCGGTCAGGGCGGGAGGGGAGGCGGCAGGGGAGGCGGCAGGGCGGCCGGGCCACGGCGGCGTAGGGGAAGCGGGAGGGGCGGCCGGCGGGAGGGCGGCCGGGGCGGGGAGGAGTGCGCACGGCGGGGCGGGGAGGCGGCGGGGCGGTGCGCGGCGGGGTGGGGAGGCGGAGGGGCGGCCGGGGAAGGAGCGCCGGGGCGCGGCGCGGCGGGAGGGCGGCCGGAGGCCGGTGGCGGCCGGATCCGGGGAGGGGGAGCTGAAAATTCCCTCCCGCGCGTCGTTGGCGATGGAACCGGGTCGGGGAGGGGTTGGGCTGGCCAACCCCTGTTTCTACAGGCTGGGAAGGAGAATAGGGGTTGAGCCTCTAAATTTTTTTGAGGGTTTAAGGGTTAAGGGGTTCTATTCTTTAGGAATTTTTCGTCTCAACCCGTAAAAAAGCGGTTATTTTTGAGGGTTTGAGGGTTTAGGGGTACTACTAGAAATGCTCTAACTGTGATATTTATTGGTCATATTGACCAGCATCCCTTCTTTTTTTCTTGCCATATGGTTGTGTGTCACCAGTTTCTTACAATATGATTTCGTATTGCTAGTTTGTCTAAACATCTTTGATTTTCACTGGTAGAAAATAGGCCTTTAGTCCCGGTTCGCAAAGGCCATTAATCCCGGCTGTGCAACCGGGACTAAATATGCGCGACTAAAGGCCCCCCCTTTAGTCGCGCCTCTTACGAACCGCGACTAAAGGCCCGTCCACGTGGGCGCCAGGAGTCCGTCGGGGCGGAGGACCTTTAGTCCTGGTTCTCGTGGCTAACCGGGACTAAAGGCCTCCTCCGCAGGTTTAGGGTTTTAGCCCCCCTAAACCTGGTTTCTTTTTAATTTGTAGTGTTTTATTTCTTTTATATTTTATTTTGTGTTTTATTTTAATTTTGATGAAGTTTCAGTACACATATTCTACGCTACTATATACATGCATATGAAATTTCAAACAAGAAGAATTCAAGAGGAATATATAATATATATTCAATCTCGGGTGACCATATACAACTTCGAACAAGTTTCCATACACAATTAGGATGGATGACCATATACAACTTCGAACAAGTTTCAATCTCGGGTAAGCATATAAATTTCTTCGTCCTCGGTATAGTGTTCTCCTTTAGGATTGATGACTTCCCTCATGAAAAATCCTGCTAATTCATCTTGAATTGGTCGGAAGCGAGCTTCTGGACTAAGCCTCCTCCGCAAGTTATCCGTCGCCTTCCGCACGCTATCCGATGCCTTCCGCTCAGAGGTGTGTCTCCGGATGTTCTCACAAACATAGTATCCACATAGATTGGTCCCCGGTGGCTGCTTATCCACATTAACTAACCTTCTAAAATCTAGCTCATGTTTGAATTCACCGACAATTTCTTCTGAGAACCGTCTCCAAACCCTACAGGGCAAAGAAAATTAAATGAACAAGGGAGTTATTAGTTACTTGATATTAGGAAATGAAGGAAAGAGACCGATCGATATAGAGCTCAAATGATTGAAAATAATTACTTTTGCAGCATTTTTCTCATGTCGGCCCAACGCTTTGAATCCGAATCCATAGAGTCCATGATTAGAACTCTGGAGGTGTGAAGTTCAATATTTAGCATAATCCAGTGGAACCTGCGGACACGTTACATGCACAGTCATGCATAACTCATCGATTAGACATACCATGCATGGAGTAAACAAAAGAGAATGGGCACAAGAGAGAAACACTCACCCAAAATGGTAAGGAAATAGAATATGACTTTTGAGTTGATGCTTTCTAAGAAACTTGTACAAGTCTTTCTCCACGTCTTCGGGGTGATTTTATAACACATGTCCACTAACGATATCTGGGTCAATGAACCCAACATCATGGATGTTTCGTATTTTGCATTCCCAAATCTTCAATCTGCATAATAGCGTACGCAACAATATAGTTAGGACAATATATATATATATATATAGTGCAGGCAATGAAGAACGAGATAAGGTAGAAATAAATCACTTACAGAACGTAGCAACTCAGGATAGATTTGTCGAGCTCGCGCAGATTGAACAGCTGGAACAATTCACTCATATGAACTTGTACAGAGTACCGTTTGGTGTGATGCTCCTCTGTAACATCCGCATAAACATATTATTTGCCGGCCCATGTTATGAAATGCTTGTACCAACGTAGCAGATTTCGCATTTGTGGTGCTAGACTCTTTTCCCGCGCAGGCTCGACGAGAGGCCCATTTCGCACATATTGTAATGCTATCTCACATACTGGCGCATCCTCAAGGTCTAACGAGGCACGAAGAGTCAAACCCATCTCGGACGCTTGTTTCATTGCACTCGCTACAGTCAATCCAAGTGCTGCCGCAGCTGCTATGATCTCGGGGTCCTCTTCCGGACCGGCTTTCACTATGAGCGGGGGGATTGATTGTTTATTCTGCATCCCGAGGTGGTCAACTTGTTTCCCGCTTTTTTTACTTTCTTCTTTCTCCTCCTTCAATATTTCTGCTTGCCTATGAAGTTCATGTCCATAGTCGTCAGGCATATTCAGCTCGGCTTGGGACGGTGTCGTCAAAAAATCCTTAGCCCACTTCTTTTGCTTCTCAGTGAATACTTGCTTGGGCTCAGGCTCTTTTATCGCCTTCGTATCCGCCTTCCATTTCTCATAATGAGCAGACGCGGCCAATTTGGTTTCAGCTTCACTAAGTTCCCAAGGCCTTGGGAGGAGAGGCTTCAGTGATGGCTCCGGTACCGTTGTGGTCTTAGGTACATAAGGGTCCGGGTTAATAGTCAAGGAGCGAGTTTCCTTGCTGTCCGCCTGCTTCTGCTTCTTCGCCGGAGGTGGATTGGGGGGCGTCGTACCCGCTGGAGGAGGATTGGGGGGCGTCATACCCGCCGGAGGAGGATTGGGGGGCGGCGGCTGCTTACCCGCCGGAGGTTGTGGATCGGGGGACGGCGTCGAATGGCGTGAAGGAGGTGTAGGTGAACCACCACGACCACCACCACCGCCACCACCACCACCACCACCACCATCAGAGGGGGGTGGACTTGTTAGCCTTGGTGCCTCGCCTGGAAACACTATGTACTTCTTTTTCCATAGAATGATCTGGCGCTTGACATCTCCAAGTCTTCTCTCCCCTTCTGGTGTAGCTTTGTCAATCTCCAGGTCCTCAAACTCTTGGACCATGTCTTCCACCGTGACACGAGCATAGCCATATGCAATGGGGTTGTTGTGGTGGAGTGCTCCAGGTGTACAGGGTAAAGCACTGCCGGTAGCTACCTTCGTGGAAACGTTCCCCACGGGATAATGCAGATCACATTCTTTCATCTCCTTTACATCATCCACGGGGTAGTGAGGCTCCGATGCACGAATCTTGATCGTCGGTGCACTAGCACCAGGCGGGGCATCCGTGGAAGCCACGCTGCTTCTCCGCTGCTGGCTTCCGCGATCCGCTTCATGATCTTCATGCGGCCCTGCAGCCGATTTTTCTTTTACTAGTTCATGCACGGTCTGCTTCAACTCATGGAGTTCCGATGCAAACTTCGCCAAAAGATCTGCATCCCGGTCCGTCTTTCTCTTACGGCTTCTGTAACAGTACGTGTCATTGTCCTGGGAAAACCCTACTTTCCACGGAATTCTGCCTTTGCCTCGTACATGTCCTCCGTGTTCATCATTCCCGAGGGCTGTTGTCAGTGCGTCTTTCTCTCTACTGAACTTGATCAAGCCCTCTTGAGCTTGGGTCATTGCGTCAATAAGGGCTTGGGTGGGAGCAAACTTTTTCTTCCGGTGAACACACACCCCTGTCTCCGGGTCTAGCGATCCCCCATGCCCGTACCACCAGCTTTTGGCCCTTGGGTCCCATCCCTCTGTACCTAGAGGGATTCCTCGCACCCTCAGGTCCTCCTCCATCTTTTGCCACTTAGGCTCCGAAAGGCGGTATCCTCCTGGCCCCATAATATGATGGTACTTTTTCTTACTCGCATTATCCTTATTTTTTTCGATATTTCCTTGAAATTCTCCGATTTCTTTTGCCTCACAAATTCTGGCCAATCATCTTTCAGTTTCTCATGTTGTCCATTGAAATCCGGAGTCTTGCCCTTGTTGACATAGTCACGGGTTAAATTTTTCTTGAAGTTCCGGAATGCTTCGGCCATCTTCTGAAGAGCGAACTCTTTAACTAGCCTCCTCCTCTCACGTCCACCCGGAACCTCGTTACCGAATTCATCGACTTTGTTGTATTCCGGAGGTAGAATGAAATGTTCCATAAGCTTTCTCCAGCAATCCTTTTTCGTTCTCTTGTCGACAAAACTAAAACCAAGACGTGCCTTCTTTGGCTCCTTCCATTCCTGGACGGTGATCGGGACGTTGTCTCTAACAACGACTCCGCATTGGTTGATAAACTTTGAGGTGTGCTGTAGGGGCTTGCCGGTTTCACTGACAAAATCAATGGTATATGTTTCTCCTGTTTTCATCGCCTTGGATTTGCCACGCTTTGTCGTACTCGATCCGGTCGAGGGCTAAAAAAAGAAAGAGAGTCGCGTGCGTTAATACATATGTATTCACATTTCAGTAAGTTTGTATCACAAGAGGCTCAATGTATATATATACCTCGCCGGAGGTGGTTGCTACTTGCAATTCGAGATCGTCGTTTGTTGACGGTTGACCTCCGTCGACAATGTCCGTTCCTTCACCTTCTTGATCATCGACAATGTCTGTTCCACCGTCAAGGTTCAGAAAAGAAGAGACTACATCCTCTTCTTGCTGATCTTCTGAGCCCGGCACATAAGGAATCTCGTTGTTTATGATGCCCATTAAATAACGTTCAGCCTCCGGATCCCTAAGCGGCTCGGCTCTATCGTCCGCCATATGTCACTCCTGCATGTAGTAAAAATTAATTAAGTATAAAGGAATTAAAAAATAAGATTAAGGGGACATAGAGGAGGAGCAGCGACGGTTGAATGATTGAGAGCTATTAATTTTTGCTTTCATTTCAGCCATTTTTGGAAACCAACAAAAACAGAAATACTTTAGATGTCAAACTGCATGTATAAGGTTGAAAACATGTGCCAAATGTTTCACTGAACATTTTGAGGTATTAAACATAATTTTTGGATAATTATTTAATTAGTTATGCCATTTTCTTTTTCCTTTTCTTTTATGACCAGAACAGAAAATTGATGTTTTTTTGGTCAAATTTATACAATTATTCCCAAATAAAATACCACTGTGTATATTTTGTTAAGAAAAAAATTTAGAGCTCAAGTTTGCTCAATTTGAGTTAACAGAATTCAAGTTATGAATTTTGCAAGTTTCCATTTTTAGTTCCCTTTTCTGTATTTAATTATTTAGTGCAAACATTATTGCAGAAGCATGTTGAACTTTTTCTATAAACAGAAACTGCTCAAGTTCCTGAATGTATAGAAATTTGAATCACTCAAATTGGAGAATTTATGAATTAGTTATGGATTTATGAATCTATAAACAGAAACTGCTCAAGTCCCTTTCTCTCTCTCTGCTCTCTCTCTCTCGCTCGCTGATGGGTGGGCCCCACGACCCCAAGCGCTCTCCTTCTCTCTCTCTCTCTCTCTGCTCTCTTGCTCAATTTTTAGTTTGCCCACGCGGCGGTGACCACCAGCACGGGCACGCACGGCGGCGCCGTTTCCGCACGCGCGCGAGGCTGGCAAGGCGCGCATCCAGTACGCGGCGACGAGGAGGACGGCAGGCGGCGGCGGGCGAGAAGGCGAGCGAGAAGACGACGGCGGTCCCCTCTTCTTCTAGGCACGCGAGGAGGACGACAGGCGGCGGCGGGCACCTACCGGAGACGAAGGCGGCGCGGAGAAGACGAGGGCGGCGGCGCGGAGAAGATGAGGGCGGCGCCGTGGAGAAGACGAGGTCCTGGATGCGTTTGGTCCTTAGCGCGGAGAAGACGAGGGCCGCGGAGAATATATAGGGCAAGCCTTTAGTCGCGGTTGGGGACACCAACCGCGACTAAAGGTACCCTTTAGTCGTGGTTGGTGTCCCCAACCGGGACTAAAGGGGTACCTTTAGTCGCGGTTGGTGTCACGAACCGCGACTAAAGGTTTTTTCGCGACGTTTTCGTTCCCGCGCGGAAAGAGCCTTTAGTCGCGGTTCGTGGTCCTTTTTCAAATACTTATCATTTTAAAATCTTAAAAATACAAATAATATATCAAAAAATTCAGAAAAATAAAACTAATTCATTTTAAAATCTTAAAAATAGACATAATATATCAAAAAATTCAGAAAAATAAAACTAATTCATTTGAAAATCTTAAAAATACAAATAATATATCAAAAAATCCAGAAAAATAAAACTAATTCATTTTAAAAATCTAGACCGATTGTTTTGTTCTACATCCTCGATCCCTTGAAGGTTTGACAAAAGGTTTAATACATCATTCAGTTCATCGACCAAATACAAATCATCCGGATTCGCCATCGTACGTTTTAATCCACATGATCCATTCAACAAAGTTTGGTACAATAAATTATTACACATCAATTCTTCCCTTGTGTCCCTGCTTGCTTACGATTGTGCCGTATCCATGGAGCATCCTCATCATTTAACTGAATGCTTGGGTCAGTGTTCACTTTGAAGGGCGGAATTTCACCAAACATATTATAATCTTCTGACATGTCTGTCTTGTCCTCCACTCCCACGATGTTTCTTTTCCCTGAAAGAACAATGTGGCGCTTTGGATCATCGCATGATGTACTGATCGTTTTCTTATCTTTCCGTTTCCTCGGTTTGCTACTCATGTCCTTCAAATAAAAAACCTGAGCGACATCTTTCGCAAGGACGAATGGTTCGTCAAGGTAACCAAGATTGTTGAAATCCACCATTGTCATTCCGTATTACTCGTCCACCTTTACCCCACCTCCTGTTAGCTTGAACCATTTGCACCGGAACAAAGGAACCTTAAAGGAGGGTCCATAGTCAAGTTCCCATATCTCCTCTATGTAACCATAATATGTGACCTTTTGCCCATTCTCGGTTGCTGCATCAAAGCGGACACCACTGTTTTGGTTGGTGCTCTTTTTATCTTGGGCGATGGTGTAAAATGTATTCCCATTTATCTCGTACCCTTGGAAAGTCGTTATAGTCGAAGATGGTGTCTTGGCCAACATGTACAGCTGATCTCCAACATCATTGTCATTCATTAAATGTTTTCGCAACCAACTGCCGAAAGTCTCCATGTAGGCCTTTCTAATCCAGGATTCAGGCTTCCCCGGGTTGTCCGAGCGTAAAATATTCTTGTGTTGCTCGAAGTACGAAGCCACCAAGCTGGAATTTTGCAGAACTGTGTGGTGTGCTTCAGTCATAGAATGACCGTCCATACATATCGTTGATTTCCTTCCGATCGTGCCTTTTCCACTTAGTATCCCCTCGTGCCGCGATTGAGGAATACCAATCGGCTTAAGGTCAGGAACATAGTCAATACAGAACTCAATTACCTCCTCATTTCCATAGCCCTTGACGATGCTTCCTTCTGGCCTAGCACGGTTACGAACATATTTCTTTAATACTCCCATGAACCTCTCAAAGGGGAACATATTGTGTAGAAATACAGGACCAACAATGGAAATCTCTTCGACTAGGTGGAGCAGGAGGTGCGTCATAATATCGAAGAAGGATGGTGGGAACACCAACTCGAAACTGACAAGGCATTGGACCACATCGTTCTGTAACCGTGGTAGATCTTCTGGATTGATTACCTTCTGAGAGATTGCATTGAGGAATGCACATAGCTTCACAATGGCTACTCGAACATTTTCCGGTAGGAGCCCCCTCAAAGCAATCGGAAGCAATTGCGTCATAATCACGTGGCAGTCGTGAGACTTCAGGTTTTGGAACTTTTTGTCCGCCATGTTTATTATTCCCTTTATATTCGACGAGAAGCCAGACGGGACCTTCATACTGCTCAGGCATTCAAAAAAATGACCTTCTCTTCTTTGGTAAGAGCATAGCTGGCACGACCTTGAAACCATTCCGGATGCCGGTCATCTGGGTCTTTCAAAAGTTGCTGGTCCTGCCGTGCTTCCTTTGTATCATTTGTCTTCCCATACACGCCCAAGAAGCTTAGCAGGTTCACGCAAATATTCTTCGTAACATGCATCACGTCGATTGCAGAGCGGACATCTAGGACTTTCCAATATTGTAGCTCCCAAAATATAGATTTCTTCTTCCACATGGGTGTGTGCCCGTCAACTCCCCGCGGAACTGATTGTCTGCCAGGACCCTTTCCAAAGATGACTTTCAAATCCTTGACCATATCAAATATCTCAGCACCAATACGTTCCGCAGGCTTCGGCCGGTGATCTGCCTTGCCGTTGAAATGCTTGCCTTTCTTTCTTACGTTATGATTTCGGGGAAGAAATCGACGATGACCCAGGTACACGTTCTTCTTACAATTACCCAAACGTACACTTTCAGTCTCATGTAAGCAGTGCGTGCATGCATTGTATCCCTTATTTGTCCGTCTCGAAAGGTTACTGAGAGCAAGCCAATCGTTGATGGTTACAAAAAGCAACGCTCGTAGGTCAAATTCCTCTTCTTTGTGCTCATCCCAGACACGTACACCAGGTCTGCCCCACAACTATAAAAGTTCATCAACTAATGGCCTTAGGTACACATCGATGTCGTTGCCGGGTTGCTTTGGACCTTGGATGAGCACTGGCATCATAATGAACTTCCGCTTCATGCACAACCAAGGAGGAAGGTTGTAGATGCATAGAGTCACGGGCCAGGTGCTATGGCTGGAGCTCTGCTCGTCAAAAGGATTCATGCCATCAGTACTTAGACCAAATCTTATGTTCCTTGCGTCAGCTGCAAAATCTTTGAACACTCTGTCGATCTTTCTCCATTGCGTTCCATCAGCGGGGTGTCTCAACTCCCCGTCGGACTTACGGTCCTCTTTGTGCCATCGCAACGACTTGGCATGCTTTTTGTTCCTGAACAGACGTTTCAACCGTGGTATTATAGGAGCATACCACATCACCTTGGCGGGAACCCTCTTCCTGGGTTTCTCGCCCTCAACATCATCACCAGGGTCATCGCCTCTGATCTTATAACGCAATGCAGTGCATACAGGGCATTCATTCAAATTCTCGTATTCACCGCGGTAGAGGATGCAGTCGTTAATGCATGCATGTATCTTCAGAACCTCTAAACCTAGAGGGCAGACAACCTTCTTTGCTTCGTACGTACTGGCGGGCAACTCGTTATTCTTCGGAAACATATTCTTCAACATCTTCAGCAAATTTTCAAATGATGAGTCAGCTACACCTTCCCGTGCCTTCCATTTTAGCAAATCCAGTGTGCAGCCCAGCTTTTTCAGACTATTATCGCATCCTGGGTACAGCGACTTTTTGTGATCCTCTAACATGCGATCCAAATTCTCCCTCTCCTTGTCAGTTTCGCAGCGTCTCCGTGCATCAGCAATGGTCCGACCAAGATTATCAGCGGGCTCATCATGTGCCTCTTCTTCACCTTCACCTAACCCTTCCCCACCTTCAGCATCATCCTCCATGAAAGTATCACCGAAATGATCATGATAGTTGTCATCGATATCATCCCCTTCTTCATCTTCTTCCATTCTAACCCCTCTTTCTCCATGCTTGGTCCAACAATTATAGCTTCGCATGAAACCGTGCCGAAGCAGGTGCATGTGAACGTCTCTTGAGGAGGAATAACCCTTCTGATTCTTACAGACAGCACATGGACAGATAATAAAACCTCGCTGCTTGTTCGCATTTGCCACTACGAGGAAATCTTTCAAACCCGTAGTGAACTCGCCGGAGAGTCGGGTACCGTACATCCATTGCCGATTCATCTGCATTATTATTATATAAAGTATATAATTAACCATCATGCATTTGTTAAACTAACTAGCTAGAAATAATACAAATTAAACAATGAACTACACACATGCATATTTTATCAATGACACATGAAAGGTTCAAGTTGCTAACCGCGATCGCGGAGGAAAAATAAATGAGAAAGCTCAAGTGTGGCTCGGACACTTCATATCATGTTTGTTTCATGCTCTCGGGCATTTCATCAAACACCTTGTGTGCATAGGAGAAACCAAAAGCAAACCCACCACCCCCTTCTGAATATTGTGAATAGAAGTGGCACCAATTGTCGCTAAGTGAAGTGAGCTGAGTCCTATATAGGGATGGGCCTTTAGTCCCGGTTGGCCTGGCCAACCGCGACTAAAGGCCTTCGGGCCAGCCTGAGGACCTTTAGTCCCGGTTGGCCAGGCCAACCGGGACTAAAGCCCCTCCCGTCCGCCAGCTGTCGACCGAGCGCGCTGGGCCCAGATAGTTGGTCGCGGGTCTCCTCCCGAACCGCGACTAAAGACCCCTTTGGTCGCGGTTCGATTATTTTGGGGACTAATGGGGGCGTATGGAAGCCTCTTTTTCTACTAGTGTTTTGAGCTCGTATGTCTCTGATGGTGTGTATTGATTTTAGCATGTGTCTTCGAGTATTTATATCTGGTGGTCCACATTAATGTTGCTTGGTAACCTTTGGTTTGATCCAGCGTCGCTCGGTATTCATGCGTCATCACCAATCTATTTTTGGACATCCTTCCCTCCTTAATCATCAAGTTCTGGTCCAGTTTCTTGCACGGTTCCTCTTCAACCATAATGTCCAATTCACACAGCATGTCGAAAACAGATAGCTTTACCCGATTAAGGTCTCCATGCAGTAGCTATTAAGGGAAGGGAAATGTGCTTCTATAAATTCACAGACAGATTGATAGTGCCAAATGGACTGTTTGCAAGTGTGTACCTATTCATGCTTCAAACACATGTAATTTTGTTTAGAAAAGAATATTTCTTATGCCTGAAAAGGTAAATAATGTTCTAGAAAAAAATCTGTAATAATTAAAAGCGCAGAAACACGAACGTGTACAATTGTACATGACAAAAAAAATCAAAAGTATTGACTTGTAATAACACATTATTATTTTCTGGGTGCTTGTCCATCTTTTAACATTTTTTCACTAATGTGTACCAGGAAAAGGCCAAGGTAACCTGACTTGCAAAAAAAATCACGCCGATGCGCCACACGTGGTGCGTGCTGCAATACTACATAAACGCTTCCTTGCTCGTTGATCGTTGTTGTAACGTCTGCGGCAGATGCTTTCCATCTTACTGTGCACTCTTTGTTGACCGGAACCGCTCCCACTTGAAACGCAGTTGCCACAGCTGTTACTCGCGGTGCCCGCACGCCACCTATTGCTCCTCCAGCTCACCATGCATGAGCGTCGACCGCCAGTGTTGCCAACTCGCTCCACAACAGATGCACGGTGGAAGACCCCTCCATGCTTACCCACGGCCTCCTAGGAGCTCACTTGTTCCAATCTTGATCTTCGCCTTCTCAGGATGCTCTTTCCTGACACTGCTTGTGGTATCTACAGTTGTTGTTCTCGAAGTGATTGTTGATCGAGCTGGTGGTGCCGCAGTCCCATCAGACTCGGTAGTGTTACCGTCCACAGGAGCTTCTCGGCATCTTGTCCGGGATGCCGAGTATATTCTTCGTCTTATGGAGATAAAAAATAAAAAGTAAAATAGGTAGTTTGACCATTGGAGATAGTAAACTACACAGGAATTTCATTCAAAACCATGAGAAAATATGATTTATTTTTTTCAAAAAAATTGGGAGCTTTTATTTTTCCTGCTGCAAATATTTATTTTCAAAACAATTTATTTTACTTGGTAGTATATTTGTGAAGAAAGAAGAAACACGCATATATATCATAGAAAATTGCAATGGCCAGAGCAAGGATATATAAATGGATATATACAGAAGCATATGTACCATTGTTGGACTCTAACTACGTGGTTACCTAGTCAATGTTGAATCGGATTTGGCTACCTATTTTTTTTCTTTTGAGTGGCCGCTTGGCTATCTAGCTATATGTTCCCTGTGCCCAATGACGTCTTTTTTTTACCAGCTCGTACACGTGACAGGTTAGTGTGTAACTTTTCATTAGTGTTTTTTCTAGAAACGTGTCTAAGAGTTGTACATGTCGGTTAGAGTTTTCTTTAAAAGGAACGTGTCCTAGAGTTTATCTTGCAACTTCTTATGCGTCGGATCAACGTATATACTTTAGGTATGTAACGTAATAATTTTAAATCTCATCTGTAAATATTATAGATCAACGGTGTATATTATTTTAACTTATGTGGAAGAATGTGGTGTCTTATTTTTCTTCTGTTTTAAGTATATACTAGGAAAGTTGCCCGTGCGTTGCAACGGGAGAAAAAAAAATCGTATGCTCCTACAGCAATAAGCATGACTCAAGACCCCTCTATAGGTCCATGCTATCTATTTTAGCATAGCATCTCACATGTGTTGTCTCTTATCCTCCTTTTCGCCCTTACCGACTATGATCGCGGTGTCGACATAATCATAATGCATCCGAACATGGTCAATCACAAGGTGATTATCTCGGCCACCACATGACACACCTATTATTGAACCGGGCCATAGCAAACGGAAGTATAATACTTTTAAAACTAATTTGTTGAGCTGGACATGATGGCCACTCCTCATGAGCTAAAAAGAGCACTCACTTTGAAGTTGTACGTCCGTTTATCAAAATGCATCAACTTTATTTCCAAAACACATAAACACTTTTTAAATCACATGGGCCTTTTAAAAAGAGCATGAATATTTTTTTTTAAATTATAAATATATTTTGAAGCATGTGTTTTAGAATTACATGAATTGTTTTTAAGAAGAGTGAACATTTTTGAAATTATATGAACATACGTGAACACTTTTCTTAAAACTACACAAACATTTCGTCAATTCCAAGCTCGTCCTATTCATCAATTCCAAGCTCGTCCTGTTGATCAATTCCAGAGAAAAAGAAATATTTTCTCTGTTGTCTCGAGTAAATCGCCGCCGCTGGTCAGAGACCCCATACGCCTCGCTATAGCCACGGACGGCGGGCCGCGTCGTACACGTATCACGTGTACGCCTCGTCGTTGTAGTGAGGCCACGTTTCAAAGCTCTACCCTATTCTCTCCCTGTCCCTCGTTCTTCTTTTCTTCTTTGACCCTAGTCGTCATCACGTCCTCTGCAGATCGAGCACGCCGCCCCAACAGCAGACGTGGAGCTCCGTCGCCGCCGCCTAGCGCCTCCGCTCCCCCGTCTGCTGCCTCCTTGCCGTCCTAGTTGAGCAGCTGCCCCTGGCGTCGCGCCCGTGCTCGCTAGCCTTTCTTCGCTCGTTCCATTCCATTTCTTCGCTCCTTTCCTTCATTCCATTTACACTTCCTTTTTTCCGTTAATCTCCCTCAAGGCCCAATGTGCATGTATGACTTCCTTCCTTTGCTTCCTTCTCTCAGCCTTTGCTTATTGATTCTGAGACAGCTCCTGGATAACCAGGACATTGAGAGGCCTATATAAATTAGTAGGTTTGGATTTAAGGACGCGAGGTGGGACTAATAATAGGTGAGACACACTTTTCTTCTTAGCAAAACACCGAGCCGGCTCAATTGGTGCCAACAATAGGTTGGTGAAGGTAAGATCGTGAGTTCAATTCCAAGAAAAATATCTAATATTTTTGCCAGGCCCTTTATTTATGTGGGATAGCTTAATTGGGCCACAGCCCAAGCTGCGTGCGCCTTTCCATTAGGCAGGCTTTGTTCGAGTCGCATCGCTCCGTGATCACATAAATAGTACCACCTCGGATATAGAAAATATTATGGGTGAAGTGGGGGATGACGGACGGACGAAAAAACGGACGAAATTACGGTGGTAAGAAGCAATAGCCCCTTTATTAGTAGCTATAGATAAATTTATTTTTAAGCATGTGAATGCTTTTTAGAATTACAGGATTTTTTTTAATGGAGAGTGAACATTTTTGAAATTATATGAACATACGTGAACACTTTTCTTAAAACTACACAAACATTTAAAATGCAATAACAAATTTTGAAAATTACATAGCATTTTTCAAAGGCAAAACAGATTTTAAATGTCCCCAAAAATTTAATGTCCACCAAACACCCATCGCATGTCGAGGTATAAAAGAAATGCATATCATGCTTTTAGAAAAAACTTGTCGCACTTTTGTAGTGATTCATTCATTCATGTTAGCACTTTTAATGTTCGCAACATCGTCCTCTCGTCGATGATGGTAAGGTTTTTGGCATCCACAATTAATTTTTTATTATAAAGCCTCATTCATGTACTCCGACGGCACCTCATTCAGCTTCGAACGATCATCAGATGTAAGTTCTTAAAATATTCGAATGCAAGCCGTTTTTTGCTATGTTAATTTTTTTAGAGAAGATTGATTGTTTGGTTTGCAAGGTTATATTCCGTTCTCTTTCTTGTTTTTTTGCATAATGTGAACTTGATCCAGACACAAGCATTTCACGTAGACATCGGATAGGCTCCTTCTTCAAAAAAGACGCACACTTTGAGAGACCAGAACCCCATACGCCTCGCTGTAGCCACGGACGGCGGGCCGCGTCGTACACGTTTCATGTGTACGCCTCGTCATTGTAGTGAGGCCACGTTTCAAAGCTCTACCCTATTCTCTGCCTCTCCCTCGTTCTTCTTTTCTTCTTTGACCCCAGTCGTCATCACGTCCTCTGCAGATCGAGCACGCCGCCCCAACGACAGACGTGGAGCTCCCTCGCCGCCGCCTAGCGCCTCCGCTCCCCCGTCTGCTGCCTCCTTGCCGTCCTAGTTGAGCAGCTGCCCCTGGCGTCGCGCCCGTGCTTGCTAGCCTTTCTTCGCTCGTTCCATTCCATTTCTTCGCTCCTTTCCTTCGTTCACATTACACTTCCTTGTTTCCGTTAATCTCCCTTAAGGCCCAATGTGCATGTTTGACTTCCTTCCTTTGCTTCCTTCTCTCAGCCTTTGCTTATTGATTCCGAGACAGCTCCTTGATAACCAGGACGTTGAGAGGCCTATATAAATTAGTAGGTTCGGATTTAAGGACGCGAGGTGGGACTAATAATAGGTGAGACACACTTTTCTTCTTAGCAAAACACCGAGCCGGCTCAATTGGTGCCAACAATAGGTTGGCGAAGGTAAGATCGTGAGTTCAATTCCAAGAAAAATATCTAATATTTTTGCCAGGCCCTTTATTTATGTGGGATAGCTTAGTTGGGCCACAGCCCAAGCTGCGTGCGCCTTTCCATTAGGCAGGCTTCGTTCGAGTCGCATCGCTCCGTGATCACATAAATAGTACCACCTCGGATATAGAAAATAATATGGGTGAAGTGGGGGGACGACGGACGGACGAAATTACGGTGGTAAGAAGCAATAGCCCCTTTATTAGTAGGTATAGATAAATATATTTTGAAGCATTTGAATGCTTTTCAGAATTACATGATTTTTTTAAAGAAGAGTGAACATTTTTTAAATTATATGAACATACGTGAACACTTTTCTTAAAACTACACAAACATTTAAAATGCAATAACAAATTTTGAAAATTACATAGATTTTTCAAAGGCAAAACAGATTTTAAATGTCCCCAAAAATTTAATGTCCACCAAACACCCATCGCATGTCGAGGTATAAAAGAAATGCATATCATGCTTTAAGAAAAAACTTGTCACACTTTTCTAGTGAGTCATTCATTCATGTTAGCACTTTTAATGTTCGCAACATCGTCCTCTCGTCGATGATGGTAAGGCTTTTGGCATCCACAACTAAATTTTTATTATGAAGCCTTATTCATGTACTCCGACGGCACCTCGTTCAGCTTCGAACGATCATCAGATATAAGTTCTTAAAATATTCGAATGCAAGCCGTTTTTTGCTATGTTAATTTTTTTAGAGAAGATTTATTGTTTGGTTTGCAAGGTTATATTCCGTTCTCTTTCTTGTTTTTTGCATAATGTGAACTTGATCCAAACACAAGCATTTCACGTAGACATCGGATAGGCTCCTTCTTTAAAAAAGACGCACACTTTGAGAGACAAGAACCGCACACACACATCTTGTCCTATTCATCAATTCCAAGCTCGTCCTGTTCATCAATTCCAGAGAAAAAGAAATATTTCCTCTGTTCTCTCGAGTAAATCGCCGCCGCTGGTCAGAGACCCCATACGCCTCGCTGTAGCCACGGACGGCGGGCCGCGTCGTACACATATCACGTGTACGCCTCATCGTTGTAGTGAGGCCACGTTTCAAAGCTCTACCCTATTCTCTCCCTCTCCCTCGTTCTTCTTTCCTTCTTTGACCCCAGTTGTCATCACGTCCTCTGCAGATCGAGCACGCCGCCCCAACGGCAGACGTGGAGCTCCGTCGCCGCCGCCTAGTGCCTCCGCTCCCCCGTCTGCTGCCTACTTGCCGTCCTAGTTGAGCAGCTGCCCCTGTCGTCGCGCCCGTGCTTGCTAGCCTTTCTTCGCTCGTTCCATTCCATTTCTTTGCTCCTTTCCTTCGTTCCATTTACACTTCCTTGTTTCCGTTAATCTCCCTTAAGGCCCAATGTGCATGTATGACTTCCTTCCTTTGCTTCCTTCTCTCAGCCTTTGCTTATTGATTCTGAGACAGCTCCTTGATAATCAGGACATTGAGAGGCCTATATAAATTAGTAGGTTCGGATTTAAGGACGCGAGGTGGGACTAATAATAGGTGAGACACACTTTTCTTCTTAGCAAAACACCGAGCCGGCTCAATTGGTGCCAACAATAGGTTGGCGAAGGTAAGATCGTGAGTTCCATTCCAAGAAAAATATCTAATATTTTTGCCAGGCCCTTTATTTATGTGGGATAGCTTAGTTGGGCCACAGCCCAAGCTGCGTGCGCCTTTTCATTAGGCAGGCTTCGTTCGAGTCGCATCGCTCCTTGATCACATAAATACTACCACCTCGGATATAGAAAATAATATGGGTGAAGTGGGCGGACGACGGACGGACGAAAAACGGACGAAATTACGGTGGTAAGAAGCAATAGCCCCTTTATTAGAGGTATAGATAAATATATTTTGAAGCATGTGAATGCTTTTTAGAATTACATGATTTTTTTTAAAGAAGAGTGAACATTTTCGAAATTATATGAACATACGAGAACACTTTTCTTAAAACTACACAAACATTTAAAATGCAATAACAAATTTTGAAAATTACATAGCATTTTACAAAGGCAAAACAGATTTTAAATGTCCCCAAAAATTTAATGTCCACCAAACACCCATCGCATGTCGAGGTATAAAAGAAATGCATATCATGCTTTAAGAAAAAACTTTTCGCACTTTTCTACTGAGTCATTCATTCATGTTAGCACTTTTAATGTTCGCAACATCGTCCTCTCGTCGATGATGGTAAAGTTTTTGGCATCCACAATTAAAATTTTATTATGAAGCCTCATTCATGTACTCCGACGGTAGCTCATTCAGCTTCGAACGATCATCAGATGTAAGTTCTTAAAATATTCGAATGCAAGCCGTTTTTTTGCTATGTTAATTTTTTTAGAGAAGATGGATTGTTTTGTTAGGTTATATTCCGTTCTCTTTCTTGTTTTTTGCATAATGTGAACTTGATCCAAACACAAGCATTTCACGTAAACATCGGATACGCTCCTTCTTTAAAAAAGACGCACACTTTGAGAGACCAGAACCGCACACACACATCTCGTCCTATTCATCAATTCCAAGCTCGTCCTGTTCATGAATTCCAGAGAAAAAGAAATATTTCCTCTGTTGTCTCGAGTAAATCGCCGCCGCTGGTCAGGGACCCCATACGCCTCGCTGTAGCCACGGACGGCGGGCATCGTCGTACACGTATCACGTGTACGCCTCGTCGTTATAGTGAGGCCACGTTTCAAAGCTCTACCCTATTCTCCCTCTCCCTCGTTCTTCTTTTCTTTTTGACCCCAGTCGTCGTCGGGTCCTCTGCAGACCGAGCATGCCGCCCCAACGGCAGACGTGGAGCTCCGTCGCTGCCGCCTAGCGCTTCCGCTCCCCCGTTTGCTACCTCCTTGCCGTCCTAGTTGAGCAGCTGCCCCTGGCGTCGCGCCCGTGCTCGCTAGCCTTTCTTCGCTCGTTCCATTCCATTTCTTCGCTCCTTTCCTTCGTTCCATTTACACTTCCTTGTTTCCGTTAATCTCCCTCAAGGCCCAATGTGCATGTAAGACTTCCTTCCTTTGCTTCCTTTTCTCAGCCTTTGCTTATTGATTCCGAGACAGCTCCTTGATAACCAGGACATTGAGAGGCCTATATAAATTAGTAGGTTCGGATTTAAGGACGGGAGATGGGACTAATAATAGGTGTGACACACTTTTCTTCTTAGCAAAACACCGAGCCGGCTCAATTGGTGCCAACAGTAGGTTGGCGAAGGTAAGATCGTGAGTTCAATTCCAAGAAAAATATCTAATATTTTTGCCAGTCCCTTTATTTATGTGGGATAGCTTAGTTGGGCCAGAGCCCAAGCTGCGCGCGCCTTTTCGTTAGGCAGGCTTGGTTCGAGTCGCATCGCTCCGTGATCACATAAATAGTACCACCTCGGATATAGAAAATAATATCGGTAAAATGCGCGGACGACGGACGGACGAAAAACGGACGAAATTACGGTGGTAAGAAGCAATAGCCCCTTTATTAGTAGGTATAGATAAATATATTTTGAAGCATGTGAATGGTTTTTAGAATTACATGAATTTTTTTAAAGAAGGGTCAACATTTTTGAAATTATATTAACATGCGTGAACACTTTTCTTAAAACTACAAAAACATTTAAAATGCAATAACAAATTTTGAAAATTACATAGCATTTTTCAAATGCAAAACAGATTTTAAATATCCCCAAAAATTTAATGTCCACCAAACACCCATCGCATGTCGAGGTATAAAAGAAATGCATATCATGCTTTAAGAAAAAACTTGTCGCACTTTTCTAGTGAGTCATTCATTCATGTTAGCACTTTTAATGTTCGCAACATCGTCCTCTCGTCGATGATGGTAAGGTTTTTGGCATCCACAATTAATTTTTTATTATGAAGCCTCATTCATGTACTCCGACGGCACCTCATTCAGCTTCGACCGATCATCAGATGTAAGTTCTGAAAATATTCAAATGCAAGCCGTTTTTTGCTATGTTAATTTTTTTAGAGAAGATTGATTGTTTGGTTTGCAAGGTTATATTCCGTTCTCTTTCTTGTTTTTTGCATAATGTGAACTTGATCCAAACACAAGCATTTCACGTAGACATCGGATAGGCTCCTTCTTTAAAAAAACGCACACTTTGAGAGACCAGAGCCGCACACACACATCTCATCCTATTCATCAATTCCAAGCTCGTCCTACTCATGAATTCCAGAGAAAAAAAAATATTTCCTCTGTTGTCTCGAGTAAATCGCTGCCGCTGGTCAGAGACCCCATACAGCGAGAGACCCCATACACCTCGCTGTAGCCACGGACGGCGGGCCGCGTCGTACACGTATCACGTGTACGCCTCGTCGTTGTAGTGAGGCCACGTATCAAAGCTCTACCCTATTCTCTCCCTCTCCCGCGTTCTTCTTTTCTTCTTTGACCCCAGCCGTCCTCACGTCCTCTGCAGATCGAGCACGCCTCCCCAACGGCAGACGTGGAGCACCGTCGCCACCGCCTAGCGCCTCCGCTCCCCGGTCTGCTGCCTCCTTGCCGTCCTAGTTGAGCAGCTGTCCCCGGCGTTGCGCCCGTGCTCGCTAGCCTTTCTTCGCTCGTTCCATTCCATTTCTTCGCTCCTTTCCTTCGTTCCATTTACACTTCCTTGTTTCCGTTAATCTCTCTCATGGCCCAATGTGCATGTATGACTTCCTTCCTTTGCTTCCTTCTCTCAGCCTTTGCTTATTGATTCCGAGGCAGCTCCTTGATAACCAGGACATTGAGAGGCCTATATAAATTAGTAGGTTCGAATTTAAGGACGCGAGGTGGGACTAATAATAGGTGCTACACACTTTTCTTCTGAGCAAAACACTGAGCCGGCTCAATTGGTGCCAACAATAGGTTGGCGAAAGTAAGATTGTGAGTTCAATTCCAAGAAAAATATCTAATATTTTTGCCAGGCCCTTTATTTATGTGGGATAGCTTAGTTAGGCCACAGCCCAAGCTGCCTGCGCCTTTTCATTAGGCAGGCTTCGTTCGAGTCGCATCGCTCCGTGATCACATAAATAGTACCACCTCGGATATAGAAAATAATATGGGTGAAGTGCGCGGACGACGGACGGACAAAAAATGGACGAAATTACGGTGGTAAGAAGCAATAGCCCCTTTATTAGTAGGTATAGATAAATATATTTTGAAGCATGTGAATGCTTTTTAGAATTACATGAATTTTTTTAAAGAAGGGTGAACATTTTTGAAATTATATTAACATACGTGAACACTTTTCTTAAAACTATACAAACATTTAAAATGCAATAACAAAATTTGAAAATTACATAGCATTTTTCAAAGGCAAAACAGATTTTAAATGTCCCCAAAAATTTAATGTCCACCAAACACCCATCGCATGTCGAGGTATAAAAGAAATGCATATCATGCTTTAAGAAAAAACTTGTCGCACTTTTCTAGTGAGTCATTCATTCATGTTAGCACTTTTAATGTTCGCAACATCGTCCTCTCCTCGATGATGGTAAGGTTTTCGGCATCCACAATTAATTTTTTATTATGAAGCCTCATTCATGTACTCCGACGGCACCTCATTCAGCTTCGAACGATCATCAGATGTAAGGTCTGAAAATATTCAAATGCAAGCCGTTTTTTGCTATGTTAATTTTTTTAGAGAAGATTGATTGTTTGGTTTGCAAGGTTATATTCCGTTCTCTTTCTTGTTTTTTGCATAATGTGAACTTGATCCAAACACAAGCATTTCACGTAGACATCGGATAGGCTCCTTTAAAAAATGCACACTTTGAGAGACAAGAACCGCACACACACATCTTGTCCTATTCATCAATTCCAAGCTCGTCCTGTTCATCAATTCCAGAGAAAAAGAAATATTTCCTCTGTTGTCTCGAGTAAATCGCCGCCGCTGGTCAGAGACCCCATACCCCTTGTTGTAGCCACAGACGGCGGGCCGCGTCGTACACGTATCACGTGTATGCCTCGTGTAACACCCCGGATGTAACTTTCCATATTTGTAACTCCAACTCTTGCCATTTTCGGCTATGTGTTATGATATTCCCTTCGTGGTCGGGTTTTGTCTTTAGTTTTGGATTTTGTTCATGTCATGCATCTCATATCTTGTCATCATGTGCATCTCATTTGCATACGTGTTCGTCTCATGCATCCGAGCATTTTCCCCGTTGTCCGTTTTCCAATCCGACACTCCCTGGTGCACCGGCGCACCCCTCTTGTCTCTTTTCGTGAGTGGGTGTCAAGCGTTCTCAGAATGGACCGAGGTTTGCCAAGTGGCATTGGTACACCACCGGTAGACCACCTGTCAAGTTTCGTTCCATTTGGAGGTCGTTTGATGCTCCAATGGTTAACCGGGTAACCGCAAAGGCCTTTTGTGTGTTGCAGCCCAACACCCCTCCAAAACAGCCCCCTAGCCCATCCAAACCCCCTTCATGCTCTCGGTCGTTCGATCACGATCGTGTGGGCTAAAACCGCACCTCATTTGGAGTCTCCTAGCTCCCTCTACCTATAAATATGTGCACCCCTCCGAAATCCCTCAGTCCAAAACCCTAGCCCCGCTCCCTCCGCGCGCCGGACACGTGCGGTCCGCGCCGGACAAATCCCGCCGCCGCGCCCGCACCAATCGCGCTCCGCCACGTGGCACGCCGCCGCGTCCCTCCACCGCCGGCCAGCGAGCCCGCGCAGGGCCCTCCCGGCCCGGGTCGCCGCCCCACGCCCCGAGCGCCTCCCCGCCGCCTCGGCCCACCGTCCGCCGCCTCCGCCTCAACCCCGCCGCCTCGCCGCCGCCACCCGGATCCGGCGTCCCCGTCCCTCCGGCCACCGTCCCCGTCCCTCCAGCGACCTCCCTCCTCCAGCTCCGGCGAGAGCTCTGGCCCCGCCTCGGTTCGCGTGCGAATCCTAGATCTGAGAAGGTTGACCCCCGAAATCCTCTAAGTCCCGAAATTCTCACATTATGTTGCCCTGTTCATCACATCATATCTCCTTGCATACTGCTCCGTTTCATGCGCATGATATATCGAAATGTTCATCAGGTTATGCTCTTCATTTTGTTCCAGTGTGCCATGTCTGTTTGAGCTCATCTTGATGCCTAAATCTCTGATGCAAGAGTGATATATGTTGTTTACTGCTGTTACTTATCAGAACTTGTTGTTTTGTTATTTTTGTTGCATTTGATGTGTGCATCTTATGGGCATGAGCTCTACATGTGTTTTGATCTATGCCATGCCGTCTTTACAGAGGTGCTTTCCATGTATTTTTGTGATCTATGTGGTGACTAGCACAAGCATGCAAAGTAGCCTCCTCAAAGTCCTTTACCTGCTGTTATTTTGATGCCATGTATTCATGTGGCTACAGTGAGATCCATGCTTCTTTTGAGTATTTTTAGTAAGGATGTTTTGGACATATAGTTGTGCTCTACCCATCCATGCCCCTGTTTGCAATTATGGAGTGCCCTATCATGTCTCAATCTTGCTCTACTTTTGCTATAAAATGTTCCTGGCAGAATGTTAACATGCTATTCAATTTTGCCAAGGTTGTTCTAGTTGATACATGCATCCTATGGACTTGTTATTGCCATGGTTAGCTTCATGAACATGCCATCTTGCTGTTGGTATGCTTGTTTTGTCATGCAATGCTTTGTGATGAGTGAATCGAGCTCCCAAAGATTCCTTCATAATTCTGTTAATGCCATGCTCTGTTTTCTGCTAAGTCTGAAACCTGTTAACGAAACTTGCTATGTTCACATGGGTGCCTTTTTAGCTCATGATCAGTAAGGGACTTTTGTTCTATGCATTTAGTATATTCATGCCATGCCTTGTTTTTCTATGATAAGTTCCTGTAGCATGTTGATTGCTTGCTCTGAACATTGCTACCTGATGCTGTTTATGCCATGTTCAGTATTTTCACTAAATCTGTGAAGCTGATATCTTTTGCACTTTGGCATGCTTGTTTGGACCTGTTATTTTGTGATATAGCCGTAGCTCAGTGTTCATATTTTGTCAAGCCTCTCTTGTAGATCACTGCCATATGCTTTGTTGCTAGGTTGGGGTGCTGTAGCATAGTTACTTGATGTGTTCTAAGTGCTATCATGCTGTTAATCGCAGAATTGTGTCATTCTTGTTTTACTTGCTATTTGCAAACCGTGCATCCGTTTCCGGTGATCTTTATATCGATTTCGACTGAAATCATCTCATCTTTCCAGCGGCATACTTGGTTTGCCAAGTTGATGCCTTATTCATCTTTTCCCTTCCGGAGCACGCATATGCATTGCATATCACATCTCGCATATCATGCCATGTATTGCATCATGTTGCTTGTGCATTTCCCGTGATTGATTGTTGGTCCTTTGCTTGTGTTCTTGCTATGGGTAGAGCCAGGAGACGTGTACGCTTACGAGGAACCTGTTGAGAACGCTTACGAGGATCAAGCTTTTGACAACTCTGAGAACCTTGCAGGCAAGATGACCATACCCTCGAAATCACTTCTATCTTTGCTTTGCCAGTTGTTCGCTCTATCTCTATGCTGCGCTACCTACCACTTGCTATATCATGCCTCCCATATTGCCATGTCAAGCCTCTAACCATCCTTTCCTAGCAAACCGTTGTTTGGCTAAGTTACCGCTTTTGCTCAGCCCTTCTTATAGCGTTGCTAGTTGCAGGTGAAGTTGAAGATGGTTCCATATTGGAACATGGATATTTTGGCATATCACAATATCTCTTATTTAATTAATGCATCTATATATTTGGTAAAGGGTGGAAGGCTCGGCCTTATGCCTGGTGTTTTGTTCCACTCTTGCCACCCTAGTTTCCGTCATACCGGTGTTATGTTCCTTGAATTTGCGTTCCTTACGCGGTTGGGTGATTTATGGGACCCCCTTGACAGTTCGCCTTGAATAAAACTCCTCCAGCAAGGCCCAACCTTGGTTTTACATTTGCCTACCTAAGCCTTTTTCCCTTGGGTTTTCGCGAGCCCGAGGGTCATCTTTATTTACCCCCCGGGGCCAGTGCTCCTTCGAGTGCTGGTCCAAACTGGGCGATGTCCGGCGCCCCCTAGGCAACCAGGGTCTATGCCAACCCGACGTCTTGCCCATCCGGTGTGCCCTGAGAACGAGATATGTGCAGCTCCTA
Source organism: Aegilops tauschii subsp. strangulata (assembly GCF_002575655.3). NCBI lineage: Eukaryota > Viridiplantae > Streptophyta > Magnoliopsida > Poales > Poaceae > Aegilops > Aegilops tauschii. The sequence goes on along the minus strand of NC_053036.3, from coordinate 626,588,707 downwards.
TCGGGATTTGTCGGCACATTCGGGCGACTTTGCTGGTCTTGTTTTACCATTGTCGAAATGTCTTGTAAACCGGGATTCCGAGACTGATCGGGTCTTTCCGGGAGAAGAAATATCCTTCGCTGACCGTGAGAGCTTATAATGGGCTAAGTTGGGACACCCCTGCAGGGTATTATCTTTCGAAAGCCGTGCCCGCGGTTATGAGGCAGATGGGAATTTGTTAATGTCCGGTTGTGGAGAACATGACACTTGACTTAATTCAAATGCATCAATCGCGTGTGTAACCGTGATGGTCTCTTTTCGGCGGAGTCGGGAAGTGGACACGGTTTGGGTTATGTCACTAGTAGAAAACGGGGCAAAGGTCACAGGGCAGTTTTCACATTAGCCCCGGTTCAGTCACGAACCAGGACTAATATGAGCATTGGTCCCGGTTCTTGAGCCCACGGGGCCGTCCGGGGCCTCGTGGGCATTGGTCCCGGTTCGTATGGACCCTTTGGTCCCGGTTGGTGGTACAAACCGGGACCAATGGGCCACGCTCCTGGCCCACCACCCTTTAGTCCCGGTTCATACCACAAACCGGTACTAAAGGGCTGGTCCTAGTTGCGGCCAGTGTTTAGTCCCACCTCGCCAACCGAAGGGGGCTCACACCAGTTTATAAGCCCGTCCCTCTCTGCCTTTTAAAGTGAAAATAGATGCCCTTATACAGGGAATTTGACCTAAACTCACAGTAAATTTCATAGAAATTTATTATGAATTTAGGTTGAATTTTCTCTATAAGCGCATCTATTTTCATTTTTTTATATTTATAAAATAAATAAACCTTAATAAAACAAATAAAACAAAATAAACCTTAATAAAATAAACTATAGTAACTACAATAAATAAACCTTAATAAATTAAGTAAAAATAGCAGCAGTAAAATAAATAAAAATAGCAGCAGTAAAATAAATAAAAATAAAATGCGTCTGGAAGAGATTGTCCGTTTTGTACACGAAGTGCATCCAGTTTATGCCGTAACTCTCTCAACTTTCTTGCACATGCTATGTGGATGAAATGATGATATCATGCCAACTTTCAACCTTTTCAGAGTTCATTTGAAATGCTTTTCAATTTTAGGGTCTTTTAGCTCAAAATAATTAGTAAATGCATGAAAAATAACAAATGAAGTCAGAAAGGATTGAAAAATGATGATGTGGCTTTAAATGGTGCATTTTGAACACACAAAAAGTCAGGAGTTCAAATAAGTTTTAAAAAATGAAATCCCTTTGTAACAGATGAGTTTCCGGATGAAATCCTGATACTTTGAAAGAGATTGTCCGTTTTGTACACGAAGTGCATCCAGTTTTTGCCGTAACCCTCTCAACTTTCTTGCACATGCTATGTGGATGAAATGATGATATCATGCCAACTTTCAACCTTTTCAGAGTTCATTTGAAATGCTTTTCAATTTTAGGGTCTTCTAGCTCAAAATAATTAGTAAATGCATGAAAAATAACAAATGAAGTCAGAAAAGATTGACAAATGATGATGTGGCTTTGAATGGTGCATTTTGAACACACAAAAAGTCAGGAGTTCAAATAAGTTTCAAAAAAGGAAATCCGTTTGTAACATACGAGTTTCCGGATGAAATCCTGATACTTTGAAAGAGATTGTCCGTTTTGTACACGAAGTGCATCCAGTTTATGCCGTAACCCTCTCAACTTTCTTGCACATGCTATGTAGATGAAATGATGATATCATGCCAACTTTCAACCTTTTCAGAGTTCATTTGAAATGCTTTTCAATTTTAGGGTCTTATAGCTCAAAATAATTAGTAAATGCATGAAAAATAACAAATGAAGTCAGAAAGGATTAAAAATGATGATGTGGCTTTGAATGGTGCATTTTGAACACACAAAAAGTCAGGAGTTTAAATAAGTTTTAAAAAATGAAATCCCTTTGTAACAGACAAGTTTCCGGATGAAATCCTGATACTTTGAAAGAGATTGTCCGTTTTGTACACGAAGTGCATCCAGTTTTTGCCGTAACCCTCTCAACTTTCTTGCACATGCTATGTGGATGAAATGATGATATCATGCCAACTTTCAACCTTTTCAGAGTTCAGTTGAAATGCTTTTCAATTTAGGGTCTTATAGCTCAAAATAATTAGTAAATGCATGAAAAATAACAAATGAAGTCGGAAAGGATTGACAAATGATGATGTGGCTTTGAGTGGTGCATTTTGAACACACAAAAAGTCAGGAGTTCAAATAAGTTTTAAAAATGAAATCCCTTTGTAACACACGAGTTTCCGGATGAAATCCTGATACTTTGAAAGAGATTGTCCGTTTTGTACACGAAGTGCATCCAGTTTATGCCGTAACCCTTTCAACTTTCTTGCACATGCTATGTGGATGAAATGATGATATCATGCCAACTTTCAACCTTTTCAGAGTTCATTTAAAATGCTATTCAATTTTAGGGTCTTATAGCTCAAAATACTTAGTTAATGCATGAAAAATAACAAATGAAGTCAGAAAGGATTGACAAATGATGATGTGGCTTTGAATGGTGCATTTTGAACACACAAAAAGTCAGGAGTTCAAATAAGTTTTAAAAAATGAAATCCCTTTGTAACAGACGAGTTTCCGGATGAAATCCTGATACTTTGAAAGAGATTGTCCGTTTTGTACACGAAGTGCATCCAGTTTTTGCCGTAACCCTCTCAACTTTCTTGCACATGCTATGTGGATGAAATGATGATATCATGCCAACTTTCAACCTTTTCAGAGTTCATTTGAAATGCTATTCAATTTTAGGGTCTTATAGCTCAAAATAATTAGTAAATGCATGAAAAATAACAAAGGAAGTAAGAAAGGATTGACAAATGATGATGTGGCTTTGAATGGTGCATTTTGAACACACAAAAAGTCAGGAGTTCAAATAAGTTTCAAAAAAGGAAATCCCTTTGTAACATACGAGTTTCCGGATGAAATCCTGATACTTTGAAAGAGATTGTCCGTTTTGTACACGAAGTGCATCCAGTTTATGCCGTAACCCTCTCAACTTTCTTGCACATGCTATGTGGATGAAATGATGATATCATGCCAACTTTCAACCTTTTCAGAGTTCATTTGAAATGCTTTTCAATTTTAGGGTCTTATAGCTCAAAATAACTAGTAAATGCATGAAAAATAACAAATGAAGTCAGAAAGGATTAAAAATGATGATGTGGCTTTGAATGGTGCATTTTGAACACACAAAAAGTCAGGAGTTCAAATAAGTTTTACAAAATGAAATCCCTTTGTAACAGACAAGTTTCCGGATGAAATCCTGATACTTTGAAAGAGATTGTCCGTTTTGTACACGAAGTGCATCCAGTTTATGCCGTAACCCTCTCAACTTTCTTGCACATGCTATGTGGATGAAATGATGATATCATGCCAACTTTCAAACTTTTCAGAGTTCATTTGAAATGCTTTTAAATTTTAGGGTCTTATAGCTCAAAATAATTAGTAAATGCATGAAAAATAACAAATGAAGTCGGAAAGGATTGACAAATGATGATGTGGCTTTGAATGGTGCATTTTGAACACACAAAAAGTCAGGAGTTCAAATAAGTTTTAAAAAATGAAATCCCTTTGTAACAGATGAGTTTCCGGATGAAATCCTGATACTTTGAAAGAGATTGTCCGTTTTGTACACCAAGTGCATCCAGTTTTTGCCGTAACCCTTTCAACTTTCTTGCACATGCTATGTGGATGAAATGATGATATCATGCCAACTTTCAACCTTTTCCGAGTTCATTTGAAATGCTTTTAAATTTTAGGGTCTTATAGCTCAAAATACTTAGTTAATGCATGAAAAATAACAAATGAAGTCAGAAAGGATTGACAAATGATGATGTGGCTTTGAATGGTGCATTTTGAACACACAAAAAGTTAGGAGTTCAAATAAGTTTAAAAAAAATGAAATCCCTTTGTAACAGACGAGTTTCCGGATGAAATCCTGATACTTTGAAATAGATTGTCCGTTTTGTACATGAAGTGCATCCATTTTTGCCGTAACCCTCTCAACTTTTTCTTGCACATGCTATGTGGATGAAATGATGATATCATGCCAACTTTCAACCTTTTCAGAGTTCATTTGAAATGATTTTCAATTTTAGGGTCTTATAGCTCAAAATAATTAGTAAATGCATGAAAAATAACAAATGAAGTCAGAAAGGATTGACAAATGATGATGTGGCTTTGAATGGTGCATTTTGAACACACAAAAAGTCAGGAGTTCAAATAAGTTTTAAAAAATGAAATCCCTTTGTAACAGATGAGTTTCCGGATGAAATCCTGATACTTTGACAGAGATTGTCCGTTTTGTACACGAAGTGCACCCAGTTTTTGCCGTAACCCTCTCAACTTTCTTGCACATGCTATGTGGATGAAATGATGATATCATGCCAACTTTCAACCTTTTCAGAGTTCATTTGAAATGCTTTTCAATTTTAGGGTCTTATAGCTCAAAATAATTAGTAAATGCATGAAAAATAACAAATGAAGTCAGAAAGGATTGACAAATGATGATGTGGCTTTGGATGGTGCATTTTGAACACACAAAAAGTCAGGAGTTCAAATAAGTTTAAAAAAATGAAATCCCTTTGTAACAGACGAGTTTCCGGATGAAATCCTGATACTTTGAAAGAGATTGTCCGTTTTGTACACGAAGTGCATCCAGTTTTTCCCGTAACCCTCTCAACTTTCTTGCACATGCTATGTGGATGAAATGATGATATCATGCCAACTTTCAACCTTTTCAGAGTTCATATGAAATGCTTTTCAATTTTAGGGTCTTATAGCTCAAAATAATTAGTAAATGCATGAAAAATAGCAAATGAAGTCGGAAAGGATTGACAAATGATGATGTGGCTTTGAATGGTGCATTTTGAACACACAAAAAGTCAGGAGTTCAAATAAGTTTAAAAAAATGAAATCCCTTTGTAACAGACGAGTTTCCGGATGAAATCCTGATACTTTGAAAGAGATTGTCCGTTTTGTAACATGCCATTGGTGGCACGAACCGGGACCAATTCCACCCTTTGGTCCCTGTTGGTGCCACAAACCGCTACTAATGAGGTTGTGGCCCCACGAGCACCTTTAGTACCTGTTCGTGGCACGAACCTGTACTAGAGTTTCTTACTAGCTAAGCAGTTTTTTAGTCCCACCTCGCTAGCTGAGAGGCACTAGGAGCGGTTTATAAGCCCTGAGTGCAGAGACGATGAAGAAGAGGCGCAATGCTCACGTTGCTTAGCTTCAAGCCTTGAGGAATAAGGTAGACTGCATCGAGCTATGTGCAGTGCAGTCTACACTATTCCGAAAGGCTTGAAGCAAATCAACGCGCATTGCGCCTTTTTTTTATTTTTAATCATTAAAAGCAAAAAGAATTTTCATAAAGAACTTTTTTTGATAGAAACTTTAATAGCAGAAAGAATTATCATAAAGTAAAATAAATAAGTAATTAGAAACAAAATAAAATAAAATAAATAAGTTTTTTGTTGTAAGTAGAAATAAAACAAAATAAATATAGCAAAAAAGAAAATAAAAAAACTAAATACAGCAAAAATAATTTTCATAAAGAACTAATGGCACTAATAGAAAGTTTATATGTTTTCTAAAACTAATGGCACTAACAGACAATTTATAATTTTGCTGACCTAAAAGCAAAAAGAATTAAAAAATAAAGCAAAAAACAAAAGAAAATAAATAATGCAAAAAATTTAAAAAACTGCCACCTATTGGGCCACCTCGGCCTGAATACCACTAGAAACCCCACCTGGGCCAGGATTCAGGCCCGCAGAAGGCCCAATAGGCCAACAGACAGCACAGTGTGCCATTAGGCCCATAAGCCTGCATTTGAGAGGAGCTCGAGAGGGCAGCCGCAGTGGAGCTTATAAACCACTCCGAGCCCCTCTCAACTAGCGAGGTGGGACTAAACTTTTGGCCGCAGGCAGCGCAAGGCCTTTGGTCCCGGTTGGTGGCACCAACCGGGGGCATTGGTCCCGGTTGGTGCCACCAACCGGGACCAAAGGCCTCTGCTTCCCGCCCTTTGCGCTGGTGAAAAGAGGCCTTTAGTCCCGGTTGGTGGCACCAACCGGGGCCAAAGGGTGGGTATTGGTTCCGGTTGGAGCCACCAACTCGGACCAAAGCCTTGCTATATAAGTAACACTTTGGAAATTTGCTGATTTCCATCGCCAGTGTCCCCCCGCCCGACGACGCCGCGAGCTCGATCTATGCCGCCAGGCTGCCCCGTCGTCGTCGCCGTCGCCCGTGCCCCCGAGCCCACGCCATCGCCCGTCCCCGTCGTCCTCCGCCCCCCGCCGCCGTCGCCGTCGGCATCCGCCGCGCGCCCTCAAGCCGTCGCCCCGTACGTCACCGTCGTCGCCCTCCGCCCCCGGCCCGCCGCGGTCGCCGTCGCCCTCCGCCACCCACGCCGTCGCCCTCCGCCACCCTGTGAGCGCCGCCCCGATCCCCTCCTCCTCCTCCCTGTAATGGATGTGTAGTTAGATTTGTAATTAGATTGTTGTAATTAGATTTGTATGTGTAGTATTAATTTGGATGTAATTAGATTTGTATGTGTAGTATTAATTTGGATGTGTAGTTAGATTTAGTTGTTGTAATTAGATTTGTATGTGTAGTATTAATTTGGATGTGTAGTTAGATTTGTAATTTAGTTGTATTAATTTGGATGTGTAGTTAATTAGATAATTTAGTTGTTGTAATTTAGATGTGTATTTTAGATTTTTTTGGTGATATTATTATTGAATATGCAAATGTTTGTATGTTTATATGCAAAGAATATATCAATTTTTTCATAGAATTTTTATGATTTTTTCTGTTGTAATTTTGTTCATAGAATTTTTATGATTTTTTTGTTCATAGAAATTGTGTATGATCAAGGTCATTTATGTATGTTCATATTTAGAAGAAAAAGAAGGAGAGAAAAAAGGAAAATAAGAAGGAGAAGAAGAAGAGAAGAAGAGAAGAAGAGGAGAAATAAATAAGAAGATGAAAAAGAAGAAAAAAAAGAGTAGAAGAAGAAGAAATAGAGGAGAAGAAGAAGAAATAGAATAATATATTATTCTATTTTTTCTTCTTCTTCTCTATTCCTTATTCTTCTCCTCTTTTTTTTTTCTTTTTTTTCTTCGATCTCCTCCTCTATTCCTTTCTTCTTCTACTCTTTTTTGCGTCTTCTTCCTCTTCTTAGTTTTTATCGGGTATGTCGTTGTCGATATATGTACCCCCTCCCCGATAACTTTTAGTAAGTACTACCTAGAAAGTGTTTAATAAAATTAGTTAGAAAAATAATAGAACTAGTTAAACTAGCTAGTTTATTTTTAGTAAGGAAATTAATAGAACTAGTTTGTTTTTTTAGTTAAAGCAATTATTCCCGCATCGATGTCGACGATGCCTATCCCGAATCCTCGTCGTCGACTCGGCGGAGGAGGCCGGCTTGATCAGAGGGGCCATGTCCGGGACTGGGCTCCGCCGGGCTGGTTTTGGGAGGTGCTACCTTCCGGTGGGCGTAGGTTGGTGAGGAACCAGCCCGTCGTTGACCCGATCCTTGTTTGGTGGCCCTCGCGTGGGCCTGTGACAGTGCCGAGGCTTCCGGACACCGCGGAGGAGGTACGTCACCGTGTCAGCGAGGAGGACTAGCACGTCCGTCGCTACATGGTTGCGTTGGAGGGCAGGTTCGACAGTACCTGGCAGGTTCTTCAGGGATCTCACTGGAGCTATGATCCCGTGATGGTTCCGTCCCTTTGGGTGTCCACCGCCCGCGCCGATGTCCGTCCGGCGCTACTGTTCTAGCTGTACTAGCGATGCTATATGTATGATAGTATTCGAGGTGTATTAGTGATAATATGCGGCGATGTACGGACGCATGGAGATGATGGAGTTTTGCTTATAATTGAATGCATCCTAATTTGAATACTACTTTATTTTGTGATTTGATTTTTCTTATTGAATTCTCAAAGTGGAAAACTACTCCGATCCTACTTTGAATGCTAAAATTGGAGAGCACTATGATTAGTTGATAGCTTATAGGGTTTTTGTTTTCGCAGAAATCTAGGAGCCCCCCCCGGCCCCTCCATCATCCCCGCCGTCGTCCCCGTCACCGCCCCCTCCGACATCGAGGTGAGACCAGCCAAATCCTCTTTTAGAAAGATAATTAAACGATATTTCAGGTTGACTGTAAGTCTGTCGAGTCTCCACCATATATGAGAGGACGAAGAATCCCGACTGTGTTGTCGTGGGGGTAGCTTCTCCTTCGTTCCCGTGTGCTAGACAATTTGGTGTAATGCACTCGAGAACGAAAGGAGGAGCTACCATCACCGACGGTCGCAAATGTCAGAGAGGAATCAGTGAGGGAGAGTTCCACCATATATATCTGAGAGGACGAAGAATCCCGACTGTTGTCGTGGGGGTCGCTTCTCCTTTGTTCCCGTGTGCTAGCTAGACATTTTGGTGTAATGCACACGGGGGCAAAGGGAGGAGCGACCATCACCAACTGTCGAATGTATACACCACGTGAGCTGAGAGTTTTCAAGAAAAGACTCAACAAACCGATAGTCAACCCGTGATGAATAATAATGATCTAACTTAGGTTTTTTAGTACATATATTTAATTGTAGATGTTTAATATTTGAATTATATATGAACATAGGAAATGTCGTACTCGGACGACGAAAGTCTCCCGGGGGAGTGCGACTGGTGCCACGACGACTGAGGTCAGTGCGACAGGCCTCACTTGGACGAAGATCGGCGCTTCAGTATTAAGCTGGAGGAGACGTTCGATGTTGAAACGGTACGCAACGACGACAAGTGTTATTTTTTCGTAATTAAGCACGACTTCAACTATTTCAACGTGTACTTTTCATCTTTTACAATTCGGCTAGCTTATCCCATGCCATGCAAGACGCTACGTCTTGGAGAGGATGGGTTTTGAAGACCATGAAAGTATGGGAACAAAGAAAATTCACCTAAGGACCCATCATGATATGGATTTTGAAGTAAAGCTGTATAATTCTGAGAGCGTAACCCATTTTGGTTGCAAAAATTGGGAAGCATTTTGCAAGATGTATGGTTTTGATGAGGGTATGCTTGTCACCATGGATCTTGGTGATCCTAACATCGAGCAAGACAATATGGACATTTGGGTCCTTGTTGATACGCCTCCAATTCTACCGGTATGTGAGTTTCTCAAACATAGTTATTAGCTAATTTATATTGTTCATTTCAAAATAGTTGACATCTTATTTTCATTGACAGCTTATTTTGATTGTTCAAACAATGTGCGGAACATGGTAGACAGAACCTACTACACCGATGGTTCTGAGTTAACTTATAAGGAGAAAACTCATCTGGTCGGATTTTGTACTGATATTGAGAATTACAATATCTACAATCAAACTCCTCATCATTATGGTCCTCCATACGTGCCACTAGTGCACGTGGTGAACTACGGTAACTACTATGGAGATACCCTGGTAAGATTTCTTACTATTACGACATCCGTGCATATTTTGCATAGTTCTAAAACTAGTGCATTATCATTGCTAACTATGAAGTTATTACTATGTTTTTCAACAGATAATCCCAGAGGATTGTGTGCCTCATTTGATGTATCAGAATGGTAGGCTTGATGTTTTGAATATACAACCAGGTCATCCTACGAATCTCAACTGTCCATACCGGATTTCTAAAAGAAGTGGAGACATGCACGTCAAAGAATGGAAAAAATGTATGGACAGTCGCAAGGAGCTTCTTGGAAGCAAAAGGAAGCGAGGCGCAAGAATTGGAGACAGGATGATCTCCATTCTCCATAATGGAGAGTCAGGGTCTATATTGTTTCATGCTATTTTACCTTAAAGAGGGTATTTCGGTCCTACCTAATACTGATGATCATGTGCTAAGAACAATTAAGTAGGGTTGGTTCGATGACTGTGAGGATAATGATCGATCGTATGACTTGTTATTAATAACGAGTAGAAGTTGTATGATGATGATTAGTAGGACTTGTTATTATATATGATTATGCATGATGCGTGCATGAAGAGTTATTATATATCAGCGGGTGAAATGAACATGGATTGGATTGAAGTGAAGGCAACATGCATGTGGTGCGTGTCGAAAGTAGTACAATCCAAACTTGATCAAGTCCGGATTAGTATTACTTTCGACATGCACCACATGTTGCCTTCACTTCAATCTAAGCCATGTTTAGGCATAGCACTACGTAGCGTTGGTAAACCAAGCACGGAGATATAAGAGAGGACACTTCTCTCTAATAGCTACCTAATAACAACCTAAATTAACCCCCCAAAACCCCCAAACCCCCCCTTTCAAAAAAAACAAAAACCTTAGCTCCTGCCAGGTGCTGACGCGTGGATGCCTATTGGTCCCGGTTGGTGGCACCAACCGGGACCAAAGGCCCTCCTGCCTGGGCTCCCCGCACCGGCCACGTGGACGGCCTTTAGTCCCGGTTCGTGTAAGAACCGGGACTAAAGGGCTAGGGCATTAGTAACGACCCTTTAGTCCCGGTTCCTGAACCGGGACTAAAGGCCCTTATGAACCGGGGTAAAAGCCCCTTTTCCTACTAGTGTGTATGAACGTAAGTAGTTTCAGGATCACTTCTTGATCATTTCTAGCTTCGCGACCGTTGCGTTGCTCCTCTTCTTGCTCTTATTTGCGTATGTTAGCCACCATATATGCTTAGTGCTTGCCGCAGCTGCACCATATTGCCCCTTTCCTACCTACAAGCTTAAATAGTCTTGATCTCGCGGGTGTGAGATTGCTGAGTCCTCGTGACTCACCGATTCTACCAAAGCAGTTGCAGGTGCTGACGATACCAGTGCAGGCGACGCAACCGAGCTCAAGTGGGAGTTCGACGAGGAACGTGGTCATTACTATGTTTTCTTTCCTGATGATCAGTATTGGAGCCCAGTTGGGACAATCGGGGATCTAGCATTTGGGGTTATCTTCTTTTCATTTGGATTTGACCGTAGTCGGTCTATGTGTGGATTTCTGGATGATGTATGAATTAATTTATGTATTGTGTGAATTGGCGATTGTAAGCCAACTCTCTTTATCCCATTCTTGTTGATTACATGGGATTGTGTGAAGATGACCCTTCTTGCGACAATACCTACAATGCGGTTATGCCTCTAAGTCGTGCCTCGACACGTGGGAGATATAGCCGCATCGTGGGTGTTACACATCGTCGTTGTAGTGAGGCCACGTTTCAAAGCTCTACCCTATTCTCTCCCACTCCCTCGTTCTTCTTTTCTTCTTTAACCCCAGCCGTCATCACGTCCTCTACAGATCGAGCACGCCGCCCCAACGGCAGACGTGGAGCTCTGTCGCCGCCGTCTAGTGCCTCCGCTCCCCCGTCTACTGCCTCCTTGCCGTCCTAGTTGAGCAGCTGCCCCTGGCATCACGCCCATGCTCACTAGCCTTTCTTCGCTCGTTCCATTCCATTTCTTCGCTCCTTTCCTTCGTTCCATTTACACTTCCTTGTTTTCGTTAATCTCCCTCAAGGCCCAATGTGCATGTATGACTTCCTTCCTTTGCTTCCTTCTCTCAGCCTTTGCTTATTGATTCCGAGACAGCTCCTTGATAACCAGGACATTGAGAGGCCTATATAAATTAGTAGGTTCGGATTTAAGGACGCGAGGTGGGACTAATAATAGGTGAGACACACTTTTCTTCTTAGCAAAACACCGAGCCGGCTCAATTGGTGCCAACAATAGGTTGGCGAAGGTAAGATCGTGAGTTTAATTCCAAGAAAAATACCTAATATTTTTGCCAGGCCCTTTATTTATGTGCGATAGCTTAGTTGGGCCACAACCCAAGCTGCCTGCGCCTCTTCATTAGGCAGGCTTCGTTCGAGTCGCATCGCTCCGTGATCACATAAATAGTACCACCTCGGATATAGAAAATAATATGGGTGAAGTGCGCAGACGACGGACGGACGAAATTACGGTGGTAAGAAGCAATAGCCCCTTTATTACTAGGTATAGATAGATATATTTTGAAGCATGTGAATGCTTTTTAGAATTACATGAATTTTTTTTAAAGAAGAGTGAACATTTTTGAAATTATATGAACATACGTGAACACGTTTCTTAAAACTACACAAACATTTAAATGCAATAACAAATTTTGAAAATTACATAGCATTTTTCAAAGGCAAAACAGATTTTAAATGTCCCAAAAATTTAATGTCCACCAAACACCCATCACATGTCGAGGTATAAAAGAAATGCATATCATGCTTTAAGAAAAAACTTGTTGCACTTTTCTAGTGAGTCATTCATTCATGTTAGCACTTTTAATGTTCGCAACATCGTCCTCTCGTCGATGATGGTAAGGTTTTTGGCATCCACAATTAAATTTTTATTATGAAGCCTCATTCATGTACTCCGACGGCACCTCATTCAACTTCGAACGATCATCATATGTAAGTTCTTAAAATATTCAAATGCAAGCCGTTTTTTGCTATGTTAATTTTTTTAGAGAAGATTGATTGTTTGGTTTGCAAGGTTATATTCCGTTCTCTTTCTTGTTTTTTGCATAATGTGAACTTGATCCAAACACAAGCATTTCACGTAGACATCGGATAGGCTCCTTCTTTAAAAAAGACGCACACTTTGAGAGACCAGAACCGCGCACACACACACATCTCGTCCTATTCATCAATTCCAAGCTCGTCATGTTCATCAATTCCAGAGAAAAAGAAATATTTCCTCTGTTGTCTCCAGTAAATCGCCGCCGCTGGTCAGAGACCCCATACTACTCGCTGTAGCCATGGACGGCGGGCCGCGTCGTACACGTATCACGTGTATGCCTCGTCGTTGTAGTGAGGCCACGTTTCAAAGCTCTACCCTATTCTCTCCCCCTCCCTCGTTCTTATTTTCTTCTTTCACCCCAATCGTCATCACGTCCTCTGCAGATCGAACACGCCGCCCCAACGGCAGACATGGAGCTCCGTCGCCGCCGCCTAGTGCCTGCGCTCCCCCGTCTGCTGCCTCCTTGCTATCCTAGTTGAGCAGCTGCCCCTGGCATCGCGCCCGTGCTCGCTAGCCGTTCTTCGCTCGTTCCATTCCATTTCTTCGCTCCTTTCCTTCGTTCCATTTACATTTCCTTGTTTCCGTTAATCTCCCTCAAGTCCCAATGTGCATGTATGACTTCCTTCCGTTGCTTCCTTCTCTCAGCCTTTGCTTATTGATTCCGAGACAGCTCCTTGATAATCTGGACATTGAGGGGCCTATATAAATTAGTAGGTTCGAATTTAAGGACGCGAGGTGGGACTAATAATAGGTGAGACACACTTTTCTTCTTAGCAAAACACCGAGCCGTCTCAATTGATACCAACAATAGGTTGGCGAAGGTAAGATCTTGAATTCAATTCCAAGAAAAATATCTAATATTTTTGCCAGGCCCTTTATTTATGTGGGATAGCTTAGTTGGGCCACAGCCCAAGCTGCGTGCGCCTTTTCATTAGGCAGACTTCGTTCGAGTCGCATCGCTCCGTGATCACATAAATAGTACCACCTCGGATATAGAAAATAATATGGGTGAAGTGGGCGGACGACGGACGAACGAAAAACGGACGAAATTACGGTGGTAAGACGCAATAGCCCCTTTATTAGTAGGTATAGATAAATATATTTTGAAGCATGTGAATGCTTTTTAGAATTACATGATTTTTTTTAAAGAAGAGTGAACATTTTTGAAATTATATGAACATACGTGAACACTGTTTTCTTAAAACTACACAAACATTTAAAATGCAATAACAAATTTTGAAAATTACATAGATTTTTCAAAGGCAAAACAGATTTTAAATGTCCCCAAAATTTTAATGTCCACCAAACACCCATCGCATGTCGAGGTATAAAAGAAATGCATATCATGCTTTATGAAAAAACTTGTCGCACTTTTCTAGTGAGTCATTCATTCATGTTAGCACTTTTAATGTTCGCAACATCGTCCTCTCGTCGATGATGGTAAGGTTTTTGGCATCCACAATTAAATTTTTATTATGAAGCCTCATTCATGTACTCCGACGGCACCTCATTCAGCTTCGAACGATCATCAGATGTAAGTTCTTAAAATATTCGAATGCAAGCCATTTTTTGCTATGTTAATTTTTTTAGAGGAGATTGATTGTTTGGTTTGCCAGGTTATATTCTGTTCTCTTTCTTGTTTTTTGCATAATGTGAACTTGATCCAAACACAAGCATTTCACGTAGACATCGGATAGGCTCCTTTAAAAAATACGCACACTTTAAGAGACCAGAACCGCACACACACATCTCGTCATATTCATCAATTCCAAGCTCGTCCTGTTCATCAATTCCAGAGAAAAAGAAATATTTCCTCTGTTGTCTCGAGTAAATCGCCGCCGCTGGTCAGAGACCCCATACGCCTCACTGTAGCCACGGACGGCAGGCCGCATCGTACACGTATCACGTGTACGCCTCGTCGTTGTAGTGAGGCCACATTTCAAGGCTCTACCCTATTCTCTCCCTCTCCCTCGTTCTTCTTTTCTTCTTTGACCCCAGTCGTCATCACGCCCTCTGCAGATCGAGCACGCCGCCCCAACGGCAGACGTGGAGCTCCGTCGCCACCGCCTAGCGCCTCCGCTCCCCCGTCTACTGCCTCCTTGCTATCCTAGTTGAGCAGCTGCCCTGGCATCGCGCCCGTGCTCGCTAGCCTTTCTTCGCTCGTTCCATTCCATTTCTTCGCTCCTTTCCTTCGTTCCATTTACACTTCCTTGTTTCCGTTAATCTCCCTCAAGGCCCAATGTGCATGTATGACTTCCTTCCTTTGCTTCCTTCTCTCAGCCTTTGCTTATTGGTTCCGAGACAGCTCCTTGATAATCAGGACATTGAGGGGCCTATATAAATTAGTAGGTTCGGATTTAAGGACGCGAGGTGGGACTAATAATAGGTGAGACACACTTTTCTTCTTAGCAAAACACCGAGCCGTCTCAATTGGTGCCAACAATAGGTTGGCGATAGTAAGATCGTGAATTCAATTCCAAGAAAAATATCTAATATTTTTGCCAGGCCCTTTATTTATGTGGGATAGCTTAGTTGGGCCACAGCCCAAGCTGCGTGCGCCTTTTCATTAGGCAGACTTCGTTCGAGTCGCATCGCTCCGTGATCACATAAATAGTACCACCTCGGATATAGAAAATAATATGGGTGAAGTGGGCGGACGACGGACGGACGAAAAACGGACGAAATTACGGTGGTAAGACGCAATAGCCCCTTTATTAGTAGGTATAGATAAATATATTTTGAAGCATGTGAATGCTTTTTAGAATTACATGATTTTTTTTAAAGAAGAGTGAACATTTTTGAAATTATATGAACATACGTGAACACTGTTTTCTTAAAACTACACAAACATTTAAAATGCAATAACAAATTTTGAAAATTACATAGATTTTTCAAAGGCAAAACAGATTTTAAATGTCCCCAAAATTTTAATGTCCACCAAACACCCATCGCATGTCGAGGTATAAAAGAAATGCATATCATGCTTTATGAAAAAACTTGTCGCACTTTTCTAGTGAGTCATTCATTCATGTTAGCACTTTTAATGTTCGCAACATCGTCCTCTCGTCGATGATGGTAAGGTTTTTGGCATCCACAATTAAATTTTTATTATGAAGCCTCATTCATGTACTCCGACGGCACCTCATTCAGCTTCGAACGATCATCAGATGTAAGTTCTTAAAATATTCGAATGCAAGCCATTTTTTGCTATGTTAATTTTTTTAGAGGAGATTGATTGTTTGGTTTGCAAGGTTATATTCTGTTCTCTTTCTTGTTTTTTGCATAATGTGAACTTGATCCAAACACAAGCATTTCACGTAGACATCGGATAGGCTCCTTTAAAAAATACGCACACTTTAAGAGACCAGAACCGCACACACACATCTGGTCATATTCGTCAATTCCAAGCTCGTCCTGTTCATCAGTTCCAGAGAAAAAGAAATATTTCCTCTGTTGTCTCGAGTAAATCGCCGCCGCTGGTCAGAGACCCCATACGCCTCACTGTAGCCACGGACGGCAGGCCGCATCGTACACATATCACGTGTACGCCTCGTCGTTGTAGTGAGGCCACATTTCAAAGCTCTACCCTATTCTCTCCCTCTCCCTCGTTCTTCTTTTCTTCTTTGACCCCAGTCGTCATCACGTCCTCTGCAGATCGAGCACGCCGCCCCAACGGCAGACGTGGAGCTCCGTCGCCGCCGCCTAGCGCCTCCGCTCCCCCGTCTGCTGCCTCCTTGCCGTCCTAGTTGAGCAGCTGCCCCTGGCGTCGCGCCCGTGCTCGCTAGCCTTTCTTCGCTCGTTCCATTCCATTTCTTCGCTCCTTTCCTTCGTTCCATTTACACTTCCTTGTTTCCGTTAATCTCCCTCAAGGCCCAATGTGCACGTATGACTTCCTTCCTTTGTTTCCGTCTCTCAGCCTTTGCTTATTGATTCCGAGACAGCTCCTTGATAACCAGGACCTTGAGAGGCCTTTAAAAATTAGTAGGTTCGGATTTAAGGACGCGAGGTGGGACTAATAATAGGTGAGACACACTTTTCTTCTTAGCAAAACACCGAGCCAGCTCAATTGGTGGCAACAATAGGTTGGCGAAGGTAAGATTGTGAGTTCAATTCCAAGAAAAATATCTAATATTTTTGCGAGGCCCTTTATTTATGTGGGATAGCTTAGTTGGGCCACAGCCCAAGCTGCGTGCGCCTTTCCATTAGGCAGGCTTCGTTCGAGTCGCATCGCTACGTGATCACATAAATAGTACCACCTCGGATATAGAAAATAATATGGGTGAAGTGGGCGGACGACGGACGGACCAAAAACGGAAGAAAGGCTACCTCTCTTTCCTTGTTCAAAGGCAAGTTATCTAGGCGGCATGGTATGTTTGTGCGAGCTCTAACTCAGTTGGCCTGCTTCGAGTCCCATGTAACAAAATTTATTTTTTGAGGCAAACCGAAACAATTTTTTTACGTACAACGCAAAAAGGTATGTAAACGGACGACGGACTAAAACCCCCTTATTGGACCATAAAAAATGGAGAAACAATCCTTCCTTTAATATTAGGTAGAGAATAGATAGATAGATAGATAGATTTTTCTTCTTTTATTCCTCTTCACCAAATCATGTGAGGATTTAATTAATTTTTCTGAGCTTCTTATTGAAGAGACTGATTGGATAGGAAGCTCATTCTCGTAACTTGTTTCATCACGAGAGACAATAGGAGGGAAAGTGGAGAGATTTACCCTTTCATTATTTTTCCTCTTATATTATATTGGTTTTCCCGTCTTCCTATAGTTGGCAATATAAGCATTCTCATTGCAATTTACCACACAAAACATATACATTTCTTTCAGAGTAGTTTCAGCATTCTCATTGCAATGCTTCAAACCAACTATTTTTATGTGAAAATTCTTCACACCCCAAAAATAAACAAAGTTCATTATAAAGTTCAAGGATGATCAAGTTATTGCAATATTTAGCCATGATTCTATCATGAAAAAGTATGCAATGGAAGTTAAGATGACTAACTCTATTGCAAAGTTCACAAGTAATGGGATGAAGAGAGCATAATTTTGTAGCAAATTCATCTATCACTTTAAGCCACCAATTGGTTTTACCATGTTTATGCTTCTTACAAAATCTATCCTCCCTATATGGCATGTCTTCGCAAACTCTATGCACTCCACAAAAATTGACATGCTTATAGGAAACATCTTTATCATGACTAGTGCAATCATCATTGGTATTTGATACCTCTCCAACGTATCTATAATTTTTTATTGTTCCATGCTGTTATATTATCAATCTTGGATGTATTTATACACATTTACTCGGAACTTCATATCATGTTTTTGGACTAACCTATTGACATAGTGCCCAGTGCCGGTTCTTGTTGTTTTTTTACTTTGCAGAATATCAATACCAAACGAAGTCCAAATGCCCCCAAAACTTTTTGTAGATTGGTTTCTGCCCAGAAGACATCTAGGGAATGAAAGGAGTGCACGAGGGGAGGCCTTTGGGGCCCACTAGGCACATGGGCGCGCTAGAGGCTCCCGGCGCACCCTAGTGGGTAGTGGAGCCCACGGGAAGCTTCCTGGCCTACCTCCGACTCTATAAATACTGTAAAATCACAAAAACCATAGGGGAGACGACAAAACAGAACTTTCGCCGCCGCAAGTTCTAGAACACGAGATCCAATCTAGAGGCCTTTTCTGGCACTCTGCCGGAAGGGGCAACGATCACAGAGGGGTTCTTCATCATCCTTGCCCCTCCGATGATACGTGAGTAGTTTACCATAGACTTATGGATCCGTAGTTAGTAGCTAGATGGCTTCTTCTCTCTTTTTGATCTTCACTACAATGTTCTCCTCGATGTTCTTGGAGATCTATTCGATGTAACTCTTTTTTGCGGTGTGCTTGTTGGGATCCGAAGAATTGTGAGTTTGTGATCCATGAATATTATTTCAGTTTTCTCTGAACTCTTTTATGCATGATTGTTGTAGCCTCGTATTTCTTCTCTGATTTATTAGTTTGGTTTGGCCAACTAGATTGATTTATCTTGCCAAGGGAAGAGGTGATTTGTGATGGGTTCGATCTTGCGGTGCTCAATCTCAGTGACAGAAAGAGACATGACACGCATGTATCGTTGCTATTAAGTATAAGAAGTTGGGGTTTGTTCCTACATGAGCTTGCCTTGTCTACGTCATGTCATCGTTCTTATTGCATTACTCTGTTTTCCATGAATTTAATACACTAGATGCATGTTGGATAGCGGTCGATGTGAAGAGTAATAATAGTAGATGCAGAATCGTTTCAGTCTACTAATCTTGGACGTGATGCCTATGCATATGATCATTGCTTTGCATATCATTGTAATTATTAGCTTTCCTATCAATTGCCCAACAATATTTTCTTTACCCACCGTATGCTATTTTCTTGAGAGAAGCCACTAGTGAAATCTACGGCCCCGGGTCTATTTCCTATCATATTATTTTCAGATCAACAAAAATACCTTGCTGCATTTTATTTGCTTTTATTTTATTTACATCTATCAATCTATCTATTTATCAAATCTCAATACCGTCAAGGGATTTACAACCCCTCTACACGTTGGGTTGCAAGTATTTGTTGTTTGTGTGTAGGTGTTGTGTTTACATAGTGTTGCTTGGTTCTCATACTGGATTGGTAACCTTGGTTTCATAACTGAGGGAAATCCTTACCTCTGTTGTGCTGCATCATCCCCTCCTCTTCGGGGAAATACCAAAGCAGATCACAAGTAGCAGTATCATGAATATTCATAGAAATCGCACTAACAACATTGCAATCATGCTCATCATTCAAAGATTTAATGCCAAACACTTATTTACTTCTTCTTCTAACACTTTGGCATAATTTTTTGATCCATCATTTTCAATAAAGACATTATATAGATGAATTATATGCGGCAACCTCAATTCCATTTTTGTAGTTTTCTTTTATAAACCAAACTAGTGATAAAACAAGAAACAAAAAAAAAATTCAATTGCAAGATCTAAATATATACCTTCAAGTACTCACCTCCCTGGCAGCGGCGCCAGAGAAGAGCTTGATGTCTACTACGCAACCTTTATTCTTGTAGACTCGTGTTGGGCCTCCAAGCACAGAGTTTTGTAGGACATTAGCAATTTTCCCTCAAGTGGATGACCTAAGGTTTATCAATACGTGGGAGGCGTAGGATGAAGATGGTCTCTGAGGGAGTCCTGGATAAGGGAGTCCTCGAGTTGCCGGTTATCTCTGATGGGATAGCCTGGTGGGCCACTCTGGATTCTGCTAAGGAAGGTCGAGCCTCAGATGACTCCGTGCTATGGAAGGAAAACTCCGAAGACTTAGCGTGCACTCTAAGACAAGATAACGATGTAGGCATGTATATCCCCTAATGTAAACTGACTGTATGTAACCCTAGGGACCCCTGTGTCTATATATACCAAAGGGTTTAGTCCGTAGAGGCTAGAACCATTCTTCTGACTCATCTAGGGTTTAGTTCATTCGGGCTCGTGGTAGAACTACTCTGTAACCATCCTTCATACACATCAATATAATCAAGCAGGACGTAAGGTTTTACCTCTTACAGAGGGCCCGTACCTGGGTAAATACTATCCATGTGTTTCCTTGTTACCTATTGATCCAAGATCCACAGCTCGAGACCCCCTACCCTAGATCCGCCGGTTTTGACATCAACATTAGGGCTTTCATTGCGAGTTCCGTCGTTGGCTCGCCAGAAGGATCAATGGCTCGCCTTGTCATCAGCGACAACATCTGCGCTATGGACACCTTTGTACTCGGACAACTCTTTGCGTTTGGCGGCATTATTTTGCACGCCAATTCAACCGGTCATCTCGACAAGATCAGCAGCTCTGCCCCCGGGCAGGAGATCCGATTCGGCGCCTGTAGTACGTCACCGACACTCGGGGCAACCTGATCTTCATTGGGTTCCCGTCGTCAACTGAGAAACCTAGAAGCGCCAGAGCCTTATCTCCGGACACTCTTCCTGAGCCTATCCTCGGACGGCTTCCATCCTGGATCCATCTTTGAGTTCGAATGTGGTCTCGGTGTTCGGGAACTAGGAGCCGACCCTGAACGAACAAGCCTCCTATGGTGACATGGCAGGGGTCAACCCTGAGAAGCGCCAAAAGGAGGATCCAGTGGACGTCTCGCTTTTAAACGAGATATTAGATCAGATCCAAACAATGAGCCTTATAGATGAACCCTCTTCTGTCTATGGTCAGATCGGATCTAAGGTCGATCACAAGGAATTTTGTGTCCCACTCACCACCCAGCAAAGACTTGATCTTCGACAACCTAGGAATGAGGCAAGGTCCCTCTTATCGATGATGAGGACAAACCTCGCGGGCCAAACAATGGAGGCCAAAAATAGTTCCCTCCTGAGGTAAAAACCGTGAATATGATCTATGTCACGCACATACCCAAGAAGAAGAGGAAGAGTGCACTTCGGGATGTCTAAGGATGTCGGCTGACTGGTTACTGTCTCGAGCGACATGATGAAACTCAAGTCCCTCAAACCGAGCTGATATGTCTAATACGGCGTTCCGATATGCAAACATTTTTGGGTCGTTTCCATCGAACTCTCCATTGACTTGGGATATTACGAGGTTTGAATCACCACGCACCTCCAGGCATTGTATACCCATGGAGACAGCCATGCGAAGACCATGCAGAAGTGCCTCATATTCGGCTGCATTGTTGGAGTCCGTATACAAAATTTGTAATACATAGCGGACTGTATCCCCTGTAGGAGATGTTAGGATGACGCCAGCCCCTAGTCCGGCAAGCATTTTGGAGCCGTTGAAGTACATAATCCAATTGGAGTATGAACTATACTCTTTAGGGAGTTTGGCTTCCGTCCATTCAGCGACAAAGTCGGCCAACACCTGAGATTTAATAGCCCGGCGTGGCTTGTATATGATTTCAAATGGTAGAAGCTTGATGGCCCATTTAGCTATGCGGCTAGTGGCGTCCCTGTTGTTGATAATGTCGCTAAGTGGTACTTTTGATGCCACTGTGATTGAACACTCTTGAAAATAGTGTCACAATTTTCGGGACGCCATGAAGACCGTATAGGCTATCTTTTGGTAGTGGGGGTATTTTGATTTGCAAGTTGTGAGGAACTCTGATAGATAATAGAATAGCTTTTGGGAGGGGAATTTATGTCCCTCTTCCCCTAGCTCGACGACGAGCATGGCACTAACTACTTGGTTTGTTGCCGAAATGTATAATAACATAGGCTCGCCAACACCTGGGGCAGCTAGGATTGGGTTGCTTGCGAGTAGGGCCTTGATTTCTTCCAATCCGGCTGTGGCAGCGTCCGTCCATTCAAAGCTATCGGTGCGTCGTAGTAGCTTGTAGAGTGGTAAAGCTTTTTCTCCCAATTTGGAGATGAAGCGGCTTAAGGCCGCAAAGCACGCTGCTAGTTTTTGGACTTGCCTTAGGTCTGTTGGTATAGCCAATTGTGACAGAGCTCGGATCTTGGCTGGGTTTGCTTCGATTCCTCTATGGGAAACAATGAACCCTAGCAATTTTCCGGCTGGGACTCCGAAGGCACATTTTTCTTGATTGAGCAGTATGTCGTATGTCCGAAGGTTGTCGAAGGTGAGGCGAAGATCGTCGACCAGTGTTTCTACGCATTTTTTCTTGATGACCACAT
The DNA here is from genome assembly GCF_002575655.3 of Aegilops tauschii subsp. strangulata. Lineage (NCBI taxonomy): Eukaryota > Viridiplantae > Streptophyta > Magnoliopsida > Poales > Poaceae > Aegilops > Aegilops tauschii. The sequence goes on along the minus strand of NC_053036.3, from coordinate 626,566,424 downwards.
CGTCCACGTATGCTTCGACTATTTTGCCGATTTGTTTTTCCAAGCATGTTTGAATCATACGCTGGTAGGTAGCCCTAGCATTTTTGAGCCCAAAGGGCATAGTGTTGAAGCAGAAAGGACCATAAGGGGTGATGAACGCTGTTGCGTCCTGATCCGATTCCTTCATTTTGATCTGATGGTATCCGGAATAAGCGTCGAGGAAACACAAAAAATCGTGTCCTGAAGTCGCGTCAATGATTTGGTCAATGCGAGCCAATGGGAAAGGGTTTTTAGGGCAAGCCTTATTGAGGTCTTTGAAATCGACGCACACGCGCCAGGATTTGTCCTTCTTTGGTACCATGACCAAGTTGGCTAACCAATCCAGATGTTTTATTTCCCTAATAAACCCAGCTTCTAGCAGCTTGGCTAGCTCTTCTCCCACCGCAGTGTCTGCTTAACGGGTTTGAATCCCTTGATTATATTGACATTGTGTTCAGCCACCCTGTGTGGGATGTCGGGCATGTCTGAAGGGTGCTAGGCGAAAATATACCAATTCTCTCGCAAGAATGTGTGTAGAGCGGCGTCCACTGCTGGATCCAGCTGTGCTCCGATAGACGATGTCTTGTTAGGGTCCGTCGGGTGAACTTGAAATTTAACTATTTCCTCAGCTGGCTTAAAAAAGGTGGATTTAGATCTCTTATCGAGCATCACATCGTCCCTATCCATCATGGATCGTAGCGTGGTTAGTTCTTCGGCCGCTAGGGCTTCAGATAATGCCTCGAGGGCCAGGGGATGCGGTTTTGTTTTCGGCACAGAGGGCTTTGTCCGGGTTGCTCGAAATTTTGATTATTCCATTGGGTCCGGGCATTTTAAGATTCATATACCCGTAATGGGGTATAGCTTGGAAGCATGAGAAGGCGTCCCGTCCGAGGATGGCATGATACCCACTACTGAAGGGGACCACATGGAAGAGCAACTCTTCGGATCTGTAGTTTTCATGCGTGTCGAATACCACATCCAGTTTAATTCTCCCAGAGCATCGTGCTTCCCAACTAGGGATAATGCCTCGAAAGGTGGTATTACTTTTCTCGATGCATGATATTTCCATCTGCATTTTATCGAGCGTGTCTTCACAAATGAGGTTAAGCCCACTATCGCCGTCCATGCGCACTTTAGTAAGCCGAAAACCGTCCACAATGGGGTTTAGTACTAGGGCGGCGGGTGCTCGGACTAACCGAGCCTTTGGTTTGTCTGCGGCTGTAAAGATTATTGTCGTGTCGTTCCATGCGCTCAGTGCGGTAACTTGGTGGACTTTGGCGAGGTCGCGGGGTGCCCTTTTGCGCTGATTATTTGAAGAAAAGGTCTCAAAGACCGTGAGGACGTTAAAGTCATCCCTCTCCGGAGAGTATTTCTCAGGAGTGGTGGTGTGACGCCACCGATTCAATCATACACTAATCATACACGCAAATATGTACGATCAAGATCAGGGACTCACGGGAAGATATAACAACGCAACTCTAGACACAAATCAAAATAATACAAGCTTTATATTACAAGCCAGGGGCCTCGAGGGATCGAATACATAGCTCGATACACAAGAGTCAGTGGAAGTAAAAATATCTGAGTACAGACATAAGTTAAACAAGGATGCCTTAAGAAGGCTAGCATAAAAGCAAAACGATCGAAGAGGCAAGGCCTCCTGCCTGGGACCTCCTAAACTACTCCTGGTCGTCGGCGGTCTTCACGTAGTAGCATCCATCAGCGGTGGCATCTGGCTCCAGGGATCCACCATCTGGTTGCGTCAACGGGAAAGAAGAAAGAAGGGGGAAAAGGGGTAGCAAAGCAACCGTGAGTACTCATCCAAAGTACTCGCAAGCATCAGATCTATACTAAGTATGCACTGGTATCAAATGGAAGGTTTGTATCTGTGGACTGAACTGCAGAATGCCAGAATAGAGGGGGAAGGCCTAGCCTATCAAAGACTAGCATCTTCAAGCAGCTCCAAGCATCTTGCAGCATGTAGAAGAGTAAAGAATAGCAGTTTATAGTTATCAAACATGTTGTAACATTAACGCACAGAGATCCTTCCTCGACTCCCTGCGAGAAAGCAATCTCGGAGCCACATATCTCAAGTATCCATTTGTAGTTGTATAAGATCAGGATATAAGTCTGAACGTCCGTTACCGTGGACACGACTATTAATAGATAATCTTCCCTGCAGGGGTGCACCACGTTTTCCAAAACGCTTGATTACTCTGGTCGGACACACTTTTCTGGGTCAATGCCTGGCCTCGGAAGATCAACACGTCGTAGCCCTACTTAGGCTCAGCAGAGAGGTCCCCGCCGATCTACCTCCTAAGCATTCCGAGGTCAGGGCCCATCGCCCATTGCACTCCGGGTCGTTGCGAGCAGGGCGGACCAGGCTCCACTACTACAGCATGGTGCCGGCCCAGCCATGCCGCACTGCTGAACTGGACGTCTGACAAAGCTTCAGATGATACTGCGACGTCGAGGCCATTAACTATTCTCACGTGGTGGTTGGTGCGTAAAGGCCAAAGTCCAACTCAGAACAAATACCCAAACCATAGTGTATTATTAGTTTTCGGAGACGAGCAGAGACTCACGATCGAAGTGACCCCGTCGCCCGTCTCGTGGACTTACGACAAGGGCCCAGAATGCCCGGCTGTGCCACGTAATTATCTTGCGGGTGCTCTCCGGGCCCGCCCGACTTTCACCAAGGTCTCAAGTAAATTCATTGTAACCGTGTGTCCAAACATCAAGGGGAAAACCCGAGGAATCACCCCCGGTGGATTCCACTCAATGTAATCATCAAGGTGAACGTAAGAGGATCCGCCCTCGAGGTTCACACTTGAGGTGTTGCACGACAGCCGTATCGGGAATGGTGAAAGAGGAACCACCCTCATTGACCACGACCGAATAGCTACACTACAAAGATCTCATCAAGAGTGATGTATGAGGTTCCACCCTCATCACTCGATGGTAACTCTGCAGAGTCGAGCAACAAAAAGGGGCGTGATGTGATGTGAGGTGTCGGGCTCTGGTCGTCGATCACGTTGATCGGGTCATCGATGATGAAGCAGGGGCAACAAGGACAAGTGGGGGTCACTGATGGATCACTAACCAACCTATACTAAGCATTTTAGGATAAGCAGGTAAGGTACAACAGTAGGTACAAAAGCAGGCTATGCATCAGAATAGGAGCAATCAAATACAGTAGCAAAATCTAATGCAAGCATGAGAGAATGGAATGGGCGATATCGGGATGATCAAAGGGGGGGTGGCTTGCCTGGTTGCTCAGACAACAAGGAGGGTCGTCGGTGGCATAGTCGATCACAATGGCATCAACAGCGGTCTCAGGGTCTACCGGAGAGAAGAGGGGGAAGAAACATTAAATACACGCAAACATATGCATAACATGTCAATAAGCGATGCTAGAGATGTTACGCAGGGTTACACGATACCGGAAGAGGGGGACAACATCCGGGAAAGTTTTCCCGGTTCCGGACGTCTGTCAGACAGATGAACCGGCGGGGAAAGGTTGCATATTCGTTATGATAGGGGCATATGAAAGATGAATGGACCGTGTGTTCGGATTCGTCTCGTCGTTCTGAGCAACTTTTGTGTATTAAACTTTTTCATCCGAGCTACGGATAATTTTATATGATTTTTCAAAGGTTAAACGATGTTCTGAAATTATTTAAATTAACAAAATTAACAGAAAAGGAATATGACGTCAGCATTGCGTGCGGATGACATCAGCAGTCAACAGACTCGCTGACCATGGTCAAACCTGGCCTGTGGGTCCAGTGGGACCCACATGTCAGCCTCTGTTAGTCTAACAATAATTTAAACTGAACTAACAGGCTATTAGAGGGATGGGCCCATAGTGTCAGTGACTAACTAATTAGTAGTTAATTAACAAATTAATAAACATTTTATTCATTTATAAAACATGTTTAATTAACGCGGGGCCCACATGTCAGTGGCACTGGGCTGCACAGTCAGTACGTTGGCTGGGTCAACCCAGTCAACGGGCCTGCGGGGCCCGCTGGCAGTGACCCAGGGGGTGGCCCCAGGTGTGCCATGTTGGCAGTGGCCGACGGCTAAACGCCAGCGAGCGAAAACACGACGGAGGCGCCCGGGACCTCGCCGGAAACGCGCCACAAAGGGCCATTTCGAGCGCGGCCGGGCTCGTTCGGACGAGGGAGGAGCGGCGCATCCAACTATGGCCTTAGCTCGGGCTGGGGCGGGCTGCAACGACAATGGCGTCGAGCGGGGTGGAAGGCCGGAACGGGCGTTGGCGGGGATCGGGATACGGGGCTCGGAGAAAGCAGCGGAGGCGCGCGTTGGGTCCCTGGGAACCCTAGGAGCACGATGCGGCGCTCGGCCGCATGTGACGGCAACTATGGCCACGGCGCCGAGCTCGTCGGCGGCAACGCGCTCGGGCGACGGCGGGCGAGCTAGCTAGGAGGCACACGAGAGCGAATGGACCGGTGGAGGAGGAGGAGAAGCTCACGGCGAGGCTGTAGGGGGACGGTAGCGTGCTCGGGGATGTCTCGGTGCAGCGAATCGAGGCGGCGGAGCTCGTCGGAGCAGAGAAGGAAGACGGCGACGACGTGGGCGCTGCGGTGGCTCCGAGCTCCAACACGACGCGCCAGGCGAAGTAGCGGACGGCGGTGATCCTAGGGGACACAGTGGGACGGCGAGAGGGGCACGGTGGCTGTGGCTAGGCCGTAGCCATGGCGATGCAGCAAGCTCACGAACTCGGGAAAGGGGATCTGGCGAGGGGGAGAGAGGCTGAGAGGGAGGAGGGAGTGGGAGTGGCAGGGGGAGGACTCGAGGAGGCAAGTGGGGAGAGGAGAGACAAGGGGAGCCCGAGGCGTCGCCCTTATCCCCTCGGGGCGGCGCCATCGAGGCTGGTCCGACGGGGACGAGCTCCTGTTCGGGCGCGGTCGTGAACAGGAGAAGACGACCAGGGGGGAGATGGGCTGGGCCTGGTTAGGTCACAGGCCAGCTGGGTCGAGACCCAACGAGGGGGAGGGTGGCCCCCTTTTTATTTTCTTGTTTTAGTTTTTACCTTATGTTTATTTTCTTTGAGCCACTAAAAGAGTTTTGTTTAATACAAACTTGGCACAAAATACAAGGCAATAACCTAGGTTGGTACAAAAAGTTTCAAAGCATTTGGGAGTGTTTAACTATTTTTAGAAATTGAAAATCTCAAATAATTGGCAGTTGGTCCACTGAATAAATTTTCAGGGGCTTTGTGTGAATCCAAAAGAGGTTGGTTCCAACATGACAATGATCAGGTGAATTTATAGAATACTGTGAACATTTTAGATTTGACATCTGAAAACTTTTATTTTTGATTTTGTTTTATATTTGAATTTGAACCGGTTTCGAACCAACTTGAGTTTAACAACAGTAATCATGATGATGTGGCATCGGAGGGAATTACTGTAGCTTAATTATCCGGGCGTCACAGGTGGTGAGGATGGCCTCTCCACTTTTTGCTACTTGTCGGAGTACCCAACATGCTCGAAGGCTATGGGTTGGGTCTGTGCTTGGGGTGGCATGTATCAGACAGGGCTTGTCAAGGAGTTCGTCAAGAATGGACCTATGTCCCATGAAGGGTTTATTTTTTCTGCCCATTAGCTGCTGGCCGGGTGACCCGGAAGGGTGTATCCGTTTAGTCTGGGCCGCACACTGCTTGAAGGCAGCGGGCTCCAGTTGAGTTTTCTTAGCCCTCCATGTGCTTTCCATCGCACAGTACTTTTGCACTACCTGTGATTGTTCCGTGAAGGTCTGTATGTTACAACGGTCGAGGGCATTCAATATTCCCTCGTCGGTGCAATTGCGACGAAACACCGAAACTACGTCGTCGTCGGGGCAATCTTTGATCTTGTTTTTAACAAGCAGGAATCTGGCCCAAAAGTGTTGGACCGTTTCCTGAGGTTGCTGCCGCACATACATCAGGTCGTATATATCTGGAGGACCAGAGTTGCTTGGAGAATATTGATAGTACTGAGTGTGTGGTTTAAATTTTGGATCCTGTCCCACCTCTGTATTTGGAGCTTGTAGGGTCTCCGAGGTGACCGGTTTGGGTCCGGGGAGATCCAAGGGCTCCCCCCATCCTACATCCGAGCCAGAGTTCAGAAGACGTGAAGTCCCGTCCGAAGGAAGAGTATCCGGCTCAAGGAATTCGGAGACCCGATCATACTTGGTCTTCAATATAGGGAGGGAAGTGTCTTCGGCATGTTCCTCAACGACCGCTACGAGGTGGGTGATCGGCGGGCGATAAATTTCCCTCTGGTCAGGCTTGAGCCCGATCCGATCATAGTCCATAGATACCCCTAGGGCGGCGATGCGATCCAGCAGCTCGTTCAAAGACGAGATATCCGCTGGATCCATCTTTTCGGAGTACTCGAGGCCGATGTGAAGATGGTGTTCGGCGGTCGTAGGGGGTGCAGTGGGCTTGACGGGCGTACAAGCTCCTACGATGAAACCGCCAAGCTAGAGGGTCTGCCCAGAAGTCAGGCTCCTCCCAGAAGTGATATTGCCGTGGATGACTAGGCGAGCCATAGATCGCTTTTCTAGACAGCACGGCAGAGCTCTCAATGAAAGCACCAACGTCGGTGTCAAAACTGGAAGATTTCAGGTAGGGGGCCCAAGCTGTGTGTGTAAGGATCGATGGTAACAATGGGCAAAGGGACACAATGTTTACCCAGGTTCGGGCCCTCTTAAATGAGGTAAAACCCTACTCCTATTTGATTATATTCGAAGAGTATAGAGGTTACAAGAGTTGATATACCTCGAGATCATGGTGGCTAAACCCTAGACGTCTATCCTATGCATATTCCGATGATGGTAATGATGATAGCCTCTACGGACTAAACCCTCTGGTTTATATACACATCGGAGGGACCTAGGGTTTGTACAAGGTCGGTTCGCAAGGAAATAATACACCCGGACTCTAATCTTGCTGTTCACACATGGAGGAGTCCCACCCGGACACGGAGGATCGTATTTAGCTTGATCTTTACAGCCCATTCAACCCGGACCATATTCCTGGGTCGGACACTTGAGAACCTTTGTATCGTGAGGGACATCCTAAGAGAGTTGACCAAGATTCTCAGAGAACTAATACTGATAAACCTAGTCCTTCTAATAAAAAGAAAAAGAATAATGATAGGACTTTGCATGCTTCTAGTGAACCTGTTATTGATACACCTGAGAATCCCAATGATATTTCTATTTCTGATGCTGAAACACAATCTGGTGATGAACATGAGCCTAGTGATAATGTTGATGATGATGTTCATGTTGATGCTCAACCTAGTAACGATAATGATGTAGAGATTGAACCTGCTGTTGATCTTGATAACCCACAATCAAAGAATCAATGTTATGATAAGAGAGACTTCGTTGCTAGGAAGCACGGTAAAGAAAGAGAACCATGGGTTCAGAAACTCATGCCTTTTCCTCATAATCCATCTAAGAAAAAGGATGACGAGGATTTTGAGCGCTTTGCTGAAATGATTAGACATATCTTTTTGCGTATGTGTTTGGCTGATATGCTTAAAATGCATCCTTATGCTAAGTATATGAAAAATATTGTTACAAATAAAAGAAAGATATCAGAAGCTGAAATTTCCACCATGCTTGCTAATAATACTTTTAAGGGTGGAATACCAAAGAAACTAGGAGATCCAGGAGTACCAACTATACCATGGTCCATTAAAGAAACTATGTTAAAACTACTCTATGTGATCTTGGAGCCGGTGTTAGTGTTATGCCTTTCTCTTTATATCGTAGACTTGATTTAAATAAGTTGACACCTACTGAAATCTCTTTGCAAATGGTTGATAAATAAACTGCTTTACCCATCAATATTTGTGAGGATGTGCCTGTTGTGGTTGCAAATGTTACTATCTTAACGTACTTTGTTATTCTTGATATTCCCGAGGATGACAGTATGTCGATCATCCTTGGTAGACCCTTTTTGAATACTACAGGGGCTGTTATTGATTGCAACAAAGGCAATGTCACTTTTCATGTTAATGGTGATGAGCATACGGTACACCAAAGAAACAACCTCAAGTTCATAGTATCAATTATATTGGAAAATTTTCAACTATTACTATTGGAGGTTTTGAATTCCCTCTTCCTACTGTAAAAAAGAAATATGATATTTTTATTGTTGGGGACATGCATATCCCCGTTGAGGTAACCTAGTGTTATTCAAAAGTTCTCCGATTTCATGTTATTCGAAAGAGGTTTGTTAATAAGACTTGATCAAACTTTTTAATGGATTCCTTTGGATGAGCATGAGACAGATGAATTTAGAAAGCACAGCTTTCTGTACTCTCCGTTCACTTTCTATTATTTAGTTTAAATAAAGCAAAAATAGTGTTTTCTATCTGTTTTCTAAATTATCCTTGCAATAAAAAATACCCCGAAAATAAAAGTTCTCCAAATGCCTTGAAAATTGAGTATGATTTTTTATAGAATATTTGAGAATTTCTGGCACTTAGAACACACCAGGGGGCCACACCAGTGAACCACGAGGGTGGAGGGCGCGCCCTACCCCCCTGGGCGCCCCCTGCTTCGTGGGCCCCATGTGGCCCCCATCCACTTATTCCAGCACCCATCCACCTCGTCTTCCTCCAGAAAAAATCACCCCGAAGCTCAAACTCGTGCTCTTGCTCATTTTTCTACCATTTTCGATCTCCTTGCTCAAAGCTCCATTCACAAAACTGCTTTGGGGGATTGTTCTTCGGTATGTGACTCCTCCAATGGTCCAATTAGTTTTTCTTCTGTGGGGGATTGTTCTTCTAGTGCTTTATTTATTGCAAATTTTTGCTGCTGTGGTCACCCTGTTCTTGAGCTTGCATGTCAAATTTATATGGTCCAAGGTAGTTTTAGTGTATGATATAGTCTCTAGACACTTGTGGGAGTAGTTGCTATCAATCTTGTTGAGTTTGGTTCACTTTCATTTTGAGTCACTAAAATTTTTAGAAATATTTCAGAGGAAGGAAATGTTGAGGAGATTGTTGAGAGGCTCCTCGAGCCGGGGTTCGAAGGAAAAGGAGAATGAAGAGAATGAAAAGCCCAAGTACAACCTTCCTCGCACCGCGGAGGTCCGCCCATGTGAATGGCCTTGTGATGCATTCTTGAAGGCCGCTAGAATTTATGAAGACTTCTATTACTTCACTGAGAATGCAGGCATCACCGACTTCATCCATGATAAGTGTGGTCAGTATCTCCTACTCACTAATATTTTCGTGCAAAATTTTCATTTTCATGCTAGGAGATCACCACCTTCGGTAGAATTTTATTTATATGATCAGTTTAAGGAGATGTCACTCTATGATTTTTGTGAGGTTTGCAAATTGCCTTTTGAGGGCAGAGTCGAGGAACCACATCCTAGTGATGTGGGAGATTTTATTGATGAAATTACCATAGGGGAAAGGAGAAGAGTGTCGGATGTAAGAACTACTAGTATACATTTTCCTGTCCTACATTACTATGCAATATTTGCTAGTAGATGTTTAATTAGTCGCGGGAACAGTGGGGGGCCTCAGTGCTCCTGACCTTGCCATTTTGTGCCATGCTTTACTTTGTGATAAACTTTCAGTTTAGGTGCTATGGTTGCTAAACTATTGAGTCTAAACTGTACAAAGGGCCCCATTTTTGGAGGTATCTTCGCTTCGCGTCTTGCTAAATATTAGACACTGAGAAAGAAGATTAGGTGTTGCCCACTGTTTACTTAGATTATAAAAGTATGGTAGCACATGATTTTCTTTGTTATGTGATGACCCACAAGTATAGGGGATCTATCGTAATCCTTTCGATAAGTAAGAGTGTCGAACGCAAAGAGGAGCAGAAGGAAATGACAAGCGGTTTTCAGTAAGGTATTCTCTGCAAGCACTGAAATTGTAGGTGATAGATAGTTTTGTGATAAGATAATTTGTAACGGGTAACAAGCAATGAAAGTAAATAAAGTGCAGCAAGGTGGCCCAATCCTTTTTGTAGCAAAGGACAAGCCTGGACAATTTCTTATAATGAGACAAGCGCTCCCGAGGACACATGGGAATTATCGTCAAGCTAGTTTCATCACACTCATATGATTCGCGTTCGTTACTTTGATAATTTCATATGTGGGTGCCCCGGTGCTTGGGTACTTCCCTTTCTTGGACAAGCATCCCACTTATGATTAACCCCTATTGCAAGCATCCGCAACTACAAAAGAAGTATTAAGGTAAACCTAACCATAGCATTAAACTAGTGGATCCAAATCAGCCCCTTACGAAGCAACTTATAAACTAGGGTTTAAGCTTCTGTCACTCTAGCAACCCATCATCTACTTATTACTTCCCAATGCCTTCCTCTAGGCCCAGATAATGGTGAAGTGTCATGTAGTCGAAGTTCACATAACACCACTAGAGGAGAGACAACATACATCTCATCAAAATATCAAACGAATACCAAATTCACATGACTACTGATAGCAAGACTTCACCCATGTCCTCAGGAACAAACATAACTACTCACAAAGCATATTCATGTTCATGATCAGAGGAGTATTAATATGCATTAAGGATCTGAACATATGATCTTCCACCAAGTAAACCAATTAGCATCAACTACAAGGAGTAATCAACACTACTAGCAACCCACAGGTACCAATTTGTGGTTTTGATACAAGATTGGATGCAAGAGATGAACTAGGGTTTTGAGAGGGGATGGCGCTGGTGAAGATGTTGATGGAGATTGACCCCCTCCCGAAGAGAGGATCATTGGTGATGACGATGGTGATGATTTCCCCCTCCCGGAGGGAAGTTTACCCGGCAGAACAGCTCCGCCAGAGCCCTAGATTTGTTCCGCCAAGGTTCCACCTAGTGGCGGCGGAGTTTCGTCCCGAAAGCTTTCTTATGATTTTTCCAGGGTAAAATCCTTCATATAGCAGAAGATGGGTACCGGAGGGCCACCAGGGGGCCCAGGAGACAGGGGGCGCGCCCAGTAGTGGGAGGCGCGCCCCCACCCTCCTGGCCAGGGTGTGGGCCCCCTCTGGTATTTTCTTCGCTCAATAATTCTTAATAATTCCAAAATTGACTTTCGTGGTGTTTCAGGACTTTTCGAGCTGTGCAGAATAGGTTTCCAATATTTGCTCCTTTTCCAGCCCAGAATCCCAGCTGCCGGCATTCTCCCTCTTCATGATAAACCTTGTAAAATAAGAGAGATTAGCCATAAGTATTGTGACATAATATGTAATAACAGCCCATAATACAATAAATATCGATATAAAAGCATGATGCAAAATGGACGTATCAACTCCCCCAAGCTTAGACCTCGCTTGTCCTCAAACGGAAGCCGATATCGAAAAATATGTCCACATGTTTAGAGATAGAGGTGTCGATAGAAATTAAATACGGACATGAGTGCATCATGATCAATCTTATAACAGCAACATATATAGATTTTGTCATATGATTTCTTATGCTCAAGTAACAATCTATTCACAATGTCAAGTATGGTTCAGAAACTTCATTGAGAACTAACAAACTATAATCTCAGTCATTGAAGCAATTGCAATTTATCATAACATCGGAAAGAGTCAAGAATAGAGCTTTTCAGCAAGTCCACATACTCAACTATCATATAGTCTTCTACAATTTCTAACACTCACGCAATACTTATGGTTATGGAGTTTTAATCGGACACAGAGAAAGATAGGGGCTTATAATTTCACCTCCCAACGTATTCACCTTTGGGTGATGTCAACAATAATAGATCATGCTAACTTACATCCAATTTGATATATATATCAGGATCTTTCCAACACGAGGCGCTTGCCAAAGGATAAAATGAAAAAGGAAAAGGTGAAGATCACCTTGACTCTTGCATAAAAGTAAAAGACATAAAGTAAAATTTAGGCCCTTCGCAGAGGGAAGCAGAGGTTGTCATGTGCTTTTATGGTTGGATGCACAAAATCTTAATGCAAAAGTACGTAACTTTATATTCCCACTTGTGATATGAACCTTTATTATGCAGTCTGTCGCTTTTATTACTTCCATATCACATGATCGTATAAAGCTTATTTTCTCCGCACTAATAAGTCATACATATTTAGAGAGAAATTTTTATTGCTTGCAACATGACAACTTACTTGAAGGATCTTACTCAATCCATAGGTAGGTATGGTGGACTCTCATGGCAAAACTGGGTTTAAGGATATTTGGAAGCACAAGTAGTATCTCTACTTGGTGCAAGGAATTTGGCAAGCATGAGGGGGAAAGGCAAGCTCAACATGTTGGACGATCCATGACAATATACATTAACTAAGATGTGAGAAAACATAACCCATTACGTTGTCTTCCTTGTCCAACATCAACTCTTTAGCATGTCATATTAATGAGTGCTCACAATCATAAAAGATGTCCAAGATAGTATATTTATATGTGAAGCCTCTCTTTCTTTATTATTTCCTATTAATTGCAACGATGACCAAAAATACGTTTGTCAACTCTCAACAACTTTTATGCCTCATACTCTTTATATGTGAAGTCATTACTATCCATAAGATCAATATGAACTCTTTTATTCTATTTTTTTTTCTAGTTTCTCAAGATCATAGCAAGATATCAAAGCCCTTGACTCAACACTAATCTTTATTATAGATAGCTCACGGACTTGATTACATGAAGAGATCACAAAGCAAAACTCAAAACTAATTCATATCAAAACTTCAATCTACTAGATCAAGATATTACTAAAGGGATCGAACTAAGTAAGTAAAACGGTAAAGATATGAGTGTGATGGTGATACGATACCGGGGCACCTCCCCCAAGCTTGGCAGTTGCCAAGGGGAGTGCGCATACCCATGTGATTATGTCCTCGGAGGTGATGAAGGTGGTGATGATGATGGTGGATAATCGCACATCGAGCGTAAAAGCTCCTCCAACTTGCGGATAATGCCCTTGAGTGCGACGATATGATCCTTCAACAAAATATTTTCCTGTGTGAGATACTTGTTTTGTATGTGAGCTAACTCAATCATCTTGAAAGCTTCAATCTCAGTTGGGGTAAAGAGGTTAGGTAGAGGTTGAGGGATGTTTTCTTCTTCTGCCGCCGGAGCTTGATCCTCCATGGCCTTCTTGATCCCTTCATCCTTGTTGATCTCCTCCGGTTCTTCTCTTTTCAGCTCTATCTTCAATAGCCAACCATCCTTGTCTTCATTGTTGAAGGAGGGTGACGTCATGATGCTCTAGATCTGTCAGAAAAACAGCTCAAAACGAAAACAGAAGCTTTTTGCGTGATACGGTGGTCGAAACCTTCGGGAGATTATATAATGAATTTTTACCGACCAAAAGAAGTAACGTGCAAGAAAACGGAGTCCGGGAGGCACACGAGGTGCCCACGAGACAGGGGGGCGCGCCCTCCACCATCGTGGAGGCCTTGTGTCCTTCCCGGATTACTTCTTGCTTTCCAAAATTCTTAAATATTCCAAAACGGGTAAAAATTGCCATTAGAATTGTTTTGGAGTCGGTTTACTTACCGTACCACATACCTATTCCTTTTCGGAGTCTGAAACATTCTGGAAAGTGTCCCTTATGTATTCATCCGGGGTTATGGTCTCAATAATATTAGTTTCAACATTTATAGGATTACCTGAGATATAATGTTTGATTCTTTGACCATTCACCACCTTCGGATTTGTGCCTTCGAAGTTGTTGATTTTTATGGCACCGGAACGATAGACCTCCTCGATAACGTAAGGACCTTCCCACTTAGAGAGAAGTTTTCCTGCAAAAAATCTTAAACGAGAGTTGAATAGCAACACATAATCACCTACGTTAAATTCTCGCTTTTGTATTCTTTTGTCATGCCATCTTTTAACTTTTTCTTTGAACAGCTTGGCATTCTCATAGGCTTGGGCTCTCCATTCATCAAGTGAGCTAATATCAAATAACCTCTTTTCACCGGCAAGTTTGAAATCATAGTTGAGCTCTTTAATAGCCCAATATGCCTTATGTTCAAGTTCGAGAGGTAAGTGACATGCTTTTCCATAAACCATCTTATACGGAGACATACCCATAGGATTTTTATATGCAGTTCTATAGGCCCATAATGCATCATCAAGTTTCTTGGACCAGTTCTTCCTAGATCTATTAACAGTCTTTTGCAGAATTAATTTGAGCTCTCTATTGCTCAACTCTACTTGACCACTAGACTGAGGGTGATAAGGAGATGCAATTCTATGATTAACATCATACTTAGCAAGCATTTTACGAAAGGCACCATGAATAAAATGTGAACCACCATCAGTCATTAAATATCTAGGGACTCCAAACCTCGGAAAGATAACTTCTTTAAGCATCTTAATAGAGGTGTTATGATCAGCTCTACTAGTTGGAATAGCTTCTACCCACTTAGTAATGTAATCAACAACAACTAAAATATGTGTATATCCATTAGAGGCAGGAAAAGGTCCCACATAATCAAAGCCCCAAACATCAAATGGTTCAATAACAAGAGAATAATTCACGGGCATTTCTTGAAGTCTACTAATATTACCAATTCTTTGATATTCATCACAAGACAAGACAAACTTACGAGCATCTTTGAAGAGAGTAGGCTAATAAAAACCGGATTGCAATACCTTATGTGTAGTTCTATCTCCAGCGTGGTGTCCTCCATATGGTTCGGAGTGACACTTGCGTAGGATCTGTCCCTCTTCATGCTCAGGTACACAACGTCTAATAACACCATCTACTCCTTCTTTATAAAGGTGTGGGTCATCCCAGAAGTAATGTCTTAAATCATAAAAGAACTTTTTCTTTTGTTGGTATGTGAAACTAGGTGGTATAGATTTAGCAACAATGTAATTAGCGTAATCAGCAAACCATGGAGCAGTACAAGAAGCATTAATGACCGCTAATTGTTCATCAGGAAAGCTATCATCAATAGGTAGTGGGTCATCAAGAACATTCTCTAACCTAGACAAGTTCTCTACAACGGGGTTCTCAGCTCCCTTTCTATCAATAATATGCAAATCAAATTCTTGGAGCAGGAGAACCCATCTAATAAGTCTAGGTTTAGCATCTTTCTTTTCCATAAGATATTTAATAGCAACATGATCAGTGTGAATAGTAACTTTAGAATCAACAATGTAAAGTCTGAACTTATCACAAGCAAATACAACTGCTAAGAATTCTTTTTCAGTAGTAGCATAATTTCTCTGGGCAGTATCAAGAGTTTTACTAGCATACTGGATAACATTTAATTTCTTATCAACTCTTTGCCCTAGAACAGCACCTACAACATAATCACTAGCATCACACATAATTTCAAAGGGTAAATTCCAATCAGGAGGCTGAACAATAGGTGCAGTGATCAAAGCTTTCTTAAGTATTTCAAATGCTTCTACACAATCATCATCAAAGACAAAAGGAATATCTTTTTGCAATAAATTAGTCACAGGACTAGAGATTTTAGAAAAGTCCTTAATGAACCTCCTATAAAAACCGGCATGACCAAGGAAACTTCTTATACCTTTAATGTCGTTAGGACATGGCAACTTTTCAATAGCATCAACTTTAGCATTATCAACTTCAATACCTCTTTCAGAAATTTTATGCCCCAAGACAATGCCTTCATTAACCATAAAGTGGCACTTTTCCCAATTCAAGACGAGACTAGTGTCTTCACATCTCTGCAAAACTCGATCAAGGTTGCTCAAGCAATCATCAAAAGAGGATCCATAAACGGAGAAATCATCCATGAATACCTCACAAATCTTTTCACAAAAGTCAGAGAATATAGCCATCATACATCTTTGAAAGGTAGCAGGTGCATTACATAAACCAAAAGGCATACGTCTATAAGCAAAGGTACCGAAAGGGCAAGTAAAAGTGGTTTTTGATTGATCCTCCGCTGACACGGGTATTTGAGAGAAACCAGAATAACCATCTAGAAAGCAGAAATGTGTATGTTTGGCAGTCTTTCTAGCATTTGATCAATAAAAGGTAAAGGGTAATGATCTTTCTTAGTAGCTTTATTTAATTTACGGAAATCAGTTACCATCCTATAACCTGTAATAATTCTTTGCGGAATCAATTCATCTTTATCATTAGGAACAACAGTAATATCATCTTTATCAATTCATCTTTGCGGAACCTGCCTCTAGGAGCTTTAGTATCTCCTTCCTTACCACTTCTTTCATCTTAGGATTTAACCGTCGTTGAGGGTCTCTAACTGGTTTGGCATCTTTCTCCAATATTATTTTGTGCTGGCATAGGGTGGGACTAATGCCTTTAAGATCATCCAGAGTATATCCGATAGCAGCACATTGCTTCTTCAGAGTTTTCAATAATCTTTCCTCTTCCTGCTCTGAAAGGTTAGCACTAATAATAACAGGATATATCTTCTTTTCTTCAAGATAAGCATATTTAAGATTATTAGGTAAAGGTTTGAGCTCAAACACGGGATCACCCTTGGGTGGAGGGGGATCCCCTAGGATTTCAACAGGTAAGTTGTGTTTCAAAATAGGACCCTGTTGAAGGAATACTTCATCTATTTCCCATTTTTCATTCATAAACATATCATTTTCATGGTCTAGCAAATATTGTTCTAACGGATCAGTATGAGGTATGGCAATAGAAGCAAGACCAATAATTTCATCCTTACTAGGCAATTCTTTATCACGGGGTTGTCTACGAAACTTAGCAAAATAAAACTCATGTTTCATATCCCCCAAGCCAATTGTGACAACATCCTTTACACAATCAGTCTTAGCATTGACAGTATTCAAGAAGGGTCTACCAAATATAATGGGACAAAAGCTATCTTGTGGGGAACCAAGAACAATAAAATCAGTAGGATATTTAACTTTCCCACACAATACTTCGACATCTCTAACAATCCCAAATGGCTTAATAGTGTCTCTATTGGCAAGCTTAATTGTAACATCAATATCTTCTAATTCAGCCGGTGCAATATGATGCATAATTTCTTTGTATAAGGAAAAAGGTATTGCACTAGCACATGCACCCATATCACATAAGCCATGATAACAATGATCTCCTATTTTAACAGAAATAACAGGCATGCCTACAACAGGTCTATGTATCTTAGCATCGGGTTTAGCAATATTAGCAGCTTCACCACAGTAGTAATTACATGCCCATCTATATTATCATCCAAGAGATCTTTAACCATAGCAATACTAGGTTCAACTTTAATTTGCTCAGGGGGTGTATATGTTCTAGTACTACTCTTACGAACCACAGTTGAAGCTCTAGCATGATCCTTTATCCTAACAGGAAAAGGTGGTTTCTCAACATAAGTAGTAGGAACAATAGGATCATTATAAGTGATATTCTTTTCTTCAACTGTAATAGGTGCAACTACTTTTACTTCAGTGGGAGGATTATATTTAAACCACTTCTCCTTAGGGAGATCAACGTGAGCAGCAAAAGATTCACAGAAAGAAGCTACTATCTCAGAGTCAAGTCTATATTTAGCACTAAATCCACGAAAAGCATCGGTATCCATAAAAGATTTAACACAATCAAACTTAGGTGTCATACCTGACTCCTTACCATCGTCGGAACCCCAATCTTCAGAGTTGCGTTTAATTCTTTCCAATAAATCCCACTTGAATTCAATAGTCTTCAGCATATAAGAACCAGCACAGGAAGTATCAAGCATGGTGCGATTGTTGTCAGAAAGCCGAGCATAAAAATTTTGAATGATCATTTCTCTTGAGAGCTCATGATTGGGGCATGAATATAACATTGACTTAAGCCTCCCCAAAGCTTGAGCGATGCTTTCTCCTTCGCGAGGCCAGAAATTATATATGTAATTACGATCACGATGAACAACATACATAGGATAGAACTTCTGGTGAAATTCCAACTTCAATCATTTATAGTTCCAAGATCCCGTATCATCACATAGCCTATACCATGTCAATGCGTCTCCCTTCAAAGATAAAGGGAAGACCTTCCTCTTAACAACATCATCGGGAATACCTGCAAGCTTAAATAATCCACAAACTTCATCCAGAAAGATAAGGTATAGCTAGCAGTTTCTCTATCATACCCGAAGGAATCTCAAAGTAAAAAATTTCAATAGGTTCAGTAGGTTGAGGAGCAATTCTTTGCTCTACTGGTCGGGGCGAAGATGCCCCGAACAAGCCCCTCAAAGGATTAGTTTCCATAGTAACAAGTGACAAAAAATTTCAGCACACTATATAAACGTTTCCTTACCAAGTTCCACTCACCAAAGGCGCTTCACTCCCCGGCAACGGCGCCAGAAAAGAGTCTTGATGACCCACAAGTATAGGGGATCTATCGTAGTCCTTTAGATAAGTAAGAGTGTCGAACCCAACGAGGAGCAGAAGGAAATGACAAGCAGTTTTCATTAAGGTATTCTCTGCAAGCACTGAAATTGTAGGTGATAGATAGTTTTGTGATAAGATAATTTGTAACGGGTAACAAGCAATGAAAGTAAATAAAGTGCAGCAAGGTGGCCCAATCCTTTTTGTAGCAAAGGACAAGCCTGGAAAATTTCTTATAATGAGAAAAGCGCTCCCGAGGACACATGGGAATTATCGTCAAGCTAGTTTCATCACACTCATATGATTCGCGTTCGTTACTTTGATAATTTCATATGTGGGCGGACCGGTGCTTGGGTACTGCCCTTTCTTGGACAAGCATCCCACTTATGATTAACCCCTATTGCAAGCATCCGCAACTACAAAAGAATTATTAAGGTAAACCTAACCATACCATTAAACTAGTGGATCCAAATCAGCCCCTTACGAAGGAACTTGTAAACTAGGGTTTAAGCTTGTGTCACTCTAGCAACCCATCATCTACTTATTACTTCCCAATGCCTTCCTCTAGGCTCAAATAATGGTGAAGTGTCATCTAATCGACGTTCACATAACACCACTAGAGGAGAGACAACATACATCTCATCAAAATATCGAACGAATACCAAACTCACATGACTACAAATAGTAAGACTTCACCCATGTCCTCAGGAACAAACGTAACTACTCACAAAGCATATTCATGTTCATGATTAGAGGAGTGTTAATATGCATTAAGGATCTGAACATATGATCTTCCACCAAGTAAACCAATTAGCATCAACGAAGAGAGGATCGTTGGTGATGACGATGGTGATGATTTCCCCCTCACGGAGGGAAGTTTCCCCGGCAGAACAGCTCCGCCGGAGCCCTAGATTGGTTCCGCCAATGTTCCGCCTCGTGGCGGCGGAGTTTCGCCCTGAAAGCTTTCTTATGATTTTTTCCAGGGTAAAAGCCTTCATATAGCAGAAGATGGGCACCAGAGGGCCACCAGGGGGCCCAGGAGACAGGGGGCGTGCCCAGTAGGGGGGGGCGCCCCCACCCTCCTGGCCAGGGTGTGGGCCCCCTCTGGTATTTTCTTCGCTCAATAATTCTTAATAACTCCAAAAATGACTTTCATGGAGTTCAAGGACTTTTGGAGCTGTCCAGAATATGTTTCCAATATTTGCTCCTTTTCCAGCCCAGAATCCCAGCTGCCGGCATGCTCCCTCTTCATGATAAACCTTGTAAAATAAGAGAGAATAGACATAACTACTGTGACATAATTTGTAATAACAACCCATAATACAATAAATATCGATATAAAAGCATGATGCAAAATGGACGTATCATTATGATAAGGAAAAGAGACTCATTTATAACATGGTATTTAGTGAAGATACTTGTCACATTATTACCTTACTTGCACCTTCTTGGTTTAATATTCATTCAGGCACATACCTTCACTACAAAAAAATACACTTCCGTGACCATACGTGTTTGTCACAGTAGGTCACATTTTCTGTCATGCATGTACATCCATGACGATTTTATGACAGAATCAAGATAGTCATACATGTGGTATCATAGAAGTGTTCCATGACATTACCAAAATTGTCATCACGAAAGTTTCCACTTCCATGATGATAAATCGCGTGTCACATAAGTGCTTTCGTCAAGGGTGACCGACACGTGGCATCCACCGTAACGGAACGCCGTTAAGCTATCGGGTCCGGTTTTGGATCCGATAACCCGTTAACAGCCTGGACCAATGGGGATTTTCCACGTGTAAAATCATCATTGGCTGGAGGAAACACGTGTCGGCTCACCGTTGGGACATATGTCATCCACTCATTGGACCGAAGGCTCCTATGATACGTCGACATGTGGCATGGCCCAACAGAGGCCCATTCCTGTGAAAAGGCTGGCCCGTTTGACTTGGTCAAAAGGTGGCAGGCCGGCCCACGGAAAGCATGTTAACGGCATGTTCGCATATAGCCCATTTACAGCCCGCTAACCCAGGGCCCGTTACGACATATCCGAATTAGACTCAGTAGCGTCATCTGGGCCGTCCAATATGATTCCAGCCCATTTTAACTTCTGGCCCATGTATGGCCCATGACATCTTTCGGCCCATATGAGGCCCTTTGTAACTCTTGGCCCATTAACGGCCCGTGGTGAAACTAGCCCGTAATGAACATTGTATCACTTTATACCCATTAACGGCCCATTATTCCATTGGGCCGTTTCCAGGCCATGTTATCTTTCGGCCTTCTCAGGGCCCATTTATTCTTGGGCTCATTTCCAGCATTCGGTTAATTACGGCCCGTTACTGTCATTTTCTGCTTGTGGGCCAAATTCAGCCCGTGGTTACAGTCGGCTCGTTTGTGGCCCGTTAATACGCTGGGCCGTTTTCATGTCAAAAAAACTCGTTGGGCTGTTTTCATAGAGTTATCAAATACAGCCTATTAACGGCCCGTTATGGTCCATGAATAATACGGCACATGATTGGTGAAATGATTATACGCCCCGTAGAAGGCCCATGGATCGTACGGCCCGTAGAAGACCAATGGATCGTACGGCCCGTAGAAGGCCCATGGATCCTACGGCCTGTAGAAGGCCCATGGATCCTACGGCCTGTATAGAAGACCAACGGATCCTACGGCCCGTAGAACGCCCATGGATCATACGGCCCGCAGGAGGCCCATGTACAACAGTCCATGTGTTGCCATGATTATTGTGGCCTAGTTACCAAAAATAGGTTATTGTGGCCACTAGAAAAACACGGAAAAAGAACTACAGTGACTACAAGCAAACAACTAAACAAGACAATAAGGATATAAATAAGCAAGCAACTAACGCTAGCCTATTACCGCTATTACACATATTACATCCACTGGGCATCAAAGTTTGCCACCAGTGCAAATATAGGGAACAAAGTAGCATATTACATACACTGGCCGTCAAATTGGCCACCAGTGCAAATAAACGCGGCAGCAAAACAAGAGCATAACTGAAACAACTTCAGAAGAGCTCAAGAAACGTTATCCTGGGTATCCACCATGCTGGCAATAAGCTTAGAAAGCTTATTAGCTTTGTCCTGTTTGGCGCTAAAATCCTCCAACGCTTGCAGTTGCACCAGAAAGTATGCATCTGAATGCTCCAGGGACTTCCGCAGTCCTTCCGCTTCTTGTTGCAGCACAGCTGATCGATGTCTTTCAGCTTGTAGTTGAGACTCAAGAAACCGAACTGATTCAGACAGTGAGTTTGAATAGCTTGTGCAAGCGGTAGTGGCCAGTAACTCGAACACTAAACCAAGACAGGACTTTGGGGTTGTCTCACTATCTTCAAGATAGTCTTCCTTAGTTGTTTTATCAGCTTTGTTGGGAGACCAACAAGGATGTCTCACTATCCTGAACCTTATCTGCATTACTTCTTTTACCATTGCTTAATAAGGCACTCTTCCCCAATATTCGGTCAGCATTCTAAAAGAAGAAACAAGCAGACACATAACAGGTTTAGCATGTACTAGTATATGAAACTCATTTCGGTGAACCAGTTCATTAGTAAGGTGGACAGGATTAAACTACCAAGTCTTCTATTGCCAAGTACTAGTACATAATAAAAGCATCAAACAAACATATATCTATGTCCTATGGTCACTACATTGTCTTGCCAAATCAAAATAGAGACACGGTTCAAATCATATCAGTTCAAGACAAAGCAGCAGTGAAACAATATAAAGCGTGGGAAACTACACGGCACAACAAGATTTCAGATGGGTACCACGGGTCTACATGTACAACAACACTATTGGCTCTGTTGTGATGCTAGTAATGTGCATGATACGAGAAGTCAACTATATACACAATTGAAATTGAAATCAATAGAGCTATTGATAAGAGCAAACCTGTTAAAAAAACATGCGTGAACATACCTGCTGTGCCATTGGAGTTTCAATTAGATCCTTCAATTCAAAAATAAGTTTGTATGAGTAAATACAGTGATACAAGAGCAAAGCAGTATGCAAGATAGCAATCATAGTTAAAAAAGGCGCGCCTAAGCGCTAGTTTGTATGAGTAAATACAATGATACAAGAGCAAAGCAGTATGCACGATAGCAATCATAGTTAAAAAAAGGCGCGCCTAAGCGAGCGCTTAAGCGCGCCTAGGCTCTAGGCGTTGGCAAAACGCATTGCGCATAACTACGCTTAATCTGTGCATAACTGCGCATATGCATGCGCTTTGGTCAGTAAAGTGCAAGGCGGTGGCAAAACGCACAATTAACGCCTAGCGATTTTTTGAACTATGATAATAATGGAATCTTAAATTATAACAGTTGTTCTTCAGGTTTAGGCACTTGTTCTACATGAACAGAGTACAGTAAGACGCAAGAATATAGTACTTAAAATGGAAAATGAGCTCATAGACCTTACCACATTCTTGGTTCGGGACCAGTACAGAACAAGGCGTTCCCAGTCATGGTCCAGTAAATGTCTCTCAGGAGAACGTAAGGGAGTTTGATGAGTTTCTTTAGCGGTGAAGTACGTTTTCTTCAGGTAATTCCGATACTGCCACCAAGCATTCTTGAAGATAGCATAGGTATTATAGCACAGGTTACCTCATCCTGAGTTTCCAAATCGGTCCTTCTCTATAGAGAAAAATGGGAAAATTTGTTGTATTATAACCATCATGGAGGTAGGATGTATGGGACAAAGCTAAGTAATTTCCATTAATAACATTACTTACACATAACTCCTGGACAAACACCTACAACTGGCATTTTCCTTCATCTTCAGTATAATATTACCAAGATGGGAAGATACGCACATAGGATTTAACAACATGAAATGCGATAGATGCTAAACTACGACTAGCTGGTTGTGCTTCCTCCACAGGAATAGGCGTACTAACTGGTGGAGTTGGGGTTCGCCGTGGTCGTACTGGCCCTTTGGGCACTGGAGCTGCCTTACTAACTGCTCTTCTTTGGGAGCTATGTGGTGGAGATGGTGCTGTGTCAACAGGAACTGGGTTACTATCTGCTGGGGTTGGTGTTAGATTGGGTGAAGTTGGTTCTCTGTCCATCGCAGTAGGGGTACAATCTGCGAGAGTTTGGGTTATCTGTGGTAGGGCTGGTTCTCGTGCATGTACAACCGGGGTGCTATCTCCACCAAGAGGTAGCACTGTTTTATTTGAAGACCGTGTTTTTACTCCACTAGATACTGTCATCACCCGCTCCAATTCAAATAGCTGATAAACAGGAAACATTGTTGAATGTACAAACATTGTATGAGAGACAGATGCAATAGATAGTGTGGAAAAAAGAGGGCATGAAATAGTTGACATGTATATTGTTTAACTAAAACGGATAGCATGACATAATTTCACATATATGATGTCTATCTAAACTGGATAGCATAGCATAACTTAATTCAAACATATGATGAATAACTTAACAGGGTCGCATGACATAATTCACCTACATGTTATCTAAGTAATCAGGATCGCATGATTTAATTCACATATGTGATTTATATGCTAAACAGAGGGCATTCGATATGATGTCTGAACTAAGAATATGGTGTTGAATATTGTGTATATGATGTCTAAACTATGCAATGCAAGACACCATATGCATGATATGAGCAGTATAACCATGCCAAGTTAGAGCATGCACCTCAGTGGGGGAATAGGACTGGTCATCTGTCTCTGAATCCATCTCTGAGGAGCTATCGGGACCCAACAAGAGATCTGCTTCGACAGGTAGCACTGTCGGCTCTGAAGGCCTTGTTTTCACTCCAGATTTTTCCATCTTCCACCCAAATGGTTGATTCACAGGAAGAGTAGTTTAATGTACAAACATTGTTGACAAATGGAAATGTAATGAAGAAAAGGATGGGTAAGATATCATTCAAATATATGATTCCTGGTTAAACAGGATGGCATTGCACATTTCACATATATTATGGCTCGTTAAAAGACATGAGACTGCATAATTCCCATATATGATATAGAGGCTAAACAGGTGGCATTACAGAACATGTCAAAACTAAGCAGATGACATAAAAGATGTCCAAAGTAGGAACTACAAGGCAACATATGCATGATGTGACTAAAATCATCATGCCAAGGTAGAGCAAACACCTTGGGGGTAAATAGGAGTGGTCAGTTGCGTCTGAATCCGCCTCAGAACAGATATCTTCCTCTGGATTACAATCTGGAGAGGGGGGAGGGTTTTCCATTGAACCCACCATGGAGCGATGTCTGCATGACATTGTATTGCCGTGCAAAAATCTTCTATTTTTCCCTACATGTTCAGCATGACTGTGTACAATATCTGACATGCATACGAAAAAATATGGTGAGATTATGTAAGGAGAGCATGCAGAAATTTAGAGTAATGGTAACAACCAGTGGATCGATCCAAAAATAATGATAGCAAGCTGATGATTTCTTTAATTTAATAAAAAGACAGATGATGATTGCTTTACTATTTGTTTCCCACCCAAGATGAACAACATAGGCATACCCTAGGTGAACCAGATATTAGACAGAGGTACTATTCATTGTTGCCTCAATATGTGCCCCACAACTAATTTAGAACTCAAGTTTGAACATTAATTTGGACCTGACTTGGAGTCCAAGAGGTGAACAGGATGATAAAGTAGCAGGTAATTTTAAGCAATGCATAACATAAGCAGAAACAAAAGCGTGCGACCTCTCATGTGGACCCGTGTACTCCTCAGGTTCATCTGCTGAGTCGATGATGGTGATGCAGTTGCGGTGGGTGCCGGTCGCTGGGAAGGAGATCTAAGGCGGCAAAAGATGGTCAGGAGTCATGATTTCTGGTTTGGTGGATGCTTCTGTCGATGGAGCAGCTCAAGTGAGGTGGACGACGTCGCGGCAGGAGCAGGACAAACCACACAAAGTTCCCTGCGACACCTACCTGTAACTGAAGTAATTCTGTAAGGGCTCATTTGGCTTCCATGATTCTAAAAACGCACGGATAGGAAAAACACCGAATAGGATAGGAATGCACATGGTAAACAGAGCATTTGTAAACACAGGAATTCTGTTAACTTGGGTGTTTGGTTCACATGAATTGGAAGAGCAGAGTTATGCAAAGAAACATGGCCAAAATAAAATGAAACCATATGAAAGCGTGTACAGTTAGAATGTTATTCCGCCACTAATGCACTTGGTCTTGTTTTCATGCATGGGATTTTGAAAAGTAGGTCCAGGTGGATGTTTTGCTCCATTCCTTTCAACAAAATGCATGAATAATTGAATAGTAGAGTGCCATATAGGATAATTCCCCATTGCTATATTTTTCTGTTGAACCAAAATAGCCCTAATGGATCGACATGAATGTATAGTAATAAGTGATGCAACAAGTGTACAACCTCTTTGCCGTAGCCGTGTCGACCTCAGCATCATTGGGTTGGTCGCTGAAGTAGTTGAGGCAGAGGTGGCTGTCAGAGGTGTGGAGGAAGATCTGAGGAATCTGTAGACGGCGTCCAGGGCACTGCTCTGTTGTGATGGATCGTTCTGTCGTTGGAGCAGCTCCGGTGAGCCGTAAGACGTCAAGGCTGAAGCAGCACAAGACAGACATCATTAATCTCAAGTGGGATTCTAATAGCATCTCCAATAGATGATGTAAAATAGATGTAAAATATACATCACCAAAAACCACCTGACTACAACAGATGAGGTAAAAACTTTTGACGCTGAACTTATCTGTCGAAACTAAAATTTACAGTGGAATCTGAATGTTACTGTCGAAACTGAACGCAATGGTAGCAGAGAGGCACTTGACATGTAGTTCACGGAGGGCCTACAGTTCATCTTCAACCTGCACCCCCTTGAGCCGCCAGCCACCACCGGCCGAACCGCCGGCCCCAGCGCCGCCTCGCCGCCCCAAAACAATTCCCCACCGCGGGTCTGCCACCGCCCCGGCCAGCCCTCTAGGCCCCCCGCCCCCACCCTGAACCCTAAGATAGATAGTGGGGTACCTCTCCGGCGAGCCCCCCTCCCCGCTGCGGGTGGTTCTTCCTTAACTCCAGCGAGCCCCCCCCCACCCCCTGAAAATTGGCTGACCCAATCGATTCAGTCGACTGAAGTGTAGCTAACTCGAAGCAGAGCAGCAGCACGAGCGAGCGGGAGAGCAGCAGCAGCAGCAGCAGCGCGAGCAAGCGAGAGCCGGAGCAGCAGCAGCTGTGCGAGTGAGCGAGCGAGCGAGAGCCGGAGTAGCAGCAGCACGAGCGAGAGCCGGAGCAGCAGCAGCGCGAGCGAGCGAGCGAGCAAGAGCCGGAGCAGCAGCAGCAGATCCGGCTGGTATGGACGCCACCGCCGAAGGGGTCTCGCACTGGGGGAGAGCCGCCGTGGAGATGTCGCCCGCGACGCTGGCTTCAAGGTAGTCGCTCCATGGGGGTGCGGGATGGAGCACCGTCGGCGCCGGGAGGTCGAGTTAAGGAGAAGGTGCGATGCAATGTGTGTACAACCTCTTTGGTGGCACCGAGTAGGCCTCGGCTTTGTCCGAGGAGTCGGTGTGGATGATGCGGTTCCGGTGGAGCAGGTTAAGGCAGCGCTGTGGGGATGGAGCAGCCGTGATAGACGAGGCGGTCATCAGAGCAGCTCCTTGGAGGTGGAGGACGGGGCGGCTGAACCGGTGGGACGACGAGATGGACGATGGATCCTTATCTGGGGAGGTGGACGAGGGACATCGAGCTGTTGCGGTGGACGACGTCGTCGGGGAAGAGGCTCCGGCTGGGCAGCGGTGAGGTGGCGGATGGAGGAGGGTGGGGTTTCGCGGTTGGAGCGGAGAGGTTATGTCGGCCTGGGATTTTGAATGGCGAAAAGGAGGCGATGGGAGGGGGTGAACCATGACTTAGGGACGCGCTTGTCCAAAATGTAGGGTGTGTTACAAAAGTACCACCACTGATTTGAACTACCGGCCCTTTCGGCTCAGGGTTAGAAGGGGGATTTCATGTGTCGGGATTTGGCAGCTGGAGGGAGTTTTCACGCGCGTTGTAATTTCGGGATAACAAGGCGCCGGTTGTGAAGGCGCCAGTTTTAGGAGCACGATATCTGAATTTTCGGGATATAACAAGGTGCGGGTTGAATTTTAGGGACAAGCCTAACGTGTAATATTGTAATTGTATGTACCAAATCAATTCGCACTTCCCTCAACCAAAAAACGAAAAAATTAAAACTATTCACATCACACAAAGAGAAAGTCGTGCCCCGTTTTACTATACAAATGCTATTCAAAGCTACTCCCTCCTTCCATCTATATAGGGCCTAATGCGTTTTCCGATGCTAACTTTGACCAAATATTAGAGCAATAATATATGACATGCAACTTACACAAAGCGCACCATTAAATTTTGTGTGTGAAAGGACCTTTCAATGATATAATTTTCACATTGTGCATGTCATGTACTATTAATCTTGTCAATAGTCAAGGGCGGTCTTAGAAAACACATTATGCCCTATATAGATGGAAGGAGGGAGTACGAATCCATGTTATGTCCAATTAAATTTTTTCGCTGGCTGTATAATGCATGTAACCTACTCATACCAACATTTTAGTGCATTCCAAATGTCTATACTACCTCTGCAATTCGAACTGAATTTGAATTCGTTTCTCTATATCAATAAGAATCTACAATCATGATTGTTGCCAACTACAACCATCATTCGTGTATTACCTTAATAACACACCACATGATTACTATAGAGATAGATATGAACTATGTGTACTATATGAACTCGAATTCTATTTTTTGAATACACTTGATGTTGATTCCAAATAATAGTACATTTGATGTACTAACTATATATTCATCTAAACCATGTTCCATAAGTACACCGTGTTTATCACACAAAGTATAGTGCCCCGCCCCCTACATTATGACAAGTATTTAGCCCTGAGCTGCAAAAGCCACACATTAGCCCAAATTATAATCAATGTTCTATATATTATATGGAGTACTAGCAAGATGGCCATGCGTTCCACAGAACATCAACATGATCAAGGGGATGCCTAATTTGCAAATATGGAGAGGGTTGTGGGTATCTTTTTTCAAAATTGCCATAGTTTACTTCCTATCCGTCAGATATAAATCGGACGGCCTATATTGCAGGATCGCAAGCACACCATCATCAACAACTCTGTTTTTTTATAAGAATAGAGATCAAATATATTATATGTAGTATAACATGTTCATAACCACACCATGTGTATCGCCGTTATATATATTCACACATGCGTCGGTTTAAAACACTATGATAAATTCTCCAAATATCTAAATTCGCTTTTTATAATGAATTATGATCTCTATTCGTCTTTTACACCCACACAGTCCTCTTATCTTTGTAGCTAGCTCTAACTTTCTCTCGTGCATGCACACGCCCGCATCCCTCTCACCCTCCCTCAGCATTCTCTAGCTCCATCGCGCAAATTCGTCTTTTCACTTAAGGTTGTTCACCGACGGTGTGTAGGCCCCACAGATCCTTCTTTAAGGCACACATCGATCGATATGCCTTTCTAGCCAGGTGTGCCTAGCAAAAACACAAGCTTCCCCTCTTCTCTTATCACCGTCCATGCCTCACTCCCACCACTCTTTTCATCGATCTCGTACTCGCACACTCCTTCCCCTCGATATAGTATGCCTCTCGCACCACCTCCTAGATGCATCCCTCTCTCTCTATCCTTCTCCCAGTGCCTTATTTGCTTCTAACACATACATGCATGTATACCGATCGATCTCCCAACATATACCTAGGTCGACTTTAACTATTCCCCCCCACCCATCGATCGACGTACCTCACAAGTTATGTCTCTCCTTTCTCTGACAAAGGACGATTGATCTTCCTATGTAGTTACGCCTGCTTACGACAGCCATATCGTCCCCCCTCATCATTCGTTCATGCCTCCTGACCCATCTCTCACACGCACGTGAACAGACAGACAGCCATCCCCTCTTTTATTGATATTATAGGCGTGCCCTCCATTTGTCTAGCAAGTCTCTCCCACCATTTGTTAGAAGCAACTCCACTACCACCCCCTCCAACACTCTAGCTCTGTCTCTCTCCCAACCTTATTCCTCTCCTACACATATGCATGGATGCCGATCGATCTCCCTTAATACATGAAGTAGATCGATCTCCCTTAATACATGAGGTAGGCCTCTCTCCTCCTCCACACATATACCAGCCATTGTACCTCTATAGTTAATTAGGCCTCCCCCCCCCCGCCACACACCGATAGTCGAGCACTGTAGGAAGGTATCCATGCCACAGAGACAAACTGCACATGTCCCCTCTCACATTCCCGTAGGCCAGCCACTCTATATCTTTGACGTTGGCACACACAAATTCGATGGCACTCTTTATCGATCGCGCGCGAGCACACACACATACATCATCCCCCTATTCGATTCTATGGATACCTCAAGCCGATGATACCTCCACTCTCTTCTCGTGGATCGCCCCCTCTATATATATGATATATCCAGGACTCTATTTCACACATATTGCATATGTTACATTTTTTGATTGACCCCCCCCCCCAAAACACTCACGAACCCACACACTATATCTCTCTATGTTTGTATCTCTCTCACACAACCCCACGTAGGTGGTGTACGTACACAAGAAGAGAATGAGTGCACGTACTCACGCTTCGTGCCCAGCCACACCCGCGCGGGTACACGGTCGAGCTCATTTCTGTACGAAATGGCAGCCCACGTGCTAATTTGAACGTGTGTAGAGGTTGTTTACCTACGGAGGTCGTGTACCACGCGTGCACGAAACAAAGTTCGACTTGATATCGCTCGATGGCACGTAGAATATAAAACGATTTTTATGGAGAAAAAGGTAGTCCGCTCCACTATATACAATGGAGCCTGCCAGCCTGGGTTTGTCTGTCTTCAGAGTATCTCACACAAGGCTGCGGTGGCCTCTCTCTCTCTCTCACTATTGGTCACTGATTCGGCCGCATCCCGTCAGCCGGCGGAAAGGGAGGATGTGCACCGTTTCTCCGTTCGACGGTGCCGAGGCAGCACGTCCCGATCTGCGGTACACGCCGTTCTCTCTAACCAAGCACTGGCATGGTAAGGCCTACGCCACCTGCTCGTTGCCGCAGTATGGGCAGATTCCGCCCACCGCCGCTCACCTAGTTACATCCCGACGACCTCCAGGTATCCCCTCCGGCCTTGCTCCACTGCCCGTCTTCCCACGTCGTTGCATGTGGAAAATCTTGCATGTGGATCTTCCATAGTTCTTTGCCCAAAACGTAGCTCATCCGGCATACTTTCCATATTGCAATCTCGTCCTCTCACCGTTTTAGACAGACACAACCATGTTGTTATCTTCCCTTAGGACAAGGAATATGCTTCTTTTTTGTCATCGCATGTGTCATCAACTATTATTGGCCAGTAACTGTTTCCTTTCTACCTCTTTTTTGCAAACAGGGCTATCCATTTCACCTCGTTGCAATTGTGACCTTTTGGTGAACTGCACAAATCACTGTTTTTCTTAGTAGTGTTTTGTGCAGCTGTACTAAAATGTCACACGGGCAACGTCTCTACATTTTAGTGCGACTGCACAAAGGGAGATTGGTTTTGCTCTATCCTCCTCATCCAACTCCGAGCCTAATCTTCTCCAACTAGTTAGTCTTAAGAGAGACTGCAAAGGTGACCGACTTCTATTTGTGTGTTTATTGTTTCATCAGCAGTCCTCTATTATCGTAATCACACTTAATATCTTTGGAACAGGGATGCTCAGCTCTATTTTAGTGGAACTGCAGAAAATGATCGGAATGTTGCATGCTCCAGACAGCTACTTTTTTCCCAACATGACTTGTTGATTTAGACATAGCTGGGGGGACGTTGCTGCCAATGAAAGCATGGATCAATTTTAATTTAACACCTTCTCACAACTTTATCTTCTGTTGTGATGTAAATATTATCTCTGATCTCCAGTATTAGTTTTTTATTGTTTCCGAAAGAGCACCGATGGCAAGACACACGAAACAAAAGCTGAAAGCTCAGAGCATTGTACAATTTCATGTCGCTGGAAAATTATTTGTGTAGTACATCAATTATGTAAACAAATGCTGGAAGCTTGATAACATTGCCAGAAGCCTCTTCAGCATCCGGGTCCATGTGCCATGCACAAAATTATACTCCTTTGTTCCTAAATATTTGTCTTTTTACAAATTTCAAATGGGCATATTTTAGAGTGTAGATTCACTCATTTTGCTTCATATGTAGTCACTCATTGAAATCTCTAGAAAGAGAAATACTCCGGAGTATATTTAAGAACCGAGGGAGTAGTGCACAACCGCATAGGAGACTCAGCCCGGTTGTTGCGCCGCATTAATAGTGAGTAATGAGCAGTTAAATCATTAGCCCCACCTTTCCCACTGTAAGTAGCTGGGAAGAAGCAACCATCAATACGCTCTTCTTTGAATCCGCTCATACTACTCCATCCATCACTATTTATAGAGCGCACTTCAAAAAAAATCTCTGGGACCAAGGCGACTAGCGATCGTCCTGAAAAATAGCATTGGTAGTTATAGCACGGCGTCTATTACTAGATGAAATAATGCGTACACACATGCATGCAGTGATTCCACCCCGGGTACACACATGCATGCACTTACTCCACTCCGTAGTACATCGAGAGAAAATTGTTGACTTGATTGTGGTTACCACGCCCTAATTAATTGAGCATTAAACCAAACGCGTCTAAAGTCTCTCTAGTGGTGGAAATGCATTGAGAGAAATGTATCATAATGAAGCGCGCCCTGTAAACTGTGACGGAGGGAGGAGTAGTATGAAGGGCAAAACCAAGTACGTGTATGGCCAGTCGGTCAACGCACCTCCTCTTGGCATATCACTGACATGTGGGACCGGAGTGTCAGCAAACCGATCTCAATTGACGGCAAAATTGCCAACCCGCCGTTCCTTGAGAGAGACGAGGAGCGAGAACACACAGACGGGCTCGCACGGAGGCCAAGATATATTCGAGCATCGTTGATCGATATCATCATAACATGTTCGATGTTTTTAATACTATACTATTGGGCTGCCGCTTTCCGCCCTTCTCCCGAATAAATGTGTACTTTATCAGAGATTAAAAAAATAAGAGTACAGATGCTCCACCATGCGGTTCTAGTAGTAGTACTACTTGTACTACTAAACCTTGGCTCTTCGCCTCTTCGTGAAGTTGAACAATAGTGGTACTCCGCATGTTGGGTACTACACCGTATGGCTCTGGCAATCTGACACCGAATGAACTGATGCATGTCCACCGCCTGGGCGAGGGTAGGTTGCATTAGTCAAAAGGCGTAAGCGAGCTTCACCTTGTCCTGCAAGCTTCTCCTCGTTCTACGAGTTGACGGGACACACCAAAAAGTAGTGCTAGTCCATACTTCGTCCTTTCCGGTTAATATGGCTTAACCTTTTTTGCTGAATAACAAAAAAAGTGGAAATATTACCGAGCGCTCCTATTTGTAACAGGATATGAGCCAGAATTAAGCGAGAATTGTGGCGAGTGTTCCATGCAATCAACTTCCATTATCACATGCGAGGACCCTCGAAGAGAACCAAATGTGTTGAAGATTGCTTTATCACATTTTTAAAATATAATAAGAGTGCAGACGCTCCTCCATCCGGTTCCTAGTAGTATAGCATATACCTCTATTGACTATAGTAGTAGTACTAGTACTAGTAAGCTTTGCGCTTGGCTGTTCACCTCTTCGGGAAGTTGAACAATAATAGTACAAGTATAGTGTATGCTTCTGGCAATCTGACACCGAATTAACTGTTGCACGTCCACCGCTTGAGCGAGGGAGAGCTTGCATTAGTCAAAAGTTTCTCCTTGTCCTGCGAGCCACCGCGCGCAAGCTTCTCCTATCCTGCAAGCTTCTCCTCGTTCGGCAAGTTGACGGGACACATCAAAGTAATGCTAGTCCATACTGCCTCCTCTCCGGTTAATATGGCTTAATTTCAAACGAGATAAATACACTGTGTGTCACTGTATATTTGTAAAAATATGGTCAGTGGACTTCATAATACGCTCATTGCGCTCAATATATACATGAGCGTGACCGTGTGTGTTCCGTCGTGTGCTCGGACATGCATGCATTAGGGCGTCACGTGCATTTTTGCGCCCATGTGTACGTGTGACTGTTGCATGCATGCACGAGGTTGTAGTCCCTTACATTCACATGTTCATAAGTCAATGCTTTGTCAAAATGTTGCATGGAAGGTTTAATCATTCGTTCTTCACGCATGCATTCCCGATATTAATACGTTGGTAAAGACAATTTTCTTGAGGAAAACGAGCCCATGAATTGAGTACAAAGGGGACCAATAAGCCAGGACGGAGGGAGTACCAGTAGTGAACCAGAAGGAGGGAGTAGGGACTAGTAGTACAGTACTACTATGTAACAACGTGCAGTAACAAAAGTCCTCTATGCGCATCCTGTCTACGTGTCATGCAAGAAAATAGAGATAAGTAAAAGTGAGACTCGGGAACGGTCATACACGTAGGGGGAGTACGTATAGGGGCCACTAAGGAGCAGTCAAATCACACAGTAAGTTAGTCGGAAGAAGCAACCATCATTTCACTCTTCAATGACACGTACGCAACATAAAATGGTTGATATCGAGAGAAAAAGAAAACCACTATATATACACTAGAAGGAGCCTAAGCTACAAGCGTGCTTGCTTGGTTTGCTCTCTTCACAAGCATAAAACGACGGTGGCCGCACTGCTGGTCACATATCCGGCCTGATCCCGCAGCTAGGGGAAGGGAACAATATTCTGCGTAGATGCGGTCAACATCGGTGAGGGAGAAAACCCATAGTCGGTGCGTCCCAATCGGGGGTCACCGCGGTATGGGCCGATGCCGCGTCCCAACTGCCCTTCTAGCCCGACGTCCCAGGTACTACATCTTCCTATTGGATCCGGCTTGCTCCACTGCCGCAGCTTCCCACATAGCTCCATCTCCATGTCGATATTTCTCTACTTCTACCGGCTTCTTCTTGTGATGAGTTTATGTCTCATGAACTAGTGCCAGTACTATTATTGTAATGACACTTCTTCAATATCTTTGCCATCAGGGATGCTCATCTTGATTTTAGTGGAACTGCACAAAAGCATCGTACGATTCGAGGGTGCCAGCCGTCTTTCCTTCGACAGGTTCTACCTAGCCAGGATATTAAATCCTGTTTAGGGTTTAGGGTTTAAGTCGTAGTGACCCCATCACGAGTTTTTCTTTCGTACACGTTGTGAAGTAAATATTGGCTATGATCTATGAATCATTGAGATGCATCAGCATGCGTGTTAGTTTTACTTTGTATTTGATAGAATGTTGTAACGGGGCAACCTTGGAGTAGGAATGAAAATGGAGTGGAAAGTTTCTGTTTTTCCGGAGAAAAAATGGAAACGGAGAGAAACCAACGTTTCGTTTCGTTGGATCGCGCTATCGAGCAAAACCAACGTTTAAATCACGTCTGTCACATTCGTGCCTCACCCTCCTCCACGGCTCGACCCCACACGGTTGCTCGGCATGCTAGTCACCACAAACCGAATATACGATAACTTTCCCGCCTGCTTGTCAATGGATCGCGCCATGGAGTACTAGCACTACTTGAAGAGATTGACGAGTTGGGCGAGGACAGCTAGCTGAAGCACGGACTCCCAAGAACTTTTTACATGCAAGTTGTGGCCGGCTATTGTGACCTTTGAACGCGGAGCAGTCGCGTGCACCAGGAAACGGCGCGAGCGACGCTCTCTCGGCCGGCGCGCTGCTTCAATGCCGGCGCCAGTGAGAGGTCGCGTCCGCTCTAGCCGGGCCTGAATGTGGCACTTACCATTTCGGGCGGGAAGCACGCGCGGGTGATAAAGAGGGTTCGGGTTGGTCAGCAGCGGGCGTGGCAGCGGTCCGGACGCCCGCAAACAAGAGGTGTTGTACGTTAATATTTTTGCGTATATAATTAACAACGTAAATAATGTGCTAGTTGGACAAATATGATTGGAACTGGAGATGGAGATGGAATTTTACGTAAACACGGATATGCATGTTGATGACCCACAAGTGTAGGGGATCTATCGTAGTCCTTTTGATAAGTAAGAGTGTCGAACCCAACGAGGAGCAGAAGGAAATGACAAGCGGGTTTTCAGTAAGGTATTCTCTGCAAGCACTGAAATTCTCGGTTACAAATAGTTTTGTGATAAGGTAATTTGTAACGGCTAACAAACGATGAAAGTAAATAAGGTGCAGCAAGGTGGCCCAATCTTTTTTGTAGCAAAGGACAAGCCCGGACAAGTTCTTATAGAGAAAAGCGCTCCCGAGGACACATGGGAATTATCGTCAAGCTAGTTTTCATCACGCTCATATGATTCACGTTCGTTACTTTGATAATTTGATATATGGGTGGACCGGTGCTTGGGTACTGCCCTTTCTTGGACAAGCATCCCACTTATGATTAACCCCTATTGCAAGCATCCGCAACTACAAAAGAATTATTAAGGTAAACCTAACCATAGCATGAAACATATGGATCCAAATCAGCCCCTTACGAAGCAACACATAAACTAGGGTTTAAGCTTCTATCACTCTAGCAACCCATCATCTACTTATTACTTCCCAATGCCTCCCTCTAGGCCCAAATAATGGTGAAGTGTCATGTAGTCGATGTTCACATAACACCACTAGAGGAGAGACAACATACATCTCATCAAAATATCGAACGAATACCAAATTCACATGACTACTAATAGCAAGACTTATCCCATGTCCCCAGGAACAAACGTAACTACTCACAAATCATATTCATGTTCATAATTACAGGGGTATTAATATGCATTAAGGATCTGAACATACGATCTTCCACCAAATAAACCAGCTAGCATCAACTACAAGGAGTAATCAACACTAATAGCAACCCACAGGTACCAATCTGAGGTTTTGGTACAACGATTGGATAGAAGAGATGAACTAGGGTTTGAGAGGAGATGGTGCTGGTGAAGATATTGATGGAGATTGACCTCCTCTCGATGAGAGGATCGTTAGTGATGATGATGGTGATGATTTCCTCCTCCCAGAGGGAAGTTTCCGCGGCAGAACAGCTCCACCGGAGCCCTAGATTGGTTCCACCAAGGTTCCGCCTCGTGGCGGCGGAGTTTCGTCCCGTAAGCTTGCTTATGATTTTTTCCAGGGTAAAAGCCTTCATATAGCAGAAGATGGTCACCGAAGGGCTGCCAGGGGGCCCACGAGGCAGGGGGCGCGCCTAGGGGGGTAGGGCGCGCCCCCCACCCTCGTGGCTAGGGTGTGGGCCCCCTCTGGTACTTCTTCTGCTCAATATTTATTATTAATTCCAAAAATGACTTCCGTGGAGTTTCAGGACTTTTGGAGCTGTGCAGAATAGGTCTCCAATATTCGCTCCTTTTCCAGCCTAGAATCCCAGCTGCCGGCATTCTCCCTCTTCATGTAAACCTTGTAAAATAAGATAGAATAGGCATAAGTATTATGACATAACGTGTAATAACAGCCCATAATGCAATAAATATTGATATAAAAGTATGATGCAAAATGGACGTATCAACTCCCCCAAGCTTAGACCTCGCTTGTCCTCAAGCAGAAGCCGATATCGAAAAATATGTCCACATGTTTAGAGATAGAGGTGTCGATAAAAATAGAATACGGACATGAGGGCATCATGATCTTTCTTATAACAGCAAAATATATGAATATTGTCATATGATTTCTTATGCTAAAGTAACAATATATTCACAATGTCAAGTATGAATCAGAAACTTCATTGAAAACTAACAAACTATGATCTTGGTCACTGAAGCAATTGCAATTCATCATAACATCGGAAAGAGTCAATATAAGAGCTTTTCAGCAAGTCCACATAATCAACTATCATTTAGTCTTTCACAATTGCTAACACTCACGCAATACTTATGGGTATGAAGTCTTAATCGGACACAGAGAAAGATAGGGGCTTATAGTGTTGCCTCCCAACTTTTTACCTCAAGGGTAATGTCAACAATAATACTTCATGCTAACTCACATCCAATTGGATATATATCAGGATCTTTCCAACACGAGGTGCTTGCCAAAGGTGAAAGAAAAAAGTAAAAGATAGGCCCTTCGCAGAGGGAAGCAGAGGTTGTCATGTGCTTTTATGGTTGGATGCACGAAATCTTAATGCAAAAGAACGTCACATTATATTGCCACTTATGATACGGACCTTTATTATGCAGTCCGTCGCTTTTATTACTTCCATATCACTAGATCGTATAAAGCTTATTTTCTCCACACTATTAAGTCATACATATTAAGAGAGCAATTCTTATTGCATGCAACATGACAACTTACTTGAAGGATCTTACTCAATCCATAGGTAGATATGGTGGACTCTCATGGCAAAACTAGGTTTAAGGATATTTGGAAGCACAAGTAGTATCTCTACTTAGTGCAAGGAATTTGGCTAGCATGAGGGGGAAAGGCAAGCTCAGCATGTTGGATGATGCATAACAATATACTTTATTTCGGATATAAGAAAACATTAACCATTACGTTGTCTTCCTTGTCCAAAATCAACTCTTTAGCATGTCATATTTTGATGAGTGCTCACAATCATAAAAGATGTACAAGATAGTATATTTATATGTGAAAACCTCTCTTTCTTTATTACTTCCTATTAGTTGCAACGATGACCAAAACTATGTTTGTCAACCCTCAACAACTTTTATTCATCATACTCTTTATATGTGAAGTCATTACTGTCCATAAGATCACTATGATCTCTTTATTTATTTTTATTCTCTTATTCCCTCAAGATCATAGCAAGATAGCAAAGCCCTTGACTCAACACTAATCTTTATTATATATAGCTCACGGACTCGATTACATAGAGGGATCATAAAGCAAAACTCAAAACTAAATCACACCAAAACTTTATTCTACTACATCAAGATATTACTAAAAGGATCAAACTAAGTAAAACGGTAAAGATAGTAGTGTGATGGTGATACGATACCGGGGCACCTCCCCCAAGCTTGGCAGTTGCCAAGGGGAGTGCCCATACCCATGTGTTTAGTTCTTCGGAGATGGTGATGATGGAGTTGTTGATGATGTAGGCTTGTCGTCCATCTTCCAAGGCATAGGCTCACCATCATACAAGGATGATCGAGTCTCCGGGATCCTCAAATCTGTAGCCAAACTCATCCTCTTGAATCTATATTCATACTCACAGTTTTGGTTTTGCAGGTCATAGATCTGTGCTTGGAGGTGCTCGATTTTCTCACGAAGCTTGAAGATGGTCTCCCCAATGTTCTTGGCATCTAGCTTGTGGTTGTTGGTGAACTCCGCGATCATCATCTGGTTGGCGTTGAGTCCGCGTTCCACCATCCCTTGGCACTTCAAAACTTGTTGTTCCATTGCTTCGAGTCTTGTCTCCACGCCTCCGGTCCTCCTTGGGCCCTCAACATTGCGGATGTGCAGCACCCCCTCACGCATCTCAATGGTTTGAGGGTGATGCAGCACCTCTGTGAGGTAGGGGTTGATGACGTTCTCGAAAAACTTGTCCTTGGGGGCACTTGAAGACGTCATGGTGATCTAGATCTGTTAGAAAAATAGCTCGAAACAAAGACAGAGGATATTTGCGCGATACGGTGGTCAAAACCTTCGGGTGATTATATAATGAATTTTTACCGACCAAAAGTATCGTGCAAGAAAACGGAGGCCGGAGAGCACACGAGGTGCCCACGAGGCAGGGGGCGCCCAGGGGTAGGGCGCGCCCTCCACCCTCGTGGACGCCTCGTGTCCTTCCCGGACTACTTCTTATTTTCCTATTTTCTTAAATATTCCAAAACGGAGAAAAATTGCTATTAGAACTGTTTTGGAGTCTGTTTACTTACCGTACGACATACCTATTCCTTTTCAGAGTCTGAAACGTTCTGGAAAGTGTCTCTTATGTATTCCTCCGGGGTTACGGTTTCAATAACATTGTTTTCAACATTTATAGTGTTACCTGAGATATAATGTTTGATTCTTTGACCGTTCACCACCTTCAGATTTGTGCCTTCGAAGTTGTCGATTTTTATGGCACCGGAACGATAGACCTCCTCCATAACATAAGGGCCTTCCCATTTAGAGAGAAGTTTTCCTACAAAAAATCTTAAACGAGAGTTGAATAGCAACACATAATCACCTTCATTAAACTCACGCTTTTGTATCCTTTTGTCATGCCATCTTTTAACTTTTTCTTTAAACAGTTTGGCATTCTCGTAAGCCTGGGTTCTCCATTCATCAAGTGAGCAAATGTCAAATAACCTCTTCTCACCGACAAGCTTGAAATCATAATTGAGCTCGTTAATTGCCCAATATGCCTTATGTTCTAGTTCGAGAGGTAACTGACATGCCTTTCCATAGACCATTTTATATGGAGACATACCCATAGCATTCTTATATGCAGTTCTATAAGCCTATAATACATCATCAAGTTTCTTGGACCAATTCTTTCTAGATCTATTAACAGTCTTTTCCAAAATTAACTTAAGCTCTCTATTACTCAATTCTACTTGACCACTAGACTGTGGGTGATATGGACATGCAATTCTATGGTTAACATCATACTTAGCAAGCATCTTACGAAAAGCACCATGAATAAAATGTGAACCACCATCAGTCATTCAATATCTAGGGACTCCAAACTTCGGAAAAATAACTTCTTTAAGCATCTTAATAGAGGTGTTATGATCAGCACTACTAGTTGGAATAGCTTCTACCCACTTAGTAACATAATCAACAGCAACTAGAATATGTGTATATCCATTAGAGGAAGGAAACGGCCCCATATAATCAAAGCCCCAAACATCAAATGGTTCAATAACAAGAGAATAATTCATAGGCATTTCTTGACGTCTACTAATATTACCAATTCTTTGACATTCATCGCAAGACAACACAAACTTACGGGCATCTTTGAAGAGAGTAGGCCAATAAAAACGGGATTGCAATACCTTATGTGGAGTTCTACCTCCAGCGTGGTGTCCTCCATATGCCTCGGAGTGACACTTGCATAGGATCTGTTCCTGTTCATTCTCAGGTACACAACGTCTAATAACACCATCTACTCCTTCTTTATAAAGGTGTGGGTCATCCCAGAAGTAATGTCTTAAATCATAGAAAAACTTTTTCTTTTGCTGGTATGTGAAACTAGGTGGTATGAATTTAGCAAATATGTAATTAGCATAATCAGCATACCATGGAGCAGTACGAGAAGCATTTATAATAGCTAATTGTTCATCAGGAAAGCTATCATTAATAGGTAGTGGGTCATCAAGAACATTCTCTAACCTAAACAAGTTGTCTGCAATGGGGTTCTCAGCTCCCTTTCTATCAATAATATGCAAATCAAATTCTTGTAGTAGGAGAACCCATCTATTTAATCTAGGTTTAGCATCTTTCTTTTCCATAAGATATTTAATAGCAGCATGATCAGTGTGAATGGTTACTTTAGAATCAACAATATAAGGTCTAAACATATCACAAGCAAATACAACTGCTAAAAATTCTTTTTCAGTAGTAGAATAATTTCTCTGAGCATTGTCTAGAGTTTTACTAGCATATTGAATAACATTTAGTTTCTTATCAACTCTTTGTCTTAGAACGGCACCTACAGCATAATCACTAGCATCACACATAATTTCAAAGGGTAAATTCCAATCAGGTGCCTGAACAATAGGTGCAGAAATCAAAGCTTTCTTAACTATTTCAAATGCTTCTACACAATCATCATCGAAGACAAAAGGAATATCTTTTTGTAATAGATTAGTCAGAGGCCTAGAAATTTTAGAGAAGTCCTTAATGAACCTCTTATAAAAACCGGCATGACCAAGGAAACTTCTTATACCTTTAATGTCCTTGGGACACGAGATCCCTTCAATAGCATCAACTTTAGCTTTATCAACTTCAATTCCTCTTTCAGAAATTTTATGCCCCAAGACAATGCCTTCATTAACCATAAAGTGGCACTTCTCCCAATTCAATAAAAGACTAGTATCTTCGCATCTCTGCAAAACTCGATCAAGGTTGCTCAAGCAATCATCAAAAGAAGATCCATAAACAGAGAAATCATCCATGAAAACCTCACAGATCTTTTCACAAAAGTCAGAGAATATAGCCATCATGCATCTTTGAAAGGTAGCAGGTGCATTA
Organism: Aegilops tauschii subsp. strangulata; assembly: GCF_002575655.3. Taxonomy (NCBI): domain Eukaryota; kingdom Viridiplantae; phylum Streptophyta; class Magnoliopsida; order Poales; family Poaceae; genus Aegilops; species Aegilops tauschii. Next base: position 626,524,819 of record NC_053036.3, on the reverse strand, counting down.
CATAAACCAAAAGGCAAACGTCTATAAGCAAAAGTACCAAAAGGGCAAGTAAAAGTGGTCTTTTCTTCATCCTCTGCTGACACAGGTATTTGAGAGAAACCAGAATAACCATCTAGAAATCAAATATGTGTATGTTTGGATAATCTTTCTAGCATTTGATCAATAAAAGGTAAAGGGTAATGACCTTTTTAGTAGCTTTATTTAAGTTGCGGAAATCAATTACCATCCTATAACCTGTAATAATTCTTTGCGGGATCGATTCATCTTTATCATCAGGAACGACAGTAATACCTCCCTTCTTAGGGACACAATGAACAGGACTTACCCACTAACTATCAGCAATGGGATAAATTATACTTGCCTCCAGGAGCTTTAGTATTTCTTTGCTTACCACTTCTTTCATCTTAGGATTCAACCTCGTTGGTGATCAATAACTGGTTTGGCGTCTTTCTTCAATTTTATTTTGTGTTGACATAGAGTGGGACTAATGCCCTTAAGATCATCAAGAGTATATCCAATAGCAGCACGGTGCTTCTTTAGAGTTTTCAATAATCTCTCGTCTTCTTGCTCTGAAAGGTTAGCACTAATAATAACAGGATATATCTTCTTTTCATCAAGATAAGCATATTTAAGATTATCAGGTAACGGTTTAAGCTCAAACACGGGATCACCATTGGGTGGTGGAGGATCCCCTAGGATTTCAACAGGCAAGTTGTGTTTCAAAATAGGTCCCTGTTTAACAAATACTTCATCTATTTCCCTTCTTTCATTCATAAACATATCATTTTCATGGCCTAGCAAATATTGTTCTAAAGGATCATTAGGAGGCACGGCAATAGAAGCAAGACCAATAATTTCATCCTTAATAGGCAATTCTTTATCATGGGGTTGTCTACGAAATTTAGCAAAATTAAACTCATGAGACATCTCCCAAACCAATAGTAACAACATCTTTTTCGCAATCTGTCCTAGCATTAACAGTATTCAAGAAGGGTCTACCAAATATAATGGGACAAAAGTCATCTTGTGGGGAACCGAGAACAAGAAAATCAGCAGGATATTTAACTTTCCCACACAAGACTTCAACATCTCTAACAATCCCGATTGGTGAAATAGTATCTCTATTAGCAAGCTTAATTGTAACATCTATTTCTTCTATCTCACCAGGTGCAATATCATGCATAATTTCTTTGTATAATAAATGAGGTATTGCACTGGCACTAGCACCCATATCACATAAGCCATGATAACAATGATATCCTGTTTTAACAGAAATAACAGGCATGCCAACAACAGGCCTATGTTTATTGTTAGCATCAGGTCTAGCAATTCTAGCAGCTTCATCACAGAAGTAAATACCATGCCCATCAATATTATCAGCCAAGAGATCTTTAACCATAGCAATACTAGGTTCAACTTTAATTTGCTCAGGTGGTGTAGGTGTTTTAGTATTACTCTTACGAACCACGGTTGAAGCTTTAGCATGATCCTTTAGCCTAGCAGGGAAAGGTGGTTTCTCAATATAAGTAGTAGGAACAATAGGATCATTATAAGTGATAGTCTTTTCTTCAACTTTAATAGGTGCAACTGCTTTTACTTCAGTAGGAGGATTATATTTAAAGCACTTCTCCTTAGGGAGGTCACATGAGTAGCAAATGATTCACAGAAAGAAGCTACTATCTCGGAGCCAAGTCCATATTTAGTGCTAAATTCACGGAAAACATCAGTATCCATAAAAGGTTTGACACAATCAAACTTAGGTGTCATACCTGACTCCTTACCTTCATCGAGATCCCAATTTTCAAAGTTGCATTTAATTCTTTCCAATAAGTCCCATCTGAATTCAATAGTCTTCATCATAAAAGACCCAGCACAATAAGTATCGAGCATGGAGCGATTGTTGAGAGAAAGCCGAGCATAAAAATTTTGAATAATCATTTCTCTTGAGAGCTCATGATTGGGGCATGAATATAACATTGACTTAAGCCTCCCCCAAGCTTGAGCGATGCTTTCTCCTTCGCGACACCAAAAATTATATATATAATTACGATCACGATGAACAAGATGCATAGGATAAAACTTCTCATGAAATTCCAAATTCAATCGTTTGTAGTTCAATGATCCCATATCATCACATAGCCTATACCATGTCAATGCATCTCCCTTGAAAGATAAAGGGAAGACCTTCTTATTGACAACATCATCGGGCATACCTGCAAGCTTAAATAATCCACAAACTTCATCGACATAGATTAGGTGCAAGTCGGGATGCAATGTTCCATCTCCTCTAAAGGATTAGCTAGCACTTTCTCTATCATACCCGAAGGAATTTCAAAGTAAACATTTTCAGTAGGTTCAGTAGGTTGAGGAGCAACTCTTTGCTCTTCTGTTCGGGGTGAAGATACCCCGAACAAGCCCCTAAAAGGATTATGTTCCATAGTAACAAGTGACAGTAAACTTCAGCGCACTATATAAAATTTTCCTTACCAAGTTCCACTTACCAAAGGCGCTTCACTCCCAGGCAACGGCGCCAGAAAAGAGTCTTGATGACCCACAAGTGTAGGGGATATATCGTAGTCCTTTCGATAAGTAAGAGTGTCGAACCCAACGAGGAGCAGAAGGAAATGACAAGCGGGTTTTCAGTAAGGTATTCTCTACAAGCACTGAAATTATCGGTAACAGATAGTTTTGTGATAAGGTAATTTGTAACGGGTAACAAACAATGAAAGTAAATAAGGTGTAGAAAGGTGGCCCAATCCTTTTTATAGCAAAGGACAAGCCTGGACAAGTTCTTATATAGAGAAAAGCGCTCCCGAGGACACATGGGAATTATCGTCAAGCTAGTTTTCATCAGGCTCATATGATTCGCGTTCGTTACTTTGATAATTTGATATGTGGGTGGACCGGTGCTTGGGTACTGCCCTTTCTTGGACAAGCATCCCACTTATGATTAACCCCTATTGCAAGCATCCAGAACTACAAAAGAAGTATTAAGGTAAACCTAACCATAGCATGAAACATATGGATCCAAATCAACACCTTACGAAGCAACACATAAACTGGGGTTTAAGCTTCTGTCACTCTAGCAACCCATCATCTACTTATTACTTCCCAATGCCTTCCTCTAGGCCTAAATAATCGTGAAGTGTCATGTAGTCGACGTTCACATAACACCACTAGAGGAGAGACAACATACATCTCATCAAAATATCGAACGAATACCAAATTCACATGACTACTAATAGCAAGACTTCTCCCATGTCATCAGGAACAAACGTAACTACTCACAAAGCATATTCATGTTCATAATCCGAGGGGTATTAATATGCATTAAGGATCTGAACATACGATCTTCCACCAAATAAACCAACTAGCATCAACTACAAGGAGTAATCAACACTACTAGCAACCCACAGGTACCAATCTGAGGTTTTGGTACAAAGATTGGATGCAAGAGTTGAACTAGGGTTTGAGAGGAGATGGTGCTGGCGAAGATGTTGATGGACATTGACCCCCTCCCGATGAGAGGATCGTTGGTGATGACGATGGTGATGATTTCCCCCTCCCGGAGGGAAGTATCCGCGGCAGAACAGCTCCGCCGGAGCCCTAGATTGGTTCAGCCAAGGTTCCGCCTCGTGGTGGCGGACTTTCATCCCAAGCTTGCTTATGATTTTTTCCCAGGTAAAAGCCTTCATATAGCAGAAGATGGTCACCGGAGGGCTGCCAGGGGGCCCACGAGGCAGGGGGCGTGCCCAGGGGGTAGGGCGCGCCCCCACCCTCGTGACCAGGGTGTGGGCCCCCTCTGGTACTTCTTCCACTCAATATTTATTATTAATTCCAAAAATGACTTTTGTGGAGTTTCAGGACTTTTGGAGCTGTGCTGAATAGGTCTCCAATATTTGCTCCTTTTCTAGCCCAAAATCCCAGTTGCCAGCATTCTCCCTCTTCATGTAAACCTTGTAAAATAAAAGAGAATAGGCATAAGTATTGTGACATAATGTGTAATAACAGCCCATAATGCAATAAATATCGATATAAAAGTATGATGCAAAATGGACGTATCACATGTCTATGTCTATGTGTGTGTGCGTGGCGACTCTCACGACCTGGAAGCGGGGGCATGTTTTTTGTCGAGTTTTCTTTCTTGGTACATTAAAAAATTGCCCGCTAGTTTTTGTTTCTTTTTTCTGGGAATGCACGTATTCTATTTAAAACCACTGCTATGGAGAGATTTTTTTACTCCATCATAGCCTCTTGTTTGATAGGGTTTGTCGCGTCTCGCTCTCTCACCCTCTCCATATCAAAACAAGATGACAGTGTCCAGTCTATCTCTCTCCTCACCGGTGGCACAGATCCGGCTGAATCCCGTCCGCCGCGGGAGGTGAGGAGGTGCAGCGTTGACGTTGTCGCCGTCGGCGATGGAGGAAGCCGACGCGCACCATCCTCTCGGAGTCGGCGCTGGCGCGGATGAAGTTCCTCCACGCCCTTGTTCGCTGCAGTCGTGTGGGCAGATCCCGCCCGCCCGCCTAAGCGACATCTTGCCCACCTGAGGTATAAGTTCTTTTACTGGTCGAGCTCCCCAGGTCGCTGCATGCGGGTTTTCTTCTATGCGACTACTCCCAGCTCCCCATGTATAGTAGCTAGGGTTCGTCTGCTGGTCCAACATCACCTACTATTATAGAGGAAATGCCACTCGAAAAGTTGTCCTGATTTATGCCTCGGTGGAGGAATACACGTTGTTTCAACAAAAAGTACATGGTGGTTGTGCGGTCATTGTCCATATGCTCCTATTGTTGCTGCTAATCTAATACTATCACTGGTTAAATGAAGAAATTCTTTTTTTCTCGGGTATCCTGGTTTAGTTCCCATCAAGATAATCATGATGCTTCTGTTTGTTGGTGTACTTTTCATTAATTCTTATTGACAATTGAGATGTCGTTGTTAATCTTGTACCATTGCCAAAACAAAGTAACAACACTATATCCCTTTTTATATTTTTGCAAACAGCGATGCGTATCTCCATACCGAGGCATGTCTTCCTCAATTTTAGTGGAACTGCACAAAATTGGATGGCCATTGTTGTTCCGCCTCACTGTCCTCTGCCACGTGGTTCTTCCTTCCTCAAGCTTGATTACTGAGAATAAACAGGCCACAGTGACGATTTGTCGAACTTCATAGGTGCCTCACCCAAACTTGATGCCAAATGGATGATGCATCACCACGATGACCTATCGATGCTCATGGTTGCGCCTCATGGTTGCGTCGGCTAGTAAAGCTGATCGATTTTTAATGAAAAACAAGTTGTCTTCCATTAGTGCTCTTTGCTTGTTACCCACAAAGATGATATCCTTCATCAGTTCACCTTGGCTGCTTTGGAGACGCAGTCGTCTTTCACGTTGGTGCAATTTTATCACACAATTAGCTATGAACCAAATGTTTCCTCGAAGAAGGATCGACGTTGCTACTAAGAGCATACGTTTTGTATTGATTTCTAAGCCTTCTCACAACTTTGTCTCCAGCTCCACTGTAACTTTATTTGTCCAACTATTAACTTTGATTAAAAAATGGTGTGGACTAAAAACCTAGATGGACGTAGTAGCCCTCCATTTTTATTTACTCCGCATATTAGATTTGCCTGAAGTCAAACTTTGTAAAGTTTGACCAAGTTTAGCCCGAACACAACAAACCATAATTATTAGAGAGGGCAAACTGTACATACTCTCAAACCTTTTCGATAATTCAAATTAAAATTCTTTATTTGTACACACTCTCACACGTTTCCGATAATTTGGCGCATGTGTGGTTGTTCACTTAAGGGAGGGTAGTGTACCGCACGTGAAGGACATGAAGTGTGACCAGGACGCGTGGATCGTTAGTTCATCAGAAGTAGTAGTTTTCTTCACTGGTACGTTAAATAAAGAGTTTCATTTCGTACTTACACAATTTAAAATGATTTTTATGGAGAGAATAAGAAAACCCCTCCACTATATATTAGTCGTATACCCGAGTACTATATGGACGCAGCTTCATTGACTTAGTGCACCTGCCTTTGGGTTTATGACTGGTGGGCCCAAAATGTGGCTGGCCCACCTGTCATACAGCGAAAAGCAGGTGCAGTTAAGGCACCGGAGCTTAGTCCGTACTACAGTATATATATAAGCTGGAGCCTCAGCGCTTGTTCGCTAGGGTTTGCACTCTCCACACTCTCGCCGCACTACATATATATATACACGCTGGAGGCCCAGCGTTCCTTTGCTAGGGTTTGCTATATTCATAGTCTCTCACCCTCTTCACTAGATCTAAACAAGACTGCATTGGTCTCTTGTCTCTCTCTCCCCCCTTACAGCTGGTGAAGGAGGCGTCCGGATCCCGTCGCGTCGGGAAGGGGAGGAGGTGCAGCGTTCCCTCTATCGCCTTCAGCGAGGGAGGCAATCCACTGCCGGCTGCGCTGTTCTCTTTCACCCAGCGCCTGTGCGGGAGGGCCACCGACCCCTTCTTCCTCGCTGCCGTACTTAGTGTGGGCAGATCCGGCCTCCCGCCGCATGCCTTGCCACATCCTGACGGCCCTAAGGTATAAGTTTCTTTGAAACCATCATTGCTCTAGCTGCATACGGATCTTTTTTGATTCTGTAGTCGAATCTAGGTCTTGGTTCAAAGAGGAAAGAAGGGTGCGGTGGGGTGGAGCATGAATCTAGGACGTGTTTCAATGAGGAAAGGAGGGAGGGAAAGTAGTATAGACTGGCTATCCCGCCGCTTTGTTGGTCGAAAAGGGAAAAAGGGGGCAACCCAGTACACACATCTGTAAGGAACCGATCTCTTTGTTGAAAAGGGAAAGAAACTGGGGGGTTGGGTAGTTTGTGCAGGACTAGATTTGCTGCCCTCACATAGGAAAAAGGTTCAAAGAGAACAAATATGGGACCAACGCAGATATGCTGCTTAGCTACATACTCTGGATCACCCATTTATACGAGTGGACACACATGGTGCTGACATGTCCCTTGTCCCATGTCCCATACAACTATTTTGCTGTTGTTAATCTAAGAATGCCGCCGAAAAATTGAAGCTATGCCACTGTTAAAAGTAAATTACATTTTTAACGAATGTTGTTTTAAGAGAATGTCTCTGTTAATATGAATCAATGCAACCGTTTTAGAAATGCTACTATCCTACTTTGTTTTCCATCAAGATAAGTTAGATGCTTCTTTTTGTCGCTGTTTGTTTCATCCTCCTTTATCGGCAAGTAATTGTTTCCTTTTTTGCCTCTGTTAAAACAGGGGTATCTATTCAACTTTTTGCTATTGCATTTTTCTTCGCTACGCGAAACACTTATGTTGTAAGAGTGTTTTGTGCAGTTCAACTTGAATGTCACACCGGCGACTTTGCTTAATTTTGGTGGAACTGCACAAAAGGAGATCGAGATTTGTTTCTAGTCTTCCTCGCGAGTTGTTTCAAATCTTGGTCTCATCCACATGATGGTGCAGTGTGCTTTGATATGTTGTGCTACTTGTTTTGGTACTGTTTTGGATAAATGTTGAATTTAAGCTATTGAACTGCTGTCTTTTACCATTAAGTGAGCAAAAATTGTTCCAACCCAGACATGATGCTTGTTGCTTTCTTACACAAAACTCTGCATCACCCCCTTTATAAGTAGATGGAAGCACATGGTGTTGTTGTGCCCACTCTCCCTTGCAACTGTTCATGCTTTTTGTTAATCTAATGCCGCTGGTAAAATTAAGCAATGCCACTCTGAGAATTAACTACTGAATCTTAGTTCAAAACTGCAACAATTGTTAGGGATTGGCGGAATTACCATTTTTGTGGCCCATGTTTCATCCTCCTTTATTTGCCAGTAATTGATTCCTTTTTTGCCTCTGTTAAAACAGGGATATCTATTCAACTTGTTGCTATTGTGACATTTTGCTTTGCTACACGAAACTCTTATGTTTTAAGAGTGTTTTGTTCAGTTCAACTTGAATGTCACATTGGCGACTTTGCTTAATTTTGGTGGAACTGCACAAAAGGATATCGGATTTTCATATATGTGTTGGGATTTCGTTCAAATCCTCCTCTCGAGTTGTTTCAAATCTTGGTCAAGAAAGGTCAGTACCGACTTTCATCCACATGATGGTGCAGTGTGCTTAGAGATGTTGTGCTACTTTTATTGGTACTGTGTTGGATAAATGTTGAATTGAAGCTATTGAACTGCTGTCTTTTACCACTTAAGTGAACAAAAATTGTTCCAACCCAGACATGATGCTTGTTTCTTTGGTACAACAAAACTCTGCATCACCCCCCTTATAAGTAGATGGAAGCACACGGTGTTGTTGCGCCCACTCTCGCCTGGAACTGTTTATGCTTTTTGTTAATCTAGTGCCGCTGGTAAAATTAAGCAATGCCACTCTCAGAATTAATTAACTACTGAATCTTAGTTCAAAACGGCAACACTTGTTAGGGATTGGCGGGATTACCATTTTTGTGGCCGCATGTTTCATCCTCCTTTATTGGTCAGTAATTGATTCCTTGTTTGCCTATGTTAAAATGAATCAGTCGCATTGTTTTAGGAATGCTACTATCCTGCTTTGTAGTTCTTTCTACATGTTTAACCAAGGTATTGTTAAGATAATGTCTCTGTTAAAATGAATAAGTCGCATTATTTTAGGAATGGTACTTTTCTGCTCTGTCGTTCTTTATACATGTTGAAACAAGGCATTGTTAAGATAATGTCTCAGTCAATATGAATGAATCACACTGATGGAGAATTGCTAACTCTCATGCTTTATTTCCCATTAAGATAAGGTAGATCAGTAGATGTTTTTCTTCTGGGAGTACAAGTCATCAACCGTTATTTCTCAGTAATTGTTTCCCTTATACCTATTGTTGCTTACAGGGATATCAAAATTAAAGCTCGGTTTTCTTCCAACTTTGATTTTAGTTGAACTGCACAAAAGGAGCCAATGTGTCCAAGGAAAATTGTTGCATTACCGGGTCCAGTTGGTCGTACCACTTTGCAGAAAGAAGCAGTCACTGTTTGCGCTACATTATAGAAGGAATGATCGAGAAGCTTTACAGAGTATTAGTAGACGTTGGTTACATGACTAGTCTACAGAGAGCATAGGTAACTCTACAACACGTGGAGTGCACTAGGCAAAAAGTGCCCAAACAAGTACAAGAAGCCATGAGAGGACTCCAAGTCTGTCAATGTCATTCTAGGCAACAATGATGCGGCATCTGGGTATGGTAATCTGTTTACCGTACTTTCAGTTTGTTGGTGCACTGATTGGTGGGTTGACACTGGGGCCAATATTCATGTGTGTGCTGATGTGTCTTTGTTTTTTGCAACATATAAATACGAAATCCACAGGGATGCTCAGCTTGATTTTAGTGGAACTGCACAAAATGTTGAGATGGTTTGTGTCCTCCATAATACTTCATCATGCACAATACGTCGAATGGTTTTCTAATCATTTGTCGTCACCTTGAGCCACCGGACTATCAGCTGACAAACTGATGAAAAACCCTGGCCGTTCCACGATCATAGGCATTACATATTTTGAATGGGAAAAGCTTGTCAAAGTGTAACCATTGATGTTAGCAAGAAGACATTAGTTTAATATATTGGAATTGGAAAACCTTGTCAAATTTTGCTCATGATGTTAGCCAGAAGACATGCCTTTGATATTTTTGAGTGGGACGCCCTTTGCTGTGAGCAGTGTCGATTGTTTTTTCCTATTCCTATTTTTAGTTTAGAAGTAAATAGTTACTCTGCTGAGAAGCATAGTCACATGAAAGTTGACTTGTGTAAGGTATTTTAAGAGTTTGTTCTGAATATTGTCTATGTAATGCCAGGCCTTGTGTTTTGATTGCAAAGTTGAGCTTGGAATGTTGTGGCATGCGGCATCCCGAGCTGTTCACCGTGCCTCCTGAGAATAATGCTTCATATTGTTTTGCATGTTGATCTAATGCCAGTGATTTGCTTGTTAAGAAGATCATCCTCTTCTGTTGCTTCTGTGCTTAAGAAGTTCATCGTCTTTTGTTTCATTCATAACCTATACGACAAGTCGGGTAGGTTAGACGTGAAACCATATGATCTTCCGACCAACTGATCATCTTAGGCCGTGATTGGATCGTTGTTTTCCAACCAAAACCGCTTGTAAAACTGACGCTTGTGAATAAAAGCAGATGGTCTCAGGCGAAGCGCTTGGTTGGTCGATTTCGACTAGTAAAAGATACATTGGTCTCTCAAATTACACGCGTAACCCGCCGGTTTTACTTATAGACCTCGAGCCCTCGGTTTCATTACGCCTGTATTTTACGCGGTGTTCCTAGTGACGAGTAAATTACACTTGTATCTTAATACAAGTGTGAAATAAACCAGAGCTCCCAAGCACGGCCTTACCGTTTCATGCCGTCTCAGTCTCTCGAAGGTGCTCATAGGTGTCCGATGATCCTGGCTTCCTGAATGAGCAGCGGGCGTTGTATCAAACCATCTGTAGGGCCCGTGAGGCCCGCTCATGAGAATGAGCAGCGGGCGTTATATCAACGAACATGAGGATTCAGGAGATGACTTTATTTTGACTGGATGACAGTAGGGACCCACTAGGGCCATAGCCGTACGTACGCAAGTGCCTCCTTATTATCTACAACTATATTTTTTTGCATCCTCCTGGTTTCCTGACATCACGGTCCCACACCATTGTCAACCTATGTAGTCAATATAAACGAGATAATTGCACAAGGAGCGACCGACAGCTGGGACCAAGCAGCTCGAGCAGTATTTGTGTTTTTGAGGCGTGAGCACTGCAGATTATTTCTTGAGCAATGTTTTCATTGTTGTTCAGAGGAGAGCAGGGTATTAAGTGGGCGGGTTGTGGCCCGTCTAGCCCAGGCCAGATATTAATTTTTTTGAAGATGAAAATGGCTAGCCCAGCTATAATTTTTTTGAGGAATACTCAGGCAAGGCCAACTTGTTATTCTCCGCCCCGCTGGGCTACAAATCTTTCCTAGTAGGATGCATTAGGCTTAACAGGAAAATGGGCTTTAAGAAATAATAAATGGGATGTAATTACAAAAACTGGGCAGTAACTATGAAAAAATGCACCAAACATGTAATTAGTTTATAAAATATTATTTTTGGATTTTGAAAAGTTTAAATTTTAATTGTTGCGCCGCAATGTTTCGTTGGATCTTTACGTAATACAAATTTATATTTAATCTGACTAGAAATTTCGAATAAAAATATATCAGATCCCATCAAAATGTGGGAAATTTTATTGAATTCTGTTTTGAACGGTTGGTTGAAATTATTAATCGTTGTCCTAGCTAGAAAATGGGTTGTACTTTTAACAAACTGTAAATAGGCTGTAGTAAATTCCATTAGAATTCAAAAATGGGTTGTACATTCTAACAAATCGCAAATGGGCTATAAGTTCTCCGCCACACACTTGTGGGCCTACTAAGTTGACGCGTCCCCTAAAAAATAAGTTCACGCGAATGCAAGGCATTGTCAACTTATAGTCAACACACGGTTCTAGCAGCAGTGGCCGTTGGATGTCTATCCAACGGATGTCATGCGTCTTCTTCAATCTCGGATATTCTAGCTTCAGCCGCCCAAAAAATGATTCCTCCCCCTGACATCTGGGGCGCACCGTTTCGGAGGCTGACCTGTGGGCCTACTAAGTTGACGTGTACCAAGGGCTTTGTCAACTTAGTCAATATAAACGATTCTAGCTGCAATGACCGTACGATGTGCATCCAACGGCCGTCGTGCTTCTTCAACCTCTAGTCTTCTTGCTCCAGCTGCCCAAAGCAGCGCCGGTCGTGCCGCCTGCTCCTGCCTCCCGTGGCCAATTGTGCTGCCGCGGAGGCCTCACCACCCCCTACTACTCTCACCGATGGCCATGCCATCCCTCCACTCACCCACACCCCCTGTTATTCTGCGGCGACGGCAGCCTCACACCGAAGCCGAACTAGTGAACCCTCGTACTCCTCTCCGCGTGGGCATCCACTGCCGTGTCTTCCCCGGCTCCGTATCGTCCCCTTCCTAGGAATCGCCGTCGTCCAACTCCCTGGTGCTCTCGGCGCGGCATGGTCAACATGGTCAAGGAACGACTTCCATCGGACGTGGACTGTACGTGGAGATGCTGACAGCTTGGTCCATGGCCGCACACAAGGAAATGCATCCTTATTATGCACAAAATAATGATTCCTTCAACTGACATATGGGACCACCGGAAGGGCCTCTGTATTTCGCGAAAAAAATGTTCCCCCCGTTGACAGGTCAGACCCACCAACTATATCTTCGCACTCAAGGAAGTGCCTCCTTATTACGCAGAAAAAATGAATACTCCCCCTGCTAGCTGGGACCCAACATAGTGGGAGACTGACTTGTGTGCCTACTAAGTTGACGGGGACGGAGGGCTTTGTCAACTTGGTCAATGTGAACGATTCTAGCGCCATTGACCGTGCGATGTCCATCCAACGGCCGTAGTGCTTCTTCAACCTCTGGTCTTCTTGCTCCAGCCGCCCAAAGCAGCGCTGGTCGTGCCGCCTGCTCCTGCCTCCCATGGCCGGCTGTGCTGCCGCAGAGGCCTCACCGCCCCCTACTACTCCCACCGCTGGCCAGGCCATCCCTCTACTCACCCACACCCCCTGTTATTCTGCGGCAACGGCAGCCTCACACCGAAGCCGAACCAGTGAACTCTCGTACTCCTCTCCGCGTGGGCATCCACTGCCGTGTCTTCCCCGGCTCCGCGTCGCCCCCTTCCTAGGCCTCACCGTCGTCCACCGCCCTGGTGCTCTCGGCACTGCGTGGTCAACGTGGTCAAGGAACGACTTATTACGTGGAGAGGCTGACAGCTGGGTCCACGGCCACAGCAAGGAAGTGCCTCCTTATTACGCAGAAAATAATGATTCCTCCACCTAACAGCAGGGACCCATCGGACGGGCCACCGTATTTCATGAAAAAAACGTATCCTCCCCCGACTGCTGGGATCCACCAACTACATCTTCGCATGCAAGGAAGTGCATCCATATTACGGGCAAAAAAAATGATTCGCCCCCTGACTGCTGGGACCCACCAACTACATCTTCGCACGCAAGGAAGTTCCTGACAGTCGGAACCCACCTAGTCGAAGCGTACGTAGCATTGTGATTCTGGGCGCGACGTGTACGTACATACTGGATAATGTAGAGGCGCGCACGTAGCATGTACATGTACGTACAGCGACCAGGGTGCAAGAAAGAAAATACGGCCACGTACGTACATACGGGCAGGGTCTCGAACGCCTACTCGCGCATACGTACGGCCAGGGCTCGTGTACATGACTGGGTCGGAATGGAGAAACTGCAGCGTCGTCGTGTTCATGGGGAGGCAACCGGCTGGGTCAGAACGGAATGCGTCGTCGTGTTCATCGGGAGGGCTTGGATGGAATAGCCAATGGAAACGAGGCCTGGCGTACCGCGGAACGGAGGAAACGACCTTGTGTTTGACCGGCCATGGTCGAAACAGGATCCTCTTCATCGGGAGGGGTCTGGCGTACAACAAAATGGAGGAAACGGACTTCTGTTGGACCTCCTACAGTCGAAACGGGGTCCTGTTGATCGGGAGGGGTGTGGTGTACTGCAAAACGGAGGAAACGGACTTGTGTTGGAGCGCTACGGTCGAAACGGGGGTCTTGTTCATTAGGAGGGGTGTGGCGTACCGCAAAACGGGACTCCACAGAATACTGTTCATCTCCACCGTCGACCTCCTCCAGCCTCCACGGGCTACTATTCATCCACCGTTGACCTCCTCCAGCCTCCACCTGCCACTGTTCATCCACGGGCTCCTGTTCATCCAGCCTCCACCACGCGCTCCTCCACCGGCTACTGTTCAACCAGCCCTCTCCACGGGGTCCTGTTCAACCACCCCTCCACGGACGACTGTTCATCCAGCCCTCCACCGGCTACTGTTCAACCAGCCCTCCACCGGCTACTGTTCAACCTTCCCTCCATGGGGTCCTGTTCATCCAGCCCTCCACGGGTCCTGTTCATGCACTCCCAACTGGCTCGATCGATCGGGTTCCTGTTCATCTAGCGGCAACACCACGGGGTCCTGTTCATCCAACCCCCACCAGGAACTGTTCATCCAAACCCCTTGGGGGAGTCCTGGACTAAGGGGTCCTCGGACAGCCGGACTATATACTTTGGCCGGACTGTTGGGCTATGAAGATACAAAACAGAAGACTTCTTCCCGTGTCTGGACGGGACTCTTCTTGGCGTGGAAGGCAAGCTTCGCGATTCGGATATGTATATTCCTTTCTCCGTAACCGACTTTGTACAACCCTAGCCCCCTCCGGTGTCTATATAAACTGGAGGGTTTAGACTTCTAGGGTTTAGCCATTACAATCATAATCTCATAGGCTAGGCTTCTCGGGTTTAGCCATTATGATCTCGTGGTAGATCAACTCTTGTAATACTCATATTCATCAAGATCAACCAAGCAGGAAGTAGGGTATTACCTCCATAGAGAGGGCCCGAACCTGGGTAAACATTGTGTGCCCCTCCTCCTGTTACCATTAGCCTTAGACACACAGCTCGGGACCCCCTACCCGAGATCCTCCGATTTTGACACCGACATTGGTGCTTTCATTGAGAGTTCCGCTGCGTCGTCACCAGAAGGCTTGATGGCTCCATCAATCATCCACAAAAACGCGGTCCAGGGGGAGATCTTCCTCCCCGGACAGATCTTCGTATTCGGTGGCTTCGCACTGCGGACCAACTCGCTTGGCCATCTAGAGCAGATCGGTAGCTACGCCCCTGGCCATCAGGTCAGATTCGGAAGCCTGAATTTTGTGGCCGATATCCGTGGAGACTTGATCTTCGATGGATTCAAGCCCGTGACGGCTGTCCCCTGCCACCATGATGAACATGACCTATATCTATCATGTGGTCGCGCTCAGGAGATAGCACCTACAACAGCTCTAGCCCTAGATCCGAAGCAGATCGCGCCAGCCGAGGACGGGATGCTTAACCCCGCCACGGAAGCCGCAGATTCAGCGGCGCTCGAACCGCACACAGACCCAACATCGAGCTGGGCTTGTGTCACCGGAACCTCGGACTCGTCTCCGGCCATAGGTTCCGGACCGCGTGCATCCGCGTCCATCGAACCTGATTGGGCGTCGATCTTGGAGTTCAGCTCCGCGGACATCTTCCAACACTCACCTCTAGGCGATGTGTTAAACTCATTGAAATCCCTCTCCTTGTCGGGGGACTCTCGGCCGAACTATGTCCTGCTCGAATGGGAAGCGGACGACGAAGAACGTCATTTCCCACCCACCACCCACTTCATAGCCACTGTCGACGATTTAACCTACATGCTTGATTACGACTCCGACGACATCGACCGTATGGATGACGATGCCGGAGAGGAGCAGGAACCACCTCCTACAGGGTGTTGGACAGCCACCTCCTCGTACGACATATACATGGTGGATACACCCAAAGAAAACAACGGCGACAATGAAAATCCAGTCGAGGATAAACCTCCTGAGATATAGCCAAAGCGCCGACGTCAGCGGCGCCACTCTAAGCCACGCCGTAGTAAAAACAGCAATACTGTCACAGGAGAAAATAACACTCTGGACGACACCGAAGACAATGAAGACCCCGTTGAGCCAGCTCCGAGCAGGAGGAACAGGACGATGGGCGAGTCAGCCCTGGCGAACAGGCCATGAATGAAAACTCGAAGGATAGCAACTACCTTCCGCTCTCCGAGGACGAGGTGAGCCTCGGTGACGAAGATTTTATCGTGCCTGAGGAGCCCGCCGAGCAGGAGTGCTTTAAGCGCCAGCTAATTGCCACTTCAAGAAGCCTGAAGGAGAAGCAGCGGCAGCTTCGAGCTGATCAGGATCTGCTCAATGACAGATGGAATGATGTCCTAGCAGCCGAGGAATACGGCCTCGAGCGCCCTACCAAAAGTTACCTGAAGCGCAGACTGTTACCCCAGTTTGATGACAAGGCGCTGGAGCCCGTCCTTCCAATGCATAATGCGGCGGACCGACCACCACGTGGCCGGGACAAAGCGGCACCTCGAGCCAAACACCAGCCCGCACTACCTCGCCGTACAACCAGAAATACAACAGCTCGGGATATACACATGACATGTGGCATGACTTGGAAAACAGAGTAGGTCAGACAAGATCGATCTACGGATCACGGGGGCGTGCCCCTGCGCGCTATGACAGCCACCTGGCCGGACGTGACAAACATAATCACGACCGAGCCGATGACCGCAGACGAACTCCATCCGAGCTACGTCACGACCTAGCCCGATACAGAGGCGCCGCACACCCCCTCTGCTTCACTGATGAAGTAATGGAACACGGTTTTCCAGAAGGGTTTAAACCCATGAACATCGAATCTTATGATGGGACAACAGACCCCGCAGTATGGATTGAGGATTTTCTTCTCCATATTCATATGGCCCGCAATTATGATCTTCATGCCATCAAATACCTCCCGCTAAAACTCAAAAGACTAGCTCGACACTGGTTGAACAGTCTGCTCGAAAACTCCATTAGCAGCTGGGAGGACTTGGAAAACGCCTTTCTTGACAACTTTCAAGGCACATATATCCAACCTCCAGATGCCGACGACCTAAGTCATATAGTTCAATAGCCCGGAGAGTCAGCTAGGAAATTCTGGACCAGGTTCTTAACTAAAAAGAACCAGATAGTCGACTGTCCGGATGCCGAAGCCCTAGAGGCCTTTAAGCATAGCATCTGCGATGAATGGCTCGCCCGACACCTCGGCCAAGAGAAGCCGAAGTCCATGGCAGCCCTCATGACACTTATGACCCGCTTTTGCACAGTCGAGGATAGCTGGCTAGCCCGTAGCAATAATGACGCTAGCAAACCTGGCACTTCTGAGGCCAGAAACAGCAACGGCAAGCCACGACGCAACAGACACAAGCGTCTAAGCAACGGCGACAACGCCGAGGACACGGCTGTCAACGCCGGATTCAGTGGCTCTAAATCCGGTCAGCGGAAGAAGCCATACAAAAGAAACAATCCGGGCCCGTCCGGTTTGGACCGCATACTCGATCGTCCCTGCCAAATCCACGGCACTCCTAATAAACCAGCAAATCATACTAACAGAGAGTGTTGGGTTTTTAAACAGGCCGGCAAGTTAAATGCCGAGAACAAGGAAAAGGGGTTGCAATGCAGGGACGATGACGAGGAACCCCGACCACCGAACACAGGTGGTCAGAAGAAGTCCCCCCCCCAAGTCAAAACGGTGAACAAGATATATGCTACCAATATCCCCAAGAGGGAGTGCAAGCGCGCACTCAACCACGTCTACGCGATAGAGCCAGTCGCCCCAAAGTTCAATCCATGGTCATCCTGCCCGATCACTTTTGATCGCAGGGATCATCCGACCAGTATCCATCATGGCGGTTCAGCCGCACTGGTCCTCGACCCAATCATTGATGGATTCCACCTTACGCGAGTCCTCATGGATGGTGGCAGCAACCTAAACCTGCTCTATCAGGATACAGTGCACAAAATGGGTATCGATCCCTCAAGGATCAAACCCACCAAAACCACCTTTAAAGGTGTCATACCAGGTGTTGAGGCCTGCTGTACGGGCTCAATCACACTGGAAGTGGTCTTTGGATCCCCGGATAAGTTCCAAAGCGAAGAATTGATCTTCGATATTGTCCCCATCTGCAGTGGCTATCATGCACTGCTCGGACGAACCGCATTCCCTCGATTCAATGCGGTGCCGCACTATGCCTACCTCAAGCTCAAGATGCCCGGACCACGCGGTGCCATAACGGTCAACGGAAACACGGAACGCTCCCTCCGTACTGAGGAGCACACCGTTGCCCTTGCAGCAAAAGTACAGAGCAGCCTTTTTAGGCATAACCTCAATTCGGCAGTAAAGCTCCCGGACACCATCAAGCGAGTCCGAACTACTCTGCAGCAGGAGAGTCCAGCTCGTCCAGAGCTTGACTAGCAATTCGGCCTCCGCCCCAGTCCCAATCAAGCGGCAACACTTGTGCCGCGTGTACATAACTACGCACTCAAAATACCATGGGCACGGACGGAGGCATAGCTAGACCATGGTCCATAATGCGGCTCAACCGCTCCTGGACCCGCATACCTTCACTTTTTCTTTTTCTTTTAGGTTTTTCTCTTCTCGAGGCTTTTCTGATAACCTGATCATCGGACCTATCACAGGACGGATACACCAAGAAGGCAAGGAGCTTTGACATACAAGGGAACCCCCAGGTGGTCTCTGCTAACGATCGTTATACCTGTTTTAAAAACCCGCACGCAGCTCGCCCTTGGTCGTGGCATGTCAAATATCCCTATTTGCTTATCGCATTACTTGTATAAAGATGCCTTGACGTATTAATCAAATTACAATGGAAAATAATTTGCGGCTCAACGTTTGCGGCGTCAGCTTATTACTTGATTTTTTCATTTTCTTTATATTCTTATCAATTGCGCCCGTACACTCTGGTACGCCTTAATTCGCCAGGGGCTTCATAATACCCCACAATACAGCAATAAAGTACGAACACTTTTACAGTACAGTTCGGCACCCCGAACTTGTAGCATTATATGCATCGGCTCCGAATCATGTCTTTGGTCAATAGTTGGGTTGCCCGGCTCATGTGCTTACTACCTTACGTTCCGCTATATCGGCTAGGGTAGTAAAGGGAGAACTACTGCGATTGTGTCCCGGTTCTTCCGGATGAGCACCTCAGTAGAGAAAGGCAAAAACTGACTGTCATGATGCGGCGAGAGCTGGTCAGCTCTTCGAGAGGTTGCAAATCTTTAGCGATTTTTTCCGCATTATGCGATGAATCAGTTTTTATCCGATTAGGCATGTATGGCGCCCCAAGTTCGGACTTCCGAACACCAGGGGCTGCGCCCAAAAATTTCTTGTCAAACTCCTATGGCTAAGTGAGAGTAATAAAGTCGCATAGTCCGATTGCCTTGTTCGTCGCGTAAACACCTCCTTAAAGGACCAAAACCTTGGATAAAGAGTGTTTAGATTTATCCCGAACACCCCCGTACTACCTACGTGGGGGCAGAAGCTGACGATTGGCCAACTCTCAGATTTAACAGAACGGCCGCACAAGAGGTAAAATTTTAAATAACAGACATTATATTACATAACAGGTCTGTTTCATATTACATGACAGGATAACATGAGTGTACTCATGGGAATATGATATCCTTAGCACATTGCTCCGCCACAAGGCAGGATCCCTCCAGGACATTGTCAAAATACAATTGGGGTCTGCGGTGCTCCTCGCCCTGCGGCCCCTCATTCATCAGCTTTGTGGCCTCCATCTTCGCCCAGTGCATCTTGGCGCAGGCAAAGGCCATTCGCGCGCCTTCAATACAGACCGACCGCTTGATGGCTTCAAGCTGAGGGCAGGCGCTGACAAGCCACTTCACGAGTCCGAAGTAGCTGCTAGGAATGGCTTCGACAGGCCATAGCTGGATTATCAAATCCTTCATGGCTAGTTCGGCCGCCCTATGCAGCTCGACCAGCTGTTTCAGCTGATTGCTAAAGCGCACTGGATGTTCTGGTCCAAGGTATTGCGACCAGAACAGCTTCTCCATTGAGCTCCCTTCTTTGGCTCGATAGAATTCCGTAGCATCTGACACGTTGCGCGGCAGATCCACAAACGCCCCTGGAGAGCTCCAACTCCGGGTAAGTAAAAGGAACCTTTCCTTCACATATCTGCTCTGCATAATTAAAGCCTTACCGTCGTGATCTTCTTGGCCGCCTGGATTTCCTGGAGGGCGCCCTGGGCTTCGGCCCGGGCATCTTGTGCGCTCTGGCGGGCCTTGGAAAGTTCGAACTCTTGCTCCTTAAAGTCGCGCTCCAAGGACTTGCACTTCCTGACGGTGTCCTAGAGCTCTTGATAGACCTCACAGACCCCGGGCCTCCTGCTTCTCGTGCGCGGCTCGTTCCTTGGCCGCTTTGTCCTCGGCCTCCGCTAACGCCTTCTTGAGGGCCGCTACTTCGGTCGTTGCCCCTAATAATGTTCATGACACTTTAGTCAGCATGAATTATTCATCCTTCCTAAATATATACACAGGTTACTGCATACCTTGACTGTCCTCCAGCTGCTTCTTCACGCGGCCGAGCTATTCGTCGGCCCGCTCCAGATTCTGCTTTAGTCCGGAGACTTCCGCAGTATGAGCGGACGCAGCTAGCAGCGACGCCTGCTTGTTCACATAGACATTTTAGATTAGACTCCTGCGAAAATTATTTGATGCTCTGTTCAACTTTTCTTTCCGAAAATCGGACAGAGCATCAGGGGCTACTGTCTATACTGTGACATTCTTTTTATACAATTGCATTACTTACCTCAAAGCCTGTTAGAAGGCTAGTGCAGGCTTCGGTCAGTCCGCTTTTCACGGACTGGATCCGCTCAATCACCGTACCCATAAGGGTACGGTGTTCCTCCACAATGGAAGCGCCTTGCAGCGCTTCCAGCAAACTATCCGGTGCCTCTGGATGGACAGAAGCCACCGGTGGAATAGGCGCACCGCTTCCTTTTGAAAGGGGCGGCTGGCCTGGTTCCGGAGCCGCATGTGTCTCCGGAACTATATTCGGTTGGGGGCCGAGTAGGATATGGCCCTAATCGTCAGTATCCATGGGGGTTTTCTCCCCCATGTGTCCGGCAGTCGAGGCTTCACCCTCCGGTGCCTCCCTGGCAGCCTCCGGATTCTATCCTGGGCGGGGGATCCTTCGGGACGACGCCTCGGCGCCATCCAAGTCCCGGGGAGAGGTGGCCGATGGAAGGGTCCCGCTATCCATCACCGCTGGGTCCAGCGAATCCTCTGAAGATAAGGACCGTTCGAGGTTGGACCGAGCCGGACTGCAAGTGCATAATTTAGCTCGTTAAAACAATGAAGTAAAAAGGCCGGATACATGAACGTGTCCGGAAACTTATGATTTGGCCAGGGGCTTCTCCCTGGGCTCCCAGTCCCAGCTGCTGTCGATGGCCGATGTGGAGCTGTCCGGAAGGGAAGCTCTCCCCTTCTTGGAAGCCTCGGCCTCCAGATGCATGGAGGCCGTCCTCTTCTTTCTCCCCCCTGCAGGGGGGAATGGATTTGTTCTTCTTCCTCCTCCTCTTCCTCGTCGTCTTCGGTGACGGAGGAGTGAGTCTCAGCGTCTTCGGACATCGCGTCTGAAGCGCCCTTGCGACGGAGACCACCTCTGGTCCCCTGGCCTTCTTCTTGGCCTTATTCTCCGGCACCAGATAAGGCGCCGGAACCAACATCTTTGCCAGAAGCGGGACTTCTGGGTCTTCGGGCAGCAGAGCCGGACAGTTAATCCGCCCTGCCATCTCTGTCCAGGTCTGAAAGATTCAAGAGGGAGGCTTAGATGCCTTCCTCGAGTATGCAAGTAAAGGGTATACCTTGAAAACATGAAAGAACTTACCGGATTAGCAAGGCGAGTTAAGCTATGCCCACGGTCTTCGACCGTGGGCGGCGGCGCCTCGTTGGCCTAGAAGAGCACCTTCCAGATGTCTTCATGTGTAGTGCCGAAGAGCTCCAGTAGGGTCTGGTGCTTGGCTGAATCAAACTCCCATAGATGGCAAGTCCGGCGTTGGCATGGAAGGATCCGCCGGACAAGCATCACCTGGATCATGTTGACGAGCTTGATTCTCCTGTTTATCATGTTCTGGACACGCGCCTGGAGCGCCATCAGCTCGTCCAAGGAAGACCAGGTCAGGCCTTTCTCTTGCCAGGAGGTGAGTGATACGTCTCCATCATATCTATAATTTTTTATTGTTCCATGCCAATATTCTACAACTTTCATATACTTTTGGCAACTTTTTATATTCTTTTTGGGACTAACATATTGATCCAGTACCCAGTGCCAGTTCCTGTTTGTTGCATGTTTTATGTTTCGCAGAAACCCAATATCAAATGGATTCCAAACGTGATAAAAATGGACAGAGATCATTTTTGGAATATTTATGATTTTTGGGAAGAAATACCAATGCCAGACGGTGCCCGAGGGGGCCACGAGGCAGGGGGCGCGCCCCAGGGGGGCAGGCATGCCCCTGACCCTCATGGGCACCTCGTAAGGCGGTTGACGCTCTTCTTTTGCCGCAGGAAAGCTAATTTTCTGAGAAAAATCTGGGCGAAAGTTTCAATCCAATCGGAGTTACGGATCTCCGGATATATAAGAAACGGTGAAAGGGCAGCATCTCAGAGCGCAGAAACAGAGAGAGACAGAGAGACAGATCCAATCTCGGAGGGGCTCTCGCCCCTCCCACGCCATGGAGACCAAGGACGAGAGGGGAAACCCTTCTCCCATCTAGAGAGAAGGTCAAGGAAGAAGAAGAAGAAGGGGGGCTCTCTCCCCTTGCTTCCGGTGGCGCCGGAACGCCGCCGGGGGCCATCATCATCACCGCTATCTACACCAACACCTCCGCCATCTTCACGAACATCTCCATCACCTTCCCGCATCTATATTCAGCGGTCCACTCTCCCGCAACCCGCTGTACCCTCTACTTGAACATGGTGCTTTATGCTTCATATTATCATCCAATGATGTGTTGCCATCCTATGATGTCGGAGTAGATGTTCGTTGTCCTACCGGTGATTGATGAATTGCTATGATTGGTTTAATTTGCTTGTGGTTATGTTGCTGTCCTATTGTGCCCTCCGTGTCGCACAAGCGTGAGGGATTCCCGCTGTAGGGTGTTGCAATATGTTCATGATTCGCTTATAGTGGGTTGCTTGAGTGACAGAAGCATAAACCCGAGTAAGGGGGCTGTGGCGTATGGGATAAACGGGAATTGATGCTTTAATGCTATGGTTGGGTTTTACCTTAATGATCTTTAGTAGTTGCGGATGCTTGCTAGAGTTCCAATCATAAGTGCATATGATTCAAGAAGAGAAAGTATGTTAGCTTATGCCTCTCCCACATAAAACTTGCTATCGGTCTAGTAAAGTAGTCAATTGCTTTGGGACAATTTCACAACTCGTACCACCACTTTTCCACACTCGCTATATTTACTTTATTGCTTCTTTATCTAAACAGCCCCTAGTTTATATTCGCGTGCTCTTTATTATCTTGCAAACCTATCCAACAACACCTACAAAGTACTTCTAGTTTCATACTTCTTTTAGGTAAAGCGAACGTCAAGCGTGCGTAGAGTTGTATCGGTGGTCGATAGAACTTGAGGGAATATTTGTTCTACCTTGAGCTCTTCGTTGGGTTTGACACTCTTACTTATCGAAAGAGGCTACAATTGATCCCCTATACTTGTGGGTTATCAAGACCTTTTTCTGGCGCCGTTGCCGGGGAGCCATAGCGTGGGGTGATTATTGTCGTGTGTGCTTGTTTGCTTTATCACTAAGTAATTTTTTTTGTTGTTCTTAGTTGTTCTCTATCTTTAGTTATGGATATGGAACACGAAATACCAAAAAAATTAGGTGTACTTCCTACTCATGGAGATGGGGAACCTCCTAAAACCCTCGATGCTCATTATGTGAAAGATATTATGTACTACTTTGATAATCCTGAGAAAACCCCATTCAATTATGTTATGGGAGACACGTTGGCTCAACGTGAATACTTTAGGGATTATCGCTTGACACAAAAAGGGAAACTATTATGGGATCAAATCCATATGCTGCATTGGTATGCTCGTCAACTATGCTTGAGATATGATTATACTTGATGCTCTAGGATGAAAGCTCCACACCTTTCCTTTTCATGCAAATTTAATGATAATGAAACCTTGGCTTCTTATGCTAATGGTATATATGATTACTATGATGTGGAACAAATAGAAGAATTTGTTGCTTTTATGGGTGCTTATGAAATTGAATCTTTGTTTAAAACGTGTGAAAATCTTGATGATGCTGTTTACAGACCTGAAAATTTTGCTATACTTAAATATTGCTATGAGAATTATGAATTCAATTCCGATATTGATGCATTTATTGAAGAAGTCTCCGCTGTCCAAGAAGAGACTAATATTTTGCAGGAGTCTATGGAAGAACAAATTGATGAAACTGTGAGCTCATTGGATGAAAAAGATGATGAGGAGAGCGAAGAACAAAAGGAGGAAGAGCGGATTAGCTACCCGTGCCCACCTTCTAATGAGAGTAACTCTTCAACTCATACATTGTTTAATTTCCCTTCATGCTTACCGAAGGATGATTGCTATGATGATTGTTATGATCCCGTTGATTCTCTTGAAATATCCCTTTTTGATGATGCTTGCTATGCTTGTGGCCAAGATGCCAATATGAATGATGCTTATGGAGATGAACTTGCTATAGTTCCTTATGTTAAACATGAAATTGTTGCTATTGCACCCACGCATGATAGTCCTATTATCTTTTTGAATTCTCCAAACTACACTATATCGGAGAAGTTTGTGCTTATTAAGGATTATATTGATGGGTTGCGTTTTACTACTACACATGATGATTTTGATAGATATAATATGCATGTTCTTGCTGCTCCTACTTGCAATTATTATGAGAGAGGAACTATATCTCCACCTCTCTATGTTTCCAATATGATAAAATTGCAAGAAACTGTTTATACTATGCATTGGCCTTTACTATGTGTGCATGAATTGTTCTTTTATGACATGCCGATGCATACGAAGAGAGTTAGACTCCTTCATTTCTTGATATATGTTACTTTGTGCTCACTACTAAATTATAAATCATTGTTAATTAAAATTGGCTTTGATATACCTTGGGATCCGGGTGGATTCATTACTTGAGCACTATATGCCTAGCTTAATGGCTTTAAAGAAAGCGCTGCCAGGGAGACAACCCGGAAGTTTTAGAGAGTCATTTATTTCTGTTGAGTGCTTTATATAGTCTAAAAACAAAAAAAATAAAGAGGGGAACCCACAACTTTTCAAAAAGGAAAGCGAAAGTGAGAAAGACAAGCATTGTTGAAGTGGGAGAGCTCCTTGAACTTTGTTCATGCTCACGGAAACTTTGTGAATCTTGACTACAGAAACTTTTCATCAAAAATAATTATCCATTTGTACAATTCCATTGTATTATAAAAATAATGTGCTAAGGTTTGCCTTTAGGATGTTTACAATGCTTGTTGGTTTGTACGGTGCGGGACAGAAACTTTGTCTGTAGTACGGGATTTTACATTTTTTACTGGAATGCCAAACGTTCCTGATTCTTTTTGCACTGTCTTTCTGTACAAATGTTTTATTTGTCCTAATTTTGGTAGAATTTTTGTGGTACCAGAAGTATGGTGAATGTTCAGATTGCTGCAGACTGTTCTGTTTTTGACAGATTCTGTTTTGGATGCATAGTTTGCTTGTTTTGATGAAACTATCAATTTATATCAGTGGATTAAGCCATGGAAAAGTTATATTACATTAGACACAATGCAAAAACAAAATATGAATTGGTTTGCAACAGTACTTAGAGTAGTGATTTGCTTTATTATACTAACGGATCTTACCGAGTTTTCTGTTGAAGTTTTGTGTGGATGAAGTGTTTGATCGAGGAGGTCTCGATATGAGGAAAAGGAAGAGAGGAAAGAGCTCAAGCTTGGGGATGCCCAAGGAACCCCAAGTAAATATTCAAGGAGACTCAAGCGTCTAAGCTTGGGGATGCCCCAGAAGGCATCCTCTCTTTCTTCAACAAGTATCGGTATGTTTTCGGATTCGTTTCGTTCATGCGATATGTGCAAGTCTTGGAGCGTCTTTTGCATTTAGTTTTCACTTTTATTTTATGCACCATGCTGGTATGAGATAGTCCTTGGTTGATTTATAGAATGCTCATTGCACTTCACTTAAATCTTTTGAGTATGGCTTTATAGAATGCTTCTTGTGCTTCACTTATATCATTTGAAGTTTGGATTGCCTGTTTCTCTTCACATAGAAAACCGTCATTTGTAGAATGCTGTTTTGCTTCACTTATATTTGTTAGAGCATGGGCATATCTTTTGTAGAAAGAATTAAACTCTCTTGCTTCACTTATATCAATTTAGAGAGATGACAGGAATTGGTCATTCACATGGTTAGTCATAAAATCCTACATAAACTTGTAGATCGCTGAATATGATATGTTTGATTCCTTGCAATAGTTTTGCGATATAAAGGTGGTGATATTAGAGTCATTCTAGTGGGTGACTGTGGATTAGTAGAAACACTTGTGTTGAGGTTTGTGATTCCCGAAGCATGCACGTATGTGAACCATTATGTGATGAAGTCGGAGCATGATTTATTTATTGATTGTCTTCCTTATGAGTGGCGGTCGGGGACGAGCGATGGTCTTTTCCTACCAATCTATCCCCCTAGGAGCATGCGCATAGTAATTTGTTTCGATGACTAATAGATTTTTTCAATAAGTACGTGAGTTCTTTATGACTAATGTTAAGTCCATGGATTATACGCACTCTCACCCTTCCATCATTGCTAGCCTCTTCGGTACCATGCATTGCCCTTTCTCACCTTGAGAGTTGGTGTAAACTTCGCCGGTGCATCCAAACCCCGTGATACGATACGCTCTATCACACATAAGCCTCCTTATATCTTCCTCAAAACAGCCACCATACCTACCTATCATGGCATTTCCATAGCCATTCCGAGATATATTGCCATGCAACTTCCATCATCATCATATACATGACTTGAGCATTCATTGTCATATTGCTTTGCATGATCGTAAGATAGCTAGCATGATATTTTCATGGCTTGTCCATTTTTTTGATGTCATTGCTCCGCTAGATCATTGCACATCCCGGTACACCACCGGAGGCATTCATATAGAGTCATATCATTGTTTTAGTATCGAGTTGTAATATTGAGTTATAAGTAAATAAAAGTGTGATGATCATCATTATTAGAGCATTGCCCCAGTGAGGAAAGGATGATGGAGACTATGATTCCCCCACAAGTCGGGATGAGACTCCGGACTGAATGAAAAAAAGGCCAAAGAAGCCAAATAAAAAAGGGGGCCAAAGAAGCCCACCAAAAAAAGGAGAAAATAAAAAATGAGAGAAAAAGAGAGAAGGGGCAATGTTACTATCCTTTTACCACACTTGTGCTTCAAAGTAGCACCATATTCTTCATATAGAGAGTCTCCTATGCTTTCACTTACATATACTAGTGGGAATTTTTCATTATAGAACTTGGCTTGTATATTCCGATGATGGGTTTCCTCAAATGCCCGAGGTCTTCATGAGCAAGCAAGTTGGATGCACACCCACTCAGTTTTAGTTTGAGCTTTCATACACTTATAACTCTAGTGCATCCGTTGCATGGCAATCCCTACTCCTCGCATTGACATCAATTGATGGGCATCTCCATAGCCCGTTGATTAGCCGCGTCAATGTGAGACTTTCTCCTTTTTTGTCTTCTCCACACAACCTCCACCATCATATTCTATTCCACCTATAGTGCTATGTCCATGGCTCACGCTCATGTATTGTGTGAAAGTTGAAAAGGTTTGAGAACGTCAAAAGTATGAAACAATTGCTTGGCTTGTCATCGGGGTTGTGCATGATTTGTATATTTTGTGTGATGAAGATGGAGCATAGCCAGACTATATGATTTTGTAGGGATAACTTTCTTTGGCCATGTTGTTTTGAAAAGACATGATTGCTTTATTAGTACACTCAAAGTATTATCGTTTTTATGTAAAATGATAGACTATTGCCTTGAATCACTCGTGTCTTAATATTCATGCCATGATTAGACATATGATCAAGATTATGCTAGGTAGCATTCCACATCAAAAATTGTCTTTTTTATCATTTACCTACTCGAGGACGAGCAGGAATTAAGCTTGGGGATGCTAATACGTCTCCGTCGTATCTATAATTTTTGATTGTTCCATGCCAATATTCTACAACTTTCATATACTTTTGGCAACTTTTTATATTATTTTTGGGACTAACATATTGATCCAGTGCCCAGTGCCAGTTCCTGTTTGTTGCATGTTTTATGTTTCGCAGAAACCCAATATCAAACGGAGTCCAAACGGGATAAGAACGAGCGGAGATCATTTTTGGAATATTTATGATTTTTGGGAAGAAAACCCAAAGCGAGACGGTGCCCGAGGGGGCCACGAGGTAGGGGGCGCCCCTGACCCTCGTGGGCACCCCGTAAGGCGGTTGACGCTCTTCTTTTGCCGCAAGAAACTAATTTTCGGAGAAAAATCTGGGCGAAAATTTCAATCCAATCGGAGTTACGGATCTCCGGATATATAAGAAATGGTGAAAGGGCAGAATCTGAGAGCGCAGAAACAGAGAGAGACAGAGAGACAGATCCAATCTCGGAGGGGCTCTCGCCCCTCCCACGGCCATGGAGACCAAGGACCATAGGGGAAACCCTTCTCCCATCTAGGGAGAAGGTCAAGGAAGAAGAAGAAGAAGAAGAAGAAGAAGGGGGGCTCTCTCCCCCTTGCTTCCGGTGGCGCTGGAACGCCGCCGGGGGCCATCATCATCACCGCGATCTACACCAACACCTCCGCCATCTTCACCAACATCTCCATCACCTTCCCCCATCTATATTCAGCGGTCCACTCTCCCGCAACCCGCTGTACCCTCTACTTGAACATGGTGCTTTATGCTTCATATTATCATCCAATGATGTGTTGCCATCCTATGATGTCGGAGTAGATTTTCGTTGTCCTACCGGTGATTGATGAATTGCTATGATTGGTTTAATTTGCTTGTGGTTATGTTGCTGTCCTATTGTGCCCTCCGTGTCGTGCAAGCGTGAGGGATTCCCGCTGTAGGGTGTTGCAATACGTTCATGATTCGCTTATAGTGGGTTGCTTCAGTGACAGAAGCATAAACCCGAGTAAGGGGGTTGTGGCATATGGGATAAAGGGGACTTGATGCTTTAATGCTATGGTTGGGTTTTACCTTAATGATCTTTAGTAGTTGCGGATGCTTGCTAGAGTTCCAATCATAAGTGCATATGATTCAAGAAGAGAAAGTATGTTAGCTTATGCCTCTCCCACATAAAACTTGCTATCGGTCTAGTAAAGTAGTCAACTGCTTAGGGACAATTTCACAACTCCTACCACCACTTTTCCACACTCGCTATATTTACTTTATTGCTTCTTTATCTAAACAGCCCCTAGTTTCTATTCACGTGCTCTTTATTATCTTGCAAACCTATCCAACAACACCTACAAAGTACTTCTAGTTTCATACTTGTTTTAGGTAACGCGAACGTCAAGCGTGCGTAGAGTTGTATCGGTGGTCGATAGAACTTGAGGGAATATTTGTTCTAACTTTAGCTCCTCGTTGGGTTCCTCACTCTTACTTATCGAAAGAGGCTAAATTTGATCCCCTATACTTGTGGTTATCAGTGAGTCGCATCGGGACTCTTGACCGGAATGCGGGAGCCGCCGCCCAGTTGGTGCCACGCGGCTCGGTGATGTAGAACCACACCGACTGCCACCCTTTGACAGTCTCCACAAAGGAGCCTTCGAGCCAAGTGACATTGGGCATCTTGCCCACCATGGCGCCTCCGCACTCTGCTTGTTGGCCGCTCACCACCTTCGGCTTCACATTGAAGGTTTTCAGCCATAGCCCGAAGTGAGGTGGGATGCGGAGGAAGGCCTCACACATGACAATAAATGCCGATATGTTGAGGATGGAATTGGGGGCCAGATCATGGAAGTCCAGCCCGTAGTAGAACATGAGTTCACGGACGAACGGGTGAAGAGGGAATCCCAGTCCGCGGACGAAGTGAGTGAGGAACACTACCCTCTCCTGGGGCTCCGGGGTGGGGTCGATCCGTCCCTTGGCCGGAAGACGGCGAGCGATTTCCGAGGCCAGGTACCCGGCCTCCCAAAGCTTCTTGATGTCCTTCTCCTTGACGGAAGAGGCCATCCACTTGCCTCCTGCTCTGGGTCCGGACATGATTGGAGTGCTTTTTTGGGCGGAGAAGGCGAGACCTTGGGCGCTGGAGCTCGAGAGTAGATGGCCAGAGGAAGGAGAAGGCATGGGTGAAAGAGGGTGAATCCTTATCCCTTTATAAAGGCAGTAAAAGTCATGCGCCTCCCTACTCGCCTTAAAATTCGCCTATTCCCCAAGCGTCGTGCAGATGACACGGTTTGGTTACCCTTGCCCGTATTGAGAGAATCCCGTGGTAAGGGGACACGATCTCTGGTTTGACAAGACGTGCCAATAAAACCGCACCTCAAAATACGGAGTGGCAGACTAAAAAACGGTTCGAATAATGACCGGGCAATGGCGTGATGTCACACTACAAAAAGTTGTCAGCGGATTGGACTCGTAAAATATTATACTCTCTACGGTTGTGTGTGGAACTTGTTTTGTAGAGCCGGACACGATTCTTGTGTTTGAAATCTACTTTGAAGTATTCGGAGAAAGAACCCGCCTTGCAATGTCGAAGACAATCTGCGCGCCGGACTCATCGTCATTGAAGCCTGGTTCAGGGGCTACTGAGGGAGTCCTGGACTAAGGGGTCCTCGGATAGCCGGACTATATACTTTGGCCGGACTGTTGGGCTATGAAGATACAAAACAGAAGACTTCTTCTCGTGTCCGGATGGAACTCTTCTTGGCATGGAAGGCAAGCTTGGCGATTCCGATATGTAGATTCATTTCTCTGTAACTGACTTTATACAACCCTAGCCCCCTCCGGTGTCTATATAAACTGGAGGGTTTAGACTTCTAGGGTTTAGCCATTACAATCATAATCTCATAGACTAGGCTTCTAGGGTTTAGCCATTACGATCTCGTGGTAGATCAACTCTTGTAATACTCATATTCTTCAAGATCAATCAAGCAGGAAGTAGGGTATTACCTCCATAGAGAGGGCCCGAACCTGGGTACACACAGCTCGGGACCCCCTACCCGAGATCCGCCGGTTTTGACACCGACACCCCCCCAACAACGCTCACTGTTCATCCAGAGGCAGCATCGACCGGCTTCAGTTAGCAGCAGTAGCGAAGGAATCGCTCGATCCGGTTCAGTTAACAGCCATCGATCGATCGCTTGGGTTCAGTAACGCGTAGCCTGCAATGCAATCACTCGGGTTCAGTAGGCGAACGCCTCGCTCGGGTTCAGTTTGAGCCCAACGCCTCGCATCCACACGTGTGCGTGTATGAGAGAAACGCACAAACCTCCGTGCATCGCTCGGCCCCGACCACCCACCGTAATCGGGAACACCTCGATATTTTCCTCGCCCTCACTTCTACCACGGTTTTTTCCGTCATGGACGGCCCAAAGAATGTCATGCATCTGCGTCTCCGGCCCGCCCAGGAAGAAAAGCCCATTTTCTGTCATGATTTTTTGTCATAGAAGTAGGAGCCCACCACATCTATGATGATACCGGGTTTTCTCACAATTATCGTCATAGAAGTGTCATAAGTATGATAGAAAAAAAAATCGTTCGACCCAAAATGTCACGGATGTGTCTTTTTTTTGTAGTGCTTATCATGCCCGTGGACATTCATGCATACTGGGAGCGGACACGATCCCCAGATCCTGTGGCAGAGCCATCACCTGATCCATATCAGGAGTCTATTTATCAGTGGGATCCGCAGGAGCTCGCTAACCAGTGGAACCCCGAGGATCCTCCTCAGTACACCAGAGAGGACTACTTTGACCCATGCGCGTAGACCAACTTAGGCGAAAAGCCTAAGCTTGGGGGAGTACGTCTTTCTCACCGACATTACATTCATGTTCACACACTCATTCTAGTTGTCGGTGTTCATACTTTTTAATTGTATTATCCATGCTAGTTTATTTTCTTTTACTGTTTTCTTCTTGTGTGTTTGAAAAACTTTGAGAAAAACCAGAAAAAAATTAGTTGTACCTTCTAGCTAGTTTACTTTTCATGCATGCTTAGTAGCATTAAATAAGAAAACCCAAAAAGATTTCTCATTCTTCTTTTGCTTGTTGGGAGCTTTCCCGTGTAAATAGTTTTTCTCGTTCTTGTTTTACTTTCTACTGAAAAACAAAACCTCCAAAAAAGTTTCAATGTGTTTCTTTGAATTTATTTTCTTTTCTTTGGGGGTCGAGAGGAGAAGACCACGATGAAAATGATGAGTGGATCTCATATACATTATTGTTGATCTAACAAAGAGCCCATATTACCTTGTCTTCTCCTTTGAATTAAATGTTTGCAGATTCCAGCTTACTCCAATGCACGTGCACTATTATTATTATCCACACCGTTCGGTCATGCAAGAGAAATGCAATAATGACGATATATGATGAAATGATTGAGATGAGGAAAAAGCTGGTATGAACTCGACCTATCTTGTTTTTGTAAATATGATTAGTTCGTCATTCCTGATTTAGCCTATTATGAATGAAACATGTTTGCAATGACAATTTGTGATTATAGTTACTCGTGCCATGCTTAATTGGCTAGGAGTTTATAATGGTTTACCTTGCGTGCCAACATGCTATTAAAATGGTTGTGATGTAGTATGATAGGATGGTATTCTCCTTTGAATGATTCGAGTGGCTTGACTTGGCACATGTTCACGCATGTAGTTGAAACAAAATCAACATAGCCTCCACGATATTTATGTTCCTGGTGATTTATATCCTACTCATGCTTGCACTCACTGCTGGTTAATCTTAATGAATGATTATGATTGTGTCGCTCTCTAGTTGGTCGCTTCCCAGTCTCTTTCTAGCCTTCACCTGTACTAAGTGGGAATACTGCTTGTGCATCCACTTCCATAAACCCCAAAGTTATTCCATATGAGTCCACCATACCTACCTATATGCGGTATTTACCTGTCGTTCCAAGTAAATTTGCTTGTGCCAAACTCTAAACCTTCAAATGAAATTCTGTTTTGTATGCTCGAATCGCTCATGTATCAACTAGGGCTATCTATATCTTCCATGCTAGGTGGGTTATTCTCATGATGAGTGGACTCCGCTCATCATTCACGAGAAAATGGCCGGTAACCGGGATGCCCAGACCCATGCTCAAATCAAATCAAAATAATTGCAAACAAAACTCACCAGGATTGTTGTTAGTTGGACGGTACCTGTTGTTTCGGACCAGCCGTGGAATGTGCTTGTTGGTGGTGGGGGAGTATAAACTTTACCATTCTGTTTGGGAACCGCCTATAATGTATGTAGCATGGAAGATATCGAGATCTCTTGGTTGTTATGTTGACAATGAAAGTATGTCGCTTAAAATATTATTTATCTCTGTTTCAAAACTCGAGCTCTGGCACCTCTGCAAATCTCTGCTTCCCTCTACGAAGGGCCTATCTATTTACTTTTATGCTGAGTCATCATCCTCTTATAAAAAGCACCAGTTGGAGAGCACCACTTTCATTTGTATGCATTGTTATTAATTGATATTGAGTATGACTGTGACTGGATCTCTTTTACCATGAATTAGAATGTCTAGTCAGTCCTTGATCTTCAAGGGTGCTCTGCATTTATGTTTTGCGGTCTCAGAAAGGGCTAGCGAGATACCATCTTGTTATATCATATCAAGACTGTTTTGAGATAGTGTTGTCATCCGAGATTTATTATTATTACTTGCTAGTTGATTATGCCATTGATATGAGTAAACGTGAGACCTAAATGTTATTGTGAATGTGGTTAGTTCATAATCTTTGTTGAAAACTTGAATGATGGCTTTACATATTTGCAACGACAAGATCAAACAGAGTTTGTAAAAGTTTTTCTTTAGCACTTTCAGTTTGTCAACTGAATTGCTTGAGGACAAGCAATGGGTTAAGCTTGGCAGAGTTGATACGTCTCCAACATATCTACTTTTCCAAACTCTTTTGCCCTTGTTTTGGACTCCAATTTGCATGATTTGAATGCAACTAACCCGGACGGATGCTGTTTTCAGCATAATTGCCATGGTGTTATTTTTGTGCAGAAATAAAAGTTCTCGGAATGACCTAAAACTTTACGCAGGCACTTTTTGGAATTAATAAAAAATACTGGTGAAAGAATCAACTGAAGGGGGCCCATACCCTGGCCACGAGGGTGCGGGGCGCGCCCCCTGCCTCGTGGGCCCCCTGGACCTCCACCGACCTCAACTCCAACTCCATATATTCACGTTCGGGGAGAAATAAATCAGAGAGAAGGATTCATCACGTTTTACGGTACGGATCCGCCGCCAAGCCATGTTCTTCCTTGGGAGGGCTGATCTGGAGTCCGTTCGGGGCTCCGGAGAGGGGAATCCGTCGCCATGGTCATCATCAACTATCCTCCGTCACCAATTGCATGATGCTCACTGCCGTGCGTGAGTAATCCCATCATAGGCTTGCTGGACGGTGATGGGTTGGATGAGATTTACCATGTAATTGAGTTAGTTTTGTTAGGGTTTGATCCCTAGTATCCATTATGTTCTAAGATTGATGTTGCTATGACTTTGCCATGCTTAATGCTTGTCACTAGGGCCCGAGTGCCATGATTTCAGATCTGAACCTATTATGTTTTCATGAATATATGAGTGTTCTTGATCCTATCTTGCAAGTTATAGTCACCTACTAGGCATTATGATCTGGCAACCCCGGAGTGACAATAGTCGGGACACTTCCCGGTGATGACCGTAGTTTGAGGAGTTCATGTATTCACTAAGTGCTACTGATTTGGTCTGGTACTCTATTAAAAGGAGGCCTTAATATCCCTTATTTTCCATTAGGACCGCGCTGCCACGGGAGGGTAGGACAAAAGATGTCATGCAAGTTCTTTTCCATAAGCATGTATGACTATATTCGGAATACATGCCTACATTATATTGATGAACTGGAGCTAGCTAGTTCGGTGTCACCCTATGCTATAACTGCTGCATGATGAATGTCATCCGACATAATTATCCATCATTGATCCATTGCCTACAAGCTCATTTCATATTGATCTTTGCTTAGTTACTTCTCCGTTACTACTGTTACGATTGTTACAAAACTAATACTATTATTTTTGCCACCGTTACCGTCACTTCCATACTACTTTGCTACTAAATACTTTGTTGCAGATATTAAGTCTTTCAGGTGTGGTTGAATTGACAACTCGGCTGCTAATACTTGAGAATATTCTTTGGCTCCCCTTGTGTCGAATCAATAAATTTGGGTTGAATACTCTACCCTCAAAAACTATTGTGATCCCCTATACTTGTGGGTTATCACTTTCCGGTCCAAAATTCTAGCTGTAGACATTCTTCCTCTTCATGTAAATCTTGTAAAATAAGAGAGAAAAGGCATAAGTATTGTATCATAAAGTGAAATAACAATCCATAATGCAATCTCTACTACCTAAAAGAGATGTAAGGTTCCGTCTCCCCTCTTACGTCAAAAGTTTTCATCCACCACTCCCCCACATCGCCTGAAAATCGCCCTGTTTTTCTCCCACCTCACAAGGTCATCGATCAATAAATTCTCCCCGAAAAAATAGGGATACAATTCCCTCTGCAGCCTCTTACCAAATTCGCTTATGTTTCCTTTACGTCCCCTGATCCTTCCATCTAGATCTCTCCCGTCTCACCCGCGACACCAAAGAGTTCACCGACCAAACCCTATCCTCCCCCATCTCGTTTTGTCTCTTGTGTGGCATCATGGTAGATCAAGTGGCGGCCAGGGCATGAGGGCAATATTAGCAGAGGGACTAGGTAAAGTCGGACTGGAGCGATGCCTTCGTTTCCAGGTTGAGAATCTCATCTTTTATGTTTCTTCCTCTACTTCTTTGATGATTAAGCTTTGAATATTTTTGGGATGCTCCCGCTACCTCCAATGGTTACCTCATTACCAGTGTGTTCTCCTTGGGGTCATGGACCATTAACTCCCAGCGTGTTCAGTGTTGGAGTCGCCACGGAGAGCCCCTCTCGTAGTTCAGATTAGAACTTTTGAATTTTAGTAGTTGGTAGTGTTGGGGTTGAGTGGGCTAGCTGCAGTGCGACCTGATAGATGTCAACGATAAAGTTACAAACGACCCATCATAGTTACAAACGATAAAGTTACACGGTTTACTTTTTGTCAGACTTCAAAACAACCATCAGAGAAAAGAACTGCAGTTTCACTCTAGCAGGTAAACCTAGAAACTAGCAGCCATCTGGTGGTCCGGTGATTGAAGGTCTTGTCATTTTTATTAAGCTTTGGAAGTTTCAAGCCTAAGCTTTTACCAAAGTTAATTATTTGTATGTCAATGTTAGGATTCCAAGCATATGCTTCACCATTCAGTTGTGAGTTCTGACCACGCATGGGCAAACGGCTGTGGCCGAATAGATGTTAGTTTAGTGTGTTTGCATGTGATGATCAACAAATACAAGAGATATTTGGAGTAAGCATATAAGTAAACCGTGTAACTTTATATATTCCAGACATTTGCAGAAGAAATTCTGCACCTCTTGGGTCCAACTACAGATCGGTCTCAACACTAGGATTGGTACTTTCCTCAAGGAATATCCCACATGTTTTGGACTTATTATGTGTGCACCACGTTTCAAAGGGATCATTACTGTATAATCAGCAGAAATATGCTGATTTTGGTTACAGAAGGTGTTATCATCAGAGAAAGCGAGGCTGATGTGGTTCAGCGGCTGAAAAGACTTGGTGTCCATGATTGGAACTCTGAATATGCATGCATTATGGCCATGTAAAGTATGCTGTAATAAAAAAGGTTATTCCTGAACAGGTCGAAAGATACGGCGACAAGCAGCGTTGCAAGGCCACTGTAACATCCCAAATTTTCAATTTGGCATTTTATACATTAGATCATCATGCATATTATATTTTATTGCATTTCGATTTGCGATCCTCGAAATTCTAAGCAACTCAAGGACCCACGGAGAGAGTTGGGGATTTCACGATTTTCATATTTGAATTTTATTAAATATCGAAACGAGGATCATTTGCTTTAATTATTTTTCTCTCCGAAAATATTTCATATTAAAATATATGAGAGGGGATAATATGAATTCTCCAAAAAAAATGAAATATTGGAGGAAAATATTAAAAACAAATATTTGATTTTATTCGGATTTTATTTTCTATTTTATTTGCCTAGGAAAAATATGCGTTTTTCAAAATTGCATTTTAGCCCCAAATAAATGTTCATCTTGTCCGCCTTATTTTTAGAGTACGGGGAAAATTTATTTCGGAATTTTTCGTGTCCGTTTAGTATTTCTTTCCTTTTTTTTCTGCATGTCAGAATTATTTTAAAAAAGGTCAAACCGACTCTGGGCCGTACCCGAGCGGGACTCCGCCCGGGGGGGGTCTTTTTAAGCCCGCGACCCCGCTGCCCCGAAGCCCACCGCCGCCCGAAGCCCATCGCGCCGCCAACCCTAACCCTAGCCGCCGCCCCGCCGGACCTCGCCGGAGGTAGCCACCTCGCCGCTGCCGGTTTTCTCCGGAAAACCGTGCGTGTTTTTTTAGAAAAACCCCGATTTTTTTATTAGATCGGTTCGTCGGTTTTTTCACGGTTTAGTTATTTTGCGGACGTTCGTCCATACATTCGTTTTAACGAACGGTTTTCACCGTTTAGCAACACACAGCGAACGTTCGTTCGTTAGCCTGTTCGTCAGTTTTTCTTTTTCTCGGGTTTTTCGCGATTATTTTCGATCGTGATTTCTGATCCGATTTTTGTTTTAGTATAACTTTTCGCTCGTTTATCAGAATCAGGCGATTCAAGCGCCTAGAGTTTCGTCTTGAAACCCTCTTTCATTTTAACCAAGTTGAATAAGATTTTGCTACTGTAAAATTTGACTTAGGTCCAGATTAATAAACGAAGCTTGTTTCTTTCGCCTTTTGAGTTTCGTTGCTTCGTTTGATTTGATTCTTTTTGCAAACCGGAGTTCTTAAGTTGAACTTTCTGGTTAGATCTCTTATTTGAGTTTTACACATGCACCCTTGCTTGATTGCTTATGTATGTTATTGTTTGTTTACGATAGAGTACCCGGAGTGCGAAGCGTGCTACTACGAGTCTCTAGGTTTCACGGATCATCAGCAAGGCAAGTAAGACTTTGATCATACCTCCTTACTATCCAGTTTTATTGCATTAGATCAACCCGCAAACAATTGCATGATTAGGATCTGTATAATATGTGGGTTTTGGAAGTAGATGAGGTAGTACCTATTGCCCTCTTTATTATCAAACCTTTGGGAGTTACTTCTACGTTGCTTATATTGCTATGCTATGCTCGTAGACGTGGTTTGGGTGAGAGATTTTCCATGACAGATGTGAGTTTTTTAATTAATGGTTAACTTAAGGTGGCTACTTTAATTTACATCTGGTTGGATTGAGGCACCTGGAGAATCCAGTGTTGCCTGTATTTTTGGATATCCCAGAGTACCCGTGTGATTATCCTATGGACCGCCACCCAGGTTCAAAGGGATCATAAGATTATTTCATGCTAGAAACTTTCCTGTGCAGCCACAAGCTATTATGGGTTCTAGCATAGTTGAGTATGTTACATGACTTCTTGAAGAGGTGGGCTAGCAGATGTAGGGGAAAGTAGGTGTAACTGTCCACCCGGAGTAAAGAGTTATTGTTTGTGAAAGACTGTGTCTCGGTCATCCATTTCTCAAACATCATGTAGTGCGAGAATTCAAACGGAGGAGATCGAGTCTTGTGGGGAAAAGTGCGCAAACCTCTGCAGAGTGTACAAACTAATCATGGTTAGTCGTGTCCCCGGTTATGGACATCTTGAGTATCTAGTTCTTGGCATGTGGATCTCATCATCATGTTACTTGATTTAAATTTGATTGGGTTTAATCACGTTCTTAATTGGGATGGAGTTGGAGGTACCTTCTCAATGTTTAACAACCAATATGATAGTTAAATAAAATTTAATCCTTTGTTGTAGGGAAAAATTGGCTTTTCGCAAAACTGTAGCCATAGAGCTTTCCACCAGCCAAATATGCATGTAGTGATAGCATTATTCTGTTCATTACTCTCTATGTGTTACATTGCCAGCATATTCCATGTGCTGACTCGTTTTCTGGCTGCAACGTTCATGTTGCAGACTTTTCAGACGACGATTAAGGTGCCGTAGGTCGTGGTCTTATACTCAGTGATGCCGTTGATGGACTCACTTTATCTTCCAAGCCTTCCACTGTTATCGTATTTAGATGGCCTTAAGCCATATTTATTGTAATAAGTTCTCTTTTGAGACATTCGATGTAATAAGTGTGTGATTGCTACTCTGTTATAAATCCTTCAAGTATTGTGCGTGTCAGCATTACCGATCCAGGGATGACACTGATGCACAGAGATTGGACCGTTTGAGGTCTGGTCGCTACAAGATGGTATCAGAGCACACGCTGACTGTAGGACATGACCACTAAGTTAAAAGCCCTAGATCACTACTCTCTTCTCATTTCTCACTCCTCTCCTTTCTTCTACTCTTTTACGATGGCGGATGCAAGGAACAAGTTTGCGCAGCCGGATGAAGACACATCTTTTGGACGCCACTTGAAGGAAGTTACTAGATACCTGGACATCGGAATACCAAGCTTCACCGGGACCTACAACGCCACACTACCAGAAGAGGAGCGTTGGATGATTCAAGTTCTAGTAGACCACCATATCAGTAGTAGTATTTTCCCCATGTATATAGTATAGTCCGAGCACTTTTGTAACGATAGTTAGATCGATTGTATGCCCTTGTTTGAAATTGATTGGAGTGATATGATTGTGTTTGTCTCATGTGCATATGGGTAGTGTTTTTCCCTCTAGATCTCATTCTATTCTATTTTCTCATCTTTTCTAAAACCATCAGATGCCTCCGAGACGTGACACCGGATTTGTTTTCCCACCGGAGATCACTCAGTTGATTCAGCAGCAGAATGCCCTGATGCAAGTGTTAGTTCAGAACCAAGGCTGCAACAACAACAACAACAACAACAACAACAACAACAACAACAACAACAACAACAACAACAACAACAACAACAACCCACCACCACCACCTGTTGATCACTTAGCCCGTTTCTTGAGGCTGAATCCGCCGGTGTTTTCCAGCAGCACCGAGCTGATTGTTGCAGATGATTGGCTCCGCAAGGTTGGAAGGGAGCTGACCACTGCAGGATGCACAGATGCGGAGAGAGTGCATTTTGCCGCACACCAGCTTGATGGACCCGCAGCATCATAGTGGGAGAATTACACAGGCACTCACCCCATCGACACTGTCACATGGGACCAGTTTCAGCAAGCTTTCCGTACTGCCCATGTTTCAGCAGGAGCTATGGCCATGAAGAAGCGTGAGTTACGCAACTTACGCCGAGGAGGACGTACCGTTGGCAGTATGTGGAAGATTTTATTAAGTTAGCACATTATGCCCCAGATGACGTTGCTACGGATGCGGCTAAGCAGGAGAAGTTTCTGGAAGGACTGAATGATGAGCTGAGCATGCAGTTGATGGTGGCAACTTTCAACAACTACCAAGAGTTGGTAGATAGAGCTCTCATGATTGAAGGGAAGCAGCAGCAGATTGAAAGCCGCAAGAGGAAGTATGGACAAGGAAAGTACAGTACAGGAGCCCATCAGAAGCCTCGTTTTACCCCGAACTCGGGAGGACACCTTCACCATAACCATGGAGGTCACAATCACAATGGAGGGAGTTTGCACAATCATAGTGGCCCCAAGAATGGGAATGGTAACGGAGGAAGCAACGGACAGAACCGTTCCAACCCTTCAACCCTGGCCAAGAGGGATTTGAACCACATTACTTGTTTCAAGTGCCAGAAGACTGGACATTATGCCACTGATTGTCGGAAGCAAAGAATGGAAATGGCAATGGAAACTCTGGGAAGAAGCCGAACCCTTTCAACAGGGGACAGGTGCACCACGTTAACGTGGAGGAGGTTGAAGCACAGCCCGATGCAGTAATAGGTAAGTTTTTGGTTAAGTCATTTACTGCAATCGTTCTTTTCGATACTGGTGCATCGTATTCATACATATCAAGGGGATTTGTGGATAAGTATAAGTTGCCCACCAAAGTTCTTAGAACACCTATGTTTGTAACCTCGCCAGGAGCAGAGTATATGGCAAGCGAAGGATGTTTTAAGATGCCATTGGCCATAGGTAGGCATGTTTTCCCCTCAGACTTGATAATTTTGGAGTCGCAAGGTTTGGATGTGATTTTGGGTATGGATTGGTTATCGATGTATGGAGGAAACATCGATTGCGCCAGTAAGACGATCTTGCTTACCACCCCAGAAGGAAGGAGGATTAAGTATGTATCCCGGCATGTGCCGAAGAGGACGCAAGTAATTCCTTATCAGAAGTTGTACAGGAGGAAGTACCAGTGGTGAAGGATTTCCCTGATGTATTTCCAGAGGAGTTGCCAGGCATGCCACCGGATAGAGACATTGAGTTTTTGATTGAGCTTTTGCCAGGCACAGGGCCAATATCTAAGAGACCGTACAGGATGCCCGCTAAGGATTTGGAGGAAATTAAGAAACATATTAAGTAGTTACTGGATAAAGGATATATCCGCCCAAGTTCGTCACCTTGGGGATCACCAGTGCTTCTAGTGGAGAAGAAGGATGGATCGTTGAGGATGGTTGTTGATTATCGTGGATTGAATGAAGTGACAATCAAGAACAAGTACCCACTGCCGATGATCAATGATCTGTTTGACCGACTGCAAGGAGCTAAAGTATTTTCCAAGATTGATCTGCGATCAGGATACCACCAGCTAAAGATTCGAGAGCAGGATATACCTAAGACGGCTTTTACCACAAGGTATGGGCTATATGAGTACACCGTTATGTCATTCGGCCTGACTAACGCACCTGCCTATTTCATGAACATGATGAACAAAGTGTTTATGCAGTTTTTGGATAAGTTCATCGTGGTGTTCATTGATGATATTCTGGTCTATTCGAAGAATGAAGAGGAGCATAAGGAGCATTTGTGTTTGGTATTTGGAAAGCTCAGAGAACATCAGCTATATGCCAAGTTCAGCAACTGCGAGTTTTGGTTGAGGGAA
Source organism: Aegilops tauschii subsp. strangulata (assembly GCF_002575655.3). NCBI lineage: Eukaryota > Viridiplantae > Streptophyta > Magnoliopsida > Poales > Poaceae > Aegilops > Aegilops tauschii. The sequence continues at coordinate 626,482,888 of NC_053036.3, read as the reverse complement.
GTGGGATTCCTCGGACATGTTATATCCAGAGAAGGAATAGCAGTAGATCCCACCAAGGTTAACACTGTGACAAATTGGGAAGCACCCACGTCAGTTGGAGAGATCCGAAGTTTTCTTGGACTCGCAGGATATTACCGGAGGTTCATTGAGAATTTCTCGAAGATTGCAAAGCCTATGACGGAGTTCTTAAAGAAGGACACAAAGTTCAATTGGACGGAGGAATGTGAGGCTAGTTTCCAGGAGTTGATGAAACGCTTGGTTAGAACGCCAGTGTTGATTCTGCCAGATCAACGCAATGATTATGAAGTGTATTGTGATGCTTCTCATCGAGGACTTGGAGCAGTGCTTATGCAGGAGGGAAGGGTTGTCTCATATGCCTCACGACAGCTTAAACCCCATGAGTTTAATTATGCTACACATGATTTGGAGTTAGCAGCCGTAGTGCATGCATTGAAGACGTGGAGACATTTTCTCATAGGAAACCATTGTGAGGTGTACACGGATCACAAGAGTTTGAAGTACATTTTCATGCAGAAGGAGTTGAATCTCAGGCAAAGGGGATGGTTGGAGCTCATCAAGGATTATGATATGAGATTGCACTATCACCCAGGGAAGGCTAACGTAGTAGCTGATGCGTTCAGCCGCAAGAGCCATGTCAACACACTCATGACCGGAGAGTTACCCAAGGAGTTAGCCGAGGATCTTCGCGAGCTAGGTTTGGAGATAGTTCCAAGAGGCTATGTAGCAGTATTGGAGATTCAGTCTACTTTGATGGATAAGATCAGAGAAGCTCGGAAGACAGACAAGGAAATTGCCGAGATCAAGGAAAGGATGAGCAAAGGAAAAGCCAAGGGATTTCGTGAGGATGAGCACGATACCTTATGGTTTGAGGACCGCGTATATGTGCCCAATGATCCGGAGATCAGGAAGTTGATTTTGTAGGAGGCCCATGATTCGCCGTATTCGATTCACCCAGGAAATACCAAGATGTATCTGGATTTGAAGGATAGTTTCTGGTGGACCGGAATGAAGAAGGATATTGCGGAGTATGTAGCGGTCTGTGATGTATGTCAGAGAGTGAAGGCAGAGCATCAGAAGCCAGCAGGATTGCTACAGCCATTGCCAATACCCAAATGGAAGTGGGATAAGCTAGGCATAGATTTTATCACTGGATTGCCCAGGACTCGTTCAGGCTATGACTCGATATGGGTTGTAGTCGATCGTTTGACGATGGTAGCTCATTTCATCCTAGTGAAGACCACTTATACTAGTGCTAAGTTGGCTAAGATATACATGACCAAGATCGTATGTCTGCATGGAGTTCCGAGGACCATTGTATCAGACAGAGGAACCTAGTTTACCTCAAAGTTCTGGAATTAGTTGCACGAAACTTTGGGTACCAGGCTAGAATTCAGTACAGCCTTTCATCCATAGACAGACGGACAGACCGAGAGAGTCAATCAGATTTTGGAGGATATGCTGAGAGCTTGTGCGCTAGATTATGGATCCAGTTGGGATGAAAATTTACCGTATGCAGAGTTTTCTTACAACAATAGCTACCAATCCAGCTTGAAGATGGCCCCTTTCGAAGCTCTGTACGGAAGGAGGTGCAGGATACCGTTGTTATGGGACGAAGTTGGAGACCGTCTGTTGTTTGGACCAGACTTGATTAAAGAGTCTGAAGAGAAGGTTAAGTTGATTCGTGATAGGCTCAAGGTAGCCCAGTCCAGGCAGAAGAGCTATGCGGATTCTAAATGCAAGGAGACAGTTTACGAAGTAGGAGACAGAGTTTATCTTTGTGTGTCCCCACTTCGAGGAGTTAAGCGTTTTGGAGTTAAGGGAAAGTTAGCACCACGTTTTGTGGGACCATACAAAGTTTTGGAGCGTATGGGAGCAGTTGCTTACAAATTGGAATTGCCCGAAGGATTGTCAGGAGTTCACGATGTGTTCCATGTTTCTCAGTTGAAGAAGTGTCATGCAGAGATGGCTGATATACCCTTGAGAGATACAGTGCCACTGGAAGCGATTCAGTTGGATAGCGATCTGACCTATGAGGAGAAACCAGTCAAGATTCTCGAGTTTGCCAGCCGAGTCACTCGCAGCAAGGTCATCAAGTTTTGCAAAGTTCAGTGGAGCCACCATACAGAAGATGAAGCCACTTGGGGGCGAGAGGAAGACCTACGGAAGGACCATCCTCACCTATTTTCTAGCCAACCCAAATCTCGAGGGCGAGATTCATCTTAAGGGGGGTAGGTTTGTAACAAACCAAATTTTCAATTTGGCATGTTATACATTAGATCATCATGCATATCATATTTTATTGCATTCCAATTTGCGATCCTCGAAATTCTAAGCAACTCAAGGACCCACAGAGAGAGTTGGGGATTTCACGATTTTCATATTTGAATTTTATCAAATATCGAAACGAGGATCATTTGCTTTAATTATTTTTCTCTCTGAAAATATTGCATATTAAAATATATGAGCGGGGATAATATGACGTCTCAAAAAAAATTAAATATTAGAGGAAAAATATTAAAAACAAATATTTGATTTTATTCGGATTTTATTTGCCTAGGAAAAATATGCGTTTTTCAAAATTTCATTTTAGGCCCAAATAAATGTTCATCTTGTCCGGCTTATTTTTAGAGGACGGGAAAAATTTATTTCGGAATTTTTGGAGTCCATTTAGTATTTCTTTTATTTCTTTTTCTGCATGTCGGAATTATTTAAAAAAGAGGTCAAACCGACTCTGGGCCGTACCCGAGCGGGACTCCGCCGGGGGGGGGGGGGGGGTTAAGCCCGCGACCCCGCTGCCCCGCAGCCCACCGCCGCCCGAAGCCCACCGCGCCGCCAACCCTAACCCTAGCCGCCGCCACCACCGCCGCCACCGTCGCGCGCCTACGCCGCCCGCAGCCGCCGCCCCGCCCGACCGTGCCGGAGGTAGCCACCTCGCAGCCGCCTGTTTTTCTAGAAAACCGTGCGTGTTTTTTTTAGAAAAACCCCGGGTTTTTTTATTAGATCGGTTTGCCGGTTTTTTTCTCGGTTTAGTTATTTTGCGGACGTTCGTCCGTACGTTCATTTTAACGAACGGTTTTCACCGTTTAGCCACACACAGCGAACGTTCGTTCATTAGCCTGTTCATCAGTTTTTCTTTTTCTCGGGTTTTTCGCGATTATTTTCGATCGCGATTTCTGATCCGATTTTCGTTTTAGTATAACTTTTCGCTCGTTTATCAGAATGAGGCGATTCAAGCGCCTAGAGTTTCGTCTTGAAACCCTCTTTCTGTTTAACCAACTTGAACAAGATTTTGCTACTGTAAAATTTGACTTAGGTCTAGATTAGTAAACGAAGCTTGTTTCTTTCGCCGTTTGAGTTTCGTTGCTTCGTTTGATTTGATTCTTTTTGCAAACTGGAGTTCTTAAGTTGAACTTTCTGGTTAGATCTCCTATTTGAGTTTTACCCGTGCACCCTTGCTTGATTGCTTATGTGTGTTATTGTTTGTTTACGATAGAGTACCCGGAGTGCGAAGCGTGCTACTACGAGTCTCTAGGTTTCACGGATCATCAGCAAGGCAAGTAACACTTTGATCATACCTCCTTACTACCCAGTTTTATTGCATTAGATCAACCCTCAAACAATTGCATGATTAGGATCAGTATAATATGTGGGTTTTTGGAAGTAGATGAGGTAGTACCTATTGCCCTCTTTATTATCAAAACTTTGGGAGTTACTTCTACGTTGCTTATATTGCTATGCTATGCTCGTAGACGTGGTTTGGGTGAGAGATTTTCCATGACAGATGTGAGTTTGTTAATTAATGGTTAACTTAAGGTGGCTACTTTAATTTACATCTGGGTGGATTGAGGCACCTGGAGAATCCAGTGTTGCATGTACTTTTGGATATCCCGGAGTACCCGTGTGATTATCCTATGGACCGCCACCCAGGCTCAAAGGGATCATAAGATTATTTCATGCTAGAAACTTCCGTGTGCAGCCACAAGCTATTATGGGCTCTAGCATAGTTGAGTATGTTACATGACTTCTTGAAGAGGTGGGCTAGCAGATGTCAGGAAAAGTAGGTGTAACTGTCCACCCAAAGTAAAGAGTTATTGTTTCTGAAAGACTGCGTCTCGGTCATCCATTTCTCAAACATCATGTAGTGCGAGAATTCAAACGGAGGAGATCGAGTCTTGTGGGAAAAAGTGCGCAAACCTCTGCAGAGTTTACAAACTAATCATGGTTAGCCGTGTCCCCGTTTATGGACATCTTGAGTATCTAGTTCTAGGATTATCATGTGGATCTCGTCATCATGTTACTTAATTTAAATTTGATTGGGTTTAATCACGTTCTTAATTGGGATTGAGTTAGAGGTACCTTCTCAATGTTTAACAACGACCATGGTAGTTAAATAAAATTTAATCCTTTGTTGTAGGGGAAAATTGGCTTTTCGCAAAACTGTAGCCATAGAGCTTTCCACCAGCCAAATATGCATGTAGTGATAGCATTATTCTGTTCATTACCCTCTATGTGTTACATTGCCAGCATATTCCATGTGCTGACCCGTTTTCGGGCTGCAGCGTTCATGTTGTAGACTTTTCAGACAACGATTAAGGTGCCGTAGGTCGTGGTCTTATACTCAGTGATGCCGTTGGAGTTGATGGACTCACTTTATGTTCCAAGCCTTCAGCTGTTATCGTATTTAGATGGCCTTAAGCCATATTTATTGTAATAAGTTCTCTTTGGAGACATTCGATGTAATAAGTGTGTAATTGCTACTCTGTTATAAATCCTTCAAGTATTGTGCGTGTCAGCATTACCGATCCAGGGATGACACTGATGCACAGAGATTGGACCGTTTGAGGTCTGGTCGCTACAGCGACGGTGGAAGTGCATTGTTGATGGCGGCAATGCTCGGTCCAAGATGACGGTGAGGTGGCGTGAACGCCTAACAGGCTAAGGTATATATCTCTTTAGTCCTATATAAATATTTTGACTTTATATATCTATTTTAGCTCCACAAGGCATTGTTCATTAGTATTCCTTGTGTTTGAGGGAATGTTGGAATGACATAACACGGCACAGCAATGTGAGAAACTTAGAAAGCAAGCTGAAAGCTTGGAATCATCTTTGATTTTGTGACACAAAAATATTATTTATACACATCATTGTTAGCTTGAAATTTGAAAGAGCAATATTTTTAATTGATATGTAGTGCAATTGCCGTCGGATGTGCATGAGAATTTTAAAGGTATATAAACCTGATTAATGTTGAATCACCGGAATATACATGTCCGTTGCAACGCACGGGCGATTACCTAGTAAATATCAACATAAAGACATGATGCAAAATGGACGTATCAACTCCCCCAAGCTTAGACCTCGCTTGTCCTTAAGCGAAAGTCGAAATCGAAAATCATGACCACATGTTTAGAGATAGAGGTGCCGATAAAATAAAATACAGACATGCAGGCATCATGATCATCTTTTAGAACAGCAATATATTGTCAGAAAATTTCCTATGCTAAAGTGACAATTCATTCACAAGGTAAAGTATGGACCATAAACTTTATTGAATAACTAACAAACTTGTGGTTCCGGTCATGGAAGCAATTGCAATTTATCGTAATGTTGGAAAGAGTCAATATAAGAGCTTTTGTTTAGCGAGTTCACATACTCAACTATCATTTAATCTTTCATAATTGCTAGCACTCATGCGATACTTATAAGATCAAAGTTTCAATCAGACACATAGAAATATGTGGGCTTACAATTTTCCCTCCCAAACATTTAACTCAAGGGTAATGTCAACAATAATAACCTATGGTCACCTATATCCGACTGGATATGTATGACTGAATAATTCTCCAACATATAGTGCTTGCCAAAAGGAATAAAGAGAAAAACAAGAGTGAAGATCACCATGACTCTTGTATGAAGATAAGGGGCAAAAATTGAAAGATAGGCCCTTCACGGACGGAAGCAGAGGTTGTCATGCGCTTTTTGGTTGGATGCACAAAATCTTGATGCAAAAGAACGTCGCTTTATATTGTCCCTTGTGAAGTTGTGTTGGCGACCTTTATTATGTCGTCCGTCGCTTTTATTTCTTTCCCACCACAAGTTCATATAAAGCTTATTTTCTTCACAACAAAAGGTCATACATATTTAGGGAACAATTTTTATTGCTTGCACCGATGACAACTTACTTGAAGGATCTTACTCAATCCATATGTAGATATAGTGGACTCTCATGGCATGAAACTGGGTTTATGGTTTTAGGATGCACAAGTAGTATCTCTATTTGGTGCAAAAGATTTGGCTAGCAAGGGATAGAAAACAAGCTCCACATGTTGGAGGATTCATGACATCATAACTTCTATTCAGATATAATGAAACATAAACCATTATGGTGTCTTCCTTGTCCAATATCAACTTATTAGCATAAAGTATTTTAGTGGATGATCACAATTACAAAATATGTTCAAGATAGTGTATTTATATGTGATACCTCTCTTTCTTTTATTACTTCCTCTTAATTGCAACAATTACTAGTACTATGTTTATCAACTCTCAACAATTTTCATGTATCAAACTTCTTATATGTGAAGTCATCACTCTCCATAAGATTATTATATAATCTCTTTATTTCCTTTATTCTTCTTGTTTCCAAGATCAACGCAAGAAAGCAAAGCCCTTAACTCAAAACTAATCTTTGTTATATAACTTTTCACACTCAATTACATAGATAGATCACCAAGCAAAAACTAAAAGGACTAGATCATGCTAAAAACTTTTATTCTACTAGATCATGATATAACCAAAAGGATCAAACTAAGATAAATGATAAAGATAAAGATGTGACGGTGATACGATAGAAGGGCACCTCCCCCAAGCTTGGAACAAGCCAAGGGGAGTGCACATACCCGTGTACTCAAGTCTCCTTCTTCGAAGGTGGTGGTAGTGAGCTGGTGAGCTTCTCTAGTTTACGTTTGAGGCTGAAATTCTGCTCCCTCAAATCATCGTTTTCTTGCTCCAGCTTTAATACCCTTTTGCATAATGCTCCTTTGATTTCCTGTAGGAAACGGGATGGGATGAACTAGACCTTAGGTTTATTGGATCCGTTAGGGAGACTTGAATTCTTGAAGTCCACGTGCATATCCCCGGCTTGAGGTAGAGGGACGTCGTCTTCATTTGAGCTTGTATCTCCATATCCCTTTGAGTAAGCATGTTCCTCCGTATTCCATCAATAGGGTGATATATCCCCATAGTCCCTAGGATTTGCAACAAGGTGCGAGACGAAGCTTTCTCCATCAGAATCTTGAGAAGACATGTTTTCATATCTAACCAGAAAACAACACAAAACAAGAACAGAGGATATTGTCATAATATGGTGGTCAAAACCATCAGGAGATTATATAATGAATTTTTACCGTGCAAAACAAGTAATCAGGGAGAAAACGGAGTCCGGACGGCGCACGACATGGCCACAAGCTCGATAGGCTTGCCCAGGGGGGTAGGGCGCGCCCCCACGGTTGTCGCCTCTTCATGTACTATCCAGACTACTTCTTATTTTTCTATTTTTGTATATGTTCCCAAACAGATAAAAAATAACTTTGGAAAAGTTTTGGAGTCAGTTTACTTACCGTATCTCATACCTATTCCTTCTCAGGGTTCTGGAGCATTCTGGAAGGTTTCCTTTATGTACTCCTTCGGTGTTATGGTATGAATAATATTAGTCTAAATATTTATGGGCGTACCTGAGATATAATGTTTGATTCTTTGCCCATTTACCACCTTCGGGTTATTGCCTTCGGCGTTGTTGATCTTGATGGCACCGAAACAATAGCCTTCTTCAATAATGTAAGGTCCTTCCCATTTAGAGAGAAGTTTTCCTGCAAAAAAACTTAAACGAGAATTGTATAGCAAGACTTGGTCACCCACATTAAATTCCTGCTTTTGTATTCTTTTGTCGTGCCATCTTTTAACTTTTTCTTTAAATAACTTGGCATTCTCATAGGCATGGGTTCTCCATTCATCAAGTGAACTAATGTCAAATAACCTCTTTTCACCGGTAAGTTTCAAATAATAACTGAGCTCTTTGATTGCCCAGTAAGCTTTGTGTTCTAATTTAAGAGGTAAGTGACATGCCTTTCTATAAACCATTTTATATGGAAACATACCCATAGGATTTTTATAAGCAGTTCTATAAGCCCATCACTACTGGAATCAGCTAATTTGCCATCTGCCAGCTCTTTGCCGTCTGCTAGCTGACGGCAAAGCAGCTCTTTGCCATCAGCTACGCATAAGCAGACGGCAAAGAAAAGGCTGACGGCAAAGAAGCTCTTTGCCATCTGCCAGCTCTTTGCCGTCTGCCAGCAGACGGCAAAGAATCTTTGCCGTCCGCTGGCAGACGGCAAAGAGTGTGGTGGCCCCCACCCCCCGCTCATTTGAAAAAATGTTAACGGCCCACCTCTTTGCCGTCCGCTAGCAGACGGCAAAGAGGCAAAAAGGCGGACGGCAAAGGCTGGCGGACGGCAAAGAGGGCACTTGACTAACGGCAAGTCCCCCCCGCCCGTTACTCACTTCGTCCTCGCGCGCCCTTCTCCTCCGACCCCCCCCCCCCCCGCCGCCGCCGCCGCCCGCCGCCCCACCGCCCCATCGCCCCCCCGCCCCGGCCCCCCGCCGCCCCGCGCCCCACTACCGCCCCGGCCCACAGCCGCCCCGGCCCCCCGCCGCCCCGGCCCCCCGCCACCCCGCGCCCCCCGCCGCCTCCTCCATCGCCCCGCCCCGGCCGCCCCGCCGCCCCGCCTCCTACACCGCCCCGCCCCGGCCCCTCGCCGGCTGGGCCCGCCGCCGCCCCGGCCCCTCGCCGGCCGGGCCCGCCGCCGCCCCGGCCCCCCGCTGGCCGGGCCCCCGCCGCCCCGCCTCCTCCACCGCCCCGCCCCGGCCCCCCGTCGCCGGGCCCTCCCCGACCCGTCGGCGCCCCCCACAGTGAGCCCCTCCCATTTTTTTTCTGTTTTTTTTTCTGTTTAGATAAGGTTTTTTAGTTTATGTTTTTTCAGTTTAGAATTAATTAGTTTAGGTTATTTAGTTCAATTAGTTTAAATAGTTTAGTTTTAATTAGTTTAGGTTTTTAGTTTAGGTTTAGGTTAAGTAGAAGGGGGGAGAAGAAGAAGAAGAAGAAGAAGAAGAAGAAGAGGAAGAGGAGGAGGAGGAGGAGGAGAAGAAGAAGAAGAAGAAGAAGAAGAAGAAGAAGAAGAAGAAGAAGAGGAGGAGGAGGAGGAGGAGGAGGAGGAGGAGGAGAAAGAAGAAGAAGAAGAAGACGGGGGATGAGAAGAAGTAGAAGAATGAGAAGAAGTAGAAGTAGTAGAAGAATGAGAAGACCTCCTGACCCCCTGACCCCCCAACCCCGACACCCGACCCCGACTCCACCCCGACACCCGACCCCCTAACCCCCTGACCCCGACACGACACCCCGACCCCCGACACGACACCCCCGACACCCCGACCCCGAGACCCCGACCCCGACCCCGAGCCTGACCCGACACCCCGACCCCGACACCGACACGGCACCCCAACCCCGACCCGACACCCCGACCCCGAGACCCCGACCCCGACACGGCACCCCGAGACCGACACGACACCCCGACCCCCGACACCTCCCGAAAAGGTGTTCTTTGGCCTTCCAGAAGCCGACGGGGTCATATATTTGTGAATTATTAGTTAGGTCATATATCTTTCGATTTTGTTATGAAAAACATCATATATAATTGTGTTGATCGGGTAGTTTTAAATGTGCAGTTGTTTCATCGCTGCGAGGTTTGGTGTTCGACGACCTCGCCGTGCGTTTGACGAGCTCTGCCCCTTCGTTCGTGGGTGAGCACAAATGACATGTCCTCCTCCCCCATTAATTATTTGATCTATTCCGATGAAACTTGATAGCTAGATATATATGTGTCTTGAATCATCAGTATGCGTAACCAATATGTGTCTCCCATTCGAAAGCGTCATAGTTATAAATATGCATGCATTTGCATATTTATAACCTTGATTCTTTGGAATTGTCCAACGCTATCCATGGACAGCCCGAATATGTTTAGATTGGGTTCGTTTTCCCATATGCTTTGCTCCGGATCCGACGCATAAATTTCGTCAGTGCCTCCCCTGTTGTTCTCCGGGTACACATCCTCTCTGTTTATTGCAGAGACGTGTATCAGGAGAACAGCGGGGAGGTGCTGCCAAAATTTTGCGTAGGATCCGGGGCATAGCATGGGAAAATGAACCCAATCTAAACATACTCGGGTGGGATTAGGACCTATCATTACCTATTAGAGTGTAGGTTGCATGGACGTAATAAAATTGACAAAGTAGATCAACTGATGAATACATACATGGTGAATTATATATATATTTGTTGTGTGTCTAGTAGCTCTGAAAGTCAAGATGAGTGATCGTGCGTGGATGTACACCGGTCACACTGGTCAGAACAAATGGAGCACTGAATGGTTCACAAAAACCAAGGGGTTTGTGCGAGCCGCATTTGCAAATGGCCAGAGGAAAACCTGGTGCCCCTGTTTACGGTGCGGCAATTGGGAAAAGAGGACAGAGGCTGAAATGGGCAAACACCTGCAGAAGAGTGGTTTTACGCCCGATTATACGGTGTGGACATTTCATGGTGAGTCTGCCCAACGTGACCGAGCTGAGGTGGATCGTTGTCGCACCGACGAGCATGGTACCGGGATGGAAAACATGGTGCAAGACTTTGATGATGCTCGGGATTCGGACGAGGAGATGGAGGAATCTGCAAAGGCCTTCAATGAAATGTTGGAGTCTTCAAAACGTCCGCTCCATGAGCACACTGAGCTTTGTCAGTTGGATGCCATCTCACAAGTAATGGCTCTGAAGCCTCAGTTCAACTTGGGCAGAGAATGCTACGATGCAATGATGACAGTGTTTGGACGCTTTCTACCCAAAGGCCATGTAATGCCTGCAAACCTGTACCAGTCCGACAAAATCCTCCGTGCACTGAAGATGCCCTATGATAAGATACATGCCTGTGAGAAAGGATGTGTCTTGTTTAGGCTTGACTATGCGGACTTGAACTATTGTCCCATTTGCAAGTCTTCCAGGTATGTTGTGGTAGACAACGGTATGGGTGAGAAGACACAGACCAAAATCCCCGTTAGTGTTCTTCGGTATATGCCAATCGTACCAAGACTTCAACGTCTTTTCATGGTCGAAGAGACGGCCAGACAGATGACATGGCACAAAACGGGCAAAAGAACCGAACTAGATGCAGATGGGAATCTGATGATTGTACACACATCGGATGGTGTTGCGTGGAAAAAGTTTGATGAATTACATGGTGACAAAGCGGCAGATCCGAGGCATCCTCGAGTCGGCATCAGCACGGATGGGTTCAGTGTGTTTGGTATGACGGCAGCCCAATACAGTTGTTGGCCCGTATTTGTCTTTCCACTCAATCTCCCCCCCGGAAAGATTATGCAAAGAAAGAACATTTTCCTGACGTTGATAATTCCAGGGCCCAACTATCCGGGGAAAAATATGAATGTGTACATGCAACCGCTTAAGGACGAATTGCAAGAAGCCAGGGATAATGGGTTCAAGACATACGATGCCTATAGCAAACGGAACTTCATAATGCGTGTCTTGTACATGTACTCGACGCATGACTTGCCGGCGTATGCGCTATTCGTTGGCTGGTGTGTGCATGGAAGGTTCCCGTGCCCCACATGCAAGGGAGCTCTTGAGTTTCGTTGGCTTCAGGCCGGTCGCAAGTTTTCTTGCTTCGACATGCATAGACAGTTCCTGAATCCTCGCCATAAGTTCAGGAAAGACAAGAAGAACTTCATCAGAGGTAGAGTTGTCAAAAACTCTACACCACATGCATTGACAGGCCAACAGACCCTGGATCAGTTAAACGCTCTCGAGCCAGATCCAGAGCGTCCAGGGTACTTCAAGGGGTATAATTCTAAGCACGCCTGGACTCACAAAACATGCTTATGGGATCTGCCTTACTTCAAAGACCTCCTTTGCCCACACAACATCGACATGATGCACACTGAGAAGAATATCGCCGAGGCACTTTTTGGTACATTGTTCGGCATAGATGGGAAGTCAAAGGATAATACTAAGGCTAGAGTCGATCTGGAGGCGCTATGTGATAGGCCGTTACAAAACATGAAAGAACCGAAAGGAAAGCAGAACTGGACGAAGCCAAAGGCATGGTTCAATCTTGGAAGGCCAGCTATGAGGGAAATTATCTTGTGGGTGAAAATGCAGTTGATGTTCCCCGATGGGTATGCAGCGAATCTACAGAGGGGAGCCAGTCTTGATAAATTGAAGATATTTGGTCTCAAGAGTCATGATTGGCACATATGGATTGAGCGGGTAATGCCGGTGATGTTGCGTGGTTTCATCCCTGAGGATGAATGGCTAGTACTGGCAGAACTCAGCTATTTCTTCCGTGTTCTTTGTGCGAAAGAACTATCGCCTGGCGTGCTAGAAGAAATGGAAGATTTGGCGCCGGAGTTGATCTGCAAGTTAGAGAAGATCTTTCCACCGGGCTTCTTTAATCCAATGCAACATTTGATTTTGCATCTCCCGACCGAGGCAAGATTGGGGGGCCCGTGCAAAATCGTTGGTGCTACCCAACTGAGAGGATGCAGAAGACGCTTCGACAAAAATGTAAAAATAAACGTAGAATTGAAGCATCGATGGCTGAGGCATTCATCACTGAGGAGGCGGCAAACTTCGTGACAGCACACTACGAAGCCAAAAATCGTCATTTGCATAATCCGAAGCCTCGGTACAATGCTGACGACCCTAAAAAGGGTGGATCCAACCTCAGCCTTTTCAAAGGGAATCTCGCACCAGCCAGTGTTTCAAATCCAGTATCTTTGGATAACGAACAATAGCGGACCATTTCGTTGTATATCTTCAACAACCTGATAGAAGTGCGGCCGTACATCGAGTAAGTTCTCGGTACATAGTTTCGCAACTTCTATTTCCTTTGAACTGCTCTTATTCCTGGATATTTCATACAGTCGATACGTCGCCTTATTCTCGTATGGAGCGGTGATCCAAAAGGATTCCGTCGAAGAGTATGAGCTTCTCGCAAAGCAAGGAGGCGGCTATCCCGGTTTCATCTCTTGGTTCAAACAAACGGTAATTTCTATTAGACTTGTAGGCTAATTTGTAGGCGGCTATCCCGGTTTCATTCGCTAATTTGTGCGTAATGCAACAATACTTTCATATTAAACTTGTAGGCTAATTCAGAGTCTATGGACGCCGAATTGAGACAAGTGGCTAATGGTTTTGACTATAAGGTCCATTCATTTGACAAGTACGACATCAACGGGTATCGCTTTCGTACCTATGGCAAAGAGCTATCTATGGCCGACCGAAAGTCTACAAATTGTTGTGTATCTGCTATCGGCGAAGGAGGTACCGAGTATTATGGGAGAGTTGAAGCAATTTATGAACTTCTATTCTATGGTGAAAACCCACCGAATGTCGTAGTCTTCAAATGTTATTGGTTTCAGCCGAAGGAGACTAGAAGGACTCATGAACATATAGGGCTAGTTGAAATCAACCAAAGCACCCATTTAGATGTTCCTGATGTCTATATTACGGCTCAACAGGCGACCCAAGTATTCTATCTACCGTGGGCCTGCCAAACTAATCCAAATCTAAAAGGTTGGGATGTCGTTTATGAAGTGCCGCCACGTGCTAGACTATCTCCCCCAAAGGAAGAGGATTATGAACCTCACATTAACCCAGACACATATGAAGGAGAATTCTTCCAAGAGACACGTCTTTCCAAAAAGCGTTTCAAGAACCTCTATACTTCACCCCAAAACATTGAAGTAGACAGCGACAGTGAATCCGACATCACCCCAGAGGAGGAACAAGAAGAGCCGGAACAAGAAGAGGTTACTGCTGCGGATGACCTGTCATTGCTTGACCGATTACGTCAAGGTGGCCTTGCACATGTTGATGCCACTGAACCCTATGAGCCCGTCATTGATTATAGTGATGATGATGATTATGCATTTATTGATGATACTGATCGAGATTATTAGTAGTGTCAGGTATTAAAATTTTTAATATTGTACTTGATGATGATACACTTAAGTGATACACATATTATTATTCATGTCGGTCTTTTTTTTATGTTGTACTAATTTCGTTTACTGTTTGTCATGGCAGGTGTTGAAAGATGGTGGGCGCTGGTCGGGAGCGCGCCAAGGCCCCTTCTTCGTCGGCGCGTGGTCTGAGGTCTTCGATTCCAGACGTACCTCTCCGCCGAGCGTTGCTGGACAGTATGTCCACACCGCCGGGCCCTTCTTCATCGACCGCGGTGCCCAGCAGGGGACGAGGTAGGAAGAGAGGAGGTGGGGCACGTGGTCGCGGGAGAGGAGGTAGGGTGACTGCTAGGGCACCTTCCTCGCCGCCACCCCCAGCTGTTTCACCCGAGCACGTGACTGCTAGGGTGGACTCGTCCGAGGAGGAGGCTACACGGACTCCGGTCCACGAGCCTCCGGTCCACGGGTCTTGGGCCCACGAGCCTCGGGTCGACTGGCCTTCGGCCCACGAGAGTTCGGCCCACGAGACCCCGGAGGAGCACACGTCCGGATGGGGTACCTGGCCGGATTAGCCCGAGGAGCCGAGTGGCCATGCTGATGACGGCGGGGAGCCGACTGATCTTGAGGAGGAGGGTGGCACCGTCTACCAGCGTGGTGCTACACGGCTCCCGTCCGTGCCGGCGACCCGCGAGCAGAGGTGGTTGATCTTCCCTGATGGGGAGAGGTACGTAAGTGCATTTAATATTTTTGTACCTTCTGCATTCACGTTTCTTGAAATAACTAATGCGTTGGCCTTGTCATGCTGCAGGGGTTGGGACCACCATCATAGTGTCCGCCGGCCCAACTCCGTCCTTGGAGTTCTTTGCCGGCAAAACTTCCCGGGGTTTGTCACGTTGCCTGGTGAGGGTCGGCTTCCAGAGCTTGGGTTGAGCTGGGAGCACTACGTGGCTGCCCCGGCCCCGCCGGATGTCATTATCGACGGTGTCGTGTGCGACACGAGGGCTGACATGGTGATCAGGACGTTCTGGGTAATTTCTCCTTTACACATTTCAAAATCTTCAACTAGCTAGTTATTAATTGTACTAATCAATATTGTCTCATTTGATTGCAGACATTCTACAGGTGTGAGGAGGGATACGAGGAGGACAGCGCAAATGTTATCCAGAACGTCTGCAAGCGCCTACTCCAGAACTTACGGCACGAGGCTCGGGTGCAGGCTGTTCGAGACTACTACGCCTTGCGTGGTATCAAGAAGACCAAGCCGGCGTGCCACGATAAGTTCCTGAGTAAGGAGCGGTACATGAAGGTAATTCTTAAGGTCTTCTACTTAAGTTCCTTCATTTAGTAATTCTTAGCCGTAGCGCTCAAGTTTCTATTTGCTAACTTATAGGCGCCTCCGAGATGGTGTGCGGATCGGATGGATTGTTGGGAGGTGTTGGTCGATGAGTGGTGCTCACAAGAATGGCTAGCCCTCCACAACCAGGCCAAGGACAAACGTGCCCAAATGGAAGGTGTGCCACACCATCAAGGCAGCTCCAACTTATATCAGTTCGGGCGCAACTGGGTATGTGGTTTGCTTCATGATTCATGCAATTCATTCATCATGCTAGCTTGAGCCCTTTAATTACTAATTTTCATTGTTTCTCTCTTTCAGGCACGCCACAATAAGGCGGATAAGGTGCCAGAGGTGTACGACCTGTATGCCATGGCCCACACTGGCTCTTTCAAGAAAGTCAAGGCTTTCTCTCAGTCTGACCTCGATGATGCAAACAACTTCACCAACATCTCCTCCCACAACAAGCTCGTGAGATATAGAGATGAGGGGAAGGCGAGGAAAGGGGAGGACTTTAACCCGAGCCAGGGTCCCATTGATCCAGAGCTGGTGATGATATCTGGTGGCGGGAGGTCCCATGGCTCCATAGCCATTGGAGATGGACTTATCCGTTGTCCTAGCACTCTCCCGGAGATCAAGGCGCGCCAGTCGAGCTCCGCTCCTGAGATAAGGCCTCGTGAACGGCCAGTGCAACTCGCCATCAAGGTTAGTGATACGTACAGTTATCTTTCTCCATTACATTGTGTGCGCTTCCATCAATGATTACAAATGGTCATGTGAGTGGTGTTGCAGGCTGCTATACAGACTGAGAGAGATAGAACGGAGAAACTTCTGGCGGAGGCGGCGGAGAGGCAGCGGGAGATGGAGGAGAGGACGAGAAAGATGATGGAGGAGGAGAGGGCACGGAATGACATGCAGGCAAGGGCCATGTACGAGCTCCTTGTGGTAAGTTTCTTCTGCAGATTACTTGCTAGTCTTAACATTTGAGTCTCATTACTAACTAGTATGACTCTGTTCTGAAAACCAAATGTGCAGTCTGTGTGCGAGAAGTCCGGTCAGCCCGCTCCGCCGATGCCAGTGATTGCTCCTGGGAGCACGGTGAGTTTAGTTTGAATGGACATTACTTGGTAGTCTTAACATTTGTGTGTCGTAATGCTAACGAGACTTTGGAAATGATCTTTGGTGCAGCTTAACTCCAGAAACGCATCGCACGATCCTTCTCCAGGTAGCGGCACTAGCCACCCCGCTCCTACACCTCCCTGATCACGGTAAGTTTCTCTAGTGTTTTGCTTAACAAATGCATAAAGACCTAGACTTAGCTTTATTTCCTCCAATATGCTTACCATAATGACCTAGAGTTAGCTTATTTTCCTCCAAAATGACCCATTTTACCTAGGTTAGCTTATAAATGATGCAGTTCATCCAAGTTAGCTCAAAAATGACCCATTTTACCTAGATTAGCTCCTAAATGATCCATTTTACCTACGTTAGCTTTAAAATGGCCCATTTCACCTAGGTTAACTCCAAAATGACCCATCTTACCTAGGTTATCTCATAAACGATCCATTTCAACTAATTTAGCTCATAAACGATCCATTTGACCTAAGTGAGCTAAAAAACGATCCATTTCACCTAAATTAGCTCTTAAATGATCCATTTCACCTAGGTTAGCTCAAAAAGATCCATTTCAACTAAATTAGCTCTAAAATGACCCATTTTACGTAGATGAGCTCCTAAATGATCCATTTTACCTACGTTAGCTTTAAAATGACCCATTTCACCTAGGTTAGCTCCAAAATGACCCATTTCACCTAGATTAGCTCCAAAATGACCCATTTCACCTAGGTTAGCTCCAAAATGACCCATTTCACCTTACTTAGCTCAAAAACGATGCCCTTCACCTTAGTTAGCTCATAAACGACCCATTTCAACTAAGTTAGCTCATAAATGATCCATTTCAACTAAGTTAGATCATAAACAACCCATTTCAACTTAGTTAGCTCATATATGATCCATTTCACCTAAGTTAGCTCATAAATGACATATACTTCTTGTTCTAGTCTTCTTCTTGTTCTAGTCACCTATTTCTAACTTTCTTATTTACCATTTTGCAGATTTCATTCACTTCATGGAAGCTAGCTTGCTATGATGGAGTGCTTGCTTTTCCTTTGATGAAACTTTGCATTGTATCTAGCTTGTTATGATGGACGGAACTATGTGATATGGATCATTGCATCTAACTTGCTATGTTGATGAAACTTTGCATTGTAATATATATATGGATGGAACTATGTGTATGGATGGAACTTGCTTATGTATGAACAATGTGTATGGATGAAACTGATGTGATATGTGATATGAAACTTATGTGCTGGATATGTGCTGCATATGTGATATGAAACTTATATATTTTCTTTGCAAATTGTGGGATTTAATAAAAAAACAGAAAAAACAGACAATATGCAGGCTCTTTGCCGTCTGCCACCGACGGCAAAGAGCTCTTTCCCGTCTGCCGCGGACGGCAAAGAAGCCACGTGGCAGCCAACTGTGCTTCCTGGGAGCTGAACCATTTGGTCAGTTTGCCTACAGTGGCAGACGGCAAAGACTTTGCCGTCCGTGGCAGACGGCAAAGAACCTGCACTTTGCCATCAGTGGCAGACGGCAAAGAACCTGCCATCTAGTGACGTGTAGATGACATCATAAGGCGGACGGCAAAGACCAGAGAAATTTTGCCGTCTGCGGCGGACGGCAAAGGTCTGCCGTTAGCCACTTAATGGACTGAGAGCGCAATTATTGCCGTCCGCCCTCTTTGCCGTCCGCCGCAGACGGCAAAGAGCCTTTGCCGTCCGCCTCCAGGAAGCAGACGGCAAAGCAGCTGTTTACCGTAGCCTTCTTTGCCGGAGCCTTTTGCCGTCCGCGGCTGACGGCAAAGGTCTTTGCCGTCCGCCTTTCGAGCCTTTGCCGTCCGCCGTGGCAGACGGCAAAGTAGCTGTTTCCTGTAGTGTATAATGCATCATCAAGTTTCTTAGACTAATTCTTCCTAGATCTATTGATAGTCTTTTGCAAGATCGATTTTATTTCTCTATTACTTAATTCTGCTTGACCACTAGACTGAGGGTGATAAGGTGAAGAAATTCTATGGTTAACATCTTATTTAGCAAGCAATTTACAGAAAGCACCATGAATAAAGTGTGAACCACCATCAGTCATTAAATATCTAGGGACTCCAAACTAAAAAAATAACTTCTTTAAGCATTTTAATAGAGGTGTTATGATCAACACTACTAGTTGGAATAGCTTCTACCCACTTAGTAACGTAATCAACAGCAACCAAAATATGTGTGTACCCATTAGAGATGGAAAAGGTCCACTAGTAGAAAAAGGGTCAAATGTGAAGCACATTAGTGCCGGTTTGATTTTGAGCCGGCACTAAAGTGTCCATTAGTGTCGGTTTCCAACGGCTAGCCGGCCGCTCTCATTAGTACCGGTTCCTGGCGAACCTTTAGCACCGGTTCGTGCCACGAACTGGTACTAACATGAGTGGTGGCAGGATGTTGTCAGTCTGGGGCCCCTCCAGCACCTTCAGTACCGGTTTGTGTCACGAACCGGTACTAAAAGTCATCCTACATAAACCCTTAATCCACCCGAGCTCGCTCTGTTCTTCCCCTTTCCCCTCTCCTCTCTGTTCTTCCCCTCTTCCTCTCGAGCTCATCACACATTTTGCCCAAAATTTGTCAAGATTTGAAGGCCCCATCCATTCAAATGATCACAAAGGTTAGCAACTTTGTCCTTTCATCTCTCATTGCTAGATTAGCTCTTGCAATGCTTTGTATAGTGATTAATTTGTGAGTTTAGTTATTATGGAGGAATTATATGTGCTAGTATTTGATTTATATGCAATTTGAGGTCAAAAATAACACTTAGTTTGCATATGTAGGTGTGGTTTACTTAGTGCCTTATAAATCTTCGTCGTAACCACTGTCGATCACCGGCACCGTCTTGTGGTGAGCCTCTTGTTCATGAATGTTTTACATTACCAAATTGACGGTTGTGTGATTTGGATATATAGTTACTCGTATAATTATCTTACCCGTACGTTGTTTGTTATACCTAGTGCCACGGTTTTGATATCCGTCCCCGTCGGCCCTCGTCCTTGTTATGATTCGGATGTGGTATATTCTCTTTTAAAACTAGTTGTTGCATTTCATGTTTATGACAAATTATGCCCATCAAGTTGACATAGATATTTTTATCTAGGAGGTATGGGAACCAGAAATTCCAACCAACCCTCTTGTCGAGAGGTTAAATTTAGTTGAAAAGGGTCCTGGCGGACAACCTGTTCCGAATGACGCTGACGGACGCGCACCCATGTGGAAGAAGAAATCTATATTCTGGGACCTGCCCTATTGGAAAGACCTAGAGGTCCGCTCCGCAATCGACGTGATGCACGTGACGAAGAATCTTTGCGTGACCCTGCTTGGCTTCTTGGGCATGTATGGGAAGACAAAAGATACACCTGAGGCACGGGAGGACCAGCAACGTATGCACGGAAAAGACGGCATACATTAGGGTCATGCCAGCTACGCTCTTACCAAAGAAGAGAAGGAAATCTTGTTTGAATGCCTGCTCAGTATTAAGGTACCGTCTGGCTTCTCGTCGAATATAAAGGGAATAATAAACATGGCAGAGAAAAAGTTCCAGAACCTAAAGTCTCATGACTACCACGTGAATATGACGCAACTGCTTCCGGTTGCATTGAGGGGGCTTCTACCGGATAACGTTCGATTAGCCATTGTGAAGCTATGTGCATTCCTCAATGCAATCTCTCAGAAGGTAATCGATCTAGAAATCATACCAAGGTTAGAGAACGATTTGGTGCAATGTCTTGTCAGTTTCGAGTTGGTGTTCCCACCATCCTTCTTCAACATCATGACGCACGTCCTAGTTCACCTATGCGAAGAGATTAACGTTGTGGGTCATGTATTTCTGCACAATATGTTCCCCTTTGAGAGGTTCATGGGAGTCTTAAAGAAATATGTTCATAACCGTGCTTGGCCAGAAGGAAGCATCTCCAAGGGCCATGAAAATGAGGAGGTCATTGAGTTTTGTATTGACTTTATTCCTGACCTTAAGCTGATTGGTGTTCCTGAATCATGACATAAGGGCAGACTGGATGGAAAAGGCACGCTAGGAGGGAAGCCAAAAATATGTATGGACGGACATTCTCTCACTGAAGCAAACTACACAGTTCTACAGAATTCCGCCTTGGTGGCTCCGTATATGGACGAACACAAGAATTTTCTACGCTCCAAACACCCGGAGCGGTCTGATGACTGGATTACACGTGAACAAACCAGGAGTTTCGCCGGCTGGTTGCAGACACGTACCATGCATGATGCCTCTATTGAAGATGACATGTACTCATTGTCCCAGTTACCATCTTCGAATATAATGACTTTCAAAGGGTATGAGATAAATGGGAATACATTTTACACGATCGCCCAAGATAAGAAGAGCACCAACCAAAACAGTGGTGTCCGCTTTGATGCAACAACCAAGACGGGAAAGGAAAAATATTATGGTTACATAGAGGACATATGGGAACTTGACTATGGACGTGGTTTGAAGGTCCCTTTGTTTCAGTGCAAATGGGTCAATATGACACGAGGTGGGGTAACGGAAGACCGTAGTATGGAATGACAATAGTGGATCTCAACAATCTTGCGTATGCAGACGAACCATTCGTCCTAGCCAATGATGTGGCACAGGTTTTCTCTGTGAAGGACATGTCTACCAAATCGCGAAAAAGATAAGATAAGGAAGCGAATGCATCATACGATGAGCCAAAGCACCACATAGTTCTTTCTGGGAAGAGAATCATCGTGGGAGTGGATGACAAGACAGACATGTCAGAAGATTATGAAAAGTTTGATGAAATTGCTCCATTCACAGTGAATATTGACCCGAGCATCGAGTTAAATGATGAAGATTTTCCATGGCTACGGCGCAATAAGGGACACATGCGAAGAAAAAGTTTCACACCCAAAGATCTGGGATGTGATCGGCTTCACTATCATCACTTTCTTCTGTGTTTCACACCCAGGAGGGAATCTCTGTAGTAGTTAGGGTAGTTATGTGTTTTGGCATTTCAAACGCGAAGAAATTTTATGTGCAAACAAATTCTTTCATGCATTTACTGATTTTTCAGCCAAAATGACCCTGAAATTGAAAAGCACTTCAAATGAACTCAGAAAAGGTTGAAAGTTGGCATGGTATCATAATTTCACCCACATAGCATGTGCAAAAAGTAGAGAGGGTTACCGCAAAAACTGGATGCACTTCGTGTACAAAATGGACAATCTCTTTCGAAGTATCAGGGTTTCGGACGAAAACTCATCTGTTACAAAGGCATTTCATTTTTTAAATAACATAAGCATTACCAAATTGAATATAATGATAAAACACACTAATATTAAACATAAGAAAAAAGAATCACTGAAAAATCTATTTTCAAAGTTAAGTTATTCACAAACTAGTGATTCACACAAATTTCAAATAATTCAAAATTTGAACTATTCAAATTTGAAAACTACCGGCACTAACATAAAGTTTGCAATTTTTTGTACCTAAAGCAAAAAAATTCACAAAGAAACTCTAAATACAGCAAAAAACAACTCAAAAATAAATAAAACAAAAATAAATAAAGCAAAAAAAATCCCGCCTACTCCGCCACAGTGGCCTGCATACGACTAGAAACCCAATGTGTTGTTGGGCCAGGATGCAGGCCCGCAAAGGCCCAGTAGGCCCACAGGGTAGCACAGAACAGGTAGGCCCAGTAGGCCTGCTTTAGAGAGGAGCTCGAGAGAGCTACCGCACTGGGGCTTATAAACCAGTGCGGACGCCTCTCGGCTAGCGAGGTGGGACTAAACTTGCCGCACCGCAGCTGCGCCAGTGCACCCCCTTTAGTACCGGGTCGTGGCCCCGACCGGTACTAAAGGGGGGGTCTTTAATACCGGTTGGAGCCACCACCTGGTACTAAACGGGGCGCGCTTCCCGCCGCTTCGCTTGGCCAAAACAGACCTTTAGTACCGGTTGGTGGCTCCAACCGGTGCTAAAGGAGGGTTCTATATAAGAAAACACTTCAAAAAAATTAAGTTTCTCATCTCTCCCTCTACTTCTTCTCCTCTGCCCCGTCGCCGCCGCCCCCGTCGCCGTCCCCGCCACCCATCATCGCCGCCCCCGTCACCATCCCCGTCGCCGTCCGTCCCCGTCCCCGTCGCCGTCCGTCGCCGTCGCCGCCGCCCCTCATCGCCGCCCCGGCCGTCCCCGTCCCCGTCGTCCCCGTCGCCGCGCCCCGCCCCGTCGTCCCCGCCCGGCCCGTCCCCGTCCCCGTCGTCGCCGCCCCGTCCCCATCCCCGTCGTCACCGCCCGTCACCGTCCCCGTCGCTGCCCCCCGTCCCCTCGCCTCGCGGGTGAGCTCCTGCCCCGGCCGCCATGTGTCGACACACACACACACACACACATTGTTTTTTAGTTTTTTAGTTATCAATTTTAGTTATAGAAATTTTTTTGTTTTTTAGTTATAGAAATATCTATAGAAATGTTAGAAATTTTCCTGTTTTTTTAGTTATAGATATATTAGAAATGTTATAGAAATGTTAGTTATATAGAAATGTTATAAATTTGTCTGTTTTTTAGTTATAGAAATGTTAGCAATTTTTCTATTTTTTAGTTATAGAAATATTAGAAATGTTAGAAATTTTAGAATTAGTTTTAGCTAGATGAATTAGATTAATGTCAAATTGTTAGACGATGATCGATGTTTTTTTAGTTTCTTATAATTTTAGTTATAGAAAAATTTAGAATTTGCATATAGAATTTTAGTTATCACAATCCAATCATTTAAAAAATGTTACTTTTTGCGGGCATATAGTATTTGTATGCCCGGCCCGCATCCTCGCCGTCGACCTGTTCGCGACGACGTCCAGCTGACCCATGTCCGGGACTGGGCTCCGCCGGGCTGGCACTGGGAGGTGCTACCTGCAGGGGCACGCCGCTTGGTGAGGAACCCGGCCTCGGGTCCCGTCGTCGACCCTGATCTCCTTTGGTGGCGTTCGTGTGGGCCACATTCGGTGCAGAGGGAGCCGGCCCCGCCGGAGGGTGGTGCGTCGCCATGTCAGGGAGGAGGACGAGCACGTCCATCGCCACATGGCTGCTATGGACGTCAGGTTCTCCAATACCTAGCAGGTTCTTTGGGCAGATGACCGCAGATATGATCCTGTAATGGTTCCTTCTCTTTGGGTGTCCACCGCCCGCGCCCCAGGATTCGCGAGTGGCCTAGATTCTTCTGTAGTATTCGATCTTTATTAGCTACCTAGCCAGTGATGTATTCGATATATAATATTCGAGACGATGTATTCGAGATTATATATATTATTAGAGACGATGTACTCGAGATTATATATTATTCGAGACGATGTATTCGAGATTATATATTATTTGAGACGATGTATTCCAGATTATATATTATTCGAGACAATGCATATTATGTACTATATGATTCAGTTTTTCCTTATTGATTGCATCCATGCATTGTAATTTGAATACTAAATTGTTTTATATTTCTTCTGGATTAGTTAAATAAAAGCTATGGCGGACAATACCGGCAGAGAGGGAGAAGAGGCCCTGTTCGAGATCATATGCAACCCTCGCAGGCCAGATGATCTGAATGAAGCAGATGACGGCTCCCAATATCTGAACAATACGAGGGAGGGTGATGATAAGATATTCGATCTCGACGACCGAGCTCATGAAGTCATGAACTATGATTATGATTACGATGATGAAGATAATGTTGATCTTAAAATAACAAAGACTACCGGCAAGGTATATTTATATAAGCAGGCATCTGGTGATCATCACATGTTTTTTTGATTTAACGATATATTAACGAATCGATCTTTCTTCTTTCAGCCCTCCAGATCGAGCAAATCTGCTTCTACAGACATCAGGACAAAGTGAGGCCCGGCCAGAAAGTTGAAGGAGGGCGTAAAGTACAACATCAATGCCATCAAACCTGATGGCGAACCGCTCATGCCTAAGAACATTGCGAACAAGTTCGGTCGTCAGTGCGGAGTTCTTGTGAAGGACCAACTCCCGATCTCCATTCAAGAATGGAAAGAGCCAAAAACTAAACGTCCAGATGTTACTTGGGTCGACGACAGAGCAAAACAAAATCTTTGGGAATCTCTGATGGAACATTTCACCCTACCAGATCATTTCACTGATGCGGATGTGCAGAAAGTCAAGGACGCTGCTCTTAGGAAGATGGCAATTGCATTCAACACCCACAAGAAAACTATATGGGCCAACTACATCGCTGCAGAAAGGAAGACTCTAGAATACAAGGGAACACTGGAGAAGCAAAGAGAACACTGGCCCGCTTTCGTGAAATTCAAGGAATCAGAATTATCTAAGGAACGGTCGAGAAAAAACAAGGCCAATGCCAAAAAAAGACGCAGTTCCATAGGTTGGGGCCAGGTGGCTACGCGGTGGCATTGCCTAAGTGGGATAAGTCTGAGCAAGAGATGGTGGATGCAGGGGTCACTCCAGTTACTAGGAGCAGGCCCCCAGGTGCAGAACTTGGTTCTATGCGCATAGGGGGCGTTGGACCCGAAGACAGGCGAGGTTTCAAAGAAGGCATGTCTAAAAGGAGCCGAACAAAAGTTACTTGACGCAATAGAAGATGCTCGAAAGGGGGTGTTCACGCCCAACAGAGAGAACGACGAGCTTACGCGCGCCCTGGGAAATCCTGAACACCCGGGAAGAACACGAGGCAAGGGCGTTATTCCGTGGTATGAGGGCTTTTTAGACTGGAACGAAGACTACAGGAGCCGTGCAAGAAGGAAGATGGAGGAGGAGAAGAAGAGGAAGCTGGAGGAGGAGCAGAGGAAGCAGGAAGCAGAACGCCTTCAAGGCCTAGAAGCAAAGCACAAGGACTTGGCACTCAAATTCCAGCGGCAGCAGCAGCAGATCGACTCACTTAGCCAGGAAAGGGGGTCTCAGCAGCGGCAGCAGCTAGCGGATGATCCAACATTGGATAGCACCATCCCATCCATGCCGAGAAGCAGGGTTGGTTCCGCCCCGGGCGACGCACTGCTGGATAGATACCCTGTGGATGACATCATCGAGAACACTAACCGTGAGCTACACTTCAAAATGAAGAACATATCCATGAAGGTGGCGGACGCCGTTGCTTTTACAAATCCCCCCGAAGCGGGCTATGCTCGTGTCTTGGTTGATGAGGTGGTGGACCAATATTCGGGGCTAGAGCTTGACATTCCTGGAGGTGACGACGAGCACACACTGGGAGAGGCCATACATCGTATCATCCTATGGAGAAAGGATTGCACCATCTTTCCAAGGCCACCGACACCGCGTCAGCCGACTCCTCCTCGAAGTCCGCCACCGAGTCAGCAGACTTCCGCTCCTCCAAGTCCACGAACGCGTGAGCCGACTCCTCCTCGAAGTCCGCCACCATGTCAGCAGACTCCTGCTCCTCCAAGTCCACGAACGCGTGAGCCGACTCCTCCTCGAAGTCCGACACCGTGTCAGCAGACTCCCGCTCCTCCAAGTCCAGCAATGCATGAGCAGACTCCTGCTCCAACTCAGCCACGTTAGCCGTCTCCGCCGCCTTAGCAATCGCAGAAGAGAGCCGCCGCAGCTATGGTGCGTAGCGGTACGAGTCGAGGTAGTACAGGAGGTACAGGCGGAGGCAAGCGGTATAAATATGGTCCAAGCCTCACTCCTCTTCCCCAGAGGGCTAATGACATGACCGAGGAGCAAAACGCAGCCATAGTGCAGGCCCAACTGGACGCCCATTTTAGACCGAAACCGCCACCGCCGCCAAAGGAGAAAGTGCCTGAGGAAGTTATTGACCACTTTATTCATATGGCAAGAAAACCAGCTCCCAAGCCTGTTGACTGAGACTATGAGTGCCAAATCAGGAAGGCACATCGTGCACGACTACAGAAAGAAGCGAGCTCGAGCTCGAGCCAACAAGTAGCTGTCAAAAAATGCGGGAAAACCGTTCCCCAGCTGGGAGAATTGGCGGCGCAATCGATCCCCCCGCTTCTTGTGCCAACAACACATGAGAGTATGCGCGCCCAATATTATTGTGGGCAAACTGTTCCCCAGCTGGACAATCTGGTAATAACCGAGGAGCATATAAGCCAGGCTAAAATGCTCGGTATCAGTGTTGGACAACTCCTCGAGATCGAGCCGATGTCTCCGCTTAGAGAGGAGGAAATAAAATGGAAATATGTCCGGGGCCAACCTTTGGTCAAGCCAGACGAGGTCAAGAACCTCCCAATGAGAATGTATGAATTGCATCAGTGGTACATGAACATTACCAAGATTTCCAATCGAGAGTCCCTCATGGTGAATGTCAAGGAGGAGCATTACTACCATGAGAAATCTCTGTCCGTTGAGTATACAGAACTATTTCAATTATTCAATCAAGACGCACTCGACAAATCTATCGTCAGTTGCTATTGTCTGCAAGTGATTTCTTTCTGTAATTTAAGTCTCAAGCTAGTTGTAGTGATCATTTTGATCAATCATTACCTTTAATTATCCTCACTGTATTCTTTTCTGTGATATTATGCAGGATGAAGATGTATGAAATGAAAAAAATATGATGCTATGGCATTGGGTTCATTGACCCAAATACCGTTAATGAATACACATGGAAAATTCCAAGTTATCGAGCAAGTTTAGAGGAAAGCATGCTAGAGTTCTTGAAGTGCCTCACTACTTCCTTACAACTTCCTGTGAGTCACACTGTCTTGTACTACAAATTCTGTTTTTGCTTACTAGCTAGCTAGATGTTAAAATTAAGTGTATAGGGTTTAGGGTAGTTGATTAGTGTTATGCACATGCCCGCTTAATTAAGACATGCAAACGTGTGCGCATGCAGTTTCTGGATCTTGTTAGACATTAAAGTTGACGAAGGAAAAGTTGAAGTACTGGACTCGCTACTTAAAAAATAAAGTGACTACACCATCTTGAAGGGGATAGTCAATAGGTAATTTCAATCATTATTAACTATATCTCGGCCTATTTAGTTCGTCATTTCCTGATATGAACTATTTAATACCCCTTTTTTAATTTTCTTTGCCGGCGGGCAGGGCTTGCGCAAAGTTCATCAAGGTGACTCCAGGAAAATGGGCAGAAAAGCTGTTTTGGTATCGACCCAAGGTAAGTAATTAAGTAGTACTAGCTAGCTAGCTACCATCTCTTTAATTCTTGTTTCAATACCATCAATTAATTATCATGCTTGATTAATTATTACCTGATTAAATTCAATTCTTGTAAAGGCCCTGAAGCAGGCGCCTGGGACTGATGTGTGTGCATTCTACGTTTGCGAGAACATTTGCATGATGGCGTCCGAAAGGAGCAGATCTGATAGACAGCAATGGGTACGTTTCATAGAACACTATTCACAATTTTTACATGATTATCAATATCTAGTCACACAACTAATACACATGCATGCATATTGATCTCCTTCTTAACAGTTCCATGACGTGCGGGAGAAGCTCCTACCAACGGAGCGCATACGAGCACTTCGAGAGGAAATAGCGGGATTTTTGCTCGACCAGGTCATAGATCCCAAAGGAGAATACTATTACCCGCTACCGCCTCCATGAACCACTTGTCATCGTGCTCCGAAGGCACCAAGGCAACATGTAGGATAAATTGTATATATACCTAATTGTATAAATATATACATACATGTGTATGTGTGAATTATAATGGTGGTTGTGAGACATTCGATGATATATATATATATATATATATATATATATATATATGATCGGTTCTATGAGAAATTCTATTTATATATATGCATAACGTGTAAAATATGTAGTATCGTAAAATACCAGCAAACAAGAAAATATTAAATGGAAAAAATAAAACCAAAACCCCCTCAAATATTTTAGTACCGGTTGGTGTTACCAACCGGTACTAAAGGGCTCCCGCCCCCAGCGCTGGCTCGTGCCACGTGGGTGCACTTTAGTGCCGGTTCGTGCTTAACCGCTACTAAAGGGGGGGGACCTTTAGCCCCCACTCTTTAGTGCCGGTTGCGAAACCGGCACTAAAGGCCCTTATGAACCGGTGATACATCCCGGTTTTGCACTAGTGGTCCCATATAATCAAAACCCCAAACATCGAATGGTTCAATAACAAGTGAATAATTCATAGGCATTTCCCGATGTCTACTAATATTACCAATTCTTTGGCATTCATCACAAGACAAGACAAGACAAACTTACGAGCATCTTTGAAGAGAGTAGTCCAATAAAAACCAGATTGTAATACCTTGTGTGCAATTCTATCTCCAGCATGATGTCCTCCGTAGGCCTCAGAGTGACACTTGCGTAGGATTTGTTCATGTTCATGCTCAGGCACACAATGTCTAATAATACCATCTACTCCTTTATAAAGGTGTGGGTCATCCCAAAAGTAGTGTCTTAAATCATAGAAAAACTTTTTCTTTTGTTGGTCCGTGAAACAAGGTAGTATAAATTTAGCTACAATATAATTAGCATAATCTGCATACCAAGGAGTACCACGAGAAGATTTTATGACAGGTAGTTGTTCATCGGGAAAGCTATCATCAATTGGTAGTGGGTCATCAAGAATATTTTCTAACCTAGACAAGTTATCTGCTACTGGGTTCTTTGCTCCTTTCCTATCAGTAATATGTAAATCAAATTCTTGTAGCAAGATAACCCACCTAGTAAGTCTAGGTTTAGCATCTTTCTTTTCCATCAGGTATTTAATAGCAGCATGATCAGTGTGAACAGTTACTTTAGAATCAACAATATAAGATCTAAATTTATCACAAGCAAACACAACTGCTAAGAATTATTTTTCAGTAGTAGCATAATTTCTTTGAGCACCGTCTAGAGTTTTACTAGCATAATGGATAACATTTAATTTCTTATTAACTCTTTGTCCTAGGACAGCACCAACAGCATAATCACTAGCATCGCACATAATTTCATAGGGTTAGTTCCAATCAGGTGGTTGGACAACAGGTGCAGAGATTAAGGCTTTCTTAAGTATTTCAAAGGCTTCTACACAATCATCATCAAAAACAAACGGAGCATCTTTTTGCAAGAGATTAGTAAGAGGCCTAGAAATTTTAGGGAAGTCGTTTATAGATCTCCTATAGAAACTAGCATGACCAAGGAAACTTCGTATACCTTTGATATCTTTAGGACACGGCATTTTCTCGATAGCATCAACTTTAGCATTGTCAACTTCAATACCTCTTTCGGAAATTTTATGCCCCGACACAATACCTTCATTTACCATAAAGTGGCACTTCTCCCAATCAAAAACAATATTAGTTTCTTCACATCTCCGCAAAACTCGATCAAGGTTGCTTAAGCAATCATCAAAAGAAGTTCCGTAAACGGGAAAGTCATCCATGAAAACCTCAACAATCTTTTCACAAAAATTAGAGAATATAGCAGCCATGCATCTTTGAACGCTAGCAGGTGCATTGCATAAACCAAAAGTCATACGTCTATAAGCAAAGGTACCAAAAGGGCATGTACAAGTTGTTTTTTCTGGATCCTCTTGTATACAAGTATTTTGGAAAAACCGGAATATCCATCTAGAAAATAGAAATGTGTATGTTTTGATGGTGTTTCTAACATTGATCAATGAATGGTAAAGGATAATGATCTTTCCTAGTAGCTTTGTTTAATTTCCTAAAATCAATTACCATTCTATAACCTGTAATAATTCTTTGTGGAATCAATTCATTTTTATCATAAGGAACAACAGTAATACACTACAGGAAACAGCTACTTTGCCGTCTGCCACGGCGGACGGCAAAGGCTCGAAAGGCGGACGGCAAAGACCTTTGCCGTCAGCCGCGGACGGCAAAAGGCTCCGGCAAAGAAGGCTACGGTAAACAGCTGCTTTGTCGTCTGCTTCCTGGAGGCGGACGGCAAAGGCACTTTGCCGTCTGCGGCGGACGGCAAAGAGGGCGGACGGCAATAATTGCGCTGTCAGTCCGTTAAGTGGCTAACGGCAGACCTTTGCCGTCCGCCGCAGACGGCAAAATTTCTCTGGTCTTTGCCGTCCGCCTTATGATGTCATCTACACATCACTAGATGGCAGGTTCTTTGCCGTCTGCCACTGATGGCAAAGTGCAGGTTCTTTGCCGTCTGCCACGGACGGCAAAGTCTTTGCCGTCTGCCACTGTAGGCAAACTGACCAAATGGGTCAGCTCCCAGGAAGCACAGTTGGCTGCCACGTGGCTTCTTTGCCGTCCGCGGCAGACGGCAAAGAGCTCTTTGCCGTCGGTGGCAGACGGCAAAGAGCCTACATATTGGCTGTTTTTTATTAAATCCCACAATTTGCACAGAAAATATATATGACATATATAGATATATTTCCATATCACATATCCAGCACATAAGTTTCATATCACATATCACATATCACATCAGTTTCATCAATACACATTGTTCATACATAAGCAAGTTCCATCCATACACATTCTTCCATCCATATATATATTACAATGCAAAGTATGATCAAGATAGCAAGTTCCATCATAGCAAGCTAGATACAATGCAAAGTTTCATCAAAGGAAAAGCAAGCACTCCATCATAGCAAGCTAGCTTCCATGAAGTGAATGAAATCTGCAAAATGGTAAATAAGAAAGTTAGAAATAGGTGACTAGAACAAGAAGAAGACTAGAACAAGAAGTATAAACTGGATCATTTATAAGCTAATCTAGGAGCTACTCAGGTAAATTGGGTCATTTTAGAGCTAACTTGGATAAACTGGATCATTTATAAGCTAACCTAGGTAAGATGGGTCATTTTGGAGCTAATCTAGGTGAAATGGGTCATTTTGGAGCTAACCTAGGTGAAATGGGTCATTTTAAAGCTAACGTAGGTAAAATGGATCATTTAGGAGCTAATCTACGTAAAATGGGTCATTTTAGAGCTAATTTAGTTGAAATGGATCTTTTTGAGCTAACTTAGGTGAAATGGATCATTTAAGAGCTAATTTAGGTGAAATGGATCATTTTTTAGCTCACTTAGGTCAAATGGATCGTTTATGAGCTGAATTAGTTGAAATGGATCGTTTATGAGATAACCTAGGTAAGATGGGTCATTTTGGAGTTAACGTAGGTGAAATGGGCCATTTTAAAGCTAACGTAGGTAAAATGGATCATTTAGGAGCTAATCTAGGTAAAATGGGTCATTTTTGAGCTAACTTGGATGAACTGCATCATTTATAAGCTAACCTAGGTAAAATGGGTCATTTTGGAGGAAAATAAGCTAACTCTAGGTCATTATGGTAAGCATATTGGAGGAAATAAAGCTAAGTCTAGGTCTTTATGCATTTGTTAAGCAAAACACTAGAGAAACTTACCGTGATCAGGGAGGTGTAGGAGCGGGGTGGCTAGTGCCGCTACCTGGAGAAGGATCGTGCGATGCGTTTCTGGAGTTAAGCTGCACCAAAGATCATTTCCAATGTCTCGTTAGCATTACGACACTCAAATGTTAAGACTACCAAGTAATGTCCATTCAAACTAAACTCACCGTGCTCCCAGGAGCAATCACTGGCATCGGCGGAGCGGGCTGACCGGACTTCTCGCACACAGACTACACATTTGGGTTTCAGAACAGAGTCATACTAGTTAGTAATGAGACTCAAATGTTAAGACTAGCAAGTAATCTGCAGAAGAAACTTACCACAAGGAGCTCGTACATGGCCCTTGCCTGCATGTCATTCCGTGCCCTCTCCTCCTCCATCATCTTTCTCGTCCTCTCCTCCATCTCCCGCTGCCTCTCCGCCGCCTCCGCCAGAAGTTTCTCCGTTCTATCTCTCTCAGTCTGTATAGCAGCCTGCAACACCACTCACATGACCATTTGTAATCATTGATGGAAGCGCACACAATGTAATGGAGAAAGATAACTGAGTACGTATCACTAACCTTGATGGCGAGTTGCACTGGCCGTTCATGAGGCCTTATCTCAGGAGCGGAGCTCGACTGGCGCACCTTGATCTCCGGGAGAGTGCTAGGACAACGGATAAGTCCATCTCCAATGGCTATGGAGCCATGGGACCTCCCGCCACCAGATATCATCACCAACTCTGGATCAATGGGACCCTGGCTCGGGTTAAAGTCCTCCCCTTTCCTCGCCTTCCCCTCATCTCTATATCTCACGAGTTTGTTGTGGGAGGAGATGTTGGTGAAGTTGTTTGCATCATCGAGGTCAGACTGAGAGAAAGCCTTGACTTTCTTGAAAGAGCCAGTGTGGGCCATGGCATACAGGTCGTACACCTCTGGCACCTTATCCGCCTTATTGTAGCGTGCCTGAAAGAGAGAAACAATGAAAATTAGTAATTGAAGGGCTCAAGCTAGCATGATTAATGAATTGCATGAATCATGAAGCAAACCACATACCAGTTCCGCCCGAACTGATATAAGTTGGAGCTGCCTTGATGGTGTGGCACACCTTCCATTTGGGCATGTTTGTCCTTGGCCTGGTTGTGGAGGGCTAGCCATTCTTGTGAGCACCACTCATCGACCAACACCTCCCAACAATCCATCCGATCTGCACACCATCTCGGAGGCGCCTATAAGTTAGCAAATAGAAACTTGAGCGCTACGGCTAAGAATTACTAAATGAAGGAACTTAAGTAGAAGGCCTTAAGAATTACCTTCATGTACTGCTCCTTACTCAGGAACTTATCGCGGCACGCCGGCTTGGTCTTCTTGATACCACGCAAGGCGTAGTAGTATCGAACAGCCTGCACCCGAGCCTCGTTGTACCGAGAACTATGTACCGAGAACTTATCGCGAAACTATGTACCGAGAACTTACTTGATGTACGGCCGCACTTCTATCAGGTTGTTGAAGATATACAACGAAATGGTCCGCCATTGTTCGTTATCCAAAGATACTGGATTTGAAACACTGGCTGGTGCGAGATTCCCTTTGAATAGGCTGAGGTTGGATCCACCCTTTTTAGGGTCGTCAGCATTGTACCGAGGCTTCGGATTATGCAAATGACGATTTTTGGCTTCGTAGTGTGCTGTCACGAAGTTTGCCGCCTCCTCAGTGATGAATGCCTCAGCCATCGATGCTTCAATTCTACGTTTATTTTTTACATTTTTGTCGAAGCGTCTTCTGCATCCTCTCAGTTGGGTAGCACCAACGATTTTGCACGGCCCCCCCCAATCTTGCCTCGGTCGGGAGATGCAAAATCAAATGTTGCATTGGATTAAAGAAGCCCGGTGGAAAGATCTTCTCTAACTTGCAGATCAACTCCGGCGCCAACTCTTCCATTTCTTCTAGCACGCCAGGCGATAGTTCTTTCGCACAAAGAACACGGAAGAAATAGCTGAGTTCTGCCAGTACTAGCCATTCATCCTCAGGGATGAAGCCACGCAACATCACCGGCATTACCCGCTCAATCCATATGTGCCAATCATGACTCTTGAGACCAAATATCTTCAATTTATCAAGACTGGCTCCCCTCTGTAGATTCGCTGCATACCCATCGGGGAACATCAACTGCATTTTCACCCACAAGATAATTTCCCTCATAGCTGGCCTTCCAAGATTGAACCATGCCTTTGGCTTCGTCCAGTTCTGCTTTCCTTTCGGTTCTTTCATGTTTTGTAACGGCCTATCACATAGCGCCTCCAGATCGACTCTAGCCTTAGTATTATCCTTTGACTTCCCATCTATGCCGAACAATGTACCAAAAAGTGCCTCGGCGATATTCTTCTCAGTGTGCATCACGTCGATGTTGTGTGGGCAAAGGTGGTCTTTGAAGTAAGGCAGATCCCATAAGCATGTTTTGTGAGTCCAGGCGTGCTTAGAATTATACCCCTTGAAGTACCCTGGACGCTCTGGATCTGGCTCGAGAGCGTTTAACTGATCCAGGGTCTGTTGGCCTGTCAATGCATGTGGTGCAGAGTTTTTGACAACTCTACCTCTGATGAAGTTCTTCTTGTCTTTCCTGAACTTATGGCGAGGATTCAGGAACTGTCTATGCATGTCGAAGCAAGAAAACTTGCGACCGGCCTGAAGCCAACGAAACTCAAGAGCTCCCTTGCATGTGGGGCACGAGAACCTTCCATGCACACACCAGCCAACGAATAGCGCATACGCCGGCAAGTCATGCGTCGAGTACATGTACCAGACACGCATTATGAAGTTCCGTTTGCTATAGGCATTGTATGTCTTGAACCCATTATCCCAGGCTTCTTGCAATTCGTCCTTAAGCGGTTGCATGTACACATTCATATTTTTCCCCGGATAGTTGGGCCCTGGAATTATCAACGTCAGGAAAATGTTCTTTCTTTGCATAATCTGTCCGGGGGGAGATTGAGTGGAAAGACAAATACGGGCCAACAACTGTATTGGGCTGCCGTCATACCAAACACACTGAACCCATCTGTGCTGATGCCGACTTGAGGATGCCTCGGATCTGCCGCTTTGTCACCATGTAATTCATCAAACTTTTTCCACGCAACACCATCCGATGTGTGTACAATCATCATATTCCCATCTGCATCTAGTTCGGTTCTTTTGCCCGTTTTGTGCCATGTCATCTGTCTGGCCGTCTCTTCGACCATGAAAAGACGTTGAAGTCTTGGTACGATTGGCATATACCGAAGAACACTAACGGGGATTTTGGTCTGTGTCTTCTCACCCATACCGTTGTCTACCACAACATACCTGGAAGACTTGCAAATGGGACAATAGTTCAAGTCCGCATAGTCAAGCCTAAACAAGACACATCCTTTCTCACAGGCATGTATCTTATCATAGGGCATCTTCAGTGCACGGAGGATTTTGTCCGACTGGTACAGGTTTGCAGGCATTACATGGCCTTTGGGTAGAAAGCGTCCAAATACTGTCATCATTGCATCGTAGCATTCTCTGCCCAAGTTGAACTGAGCCTTCAGAGCCATTACTTGTGAGATGGCATCCAACTAACAAAGCTCAGTGTGCTCATGGAGCGGACGTTTTGAAGACTCCAACATTTCATTGAAGGCCTTTGCAGATTCCTCCATCTCCTCGTCCGAATCCCGAGCATCATAAAAGTCTTGCACCATGTTTTCCATCCCGGTACCATGCTCGTCGGTGCGACGACGATCCACCTCAGCTCGGTCACGTTGGGCAGACTCACCATGAAATGTCCACACCGTATAATCGGGCGTAAAACCACTCTTCTGCAGGTGTTTGCCCATTTCAGCCTCTGTCCTCTTTTCCCAATTGCCGCACCGTAAACAGGGGCACCAGGTTTTCCTCTGGCCATTTGCAAATGCGGCTCGCACAAACCCCTTGGTTTTTGTGAACCATTCAGTGCTCCATTTGTTCTGACCAGTGTGACCGGTGTACATCCACGCACGATCACTCATCTTGACTTTCAGAGCTACTAGGCACACAACAAATATATATATATATATAATTCACCATGTATGTATTCATCAGTTGATCTACTTTGTCAATTTTATTACGTCCATGCAACCTACACTCTAATAGGTAATGATAGGTCCTAATCCCACCCGAGTATGTTTAGATTGGGTTCATTTTCCCATGCTATGCCCCGGATCCTACGCAAAATTTCGGCAGCACCTCCCCGCTGTTCTCCTGATACATGTCTCTGCAATAAACAGAGAGGATGTGTACCCGGAGAACAACAGGGGAGGCACTGACGAAATTTATGCGTCGGATCCGGAGCAAAGCATATGGGAAAACGAACCCAATCTAAACATACTCGGGCTGTCCATGGATAGCGTTGGACAATTCCAAAGAATCAAGGTTATAAATATGCAAATGCATGCATATTTATAACTATGACGCTTTCGAATGGGAGACACATATAGGTTACGCATACTGATGATTCAAGACACATATATATCTAGCTATCAAGTTTCATCGGAATAGATCAAATAATTAATGGGGGAGGAGGACATGTCATTTGTGCTCACCCACGAACGAAGGGGCAGAGCTCGTCAAACGCACGGCGAGGTCGTCGAACACCAAACCTCGCAGCGATGAAACAACTGCACATTTAAAACTACCCGATCAACACAATTATATATGATGTTTTTCATAACAAAATCGAAAGATATATGACCTCACTAATAATTCACAAATATATGACCCCGTCGGCTTCTGGAAGGCCAAAGAACACCTTTTCGGGAGGTGTCGGGGGTCGGGGTGTCGTGTCGGTCTCGGGGTGCCGTGTCGGGGTCGGGGTCTCGGGGTCGGGGTGTCGGGTCGGGGTGCCGTGTCGGTGTCGGGGTCGGGGTGTCGGGTCAGGCTCGGGGTCGGGGTGTCGGGGTCGGGGTCGGGGTCGGGGTCGGGGTCGGGGTCTCGGGGTCGGGGTGCCGTGTCGGTGTCGGGGTCGGGGTGTCGGGTCAGGCTCGGGGTCGGGGTGTCGGGGTCGGGGTCAGGATCGGGATCGGGGTCGGGGTCTCGGGGTCGGGGTGTCGGGGTGTCATGTCGGTCTCGGGGTGCCGTGTCGGGGTCGGGGTGTCGTGTCGGTCTCGGGGTGCCGTGTCGGGGTCGGGGTCTCGGGGCCGGGGTGTCGGGTCGGGGTGCCGGGTCGGGGTCGGGGTGCCGTGTCAGTGTCGGGGTCGGGGTGTCGGGTCAGGCTCGGGGTCGGGGTGTCGGGGTCGGGGTCGGGGTCTCGGTGTTGGGGTGTCGGGGTCTCGGCGGTGTCGTGTCGGGGGTCGGGGTGTCGTGTCGGTGTCGGGGTGCCGTGTCGGTGTCGGGGTGCCGTGTCGGGGTCGGGGTGCTGTTTCGGGGTCGGGGCTTCGGGGTGTCGTGTCGGGGTCAGGGGGTTAGGGAGTCTGGGGGTCGGGGTGTCGTGTCGGGGTCAGGGAGTTAGGGGGTCGGGTGTCGGGGTGGAGTCGGGGTCTTCTTCTTCTTCTTCTCCTCCTCCTCCTCCTCTTCTTCTTCTTCTTCTTCTCCCCCCTTCTACTTAACCTAAACCTAAACTAAAAACCAAAACTAATTAAAACTAAACTATTTAAACTAATTAAACTAAATAACCTACACTAATTAATTCTAAACTGAAAAAACTTAAACTAAAAAACCTTATCTAAACAGAAAAAAAAACAAAAAAAACAGAAGAAAAAATGGGATCGAGGGGCTCACCGTGGGGGGCGGCGACGGGTCGGGGAGGGGCCGGCGACGGGGGGCCGGGGCGGGGCGGTGGAGGAGGCGGGGCGGTGGAGGAGGCGGGGCGGCGGGGGCGGCGGGGGGCCCGGCCGGCGGGGGGCCGGGGCGGGGCGGTGGAGGAGGCGGGGCGGCGGGGGCCCGGGCGGCGGGGGGCCGGGGCGGCGGGGGGGCCGGGCGGCGGGGGGCCGGGGCGGGGCGGTGGAGGAGGCGGCGGGGGGCGCGGGGTGGCGGGGTGCCGGGGTGGCGGGGGGCCGGGGCGGCGGTGGGCCGGGGCGGCGGTGGGGCGCGGGGCGGCGGGGGGCCGGGGCGGGGGGGCGACGGGGCCGTGGGGCGGCGGGGAGCCGGGGCGGCGGGGGCGACGGGGCGGCGGGCGGCGGCGGCGGCGGCAGGGTCGGAGGAGAAGGGCGCGCGAGGACGAAGTGAGTAACGGGCGGGGGGATACTTGCCGTTAGTCAAGTGCCCTCTTTGCCGTCCGCCAGCCTTTGCCGTCCGCCTTTTTGCCTCTTTGCCGTCTCCTAGCGGACGGCAAAGAGGTGGGCTGTTAACATTTTTTCAAATGAGGGGGGGTGGGGGCCACCACACTCTTTGCCGTCTGCTGGCAGACGGCAAAGAGCTGGCAGATGACAAAGAGCTTCTTTGCCGTCAGCCTTTTCTTTGCCGTCTGCTTATGCGTAGCTGATGGCAAAGAGCTGCTTTGTCGTCAGCTAGTAGACGGCAAAGAGCTGGCAGATGGCAAATTAGCTGATTCCAGTAGTGATACCTCCCTTCTTAGGGACACAATGGACGGCACTTACCCATTTACTATCAGCTATGTGATAGATTATACCTGCTTTCAAAAGCTTTAATATTTCGTTTCTTACCACTTTCTTCATCTTAGGACTTAACCGTCGTTGATGGTCAACCACTGGTTCAGCGTCGGGTTCCGTCTTAATTTTGTGCTAGCATAAAGTGGTACTAATGCCCTTAAGATCAACAAGAGTATATCCAATAGCGGCATGGTCCTTCCTCAGAGTTTTCAATAATCTCTTTTCTTCATGCTCTGAAAGGTTAGCACTAATAATAACAGGATATATCTCCTTTTCATTAGGATAAGCATATTTCAGAGTATCAGGTTATTGTCTAAGATCGAACACAGGATCACTCTTGGGTGGAAGAGGATCTCCAAGGGTTTCAACAGGTAAGTTGTGTTTCAAAACAGTTGTTTAAGGAAAATATCATCTATTTCATTTCTTTCATTCATGAACATATCATTTTCATGGTCTAGTAAATATTGTTCTAAAGGATTAGAAGGAGGTATGACAATAGAAGCAAGACCAATAATTTCATCCTTACCAAGTGATTCTTTATCACGAGGGTGTCTATGAAATTTGGAGAAATTAACCTCATGAGACACATTACCAAAGCTAACACCAACGGTTCCTTTGTCACAATCTATCTTAGCATTAACCGTGTTCAAGAAAGGTCTACCAAATATAATGGGACAAAAGTCATCTTGTGGGGAACCAAGAACTAGAAAATCAGTAGGATATTTTCTTTTTCCACACAATACTTCAACACCTCTAATGATACCAAGTGGTGTGATAGTATCTCTAGCAAGCTTAATAGTGACATCAATATCTTCTATCTCGGCAGGTACAATATCATTCATAATTTCTTGATGTAGAGTAAACGGGATAGCACTCACACTAGCACCCAAATCACATAAGACGTGATAACAATGATCTCCTATTTTAACAGAGACAACAGGCATCCCAAGAACACGTCTATGTTTATCTTTTTCATCAGGTTTAGTAATTCTAGTGGCTTCATCATACAAATAAATAACATGCCCATCAATATTATCGACCAAGAGATCTTTAACCATATCAACATTAGGTTCCACTTTAATTTGTTCAGGGGTGTAGGTGTTCTAATATGACTCTTTCGAACCACAGCAAAAATTTTAGCATGTTCCTTTATCCTAACAGGAAAAGGTGGTTTCTCAACATAAGCAGTAGGAACAACTGGATTATCATTATAAGTAATGATTTCTTCTTCAGCTTTAATGGGTTCTACTACTTTTACTTCAATGTGGGAGGATGATATTTAAACCACTTCTTCTTTGGGATATCAACATGAGTAGCAAATGATTCACAGAAAGAATCAACTTTCTCAGAGTCAAGTCCATATTTAGTGCTAAATTCATGAAAACCATTGGTATCCATTAAAGATTTTTAACACAATCAAACTCAAGGTTTATACCTGACTCCTTACCTTCGTCGAGTTCCCAATATTAGGAGTTGCATTTCATTCTTTCCAAAAGATCCCATTGGAATTCAATAGTCTTCTTCATAAAAGAACTGGTACAAGAAGTATCGAGCATGGATTGATCATTACGAGAAAGTCGAGCATAAAAATTATGAATAATAATTTCTCTTGAGAGCTCATGATTGGGGCATGAATATAACATTGACTTAATCCTCCCCCAAGCTTGAGCGATACTTTCTCCTTCACGAGGACAAAAATTATATATATATAATTCCGATCACGATGAACTAGATGCATAGGATAGAACTTCTGATGAAATTCCAATTTCAATCGGTTGTAATTCCAAGCTCCAATAAAATCACATAGCATATACCATGTCAATGTCTTTCCCTTCAAAGATAAAGGGAAGACCTTCTTCTTGACCTCATCCTCGGGTAAACCTGCAAGCTTAAATAATCCACATACTTCATCCACATGGATCAAATGCATATCAGGGTGTAGTGTTCCATCTCGTGCATAAGGATTAGCTAGCAGTTTCTCTATCATACCCGAAGGAATTTCATAATAAATATTTTTAGTGGGTTCAGTAGGTTGAGGAGCAACACTTTGTTCTTCCGGTCAAGGTGAAGATACCCCAAACAAACCCCTCAAAGGATGATTTTCCATAGTGACAAGTAACAGTAAATTTCAGCACGTAATATAAAAAAAAATTCCTTACCAAATTCCACTCACCAAAGGCGCTTCACTCTCCAGAAACAACGCCATGCAAGAGTATTGATGACCCAGATGTATAGGGGATCAATCGTTGTCCTTTATATAAGTAAGAGTGTCGAACCCAATGAGGAGCAAAAGGAAATGACAAGCAGTTTTCAGCAAGGTATTTTCTGCAAGCACTGAAATTATTGGTAATAGATAGTTTGGTAGTAAGATAATTCATAATGGGTAACAAGTAACATGTGTAACAAAGGTGCAGCAATCCTAATTATAGCAAAGGACAAGCCTGGATGAACTCTTATATAAAGCAAAGTGCTCCCGATGACACATGGGAATTATTATCAAGTTAGCTTTCATCATGCTCATATGATTCGCGTTCGTTACTTCGATAATTTTATATGTGGGTGGACCGGTGCTTGGGCGCTGTCCCTACTTGGCCAAGCCTCCCACTTATGATTAACCCCTCTCGCAAGCGTCCATTGTTGGGAATCGTTGCATGGAAAACAAAAAAATTCTACGCACACGCAATGATCTATCCATGGAGATGCATAGCAACGAGGGAGAGGGTGTGTGTACGTACCCTCATAGACCATAAGCGGAAGCGTTGAACAATGTGGTTGATGTAATCAAACTTCTTCACACTCCAACCGATCAAGTACCGAACGCACGGCACCTCCGCCTTCTGCACAGGTTCGGCTCGGTGACGTCCCTCGCCTTCTTGATCCGGCAAGACATCGAGGTAGTAGATGAGTTTCGTCAGCACAACGGCGTGGTGATGGTGATGGTGAAGTGATCTCCGCAGGGCATCGCCTAAGCACTACGAAAATATGACGGGGTGTAAACGGTGGAGGGGGGCGCCGCACACGGCTAGGCAATTATCTGGTGTGTTCTAGGCGCCCCCCTCCTCATATATATATGTGGGAGGGAGAGGGGAGAGGCCAAGGGGCGCCCCAAGTGGGGCCGAATCCCACTTGGGCTCCTGCCCTGGTTTGGCTCCCCCCTTCCTTGTATAGGCGCCACGGGAAGGAAAGGGGGTGGCGCCCCCCCCCCCCCTTTCCTTTATCCCTTGAGGACGGGAAGGAAGGAGGGACTTTCCCTCCCCCCCATTCCTTTCCCTAGGGCTGGCCGGCCTGGTGGAGGGGTGCACCAGCCCCTTGTGGGCTGGTCTGTCCCTCCCTTGGCCCATTAAGCCCCATATCTTTGTCGGGGGTGCCCGGAACCCCTTCCCGTGACCCTATATGTACCTAGTACCCTCCAGAACACTTTCGGTGACCGAATACCACCGTCCTATATATCAATCTTTACCTCTCGACAATTTCGATACTCCTCGTCATCTCCGTGATCTCATCCGGGGCTCCGAACAACATTCGGTCACCAAATCACATAACTCATATAATACTATATCGTCATCGAACGTTAAGCGTGCGGACCCTACGGGTTTGAGAACTATGTAAACATGACCGAGACACCTCTCCGCTCAATAACCAATAGCGGAACCTGGATGCCCATATTGGCTCCTACATATTCTACGAAGATCTTTATCGGTCGAACCGTTATGTGACAACATACGTAATTTTTTTAAGCATTCGGAGATGAAAACTCAAAAAAAATATCAAGCAGTGGCCATGGAGCGTTATCGCAAGAGCAGCATCTCTTCCTTTAAGATTGATGATGGCACACTGATGGACAATCACCCCGCCAAAGAAGCCCTCTTATTTCATACCTACAAAACCCGTCTTGGGACAGTTTCCCCCTCTGACATGAAATTTGATCTTCCATCCATCATTCCTCGTGCGAACAATCTTGATCAGGTCACCTCTCCTTTCACCCATGAGGAAATTGACAGTGTCGTCAAGGATATGCCGCCTGACCGTGCCCCTGGTCCGGATGGTTTCAGTGGAGCTTTTCACAAGGCATGTTGGCCAATCATTCGACATGACTTCTATGCCCTCTGTGACCAGTTCTATGATGGTACGCTGGATGTGACAAGTATTAACGATGGTCTTATCACTCTCATACCAAAGATCAACTCCCCCGAGACGGTTAACGATTACAGGCCTATAACGTTGCTAAACTGCTGCCTAAAGTTAGTTACCAAACTTTTGGTAGACAGACTCCAGCGTGTCATCCTCACATTTGTCCACCGTAACCAATATGGTTTTATCAAGGGGCGCACTATCCAAGACTGTCTTGCGTGGGCATATCAATACCTATACCAATGCCAAAACTCGGGCCGCCCAATCATCCTACTTAAGCTCGATTTTGCCAAGGCTTTTGACACGATT
Organism: Aegilops tauschii subsp. strangulata; assembly: GCF_002575655.3. Classification (NCBI taxonomy): domain Eukaryota; kingdom Viridiplantae; phylum Streptophyta; class Magnoliopsida; order Poales; family Poaceae; genus Aegilops; species Aegilops tauschii. The sequence goes on along the minus strand of NC_053036.3, from coordinate 626,439,949 downwards.
GCACACGAACCAATGACTCGCATTATGCAGCAAATGGGTTTTAATGACAAGTGGGTCTCTTGGATCAAGTGCCTCTTCTCTTCGGGCCGCTCGTCCGTTCTTCTTAATGGTGTCCCCGGCCGGCAATTCCTTTGCCGTTGTGGGGTGAGGCAAGGAGACCCCCTGTCCCCCCTTATCTTTGTCCTTGCTGCTGAGCTACTGCAAGCCGCAGTTAATGATGCTTTCCGACGTGGAGATCTTTTTTTGCCCTTCCCTTGCAATGGTCAACATGACTTCCCGGTGATTCAGTACGCGGACGACACCCTCCTTGTTCTTCCGGCCTGCCCGCAACAAGCGCTCCGTGTCAAGGAAATTCTGTCTGACTATGCGTCATCAATTGGCCTCAAGATTAATTTCCATAAGTCAACACTCATTCCGATCAACATTGATGCAGCCACCATGTCTGTACTTGCCAACATCTTTGAGTGCAACGTAGGCACCATGCCTTTCACTTACTTTGGTCTTCCGCTTGGCACTACCAAACCCACCATACAGGAGCTCATGCCCTTAGTTTGCAGAATGGAGCGTCGCCTCACTGCCACGGTAGCCATGATGTCTTATGGGGGGCGCCTCTCCTGGCTCAATGCGTCTATCACCTCCCTCCTGGTTTTTGCAATGTGCACGCTCAAGTTCCCAGCTAAACTGATTGAAATCCTTGACAATATTAGAAGGAGATGTCTATGGACAAGGAAAACTGAGCAAGGTGACAAGTGCAACTCTCTGGCTGCTTGGGATATGTTCTGCAAACCAAAGAGCAAAGGTGGATTAGGAGTGATTGATATTAAAACCCACAATGAAGCTCTCTTGCTGAAGTTTCTACACAAGTTCTATAACAAACTGGACATTCCTTGGGTTAACATGCTTTGGGATAATCAGTACGTCAACCAAGTGCCGCATGCTGTGGACTCGGTCGGGTCCTTTTGGTGGAAAGATATCCTCAAGTTATCGCCCATCTACCGAGGAATTTCACGTGTGCAAGTGGTGGACGGCTCAACCATGGTGCTTTGGAAAGATTTGTGGTCCAAAGACGTGCTACAGGAATCGCACCCCAGTGCCTTCTCCTTTGCCTTGAATGAAGACATGACGGTTGCTGACCTTTGGGCCACCACAGATCTGCATGAAACCTTTCACCTTCCGCTGTCTCCAATGGCTCACTCTGAGGTGCAAGATATTCAGCGGGCCTCGATCGAAATAAACCCCTCGACAGCAACGACCGACGTCTGGAGATATATTTGGGGTAATGCCGATTATAGACCAAAAGACTACTACAACAATTATTTTAAGACTGCAACAGCTCACCTTGCATTTGGGAGGCTATGGAAATCAAACTGTACAATGAAGATCAAAGTGTTCGGATGGCTGCTACTACAAGATAGGCTCAATACACGTGACATGCTTCGGAGAAGACATTATAACATTGGTGATGATTTCACATGTCTTCTCTGTGGGCATAATGATGATGAGACTCTAGAACATATGGTTTTCACTTGCCCATTTAGTAGAATGTGCTAGGCCAAGCTGCACATTGATTGGCGCGATTTTCAAGATAGGTTCACCGCACTCCACAACGCGCAAACAGATTGGCCCAATCCATTCTTTGTCGAAGTGTTCTACACCGCTGCCTGGAGCATGTGGAAGGAGAGAAATAACAAACACTTCAGAGGCATTGCCCCAAGTATTACATCCTGGTTTGCTCGCTTCAAGGAGGATCTGAGACTTCTGCAACATAGAGTTAAGGTGGCCCGTAGAGCTGCCCTGCTCTCTTACTGTGACACACTTAGTTGAGTCCTCTCCCCGTTTTCCATACTTTTGTAACATACACTTAGCTAGTGCTTTCCAGTGAGTATGGAGTAGTTGCCCCACCCCTGGTGGTTACACCGGGAGTGGAGATGATGTATGTGATTGGTATGTCTATGTAAACACCCCATTTATATAGATATATGAAAAAACAGTGGGAGTTCTCTCCCACTTTCAATTCCTCAAAAAAAAAAACGTAATTCCCTTTGTCCATCGGTATGTTACTTGCCCATGATTCAATCGTGGGTATCTTCATACCTAGTTCAATCTCGTTACCGGCAAGTCTCTTTACTCATTCCGTAATACATCACCTCGTGACTCACTCCTTAGTCGTTTGCTTGCAAGCTTGTGATGTGTATTACCGAGAGGGCCCAGAGATACCTCTCCGATACTCGGAGTGACAAATCCTAATCTCGATCTATGCCAACTCAACAAACACCTTCGGAGATACCGGTAGAGCATCTTTATAATCACCTAGTTACGTTGTGACGTTTTATAGCACGTAAGGCATTCCTCTGGTATCCGGGAGTTGCATAATCTCATAGTCGAAGGAATATGTATTTGACATGAAGAAAGAAATAGCAATAAAACTAAACGGTCATTATGCTAAGCTAACGAATGGGTCTTGTCCATCACATCATTCTCGTAATGATGTGATCCCGTTATCAGATGAAAACTCATGTCCATGGTTAGGAAACATTAACCATCTTTGATCAACGAGCTAGTCTAGTAGAGGCTCACTAGGGACATGTTGTTTCTTTATGTACTCACACATGTATTAAGGTTTCCGATCAATACAATTCTAGCATGAATAATAAACCTTTATCATGAATAAGGAAATATAAAATACCAACTTTATTATTGCCTCTAGGACATATTTCCTTCATCCGCAACTACAAAAGAAGAATTAAGAGAGATCTAACCATAGCACGAAGCAATGCATAAACTAGGGTTTAAGCTTCTGTCACTCTAGCAACCCATCATCTACTTATTACTTCCCAATGCCTTCCCCTAGGCCCAAATGATGGTGAAGTGTCATGTAGTCGACGTTCACATAACACCACTAGAGGAAAGACAACATACATCTCATCAAAATATCGAACGAATACCAAATGCACATGATTACTTATAACAAGACTTCTCCCATATCCTCAGGAACAAATGTAACTACTCACAAAGCATATTCATGTTCATAATCAGAGGGGTATTGAATAGCATCAAGGATCTGAACATATGATCTTCCACCAAATAAACCAACTAGAATCAACTACACGGAATAATCAACACTACTAGCAACCCACAGGTACCAATCTGAGGTTTTGAGACAAAGATTGAATACAAGAGATGAACTAGGGTTGAGAGGAGATGGTGCTGGTGAAGATGCTGATGAAGACTAACCCCCCCCCTCAATGAGAGAATCACTGGTGATGACGATGGCTTCGATTTCCCCCTCCCGGAGGGAAGTTTCTCTGAAAGAAAAGCTCCGTCGGAGCCCTATATTGCTTCTGCCCAGGTTCCGCCTCGAGACGGCGGCGCTTCATCCCGAAAGCTTCCTCATGGTTTTTCTAGGTCAAAACCCTCCATATAGCAAAAGATGGGCACCGGACGATGGCCAGGGGGGCCACAAGCCCTGGGCGCGCAGTCTGGGGGTAGGGCGCGCCCTCCAGGCTTGTGGCCATCGGGTGGGTCCCCTTCTATTGTTTCTTCACTCAATATTTTTTTATTCCAAAGCAATTCTCAGTAAAGTTTCAGGACATTTGGAGTTGTGCAGAACAGGTATCTCAGATTTGCTCCTTTCCGGTCCAGAATTCTAGTTGTCGGCATTGTCCCTCTTCATGTAGATCTTGTAAAATAATAGAGAAAAGGCATAAGTATTGTATCATAAAGTGAAATAATAGTCCATAATGCAATAAATATCAACATAAAAACATGATGCAAAATGGGCGTATCACTCTCTCAAACAACCCTGCAATCAAATACAAGAAATCTCTTGTGTCTCCAACACACCCTATACAATGGAAAATTGTATAGATGCACTAGTTCAGCGAAGACATGGTGATACACGTGTAGTATGGATAGTAGATATAGGTTTTGTAATCTTAAAATATAAAAACAACAAGGTAGCAAGTGATAAAACGGAATACAAACGGTATTGCAATGCTTGAAGACAAGGCCTAGGGTTCATACTTTCACTAGTGCAAAATCTCTCAACAATGATAACATAATTGGATCATATAACAATTAGTTCCTATCGCGGACAACATAAGATGAAATTGTTTTTAGGGTACGAAACCACCTCAAATTTATCATTTCCGATCAATCTTTTGAGCTATTCCAATAAGTGTCACAAACAGCCCTAGAGTTCGTAATAAAAGAACAACATTGACACGCATCAATCAACCCTAATGTCACCTAGATACTCCAATGTCACCACAAGTATCCGTGGGTTAATTACACAATGTGCATCACACAATTTCAGATTCATAAATTCAGTCAAACACAAAGAACTTCAAAGAGTACCCCAAGATTTTTATCGGGGAAAGGAATATGAAAACACGTATCAACCCCTATGCATAGATTACCCCAATGTCACTACGGGGATCCGCAAGTTGATAACTGAAACATACATCAAGTGAATCAATAGAACATCCCATTGTCACCACGGATATCTCATCGCAAGGCATACATCAAGTGCTCTCACATCCAAAAGATTCAATCCGACATAACAAACCTCAAAGGAAAAGATTCAATTCATCACAGGAAGGTAGAGACGGAAGAACACCATAAGATCCAACTATATTAACAAAGCTCGAGGTACATCAAGATCGTGCCAAATCAAGAACACGAGGGAGAGAGAGAGAGAGAGAGATCAAACACATAGCTACTGGTACATACCCTCAACCCCTAGGGTGAACTACTCCCTCCTCGTCATGGAGACCACCGGGATGATGAAGATGGCCTCCGGCGATGATTCCCCCTCCGGCAGGGTGCCAGAATAGGATCCCGATTAAGTTTCATGAATACAGAGGCTTGCGGCGGCGGAACTTCTCATCTAGGGTTCTTTCTGAGGGTTTGGGTATTTATAGTAATTTTTGGCGTCGGTCTCACATCAAGGGGGTTCTCGAGGGGCCCACGAGCTGGGGGCATGCCCTAGGGGGCGCCCCCAGGCTTGTGGCTCCCTCAACCACTTCTTGGCCCAGCTTCGAGGCTTCGGGGGTCTCTTTTGGTCCATAAAAAATCACCGTAAATTTTCAGCCCATTCCGAGAACTTTTATTTCTGCACAAAAAACGACACCATGGTAGTTCTGCTAAAAACAACGCCAGTCCGGGTTAGTTCTAATCAAATCATACCAAGACCATATAAAATTGTTATAAACATGGCTTGAAGACTTCATAAATTATAGATACGTTGGAGACGTATCATCTACTCGCACATGGAGACAATAAGCATCATGGGGATGGCGATGGTAAACATGAATAAATCACACAAGTAACACACAAGATGATCCAATAGGGTTCCTGATGTTATAATGAGATGAATACGGATGTGGATGATGATGGTGTGAGTGGTGATTGTAAGTGCATCTAGTACCACCCCTAGTTGGTTTTAGAGTATTGACGACAAACGTGGTTGAGGGACTAATGTGTTTGTGAGAATTGCAGGATAACACAGGTAGTGTCCCTCATTGATTCGGTTTACCTACCAGAGATGACCCCTAAAAATGTGTGAAGACATTGAAGACAATGGTGGTTCATGAAGACATTCACGACGAAGATTATGACGCGTGAAGCTATTCACTTGAAGACTATGGAGTGCGAAGACATAATTGTTTTGTAGTTTCCTTTTCTTCTTATTGAGTCATAGGAACCACCGTACTGTTAAGTGGGGTCCAAGCAAAAAAAGTCAGAGTGACTGCAGTGATGCTCAACCAAATCCTATGTCTTCGAGCGAAGACAATGAGAGCAAATCTTATCCAGAGCTGGATGAGTCAGCTTTGCTTGTAGCCCAAGCCAAGCTGCCGCGTGTGTTTGAAATATGACCATTGGACACATGTCAGTTCCTTAGTGACCCAGGGTCATTTTGGACAAATCAGGTCGGGTTGCCTCCTGGCTATAAATAGCCCACCCCTTACACCATAAATTGGTGGCTGCTCAGAGTTAGTGCACGGCTTTTGTCGTTTGAGAGCAACCCACCTCCCAACCATTTGAGAGAGAAATCCTTGAGAGGACAGAGCCCAAAACACCCAGAGCCAAAGAGTGTTAGGCATCACTAAAGTCTTCCTTTCCGCGTGATCTGAAGACTGATTACACTTGAGGACTGTGAATCCTCCAGACGGTTAGGCGTCGCGTTCTGAGCATCCAAGAGTCATTGTGGATTGCCAGTGAACGAAGTCTGTGAAGGTGTGGAAGTCTACCTCGAAGACTTACCAGAGTGATTGGGCGAGGACTGGGTGTCCTTAGCTCAAGGGGAATAAGGTGAAGACATGGTCTTCTGAGTTAAATCTCAGCCTCCCTAACCAGACGTACAGTTTTCGCAACAACTGGAACTGGTCTACCAAATCCTTGTCTTCGTCAAGCTACTGGTTCTATCCTCTACTCTCCTTACTTTATAGTTGTCTTCGTGAAGTCATTGCTTGCTTGTCTAATATGTTTAACTTCACATTGTGAAGACTATTGTCTGTTTAGCTTCGTACTATCTACCTTTCTCATCCTGTCTACCTAGTTGCAATTAGTCTTTGTGCTTTCATCATATTGTATGTTAGTCTAATGCTTGTCTAGTGTACCTTTCATTCCGTTGCTTACTATATAGGCTCAGTTTACCTGTTTGTCTTCTAAGCCACCGTGTTGTGAAGACTTTCATAAAAATCGCCTATTCACCCCCCGCTAGTCGATAACTAGCACTTTCAATTGGTATCAGAACAAGGTACTCCCTTGTTCTATGTGATTCGGTTTAACCACCTGGAATTTTAGCTATGTCGACTGCAGGGATAATCAAGGTCTCCGCTGCGTGCCCTGTCTTCAATGGCACTGACTACCCCTACTGGAAGAACAAGATGCACATGCATCTTGAAGCCATTGATGTTGATCTCTGGTATGTCGTCAAGACTGGCGTTCCCAAAGTCGATGAAGGCGTCACCGCTGCTGATGTCAAGAGATTTGCTCAATTGGACTCAACCGCCAAGAACATCATCTGTGGTCATCTGACCAAAGGGCAATATGGCCGTGTGAGTGCAATGGAAACTGAAAAGCTGGTCTGGGACTGGCTGTCCAAGGTCAATGAAGGCGTCTCAACTCAGAGAGACTCAAGAATTGATGTTCTTCGCAATCTTTTAAACCACTTCAAGAGAAATGACAATGAAAATGTCCAGCTCACGTTCGCTCGCTTGACTGACATCACCAATGAGCTGCGTGCTCCCAGCGCCACTGAGAACACCAAGCATGAGATCATGAAGAAGCTTTTGAGATCACTTGATAGCTCGTTTGACACCTTCGCCCTGATGATTCAAGAATGTCCTGACTTCAAAGATCTTGATCCATCTGACATACTCGAGAGGCTCAACACACATGAGTTCCAGCTATCTAAGAAGTGTGATATCTATGGTCCCAACTATGGCCGAACTCGTGCTCTGAAGGAAAAGGTCGTTTCCTCATCTGAAGAAGAATCTGACTGCAACTCTGGTGAACCTAAAGAGCTTGGCAAGGAGCTTGCAATGCTGGTAAGAAAGCCAGAAGTTCTCCAAGAAGAATCGATTCAGCAAGTCTTCAAGATCTAGCTCCAAGAACGACGAGGCTTCATCACGTGACTACAAGAAGAGAACTTGCCGCAAATGCAAGAAGACTGGACACTACATCTCTGAGTGTCCTCAGTGGGATAAGGAATCGAAGAAGAAGAAGAAGAAGAGCAACGAATATGATTCTGATGATAAGAAGAAGAAGAAGAAATCTTCAAAATCTTCCTCAAAGTCTTCATCTCACAAGAAGACCTCATCAAGCAAGGCTCGTGCATTTATTGGCAAGGAAATGGATTCAGAGGAGGAGTCTGCTTCTGAGGAGGCAGAGGTGGAGTCTCAGGAGGAGTCTGATTCAGGCGTGGCAAGCCTGGCTCTGGCACCAGCATTCGTCGCCAAGTCCATCTTCAACACTGAAGACAATGGTCGCAGGGTTGAAGCCAAAGCTAATGATGATGACGACGACTCTGCTCCTACCTACGGCTTCATGGCACGTGGTGCCAAGGTAACTTCACGCGATGCCTACTTCCAAACCTCTAGTGAAGATGACTTTGAATGTCAATCCAAACCTAGCTATAAGACACTTGCTAAAATTGCAACTGAGCAACAAACTGCTATGGAACATATTCAAAAGCTGCTAGACAAAAGCAATGACCTGTTGGACGCGGAAATGAGTCGAACTAAGTCCTTAATCGAAGACATTAAAAGTCTTCGTGTTAAGTACGAAGATATTGAAAGTCGTCATGAAACTCTCTCAGCTTCTCATGAAAAACTTTCCTACGATTATCTTCAAAGGAAGCAGGATCTAGAGAAACTGAGAGCGTCTCATGAAGATCTTCAAAAGGAGAACGATTCACTACTCACCCAATAGATCAGTACCGCTCAGGTAGAATTTGTTCCACCATGCTTCAAGTGTCTTGAGCGCGATAATGTTGTCTTTGTTACTGAATGTTCTACTGCCTCTGATGTTGCAATATCTTCAACTGCTGATGTGGTAACTAACCCCTCTACTGAGGATGCCACTACTATTGCTGATGAGAATGCTAGGTTGAAGACATTGCTTGAGACTGGCATGTACAAAAGCCTCAAAGGGTGTCGGAGTAAATGGCCATGGGTAGCCTAACCGACTGCCCCTGGTTCTTCTGAAAAAATTATCAGGCCTTTGGGCCTCCGAACACTCCAAGCATTGGGCCGCCTTCCCTGGCCGGCTACCTCTGAAGCCAACTCCCGGAAGGCGACCCAGCCTCAGCAACCTCTCCCCAGGACAACTACGGGGTGGCCGACTCCAGGAAGCCGGCCAAGAAGGACGCCGACTCCAAGAAGCCGGCCGAGACCACAACCACCAAAGCTACACCCACATAACGGTGACAAGACGGGGTGTGGCCACAGTGCGGCCCACTACCCCCGAGGCCCGAGGCAGGCATGGCCACAGGAGGCCGTACGGGATGACCGTCTCCTGTGCGGCTCGGCACTGTAGCCATGCCAGCCTCAACGTCATCCACGACCGACTCCTGTACGGCCCACGGGCGGCGGGCCCCTTCCGCCAGAGAGAGGCGCAAAGGCGGCCCGGCCTCCCCTAGTCGGACAGGGGTGTAGCCGGCCCCCAGGAGCCGGCTACTCCCTTCCTCGAAGCAGGAGCCCCATTAAGGAGACAAGACGAGGTAAGGCTACAGTGAGAGCCCCCGAGGCGGCCCACTGTAGCCACGCTTATCTCGACAAAGTCCTCGTCATCAAAGGCGAGGCTACAGTAAGCAGCCGCCGACAAGACCCTAAGCGGTGGGGCCGGCCTGTCGACCAAGAAGCCGGCAGCCGGCGGGACCCAACAGCCGGCGGAGAAGCCGGCGAGCGTAGACACTGACGGCTGGGACCAGTGCCCAGCCGGATTACCATTGTACCCCCGGGGGGTAGGCCTATATAAACCCCCCGGAGCACCCATGCAAAGGGTTAGCTTCTGAACACAGCACACACACCATAGAGATAGAGAGAAGCAAGAGCTAGCCTTGTTCTTCTTCTCCCTTGAGCCCAACAGCTCTAGGAGCGATTGTAGTTACCTTTCCTTGATCTAGTGATCATGCGGAGACCCCGCAGAGCAGGACTAGGGGTGTTATCTCCTCGGAGAGCCCCGAACCTGGGTAAGATCTGCCGGCGTGCATGTCTTCGCCTCATCCCGTTTCCAGGCACCGGCGATGTCTTATTGGCACCCACAATGATAAGCCATCCGTTGGCATATGTCGCACCAACCACCCGACAAAGGGCATCAAACTCTGTGTGATGTCCTCAAGAAACAAATTCTGAACCGAAACCCTAGGAAAGAGGGTGTTGGGTTCGAGAGGAAAATGAACGTCGATGGTTCATATTGGACGCCTGAGCAGTACCCCAAAACCACCTGGGTTGTTGCTAAGGATCCTTTAGTGGACCCATCTACTTTATCTGGCTTCACTTGTGCTAATCCAATTGTCATTGATGAATCCTTTGATGCAAATTATAAACTGTTTAAGAATCAGAATGGTGAAGTGTTTGCCAGGTACATTGGTACTAAATACAGGAATGGGTCACCCTAGAAGAAGATCTGGGTGCCCAAAAGCTGTCTTGAGAAGCTTCCCATGAATGTCGTCATGACACCACCTGGGAAGAAGACAAACCCTCTACCAAAGGTGTCATATGGTCCAAAGGCTTCATACAGACAGAGGACCACTTATGGTCACCCTAACGTCAATGTTTTGCAGGAGAACCGCTATGAGACTTGTGAATATGAGCGTGTTTCATCCAACCGCTATGTTCACAGAACTAAGAACTTTTCTGCATATTCTTATGAGTATTATTCTCCTCCTGCGAAGCTATTTACTAGGGATCCCAAATCAAAGTTCTTAGATGCTGCACTTAGACTCATTGCTTCTAAGCCACCCCTGAAGATGTGGGTGGTTAAGAAGAATTAACTTCTTTTGCAGGGAAAGGTCTCCAGCAGGAAAGCAAAATCTTCTGACGATAATGCTGGAGACCTAAAACATCTTGTGGGACACAAGATAAAATGCTCAAATGGTCTTATCATGTATTTCGTCCCAGGGTTCCTTGACGAGCATCCTATCATGCCTAACCAGGATTTAAACTTTGATAATATGCTTGTTCGCTACATGTTTCTGCTTCACAATACTCTTGGTGAAGCCTATCCCATAACTGCACTGTAGGGTACAACTCTGAAAGACACTGAATAGATCATGGATAGCGGCTGCACCAACGACATGAGTGGTGATCAAAGTCTTCTAATGGATTCAACCCTACGTCCTTCTACTAAGAGCCACATCACATTCGCTGACACGGGTAAAAGTAAGGTATTGGGTCTTGGTAGAGTTGCCATCTCAAAGGATCAGCACATGGATAAAGTGATGCTTGTTGAATCCCTTGGTTACAACTTAATGTCTGTGTCAATGCTCTGTGATCTGAACATGATTGTGATATTTGGAAAATATCGTTGTCTTGTGCTAATGGAATCTGAAAAATCTCTAGTATTCGAAGGCTATCGAAAAGGTGATCTGTATATGGTAGATTTCTCAGCAGGACCACAGCTTGCCGTATGTCTTCTAGCAAAGGCTTCAGAATGCTGGCTACGGTATCGACGACTAGGACATGCGGGCATGAGGAACCTGCACCCTCTCGCGAAGAAGAAGCACATCATTGGCATCGAGGGCATCAAGTTTAAGAAGGATCATCTATGTGGTGCCTGTGAAGCTGGAAAGATGACAAGAGCCAAGCATCCCTCGAAGACAATCATGACAACCTCATGCCCCTTCGAGCTGCTTCACATGGATCTATTTGGCCCTACTCACTACTCTACTCCCACTACTACTGCACATGTCTATGGCTTCGTTATTGTTGATGATTACTCAAGATACACCTGGGTGCACATAATTCTCTATAAGACTGAAGTGCAGGATGTCTTCAGACGCTTCGCAAACCGGGCCATGACGAATTATGGCATCAAGATCAAGCACATCCGGAGTGACAATGGCACTGAGTTCAAGAACGCTGGCCTCGGCATTTATCTTGATACTTTGGGCATCACACACGAGTTCTCTGCTCCTTACATACCTCAGCAGAATGGCATCGTGGATCGCAAGAACAGAACACTCATTGAGATGGCACGAACGATGCTCGATGAGTACAAGACTCCAAGAATTCTGGCCTGAAGCTATTGATACTGCATGCCACATCATCAACAGAGTATATCTTCACAAGTTCTTCAAGAAAACATCTTATGAACTTCTGACTGATAAGAAGCCAAATGTCAGTTACTTCAAAGTCTTTGGTGCTAGGTACTGGATCAAAGATCCACATCACATGTCTAAATTTGCACCGAAAGCACATGAAGGTTTGATGCTTGGCTACGGAAAGGACTCGCACACCTACAGAGTCTTCAACCTCTTTCACTATAAAGTGGTTGAAACTGTGGATGTGCGGTTCGATGAGACTAATGGCTCGCAAAGGGAGCACCTGCCAAATGTGCTAGATGAAGCTACACCAGGTGAAGCTATCAAGTTAATGGGTACTGGAGAAATCATACCCACAAAGGAACGGGCTGATGAGATCATCATTTATGCACCTAATCAACCTGAAGACAATGCTCAGTCCGAAGCCAATTCTGATGACGAAGCCAACAGTCAATCAGATCAAAATCTTCGTCGAGCTCACCCTCGGGTTGCAAATGAAGTCCAAATTAAGAAGATCATTGATAGCATCAATGCTCCTGGCCCTCTCACTCGATCAAGAGCTACACAACTAGCAAACTCCTGCGGTCACTTTGCTTTTGTCTCTATATGCGAACCCAAGAAAGTTGAAGAAGCCTTCATGGAACCTGAATGGATTCAAGCTATGCAAGAAGAGCTTCAACAGTTTGAGCTGAACAACGTCTGGGAGCTTGTCAAACATCCTGATCCTCGCAAGCACAATGTCATTGGCACGAAATGGATCTATCTCGCAAGAAGCAAGATGAACTTGGAGAAGTTGTCAGAAACAAAGCTCGCCTCGTTGCTCCAGGTCACACACAAGTGGAAGGAATAGACTTCGATGAAACCTTTGCTCCTGTGGCTCGGCTTGAAGCCATTCGCATACTGCTGGCTTATGCCAACCATCACAGCATTCTTCTATACCAAATGGATGTGAAAAGTGCCTTTCTCAACGGCAAAATCGAGGAAGAAGTGTATGTCGCTCAACCGCCTGGTTTTGAAGACCCTAAGCATCCTGATATGGTGTTCAAGCTCAACAAGGCACTGTATGGCCTCAAACAAGCACCTCGCGCTTGGTATGACACACTAAAGGAATTCCTGAAGAGCAAAGGCTTCAAACCTGGTTCACTATATCCCACTCTCTTCACGAAGACATATGATGGTGAACTATTTGTGTGTCAAATATACGTAGATGACATTATCTTCGGATGCACTGATAAGAGATACAGTGACGAGTTTGGATACATGATGCAAGAGCAATATCAGATGTCCATGATGGGGGAGCTGAAATTCTTCCTTGGTCTTCAAATCCATCAACAGCGCAATGGCATCTTCATATCGCAAGAAAAATACCTCAAAGATTGCCTGAAAAAGTTTGGAATGCAAGACTACAAAGAGTACACGATGCCAATGCCACCCAAAAGTCATTTCGGCCCTGACGACAATGGTAAAGACTTCGATCAAAAGGTATACCACTCCATGATTAGTTCTTTGCTCTATTTATGTGCATCTAGGCCTGATATTATGCTTAGCGTTTGCATGTGTGCCCGATTCCAAGCGGCACCAAAGGAGTTGCATCACCTAGTGGTGAAGCGAATACTTAGATATTTGGCTCACACCCCAACACTAGGATTATGGTATCCAAAGGGCTCAACATTTGATCTGGTTGGATATTCTGATGCCGATTATGCTACTGACAAGGTTGATCGCAAGTCCACTTCAGGAACATGTCACTTTCTTGGACGATCGCTTGTCTGTTGGTCTTCAAAGAACCAGAACTGTGTATCACTCTCCACTGCTGAATCTGAATACATTGTTGCTGGATCATGTTGTGCTCAACTTCTCTGGATGAAGCAAACTCTCAAGGACTATGGCATCAACATGAAGAATGTGCCACTCTTCTGTGACAATGAAAGCGCCATCAAGCTTTCCAAGAATCCAGTTCAGCACTCGAAGACAAAGCACATCGAGATTCGTCGTCACTTTGTCAGAGATCATGTCAACAAGGAAGACATTGATATCATTCACGTCAACACTGAAGAGCAACTGGTTCATATCTTTACTAAGCCCTTGGATGAGAAGAGGTTTTGCAAGCTGCGGTGTGAGCTAAATATCTTAGAATCCTCAAATGTCCAGTGAATGGACACACATCCTAACGCTTATGCATGTTGATGACTTAGATGTGCAACACACGAAGTAACGTATTTCTTCAATCAATGAAGACTTACCCTCTGAGTGTGAATACATTAACATGGAAGTTGACTTCAGAGCACCTCGATAATTGTGCGCCGTGTCTGGATCTAATACTTCCTATATGGTGGGTAACGCCACCACCAAAACTTTTGGAAGATTTTCATTTGGCGTCATAACTGCATTATCTTCGCATTTTGATTATCTTCAACATAGGTTTATCTTCAAATCTATATCTTCGTAATGTTGATTTGTCTTCAGTAATAATTATATCTTCATATGTGTTATGTCCTCTATAGCATTCACTTATAGCTATGTCTTCATGTTGCTATTTTTCTGACCTAAGTGAATGTGATCGGACCCTAATCCCTTCTGTGCTACTCCCTAAAATTCTTTCTGTCCAAGTCATGTGCATTCTGTTGACACTTGTCGAATATCTTCTCTGCGTCCTTGTCAGCAGAAGATACAGAGACACACATTTAAAACTGTTTTTAATGTTCTATCCTTTTGCCTGACAACTGGAGAAGCCGGAACGACCACCCGACAATCCTGGCGTGCGTCGGAACATAGATCAACTCCTGATAAGTTGCATGCACGCCACGTGTTCCTCAGATGTGAACCGCCAGGGGCACCTGTGTAATTGCGCTGCGCCGCCCTCCTCCTTCTTATAATTACACTCCCCTCGCGGTCAAAATCCTTCTTCCACCTCGCCACCTTGCTCAAACCCTAGCGCCTCCGCTAGCTCGCGTCGACGCCGGAGACGAAGCACTTAGCTGTTGCGACTTCTTCGACGCCGTCCTCATGCCGGCCGCGGACCTCTTCCTCTCTGCCGCCGCCGTAGTTGTCTTCTGCCGCCAAGTTAGGGCGCAGGAGATTGGACTGCTCGGCCTCCCGTCTACTTCGTCTAGCAGTTCATCTGTGGTAATTAAAACCTACTTTTTACAGTCTTTTCGATCTATCAAATCCATCCACTTCAACCAAAAGTGGTTTATACACTTCCAAATCTGGATCTGTCTCTTTCTGAATCTCATATTTTGCAAAGTATGTTCACTTATGCATCAAAACTAGTTAGATTCCTCACTTGTACCTATTCGCGGATTCGTACAAATCTGGAACCAACTTCCTTCAATAAGTG
The DNA here is from genome assembly GCF_002575655.3 of Aegilops tauschii subsp. strangulata. Taxonomy (NCBI): domain Eukaryota; kingdom Viridiplantae; phylum Streptophyta; class Magnoliopsida; order Poales; family Poaceae; genus Aegilops; species Aegilops tauschii. The sequence goes on along the minus strand of NC_053036.3, from coordinate 626,424,839 downwards.
AATGTCTTCGTACTGTGAGGTCAATGTCTTCTAAACTGAGTTATCTTCAAAATCTTCTGAGAATGCATATGACCTCTTCCCCTTCCCTCGCATCTCTAATGCTGTCACAGGTACATGTCCGTGGGAGAATCCCTTGGTTCTCATAGTCTGCATTCATTTGTAGAATTCTTACAGCATCACATAGAATCTCCTGAAGCTAGTTCTTGCCTGACCAGCAGACGAAAGCCTTTCACTGTTTTGAAGCTAATCAATCTGAACGTTATGGCTTCAGGGAAGTCTGCACGGAAAGGTGGCAGGCAACGCCGTGGCAACACTGGACTTGATTTGCCTGAAGATCTGTACAAACTCTACAAGTCTGACCCAGAGGAGAGCTACACCCAGCGCAAGAACCGGATCCAGTGGATCCGAAGATATTGGGCAGAGCAATGGTTCAAATACAGGTTTGTGACACCTGAATATGTTGAAAAGAATGCCATCAAGAGCCCGTGGGGTGACTGTCTGTACCGCGGTTTGGTACCAAGAACAAGGCTGAAGCTATTGATCAGGGGTTCTATCCCTGTATGGTCAGAGCACCACAGCCTAAGAATGCTGACCCATCTTCTCTCCTATGGTGTCGTGAAGACAATCTTTTCAAGCGCAGCTTCCAGTTTGCAAAAGATTCGGCGGCTAAGAACCAAAAGGAGTTTGGCCTCAACTTTAACCCTGGCCCCTCCGCTCCAAGACCAGATGGAACTCATGAAGCCAATGAGAACAGGATTGGCCCCATCACCAACTTCGACGGGCTTCTGTCTCATATTGCTGCCCAGAGAGCTGATATGGAGCAATCTGCTGAAGAAGCTGATTCTGATGATGCTCCATCACCACCAAAGCAGAAGAAGAAGGCAAAAGCTTCAAAGCCATCTGCCTCTGCTGCTCCAAAAGCTTCAACCAAGAAGTCATTGAATACTGCACCGCCTGAATCCAGTGTGTAGTCTAAAGATTTATCTCGCGTGTCCAAGAGGACCAAGAAGCCATTGCCCAAGAAAGCTACTGGGCAACCCCTCACTCCTGCTACCATTCTGCGCAACGAGGAAGACACCATTGATCTGTCAAGCGATGAAGATCTTGGTGATGAAGCCCTTGAGATGCTAATCAAGAGTAAGCAAGAGGCGGAGATCTTAAGTGATCTGCCCCTCTTTGATGTTGACATCTTGAAAGATTTCATTGATGAGTGGTTCGACGACCTGAACATCAGCATTGACAGTCTGCAGCTGCCAGTGGGCATCAGTGTCACATTTCACTCTGCTATTGCTAATGAGCTGGCCCTGGCACAGAAACTCGTCGAGCTCAAGAACAAGATTGACTATGAGAAGGCCCATTTCAAGAAGAACATGCACAAGCTCAGTGTGGCAGATGTGCAAATCTTCAAGAAGATGTTGAATGACCTCAAAACTGAATTTCATAAGAAGCGTGAAGAAGCCAAAGGCTCTCGAGAATGCATGAAGTCATCTGCCCAGAAATGTGTGCAAGCGCACAATGAAGCTGAAAAGAGGAAAGTTCTTGGGTGTCCTGGCATTGGTCCCCGAATGGCTGCTAAGAAGAGCAAAAGGCATGCTGAAGCTAATCCTGACACTGCAAGGTAGGGACAACCCATCATTGTCTTCCCTGCCTGCATGACTGACTCGAAGCCAAAGGTCCCTTCAGCTGCTTCTGAGCTCAAGAAGACTAGGCAAGCTGAAGCAGAAGCCAGGAAGAGGAAGCACAAGGATACATCTGATGATGCCCCTTCCAAGAAAAAGCTGAAGACTAAGGGCTCTAAGTCTTCAAGGAAAGATCGTGTTGCTATCCCTGAGCCCCTTGTTGTTGATCCCATCTCTGTTGCATATCCGGCCTCTGCTAATCGTGAGCGCCGTCTCGTTGTTCATGAGCCTGCTCCCACAGAGGCACCAGAATCTGATGAAGTTCCAGCTGTTGACCCCAATGCAGCTGAAGACATTGGTCATGAAGACAATGTAGTTGATGATGAAGTCCTTCCTCAGCTCGAGCGCCAGTTGGTATCATTGCCTGCTCCTACGAGTAGTGAATACATTAGCATTGGTCGTCCATTGACGCCAATTGCTCAAGATGACTCCTGGACTGAGCACCAACAAGAAGATACCCCTGTTCAAGATGAGACACCCCATACTCCACCAGCTCAAGTTACCTATCCGGTACTTGATGATGACAATTACATGGAGACCACTCCATCTCCAAAGGCGTCGCCAGCATTTCGCAGGCTTCGCAAAGGTCTCAAGCCATCTGTCTCCATGTCCGCCATCCCAGAAGAAGATTCACAACAATCCACCTCAGTGGCACGTCAAGTGTTCACTGAAAAGAATCCTTCTGCGACTGATCAAGCATCTGAAGCTAATGTTGCTGAAGACATTCCGGCTGCATCAGCCGATGAAGAAAGAAGAAAATAAGAAAGAGAAGCCACACCCCCTATTGTTGATCAAGTCATTCTTGAAGAGAATGTGATCGTGCCTGACCCTCCGGTCATTGACCAAATGGAGGTTGAAAACAATGAGGCTGCCATCAACACTGCTACTGAAGCCAATGACCCTGTCATGGCTGAAGAAAATGTGGCGCATGAAGCAAATTTGAATGTTGAAGCTACTGTGACGTCGGTCCTCACTGACGGCGATTTTCCTCCACCATGGCCTCACACCATGGAAAGGGCCTTCAATCGCAAAGGGCGGCTTGTCACAGTTCGTTGGCCAATTATGATTCCTCCGACTGCTCCAGTGACTATCATGTGGAGCGAAGGCCTCAAGTTCAGAAGCCAAAGCCGCGTCTGCCAAGGCTTCCTAGTGTTGTAACTACACAAGGCTCATTCAGCGTGCTCAATTTCAGAGAAGACAATACATTCTTTGGCAGTGCCAAGAACCCTTACAATAAGCCAAGGATCTCATCTGACAGATTTTGGAGCCACCAACAGCGAAGCTATTACTCTTGCATTCTGTACAATCAAGATAGGATTTTTTCGCACAGGCGTCTGGATTGTGATGCTATGGCTGGGCTGCCATGTCTGAAAGAAGCCCTTGACTGCTTCAGGGATGTCGGTCTTCTGGCATTTGTCACTGATAAAGAGCACTGGAATGAAGAGCTCCTCCTGCAGTTCTATGCCACCTTACACATTCGAGGCTACAGCAGGGATCCGAAGACTTGGATCCTTGAGTGGATGACAGGTGATGTACATCACGAAGCCAAAGCTCGGGATATCATCGAGTTGACTTCCCTGCCCACTCCAGCTGAGCTATATGAACCTGGTTGTTCGCTTTATCAGAATTAACTACAGAGCATATTTCAGAAGCCTGAGTCGAACATGAGCCAAATGCTTAGCATGATGAAGCCTTTTCCCCAAGACGTTGAATATCCAAAGGAATTCTTTGTTGGGGACCTCGAGTATCTGCCACGCACAGTATATCACATTTTGAGGCATACTCTTTGGCCCATCAAAGGCCATTCATCTGAAGCCAAACTTAAAGGCACCATGAAGACCTTGATATTCTATATCATCAATGGCATCAAATTCAACACTCGGGATTTCTTCATTAGACGACTTGCTGCTTCCGGGATTGATCTGTTTGGTCTGAAGTTCTATGCTCCCTGGGTGATGCGCTTGATTAAGCTTCATTCAACTATTGACTATCGCCCATCAGATCGCAATCACATTGTCTTCTTGCCTGATGTTGATATGTCTGTTGAAGCCATCTACCCTGAGCCTGCAAAGAAGCCCCTCCATCTTCAGAATGCTGAGTTCCAGAGCTTCACATAGCCCATTGATGGTGTTCATGTGCCCAATGCTGCAACTCATGCCTACCCTTGGCTGGAAACCTGCGCCTATTGCATCGTGCAAACACCGAAGCCACTGCAAGCACCATTGCACAAAGGCCTCAGAAGCGTCCTCGTGTTCTCAATGACCGTGAGCTTCTGGTGGCCTTACATCAAAAGCAGGACAAACATCATGACTGGCTAAAGCGTCAGATGAAGAGTATCTTGGTGGATGTCAATCGCATTCGCAACTTAGCCACCAAGAACTCGTTTGTTGCTCATGAAGCTTGTCGCTGTTCCTGGAAGAGTCTCGCCTTGCTATGCGCTGAAGGTGAACTTCGCGCCGATGGCTTCACTGAAAATTTCAAGTTTGACTCCAGGCCTCCTCAAAATGCAAGTTGGCGTCGCACACCGTCCATTGAAGATTCTGAGTACTCATCCTTGGCTGCAACTATTGTTGCGAGAGTCGTCGATGAAGAAGATGATCCCACTTCGCCTGCTCTCACTGCTCAGCATAATGATGCTGCACCAGGCCCGTCTGCACCACCTAACTCCACCGTCGACCCTGCTGCTCCAACATCGTCTCCAACTGGGAACGAGTAGATACTCTATGTCTTCAAACCTTTTTGGTCATTACTGACAAAAGGGGGGAGAAGCATATGAGTTGATAGTGTTCAAGCGGGTCCATTTGGGTGGTTGCTTATTTTGTGCTAAGTTCTTACAACTCTCGTTCTGAAACATTTGGATTTTGAGTTGTAACACTTAAACTTGATGGTCGTCTGCTATTTTTGTTGCCACTTTGTGACGCGATGATAAATTCCGCATGAAGTCATTCTGCAGACGTCCATTTTCCATTATGCATATCATTATCTTCATTATCCCCTTATATGCATGATGTATTGCCTTCACACTTTGAAGCTGGCCTCCACAAAGCAAAACCTGCCATGTGCATTTGCATTCAAAAGCAAACTATTTATATGCACATCTTCAGGGGGAGCCTCGTCATATGTATGAAGACAATACTCACAACACTGAACTTTCACATACTTTTATCCCCGTTGAAAACTTCAACCAGTTTGTCATCAATCACCAAAAAGGGGGAGATTGTAAGTGCATCTAGTGCCACCCCTAGTTGGTTTTCGAGTATTGACGACAAACGTGGTTGAGGGACTAATGCGTTTGTGAGAATTGCAGGATAACACTAGTGTCCCTCATTGATTCGGTGCACCTACCAGAGATGACCCCTAAAAATGTGTGAAGACATTGAAGACAATGGTGGTTCGTGAAGACATTCACAACGAAGATTATGACGCGTGAAGCTATTCACTTGAAGACTATGGAGTGCGAAGACATAGTTGTTTCATAGTTTCCTTTTCTTCTTATTGAGTCATAGGAACAACCGTACTGTTAAGTGGGGTCCAAGTGAACAAAGTCAGAGTGACTGAAGTGATGTTCAACCAAATCCTATGTCTTCGAGCGAAGACAATGAGAGCAAATCTTATCCAGAGCTGGATGAGTCAGCTTTGCTTGTAGCCCAAGCCAAGCTGCCGCGTGTGTTTGAAATCTGACCGTCGTACATGTGTTAGTTCCTTAGTGACCCAGAGTCATTTTGGACAAGTCAGGTCGGGTCGCCTTCTGATTATAAATAGCCCACCCCCTACACCATAAATTGGTGGCTGTTCAGAGTTAGTGCACAGCTTTTGTCATTTGAGAGCAACCCACCTCCGAAGCATTTGAGAGAGAAATCCTTGCAGGACAAAGCCCAAAACACCCATAGCCAAAGAGTGTTAGGCATCATTGAAGTCTTTTTGTCCGCGTGATCTGAAGACTTATTACACTAGAGGACAGTGAATCCTCCAACCGGTTAGGCGTCGCGTTCTGAGTATCCAAGAGTCATTGTGGATTGCCGGTGAATGAAGTCTGTGAAGGTTTGGAAGTCTACCTCGAAGACTTACCAGAGTGATTGGGCGATGACTGGGTGTCCTTAGCTCAAGGGGAATAAGGTGAAGACACGGTCTTCTGAGTTAAATCTCAGTCTCCCTAACCAGATGTACAGTTGTCACAGCAACTGGAACTGGTCTACCAAATCCTTGTCTTCGTCAAGCTACTAGTTCTATCCTCTACTCTCCTTACTTTACAGTTGTCTTCGTGAAGTCATTGCTTACTTGTCTAATCTGTTTGACTTCACACTGTGAAGACTATTGTCTATTTAGCTTCATACTATCTACCTTTCTGATCATGTCTACCTAGTTGCAATTTGTCTTCGTGCTTTCATCATATTGTATGTTAGTCTAATGCTTGTCTAGTGTAGCTTTCATTCCGCTGCTTACTATATTGGCTCAGTTTACCTGTTTGTCTTCTAAGCCACTGTGTTTTGAAGACTTTCATAAAAATCGCCTATTCACCCTCCCCCCCCTCTAGTCGATAACTAGCACTTTCATGTTGACATCCCCTTGCGCGTGGTGGTGAAGATCGCGATCTCATCCTTGGCAACCCCTCCCCCGGATGAATCCCGAGGCTAGGGTTCTATCTTCTGGGTGTGTTTCTGGTGTGTATGTTTGTTTGTCCCTTGATCCGACTTCACAGGGTGGAAATAGTGGACGAGGCAGCGGCGTTGATGCTTCATAAGACCACGCATATGAGAGGGCGTGCTCATATGCTAGGCAGTATTTTTCTCAGGAGTCGCTATGTGAACTTCTCGTTTATCCCTTTGCTTCGTTCTTTTCATGGTAGTTGATTATCACATTGAATAATGCGATGTCACCATGATATTTGAGATTCCTTCCATACAACTTAATTTACTCCAAGAGACATTACCTGGCTTTTTTTTATATAATACAATTTTTTTATTAAATTTCAGAAATATTATGCCGTAATTATATTTTTTTAATATTACCCAGTCGGCCTACTACTGACCGATTGGATCCAGTCGGCCTACTGCTGGCCGATTGGCCCCCAGTCGGCCCACTGCCGGCCGATTGGCCATAGTCGGCCCCCCGCTGGCCGATTGGCACCCAGTCTGCTTCCTCTAGGCCGACAGGTGCATGCACCCATTTATCTGTTGAATAGGTATTTGAAAAATGTTGAAAAGTATTTGGAAAAATGTTGACCATGCATATATAAATGTTAATCAAGCATTTGAAAAAAATATTGAACAAGTATTTGAAAAAATGTTGAACAAGTATTTGAAAAACTGTTGAACAAATATTTGAAAACTGTTGAATAGGTATTTGAAAAATATAGAAGAAGTATTTTTAAAAATGTTGATCATGTATATAAAAATGTTAATCAAGCATTTGCAAAAAATGTTGAACAAGTATTTGAAAAAATATTAATCATGTATATAAAAATGTTGAACAAGTATTTGTAAAAATGTTGATCATGTATATAAAAATGTTGAACAAGTATTTGAAAATATGTTGAACAAGTATTTAAAAATATTAAACAAGTATTTAAAAAATTTGAACCAGTATTTGTTAAAATGTTTAACATCTGGAAGCTGCCATGGCAATCACCAGCGCAGCTAACCACCCCATCAGCTTCCCGTTACTGGTTAGAAAAGGGATCGCGACCAACTAAAGGTGACTGAGCCGGTCTTCTCCGTTATTTCTTTATTTTTTTATTTTCTTTCTATATTATTTTGTAAAATACTTGTTCAAAAAAATTAAATACTTGTTCAATTTTTTTCAAATACTTGTTAAGCATTTTTATATACATGATCAACATTTTTACAAATACTTGTTCAACATTTTTATATACATGATCAATATTTTTTAAATACTTGTTCAACTTCTTTTTCAAATACTAGTTCAACATTTTTTGCAAATGCTTGATTAACATTTTTATATACATGATAATTTTTTTAAAATACTTCTTCAACATTTCTCAAATACCTATTCAACAGTTTTCAAATCTTTGTTCAACATTTTTCAAATACTTGTTCAACATTTTTTTCAAATGCTTGATTAACATTTTTATATGCATGATCAACATTTTTTAAAATATTTCTTCAACATTTTTTTAAATACCTATTCGACAGATAAATGGGTGCATGCACCTGTCGGCCTAGAGGAAGCAGACTGGGTGTCAATCGACCAGCAGTGGGCCGACTGGATCCAGTCGGCCGGCAGTGGGCCGACTGGATCCAGTCGGCCGGCAGTGGGCCGACTGGGGGCCAATCGGCCAGCAGTAGGCCGACTGGATCCAATCGGTCAGCAGTAGGCCGACTAGGTAATATTTTTAAAAGATATAATTATGGCGTAATATTTCTGAAATTTAATATAAAAATGTATTATTTAAAAAATTTAGCCATTACCTCGGGAATACCGACAAAAATTACTGTGTGGACGCGATAAAATTTCACAAAGGCATAAAATAAGTATCAAAATCATCACATAATTTGGAATCATCGGAAAGGGGGTGTGGAGTTGCTAAGATATGGCGAGCCATAGGAGCCAGAAGTAGACGCGGCTCTTGGGGAGCGTCAGATCTGGAGTAGCTTCGGCCAGCCATGGACACGTGAGGGGTGAGGCCATCGCCCTCGGGGTCGGCACCACGGGCACCGCACCTGCAGGGGGCGAAGGGAGCTCGAGCGCCTGCCACGTTCCTGGCCGGTGCTGTGGCACCCCGGCTCAGAGAAAACCGGAACGCCCCGTATTCCAGCCCAGAGATCGAGATGAAGTCTCCTGGAATACGGCACTGCTTAGCATAAACAAATCAGCTCTTTATTACAATTTATTTTGGGTACAAGGGGTTCTGATATAACGGGGAATTACATCGGCACGGCGACACTACGCCTACCACTATTGCTCTATGCAAGCAGCAGAACAACTCGAAGCAGCGGAATAACTCTAGCAGCGGAACAACGACGACGGTGGTGAACTCCACTCCGCAGGGACTCTGGCTGGAACGCTTATGCTAGCTCAAACACAAAAGATCCACGGCAAACAAGCAATCAAATCCGGGATGACCTGCAAACTGGCATGACACGCCAGGTCAATACATTGAATGTACTTGCAAGCTCACAATAACCAGAAGCATTCAAGACAAACAACAGCATGCCAATTACAGGTTAAGCAGGAATTAACATGATATCATCATAGCAACATGGCATGAACAACATGAACATGATACAACTAGCATAATATGAGCATGGCAAGAACATATGAATCTGGCGATACTAGCATGCAACATGATGACACTATATGCACCACTTATTCTGCTCGGGCTACCTCGTAACCATCACATGCAAAAACTTACCAACCTCGGACATCACACGATCATCTCAAGATCAAATCAAGCTTGGTATAAATAATACTGCAGTAGTCATTACATGACCACAAGGAGCTTGATCTTTACCCACGATTCTCGCACAACATCACGAATATCCATCAACTCGATATCCTCGATACCACGATGATCAATCAAGGATCACAAACGGAACCACACTTGGTTCAACGGGTTACCTCGTAACCAAACGGTGATCATTCACGGATCACATAACCAACTTATCGCATCATCGAACCGGGGTTGTTATTAAGCACATCATTATTATTACTGTTGACCCATAGTGTGACCGACACGAACTGGGCCCTTATCCGCGGGCACGGCTATCGATAGATTAAACACACACACTCTGCAGAGGTAGCGCACTTTACCCATACCACAGAACCCATGGCCTCGCACTCCCATTCGGGTGGACCAACGGCGTTCTGACAAAACTGTCCTACTGCCATGACACTCTCCTGGCCACTCCGACTAACTCCCCTCTGGTCTAAGTCATGGGTGGCCCCGTGCCTACCAAAGGCACCAACGGCCACCGTCGTGGCAAAACAGCCACCATCATGGCAAAATGGTCCCAAACTGGGACAATTCGGATATAACAACAACGGGCACACAAGGTTACCTTCCCTCATTGGAGGCACCAGCGAGAGGCACGACAATAGACCCAGTTAGGACCCTTCCATAAAGGCAAGTGTGGTTGCACTGGTCAGCTCGATTTGGTGGCACCATGACTTAGCCAACAGTTGTTCAAGTTCGATTTAATCCAGTTAAACTTGAATGCAAATATGCTGAGCCATGATAAAATAACATGATGCAATTACAATGCATGAGCATGATATCAACATAAGCATGAGGGTACAACATAACTATCGACCATATCAACAATGAATCATATCCAACTGAGCATGGCATAATGACGTGCATGAATATCACAAGTACAACACTACTCATAGAAACCTAGCATGACCACTAGCATCAACAATAAATATCATGCAAGAACATATCAACAATGCTACCATGCAAGCATTTAACCAACTGGATGTAATGGAAAATGCATACGACAGCACTCGGAACAGACGATAGTCATGCACCGAAAACCATCACCAACATCAACATGTACTACTAGCAAGCATAAGCATATGAAAGGAATACTAGCAGGTAGAACATGATAACAGAGTGTAAAACAACATAGCACGAAAGTGAACATGAAGCTCTAAACATCACCGGAACAACGATGACCATATTTTAAACAAGCAAACATTTAGTGAATATTCAAGTTCAAAACCATGGCTCCTGCATGACTATCATGCAAGTGGGTATTGTGGCTTGCCTAAGGAAGAAGAAGGCACCGGGGAGAAGTGTGGTGAAGCCGCGGAAAGATTCGCCGGAAACAGCCCTCTCCCGAAGGGGCTGTTTACGTGCAAGGGCAAGATGCTCATTTTCAGAATGTTAACACATGGAGAAAGTGTGACCAACAGAACGGTCTCGACGAGACGAAGAAATGGGCTTTGGAATCACCTCACTTGGAGTTACGGTCGCGAAGTTATGAGGTGAAGAAGATCAGGGACTTTTCTGCAAAAAGAATATTCACAGACGGGTCCGTGAGTGGATAAGACAGAAACAGATTTCCAGAAATACGCTTTCTGAATTAGAAAACGTACTCTGTGCCGAAGTAGATGCAAAATACGCTTTCATAAGGAGAAAACATATTCCAGGATATACGCTTTCGGAGAAATAAAAACGGACTCACCCCGGGCGTTTCCACTTGCCACGTCAGCGGGGCGCCTGGGCCACTGACGGGCCGGGCCCAGCGGTAGCGGAGGGGGCCAGGCGCGGGCGTCTTCTTCCTCCCGCTGCTCCCCCGTGCGGGACAGAGGAGGCAGGGGAGGGACCAGCTGCCAGCGACGTGGCGGGCGACTCCGGCCACCTCAGGCGACGGCAAGGGCACCGGCGGCTGCGGCCAGGTCTCCCGCATCCATCCCGAGGGCTAGCAGGCGCCGGGGAGGACGAGAAGAAGCGGAGCTTCAAGGGGAACAAAGGGGCGGGCCGCGGCCGTTGCACGCGGGGACGACGGCCCTGGTGGCTCCGGCGGCAGGAGAAGGGAGTGGGGAGAGTCGCCGGAGGGTGAGGAAGCTGGTGGTGGCGACTAGAGGGAGTGAGGAGGTCGGGATGGGCGAGACGGGGAGGCGACCGAAAGGATCGGGCAGCAGCCGGACGAGGAGCACGCGGCCAGAGGGCTTTCCGGTGAGGGGCAAGGGGTTGGGGCGAGCCGCGGGGATGCGGGGAAGCTAGTGGACAGCTCTGGAGGAGAGGAGACGGGCTAGGTTCGCCGGAAACGAGAAGACCGGCAATGGCCGAGGCGAACTCTGGCGAAAAGAGAAGGGGGCCGAGGACTCCGGTGGACTAGAGAGGCGAGGGAGGAGTGAATGAGCTGTGGGAGGACTCGGGCTTGCCTTATATAGGCCAGGGGAAGGCTCTGGAGCGCACAAGCGATCTTGAGCAGTGCTCTAATGGAGGTCAGTGGCTGGGCATCACACGGGCATGGCGTTTGTGGCTCATTTAAGGCGAACCACGACGAGGCATCGACGCAGGGCGATGCAGTCGAGCACGAGCGAGCTCCAGGACATGGAGGGACGTCAAGACGAGGAGGAAGGGGACGGGAACAGGGCAAGAACGCGCCAGAGCTTGCAATCTGCATGATGCAAGCATGATCACCACGCGCACTTGAGCAAATAGCTCGTTTTGGCCGGACCAACCATGTCTAGTAGATAGACCTTAGTGCCCTTAGTCTAACTAAAGAAAGAATTTGGTCCAGGGGCAAAGAAGAGATTTGCAAAAGACCCCAAAGCAAACCAGCAGCCAAGTGTTTGTGATGTGCAGTGGGGACACAAGCTTGGTAACGCAGTAAATAATTTGTGTGGTGATGATCAAACACTAAGGTGATGCTGATCACCAAAAATTAGACTAAGAGAAGGAGTTTAGATGAGGGTTGCTGTAGAAAGTGACCCACTGGTCAGAAATGAGAATTTGGATGATGCACTCACATAGTTGCATAAATTGAGCTGAAACTGGTTATGGCCCAATGATTTGAAGATATTAAGATGCCCAAGGAATTTCATACCATTTGGATGAACCAAAATAGCACTTGCTTCAGAAAGATTTATGCTGACCAGAAACTTGGAAAAATTCCACAGGGAAAATGGTCAAAGAGATTGAGCCACAACTTGGTGGAGGGAGGTTATATGGATAAGAGAAGGCCTAGAAAAAATTGCAGCCATAATGGAGCAAGATAAAATATACTTCCTTCACAAACTGAAATTTTGGGCAGAAACAAAGATTTGAAGCTGTGCTCACATGGGGCATGACATGACCTCAACTTTGATGGAGGGCTATGATATGATGATATTAAGGGACATGAAAAATTGCAACTCATTTGGATATGCCTAGCTTGTACCTCCTTCACAAAGCTTCTTTCTGAACAAAAACTTTGGAAAATCATAATTAAAAAATTACTAGGCAAATGAGGTTACATTTTGCCATGTGTAACATCCCAAATTTTCAATTTGGAATGTTATACATTAGATCATCATTGCATATCATATTTTATTGCATTTTGGCTTGATCCTAGAAATTCTACGCAACTCAAGGACCCACGGAGAGAGTTGGGGATTTCGTTATTTTCATATTTGAGTTTTCTCAAATTTTGAAAAGAGTATCGTTTGATTTTAATTATTTTCTCTTCGAACACTTCTTTTATAAAAATACAAGAGAGGGGATAAAATGACTTTCCCAAAATAAATAAATATTGGAGATTTAATATTAAAATCAAATAAGATTTTTATTCGGAGTTTTATCGCTATTTTATTTGAATTAGGAAAAATATGCGTTTTTCAAAATTGCATTAGAGGCACAAATAAATGTTCACTTTGTACGTTAGATTTTTAGAGGACGGGGAAAATTTATTTCAGGATTTTTGGAGTCTGTTTAGTATTTCTTTTCTCTCTTTTTCCGTGTGGAATTATTATTAAAAAAAGAGTTACCGCCTTACCGGGTTGTGTCCGTCCGGGACTCCGACCCGGCCGGCCCCTTTAAGAGCCGGAGGCCCGAGCCGCCAGCCCCCTCACCCGAAACCCTAGCGCCGCCCGCTCCCCGCCGCCGCCGCCGCCGCGTTACGTCGCCGCTGTCGGTGTCAAAACCGGCAGATCTCGGGTAGGGGGTCCCGAATTGTGCGTCTAAGGCTAATGGTAACAGGTGGCGGGGGACACAATGTTTACCCAGGTTCGGGCCCTCTCGATGGAGGTAATACCCTACTTCCTGCTTGATTGATCTTGATGATATGAGTATTACAAGAGTTGATCTACCACGAGATCGTAGAGGCTAATCCCTAGAAGCTAGCCTATGGTATGATTGTTGATGATGATGATGTCGTTGGTCCTACGGACTAAACCCTCCAGTTTATATAGACACCGGAGGGGGCTAGCGTTACACAGAGTCGGTTATAGAGAAGGAGATCTACATATCCGAATCGCCAAGCTTGCCTTCCACACGAGGGAGAGTCCCATCCGGACACGGGACGAAGTCTTCAATCTTGTATCTTCATAGTCCAACAGTCTGGCCAAAGTATATAGTCCGGCTGTCCGGATACCCCCGTATCCAGGACTCCCTCAGTAGCCCCTGAACCAGGCTTCAATGATGATGAGTCCGGCGCGCAGATTGTCTTCGGCATTGCAAGGCGGGTTCCTCCTCCGAATACTCCATAGAAGATTTGTGAACACGAGGATCATGTCCGGCTCTGCAAAACAAATTCCACATAACACCGTAGAGAGAATATATTCCACAAATCTAATCTGCTGCCAACTTTTCATAGCGTAACATCACGCCGTGGCCCGGTCATTATTCGAACCGTTTTCTCCCTACCTGCCATAACACAATTTGCGAGGTGGTTTTATTGGCACGTCTTGTCGAAGCAGAGATCGTGTCCCCTTATCACGGGATTCTCATCAATACAGGCATGGGTAACCCAATCATGTTATTGATATAACTCCACGGTTTTAGGCAAGTTCCAAACGGTCACGCAGAGGACGCTTGATATTCACCCCCTTTATAAAGAGGTCCAGACCTGTCCTTTTCTTTCCACGCCCAATCCTTCCCTTCCCTTACCTCAAGTTCCAACACCCAAGGCTCAGGCTAAGCACTTCGGACCTTCAATCATGTCCGGATCCAACCTTCAAGGCCGGTGGATGGCCTCTTCTGTGACAGAGGAGGATATCAAGAAGCTTAGGGAGGCTAGGTATCTGACCGCCGAAATCTCCCACCGACTACCTGCTCAAGGGCAGGTTATCCCCACTCCTGAACCCAGCGAGAGTGTCGTATTTGTTTCCCACTTCCTTCGAGGGCTTGGCTTTAGTCTAGATCCCTTCGTAAGAGGGCTCATGTTTTACTACAGGCTAGATTTCCATGATCTAGCTCCGGATTCCATCCTTCACATCTCGTCGTTTATCGTCGTGTGTGAGGCCTTCCTCCGCATTACCCCGCACTTCGGCTTATGGTTCAAGACCTTCAATGTGAAGCCGAAGATGATCGAGGGGCGACACGCAGAGTGAGGAGGCGCTATAATAAGCAAAGGTGCCGACGCCCCATGGCCGAAAGGTTCCTTCCCGGAGGTATCCAAATTATGGCAGCGGGAGTAGTTTTATATCACTGCCCCCCGGGGTACAAAGTGGGTGGCCGCCCCAGCCTTTCGCCCGGGCCCTCCGCCTCAACTGGCGTCATGGGTCAACAAAGGGCTGGACTGGGGGCCAATCAATGACGTGCTGACATTGCAAAGCCGCATCCGAGATCTCCTCAGGAGGGACGTCAGTCTCGTCCAGGTAATGCAAGTAATGCCGGTTCGACGGGTCCCGCCGTGCAAGCGTCGCCCTCTCCGTATGTGGGAGTTCAACCCAGAAGGACCGCGAACTATTCAACAATTCTTCGGCGTGACGCTCGAAGGGATGTATCAATTATTCCTCGGACCACGAATAAAGTGTCCGGACACCACCGAGGATGCGGGTCTGAACTGCAACCGCCCAGATACCCAAGTAAGTAGCTCTGCAACCGAACACACCGTTATCATGTTTGTTATAACATCATTCTGATAAACCACCCTCGGCTAGGATTGGATAAAGAAGGCGGAGAGAATCAGGTGTTCGGCCCCTCTTCCCGAAGGCTCGCCGAATCCTGTTCTAGCCAGGATGCTGGAGCGCGCACCCTACCAATTGCCATCAGGAGAAGATGAAGGGAGGCGTAGAGAAGCCGAGAGTGGGCTTCATGCATTACTCATCACAACCGGGGGAATTGGTACCCCCGCAAAGGAGGGTGATCGGAGAGGTGAATCAAAAATCGCCTCTCCCCATGGGAACAAAAGGGGCGCCCCTGAAGATTTGGAAACGGAGGCTTCCAAACGAGGGAAGAAACCTTCGCCAGGGGGCCCCAGCCCGGAGGGCATCCTTGCCGCACAGCGCCCGCAAGGGGGCCCGCCATCAACCGAGCCGTAAGTGAACAAAGGCACTTTGACAAATATATCCTTTTTTCCTCTCTGAGAATAACGACCAGGACACATGTTTTACAGTCCAGCTCCTAGCCCTTCTCAACAAAGTTCGTCTTCTGGGGATCTTCTTCCGGAGATGATGGAGAGCGAGACGCCTTCTCCTGCTTCCCCGCAATACGAGACGGACAACCCTGAGGTGTCGTCACGGAGGATTTCTCCTGATCCGCAAAGGCCGGAAGGTAACTCTTCGGCCGCCCGAAGTCCAGAGTATCCGGCTCCCAAGGAGAGCAGCAGAAAGAGCCCGGGATTGTCCGGTGCCCAACCGGACACATTGATGGGTCTTTTGGAGCAAGCGGCTATCTCAGAGGCACATCGTACCTTATGTTGGGGAACGTAGCAGAAATTCAAAATTTTCTGCGCATCACCAAGATCAATCTATGGAGTAATCTAGCAACGAGGGGAAGGGGAGTGCATCTACATACCCTTGTAGATCGCGATGCGGAAGCGTTGCAAGAACGCGGATGAGAGAGTCGTACTCGTACCGATTCAGATCGCGGTTGATTCCGATCTAAGCACCGAAGAACGGTGCCTCCGCGTTCAACACACGTGCAGCCCGGTGACGTCTCCCATGCCTTGATCCAGCAAGGAGAGAGGGAGAGGTTGGGGAAGACTCCATCCAGCAGCAGCACGATGGCGTGGTGGTGATGGAGGAGCGTGGCAATCCCGCAGGGCTTCGCCAAGCACCGCGGGAGAGGAGGAGGAGGGAGAGGGGTAGGGCTGCACCGAAAGAGAGACGTTCTCGTGTCTTGGGCAGCCCCAAACCTCAACTATATATAGGGGGGGAGGGGGCTGCGCCCCCTCTAGGGTTTCCACCCCAAGGGCTGGCGGCCAGCCCTAGATCCCATCTAAGGGGGGCGGCCAAGGGGAGGAGAAGGGGGGCCACTAGGGTGGGCCTTAAGGCCCATCTAGACCTAGGGTTTGCCCCCTCCCACTCTCCCATGCGCCTTGGGCCTTGGTGGGGGGGCGCACCAGCCCACCTGGGGCTGGTCCCCTCCCACACTTGGCCCACGCAGCCTTCTGGGGCTGGTGGCCCCACTTGGTGGACCCCCGGGACCCTCCCGGTGGTCCCGATACATTACCGATATCACCCGAAACTTTTCCGGTGACAAAAACAGGACTTCCCATATATAAATCTTTACCTCCGGACCATTCCGGAACACCTCGTGACGTCCGGGATCTCATCCGGGACTCCGAACAACATTCGGTAACCACGTATATCTTTCCCCTATAACCCTAGCGTCATCGAACCTTAAGTGTGTAGACCCTACGGGTTCGGGAACCATGCAGACATGACCGAGACGTTCTCCGGTCAATAACCAACAGCGGGATCTGGATACCCATGTTGGCTCCCACATGTTCCACGATGATCTCATCGGATGAACCACGATGTCGGGGATTCAATCAATCCCGTATTCAATTCCCTTTGTCTATCAGTATGTTACTTGCCCCAGATTCGATCGTCGGTATCCCTATACCTTGTTCAATCTCGTTACCGGCAAGTCTCTTTACTCGTTCCGTAACTCACATCATCCCGTGATCAACTCCTTGGTCACATTGTGCACATTATGATGATGTCCTACCGAGTGGGCCCAGAGATACCTCTCCGTTTACACGGAGTGACAAATCCCAGTCTCGATTCGTGCCAACCCAACAGACACTTTCGGAGATACCTGTAGTGCACCTTTATAGCCACCCAGTTATGTTGTGACGTTTGGTACACCCAAAGCATTCCTACGGTATCCGGGAGTTGCACAATCTCATGGTCTAAGGAAATGATACTTGACATTAGAAAAGCTCTGAGCAAACGAACTACACGATCTTGTGCTAGGTTTAGGATTGGGTCTTGTCCATCACATCATTCTCCTAATGATGTGATCCCGTTATCAACGACATCCAATGTCCATGGTCAGGAAACCGTAACCATCTATTGATCAACGAGCTAGTCAACTAGAGGCTTACTAGGGACATGGTGTTGTCTATGTATCCACACATGTATCTGAGTTTCCTATCAATACAATTCTAGCATGGATAATAAACGATTATCATGAACAAGGAAATATAATAATAACCTATTTATTATTGCCTCTAGGGCATATTTCCAACACCTTAATGGGTACGGTGGTTGAGAGGATTTCATCCGCTAAGAGCGGGTTAAATGAAGCTTTTACAAGCCTGCTGAGAGGCTTTGAGGTACGCAAAGTAATATATGTATTTTTGACTGTACCGCACATGATAGGTGTGCTCTGTATAGATAGTATCCCCTGAGACTCTGGTTGCCGACCAGTGGCGAACAGAGGATCATAGTCCTAGGTAATGACCGTGTTGTTTTCATGTGCAGGCGGCTGAGGGTCCGGTGGCTGACCGGACTGCTGATCTTGCCGAACTGAGGCGGCAGCTTGACGTGGCCGACGCCGACATCGTGCTTGTGAACAAGCGTCTTGATGAGGCACAACGTATGTATTTTTGGACGGTCAGCGAATATTAAGAGGAGCATTATGCTAGTATCTATAATATGCTTTGATTGCAGATGGACCTGCTGCCGTGGAGACCCTGCGGGCAGAACTTGCCCGAGCCAAGGAGCAAGCCAGAAGAAGTGAGGCGGCTGCCCTGAAGGCAGCCGAAGAGTTGAAAGCTGAACAGGCTGCTCGTCGCCAGAGCGAAGAGAAAATAGCCAACATAGCTCTTGAGCTGCAGAATGCCACCAGCCGCTATGAGCTCCTCGAGAGGGAGAACCATACGAAAGCGGCCGACTTGAAGAAGGCTTTAGATGCGGCCAAGGAAGCGCGCTCTGGAATCAGAGCGGTGCGGGAGGAGCTTCGCCAAGCCGGAGATATCACGGCTGGGAAGCCCTTCCTATTACGGGCAAAGTTCGGCGATCCGAAGTATACCCCTCTGGATAAATTATGGAATGTTGCAGACGCATACCTGGACTTAGCAAAGAGTGCTGCTGATGCGACTGATTATTGCAAAGATCAGAAGGATCATGAGGTGGAAAAGTTGTTCTGGTTGCAGTTCAGTGCTCCAAAGCGTCCGCTGCTGTTAAATGAACAAATGGCCGAGTGGGCCGAGCTCCATAGGTTGTCCGGGCTTGCCATGAGGTCTGTCGTGGATCATCTTTGGCCGAAGGAACCAAGTCCGGAAAGTTATTTTGGTTTAGTGCAACGATTTGTTCGTGTTGTGCCGCATATCGATGCTATAAAGAGGTCGGCATGCATAGAGGGTGCGCGGATGGCTCTTGCCCGTGTTAAGACATAGTGGACAGAGATGGAGGCCACCGCCATTGCAACCAGGGGTCCGTCCGAAGGCCAGGACTCGCCCGAGCACTATTTTGAAGAAGTCCTAGAAGGTGCCCGTTTAATAGAGGCTCAGTGCTCAAAAAGTACCATGTTCTAGTGACATGTATCATGATTGTAAAAACAATGCTATTTTGATTATAAAGGCTATTTTTATAATTTTGCCTATAAAGTATTAAGTGCCTCATGTGCGGCTGTTTATGTATATATGTATATAACCTGAAAGATTGCAGTCGTCGGCTTCAGCCCCCACGCATATAGTGCGGGGGTGTTCGGTAAAGCGCATAATCACACTTGATCCAACGTCTTGGTCCGTTTGAGGAGGTGATAGCACGGCGAACAAGGCAATCGGACTATATTGCTTTAACACTTTCACTTAGCCATAGGAGTTTGACGGTGGGGCTACTATATAGCCCCTGGTACTTCCGCGTTCATCCGAATACGGTGCGCGTACGTACGTGACCGGGAAACGGTCCTTCGTTAATGCGGAGGAATCCCAAAGATTCCGATAAGTCATCGAGTCGTTGACTAGTCTCTCGCTTTATCATGACAGTCAGTTTTCGGCTTTCTCTACTGAGGTGCTCGCCCAGATGAACCGGGGCACAATCGCAGTAGTTCTCCCGGTGGCACCTTAGCCGATAGAGCGGAACGTAAGGTATCAAAACACGGGAGCCGGGCAAACCCAACATTTGACCAAAGACATGATTCGGAGCTGATGCATATAAGGCCAAACTCGCGAAGCCGAGCACTCTCTAAGGTATTCGGACTTTACAACATATTCTGGGCTGAGTAACGCCCTCGATAATGACCCCTAAATTTCCAGGTACATGCATTAATCTTGGCACGATGAAATTCCAATAACGTCGTTATCCCACTCGGTTGTGTAAAGTATCCGGTGGGTGTGAATCAACAAGAGACATTTAAAAAGAAGGTCTACGCAGGATCTTAATCTAAAAAGAAACCTTTGACCGGGGCCCTGCTGCACGTCTGCGCCTTTGTCTCCGTTGTGCCGTATCCTGTAAGGGTGTAGCACGATGATCGTCTGCAAAAAAGAGGAAACCCAGGTGAGAGAATCTGGTAATCGTGCAAAAAGCTGGTTATTCTTAATCAACCATAAAAATGCAATCTATTAATTTACTAATAGGATCTAGTCGGATTATGAGCCTGTATATGTGCGGGCAGCCCCTAGCACCACATGTCGGGGCGTGTCCGCCAACCCAGCTCAGGTTTATCTGGGCTGCTACAACTAGTGGTGCGCCGGACACGTCTAGCCGCGTCTGTGGTCTTGATGACCGATCATTTATTCGGGTTGGGGAGTTGGTCTGGCTATTAGAGCCGCCGCATATTTTTCCGCACGCCGAGAACGCTCTATATTTCCGCTGATGGAGATGACTCCACGTGGACCGGGCATCTTGAGTTTGAGATAAGCGTAATGCGGAACTGCATTGAAACGGGCGAAGGCCGTTCTTCTGAGTAGTGCATGGTAGCCGCTTCGGAATGGAGCGATGTCGAAGATTAGTTCTTCGCTTCGGAAGTTGTCGGGAGAACCGAATACAACCTCTAATGTTAGAGAGCCCACAGAGCGAGCCTCTGCGCCTGGTATTACTCCTTTAAAGGTAGTACTACTTTGGCTAATTCTTTATGGGTCTATCCCCATTTTGCGGACAGTGTCATGATATATCAGATTAAGACTACTGCCGCCGTCCATAAGGACTCGGGTGAGATGGTATCCGTTGATTAGTGGGTCGAGCACCAAGGCAGCCGAACCTTTATGCTGGATACTAGTCGGATGATCCCTGCGATTGAAAGAGATCGGGCACGCCGACCAAGGGTTAAATTTGGGGTGACAGGCTCTATAGCGTAAATCATGTTCACTATTTTGACCTCTGGTGGAAATTTCTTCTGCCCCTAGTGTTCGGCTGGCGAGGCTCATCCTCGTCTTCACTTGGCGTCTCCTTCCCCTTGTGTTCGGCGTTTAGTTTGCTGGCCTGCTTGAAGACCCAGCATTCTCTGTTGGAATGATTTGCAGGTCTTTCGGGGGTGCCATGAATCTGACATAATTTGTCTAGAATCCTGTTTAGGCTGGATGGTCCATCTCTGCTGCCTTTGAATGGCTTCTTCCGTTGATCGGGTCGAGAGCCTGAATCCGGCGTTGACCGCCGTATTGTCTGGGCTGTCTTCATTATTTCGACGCTTATTTCTATGGCGCCGTGGCTTTCCGTTGCCATCCCTGACTTCGGATGTGCCTGGGTCGTTGGTACCACTCCGGGCCAACCAACTGTCCTCGCCCGCGCAAAAGCGGGTCATAAGGCTTGTGAGGGCTGCCATTGTCCTCGGCTTTTCCTGGCCGAGGTGTCTGGCGAGCCATTCGTCTTGGATGCTATGCTTGAAAGCCGCTAAGGCTTTCGCGTCCGGGCAGTCGACGATTTGATTCTTCTTAGTGAGAAATCTGTTCCAAAGCTTTCGGGCTGACTCTCCGGGTTGTTGAATTATGTGACTTAGATCGTCTGCATCCGGAGGTCGGACATAGGTCCCCTGGAAATTAGCCCTGAAAGCATCCTCAAGTTCCTCCCAACTTCCAATTGAGTTTTCGGGAAGGCTTTTCAACCAGTGCCGAGCTGGTCCTTTCAACTTGAGGGGCAGGTATTTAATGGCGTGGAGATCATCTCCTCGAGCCATGTGGATATGAAGTATAAAGTCCTCAATCCAGACCCCAGGGTCTGTCATTCCGTCGTATGCTTCTATGTTTACGGGTTTGAATCCCTCTGGAAATTCATGATCCAGCACCTCATTAGTGAAGCACAGGGGGTGCGCGGCACCCCTGTATTTGGATGCTTCCGACGGTTGTAGTGTTCGGTTTTGATTCTGAGCTGTTGGTCGATCAGTATGATCATTTGGGCGACCCAGATCCTGTGTCGGAGCACGCCTCCTAGATCCATAGATGGACCTGGCCATACCGGCTTTTTTGTCCAGGTGCTCACGTAAATCGTGTGTTGACTTGTGTGCGGCATTATTAGCTGCTTTATCTCGGCCACGGGGTGGTCGGTCCGGCCGGTCGGCCGTATTATTTTTCGGCGGTATGGGCTTTATAACCTCGTCGTCGAATTCAGGCAGAAGCTTGCGCTTTGGGTAGCTCTTGGTGCGGCAATCACCGCCGTATTTTTCTTCAGTGTCGAGCACTTTGCTCCATCTGCGATTGAGCGTATCCTGTGCGGCATTAAGCCTTTGCTTCTGCTTCTTCAAGCTCCTTGCGGTGGCGATAAGCACTTTGCGAAGGTCTTCTTGTTCCAATTGCTTTTCCGGGATGATAAATGCATCATCGTCCGGACTGTTCTCCTCTCCGGAGACAGGTTTATGAGTTTTATCTTCGCCGTCGCCATGATCGGACAGCGGCCCCGGATTATGTTCGGCGTCCCCTGGCTCATCCTGCTCCATCGCTGGGTCCATGGGGTCGTCCGGCGTATTATTTCCTCTTGCGCTATTATCGATGTTTTTACTGTGGCGGGATTTGGAGCGGCGCCGAGGCCGCCGCTTTGGTTGCTTATCAAGGGGATTATCCTCCGTTGCATCCTTCCGTTCCTCACCTTCACTTTCTCTGGGTGTATCCACCATGTATATATCATATGATGAGGTGGCTGTCCGGCGCCCTGTGGGCGGTGGTTCCTGTTCTTCTCCATCATCGTCGTCCATACCGTCGATGTCTTCGGAGTTGAAATCAAGTGTGTCGGTTAAGTCGTCGACAGTGGCTATTAAGTGGGTGGTGGGTGGGGAACGAATTTCTTCATCGTCCGCTTCCCACTCGATCCGGACATAGTTTGGCAGCGAGTCTTCTGACAAGGAAAGAGATCTCAATGAATTTAGCACGTCGCCCAAGGGTGAGTGCTGAAAGACACCCGCGGAGGTGAACTCCAAGATCGGTGCTAAATCAGATTCTATAGGCACGGATGCACGCGGTTCGGAGCCTATGGCCAGAAACGAGTCCGAGGATCCGACGACGTGGACCTCATTGAAGGCGAAGTCTGTGTTCGGCTCTATCGCCGATGAGTGTGCGGCCTCCGTGGCGGGGTCCATCCACCCGTCCTCGGATGGCACGATCTGCTCCGGATTGAGAGCCGGGGCAGCCGCAGGCGCAATCTCCCGAACATTGTACGATGGCAGATCTAGGTCATGATCCTCGTGACCGTTCGGCGCACCTGTCCTGGGCTCGAATCCATCGAAGATCAAGTCCCCGTGGATGTCGGCCGTATAGTTCAAGCTTCCAAACCTGATCTGATGACCAGGGGCGTAGCTATAGATCTGCTCCAGATGGCCAAGCGAGTTGGCCCGCAGTGTGAAGCCGCCGAATACAAAGATCTGTCCGGGGAGAAAAACCTCACCCTGGATCGCATCGTTGTAGATGATTGAAGGAGCCATCAAGCCTTATCGCGATGACACAGTGGAACTCTCAATGAAAGTACCAATGTCGGTGTCAAAACCGGCAGATCTCGGGTAGGGGGTCCCGAACTGTGCGTCTAAGGCTAATGGTAACAGGAGGTGGGGGACACAATGTTTACCCAGGTTCGGGCCCTCTCGATGGAGGTAATACCCTACTTCCTGCTTGATTGATCTTGATGATATGAGTATTACAAGAGTTGATCTACCACGAGATCGTAGAGGCTAAACCCTAGAAGCTAGCCTATGGTATGATTGTTGATGATGATGATGTCGTTGGTCCTATGGACTAAACCCTCCGGTTTATATAGACACCGGAGGGGGCTAGGGTTACACAGAGTCGGTTACAGAGAAGGAGATCTACATATCCGAATCGCCAAGCTTGCCTTCCACGCGAAGGAGAGTCCCATCCGGACACGGGACGAAGTCTTCAATCTTGTATCTTCATAGTCCAACAGTCCGGCCAAAGTATATAGTCCGGCTGTCCAGATACCCCCTTATCCAGGACTCCCTCAGCCGCTGCCGCCCGATCCGCGCCGCCCCGCCGCCGGAGGTCGCCGCCGCCGCCGTCCGCCGCCGCCGCCTCGTCGCCCGACCCCGCCGCCACCACCCAACCGCCGCCCCGCCACCCCACTGCCGGAGTACACCGCCGTTCGTCCCGAGGTAGCCGCGGTTTTCGTTAGAAAACCGTCGGTTTTTTTAGAAACCGCGGTTTACTTTTTTATATATAGATCGGTTTTTTCGATTTTAGTATTTAGCGAACGTTCGTCCGTACGTTCGTTTGACGAACTGTTTTCACCGTTTAGCCGCAGACAGCGAACGTTCGTTCGTTAGCCTGTTCGTCAGTTTTCTTTTTCCAGGGTTTTCCCACGATTATTTTCGATCGCGATTTTTGCCCTGTTTTTCGTTTTAGTATAACTTTTTGCTCGTTTATCGGAATCAGGCGATTCCAGCGCCTAGAGTTTCCTCTCGAAGACCTCTATCTGTTTAACCAACTTAAACAGGTTTTTGCTAATGTAAAATTTGACTTAAGTCTCGATTAGTAAACAGAGCTTGTTTCTTTCGCAGTTTGAGTTTTGTTGCTTCGTTTGATTTGATTCTTTTTGCAAACCAGAGTTCTTAAGTTGAACTTTTTGGTTAGATATCTTATTTGAGTTTTACCCGTGCTTCTAGTTGAGTGCTTATTGTATGCTTGTTTGTTTGCGATAGAGTACCCGGAGTGCGAAGCGTGCTACTACGAGTCTCTAGGTTTCATGGATCATCAGCAAGGCAAGTAACACTTTGATCATACCTCTTTACTACCCAGTTTTATTGCATTAGATCACTGGTTAGGATCTATTTAACATGAGGGGTTTGGGCAGTAGTTGAGGTAGTACCTATTACCTGTTTATTATCAAACCCTTGGGAGTTACTTCTACGTTGCTTATACTGCTATGCTATGCTAGTAGACGTGGTTTGGGTTTGAGTGAATTCATGACAGATGTGAGATTGTTAATTAATGGTTCAACTTAAGGTGGCTACTTAAATACACATCTGGGTGGATTGAGGCACCTGGGGAACCCAGTGTTGCCTGTTTTTTTTGGAAATCCCGGGGTACTGTGTGATTCTCCTATGGACCGCCACCCAGGCTCAAAGGGATCATAAGATTTTTCATGCTAGGAACTTCCGTGTGCAGCCACAAGCTATTATGGGCTCTAGCATAGTTGATTAAGTCGTGTGAACTCTTACAGTGGTAGACTAGCAGATGTAGGGGATGTAGGTGGTACTGTCTACCCATCGTAAGGTGCTAACGCTTCTGAAAGATTGTGTCTCGGTCATCCGTTTCTCAAACACCATGTAGTGCAAGAAATCCAATGGAGGAGATTGAGTCTTGTGGGGAAAAGTGCGCAAACATCTGCAGAGTGTACAAACTAATCATGGTTAGCCGTATCCCCGGTTATGGACATCTTGAGTATCTGGTTCTTGGATTATCATGTGGATCTCATCACTCTTAATATTAATTTGATTGGGTTAATGATGATGCTTAATTGGGATTGAGTTGGGTGAACCTTCTCAATGTTTAACAACCACCATGATAGTTAAATAAAATTTATTCCTTCGTTGTAGGGAAAATTTGGCTTTATGCAAAATTGTAACCATAGAGCTTTCCACCAGCCATATATGCACGTAGTGATAGCATTATTCTGTTCATTACTCTCTATGTGTTACCTTGCCAGCATATTCCATGTGCTGGCCCGTTTTCGGGCTGCAACGTTCATGTTGCAGACTTTTTAGACGACGAGTAAGGTGCCTTACGTCGTGATCTTTCACTCAGTGATGCCGTTGGAGTTGATGGACTCACTTTATCTTCCAAGCTTTCCGCTGTTATCGTTATTAGATGGCCTTAAGCCATATTTATTGTAATAAGTTCTCTTTTGAGACATTCGATGTAATAAGTGTGTGATTGCTACTCTGTTATAAATCCTTCAAGTACTATGCGTGTCAGCATTACCGATCCAGGGATGACACTGATGCACAGAGAACAGACTGTTTGAGGTCTGGTCGCTACAAGATGGTATCAGAGCACACGCTGACTGTAGGACACGACCACTAAGCTAAAGCCCTAGATCACTACTCTCTTCTCATTTTTCTGACTCCTCTCCCTTTTCTACTCTTTAGGATGCGGATGCAAGGAACAAGTTTGCGCAATCGGGTGAAGATACACCTTTTGGACGCCACTTGAAGGAAGTCACTAGATACCTGAACATCGGAATACCAAGCTTCACCGGGACCTACAACGCCACACTACCAGAAGAGGAGCGTTGGATGATTCGAGTTCAAGTTCCAGGAAGGACGTTCATGCCAGTCACTGAGCCAATAGAGTTTTCCTTTGATGCACCAACCTGGAGTCTCGGAAAGAGCATGGCAGCCCACATCACCATGGGACGTATTGGAGAAGTTTACCATAAGGACCTCAATGATACAATCTACCAGATTTGTGGGCACCACGATGAGCAATGGGAGATGATCAGCACCAGGAAGGATAGATCTATTGCAGCTTTCATCCAGGAGTTAAACCAGCACATTCGTCGCCAGGAGAAGCAGATGTGCGCAGGCATGACAGATCTAAAGAAGGCAATGACCAGGATCACGGAGCTGGAGGAAGAACTCAAGTCTACGCGAGATGGTTATGAGGAGGAAATCGCAACATTATTGGAGAAGAATGATGACCTGATAAAGAAGATCGGAGTGTTCATGGGAGATCCCGCGCCAGGAGGAGAAGACGACGATTCCACTTGCCCGGAGAACTACATCATTATCGACAACACCGACTCGGACCCCGATGATAGCGATGATGACTTTGTTGATGAAGCTGGAGCAGATATCATGGAGTCTTCGACCGATCAAAATTTCTAGTAGACTACCATATCAGTAGTAGTATATTTTCCCCATGTATATAGTATAGTCCGAGCACTTTGTAACGATAGTTAGACCGTTGTATGCCCTTGTTTGAATTGATTGATGTGATATGTTTGCGTATGTCTCATGTGCATATGGGTAGTGTTTTCTCTCTAGACCTCATTCTATTCTATTTTCTCATCTTTTCTAAACCCATCAGATGCCTCCGAGACGTGACAATGGATTTGCTTTCCCACCGGAGCTCACACGGTTGATTCAGCAGCAGAATGCATTGATGCAGCTACTAATCCAGAATCAGAATCAGGGGAACAACAACAACCCACCACCACCACCACCTGTTGATCACTTAGCCCGTTTTCTAAGGCTGAATCCGTCGGTGTTCTCCAGTAGCACCGAGCCGATTGTTGCAGATGATTGGCTCCGCGAGATTGGAAGGGAGTTGACCACTGCAGGATGCACAGATGCAGAAAGAGTGCGTTTTGCCGCACATCGGCTTGATTGACCCGCAGCATCATGGTGAGAGAATTACACAGCCACTCACCCCGTCGACACTGTCACGTGGGACCAGTTTCAGCAGGCTTTCCGTACTGCCCACGTTTCAGCAGGAGCTATGGCCATGAAGAAGCGTGAGTTTCGCAACTTGCGCCAAGGAG
Organism: Aegilops tauschii subsp. strangulata; assembly: GCF_002575655.3. NCBI lineage: Eukaryota > Viridiplantae > Streptophyta > Magnoliopsida > Poales > Poaceae > Aegilops > Aegilops tauschii. Next base: position 626,397,399 of record NC_053036.3, on the reverse strand, counting down.
GACGTATAGTTGGCCAGTATGTGGAAGATTTTAGTAAGTTAGCATGTTATGCCCCAGATGATGTAGCTACGGATGCAGCTAAGCAGGAGAAGTTTCTGGAAGGACTGAATGATGAGCTGAGCATGCAGTTGATGGTGGCAACTTTCAAACAACTACTAGAAGTTGGTAGATAGAGCTCTCATGATTGAAGGGAAGCAGCAGCAGATTGACAGCCATAAGAGAAAGGATGGACAAGGGAAGTACAATTCTGGAGCTCAGCAGAGGCCCTGTTTTACCCCGAACTTGGGAGGACCCCTTCAACACAACCATGGAGGTCACAACCACAATGGAGGAAGTTTGCACAACCATAATGGCCCCAAGAATCGGAGTGGTAATGGAGGAAGCAACGGCCAGAACCGTTCCAACCTAGCAACACCCGCCAAGAAGGATCTAAGCCATGTTACTTGCTACAAGTGCCAGAAAACTGGACATTATGCCAATGAATGTCCTGAAGCCAAGAATGGTAATGGCAATGGAAGCTCTGGGAAGAAGCCCAACCCTTTCAACAGGGGACAAGTGAACCACGTTAACGTCGAGGAGGTTGAAGCCCAGCCTGATGCAGTAATAGGTAAGTTTTTGGTTAAATCATTTACTGCAATCATTTTTGATACTGGTGCATCGCATTCATACATATCAAGGCGATTCATGGATAAGTTTAAACTGCCAACCCAAGCCCTTAGGTCACCCATGTCAGTAACCTCGCCAGGAGCAGAGTATCTGGCTAGTCTATGGTGTGATCGGTTACCATTAAGGATTCGTAACTACGTGTTTCCCTCAAACCTAATAATATTGGAGTCACAGGGACTGGATGTGATATTAGGCATGGATTGGTTATAGAAGTATGGAGGGAACGTTGATTGCGCCAGTAAGTCTATTTTGCTTACCACCCCAAAAGGAAGAAGGATTAAGTATGTACCAGGGCATGTGCCGAAGAGGAAACAAGTGAATTCCTTATCAGAAGTTGTACAGGAGGAAGTACCAGTGGTGAAGGATTTCCCTGATGTATTTCCAGAGGAGTTGCCAGGCATGCCACCGGATAGAGACATTGAGTTTTTGATTGAGCTTTTGCCGGGCACAGGGCCAATATCTAAGAGACCGTACAGGATGCCAGCTAAGGATTTGGAGGAAATTACGAAGCAGATTAAGCAGTTACTGGATAAAGGCTATATTCACCCAAGTTCGTCACCTTGGGGATCACCGGTGCTTCTAGTGGAGAAGAAGGATGGATCGTTGAGGATGGTTGTTGACTATCGAGGGTTGAATGAAGTGACCATCAAGAACAAGTACCCACTGCCGATGATCGATGATTTGTTTGACCAGTTACAAGGAGCTAAGGTATTTTCCAAGATCGATCTGTGATCGGGATATCACCAGCTGAAGATTCGAGAGCAGGATATACCTAAGACAGCTTTTACCACAAGGTACGGGCTATATGAGTATACCGTTATGTCATTTGGGTTGACTAACGCACCTACCTATTTCATGAACATGATGAACAAGGTGTTTATGGAGTTTTAGGATAAGTTCATCGTTGTGTTCATTGACGATATTTTGGTCTACTCGAAGAATGAAGAGGAGCATAAGGAACATTTGCGTTTGGTACTTGGGAAGCTTAGAGAACATCAGTTGTATGCCAAGTTCAGAAAGTGTGAGTTTTGGTTGAAGGAAGTTGGATTCCTTGGACATCTTATATCCAGAGAAGGAATAGCAGTAGACCCCACCAAGGTTATTGCTGTGACAAATTGGGAAGCACCCACGTCAGTTGGAGAGATCCGGAGTTTTCTTGGACTCGCAGGATACTACCGGAGGTTCATTGAGAATTTCTCGAAGATTGCAAAGCCCATGACGGAGTTGTTGAAAAAGGACACCAAGTTCAATTAGACTGAGGAATGTGAGGCCAGTTTCCAGGAGTTAAAGAAATGTTTGGTTACAGCACCTGTGTTGATTCTGCCTGATCAACGCAAGGATTATGAGGTGTATTGCGACGCTTCTCATCGAGGACTTGGAGCAATGCTTATGCAGGAGCAAAGAGTTGTTTCTTATGCCTCACGACAGCTTAAACCCCATGAGTTGAATTATGCTACACACGATCTGGAGTTAGCAGCCGTAGTACATGCGTTGAAGACTTGGAGACATTTTCTCATCGGAAACCATTGTGAGGTGTACACAGATCACAAGAGTTTGAAGTATATATTCACGCAGAAGGAGTTGAATCTCAGGCAAAGGAGATGGTTGGAACTCATCAAGGATTATCATATGAGGTTGCATTATCATCCCGGTAAGGCTAACGTTGTAGCCGATGCGTTAAGCCGCAAGAGCCATGTCAACACACTCATGACCGGAGAGTTACCCAAGGAGTTAGCAGAGGACCTTCGTGAGCTATGTTTGGAGATAGTTCCGAGAGGCTATGTAGCAGCATTAGAGATTCAGTCTACTTTGATGGATAAGATCAGAGAAGCTCAAAAGACGGACAAGGAGATTGCCGAGATAAAGGAAAGGATGAGCAAAGGAAAAGCCAAAGGATTTCATGAGGATGAGCACGATACCTTATGGTATGAGGACCGAGTATATGTTCCTAATGATCCGGAGATCAGGAAGTTAATTTTGCAGGAGGCCCATGATTCGTCGTATTCGATTCACCCAGGAAACACCAAGATGTATCTGGATTTGAAGGATAGTTTCTGGTGGACCAGAATGAAGAAGGATATTGCGGAGTATGTAGCAGTCTGTGATGTATGTCAGAGAGTGAAGGCAGAGCATCAGAAGCCAGCAGGATTGTTACAGCCATTGCCGATACCCGAACGGAAGTGGGATAAGCTAGGCATGGATTTTATCATGGGATTGCCCAGGACTCGTTCAGGCTATGACTCGATATGGGTTGTAGTCGATCGTTTGACGAAGGTAGCTCACTTCATCCCAGTGAAGACCACTTACACCAGTTCTAAGTTGGCAAAGATATACATGACCAGGATCGTATGTCTGCATGGAGTTCCGAGGACCATTGTATCAGATAGAGGAACCCAGTTACCTCAAAGTTCTGGAATCAGTTGCACGAAACTTTGGGTACCAGGCTAGAGTTCAGTACAGCCTTTCATCCACAGACAGATGGACAGACCGAGAGAGTCAATCAGATTCTGGAGGACATGTTGAGATCTTGTGCGCTAGATTATGGATCTAGTTGGGACGACAATTTGCCATATGCAGAGTTCTCATACAACAACAGTTATCAAGCCAGTTTGAAGATGGCCCCTTTTGAAGCTTTGTACGGAAGAAGGTGCAGGACACCGTTGTTGTGGGATGAAGTTGGAGACCGTCAGTTGTTTGGACCAGATTTGATCAAAGAGTCCGAAGAGAAGGTTAAGTTGATTCGCGGTAGGCTCAAGGTAGCCCAGTCCAGGCAAAAGAGCTATGAGGATTCTAAACGCAAGGAGACCGTTTACGAAGTCGGAGACAGAGTGTATCTTCGTGTGTCCCCACTTCAAGGAGTTAAGCGTTTTGGAGTTAAGGGAAAGTTAGCACAACGTTTTGTGGGACCATACAAAGTCTTGAAATGTATGGGAGAAGTTGCTTACAAATTAGAGTTGCCCCAAGGATTGTCAGGAGTTCACGATGTGTTCCACGTTTCTCAGTTGAAGAAGTGCCACGCAGAGATGGTCGGTATTCCTCTGAGAGATACAGTGCCACTGGAAGCGATTCAGTTGGATAGCAATTTGACCTACGGGGAGAAACCAGTCAAGATTCTCGAGTTTGCCAGCCGAGTCACACGCAACAAGGTTATCAAGTTCTGCAAAGTTCAGTGGAGCCACCATACCGAGGATGAAGCCACCTGGGAACGAGAGGAAGACCTACGGAAGGACCACCCACACCTATTTTCTAGCCAACCCGAATCTCGAGGGCGAGATTCATCTTAAGGGGGGTAGGTTTGTAACATCCCAAATTTTCAATTTGGAATGTTATACATTAGATCATCATTGCATATCATATTTTATTGCATTTTGGCTTGATCCTAGAAATTGTACGCAACTCAAGGACCCACGGAGAGAGTTGGGGATTTCGTTATTTTCATATTTGAGTTTTCTCAAATTTTGAAAAGAGGATCGTTTGATTTTAATTATTTTCTCTTCGAATACTTCTTTTATAAAAATACAAGAGAGGGGATAAAATGACTTTCCCAAAATAAAGAAATATTGGAGATTTAATATTAAAATCAAATAAGATTTTTATTCGGAGTTTTATCGCTACTTTATTTGAATTAGGAAAAATATGTGTTTTTCAAAATTGCATTAGAGGCACAAATAAATGTTCACTTTGTCCGTTAGATTTTTAGAGGACGGGGAAAATTTATTTCAGGATTTTTGGAGTCCGTTTAGTATTTCGTTTCTCTGTTTTTCCGTGTGGAATTATTACTAAAAAATAGAGTTACCGCCTTACCGGGCCGTGTCTGTCCGGGACTCCGACCCGGCCGGCCCTTTAAGAGCCGGAGGCCCGAGCCGCCAGCCCCCTCACCCGAAACCCTAGCGCCGCCCGCTCCCCGCCGCCGCCGCCCGATCCACGCCGCCCTGCCGACGCCCGATCCGCGCCGCCCCGCCACTGCCCCGCCACCGGAGGTCGCCGCCGCCTGGTCGCCCGACCCCGCCGCCACCACGCGACCGCCGCCCCACCGCCGGAGTGCCCCGCCGCCCCGCCGCCGGAGTACGCCGCCGCCGCCGCCGTTCGTCCCGAGGTAGCCGCGGTTTTTGTTAGAAAACCGTCGGTTTTTTTTAGAAACCGCAGTTTACTTTTATATATATATATATATCGGTTTTTTTCGGTTTTAGTATTTAGCGGACGTTCATCCGTACGTTCGTTCGTTAGCCTGTTCGTCAGTTTTCTTTTTCCAGGATTTTTCCGCGATTATTTTCGATCGCGATTTCTGTCCTGTTTTTCGTTTTAGTATAACTTTTCGCTCGTTTATCAAAATCAGGCGATTCCAGCGCCTAGAGTTTCGTCTCGAAGCCCTCTTTCTGTTTAACCAACTTAAACAGGTTTTTTCTACTGTAAAATTTGACTTAAGTCCAGATTAGTAAACGGAGCTTGTTTCTTTCGCAGTTTGAGTTTCATTGCTTCGTTCGATTTGATTCTTTTTGCAAACCGGAGTTCTTAAGTTGAACTTTTTGGTTAGATCTCTTATTTGAGTTTTACATGTGCTTCTAGTTGAGTGCTTATTGTATGCTTGTTTGTTTGCGATAGAGTACCCGGAGTGCGAAGCGTGCTACTACGAGTCTCTAGGTTTCACGGGTCATCAGCAAGGCAAGTAACACTTTGATCATACCTCTTTACTACCCAGTTTTATTGCATTAGATCAATCCTCAAACAATTTCATGGTTAGGATCTGTTTAACATGAGGGGTTTGGGAAGTAGTTGAGGTAGTACCTATTACCTGTTTATTATCAAACCCTTGGGAGTTACTTCTACGTTCCTTATATTGCTATGCTATGCTAGTAGACGTGGTTTGGGTTTGAGTGAATTCATGACATATGTGAGATTGTTAATTAATGGTTCAACTTTAGCTGGCTACTTAAATACACATTTGGGTGGACTGAGGCACCTGGGGAACCTAGTGTTGCCTATTTTTTTGGAAATCCCGGGGTACCGTGTGATTCTCCTATGGACCGCCACCCAGGCTCAAAGGGATCATAAGATTTTTCATGCTAGAAACTTCCGTGTGCAGCCACAAGCTATTATGGGCTCTAGCATAGTTGATTAAGTCGTGTGAACTCTTACAGTGGTAGACTAGCAGATGTAGGGGATGTAGGTGGTACTGTCTACCCATCGTAAGGTGCTAATGCTTCTGAAAGATTGTGTCTCGGTCATCCGTTTCTCAAACACCATGTAGTGCGAGAAATCCAACGGAGGAGATCGAGTCTTGTGGGTAAAAGTGTGCAAACATCTGCAGAGTGTACAAACTAATCATGGTTAGCCGTGTCCCCGGTTATGGACATCTTGAGTATCTGGTTCTTGGATTATCATGTGGATCTCATCACTCTTAATATTAATTTGATTGGGTTAATGATGATGCTTAATTGGGATTGAGTTGGGTGAACCTTCTCAATGTTTAACAACCACCATGATAGTTAAATAAAATTTATTCCTTTGTTGTAGGGAAAATTTGGCTTTATGCAAAATTGTAACCATAGAGCTTTCCACCAGCCATATATGCATGTAGTGATAGCATTATTCTGTTCATTACTCTCTATGTGTTACCTTGCCAGCATATACCATGTGCTGACCCGTTTTCAGGCTGCAACGTTCATGTTGCAGACTTTTTAGACGACGAGTAAGGTGCCTTAGGTCGTGATCTTTCACTCAGTGATGCCGTTGGAGTTGATAGACTCACTTTATCTTCCAAGCCTTCCGCTGTTATCGTTATTAGATGGCCTTAAGCCATATTTATTGTAATAAGTTCTCTTTTGATACATTCGATGTAATAAGTGTGTGATTGCTACTCTGTTATAAATCTTTCAAGTACTGCGCGTGTCAGGATTACCGATCCAGGGATGACACTGATGCACAAAGATCAGACTATTTGAGGTCTGGTCGCTATAGCATGTGGCAATGATATGGACATGAAAAGATGTCCAAGGAGTTTGAGGTCAATTGGGCAAAGGAAAATGGCACTTGCTTCACAATGTGCCATTTAGGGCAGAATAGGAAATGAATTATTTGAGCATGATGATAATCATTACGAATGAAATATTTTGCCATATTTGAGAAAGATATGACCCAAACAATTTATGAGAATTATTTGGGAATTTTAGGAGTGATGGAAATATAGGTTGCTTCACAACCTAGGGCAATTTGAGTTATTCCTTCAATAGAAAAGGAATATTCCCAATAAAAAGAATATTGGGATTTGGGCTAGGATGAAAATGAGAGGGTCTAGGGAAGGATTTGGGAATGACAAGCCACTCTGAAAACAAAGAAGAGGGCATCTTCTTCAGTTTCCAGACCACAAAGCCACGGAAAAAGAAAACTCAAGCAAAAACCTGAGAAAAACAAAAGAAAAAGAAAGGGCCAAAAATCACGCTGTCACAGATGCACTGTAGAAGGCAGTCGCCACCGAGCAACCACTAAACTGTTGGGAACGCGGTAATTTGAAAAAAAATCCTACGATCACGCAAGATCTATCTAGGTGATGCATAGCAAGGAGAGGGGAGAGTGTGTCCACGTACCCTCGTAGACCGAAAGCAGAAGCGTTATGTAACGCGGTTGATGTAGTCGAACGTCTTCGCAATTCAGCCGACCAAGTACCGAACGCACGACACCTCCGCGATCTGCACACGTTCAGCTCGGTGACATCCCTCGAACTCTAGATCCAGCTGAGGCCGAGGGAGAGTTCCGTCAGCACGACGGTGTGGTGACGGGGATGATGAAGTTACCGGCGTAGGGCTTCACCTAAGCACTACGACGATATGACCGAGGTGGAAAACTGTGGAGGGGGCCACCGCACACGGCTAACGGATCAACTTATGTGTCTATGGGGTGCCCCCTGGCCACGTATATAAAGGAGGGGAGGGAAGAGGTGGCCGGCCCAAGGGGGGCACGCCAGGTGTGGGGAATCCTACTAGGACTCTCCACTCCAAGTAGGATTCCCCTCCTCTTTCCTATTCCTAGTGGAGAAGGAGGGAAGGAGGAAGAGGGGAGAAGGAAGGAGGGGGGCGCCGCCCCCTCCTAGTCCAATTCGGACCAGCCCATGGGGGGCGCGCAGCCACCCCTTGAGGCCCTTCTCTCCTTTCCCGTATGGCCCATTAAGGCCCACTACTTCCCCCGGCGAATTCCCGTAACTCTCCGGTACTCCGAAAAATACCCGAATCACTCAGAACCTTTCCGATGTCCGAATATAGCCTTCCAATATATCGATCTTTACATCTCGACCATTTCGAGACTCCTCGTCACATCGGTGATCTCATACGGGACTCGAACAAACTTTGGTCATCAAATCACATAACTCATAATACAAATCATCATCGAACGTTAAGCGTGCGGACCCTGCGGGTTCGAGAACTATGTAGACATGACTGAGCCACATCTCCGGTCAATAACCAATAGCGGAATATGGATGCTCATATTGGCTCCTACATATTCTACGAAGATCTTTTTCGGTCAAATCGCATAACAACATACATTGTTCCCTTTGTCATCGGTATGTTACTTGCCCGAGATTCGATCGTCGGTATCATCATACCTAGTTCAATCTCGTTACCGGCAAGTCTATTTACTCGTTCCGTAATACTTCATCCCGCAACTAACTCATTAGTCACAATGCTTGCAACGCTTATAGTGATGAGTATTACCGAGAGGGCCCAGAGATACCTCTCCAAAACACGGAGTGACAAATCCTAATCTCGATCTATGCCAACCCAAAAAACACCTTTGGAGACACCTGTAGAGCACCTTTATAATCACCCATTTACGTTGTGATGTTTGGTAGCACACAAAGTGTTCCTCCGGTATTCGGGAGTTGCATAATCTCATAGTCTGAGGAACATGTATAAGTCATGAGGAGAGCAGTAGCAATGAAACTGTAACGATCATAATGCTAAGCTAACGGATGGGTCATGTCCATCACATCATTCTCCTAATGATGTGATCCCATTCATCAAATGATAACACATGTCTATGGTTAGGAAACATAATCACCTTTGATTAACGAGCTAGTCAAGTAGAGGCATACTAGGGACACTATGTTTTGTCCATGTATTCACACATGTACTAAGTTTCCGGTTAATACAATTCTAGCATGAATAATAAACATTTATCATGAAATAAGGAAATAAATAATAACTTTATTATTGCCTCTAGGGCATATTTCCTTCAGTCTCCCACTTGCACTAGAGTCAATAATCTAGTTCACATCGCCATGTGATTTAACATCAATAGTTCACATCTCTATGTGATTAACACCCATAGTTCACATTGCCATGTGACCAACAACCAAAGGGTTTACTAGAGTCAATAATCTAGTTCACATTGCTATGTGATTACCACCCAAAGAGTACTAAGGTGTGATCATGTTTTGCTTGTGAGAGAAATTTAGTCAACGGGTCTGTCACATTCAGAGCCATATGTATTTTGCAAATATTCTATGTCTACAATGCTCTGCATAGAGCTACTCTAGCTAATTGCTCCCACTTTCAATATGTATCCAGATTGAGACTTAGAGTCATCTGGATCGGTGTAAAAGCTTGCATCGACGTAACTATTTACGACGAACTCTTTATCACCCCCATCACCGAGAAACATTTCCTTAGTCCTTACTAAGGATAATTTTGACCGCTATCTAGTGATCTACTCTTAGATCACTATTCTACCCCCTTGCCAAACTCATGGCAAGGTACACAATAGGTCTGGTACACAGCACAACATACTTTATAGAACCTATGATTGTGGCATAGGGAATGACTTTCATTCTCTTTCTATCTTCTGCTATGATCGGGCTTTGAGTCTTACTCAACTTTACACCTTGTAATACAGACAGGAACTCCTTCTTTGACTGCTCCATTTTGAACTCTTTCAAAAACTTGTCAAGGTATTTACTCATTGAAAAATCTTATCAAGCATCTTGATCTATCTCTATAGATCTTGATGCCCAATATGTAAGCAGCTTCACCGAGGTCTTCCATTGAAAAACAATTATTCAAGTATCTCTCTATGCTATCCCGAAATTATATATCATTTTCAATCAACAATATGTCATCCACATATAATATTAGAAATGCTATAGAGCTCCCACTCACTTTCTTGTAAATACAGGCTTCACCGCAAGTCTGTATAAAACCATATGCTTTGATCACACTATTAAAGCGTTTATTCCAACTCCGAGAGGCTTGCACCAGTCCATAAATGGATCGCTGGAGCTTGCACACTTTGTTAGCACCCTTTGGATCGACAAAACCTTCTGCTTGCATCATATACAACTCTTCTTCCAGAAATCCATTCAGGAATGTAGTTTTGACATCCATCTGCCTGATTTCATAAAATATGGCAACTACTAACATGATTCGGACGGATTTAAGCATCGCTACAGTTGACAAAATCTCATTGTAGTCAACACCTTGAACTTGTTGAAAACCTTTTGTGACAAGTCGAGCTTTGTAGATAGTAACACTACTATCAGTGTCCGTCTTCCTCTTGAAGATCCATTTATTTTCTATGGCTTGCTGATCATCGAGCAAGTCCACCAAAGTCCACACTTTGTTCTCATACATGGATCCCATCTTAGATTTCATGGCATCAAGCCATTTCGCGGAATCTGGGCTCATCCTCGCTTCCTCATAGTTCGTAGGTTCATCATGGTCTAGTAACATGACTTCCAGAACAGGATTACCGTACCACTCTGGTGCGGATCGTTCTCTGGTTGACCTACGAGGTTCGGTAGTAATCTTGATCTGAAGTTTCATGATCATCATCATTAGCTTCCTCACTAATTGGCGTAGGAATCACTGGAACTGATTTCTGTGATGAACTACTTTCCAATTCGGGAGAAGGTACAATTACCTCATCAAGCTCTACTTTCCTCCCACTCACTTCTTTGGAGAGAAACTCCTTCTCTAGAATGGATCCATTCTTTGCCTTCGGATCTGTGATAGAAGGTGTACCCAACAGTTTCCTTTGGGTATCCTATGAAGATGCACTTCTCCGATTTGGGTTCGAGCTTATCAGGTTGAAGCTTTTTCACATAAGCATCGCAGCCCCAAACTTTAAGAAACGACAACTTTGGTTTCTTGCCAAACCACAGTTCATAAGGCGTCGTCTCAACGGATTTTGATGGTGCCCTGTTTAACGTGAATGTAGCTGTCTCTAATGCATAATCCCAAAATGATAGTGGTAAATTGATAAGAGACATCATAGATCGTACCATATCCAATAAAGTGCGGTTACGATGTTCGGACACACCATTACGCTGTGGTGTTCCAGGTGGCGTGAGCTGTGAAACTATTCCACATTGTTTTAAATGAAGGCCAAACTCGTAACTGAAATATTTCTTCCACGATCAGATCGTAGAAACTTTATTTTCTTGTTACGATGATTCTCCACTTCACTCTGAAATTCTTTGAACTTTTCAAATGTTTCACACTTGTGTTTCATCAAGTAGATATACTCATATCTGCTCAAATCATCTGCGAAGGTTAGAAAATAACGATACCCGCCACGAGCATCAACACTCATTGGACCCCATACATCGGCATGTATTATTTCCAATAAGTCACTAGCTCTTTCCATTGTTCCGGAGAACGGAGTTTTAGTCATCTTGCCCATAAGGCACAGTTCGCAAGCATCAAATGATTCATGATCAAGTGATTCCAAAAGTCCATCAGCATGGAGTTTCTTCATGCGCTTTACACCAATATGACCCAAACGGTAGTGCCACAAATAAGTTGCACTATCATTATCAACTTTGCATCTTTTGGCATCAATACTATGAATATGTGTGTTACCACGATCGAGATTCAATAAACCATTAACATTGGGTGTATGACCATAGAAGGTTTTATTCATGTAAACAGAATAACAATTATTCTCTGTCCTAAATGAATAACCGTATTGCAATTAACATGATCTAATCATATTCATGCTCAACGCTAACACCAAATAACATTTATTTAGGTTCAACACTAATCCCGAAAGTATAGGGAGTGCTCGATGATGATCATATCAATCTTGGAACCACTTCCAACACACGTCGTCACTTTATCCTCAACTAGTCTCTATTTATTTTGCAACTCCTGTTTTGAGTTTCTAATCTTAGCAACCAAACAAGTATGAAATACCTAGGGATTACTACGAGCACTAGTAAGGTACACATCAATAATATGTATATCAAATATACCTTTGTTCACTTTGCCATCCTTCTTATCCGCCAATTATTTGGGGTAACTCCGCTTCTAGTGACCATTTCCTTTGCAGTAGAAGCACTTAGTTTCAGGCTTAGGTCCAGCTTTGGGCTTCTTCACGGGAGTGACAACTTGCTTGCCATTCTTCTTGAAGTTCCCTTTCTTTCCATTTGCCCTTTACTTGAAACTAGTGGTCTTGTTTAATCATCAACACTTGATGCTTTTCCTTGATTTCTACCTTCGTCGATTTCAGCATCACGAAGAGCTCAGGAATTTCTTTCGTCATCCCTTGCATATTATAGTTCATCACGAAGTTCCAGTAACTTGGTGATGGTGACTAGAGAACTCTGTCAATCACTATCTTATCTGGAAGATTAACTCCCACTTGATTCAAGCGATTGTAGTACCCAGACAATCTGAGCACATGCTCACTGCTTGAGCTATTCTCCTCCATCTTTTAGCTATAAAACTTGTTGGAGACTCCATATCTCTCAACTCGGGTATTTGCTTGAAATATTAACTTCAACTCCTGGAACATCTCATATGGTCCATGACATTCAAAACGTCTTTGAAGTCCCGATTCTAAGCCGTAAAGCATGGTGCACTAAACTATCAAGTAGGCATCATATTAAGCTAGCCAAACGTTCATAACGTCTGCATCTGCTCCTGCAATAGTTTTGTCACCTAGCGGTGCATCAAGGACATAATTTTTCTGTGCAGCAATGAGGATAAACCTCAGATCACAGACTCAGTCCGCATCATTGCTACTATCATCTTTCAACTTAGTTTTCTCTAGGAACATATAAAAAACATAGGGAAGCTACAACGCGAGCTATTGATCTATAACATAATTTGCAAAATACTATCAGGACTAAGTTCATGATAAATTGAAGTTCAATTAATCATATTACTTAAGAACTCCCACTTAGATAGTCATCCCTCTAGTCATCTAAATGATCACGTGATCCAAATCAACTAAACCATGTCCGATCATCACGTGAGATGGAGTAGTTTTCAATGGTGAACATCACTATGTCGATCATATCTACTATATGATTCACGCTTGACCTTTCGGTCTCCAGTGTTCCGAGGCCATATCTGCATATGCTAGGCTCGTCAAGTTTAACCCGAGTATTCTGCACCCGTTGTATGTGAACGTAGAGCTTATCACACCCGATCATCACGTGGTGTCTCGGCACGAAGAACTTTAGCAATGGTGCATACTCAGGGAGAACACTTATACCTTAAAATTTAGTAAGGGATCATCTTATAATGCTACCGTCGTACTAAGCAACATAAGATGCATAAAAGATAAACATCACATGCAATCAAAATATGTGACATGATATGGCCATCATCATCTTGTGCTCATGATCTCCATCACCGAAGCATCGTCATGATCTCCATCATCACCGGCGCGACATCTTGATCTCCATCGTAGCATCATTGTCGTCTCGCCAACTATTGTTACTACGACTATCGCTACCGCTTAGTGATAAAGTAAAACAATTACATGGCGATTGCATTGCATACAATAAAGCGACAACCATATGGCTCCTGCCAGTTGCCGATAACTTTGTTACAAAACATGATCATCTCATACAACAATTTATATCACATCATGCCTTGACCATATCACATCACAGCAAGCCCTGCAAAAACAAGTTAGACGTCCTCTACTTTGTTGTTGCATGTTTTACGTGGCTGCTACGGGCTTCTAGCAAGAACCGTTCTTACCTACGCATCAAAACCACAACAATTTTTCGTCAAGTGTGTTGTTTTAACCTTCAACAAGGACCGGGCGTAGCCACACTTGATTCAACTAAAGTTGGAGAAACAGACACCCGCCAGCCACCTATGTGCATAAGCACGTCGATAGAACCAGTCTCATGAATGCGGTCATGTAATGTCGCTCCGGGCCGCTTCATCCAACAATACAGCCGAATCAAAGTATGACATGCTGGTAAGCAGTATGACTATTATCGCCCACAACTCTTTGTGTTCTACTCGTGCATATAACATCTATGCATAGACCTGGCTCGGATGCCACTGTTGGGGAACGCGGTAATTTCAAAAAAAAATCCTACGATCACGCAAGATCTATCTAGGTGATGCATAGCAACAAGAGGGGAGAGTGTGTCCACGTACCCTCGTAGACCGAAAGCGGAAGCGTTATGTAACGCGGTTGATGTAGTCGAACGTCTTCGCGATTCAACCGATCAAGTACCGAACGCACGGCACCTCCACTATCTGCACACGTTCAGCTCGGTGACATCCCTCGAACTCTAGATCCAGCTGAGGCTGAGGGAGAGTTCCGTCAGCACGACGGCATGGTGACGGTGATGATGAAGTTACCGGCGCAGGGCTTCGCCTAAGCACTACGACGATATGACCGAGGTGGAAAATTGTGGAGGGGGGCACTGCACACGGCTAACAGATCAACTTGTGTTTCTATGGGGTGCCCCCCTGGCCATGTATATAAAGGAGGGGAGGGAAGTGGTGGCCGGCCCAAGGGGGGCGCGCCAGGTGTGGGGAATCCTACTAGGACTCTCCAGTCCAAGTAGGATTCCCCTCCTCTTTCCTATTCCTAGTAGGAGAAGGAGGGAAGGAGTAAGAGGGGAGGAGGAAGGAGGGGGGCGCCGCCCCCTCCTAGTCCAATTCGGACCAGCCCATGGGGGGGCGTGCAGCCACCCCTTGAGGCCCTTCTCTCCTTTCCCGTATGGCCCATTAAGACCCACTACTTCCCCCGGCGAATTCCCGTAACTCTCCGGTACTCCGAAAAATACCCGAATCACTCGGAACCTTTCCGATGTCCGAATATAGACTTTCAATATATCGATCTTTACGTCTCGACCATTTCGAGACTCCTCGTCATGTCCATGATCTCATCCGGGACTCGAACAAACTTGGTCATCAAATCACATAACTCATAATACAAATCGTCATCGAACGTTAAGCGTGCGGACCCTACGGGTTCGAAAACTATGTAGACATGACCGAGACACATCTTCGGTCAATAATCAATAGCGGAACCTGGATGCTCATATTGGCTCCTACATATTCTACGAAGATCTTTATCGGTCAAACCGCATAACAACATACGTTGTTCCCTTTGTCATCGGTATGTTACTTGCCCGAGATTCGATCGTCAGTATCATCATACCTAGTTCAATCTCGTTACCGGCAAGTCTCTTTACTCGTTCCGTAATACTTCATCCCGCAACTAACTCATTAGTCACAATGCTTGCAAGGCTTATAGTGATGAGTATTACCGAGAGGGCCTAGAGATACCTCTCTAAAACACAGAGTGACAAATCCTAATCTCGATCTATGCCAACCCAACAAACACCTTTGGAGACACCTGTAGAGCACCTTTATAATCACCCATTTATGTTGTGACGTTTCGTAGCACACAAAGTGTTCCTCCGGTATTCGGGAGTTGCATAATCTCATAGTCTGAGGAACATTTATAAGTCATGAAGAGAGCAGTAGCAATGAAAATGCAACGATCATAATGCTAAGCTAACGGATGGGTCATGTCCATCACATCATTCTCCTAATGATGTGATCCCGTTCATCAAATGACAACACACGTCTATGGTTAGGAAACATAATCAGCTTTGATTAACGAGCTAGTCAAGTAGAGGCATACTAGGGACACTATGTTTTGTCTATGTATTCGCACATGTACTAAGTTTCCGGTTAATACAATTCTAGAATGAATAATAAACATTTATCATGAAATAAGGAAATAAATAATAACTTTATTATTGCCTCTAGGGCATATTTCCTTCATAAATGCCACCAAGGACATAGCCCCGAAGCTCTGGGGGTGGGGGGACGGAGCACGGACAACAGCCACGCTCCCGACGTAGCCTCGATGTCCTATAGCTTGAGGGGGAGGGGCGCCGCAATGCCAGGGGAGCCCAAGCCAGAGAGATGCCCCGCCGCCACCTTCCTGGGAGCCGGCGCGGGATTGGCCGGCCGCTCCTCCGGCGGCAGGGAAACGAGGAGGGGTGGGGTAGGCGGAAAGTCTAGGGTTGGCCCCCAAAGCCGCTAGGGACGGCTGCGCGGGATCAAGTCAAAATTTATAACCATCAGAAAGAGAGTTATAAAGCCCGCCATAAGGTTCCTTCCCTCCATTCTTGTTACGACGTGTATTCATCATGGCCTTCTTTATTTTATCTACTCTAGGCATCCACCTTAGATTTTCTCCCCATTCTTTCATTTCAATGCTAAGTGGCCAATTCAGATCAGTTTGTATATTCAAATCTGGCTTTGGTTGGTGAATCGATAAAGAAAGGAATTTGTATTTTTTAACCGAGAAAGAAAGGATTTTGAATAAAAAAATGTACAAGTAGAATCATCTATAACACTAAGCTCCCTAGTTTTAAAGAGCTCAATTGAGGTCTCCAATTAGAATCGGGTCACTCGATTTTGAACGGGTCAATAATTTCTCAAAGCTCTCTTATTCAATTCTTTTATACTATACATTATGCTTCCTAATTTTTAAGGTCTCACAATTAATTGAGGTATTCAATTTAAAATTGGGTCATGCGATTTTGATGGGGTCAACAGTTTCTTAAGTTTTCTCATTCAATTCTTTAATTTCACTATGTTCCCTAATTCTGAACCTCCTTCTGTCAGTTGAGGTATTCAATTTTAATTTGGTTTATGATTTTGACCGAGCCAACAATTTTTCAAATCAACCAGCAGCAACCGGCCTATAAAAACATACCAATCCGACACACGCTCCTACCATCTAGAAAAAAAAAGAAGCTTTGGCATGTAATATTGTAGTACCAATATAGTACTATCTCTGTTTCTAAATATAAGCGTTTTAGAGATTTCCGTAGGGACTACATACAGATGTTTATAGGCATATTTTAGAGTGTAAATAAACTCATTTTGCTTTGTATGTAATCGGTATTGGAATCTCTAAAAGGGCTTATATTTAGGAACGGAGGGAGTATATGCAACCTACAAATAGGTGGTTAGCGGATAACACAGAACACACCACGAAAGGCTCACCAAATCAATGCACTATAAATATAAATAAAACACACTCTATCATCTCCCCACCCGCCAAACTAAATATTTTGTCAGTTCCAAAATATAAGGGGTATTAGTTTTCTAGAAAGTCAAATTTCTGTAACTTTGACCAAGTTCAGAGCAAAAATATTGAATCCAAAATATTAAACAAAAAAGTATGTTTTCAAAATACTCATTCGTATTATGGATTTGATATATTTCTCTACAAATTTAATCAGACACACCTTATTTGAAACGGGGATGCTAATTCGCACACGATTTCTGACAAAAACTTACGTAACTCAGGGACTCAAGTTTCCTTTTAAAAAAATATATGTGAGAGAAAGATTAAAGGACGGACCTTCCCCCACCCCCTGAAATCAAGGGGACAAAGAGATTTATGGAAGGCAATGCTAGGCCCCACGTGTTTAATTTATTGCAACAGAGACTTATGGAAGAACAGACTAATAATAGAATTAACTAGGGGAGAGGTTTGTGGATCGGGCGCTTCAATGCTCGCCCGCAAAGAAGCGTTCTCCATTTGAAAGAGAATTTTTTTAAAGAAACCCAACATCATCAACGGCGCAACAAATCAGGCCTAACCCTTATAGTGAGGGAAGCAGCTCCTGTGACGTGGGGCCACCAACGTGTGGGCTCGGATCCACATGCCGGTGTGCCAACGGTACGTCAGGGGAGCCGTGTCCTCTAGCACGACCTGCATATCACACGGCTACCAGAATCAAACGGTGGTATCCACGAGTACAGAAGGAGAAAATGACATTATGGCACATAACGAAATATCATGCTACTAGATTTAGGTGCAGCAATTAGCATCAAATCAAGGGTCCTTGATTTCTCTTGATTTGATGCGTATGTACAGCCTCCCGCCGTGTAGCGTAGTATTGCCATCCTAAAATTAACAGATATATATGTCTTACAACATGGAAATAACTTTATATATTGGCTTACATATAGTCAGACCGACCATTGTCAACTTAAATCAACAAACCACCATTTGAAGAAGATAGCCCCTAGTTAAAAAAAGAGGGTTTCATAGGTGGACACGGTGCAAAAGGATCCACACATCCATTCATCAAGATATGCTCTTCATCTTCAACAAGGAGGGACCAAGCAATGGTAAACTCCACCTTGAAGCCGCCAAGCTCACATACATGTTGACTTGTGTTGTATGTTTTGGGTACGACAAATACAAGTCCTTGTGCAGCGATGTCTCCAGTCGGTGTGTATGCTTGAATAAGAACTTTTAGCTTTCCACAGAATTCTACGGATAGAACTTGCCTTGACAGATTCAGATAACCACCTTTAACTGCACACTTTCTTCCAGCTTTTGAATCAAGCAATACAATTTTCCTTGACTTGGACACATTGACTTCTTCAATCTCACACTCAGAAAATGTGTAGCAAACAACTCGGACTCCATATTGAAAAGGCGTTAACTTCACATCAACAACATGAACACCAAAGATAGTGGCTTGAACCGAACGTTTAAGTTGCTGAGAACATAACTCTAGTGTGCAAAAGGTTTTTTCAATGATGCTAGTTCGGAAACCGTCACGAGAATGGCCAACATCACCATCACATAAAAAGGCATCCCTCACCAATGCTCTGTCTTCAGACGCCGTTTTGCCCTTTATTATTAACTGGATTTCAATGTCAACGGGTTCCTCAGACACAATTGCACGAATTGGGCCGGTCAAATGCAAAAAAGGATCCTGCAAGCATATGATCGTCATAATTTGCCATTGACTAATAAACAAAGGTCGTCCCGCAAGAAATGAATGCAAGAAGAATAGTTTACATACCGCTTCATTGAGGACTTGGCAGCCATCCCTTGGACAAAGGAAGATGGGATTGCGACGCCCATCCACAGCATCTCGGGCGGCAACCACACCATATACTTTCAGTGGCAATTTGAAGTATTTCAAGTCAGTAACTTTGATAGAACAGATCTGCATAGTCCTTGGGAGGACAGCGTCTACTGGCTCGAATCCCGGTGTACAGTGTGTAAAGAGCATGGGACTCAACAAAGCTGCATGCAGCAACACCCAGTTAAGTATATGGAAGTAAGAAAATGAAGATCCAATGCGACTACTCTTTGCTTGCAATCATTGTGCAAACAAAAAAAACGAGTATCAATGTTTCAGGGTGGTTTACGCACGCGTTTAATCCTCTAGACTGATTGCAGAGTGTTATTTGGAAGGATCTGCTGAAAGATACAACATACATAGTGCATATAATAATTGTCACTGGTGAGCAAGAAACTTATAATAGTCACACAAACTCAAACATTAGTAACTAGCAGGGCTTTGATATGTAACTACTTTTCCCTTTTAAACAATGAATGGCATAGCAATTTTGACGTTGAGCACTGGACAGATTAATTATGGAGGAAGAAGAAAAGCATGCATGTTTACTCACTCAGGTCTTCGAAGCTGTTGGCACCTTGGCGACACTCCCAGTCCCTACGGAAGCGAGCAAAAGCCTCCTCCTCATACTCCCCGGCTGCGGCTGCGGCCTCGCTGATCACCGCTTCAGCCTCGATATCTTTGGCCTCCAAGCCTCTGTCCGTTGCCATAGTGACTAATCTGCCTCCGGCGACCACCGCTTGTCCGTTGATTTCCCTCTCCTCCAAGGTCCTCTCCTGCTCCTGTTTCTTGTCCGAGCTCCTCACCTCCTGGCCCTGTTGGAGGAATCTCTTCTGTTCCTCTTTCTCTTTGCGTGCTCTCTCTATCATTTGTTCCCTCGACACCCTCACCGCAATTTCTGAGACGAAATTGTTGATGCTGTCTGTGATCCACTGCAATCTATTTAGCCTTTTGACCAAGGACAGCATTTGATTTTCCGGCTCTTCGTCTGGAACCATCTTCAGAAGTTCTAGTACCAGGTCGCTGATCTGGTCGCACAAGAAGGATACCTGAACAGTCATGCGTAATTCCTCGTCGTCCTCCTCTTCCTCCTCCTCCTCTTCTTCTTCTTCTTCCTCTACCTCCTCATCTTCCTCCTCATCCTCCTCCTCCAGCTCCAGCTCGTCCTCCTCTTCCTCCTCCTCCTCCTCTTCCTCTTCCTCTTCCTCTTCCTCTTCCATCGGCGATTGGTGTAACATATGAAAAAATTCTTGGAAGATGTTGCGCGCCGAATAGGCGATCATCTCCTCCATGGACCTCATCTTGTCTTGGGAGAGTAGAGTGGCAAGGAACCTCTCCTTGCCATCGGGCCCAAGCTCCTTCTCGGCCAACTCGTCCACCTTCCTCTGTATCTCCTGCCTCGCAATCAGATAGGCCGTTAAGCCGCTGCTTGCTCTTTTCCGCATCACTGCGTAAGCCGGCGAACTTGGCGGTCGGGGCCCCATCTCCGTATCAACTTCCCCGGCCTCTTCTCTCAGTCTAACTCGCCGCCGCCGCCGCCGCCGCTCTGTTCTTTAGGGGAAGGAAGGGGAAAATAAAGCAGGCCGGGTTTCTAAGATCGGGGCGGACGATGGGGGTGTTTTGTTCCCTCGGGCTATCTCCTTACTGCTTGGTTGGGCCGGATAGAAGTGGGGCCCGTTAAATAGTCCAAGTTTGCACACGACACACGCTCACGGGTAATAACCTCGATTTCCACTTCCCTCAACAACAAAAAACCTCGATTTCCACTGAAAATGAAACGCCTGTCTAAAGAAACCTAGAAATAAAAGGGAATCGCCGCGATTGATCGCCAAAGCCGTAGGAGGTATCGATCTGTCTTATATATTGGGGTGCTGTACCGGGGGGCGTACAGAGCAACTCAGACTACGAATCGGTGTGCTACTACTCAATCCAGCTACAACTCGGACGAAATTAAAAAAGGTCCTCCGTATCGGCAATGGAGCTGTACGTCGTCCCGAACTGCAACTGCTCGCGCTTGATCCGAACTCGCCACTCCTTTCCTTCACCAATCGCCTCCCCTTCCGACTTCCGTCCCCGTCCTCGCCTCTTTTCTACCGCAGCCACGGTTTGAACAATACGTAACAGAGTCTAGTATCCTAGTTTATACTCCCTACGTCCCATAATATAAGGACGCCGATGACTGCCACACGTGTGGGCTGTAAGGTTTAGCGCCGCACGATTCGTTCGGCAACGACGCTTGACAGCCCGCACACCCCGTGCGGGCGCAGCTGCCAGCGCCCGAACGATCGGGCAGGCACATATGTGGCCCGCACACCACCGTGCGGCAGCAAATGCCAAAGCCCGCACGTTGTCAACTGTCCCAAAAACGCCTGCCCGCAAAACTCCCCTAACCCCTCCTCCAACTCCTTCGTCTACCTCTGCCCATGCTCGTCTCGTTCACCTCCGCTGATCTGCACCCAAATTGCCATGGCAACAAGGTCGGCTACGCCAAAATCGTAGACCAAGAACACGTCAACGAACCCGTTTTTTCTATGTATGTCCCGCAGTTGTCGCCCTCACTCTGTCGTCCCTACACTCTCATCCCGCATCTCAGTAGGTTCGAAAATTTGGGATTTGGCGAATTGCCATGCCTAACGCACGAATTGAGATCGACGGGGTGACTGCTGTCTCTAAAAGCCAGAATTGTCACCCGGATTCATCCAGAATTCTCCCAGATCTGCTGGGATGTATGGCAGTTGGGTGTGTTGGTAGATATGGGAGAGATGGGAAAATTAGTTGCCGTTTTGCATCACCTAATCTTCAATGTGGTTCCAACACAGTAGTTGCCAACTAGTGAAATTCAAATGGATTGCTCTGGGAGAAACACTGGGCATGTATCCGAATGGGGAAAAAAATAGTTGCCGCCTTGGACCACAAGATTTGCCATGTGGTTCCAACAGTATTTGCCTCATTAGTCTGGATGAATTTGCCATCAGGCAGCCAATTGCCACCCAAAATCAGTTTGACATGTGAAAATCAGATGCTACATTTTTTGTGATGCTCATTGAAGATAGGATATGCAAGGTAGAATGCAAACTAACACAACATGTGTTTGTTCGTTATGCATCTAGGTTTTGGGGACTAACAAAAAGGAAGGATGGAACTAGGCGAAGGTTCAAATCCTTGGTTTTTCAGACAGCCGCAATCGACGCCATGAGATGCGTACAACAACCTCATTTCATGGGGGCCATTGCTACCTCTACTGCAAGAATACAGAGACATGCGGGCGTTTCCGTATCGAGCAAAAAGGATAGTTTGCCATGTTTGAAGACAAAATAATGGCAAACGTATGATGTTCGTTCTACACATTTGCAGGGAATTATAGTTTGCCATCAGAGGTCCCATGGCAAAAACTGCGCCGGGAGTAAATGCGAGTGCCTCACAATCAGGACAACAGCATCGGGACGAAAAGAGATCAAGGTAAATTATGAAGAAAAAACATATTATGAACCAGGGAAACTTACTAAAAAATGACATTTGCAGCAACTGCGTGTAACGCATGGCAATAGCTAACAATAGGAAACCTGCCATCAACGTATTATGCAGGTGAGAATAAAAATGGAGAAAGTAAATGGTTAATGAATGCATTTGCCATCCCAAGGCAACAACAGCTGCCATGAATGGTCGAGGGACAAAAATAACTTGTGTATTCAGAATGAACTGCCATGTGGTGATGGTCTAGCAGTTGCCAAGCTATGGCAAATTCAATTGCCATGATGTGGTACCTACATTTGCCATGTTGTGGTACCTACATTTGCCATGCTGTGGTACCTACATTTGCCATCATGTGGCAACTGCAGTTTCCATCATTGATCGTGTTTCAGTTGCCACCACTGGTTATAAGAACTTGCCATGTATGCATAATTACAGTTGCCATGTTGTGATAACTACAGTTGCCATCATATTTGCAGGGATACTGCCATTATGTGGCAACTGCAGTCTCCATTACTGATGAAATGTGTAGTTGCCATAACTGCTTACTTGCAGTTCCCATGCAAGCATAACTACATTTGCCACGATGAAATAACAGCTACAATTTCCATGCAGGAGGTTCAACTTTAGACAGAAACAACGAAAAATGCTTGTGCTACGTACACCTCAGATCACCCAGGAGGGGCGCTACAAGATCTGGTCAACCACCCTATGTGGGTTGGAGATGCAATTATTTGGCAAAGCAAAGAAAAACCAACCTCCTTCGCAGGTTTATTGGCACCAGCCACAACGTTCCGTGGGGGTGGGTCCACAAAGTCATCGTCATCATCGTCCTGACGGATGCGAACCATTATGCTGTAACAGACGGCAAATACACATTAGTGGGTACTCGTAAAACAGGGTACATTTCCCGTGAGCACCAGCAAAAGGTCTGCCAAATTGATAATTTTCATCATCGCAGTGAAAATTGCCATGGTTCAAAAGATGACAAACAAGGCTTAAGTATGAACATTTGCAAAAATGAACTGCATAGATGCCATATGTTACAAAAACAGAATGGCAACCACAAAGGTGGGGATATGTTATTGTTTGCCGACAAACCCCATGGCAACTAATGTACTGTAATCAGATATTGAGTTGCCATCTGTTAGGGAACCAGAATGGCAACAAATTAAACAGACACACTCAAATATCATGTTGTCGTATGATGACAAACACCATGGCAACTAATTTAACTTGGGACAAAGATTGACTTGCCACCAGTACACACACAGACAAACATGCAGTTGCCATTCTGGTAGGTAAACAGAACGGCAAACATATAGTGATGGCAATGTTCAGATACCAGTTGTCATGTGTCGACGAACACCACATCAACTAGTTTAAAATGAAAATGAACTACATAGTTGCCATATGTTACAAAAAACAGAATGGCAACCACAAAAGGTGGGTATCTTTTATTGTTTGCCATGTCCTGACAAACGCCATGGCAGCTAATGTACTAAAATCACCTATTGAGTTGCCATCTGTTAGGAAAACAGAATGGCAGCAAAGTAAACAGACACGCTCGAATATCAAGTTGACGTATGCCGACAGACACCATGGCAACTAATTTAACTTGGAACAAAGATTGACTTGCCACCAGTACACACAGAGACAGGGCAACTAGTGTTTATGGGGAACATTAGAGTTGCCATCTGAATGTGTGAAGGGTACGGCAACTTCAAGCACAATCAACATATGTAGTTGCCATGTTTGGGTCTACGGCATAGGCAACTAATTATGATTAGCACACACAAACACTGTAATCAAAACCTAGTTCAAAATCAAAAGAAACTAGAAATCTACATAAAATGGATCTAGGGTTCACGCTGTGTTCTAGACCTTCACTGCATCAAAATAAGACGACCAAAAGACGAGAACACAGTGATTCACTGCATCACTGCTCTGGTTTCACAAAACGAGGGGTAGTGCCAACCATTGCTTGGAAACCATAGAAATGGATGAAATCCAGAAGGGGAATGAACTCTGCGATTCAAAGCAGAGCATGAATCCGCAAGGCGACTAAATGAACCAACCAAATGGTCTAGTGCGGTGACCAACGAGCCGCCCCTACGTCCCACCGACGACTCCTGCAGAATCCCCACCAAATAGAAACAAAGATCGCCACGGAATCGCCGTCGATTTGAGACGCAAAAATAGAGATTGAGGGGGAGTGGAGACGATTTCGAGCACATTACCTCCTCTCCTATGGTCTCCGGCGACTCTTCAACGCCTACTCAAGCGCAGTCGCCTGTACGACAACTCCGCGAGCGCCGCCGCCGTCTCGCCGATGAATCGCCGCGAAATCGCCTCTGCGCCGCCGCCGAAGCGCAATGCGCGAGAGAGAGAGAGAGGAGGAAGACAGAGGGGGAGCCGCAGTGAACTGCCGCGATGTGGAGAAAAGAGGGTGCGGGCATGGCGTTCGTGGGCGTTCGGGCGATGTGGCAACCGCCCGCACGACAAGGGTGACAACCGTCGCCCAATCCGCCGCGGGTCCACCGTTCGGGCGAGTCGAGAAACTGCCGCACAGCGACAACACATGACGTGGCACGCGACCTCCCTCCTCCTTGCTCCAAGATTCGAGCAAATACATCAGACGGCTCCAGACGCGTTCGGCCCAAGTTGCAAAGGCCCACGCGTGTGGGCGTTAACATTTTCGTTATTGTAATTGCAAAAAATGTCTATTTTTCGTGAAAGGGGCAGATCTATTATAAAGATTCACCGAAAATACAAAGCACCTCAATCATTATAAAAGTTACATCGAGGTCTATGGACCACCGAACGACCATTGTCGCTGCCAGGACAAGCAGCCGACGCGCCACTGTCGTCGCTCCCATATTGGAACCAGCCTGACCTTGTCGATACCAGTCGGGAAGTCTTCTTGCAAAAACAAAAAACAAAAATATGTGGAGGATTCACTCAGTTTAGACGATCCATATTTGGAGAGACAATTTAATCCCTTGGGAATATGGCCTCCCCTGAAGTGGGTTATGATCTCCAGCTCCATGCCTGATTATTCATTCAACTATACACAAAGTACACGCAGAACAACAATCTATGAGTGGTGCTTATAGGAATATAATATACGTGCATATGTTGATATGAGGTAAGTGTACATGCGTATATATTTGAGCATGTTTTTTAAAATACCACGCTAACTGCAAGTAGGATACATGAGCATGTTGAGGAGCGTGTGAGTGTTGTTTTCTAACAAAGATATTTGCCACAGAACAACAGACGCTTGGTGACACTGATTCTGGCTGGGTTTCTGCCAACAAAAAGGATGTCAATAGCCGCCAAACGTTCACGGTGGTGCATGACAATTGCGAACGTTTTCTATGACAGTTCTTCGCATACACATGGAAACTTCTGACCAGAGGATTTTTCCGCAAAATTTGCTGTGTTCGCATCGCATGAAAGAATTGTCATTCTCCCAGTGCATAAATTGCCGCCAAAAACAATTGTTGCACCCAGAGAACTTTCGCTGAATATTACCGGAAAAAAGAAGGCATGTAGCCGGTGTGCATGTGCACGGCTGTGAACAGCTACTTCAATCCATTGATACAACGACGCGAGTCCAGCTAAGATTGCTGAATAATATAGTCACCTTAATTCCTGATATTGTTTCCGCTCAGTATGCAATTTACAACGGGCAGCTGTGCCCAATTTCACTTACCTTTAGGAAATCTTTACAATATGTTGATAATATTCCACATTGACATCTTTCCCAAAGAATAATATTCTACAATAGTATCAAATTATATCAATCGGTGCAGAGACCGGTATGGTCCACATTTCGAATCAAAAAATAATTCACAATTACATAGTGAGGTTGGAAGTCTTTAATATGAAGAGAAACAGAAATAACATATGATGACTCCTCAGCGATTTGCTTTTAGAATTTCATACATGATCTTCTGGAGCGAATGCTCCTGAACAACAATGTCAGAGTGTGTAGCATTAACAATCTTGACGAACTTAAAGGGTATGTTAGCCTGTTGTTGTCTACGCAAATCATTCACGAGAGAAAGAACGCTAACCAAATTCATAACCCCGTCTCCATCGCCGTATACGTTTTTGGGAGCCACATCGAAGTTACCATCCCAGTATACTGCCTGCTCCGGCATTTGCACGCCGTCGCCGTTGAGGTATCTTGTGGGCACCATCGGTGCATCAACTCTCAGCTTCGTCGAAAGCACTCGTTCCACGACCTCGGTGTTCAAACCGATTGCCGGAAGGAATTCATTGTAGTCATACGCCGAGTAGTTCTTGTTCTTGGTGATCACGAGCGGCCTGTGACCAAAAGTCGGGGAAGATGGGAGGAATAAAAAGGGCACTCGCGAAGGTTCTCCACATTGGCCGCAAACTCAAGCGCGGAATTGTCGGGACAACAAGGGGTTTCGGTCCTGAGGCGAGATTCGTGAGCGCCTCCATAAAGCCTCCCGGAAGTGCAGGCGATATGAGGACTAGGTGCTTGATGAATTTCTTCCTCCATGGTATGGGAGTCCAGTTAATGAACTTGAGGGTGGCCATGCCACCAAGCTGTGCGCGACGAGGATGACCGGCTTGTCTTGGTTCTTCTCGCTTGCGCGCTCCACCAGATCCTTGAAACGAGCAAAGTAGTTGGAGAACACCTTAGATGGCTGGCCCGGTAGCGGAGGAGCATGTCGTGGGTCGTAGGGAGCTCCGAAAAGGTTATCTCCGTCATGATACCCAAGCAACTCAAGCTCTTCGAGGACCCTTGTCATGCAAAATCCCTTACGGCTCCTGAACACCATGAATGCAATGTAAGCATTAATTCTCAGATCCACAATGCTCTAGAGACAAAAGCATCAGGCTCTGTAAAGAGTTTTCCAAAAAAAAATTATTTCTGTGTGTGTGTGTGTTTTTTTTAACATCACCGCATCATATATTTACGTCCCGTAAAAAAATTGCTTACGTCGCAAGTCAAATGAGAACATAAGGAAATATATCGGTTGTAAAAAAATATGTCACGTAAAATTATGAACGTAAAAACATAGTATACAATATACATACACATGTAATTTTTGTGGTTCTAGACATATATTTTGATTTTTTAACGCCAAATATTATGTAGTGAATCAATATGAACGTAAATATTAGTATACCAACCGTAGTAAATATTTGTATATACGCACTGCACAGTGTAAGATCAATATACACATCAGTACATAGTAGAAAGCTAGCAGATGAATTACTTGTACATCATGTGTACTTACGCATCTAGGTTCTTCGAGGTGAATCCGTGGGCGGAGCCGAAGTCTGGCACACGTGTCTCGACGCCAGGCAGGTTTTGGTAGTCTTTGAGGGTGGGGTTATAGATGAGGCGCATCTGCTCCTCGAAGCACGACACATAGTCATGTCGGACAAGGTCCAACGTGTTGTTCAACAGGGAGAACCATCCCTTCCCCTTGAACGCGTTGCAGCGGGGCAGCGATGTCACATAGGCGTCGGTCAGCCGTGCCTCCAGATTGGGGCAACTAATACCTGGAATCAAGATTATTGGGTTGTAGACCCCGACATCATATTCCGCGCCGCAATAACAGAGGAGGCAGATGAGAAAGGTGAGGAGTGCTAGAAGATCAGTAGATGGCGAGACAATTGCCATCAAATGATGCGATGATGTGCTACACAGTGAGTGCCATTATCTATTGGACGCTTGGCCTTATATAGACTAGTAACCATCTTTAATGTGTGGCAAGTTTTTAATATGTTTTTAATGCGTGCCTAGGATTACCTCTGGTTAGGTAACACTATAAAAGGTAGTGCTTCAAAGTTAGGACTTATCGCTTCATCCACATGAGGAAGTAAATTAATGCTGACATATTGAAGAACAATGTAAAGAAGGAACACATTTAAAAAATGAGCAAGAAGGATAAATATTGTTATGTCTATTGAATTGGTTGTTTTGTTGATCTTCTTTGTGATACTTTAGCTACATTATTTCCGTGGTCTCTCTGAATCTGATAGATGGATGTTTTCCTTTGCTTATCTTTACTTTTAGTTAGAGTTTGTAACATGATGGTTTCTATTGATAGAAATTCAAGAGCGGGGCATCTTTTTTCAGTGGTATGACATGCCTATCGATTACAAGGTGCATGTGGCGACTTCGTGATCTCAAGACCTACCGGTTCATTCTCTCGCAGATGCTTAGGGTGTGCGTGTGTGTGTTCATAGGGATGACTGTGTGTGCATATTATGGGCGTCTACATATGCACCATGTTTGTCAAAAAAGAAGAGCAAGACCTCATTTAAAAAAAATGCAAATAATTTTGAATTGCAATTACAACGCACTCCCTCTGTTTTTGAATTAGTTGTCATTCTAACTTTGTTTTTTATGGAAGTCATTCTAACTTTGTACTATGTTAAACTCAGCTAAGTCATTTTTTTATTACCAACATCTGCAAAACCAAGATACTCACCCTCCATCATAATACATATCTTCACAATGTCATTATCTAATCTCTTAGATATTCATACTACTTTTATAAAACTTGGTTTCTTAGAACATATTGACTTAACACAAAGCTAGAACGATAGTTATTTTGAAACAGCGAAAGTATATTATTTTTCTATATAATTAAGTTTAAATGTATACTATTATAGACTGAAAATTTAGTCTGTTAAATTTTTACATTTGTTTATTCAATCGTACAGATGTATTTTTTTGGTTAATATCAATTGTTTACTCATTAGTAGAACTATATTGCAAAATCACTTAGGTTATTCTACATTAATCTCATTTGATGGTTACATCACAATACAACATATCTTTTTTATTAATGTTAATTGTACTAAATGCTATAAAAAAAGAGAAAACAATTATGTGTTCTCCAAAAACTTTGTCCAACAGTTACATTGTGATATTTTTTTATTTGTATAACCTAACGAAACACCAATTATTAGAAATTGACAAAGATTAGTTGGGTATTCTCTATCACAGAAGCGCGTCATATAAGGTCTATAGCTAGAGCTGTAAAGGGTTAATTTAGGCAAAAATTATTTACTATACTACATGAAGGAAAGAGCGGTCTATTTCAGCCCAGTCAAAATATGCTGACCATTGGATGGATTAGAACCAAAATCCTACTTGAAAAAAACCTCACTCAACGAAGGATTGGTCTGTTTTTCGGTTGCACCTTGGCTGTCACCTCTCACCTCATCCATCTTCAGTCACAAACCATTATGATCCGCCTTCGCCTCCTGCGAGGAAGGGGCAATGACGGCGGCACGCCTTCAGCTCGCTTCAATATGTGTAGTCGTCGCTAGGTGATCCACGGATATGGTTATAATTCTTATTACCTCTATTGTTCTTTGTACTGCCATGATTGAAGATGAATAGATTGGAAGTTTCTTGCAAAAGAAAAAACCACTATGATCCGCCAAGGACTCACAAAGGGGCAAATGAAAAGATAGATCGCCCGGAGACCACCGTTGGTTCACTGTGATGGCGCTTCTCGATCGTCTCAGCTCTTGCGTGTACTGCACATGCGCTTTGATCTGGCTATAAACTTCCCATGATTACCAAAGCTAAACTTACCAACCATCACGTGGGTAGCGAACCAACCCGTGGTTGGATGGTTAGAGGGACTGTGGTATCTCAGCCCACCAGGTTTCTAATATCCTGGTGCTCGCATTTATTTCAGGATTTCCGGCGACGCGCATTCAGTGGGAAGAAACGTTCCCGTCGACGACGAGGTGCCTACAGTGACTTCGTAAATTTCAAAATGATATGTCGGCTCAGTCTTTCGGATGTGCTCATAGGGGTAGGGTATGCGTGTGTGTTCATAGGAGTGAGTATATGCGCGTGTATATGAGTGCTTGTATTTGTACTATGTTAAAAAAAACATCACGTGGGTACGTATGAAGGTGCAAACAATAACAAAGAACTTTGGCAGCTCTCACGTGCGCGTGTGAGAGAGTATTCTATTGTAGGATGTGTAACCTTTTAAAACAAATTAGTTGGAATAGTTTAGTTGGCTAGAGCGTGTGGACCTTAACCACAAGGTCGGAGGTTCAAGCCCTCCTTCTAGCGATTTTTTCCAACTATTTTTACTTATGCTGATACTAAAATATTGCATCTATACGTTTTAGGTTTTTTATATATGCACATCTATATTTTTTTCCATACACATGGATTTTTGTAGCACGTCGTGATGGCATTCATCACTGTCGTGGGGATCGCGCCCTCTGTAAGCAACTTGCAACTGTTCTCACGTCTATACGTTTTAGGTTTTTTATATATGCATATCTATACTTTTTTTTTGTCAGACACATGGATTTTCTAGCAAATCATGACGGCATTCATAAGTGTCGTGGGGATCGCGTCCTCTGTAAGCCGACATGCAAGCGTTCTCTCGTCTCTACTAGTCCAATTTGAATCATCAAACGTGACTACCATTTGTAGCACGGAAGGATAATCATGACTTACAGCTGTTTGATCAAGTGCTTAAGCTAGATGTCATGATAGCAGACGTGCTTACTGCGGTGGATACTTGCATTTGCTCCGCTTGGTGAGATAAAAAGGTTCTACTGTACTGAGTGTGTATAACTTCGGTGATAGAGCACGCGCCATATTCAGATTCTATCAACGGCTCATTTTCATATGCTTTTACATCAATAGTTGAAGTCATTTGGTGATATATAGTATATAGTATAATAAGATAGTGTATGTTTTGGAGTGAGGCATTTTGGCTCTCGGCCTCCATGGAGGCTGAATTTTTTGAAAAATTCAAACTTTTCAGTTTCAGAGAAAACTGGAAAATTTTGTACAAGTAAACAAGGATGTTATGTGTATGTGTGTAAAACTTCATAATGAAATACTTTGAAATGTGATTGTACAAAAAAGACAAATTCATGGCCTGCGAGGATGAATAGTATCATATGTTAAAAAGCCCCAGATTTGTTGTTTTTGCGCAGCCCTCATTTTAACGTATTTTATCCTGAAAATTTACACACTTGTGCATTATGCCTCCATGTATATCTATATTTTTGAGAATTTTTTGAAATGTAAGAATATAAATTTTGATGGATTTTTGATGTTTTGGCCTCTTGTTTTTGCAGCATTGCCACTGGACACTTAAAGAACAAATTGGGTTCCTCTGCAGATTTTTGCCATCAGGCTTTGCACTTGTGGCTATTTGGACGCCTATATAATATATAAATAATGTGGGGAAACTTTGTATTAGATGTGCCCCATTCCTTTCTAAGTGTTATATGTCCCACCCTCTTTATCTCCATTTTCATCATGCTCGGTAATACAACCATGGCTCTTTGTTCACATGAAACATTTACCTTGTTAGCTAATCATGTTGAAGAGTGTGATCTACCACTTTCGCAAGAACCGAGAATTTGACCGGTTAAGGATTGGTAGGTTCAACATCTATAGGTTTCAGATTTCCTTCTGTATCCTTTTATACCAAAGATTAAAGTTTGTTTTATGTAGTAATTGGACGTCCTCATGGTTAGATGGACCCCAAAGCTTTTGTGCTTCAGAGGTTCAACCAGACTGGTCGCGAACGGGTATAAAATCTCCTTTCCTATTACCCTCTGAGTTCTAGTTTAATGTTATGCTTATTCTTATTATTTGTGGATTTGTGGTTTAGTTCCTATTGAATTAATTTAGAAACACCTTGTTTTGTTCTATTGTTTTTTAATAAGTGCATATGCAAGCGCTCATACATACGCGCATACACTCACCTCTATGAACACACACGCGCACCCTACCCCTATGAGCACCTTTGAGAGACTGAGCTGGCATGTCATCTTGAGATTTACGAAGTCACCATAGGTGCCTCGTCGTCGATGGGAACGTCTCCTTCCACTGAAAGCGCATCGCCGAAAACCCTAAAATAAATCCAGGAATAATGCGAGCACCAGTATTTGAACCCTGGTGGGCTGGGGATGCCACTGTCCCTCTAACCATCCAACCACATGTTAGTTCGCCTTATTTTGTTCTATTGTTGGATGACCGTGTTCATTGCTAGGACAAGTGTGACCCAGTAGAAGGACTCCAACACCCTTGGCTATACAAGGAAACTCTGTTTTAATGACTTTAATCTACTTGAGTTAATTTTGGCATATTTCGGCAATGTCCCCCTGCAAAATATAATTAAAACAGGCTCCATGATGACTGTATTGCTACTATTTACAGTATGGCGAGAGGGAGCATTTTCTGGGACAAAACAACTTAATTAAAGGCTGGACATAGTAGGACAATAAACAAAGAATATGTGTTGACTTGTGTACGACAGCGGGACGGTTATGTTTATTTTTTCTTTGTCTTTTGCTTTTAACCTAGATTGGTTCAGCCATAAAAGAGGCTGCTGACATCCTGAAAATGTTCGTCACCAAGGGTTTGATAGAGGCGGTGAAATTGGCAAACGTCGATCAGAAGTACAAGCATCTGGTATCAGATGACCAGCAGCTATTGTATTGATGACCAGGACCCGCTTCTCCGGAGAAATAGTAATGCTCGTTCTGCATACTTTCTGGAGATGTGGAATTTCAAGGTATGAGATAGCTAACCGGGCTTGCTGCTCGGTTGGAGATGTGGAATTGATTCTACTTGAGTAGGAGGTGGCACCAAGGCCCGCGCTACTGCCTCACCATGTTGTCTAATTTGCAACAGTATGTCATGTTGACACCTTGTATCACCTTTCCAAATTTATTTATTTTATATGATGGATGGCCAATTGGCCAATTTTGGTGAGTTGGCGTGCCAATATTTCTTCAATTAATTCATTTCATCGGTTGTGCCGAGCAATATAGCTAAGATTTTTTTTCGAAAAGGCGACAGGTCCCGGTCTCTGCATCAGAACGATGCATACGGCCACATTATTAATAAAAATAAAAAAGGTTCCACAAAGGTCTTCCGGTCTGAAAAGCAGGAAAGCTCACAAAGAGCAAAAGTATCATAACAGGAAAAGCCACAACCGGCAAGCAAAAAAATATAAGATAGGACCCTAAAAACCTATCCTATTACATGACCGCCATCCAAACCGGTTGAAGATATCCCGAGCTACCATCTCCCATCGGACAGATCCAGTAACCAAACGCTCCCTGGTCTCCGTCGGAGTGAGTAGCGACCACATACGGATCAGTGTAGTGGCCCGGAAGATAACCTGCAAGAAATGAATATTTGTTGTTCTGTTAAAAACCAAATCGTTTCTGCAGTTCCATACAGCCCATAATAAAGCACATACTCCAACACGGATGTGTCTCGCAGTTTCGGAGTCTAACCCATCTAACCATGTCCCAAATAACGTGTTGATGGTATTCAGAGGAGTAATATTAAAAGCTAAGTGCACCGTCCGCCACAAATTTTTTGCCAAGGGACAATCGAGAAAGAGGTATTTGATGGATTCATCCTTATCACAGAAACTACATCTTGTAGATCCTGTCCAATTGCGTTTTACCAAATTATCCTTAGTTAGAATAACATGTTTATGTACAAACCACGTAAACACTTTGAGTTTTAGAGGCACTTTGACTTTCCACACATGTTTCGAGCGAGGAATAACACTAGAGTTGATAACATCCAAATACATGGATTTAACCGAAAACTCTTCATTCTTTGTTAGTTTCCAGTTCAACCGGTCGGGTTGTTGAGAAAGCTCAACCTCCATTAGTCGTCGTACTAAGTGTAGCCAAGCTTCCCAACAATTTTCTGCTAGCGTCCTTCTGAATTGGATATTGAGAGGGTTGGACTGTAATACTGTTGCAACATAAGCTTCTCTTCGCTGCACAGTATTATAGAGAGAGGGATATTGGAGTGCAAGGGGAGTCTCCCCGAGCCATGTGTCCTCCCAGAACCTCGTGGTAGTACCGTTTCCAACTACAAAATTTGTCCTGTTGAAAAGGACTGATTTCACTCTCATCAGTCCTTTCCAAAAAGGCGAATCAGTCGGCCTCACTGTCACCTGGGACAATGTTTTGGAGTTAAGGTACTTATTCCACAATATTTGTGCCCACGTGGCATCCGTCTCTGCAGATAGCTTAAACAACCATTTGCTGAGTAAACATCTGTTCTTCACCTCTAAGTTTTCAATGCCGAGACCCCCTTGGTCTTTCGGTCTGCAAATAATATCCCATTTAGCGAGTCTGTATTTTCGTTTTGATTCATCACTCTGCCAAAAGAATCGAGATCGATAGAAGTCTAGCCTTTTTCTGCGAGATCGATAGAAGTCTAGCCTTTTTCTGACTCCAACTGGTATCTCA
Source organism: Aegilops tauschii subsp. strangulata (assembly GCF_002575655.3). NCBI lineage: Eukaryota > Viridiplantae > Streptophyta > Magnoliopsida > Poales > Poaceae > Aegilops > Aegilops tauschii. The sequence goes on along the minus strand of NC_053036.3, from coordinate 626,362,817 downwards.
AAAAAGGACAAAAGAAACATCGGCATACTTGTAAGAACCGAATTAATGAGAATTAATCGGCCTCCGTATGACATAAGCTTGCCCTTCCAGCAACTTAGTTTCTTTTCAAATCGATCTTCAATGCACTTCCATTGTTTGTTAGAAAGCTTGCGATGGTGAATTGGTATACCCAAATATGTGAAGGGTAAAGATCCCAATTCTCATCCGAACAATTGTTTGTATGCATCTTGTTCATCTTTGGCTCTTCCAAAACAGAACAATTCACTTTTATGGAAGTTAACCTTTAACCCCGATAATTGCTCGAACAAACATAACACAAGCTTCATATTTCTTGCTTTAGCCAAATCATGCTCCATGAAGATGATAGTATCATCAGTGTACTGAAGGATTGACACCCCGCCATCCACTAGATGCAGAACTAGGCCACCTACTTGTCTGTTCTCCTTAGCAGCTGTTATTGGTCATCTTAGTATAGACTGTCTCACATATGTATGCCCGATAATACATGATTGATTATTCATTTCATGCTACTCAATTCCAACGACCACGACATATGTCTATGAATGGTATCCTGTTTAAGAAGATTATTAACCATTTGTTTTGTTTTTGTTTTTGCTGAGGGGCATGTAATAAAGTTGCGGATGCACTGGGGGCGTGTGGTGCAGAATCAGGACTTGTGCCCCAAGCCGTATGGCGGGATCGAGCCTTTGAATTAGTGCATGGTCTTGTAGCCAGCGATCTTTATTGCCGAGTTGTTTGGTTAATGGAAGCAATGATTTCCAGTTGGTCATTAGGGGCACGTGCACGTAGACTTTTCGGTTGTCATCAACAATGTTAAACCGGTTCAAGGATGAAAGTGGCCACAGCGGCACATCGGCAGCTCATTCTATTGGTTGTAGTGGTTGTTCGACAGTACAGATAGCTCGATATAATCTCTACTCCTCATGTCTCAGTTGGTAGTCTCCGCGGTTAATTTTTGTCCCACCTCCCCTGGTTTTTTTCGTCCTCCCTCCCACCTCCCAATTCCCCCGCAGTAACGATCCCACCTCCCAGTTTCGTCGGTTTTTTATTCACCCCCCTCCCACTGGCCGGACAAACCCAACGTTTATTTGGTAACACAATGAGTTCACATATGGTGATTGATTTCTTCTTTGGTAACCCAACTAACGGATGGTAATCAATCTTCAAATACCAAAACCAAACGTACAAGGCAACAATCAATTCACGTATCACAATTAGATTCTTCTTTAGTACCCAGCTTAACTCACGATGGTAATCAATCTCCAAACAAAGGAAACAATTAACCTCTACATCACCGTTGTTTACCTCTCGCCAATACCAAATTCATACTAGGCATATCACCTACACGACATGGTGTTGGTCCAGACCCCTATGACGTGATGTTGGGATCATGTCACAACACCATGCCGTCCTGAGCACGCCGATTTTGTTTCGCTCACGATTGACTGATCCGATTCCCTATCCACAATCCAACCGGAGAAACCGTATTCCCTCCCCCATCTCGTGTATTCTCCTGTGGCGGCATGACAAGTCGAGCGGCGCCGGGGCAGCAACACGACGTGCTTATGGTGCATCAGAGGCCAGACGTAAGGTACCCATTCATCCTCTCCTCCTAAGCCTGCGTCATCTCTCTCCTCTTGGCCGACAATGCATGAACGCGGAGTGGCTCGTTGAGTTGCATGGGGCTCACACGGCGCGTGCGCGGTAGGCTGAATTGGCGTGACGGCGGCAGTGGTTGAAGGACGTGCTTGCTTGAGGTTGTTCGGCCATTATGCTGCAGGGGATAGCGCACGTATCGGTGTGCCAAGGTGGCGGGAAGGCGGTGGCCAAATGACGCATGTGTCTGAGCCCTAAGGACGCGGTGTTGCGATGCCTATGTTCCCTAGGATCTCACGCGGCAATAACCGGGGGAGGTCATTCAGCTTCAGCGTGCATCAGAAAACGGCCATTGCTAGCTGATACGTCCATTTTGCATCATGCTTTTATATCTATATTTATTATATTATGGGCTGTTATTACACATTATGTCACAATACTTATGCCTATTCTCTCTTATTTTAAAAGGTTTACATGAAGAGGGGGAATGCCGGCAGCTGGAATTCTGGGCTGGAAAAGGAGCAAATATTAGAGACCTATTCTGCACAACTCCAAAAGTCCTGAAAATCCACGGAAGTTGTTTTTGGAATTAATAAAAAATACTGAGCAAAGAAAGTACCAGAGGGGGACATGTTGGAAATATGCCCTAGAGGCAATAATAAATGGTTATTATTATTTTTCCTTGTTCATGATAATTGTCTATTGTTCATGCTATAATTGTGTTATCCGGAAATCGTAATACATGTGTGAATACATAGACCACAACGTGTCCCTAGTAAGCCTCTAGTTGACTAGCTCGTTGACCAACAGATAGTCATGGTTTCCTGGCTATGGACATTGGATGTCATTGATAACGGGATCACATCATTAGGAGAATGATGTGATGGACAAGACCCAATCCTAAGCATAGCACAAAAGATCGTGTAGTTCGTTTGCTAGAGCTTTTCCAATGTCAAGTATCATTTCCTTAGACCATGAGATCGTGCAACTCCCGGATACCGTAGGAGTGCTTTGGGTGTACCAAACGTCACAACGTAACTGGGTGACTATAAAGGTGCACTACGGTTATCTCCGAAAGTGTCTGTTGAGTTGGCACGGATCGAGACTGGGATTTGTCACTCCGTATGACGGAGAGGTATCTCTGGGCCCACTCGGTAATGCATCATCATAATGAGCTCAATGCGACTAAGGAGTTAGCCACGGGATCATGCATTACGGTACGAGTAAAGTGACTTGCCGGTAACGAGATTGAACAAGGTATTGGGATACCGACGATCGAATCTCGGGCAAGTAACGTACCGATTGACAAAGGGAATTGTATACGGGATTGATTGAATCCTCGACATCATGGTTCATCCGATGAGATCATCGTGGAACATGTGGGAGCCAACATGGGTATCCAGATCCCGCTGTTGGTTATTGACCGGAGAGGCATCTCGGTCATGTCTGCATGTCTCCCGAACCCATAGGGTCTACACACTTAAGGTTCGGTTACGCTAGGGTTGTAGAGATATTAGTATGCGGAAACCCGAAAGTTGTTCGGAGTCCCGGATGAGATCCCGGACGTCACGAGGAGTTCCGAAATGGTCCGGAGGTGAAGAATTATATATAGGAAGTCCAGTTTCGGCCACCGGGAAAGTTTCGGGGGTTATCGGTATTGTACCGGGACCACCGGAAGGGTCCCGGGGGTCCACCGGGTGGGGCCACCTATCCCGGAGGGCCCCATGGGCTGAAGTGGGAGGGGAACCAGCCCCTGGTGGGCTGGTGCGCCCCCCTGCGCCTAGGGTTGGAAACCCTGGGGGTGGGGGGCGCCCCACCTGACTTGGGGGGGAAGTTTCCCCCCCTAGGCCGCCCCCCCCCATAGATGGGATCCCAGGGCCGGCGCCCCCCAGGGGGCCTATATAAAGTGGGGGAGGGAGGGCTGCTGTACCCTAGCCCCTGGTGCCTCCCTCTCTCTCCCGTGACACCTCTCCCTCCCGCTTGCGCTTGGCGAAGCCCTGCCGGGATCCCCGCTACTTCCACCACCACGCCGTCGTGCTGCTGGATCTCCATCAACCTCTCTTTCCCCCTTGCTGGATCAAGAAGGAGGAGACGTCGCTGCTCCGTACGTGTGTTGAACGCGGAGGTGCCGTCCGTTCGGCGCTCGGTCATCGGTGATTTGGATCACGGCGAGTACGACTCCATCAACCCCGTTCACTTGAACGCTTCCGCTCGCGATCTACAAGGGTATGTAGATGCACTCCTTTTCCCTCGTTGCTAGTAAACTCCATAGATGGATCTTGGTGATGCGTAGAAAATTTTAAAATTCTGCTACAATCCCCAACAGGACACCCACCATCCACGAGGGTGGGGGCGCGCCCCCTGCCTCGTGGGCCCCCTGGCAGGCCTCCGGTGTCCATCTTCTGCTATATGAAGTCTTTTACCCTGGGAAAAATCATAAGCAAGCTTTCGGGACGAAACACCGCCACCACGAGGCGAAACCTTGGCGGAACCAATCTAGGGCTCCGACTGAGCTGTTCTGCCGAGGAAACATCCCTCCGGGAGGGGAAATCATCGCCATCGTCATCACCAACGATCCTCTCATCGGGAGGGGGTCAATCTCCATCAACATCTTCACCAGCACCATCTCATCTAAAACCCTAGTTCATCTCTTGTATCCAATCTTTGTCCCAAAACCTCAGATTGGTACCTGTGGGTTGCTAGTAGTGTTGATTACTTCTTGTAGTTGATGCTAGTTGGTTTATTTGGTGGAAGATTATATGTTCAGATCCTTTATGCATATTAATACCCCTCTGATTATGAACATGAATATGATTTGTGAGTAGTTACGCTTGTTCCTGAGGACATGGGAGAAGTCTTGCTATAAGTAGTCATGTGAATTTGGTATTCGTTCGATATTTTGATGAGATGTATGTTGTCTTTCCTCTAGTGGTGTTATGTGAACGTCGACTACATGACACTTCACCATTGTTTGGGCCTAGAGGAAGGCATTGGGAAGTAATAAGTAGATGATGGGTTGCTAGAGTGACAGAAGCTTAAACCCTAGTTTATGCGTTGCTTCGTAAGGGGCTGATCTGGATCCATATGTTTCATGCTATGGTTAGGTTTACCTTAATACTTCTTTTGTAGTTGCGGATGCTTGCAATAGGGGTTAATCATAAGTGGTATGCTTGTCCAAGAAAGGGCAGTACCCAAGCACCGGTCCACCCACATATCAAATTATCAAAGTAATGAACGCGAATCATATGAGCGTGATGAAAACTAGCTTGACGATAATTCCCATGTGTCCTCGGGAGCGTTTTCCTTCGTATAAGAGTTTTTTCCAGGCTTGTCCTTTGCTACAAAAAGGATTGGGCCATCTTGCTGCACCTTATTTACTTTCATTACTTGTTGCCCGTTACAAATTACCTTATTACAAAACTATCTGTTACCGATAATTTCAGTGCTTGCAGAGAATACCTTACTGAAAACCGCTTATCATTTCCTTCTGCTCCTCGTTGGGTTTGACACTCTTACTTATCGAAAGGACTACGATAGGTCCCCTATACTTGTGGGTCATCAAGACTCTTTTCTGGCGCCGTTGCCGGGGAGTGAAGCGCCTTTGGTAGGTGGAATTTGGTAAGAAAAAATTTATATAGTGTGCTGAAATTTACTGTCACTTGTTACTATGGAACATAATCCTTTGAGGGGCTTGTTCGGGGTATCTTCACCCCGACCAGTAGAGCAAAGAGTTGCTCCTCAACCTACTGAAAATGTTTACTTTGAAATTCCTTCGGGTATGATAGAGAAACTGCTAGCTAATCCTTTTACAGGAGATGGAACATTACATCCCGATTTGCACCTAATCTATGTGGATGAAGTTTGTAGATTATTTAAGCTTGCAGGTATGCTCGAGGATGTTATCAAGAATAAGGTCTTCCCTTTATCTTTGAAGGGAAAGGAATTGACATGGTTTAGGCTATGTGATGATATGGGATCATGGAACTACAACCGATTGAAATTGGAATTTCATCAGAAGTTTTATCCTATGCATCTTGTTCATCGTGATCGTAATTATATATATAATTTTTGGCCTCGCAAAGGAGAAAGCATCGCCCAAGCTTGGGGGAGGCTTAAGTCAATGTTATATTCATGCCCCAATCATGATCTCTCAAGAGAAATTATTATTCAAAAAATTTATGCTCGGCTTTCTCTCAATAATCGCTCCATGCTCGATACTTCTTGTACTGGCTCTTTTATGATGAAGACTATTGAATTCAAATGGGATTTATTGGAAAGAATTAAACGCAAATCTGAATATTGGGACCTCGACGAAGGTAAGGAGTCAGGTATAACACCTAAGTTTGATTGTGTTAAATCTTTTATGGATACCGATGTTTTCCCTGAATTTAGCGCTAAATATGGACTTCACTCTGAGATAGTAGCTTCTTTCTGTGAATCATTTGCTACTCATGTTGATCTCCCTAAGGAGAAGTGGTTTAAATATAATCCTCCCATTGAAGTAAAAGTAGTTGCACCTATTAAAGTTGAAGAAAAGACTATCACTTATAATGATCCTATTGTTCCTACTGATTATATTGAGAAACCACCTTTCCCTGTTAGAATAAAGGATCATGCTAAAGCTTCAACTGTGGTCAACAAAAGTAATATTAGGACACCCAAACCCCCTGAGCAAATTAAAGTTGAACCTAGTATTGCTATGGTTAAAGATCTCTTGGCTGATAATATTGATGGGCATGTTATTTACTTCTGTGATGAAGCTGCTAGAATTGCTAGACCTGATACTAAAAATAAACATAGACCTGTTGTAGGCATGCCTGTTATTTCTGTTAAAATAGGAGATCATTGCTATCATGGCTTATGTGATATGGGTGCTAGTGCAAGTGCAATACCTCATTCCTTATGCAAAGAAATTATGCATGATATTGCACCTGCTGAGATAGAAGAAATTGATGTTACAATTAAGCTTGCCAATAGAGATACTATTTCACCAGTTGGGATTGTTAGAGATGTTGAAGTCTTGTGTGGGAAAGTTAAATATCCTGCTGATTTTCTTGTTCTTGGTTCTCCACAAGATAACTTTTGTCCCATCATATTTGGTAGACCCTTCTTGAATACTGTTAATGCTAGGATAGACTGCGAAAAGGATGTTGTTACTATTGGTTTAGGGGATATGTCTCATGAGTTCAATTTTGCTAAATTTCGTAGACAACCCCGTGATGAGGAATTGCCTAGTAAAGATGAAATTATTGGTCTTGCTTCTATTGCCGTGCCTCCTAATGATCCTTTAGAACAATATTTGCTCGACCATGAAAATGGTATGTTTATGAATGAAAGAAGGGAAATAGATGAAGTATTCTTTAAACAGGGACCTATTTTGAAACACAACTTGCCTGTTGAAATCCTAGGGGATCCTCCTCCACCCAAGGGTGATCCCGTGTTTGAACTTAAACCATTACCTGATACTCTTAAATATGCTTATCTTCATGAGAAAAAGATATATCCTGTTATTATTAGTGCTAACCTTTCAGAGAAGGAAGAAGAGAAATTATTGAAAACTCTGAAGAAGCATTGTGCTGCTATTGGATATACTCTTGATGATCTTAAGGGCATTAGTCCCACTTTATGCTAGCACAAAATAAAATTGGAGAAAGACGCTAAACTGGTTGTTGATCACCAACGACGGTTAAATCCTAAGATGAAAGAAGTGGTAAGAAAAGAAATACTAAAGCTTCTGGAGGCAGGTATAATTTATCCTGTCGCTGATAGTAAGTGGGTAAGTCCTGTCCATTGTGTTCCCAAGAAGGGAGGTATTACCGTTGTTCCTAATGATAAAGATGAATTGATCCTACAAAGAATTGTTACAGGTTATAGGATGGTAATTGATTCCGTAAATTAAATAAAGCTACTAAAAAGGATCATTACCCTTTACCTTTTATTGATCAAATGCTAGAAAGATTATCCAAACACACACATTTTTGCTTTCTAGATGGTTATTCTGGTTTCTCTCAAATACCTGTGTTAAAATAGGATCAAGAAAAGACCACTTTTACTTGCCCTTTCGGTACCTTTGCATATAGACGTATGCCTTTTGGTTTATGTAATGCACCTGCTACCTTCCAAAGATGCATGATGGCTATATTTTCTGATTTTTGTGAAAAGATTGTTGAGGTTTTCATGGATGATTTCTCCGTATATGGAACTTCTTTTGATGATTGCTTGAGCAACCTTGATCGAGTTTTGCAGAGATGTGAAGAAACTAATCTTGTCTTGAATTGGGAGAAGTGCCACTTTATGGTTAATGAAGGTATTGTCTTGGGGCATAAAATTTCTGAAAGGGGTATTGAAGTTGATAAAGCTAAAGTTGATGCTATTGAAAAGATGTCATGTCCCAAGGACATTAAAGGTATAAGAAGTTTCCTTGGTCATGCCGGTTTTTATAGGAGGTTCATTAAAGACTTCTCAAAAATCTCTAGGCCTCTGACTAATCTCTTATAAAAGATATTCCTTTTGTCTTTGATGATGATTGTGTAGAAGCATTTGAAATACTTAAGAAAGCTTTGATTTCTGCACCTATTGTTCAGCCACCTAATTGGAATTTACCCTTTGAAATTATGTGTGATGCTAGTGATTATGCCGTAGGTGCTGTTCTAGGACAAAGAGTTGATAAGAAATTAAATGTTATCCAATATGCTAGTAAAACTCTAGACAGTGCCCAGAGAAATTATGCTACTACTGAAAAAGAATTTTTAGCAGTTGTATTTGCTTGTGATAAGTTCAGACCTTATATTGTTGATTCTAAAGTAACTATTCACACCGATCATGCTGCTATTAAATATCTTATGGAAAAGAAAGATGCTAAACCTAGACTTATTAGATGGGTTCTCTTGCTACAAGAATTTGATTTGCATATTATTGATAGAAAGGGAGCTGAGAACCCCATTGCAGACAACTTCTCTAGGTTAGAGAATGTTCTTGATGACCCACTACCTATTGATGATAGCTTCCCTGATGAACAATTAGCTGTCATAAATACTTCTCGTACTGCCCCATGGTATGCTGATTATGCTAATTACATTGTTGCTAAATTTATACCACCTAGTTTCACATACCATCAAAAGAAAAAGTTTTTCTATGATTTAAGACATTACTTCTGGGATGACCCACATCTTTATAAAGAAGGAGTAGATGGTGTTATTAGACGTTGTGTACCTGAGCATGACTAGGAAGAGATCCTACGCAAGTGTCACTCGGAGGCTTACGGAGGACATCACACTGGAGATAGAACTGCACATAAGGTATTACAATCCGGTTTTATTGGCCTACTCTCTTCAAAGATGCCCGTAAGTTTGTCTTGTCTTGTGATGAATGTCAAAGAATTGGTAATATTAGTAGACGTCAAGAAATGCCTATGAATTATTCACTTCTTATTGAACCATTTGATGTTTGGGGCTTTGATTATATGGGACCGTTTCCTTCCTCTAATGGCTATACTCATATTTTAGTTGTTGTTGATTATTTTACTAAGTGGGTAGAAGCTATTCCAACTAGTAGCGCTGATCATAACACCTCTATTAAGATGCATAAAGAAGTTATTTTTCCGAGGTTTGGAGTCCCTAGATACTTAATGACTGATGGTGGTTCACACTTTATTCATGGTGCTTTTGGTTGAATGCTTGCTAAGTATGATGTTAACCATAGAATTGCATCTCCATATCACCCACAGTCTAGTGGTCAAGTAGAACTGAGTAATAGAGAGCTCAAATTAATTTTACAAAAGACTGTTAATTGATGTCTACTACGCAACCTTCTTCTTGTAGACGTTGTTGGGCCTCCAAGTGCAGAGGTTTGTAGGACAGTAGCAAATTTCCCTCAAGTGGATGACCTAATGTTTATCAATCCGTGGGAGGCGTAGGTTGAAGATGGTCTTGTTGGGGAACGTAGCAATAATTCAAAATTTTCCTATGTGTCACCAAGATCAATCTAGGAGATGCTAGCAACGAGAGAGAGGGAGTGCATCTTCATACCCTTGAAGACCGCTAAGCGGAAGTGTTCCAAGAACGCGGTTGATGGAGTCGTACTCGCAGCGATTCAAATCGCGGAAGATCCGATCTAGCGCCGAATGGACGGCGCCTCCGCGTTCAACACACGTACAGCCCGGGGACGTCTCCTCCTTCTTGATCCAGCAAGGGTAGAGGAGAAGTTGAGAGAGAACTCCAGCAGCACGACGGCGTGGTGGCAATGGAGCTCGTGGTTCTCCGGCAGAGCTTCTCTAAGCACTACGGAGGAGGAGGAGGAGGAGTTGGAGGAGGAGAGGGCTGCGCCAGGCCAGGGGTGCGGCTGCCCTCCCACCCCTCCACTATATATAGGGGCAAGGGAGAGTGGGGGGGCCTTAGATCCCATCTGGTGGGAGGGGCGGCGGCCAGGGAGGGTGGCTTGCCCCCCAAGTCAAGGGGGGCGCCCCCTCCAGGGTTTCCTCCAACCCTAGGCGCATCGGCCCTAGGGGGAGGTTGGCGCCCAGCCCACTTAGGGGCTGGTTCCCTTCCACCTACAGCCCATAAGGCCCTCCGGGGCAGGTGGACCCTCCTGGTGGACCTCCGGAACCCCTTCAGTGGCCCCGGTACAATACCGCCATACCCCCGAACACTTTAGGTGACCGTATGATGACTTCCCATATATAAATCTTTACCTCCGGACCATTCCGGAACTCCTCGTGACGTCCGGGTTCTCATCCGGGACTCCGAACAACCTTCGGTAACCACATACTATTTCCCATAACAACTCTAGCGTCACCGAACCTTAAGTGTGTAGAAAAGCTCTTAGCAAACAAACTACACGATCTTGTGCTATGCTTAGGATTGGGTCTTGTCCATCACATCATTCTCCTAATGATGTGATCCCGTTATCAATGACATCCAATGTCCATGGTCAGGAAACCCATAACCATCTATTGATTAACGAGCTAGTCAACTAGAGGCTTACTAGGGACATGTTGTGGTCTATGTATTCACACATGTATTACGGTTTCTAGTTAATACAATTATAGCATGAACAATAGACAATTATCATGAACAAGGAAATACAATAATAACCATTTTATTATTGCCTCTAAGGCATATTTCCAACAGGTCTCTCTCAAACAACCCTGCAACCAAATAACAAAGAGTCTCTTCTGTCCCCAACACACCCAATACAATGGTAAATTGTATAGGTGCACTAGTTTGGCGAAGAGATGGTGATACAAGTGCAATATGGATGATAGATATAGGTTTTCGTAATATAAAAACAGCAAGGTAACTAATGATAAAAGTGAGCACAAACGATATTGCAATGCGTTGAAACAAGGCCTAGGGTTCATACTTTCACTAGTGCAAGTTCTCTCAACAATAATAACATAATTGGATCATATAACTATCCCTCAACATGCAACAAAGAGTCACTCCAAAGTCACTAATAGCGGAGAACAAACGAAGAGATTATTGTAGGGTACGAAACCACCTCAAAGTTATTCTTTCTGATCGATCTATTCAAGAGTCCATAGTAAAATAACACGAAGCTATTCTTTCCGTTCAATCTATCATAGAGTTCGTACTAGAATAACACCTTAAGACACAAATCAACCAAAACCCTAATGTCACCTAGATACTCCAATGTCACCTCAAGTATCCGCGGGTATGATTATACGATATGCATCACACGATCTCAGATTCATCTATTCAACCAACACAAAGTACTTCAAAGAGTGTCCCAAAGTTTCTACCGGAGAGTCAAGACAAAAACGTGTGCCAACCCCTATGCATAAGTTCACGAGGTCACGGAACCCGCAAGTTGATCACCAAAACATACAACAAGTAGATCACGTGATATCCCATTGTCACCACAGATAAGCACATGCAAGACATACATCAAGTGTTCTCAAATCCTTAAAGACTCAATCTGATAAGATAACTTCAAAGGGAAAACTCAATCCATTACAAGAGAGTAGAGGGGGAGAAACATCATAAGATCCAACTATAATAGCAAAGCTCGCGATACATCAAGATCGTGCCACCTCAAGAACACGAGAGAGAGAGAGAGAGAGAGAGAGAGAGAGAGAGAGAGATCAAACACATAGCTACTGGTACATACCCTCAGCCCCGAGGGTGAACTACTCCCTCCTCGTCATGGAGAGCGCCGGGATGATGAAGATGGCCACCGGTGAGGGATCCCCCCTTCGGCAGGGTGCCAGAACAGGGTCCCCATTGGTTTTTGGTGGCTGCAGAGGCTTGCGGCGCCGGAACTCCCGATCTATTCTGTTCCCTGATGTTTTTAGGGTATATGGATATATATAGGCGAAAGAAGTCGGTCAGGGGAGCCACGAGGGGCCCACGAGGGTGGGGGCGCGCCTAGGGTGTAGGGCGCGCCTCCCTGCCTCATGGCTTCCTCGAAGCTTCCCTAATGTCTACTCCAAGTCTCCTGGATTGCTTCCGTTCCAAAAATAACTCTCCCGAAGGTTTCATTCCGTTTGGACTCCGTTTGATATTCCTTTTCTTCGAAACACTAAAATAGGCAAGAAAACAGCAATTTGGGCTGGGCCTCCGGTTAATAGGTTAGTCCCAAAAATAATATAAAAGTGTTTAGTAAAGCCCATAAACATCCAAAACAGGTAATATAATAGCATGAATACTTCATAAATTATAGATACGTTGGAGATGTATCAGCTTCACCATGCTTAATTCCTGCTCATCCTCGAGTAGGTAAATGATAAAAGAAATAATTTATGAAGTGTGAATGCTAGCAGGTGCACAAGTTTGATCAATGATAATTTCAATCACCTTTTCTAGCATCATTATATGTCATAATAGTAGCTCAACTCATAAAACTTCTCATGATCAAGTAACAAACTATTCACATGTTAAAGTATAGATCATAAACTTTCTTGAAAACTAACAAATCGTGTTATTAGTCATCAAACAATTACAATTCATCTTATTTTCAGGAAGGGTCTATGTCAGAGCTTTGATTCAGCAAACTTCACATACTCAACTATCATTTAGTCTTTCACAATTGCTAACACTCACGTGATATTTATGGGTTCAAAGTTTTAATCAGACATATAGAAAGATAGGGGCTTATAGATTCGCCTCCCAACCTTTTACCTCAAGGGTAATGTCAACAACAATAGTTCATGATGCCTTACATCCAATTGGATATATATATATCAGGATCTTTCCAACACAATGTGCTTGCCAAAGGATAAAATGCAAAAAGGAAAGGTGAAGATCACCATGACTCTTGCATAAGGTATAAGACAAGAATAAAAGATAGGCCCTTCGCAGAGGGAAGCAGAGGTTGTCATGCGCTTTTATAGTTGGATGCACAAAATCTTAATGCGAAAGAACGTCACTTTATATTGCCACTTGTGATAGGGACCTTTATTATGCAGTCTGTCGCTTTTATTGCTTCCACATCACAAGATCGTATAAAGCTTATTTTCTCCACACTAATAGATCATACATATTTAGAGAGCAATTTTTATTGCATGCACCGATGACAACTTACTTGAAGGATCTTACTCAATCCATAGGTAGGTATGGTGGACTCTCATGGCAATACTGGTTTAAGGGATGTTTGGAAGCACAAGTAGTATCTCTACTTGGTGCAAAGAATTTGGCTAGCATGAGGGGGAAAGGCAAGCTCAGCATGTTGGATGATCCATGACAATATACTTTATTTCAGATATAAGAAAACATAACCCATTACATTGTCTTCCTTGTCCAACATCAACCTTTTAACATGTCATATTTTAATGAGTGCTCACAATTACAAAAGATGTCCAAGATAGTATATTTATATGTGAAATCTCTCTTCCCTCAATATCCTTTCATGAATTGTTCAAGTGACCAATACAATGTTTGCTAACCTTCAATGAATTTACCACCTCTACTTCTTATATGTGAAGTCATTACTCCCCATGGTATAAGCATATGAAACATATATAAATTCAGATTTATTATATTCAAATCATTCAACTATTGACTCATAGGATATAAGTGAAGCACACGAGTAAATGACAAACTACTCCAAAAAGATATAAGTGAAGAACAATGAGTAGTTAAATAATTATTTAGCTATGTGAAGAATCTCCCTTTGATCGGATTGAGTCTTTAAGGATTTGAGAACACTTGATGTATGTCTTGCATGTGCTTATCTGTGGTGACAATGGGATATTCATGTGATCTACTTGATGTATGTTTTGGTGATCAACTTGCGGATTATGTGACCTTGTGAACTTATGCATAGGGGTTGGCACACGTTTTCATCTTGACTCTCCAGTAGAAACTTTGGGGCACTCTTTGAAGTTCTTTGTGTTGGTTTGAATAGATGAATATGAGATTGTGTGATGCATATCGTATAATCAAACCTGCGGATACTTGTGGTGACATTCGAGTATCTAGGTGACATTAGGGTTTTGGTTGATGTGTGTCTTAAGGTGTTATTTTAGTACGAACTCTAGGGTTGTTTGTGACACTTATAGGAATAGCCCAATAGATCGATCAGAAAGAATAACTTTGAGGTGGTTTCGTACCCTACAATAATCTCTTCGTTTATTCTCCGCTATTAGTGACTTTGGAGTGACTCTTTGTTGCACGTTGAGGGATTGTTATATGATCTAATTATGTTATCATTGTTGAGAGAACTTGCACTAGTGAAAGTATGAACCCTGGGCCTTGTTTCTAAGCATTGCAATACCGTTTTTGCTCACTTTTGTTACTAGTTACCTTGCTGTTTTTATATTTTCAACTTGCAAAAATCTATATCATCTACTATCCATATTGCACTTGTATCACCATCTCTTTGCCGAAGTAGTACACCTATACAATTTACCATTGTATTGGGTGTTTTGGGGACACAAGAGGCTATTTGTTATTTGATTGTAGGGTTGTTTGAGAGAGACCATCTTCATCCTTCGTCTCCCATGGATTGATAAACCTTAGGTCATCCACTTGAGGGAAATTTGCTACTGTCCTACAAACCTCTGCACTTGGAGGCCCAACAACGTCTACAAGAAGAAGGTTGCGTAGTAGACATCACTACTCCAATCTTTATCATACAATCGACACAAACTTGAGTTTCGCTCCACTCAATGCGTTTTCCTTGGATATAGTAATCTTCACAAAGGATACAAGTGTCTTGAGATTTCTACTGGACGCATTTATATTTCTCGTGATGTTGTATTTGATGAAACAATATTTCCCTTTGCAAAGCTTCATCCAAATTCCGGAGCCCTGCTTCGTGCAGAAATTGCACTCCTTCCTGACTACATGTCTAGTCCAGATCACGGGGATGACTTAAATAGTGTTGATCATATGACTAGTTCCAAAGAAAAAGAAATTTTAATTCGGATGCTAAGTGTGCAGATTCAGGGCGTCATTTTATGCAAGCAGATGTGGACGAAATAAACACGGGATCCCGGAACGATCCTGGCAGCTGCGGCGGCGCACGATCCGATGGACATCTACGTGTCAGCGTGGCAGGCGTGCGATCCCGGGGGGTTCCAGCCCAGCCAGCGCGTCCGACGACGGGGTGGCCGACAAGGGAGGTCCTATGCGCCGCATTTTGCGGCAAACAGTCGCAGTTTCGCATAGTCGTTTCTCTGCCTGGGCCGGCCCATGAAGGAAACGATCGGACGAGAATCATGCAGTGGGTAAAAAATTAAACAGCCCTCGCAAGGGATCGAACACAGGATCTCAATCAACATTCCACGAAGTACAACCAACTAAGCTACTGCAGGTTATTGAACATAGAGCAACGTAAACATTTAAGAAGCAACATACTCCCAGATCCAACATATTTTAAGAATTTCGAACGCTTTTTGGAAAAACCCTGACTGTTTTATGAAACACAAACACTTCTCAACTTCGTAAAAGAATTTTTGACAAACGAAAACATTTTCAAAAACTGGAACTTTTCTGAATTTCTGATTTTTTTTGGAAATTGGAACATTTCCTGAAATTCCCAAACATTCCTTAATACGTGAACAATTTTCGAAAAACTGAACATTTATCGAATTGGTGAACAAATTTGGAAAACAGGAACATTTTCTAAAACTCCCAATTTTTTCGAATATGTGAACAAAATTGAAAAATGTGAAATTATAATGAATTTGTGAACAAATTTTGAAAACGGGAACACATTTCGAATTTTGTGAACAATTTTTCGAAAAATGAACATTTATTGAATTGGTGAACAAATTTGTAAAACAGGAACATTTTATAAAATACCCAGATTATTTTGAATATGTGAACAAGACTGCAAAATGTGAAAGTTTTCTGAATTTGCGAACGAATTTTGAAAACCAGGGAACATTTTCCGAATTTTGTAAACATTTACTGAATTTGTGAACAAATTTGGAAGCAGGAACATTTTCTAAAATTCCCAGATTATTTCGAATATGTGAACAAAACTGAAAAATGCGAACAAATTTTCAAAACGGGAACCTTTTTCTAATTTTGTGAACAATTTTCCAAAATGGGAACATTTTTCTAAATTCCTGACCAATTTCTAATTCATGAACAAAATATTAAAACGTGAACATTTTTCGAATTCATGAACAAATTTGGAAGCATGAATATTTTTTAAATTTTTAAACAAATTTTGAAAACAGAAACATACTTCTAAAACCGAACATTTTGTAGTTTGTGAAAAAAAAATTAAAAGGCAAACACTTTTTAAAATTTTGAACTTTTTAAAAAATAAGCAAACAATTATTGAAATTCTAAACTTTTATAAAATTTCTGAATTTTTTAAAAATAGGAACATTTTCTAAAAACTTGAACAAAATCTGAAAAATTCGAATTTGAAAATTCGGAAATATTCGTTGAAAATAGAAAAAATCCAAAAAGAAAAGAGCAAGAAGAAAGAAAATAGAAAAGACACAAAAAAAGAAATAGAAAAAACAAAGAAATGAAAGATTAAACAAAAAGAAAAACTAAAAAGAAAAAAACGGTTCAGGATGCTTCTAGAAGGTTCCCAAAACCGGAAAAAACCGACAAGGAACTTTCATAGAAGGTTCCCAAAACCCGTTGTTACGTTAACAGGCAGGCCCACACTGAGCGCTCGGTCAATAGCGCCTGTGCGGAAGCCCGACTGTTTGCCGTAGAGAGCGGCAAATAGGGTTTTCCGGCCGACAGCCCCAGCGGTGTGGGTCCCTTCAGCCCAACTAGCACGACCTGGTTCGACTTGCCATTCGCCACATGGGCGGGCGATGGGCCTGCGGCCGACCAGACGACAAGCGCAAGGCCCAGTGCGGCCGGCTCGTCTCGCCCGATCGAGCGGGCGCCTGCCGAGGCCACCACGCAGCACTCTCCCGCTGGCGAGACAATCACGAGGAGGATTCCTGGCGCTCCGATTTCCTTGGATCGGGCGTTGGGTGATGCAGTGGATCCCCTCGAATCTTCTGTGGAGAACAACTCTACTACTGAACCAGCGACTTCAGGATCTTCTGCGCCGAATACTGCTCGGACTTGTGAACCAGCCCCTGCACCTGCACCTCGACGTCGTCATACTAGTTCCCAATCTTGTATTGTTAAAGGAAGAGAGTACACGGATGGTACTATAAGGTACGATAAAATCAAACATGCTTTTCTTACTAGTATGGGTGAACCAACTCATTTGCATGATGCACTTGCTAGTAAAGATTGGAAAGAAGCCATGGATAATGAATATGAGGCACTCATGAAAAGTAAAACATGGCATTTGGTACCACCAGAAAAAGGCGAGAATATCATTGATTGTAAATGGGTGTATAAGATTAAAAAGAAGTCCGATTGAAGCATAGACAGATATAAGGCTAGATTAGTTGCAAAAGCTTTTAAACAAAGGTTTGGTATTGATTATGAGGATACCTTCAGTCCTGTTGTTAAAGTAGCTACTATTCGACTTGTACTGTCCATTGATGTTTCCAGATGTTGGAGTTTAAGACAGCTAGATGTTCAGAACGTGTTTCTTCCACTACAAAAAAAAGACACATCCGTGACATTTTGGGCCGAACGAAAAAAAATTCTGTCATACATATGACACTTCTATGACGATAATTGTGACAAAACCCGGTATCATCATAGATGTGGTGGGCTCCTACTTCTATGACAAAAAATCATGACAGAAAATGGGCTTTTCGTCCTGGGCGGCCGGAGACGCAGCTGCATGACATTCTTTGGGCCGTCCATGACGAAAAAACCGTGGTAGAAGCGAGGGTGAGGAAAATTTCGGGGAGTTCCCGGTTACGGTGGGAGGTCGGGGGCCGAGCGATACGCGTTTCTCTCGTACACGTATGTGCGTGTGTGCGAGGCGTTGGCTCTAACAGAACCCGAGCGAGGCGTTGGGCTCTAACTGACCCGAGCGATTGCACTGCAGGCTACGCGTTACTGAACCCGAGCGATCAATCGATGGCTGTTAACTGAATCCGATCGAGCGATTCCTTCGCTACTGCTGCTAACTGAAGCCGATCGATGCTGCCTCTGGATGAACAGTGAGCGTTGCTGGGGGGGTTTGGATGAACAGTTCCCGGTGGGGGTGGATGAACAGGACCCCGTGGTGTTGCCTCTGGATGAACAGGACCCCGATCGATCGAGCTGGTTGGGGCTGGATGAACAGGACCCCGTGGAGGGCAGGATGAACAGGACCACCCCATGGAGGGCAGGATGAACAGGACCACCCAGTGGAGGGCTGGATGAACAGTAGCCCGTGGAGGGGTGGTTGAACAGGAGCCCGTGGAGAGGGCTGGTTGAACAGTAGCCGGTGGAGTAGCGCGTGGTGGAGGCTGGATGAACAGGAGCCCGTGGATGAACACTCGCAGGTGGAGGCTGGAGGAGGTCGACGGTGGATGAACAGTAGCCCGTGGAGGCGGGAGGGGGTCGACGGTGGAGATGAACAGTGTCTCGTGGAGTCCCGTTTTGCGGTACGCCACACCCCTCCCGATGAACAGGACCCCCGTTTTGACCGTAGCGCTCCAACACAAGTCCGTTTCCTCCGTTTTGCGGTACGCCACACCCCTCCCGATCAACAGGACCCCCGTTTCGACCGTAGGAGGTCCGTTTCCTCCGTTTTGCGGTACGCCACACCCCTCCCCATGAACACGACACATTCCGTTGCCTCCCCATGAACACGACGCATTCCGTTGCCTCCCCATGAACACGACGACGCTGTTTCTCCGTTCCGACCCAGCCATGTACACGAGCCCTGGCCGTACATATGCGCGAGTAGGCGTTCGAGACCGCGCCCGTATGTACACATACGTGGCCGTATTTTCTTTCTTGCACCCTGGCCGCTGTACGTACGTGTACATGCTACGTGCGCGCCTCTACTACGACACATACGCGCCTCTGCTATGACATGTGCGTGCTTCTACATCCACCAGTATATATGTACGTACACGTTCGCGACCAGAATGACAACGCTACGTATGCTTCGACCAGGTGGGTCCCGACTGTTAGGCACTTCCTTGCCTGCGAAGATATAGCTGGTGGGTCCCAGCAGTCAGGGGGGCGAATCGTTTTTTTTTTGCCCGGACGCACTTCCTTGCGTGCGAAGATGTAGCTGGTGGGTCCCAGCAGTCAGGGGGAAACGGTTTTTTTCGCGAAATACAGTGGCCCGTCCGGTGGGTCCCAGCTGTCAGGTGGAGGAATCATTATTTTCCGCGTAATAAGGAGGCACTTCCTTGCTGCGGCCGTGGACCCAGCTGTCAGCCTCTCCACGTACAGTCCACGTCCGATGGAAGTCGTTCCTTGACCACGTTGACCACGCCGCGCCGAGAGCACCAGGGCGGTGGACGATGGCGAGGCCTAGGAAGGGGACGACGGGGAGCCGGGGAAGACGCGGCAGTGGAAGCCCGCGCGGAGAGGAGTACGAGGGTTCACTGGTTCGGCTGCAGTGTGAGGCTGCCGTCGCCGCAGGGCCTGGCCAGCGGTGGGAATAGTAGGGGGCGGTGAGGCCTCCGCGGCAGCACAGCCGGCCACGAGAGGCAGGAGCATGCGGCACGACCGGCGCTGCTTTGGGCGGCTGGAGCAAGAAGACCAGAGGTTGAAGAAGCACTACGGCCGTTGGATGGACATCGTACGGTCACTGGAGCTAGAATCGTTCATATTGACTAAAGTTGACAAAGGCCCCCATCCCAGTCAACTTAGTAGGCCCACAAGTCAGCCTCCCACCATGGTGGGTCCCAGCTAGTGTTGGGAACGTAGAAATAATTCAAAATTTTCCTACGTGTCACCAAGATCAATCTAGGAGATGCTAGCAACGAGAGAGAGGGAGTGCATCTTCATACCCTTGAAGATCGCTAAGCTGAAGCGTTACAAGAACGCGGTTGATGGAGTCGTACTCGCAGCGATTCAAATCGCGGAAGATCCGATCTAGCGCCGAACGGACGGCGCCTCCGCGTTCAACACACGTACAGCCTGGGGACGTCTCCTCCTTCTTGATCCAGCAAGGGGAGAGGAGAAGTTGAGGGAGAACTCCAGCAGCACGACGGCGTGGTGGCAATGGAGCTCGTGGTTCTCCGGCAGAGCTTCGCTAAGCACTACGGAGGAGGATGAGGAGGTGTATGAGGAGGGAGGGCTGCGCCAGGGAAGAGGTGCAGCTGCCCTCCCACCCCTCCACTATATATAGGGGCAAGGGGAGAGGGGGAGGCGCCCTAGGGTTTCCCCTAGGGGGCGGCGGCCAAGCATATTGGATCTCCCTAGGGAAAATCCTAGGGAGACTTGCCCCCCAAGCCAAGCAAGTGGAGGCTTGCCTCCCAAGTCAGGTGGAGGCGCCCCACCTCCCCAAGTAACGTGGGAAAGGGTGTGGGGGCGCACCACCCCTTAGTGGGCTGGTTTGCCCCTTCCCCTTTGGCCCATGAGGCCCTCCAACACTTGCCGGGGCTCCCGAAACACCTTTCGGTCATGCTGGCCATAGCCTGGTACCCTCGGAACTCTTCCGGACTCCAATACCCTTCGTCCAATATATCGATCTTCACCGCTGGACCATTCCGGAACTCCTCGTGATGTCCGGGATCTCATCCAGGACTCCGAACAACCTTCGGTAACCACATATTATTTCCCATAACAACTCTAGCATCACTGAACCTTAAGTGTGTAGACCCTACGGGTTCGGGAACCATGCAGACATGACTGAGACACCTCTCCGGCCAATAACCAATAGCGGGATCTGGATACCCATATTGGCTCCCACATGTTCCACGATGATCTCATCGGATGAACCATGATGTCGGGGATTCAATCAATCCCGTATACAATTCCCTTTGTCTATCGGCATGTTACTTGCCCGAGATTCGATCGTCGGTATCCCAATACCTCGTTCAATCTTGTTACCGGCAAGTCTCTTTACTCGTTCCGTAACGCATGATCCCGTGGCTAACTCCTTAGTCACATTGAGCTCATTATGATGATGCATTACCGAGTGGGCCCAGAGATACCTCTCCGTCATACGGAGTGACAAATCCCAGTCTCGATTCGTGCCAACCCAACAGACACTTTCGGAGATACCTGTAGTGCACCTTTATAGCCACCCAGTTACGTCGTGACGTTTGGTACACCCAAAGCATTCCTACGGTATCCGGGAGTTGCACAATCTCATGGTCTAAGGAAACGATACTTGACATTAGAAAAGCTCTTAGCAAACGAACTACACGATCTTGTGCTATGCTTAGGATTGGGTCTTGTCCATCACATCATTCTCCTAATGATGTGATCCCGTTATCAATGACATCCAATGTCCATGGTCAGGAAACCATAACCATCTATTGATCAACGAGCTAGTCAACTAGAGGCTTACTAGGGACATATTGTGGTCTATGTATTCACACATGTATTACGGTTTCCAGTTAATACAATTATAGCATGAACAATAGACAATTATCATGAACAAGGAAATACAATAAACCATTTTATTATTGCCTCTAGGGCATATTTCCAACAGTCTCCCACTTGCACTAGAGTCAATAATCTAGTTCACATCACTATGTGATTGTAATGAATCAAACACCCATGGGGTTTGTTCATATCTCGCTTGTGAGAGAGGTTTTTAGTCAACGGGTCTGAACCTTCCAGATCCGTGTGTGCTTTACAAATCTCTATGTCATCTTGTAGATGCAGCTACCACGCGCTACTTGGAGCTATTCCAAATAACTGCTCTACTATACGAGTCCGGTTTACTACTCAGAGTCATCCGGATTAGTGTCAAAGTTTGCATCGACGTAACCCTTTACGACGAACTCTTTTACCACCTCCATAATCGAGAAAATTCCTTAGTCCACTAGTTACTAAGGATAAGTTCGACCGCTGTCATGTGATCCATTCCTGGATCACTCTTGTACCCCTTGACTGACTCATGGCAAGGCACACTTCAGGTGCGGTACACAACATAGCATACTGTAGAGCCTACGTCTAAAGCATAGGGGACGACCTTCGTCCTTTCTCTCTCTTCTGCCGTGGTCAGGTCTTGAGTCTTACTCAATACTCACACCTTGTAACACAGCCAAGAACTCCTTCTTTGCTGATCTTATTTTGAACTCCTTCAAAATCTTGTCACGGTATGTATTCATTTGAAAGTACTATTGAGCGTTTTTGATCTATCCTTATAAATCTTGATGCTCAATGTTCAAGTAGCTTAATCCAGGTTTTCCATTGAAAACACTTTTCAAATAACCTTGTATGCTTTCCAGAAATTCTACATCATTTCTGATCAACAATATGTTAACAACATATACTCATCAAAAATTCTATAGTGCTCCCACTCACTTCTTTGGAAATACAAGTTTCTCATAAACTTTGTATAAACCCAAAATCTTTGATCGTCTCATCAAAGCGTATATTCCAACTCCGAGATGCTTACTCCAGTCCTCAGAAGGATTGCTGGAGCTTTGCATACTTGTTAGCATCTTTAAGGATTGACAAAACCTTCTGGTTGTATCACATACAACCTTTCCTCAAGAAAATCGTCGAGGAAACAATGTTTTTTGACATCCTATCTGCAAGATTTCATAAATAATGCAGTAACTGCTAATATAATTCCAACAGACTCTTAGCATCGCTACGAGTGAGAAAATCTCATCGTAGTCAACTCCTTGAACTTGTCGAAAAACATCTTAACGACAAGTCGAGCTTTCTTAATGGTGACACTTACCATCATTGTCCGTCTTCCTTTTAAAATCCATCTGCACCCAACAGCCTTACGACCATCAAGTAGTTCTTCCAAAGTCTATACTTTGTTTTATACATGGATCCTCTCTCGGATTTTATGGCCTCGAGCCATTCATCGGAATCCGGGCCCATCATCGCTTCTCCATAGCTCGTAGGTTCATTGTTGTCTAGCAACATGACTTCCAAGACAGGATTACGTACCACTCTGAAGTAGCATGCATCCTTGTCGTCCTACGAGGTTTGGTAGTGACTTGATCCGAAGTTTCATGATCACTATCATAAGCTTCCACTTCAATTGGTGTAGGTGCCACAGGAACAACTTCATGTGCCCTGCTACACACTAGTTGAAGTCATGGTTCAATAACCTCATCAAGTCTCCACCATCCTCCCACTCAATTCTTTCGAGAGAAACTTTTCCTCGAGATAGGACCCGTTTCTAGAAACAATCACTTTTGCTTCCAGATCTGAAATAGGAGGTATACCCAACTGTTTTGGGTATTCTATGAAGATGCATTTATCCGCTTTGGGTTCGAGCTTATCAGCCTGAAACTTTTTCACATAAGCGTCGCAGCCCCAAACTTTTAAGAAACGACAGCTTAGGTTTCTCTAAACCATAGTTCATACGGTGTCGTCTCAACGGAATTGCGTGGTGCCCTATTTAAAGTGAATGCGGTTGTCTCTAATGCCTAACCCATAAACGATAGTGTAATTCGATAAGAGACATCATGGTATGCACCATATCCAATAGGGTGCAGTTATGATGTTCGGACACACCATCACACTATGGTGTTCCAGGCGGTATTAGTCGTGAAACAATTTCCACAATTTCTTAATTGTGTGCCAAACTCGTAACTCAGATATTCATCTCTATGATCATATCACAGACATTTTATCCTCTTGTCACAACGATCTTCAACTTCACTCTGAAATTACTTGAACCTTTCAATAATTCAGACTTGTGTTTCATCAAGTAAATATACTCAGCATCTACTCAAATCATCTGTGAAGCAAGAACATAACGATATCCACTGCATGCCTCAGCACTCATTGGACTGCACACATCAAAATGTATTACTTCCAACAAGTTGCTTTCTTGTTCCATCTTACTGAAAACGAGGCCTTTCAGTCATCTTGCCCATGTGGTATGATTTGCATGTCTCAAGTGATTCAAAATCAAGCGAGTCCAAACGATCCATCTGTATGGAGTTTCTTCATGCATATCTACCAATAAACATGGTTCGCATGTCTCAATCTTTTCAAAAATGAGTGAGTCCAAAGATCCATCAACATGGAGCTTCTTCATGCATTTTTATCCCAATAGGACTCAAATAGCAGTGCCAAGTATGTGGTACTTTCATTACTATCTTATATCTTTTGGCATGAACATGTGTATCACTACGATCGAGATTCAGTAAACCATTCATTTTAGGTGCAAGACCATTTGAAGGTATTATTCAAATAGACAGAGTAACCATTATTCTCCTTAAATGAATAACCGTATTGCGATAAACATAATCCAATCATGTCTATGCTCAACGCAAACACCAAATAACAATTATTTAGGTTTAACACCAATCTCGATGGTAGAGGGAGCATGCGATGCTTGATCACATCAACCTTGGAAACACTTCCAACACATATCGTTATCTCACCTTTAGCTAGTCTCCGTTTATTCCGTAGCCTTTTATTTCGAGTTACCAACACTTAGCAACCGAACCGGTATCTAATACCCTGGTGCTACTAGGAGTACTAGTAAAGTACACATTAATATACTTCTGTCGACCTTGCCTGCCTTCTCATCTACCAAGTATCTAGGGTAGTTCTGCTTCAGTGACCGTTCCCCTCATTACAGAAGCACTTAGTCTCCGGTTTGGGTTCAACCTTGGGTTTCTTCGCTGGAGCAGCAACTGATTTGCCGTTTCATGAAGTATCCCTTCTTGCCCTTGCCCTTCTTGAAACTAGTGGTTTTACTAACCATCAACAATTGATGCTCCTACTTGATTTCTACTTTCGCGGTGTCAAACATCGCGAGTTGCTCAAGGATCATCATGTCTATTCCTGATATGTTATAGTTCATCACGAAGCTCTAATAGCTTGGTGGCAGTGACTATGGAGAACCATCACTATCTCATCTGGAAGACAACTCCCACTCGATTCAAGCGATTGTAGTACTCAGACAATCCGAGCACATGCTCAACGATTGAGCTTTTCTCCCTTAGTTTGCAGGCTTAAGAAACTTGTCAGAGGTCTCATACCTCTTGACGTGGGCACTAGTCTGAAATCCCAATTTCAGTCTTTGGAACATGTCATATGTTCTGCGACGTTTCAAAACATCTTTGGTGCCACAATTTTAAACCGTTAGCATCACACACTGAACTATCACGTAGTCATCAAAACGTGTATGTCAGATGTTTCGCAACATCTACAGACGACGCTCGAGGTTCAGCACACCGAGCGGTGCATTAAGGACATAAGCCTTCTGTGCAGCAATGAGGACAATCCTCAGTTTACGGACCCAGTCCGCATAATTGTTGCTATCAACTTTCAACTAAATTTTCTCTAGGAACATATCTTTAGTAGAACTAAAGCGTAAGCTACGACATAATTTGCAAAGACCTTTTGACTATGTTCATGATAATTAAGTTCATCTAATCAAATTATTTAATGAACTCCCAGTCAGATAGACATCCCTCTAGTCATCTAAGTGATACATGATCCGAGTCAACTAGGCCGTGTCCTATCATCACGTGAGATGGACTAGTCATCATCGGTGAACATCTCCATGTTGATCGTATCTACTATACGACTCATGTTCGACCTTTCGGTCTCTTGTGTTCCGAGGCCATGTCTGTACATGGTAGGCTCGTCAAGTCAACCTAAGTGTTTCGCATGTGTAAATCTAGCTTACACCCGTTGTATGCGAACATTAGAATCTATCACACCCGATCATCACGTGGTGCTTCGAAACAACGAACCTTCGCAACAGTGCACAGTTAGGGGGAACACATCTCTTGAAATTCTAGTGAGGGATCATCTTATTTATGCCACCGTCGTTCTAAGCAAATAAGATGTAAACATGACAAACATCACATGCAAATCATAAAGTGACATGATATGGCCAATATCATCTTGCGCCTTTTGATCTCCATCTTCGAGGCGCGGCATGATCACCTTCGTCACCGGCATGACACCATGATCTCCATCATCGTGTCTTCATGAAGTTGTCTCGCCAACTATTACTTCTACTACTATGGCTAACGGTTAGCAATAAAGTAAAGTAATTACATGGCGTTTTTCATTGACACGTAGGTCATACAATAAATTAAGACAACTCCTATGGCTCCTGCCGGTTGTCATACTCATCGACATGCAAGTCGTGATTCCTATTACAAGAACATGATCAATCTCATACATCACATATATAATTCATCACATCCTTTTGGTCATATCACATCACATAGCATACCCTGCAAAAACAAGTTAGACGTCCTCTAATTGTTGTTGCATGTTTTACGTGGCTGCTATGGGTTTCTAGCAAGAACGTTTCTTACCTACGCAAAAGCCACAATGGTGATATGCCAATTGCTATTTACCCTTCATAAGGACCCTCTTCATCGAATCCGATCCGACTAAAGTGGGAGAGACAGACACCCGCTAGCCACCTTATGCATCAAGTGCATGTCAATCGGTGGAACTTGTCTCACGTAAGAGTACGTGTAAGGTCGGTCCGGGCCGCTTCATCCCACAATGCCGCCGAATCAAGATAAGACTAGTAACGGTAAGCAAATTGAACAAATCATCGCCCACAACTACTTTGTGTTCTACTCGTGCATAGAATCTACGCTTAGACCTGGTTCATGATGCCACTGTTGGGGAACGTAGCAATAATTCAAAATTTTCCTACGTGTCACCAAGATCAATCTAGGAGATGCTAGCAACGAGAGAGAGGGAGTGCATCTTCATACCCTTGAAGATCGCTAAGCGGAAGCGATACAAGAACGCGGTTGATGGAGTCGTACTCGCAGCGATTCAAATCGCGGTAGATCCGATCTAGCGCCGAACGGACGGCGCCTCCGCGTTCAACACACGTACAGCCCGGGGACGTCTCCTCCTTCTTGATCCAGCAAGGGGAGAGGAGAAGTTGAGGGAGAACTCCAGCAGCACGACGGCATGGTGGCAATGGAGCTCGTGGTTCTCTGGCAGAGCTTCGCTAAGCACTACGGAGGAGGATGAGGAGGTGTATGAGGAGGGAGGGCTGCGCCAGGGAAGAGGTGCGGTTGCCCTCCCACCCCTCCAAAGTATATAGGGGCAAGGGGAGAGGGGGAGGCGCCCTAGGGTTTCCCCTAGGGGGCGGCGGCCAAGCAGATTGGATCTCCTAGGGAAAATCCTAGGGAGACTTGCCCCCCAAGCCAAGCAGGTGGAGGCTTGCCTCCCAAGTCAGGTGGAGGCGCCCCACCTCCCCAAGTAACGTGGGAAAGGGTGTGGGGGGCGCACCACCCCTTAGTGGGCTGGTTTTCCCCTTCCCCTTTGGCCCATGAGGCCCTCCAACACTTGCCGGGGCTCCCGAAACACCTTTCGGTCATGCTGGCCATAGCCTGGTACCCCCGGAACACTTCCGGACTCCAATACCCTTCGTCCAATATATCGATCTTCACCACCAGACCATTCCGGAACTCCTCGTGATGTCCGGGATCTCATCCGGGACTCCGAACAACCTTTGGTAACCACATACTATTTCCCATAACAACTCTAGCATCACCGAACCTTAAGTGTGTAGACCCTACGGGTTCGGGAACCTTGCAGACATGACCGAGACACCTCTCCGGCCAATAACCAATAGCGGGATCTGGATACCCATATTGGCTCCCACATGTTCCACGATGATCTCATCGGATGAACCATGATGTCGGGGATTCAATCAATCCCGTATACAATTCCCTTTGTCTATCGGCATGTTACTTGCCCGAGATTCGATCGTCGGTATCCCAATACCTCGTTCAATCTTGTTACCGGCAAGTCTCTTTACTCGTTCCATAACGCATGATCCCGTGGCTAACTCCTTAGTCACATTGAGCTCATTATGATGATGCATTACCGAGTGGGCCCAGAGATACCTCTCCGTCATATGGAGTGACAAATCCCAGTCTCGATTCGTGCCAACCCAACAGACACTTTCGGAGATACCTGTAGTGCACCTTTATAGCCACCCAGTTACGTTGTGACGATTGGTACACCCAAAGCATTCCTACAGTATCCGGGAGTTACACAATCTCATGGTCTAAGGAAACGATACTTGACATTAGAAAAGCTCTTAGCAAACAAACTACACGATCTTGTGCTATGCTTAGGATTGGGTCTTGTCCATCACATCATTCTCCTAATGATGTGATCCCGTTATCAATGACATCCAATGTCCATGGTCAGGAAACCATAACCATCTATTGATCAACGAGCTAGTCAACTATAGGCTTACTAGGGACATGTTGTGGTCTATGTATTCACACATGTATTACGGTTTCCAGTTAATACAATCATAGCATGAACAATAGACAATTATCATGAACAAGGAAATACAATAATAACCATTTTATTATTGCCTCTAGGGCATATTTCCAATAGCTAGCAGGGGGAGTATTCATTTTTTGTGCGTAATAAGGAGGCACTTCCTTGCGTGCGAAGATATAGCTGGTGGGTCCGAGCTGTCAGCGGCGGTAACATTTTTTTCGCGAAATACAGAGGCCCTTTCGGTGGGTCCCTGATGTCAGGTGGAGGAATCATTATTTTGCGCGTAATAAGGAGGCATTTCCTTGCGTGCGGCCGTGGACCCAGCTGTCGGCCTCTCCACGTACAGTCCACTTCAGATGCATGTCGGTCGTTGACCACGTTGACCAGGCCGCGCCGAGAGCACCAGGGCGGTGGACGACGGCGAGGCCTAGGAAGGGAACGACACGGAGGCAGGGAAGACTCGGCAGTGTTTCCCATGCGGAGGGGAGTACGACTGTATGAGGGTTTACTGGTTCGTCTGCCGTCGCCGAAGAATAACAACAGGTGTGGGTGAGTAGAGGGATGGCTAGGCCAGCGATGGGAGTACGGTGGGGCGGTGAGGCCTGCGCGGCAGCACAGCCGGCCGCGGGGAGGAGGGAGCAGGCAGTCCCGCCGGCGCTTGTTTGAGCGGCTGGAGCAGGAAGAGCAGAGATTGAACAAGCTCGACGGCCGTTGGATGGACATCCAACAGTGAGTGCTTGTGCGTCAACCTTTTTTTAGGAAAGCCTCAAATCTCAGCATACAGCCCATCTGCCATTATTTCTAATAATTTACAGCCCATTTGCTAATTCTTAAGGTTTTTTTGGAGCACATATTCTTTTTGTTAGCATTACAGCCCATATTGTGGCCACGGTTAAAAAATTATACGAAATTTTGCATATTTTGGTGCGGTCCGAACTGTTTTTAATCCCGAAATTTCGACTCACATTCAAACTGATTTTAAAAATAAATGTTTATCAATATAAAATCCAACAAATTCTCCATGCATAAAAATTAATGTAATTTAAAATCTTGAAATGAGAAAAAAGATATTTGAAACTAATTGCCGGTTTGATGTGTTTTAAAACTGTACAGCCCATTTCTCATTACTGATGGGCAATTTTCTCGGCCAGCCGAATGAAAGCTCTCCTCGTCTTGAAAGATTTGCAGCCCAACAGGCCTGACAAAGCGACTTACTTGGCAAATCACAAAAAAACTGGGCTGTGGCCGTGGACCCAGCTGTCAGCCTCTCCACGTACAGTACTCTTCCGATGGAAGTCGTTCCTTGACCACGTTGACCACGCCGCGCGGAGAGCACCACGGCGGTAGACGACGGCGAGGCCTAGGAAGGGGACGACGCGGAGCCGGGGAAGACGCGACAGTGGAAGCCCGCGCGGAGAGGAGTACGAGGGTTCACTGGGTCGGCTGCGGTGTGAGGCTTCCGTCGCCGCAGGGCCTGGCCAGCGGTGGGAATAGTAGGGGGCGGTGAGGCCTCTGCGGCAGCACAGCCGGCCATGGGAGGCAGGAGCATGCGGCACGACCGGCGCTGCTTTGGGCGGCTGGAGCAAGAAGACCAGAGGTTGAAGAAGCACTACGGCCGTTGGATGGACATCGTACGGTCACTGGAGCTAGAATCGTTCATAATGACTAAGTTGACAAAGCCCTTCGTCCCCGTCAACTTAGTAGGCCCACAAGTCAGCCTCCCACCAAGGTGGGTCCCAGCTAGCCGGGGGAGTATTCATTTTTTGTGCGTAATAAGGAGGCACTTCCGGTGGGTCCGAGCTGACAGCGGGGGAACGTTTTTTTCGCGAAATACGATGGCCCGTCCGGTGGGTCCCAGCAGTCAGGGGGAAACGATTTTTTTCGCAAAATACTGGTGGCCCGTCCGGTGGGTCCCCGCTGTCAGGTGGAGGAATAATTATTTTCCGCGTAATAAGGAGGCACTTCCTTGCGGCTGCCGTGGACCTAGCTGTCAGCCTCTCCACGTACAGTCCACGTCCGATGGAAGTCGTTCCTTGACCACGTTGACCACGCCGCGCCGAGAGCACCAGGGCGGTGGACGACGGCGAGGCCTAGGAAGGGGATGACGTGGAGCCGGGGAAGACGCGGCAGTGGATGCACACGCGGAGAGGAGTACGAGGGTTCACCGGTTCGGCTGCGCTGCCGTCGCCGCGGAATAACAGGGGGTGTGGGTGAGTGGAGGGATGGCCTGGCCAGCGGTGGGAGTAGTAGGGGGCGGTGAGGCCTCCGCGGTAGCACAGCCGGCCACGGGAGGCAGGAGCAGGCGGCACGACCGGCGCTGCTTTGGGCGGCTGGAGCAAGAAGACCAGAGGTTGAAGAAGCACGACGGCCGTTGGATGGACATCATACGGTCACTGCAGTTAGAATCGTTTATATTGACTAAGTTGACAAAGCCCTTGGTACGTCAACTTAGTAGGCCCACAGGCCAGCTTCCGAAATGGTGCGCCCCAGATGTCAGGGGGGGAATCATTTTTTGGGCGGGTGAAGCTAGAATATCCGAGATTGAAGAAGAAGCACGGCATCCATTGGATGGACATCCAACGGCCACTGCTGCTAGAACCGTGTGTTGACTATAAGTTAACAAAGCCTTGCATATGCGTCAACTCTGTTTTTTAGGGGACGCGTCAACTTAGTAAGGCCAGAAGTGTGTGGCAGAGAACTTATAGCCCATTTGAGATTTGTAAGAATGTGTAGCCCATTTTTGAATTCTAATGGAATTTACTATAGCCCATTTACAGTTTGTTAAAAGTACAGCCCATTTCAACCAACCGTTCAAAACAAAATTCAATAAAATTTCCCACATTTTGATGGGATCTGAAATATTTTTATCCCGAAATTTCTAGTCAGATTAAATACAATTTCAATATAAATTTATATTACGTAAAAATCCAACGAAACATTGCGCTCGCAACAATTAATGAAATTAAAATTTTCAATATCCAAAAATAATATTTTATAAAGTAATCACGTGTTTGGTGCATTTTTTTATAGTTACTGCCCAGTTTTTATAATTACATCCCATTTATTATTTCTTAAAGCCCATTTTCTTGTTAAGCCTAATGCATCCCTCCTAGGAAAGATTTGCAGCCCAGCGGGGCGGAGAATAACAACTTGACCTTGCCTGGGTATTCCTAAAAAAAGTATAGCTGGGCTAGCCATTTCAGCTTGAAAAAAATTTAATATCTGGGCTGGATATCTGGCCTGGGCTAGACGGGCCACAGCCCGCCCAGTTAATACCTGCAGCGATGTTTTCGTTGTTGTTCAGAGGAGAAAAATTAATATCTGGGCTAAACATCGAAAAACTCTACAGTGCTCACACCTCAAAAACACAAATACTGCTCGAGCTGCTTGGTCCCAGCTGTCGGCCGCTTCTTGTGCAATTCTCTCGTTTATTGACTACTACATAGGTTGACAATGGTGGGGGACCGTGATGTCAGGAAACCAGGAGGAAGCAAAATAAATTATAGTTATATATATATATATATAATAAGGAGGCACTTGCGTACGTGAGGCTATGGACCTGGTGGGTCCCCATTGTCATCCTCTCCAAGTAAAGTCATCTCCTCGCCCGCGCGCGCTTTCCGCGCGAAACAGTCAGCGCCGCCCGCCCCGCTTCCCGGTGCAGGCGATTGCTCCGCCTTCAAACGACACAAGTGTCGTCCGTCCATCCATCTGCCGCCCACATTAATGATACGCGGTTGCCGAGGCGGCTACTCCGGCGCCACACGTCCGTCCCTCCGCCCGCCCACCATTATTATATAAACTGCTGCGCCGGCCATAGCCGCAGTCATCCGCATCCGTTCCCTTTCTCCTGTCCACACCACTACTGCCCACCATGGCTTCCTCGCGCTCCAGCCCTCTTCGGGACGGGCGAACGACGGACCACAAGGAGATGGCAGCCATTGCTGCCGACCGGCTGGCCGGCAGGCAGCCGGAGGACGACGACGTCCCAATGGAGAACATGGTAGTCGCCAACCCCCTCCTCCGCGCCATCCTCGCCGGTGCATTGCACCATGACCATCAGCGAGGCCCGTGCCCAATATATGGACAGGGTGAGGTAGATGTGTGAGGAGCAGTTCCGGGAGGCGCAGGCCGACGCCGCCTACAACCACCATCTCCTCGAGGAGCACCTGCAGGCGGAGGAGCAGATCGCCGCGGAGCGGGCGGAGCAGGAGGCGCTGCTCGACTCGTACCGCTCCGCCCGCAAGGGCCGCATCGAGCGCTGGCGGTACCGCATGCAGGTGACGGAGGCTGCGGCCGCCTACAAAGAGGCTAGCAAAGAGGGCGATGAAGCGGGCGAGGCGCTGTTTGGCATGACCGAGGACGAGGCAGAGGACAATGCCGGCTCCGACGAGTCCCCGCTCCGCTGGCGTCGACGAGGCCCTGCTCCGTCGAGGCCCCGCGGCGCCAACAACGAGGCAGAGGACACCGCCGGCTCCGCTGAGGCCCCGCCCCGCCAACAGCGAGGCAGAGGACATCGCCGGCTCAGCCGAGGCCCCACCCTGCCGGCAACATGGGGGAGGATTTCCACCGCTCCGCTGAGGCGCCGCCCGCCGGCAACGAGATAGAGGACATCGCCGGCTCCGCCGAGGCCCCGCCCCACTGCCAACGAGGCCGCGCCACACAGAAAACGAGGAAGAGTAGAACACGGTAGGTCGCCGCCGCTCGGGTCCAAGTAAGGCCACCGCTGCTACCCTCCGGTTGAAGCCAAGCTAGGCGGGTTGACCATTAACGGTCGATTAGCTTCTTGGCGGTGACGTGGAGTCGGAGAGCTGCGCTGGAGAAGAACGCTGCTTCTACTTAACTGCTGGTGCAGTTGGCTGACTGACACGTGGGCCCAACAGGCCACATGTCAGTTACGCAACTGCACCTGCAGTTAAGTCACTGAAGCTTCTGTTCGGCTCAGCGGGACATAGGTGGGTAGCTTCGGATAATTAATTATACCTCCAGCGCACCCCTTTCTAGTTGAAGAATGTATGAAATGTAATGAAATCCGGCATGTTTATATGAAATCCGACCGTGTATGAATGAATTTATTTCGATTAGTTCGAATTCCTGTATCACTCGCATTGGAAGAACATGCAAAACAATACGTAATAGCATTATTCCCAGGGTGATCACCTCGTTTGTAGCAGTTTCACATGTACTCCCTCCGGTCCTTTCTAGTCTGCATACAAGTTTTGTCTGCAGTCAAAGTATCTCTACTTTGACCAATCTTATACAAAAAAGTATGTACTTTCACAATGTGCGAAGCAAAAAGGAACAGAAGGAGTACTAAGAGTTTGAGCAGCTTTTTAGCGTTTCTGTACATTGCAATCAAACACACAGGCCTGGCAATTCATAGAGAACATTCAAAACAATCGATGATTATGCATCTCAGCGACTCACATGTCAGAGGCAATATTTACTTCACAACTAAAGAATAAAGAAAAAATCGATCGACGCTGCTG
Organism: Aegilops tauschii subsp. strangulata; assembly: GCF_002575655.3. Classification (NCBI taxonomy): domain Eukaryota; kingdom Viridiplantae; phylum Streptophyta; class Magnoliopsida; order Poales; family Poaceae; genus Aegilops; species Aegilops tauschii. Next base: position 626,329,027 of record NC_053036.3, on the reverse strand, counting down.
ACAGCAAAGGGCGTCCCATTCGAAAATATCAAACGCATGTCTTGCTAAAATCAATGAGCAAAATTTGACAAGGTTGTCCCATTCCAAAATATCAAATGCCTACGATTGTGGAATGGGCAGGGTTTGCCATCAGTTCGGACATTGACATGGCACCTCGTGCTAAATAAACCAGTTGTTCTTTTTGTGCAGTTCCACCAAAATCAACCAAATTCGCGCGTAGCTTGTATGATTTCGCCCTCATATGTTGCAACGCCTTGAACATATCGGCACCTCCTTTCTTGTGGTGGAAATGAATGATTCGATGTATTCATGAACATTTTGTGCAGTTCCCATTGAAATCAAGCTGAGCACCCCTGTTTGCACAAATACAAAAAAGTGATTAGTATAAAGCAAACTGTACTATGCATTGACAGTTTCAACAGGCACATACATGGTCCATGTAGAGAACACTTTTAGAAAAATGGAAATCACCAGAAAGAATCCTAGAACAACATTGTGCTCGCGCATCACAGCAAAAAAATGGAGATTTGTCAGTCCTTCTGAGCTGAAGTTAGTTTGGTCTTGTGGGGAGTAATGTAACCATCCTTCAACTGCTCCTTCTGATGAGAAGATAAACAGGGCTTCTTGTGACACCCAAAAAAGTTTTATTTGACTTTTTCAAACTTTTATTTGATTTGAGGGAGGTCATTTAAAAAATTTCTCCTAAAAGAACTCTCCCTCTCAAAACTTTCTTTTATGACAAGTGTTTTGTTTGGGTTCACCCAATACTTGATTTTGGTCTTGGAGGTTTTTCCATCTTATTTTGGACTCAAAACCAAATGCTTTTCATTTGGAAAATTTCATTTTTAAAAATCTTTTAAATAGCCCTATGGCCTTTGGAGTGATCTTTTTCCCTTTTCAAAATCTCCTCTTGCCATGACCTGAGTGGAAACCACCTCCCAAAAAAGCCATTCCTCATCTTTGTGTCAAGCTACACTTCAAAGCCAGCAAGTTGAACCTTCCCATGAATTTTTCTTCCATTTAATTCTTATCAAAAATAATTTCTGCCCTCTACTTTAGCTCTTGGAGATTTACAAAGGAGCTACCATTTCTACCTTGAGTTTTGCCTCCAAAACTTTTGCCCTAGCTAGTCCTTAGAACCCTCAACCAAGATCCATGATGATCCACTGGTCTCCAGTTCAAAAATTTCAAATTGTGCTTGCTGCAAGTTTGGACCATATTTGCCAAATTTGATGAAATTCAATTGTTTTCTCCTCCTAAAAATCTGAGAAAATTCAGGCAGCCTCTGGATGCATTGAGAGGTCACCTCACCAAGTCCCAGCTCCAGAAAAAAATTTCTCCATGCCAAATCATTTCGTCGACCACCTGAAGAGCACTGTTTCTATCAAGTTCAGAAATTCAGTGAAACAGTTTCAAGAGCTGCTGTCGTTTTCTTCAGAACCTTTCCTCGATCTCGCCAGTAGCAACGATGGCGCCTTGCTCCCTGTTCCCTCCTTCTTATCCCTGCGCCGCACGATCGCCTGGAAGCTTGCGGGCGTCGGCGACGAGCAGGAGGAGGTGCGCCACCCCGTGAGCGACGGCAGTAGCGGCTTTGCGGCTGCCAGAGAGAGGCGCAGCGTGGACGGCGCCGCCCAAGCCACCAGAGGCCACCGCGTGGCCCTCCACTCACCCGTGCACGCTGCGGTCCTTCGTCGTGAACTGCTAGGCGCGGAGCGCGCTCCCTGCCGCCGCCGTGCCCGTACGGCCGCCCCGTCGAGGATCGGCGCATTACGCCTAGCCCGACCGAGGTTTAGCGGGGGAACGGCACCAGTGATCCTCCCTGATGGTGCCTAGCCGCTTAAACTCCCTGCACAACCTCTGCCTCGCCGTAATCGCTCGCCGGAGCTATCCCGTTCACGGCCACCCCCTCGGGTCGCCTATAAAAGGAGGCCCTGAGCTCGAACTCGAACCCACACCACCTCTGCACTCCACCAACACCACGCCAAGCCACTGGAAGAGCCCCGAGAGAGCCTTCTTCCCCAACTCCGGCCGCCTCGACCCGCCACGGGATCCAGCTCGATTCACCCCCGTGCGTGCACCCCTACCCCTCAGCTCTTGCCAGTAGCCTCCTAGTACATCCACTCTTCTGACCCGCGCTTCAATTTGGAGTTTGCAGCACCCACCGGAGTACTCCACCATCGCCCGAACCACCGTCCTCCGGAGAAAGTGTCGCCGTCGACGTGGTGCTCTCCGACGGCCAAGTCCACCACCCACCGACGCGGAAGAACGCCCTGAACCTCTTGGTACCCTCCGATCTCTCTGCCTCGCCGTGGTTCAATGCCGGCGACCACCGCAGCCTTCGGGCGCCGGCGAGCTCCATTGGAGTTTTTAAACCTGACGGGTGGGACCCCCCCCCATCAGCCTCTCTCTTTCCCCCCCCCTTCGAACCGTTTTCTGGTGGCGCCTTCGGGCAAAATGCGCTTTCTCTTTGGGCTGGCGCATTTCTTTCCGAACCGTTTTCTGTTTTCTCAAACAAGTCCCTGGATCTTTTCTGTTTCATCACAGATCAGTCCTTGGACTAAAACCCTTATATCTTTTTAATAAAAGACGATTTTTGATTGATTCTTTTTCTGTCAGTCTTGTATTTTTGTCTAGTTTCTTATAGTATTTATTTGGAAAAAAATTGGAACAATTTTTATCCATGCAACGATTTTCATGTTAGTATACGGTTTCGTTATACCGTAGGTTCCGGAGGAGGTGACGGAGCCGCGAACTTCGCCGAGCTAGACTCCGACTTCTCCGAACCAGGCAAGCATGTTTGAACCTTTGATATGATAGGTGTTTTGCATGTTTGCTTGAATGGTTTGTGCATGGCATATGAGCATCGGTGAGTATTACGTTGCATGCAAGGCAACTAACCCTGGGTTCCGAAGTTACTGTGATCTCTGATGAGAGATGGCCTGATCATGTGGTGACATGAAAGGCAGTAAGGTGGTATTGTTGTAGCATGCCAGCCTTACGTCATCCGATAAAAACTCCGACGTTAACGTGGACTGAGTCCCGTTACCGTTCTTCCCCTTTCGTGCTGCCACATGTTTTCTGCAAAGAATACGGTTTAGTAAGTTGTTAACCTCTTTCCTTGTACACACCAAATAGAGGGGCCGGGATGAGGGTTCCATGGCCCTGGATTAAAGCCAGTCATCCGGTCAGGGGGCATGGGTGTTTCCGGTTGGGACCGAGAGGGGGGCACCCCTTAGAGCGCGCGTATATAAATTTGATCCCATGCTACGCGAGGTTGTAGCCTCCCCGTCTCAAAGTTTTTCTTGAACGTTGCCGAGGGTGATTCCTGGCATCGGAATGTTGAATGGGTGTGTACTGGTTAGATGTGTTTCTCCTAAAACACCGTAAACGGAACTAGTCCCTTGTGACTACTGAAATCCGTTGGCTGTGGTTAAATAGTACAAACTCTGCAGAGTCAAATCCTTCCGAGTCATCGTGCCCATGGTCAAGGACCATGGCCAGTATATCCATATATATGTCAGCCCTCGTGGTAAATCCCCGGTGAACAAGCTTGAGTGGTGTGCCCGTTTGAATTGTTATTCCTGTGGATGGACTAACCTTTTATTCATCTTGTACCTGAATATTCCCTTGAAATGATTTAAATTCATGAGCTGCTGAAATATTAAGTTATGAAATATAAGCCCTTTATGTGATGTCGCTCAGACGTCCGACTGTGGCACTCTTGTCATTTACTTTCGAATATAAGCCCTTTATGTGATGTCGCTCAGACGTCCGACTGTGGCACTCTTGTCATTTACTTTCAAATATAAGCCCTTTATGTGATGTCGCTCAGACGTCCGACTGTGGCACTCTTGTCATTTACTTTCGATATAAGCCCTTTATGTGATGTCGCTCAGACGTCCGACTGTGGCACGCCCGTTATTTATTTTTGATATAAGCCCTTTATGTGATGTCGCTCAGACGTCCGACTGTGGCACGCACTGTCAGTTATATTCCATTATAAGCCCTTTATGTGGTGTCGCCTTGACACCCGACTGCGGCATTGTTATTTCATTTGTATCCTTTCGAGGAGCCATTCAGACACTCGATTGGCCTTCAGTATTACATTGGGATTTCGGGAGGACTACCGCCCGACTTCCCTTTTATTTTCCCATGCTTTGCTATCTCATGGTCTGAGTGCGCTTTGTTAATCTATTCATATGCATCATGTTTACATTTGTTATATCTTATGTCCGAACTGTCTTGCGAGTACTTTCATAGTACTCACCTGGCTTGTTGATTTGGCCAGATGTTGACGAAGGTGATCTCATGGATGAAGAGTTTGATAGTGAGTCCGACGCCTAGAGGAGTCCCAGTCAGTCCCGTGCGATCCTGGATATTGGTCACTTGTAACATATACGCTTCCGCCACCCACAATAAGTATCCTTGAGCCTCACTCCGACGCTCGAAGAGCTGTTAGATTCAGGAGTCATGTCACCCACTTCACTGTGACATATCCACCACCGCTTTTATTGTGAGTCAGTAGTTATGCCACCCTATCCGCCTTTATGTGTAATATTGGCGCGTTTGTAATAAATTGTTGAGCAATCTCCGCTCAACCTTGTATTATATTTAGTACTCCTGGTTTTTCTTCTGTGATCAAGAAATTGTCTACCAGTGAGGAGAATTCTTCTCTACTGGTCCGTAAAAGGGATCGGTTCCTCAATAAATATTTTTATTGGAAAACCGGTCGTGACACTTCTTCATCCAGGCATAATCGGAACTAGTCACTTCACGTACTCCATATTCTTCTTCAGAGGAAGATGATCCTATTGTGCAAAGACAAGAGGACTACTAAATGCTAGCATCCCTGTTTGCTCGAAAAAAAGGAAAGGAAATATTTAAAACAGCACAGATGAAGCACTTCTCAAGGACAATACCACTTTTTCATGACAGTATCTAAACAGTAGCACAACACCAATAGAGATGACAAAGCTCAATCATATGGATGAAATCAGTGGGCGAGTGCCAACCTTTGTCAGGAGGCTTATTGTGTAGAGCATACAGATGAAGCACTTCTCCGGAACCATCTGTTGCTATCTACGGTGGTGGCCATGCTTACTATATACTCCTCGATTAGTTTAATGTTTCCAACATCTTCTTATGCAGTTGCACTAAAATATATGGTATCTTCAAAGAAGATCCATGTTTGCACAAGTAGAGATAATTACATATTACATTAAGAGTGGCATCAAATCAGTGGCAAAACAATTGCTCGTTCCAGCCATAGCAATAAATTAAGATGCAAAACTATATCATTACTTGTGTCATCATAGTTCCAGTGCTTCATTACAGCACCGGGAGTTGATTTTTGTTTTTCTTCCGCTTGTTCTTCCCCTTCATCACTTGGTTCAATAACAGACAAGCTTCGCCTTCAATGTAAGATTTGGCATGTCAATTAGGGAGCACAAGTATAGTACTAAACTTAATTTTCTGATGAAAGTGGCAAAATACAGGCCAGCAGTTGTGAAATATCCTTATCTTACCTCAATGGGATATTATGGTGCACATACAGATTGGAAGTCTTGTCTCCATTTCTGCAGTTCACTAAAATCAAGCAACATTATCGTACAAGTAGCACAACATATGAAAGCACACTGCAGAATCATGTGAAAGAAGGCTAGTACTGACCTCTCATGATGCGGAATTCAAACAACTCACAAGAAGAAGATCTGAACCAAATTCGCCTTAACGGATAGGAAATAAGATCTCCTCTTGTGCAGTTCCACTAAGATCAAGCAATCAAGCAACGTTGTCGGTGTGACATTTTGGTTGAACTGCACAAAACACTCTTAAAACAAAAGTGTTTTGTGCAGTTCAACAAAAGGTCACAATGGCAACGAGGTGAAGTAGATAACCCTGTTTACACAGAGGTGCAAAGGAAACAATTAGTGGTCAATAACGGTGGATGACACAGAAGCCAACAAAAAGAAGCATCTACCTTATCTAAATGGGAAGGAAAGCAAGACAGTAGCATTTCTCAAATGGTGGCATTGATTAATATTAACATAGAGATTATATTAACAATAAAATTCATTAAACATGTAATTCGCTTTTAACTATGGCATTGCATCAATTTTCCAGCGGCATTATTAGAGGGTGTTTGTTTACAGGGACATTTTGGTGTAGGGACTAAAAAAACTCCGTGTCAGTCCCATCTAAACCAAACAGGAGGGACTTTTAGGGACTAAAAGTGGGCATTTGGGACTAAAGAAAGAAGACCCCGAGGGAGTCTTTTTGGGACTTTTTCCAACAGTTGCCCCTGCCACGCATCACACCTTGTCTCTATTAGTTCATTACTAGGGGTAACATGGTCTTTTAGCATGTCATTTAATAACCTCTAGTCCATGTTTAGTCCCTGGAACCAAGCAGGTAGGGACTAGGGAGTTTTTAACCAAACAGGGCCTTAGATTAACAACAGCTAATGAGTTGCACGGGACAGTGGACGCACCAGCACCATGTGCATCTACCAATGTACTGTGGTCATGCACAGTCTGTTGCAGCAAAGAACAAACAACCAAGGAGCATATTTGTGTTGGTCCCAGTTTTGTTATCTTTAGACACCTTTCCCTATGTGAGTGCAGCAAATCTAGTCCTGCTCAAACTCTACAGCCTTGTCCCTTCCTTTCCTTTTTGAACTAGTACTTTTGCCCCTTTCTTTCCTCTTTGAACCACGTCCTAGATTTATGCGATACAACTTTCCCCACTACTTTCCCCCATTTCTTTCCTCTTTGAACCACGTCCTAGATTCATGCTATACAACTTTCCCCCTTCATTTCCTCTTTGAACCACGTCCTAGATTCATGCTATATACAACTTTTCCCACTACTTTCCCCCACTCCTTTCCTCTTTGAACCACGTCCTAGATTCATGGTATACATGCAGCTAAAGCAATGCATGTGGAGTAAGTAAATTATACCTTAAGGTTCTTGGGGCGTGGTTCGGTGGGCGACGGGACGGCGGTGAAGAAGAAGGGGTCGGAGGCCCTCCCGCGCCGCCGCTGGGTGGAAAGTGAACAGCTGCGCCGGTAGTCCCTCGCCGACGGCGACAGCGTTAAGCCTCCTTCCCTTCCCGGCGGACGGATCCTGCCGGCTCTTTGAGCAACAGTGAGGGGAGAGAGAGGCCAACAAAGTCTTGTTTAGATCTGGAGAGGGCGAGAGAGTGTGAAGCGAGCAACTACAAGCACTGAGGCTCCAGCGGGAGAGGGCGAGAGAGTGTGAAGAGAGCAACTACAAGAGCTGAGGCTCCAGCATGTATATATATACTGGAGAGAGTGTGTGAAGCGTGCAAACCCTAGAAAACATTTTGACCAGTCAAAGAATCCACCCGAGACCTCAAGTTTGATGAGCGAACAGGCTAACCAGCTACACAACCCTCCCGTTATGTTCAACGAGAAGGAAATAACCTTTTATACATTCCTGCATTCGTGTGGCAAGCATGCCGTGTTTTTTTGTGTGTGTGGGAGTCATTGGGATTTCAATCATAATCGTGTCATGTGGCTTTGCTGGTAAGACTATCCACAGTGGTGCAGAAATAATGCAGCCTTAGTCACCTTACCTCTCTCCACGTAGTATGTTGGGTCCCACCAGTCAGAGGGTGAAACAAACAAATTAATAAGAAAAATTAAAAGCGCCAGCGGTGTATCTTACCTCACACATCTCGCTACTGCTCGGGAACACTGTCCAATTGATCCCTCTGTTCGCTCACGTACTATTTTAAGTGAATCCTTATTATAACATGCACACAAATTTTGGGCACTTGTATTCGACTTAAGTCAGTGTGCCACCGTATCTCGTATACTTACTACTCCCTCCGTCTAGGTGTAATAAGTCACGTTAGAAGGTGCAACGGGACCAAGGTGCGTGCGTGTGTGTGTGTGTGTTTAACAGCATGTGTGTGTTAGAGAGAGCGACAGATCGACCTACTCCTACAGAGAGATGTTGTGTAGTGTAGTACGATTTTAGCCGCGAGAGTTGGTGCATCCTCTCGTTTCCGGGCGTGTCCGGTAGGGACATGTGGACAGCTGCCACGCCCGCTCCTGACCAGCTTGGCCCACCCAAAGCCCTTCCATCGCCCGCGCGCGCTTCCTGCCCGAAACGGTCAGCGCCGCTCCAAAGAATCGGTGCCGCATTCATGCCCGAGCAGAGCGGACGCGACCTCTCACTGGCGCAAGAGTGATGGTTGCTTCGTCCGTCCAACTTACTGCTGGGTCTATGTGATTTGACGGCTCATTGGTCTTTATTACTGAGGTGGTAGGACTGCTGGATGTCCCACGCTTTCGGTGAAAGGAGGTACTACTACTAGATTACAATTTTCTCCATTTTTACAGCGGAGGCGTGCAAGAGCAGTGAAAACACACAGGCTCAGTGATTACATGGCCCACCTCACACTATCACCGTGCGACACCTAACTCTTTACATAGTACTCCCTCCATTCCTAAATATTACTAGATGAGTCCCCGCGCATTGCCGCGGAACAGCGGTATATCTCTCTGCGCAAAATTATCGATTTCATAGAACTAAAAAAACTCTATAACCGCATGACAAATGTGGTAGCCAAACTAAATAAACTCCCATCATCATTTAGATCATCCCACGTAAGGAAAAAAGATCAGCCAACTCCTACTGCATAATGGGATTATATTTTTCTTTTTGACATGTTAATGGGACTTAAAAGCTCACTTACATGCATGCTACCGGTGCATTCTTGCATGCAGACATGTTGATGTGATTTAAAACCCACTCACATGCATGTGCCACGGTATTTCTGCATGCTTGCATGTGGCTTAGTGCGGAGCCTCTCAACGTCTAGATCAGACGACTATTATGGACTGATTTACTTCATCTAACGGCTACATCAATTTTGATGATGTGGCTCAAGGAGAGGATAGAGAATTCCTAGTAGTGGGGGCTAGCTATTACTAGTAGATAAGTCTTTGTAGAGATTCCACTACATACGGAACAAAATGAATGAATCTACACTTAAAATGCATCTATATACATCCGCATGTGGTTCATGGTGAAATCTCTACAAAGACTTATATTTAGGAACGGAGGAAGTACTAGTATAGTACGTACTGTAATTTATCAGCGAGATAAATGTGTACAATGCTATGAAGCTTCCAGCTTCTGTTACATGTATCTTGCGTCCAAGGTTGCCCGTTGCAACATTTCATCAAATACAAAGGAGACTAACATGCATGCTATTGCATCTCAATGATTGACATATCATAGCAAATATGTACTCCCTCCGTTCCAAAATAAGTGTCTCAACTTTGTGCAAACTTTAGTACAAAGTTGTACTACTACTAAAGTTGACACTTATTTTGGAACAGAGGCAGCTAAAGAAAAAAAGATCCATGCAGTCCCTAGCCCTTGAACCGTGAACCCTGACCAGGCTTCAATTTGCTGGCAACGTTCGAGCTTCCTAATAAATGAAGTTTGCAACCTTTTGACCATCGGATCATTTTGTGCAGTTTCACCAAAATCGAGATGAGCATCCCTGTGGCAAAGAAATTGAAGAAGCGTGATTAGAATAAGATTACTGGGACTAGTTGATGAGACATAAACTCATCACAAATACAGTACGTAGAAGCCAGTAGAGGTATGTGCGGGGCAAAGAAGTAGAGAAATATCCACAGGGAGTGATGTGGGCAGCTAGAGCAGTGGTGCAAGCCGGCTGTAAAGGGAGTTGTACCTGAGGGACGTAGCTCAACCTTGAGGAGGGCGGCGGGAGGCGGCAACTGCCCACGTCGCGGCAGTGAGCAAGGGACGAAGGCAACCTCACCGGCTTTGCGAGAGAGAACGGCGGGGACCCCTGATCGGGACGTGCCGACAGTGAGTTTTTGCGGTCGGCGACGGCCACCGCATCTACACTAAGCATCCACCCCTTCCCCAAGCGGAAGTGATCTGTCGGGATGTTAGAGATGTGGCCACAGTCGTTTTGTGCGAGAGAGTGTGAAGAGAGCAACCCAGCAAGCAACCGTGTAGGCTGGCCCATCCTGATTATATATATAGTGGAGCGGTTTCCTTTTCTCTCCATATGAACCTATCATATTGCGTACGTGCCAATGAAGAAAAAAACTTTATTTATAAATGACGCGGCACCTACTACTCGTTCTCCTATAACCTTGCGCTTGGCATCTCCAAAATATTAACCTTGCGATTGGCTCTTCGCCTCTTCGGGAAGTCGAGCAATAATGGTAGTGCCGTATATATCGTTCTGGCTATATGAGACCGAATGAATTGTTGCACGTCCACCACGTGGGCGAGGGTCGAGGGGCGAGGGAGAGTGCTACATACGGAGCAAAATGAGTGAATCTACACTCTAAAATACGTCTATATACATCAGTGTTTGGAGTATGTACTAGTAGTTCATATTGAAATCTACTAAAGGACATATATATTCCAAACAATATGATATAATCTCTATAACCAAGGTAGTAGGGACGAGGAGTAAACGGAGGGAGTAGTAAATTTTTCTCCTCGTCCTGCGAGCCACCGCGCGCATGGGCGAGGGAGCGGGCGTAAGGCAGAGCAGGCTTCACCTCATCCTGCGAGCCACCGCGCCCGTGGGCGAGGGAGACGGCGTACTAAGCAAGCTTCTCCTTGTTCTGCAAGTTGACGGGACACATCAAAAGTACTCCAGTGTATAGAGCCTTGCCTCTAAGGTAGGCCCCACATGGTTTGCCTCTTTTTTTAACATAACACGTCAAGTCACAATTTGTTTGTTCACCCGTGGTAGACGATCCTCCCTCCACCAAGTGGACAACCAGTACATGTGCCAAATTACCACGTGGGCTGCCTTTTTCATACAGAAATGAGCTCCACCGTGTACCCGCGCGGGTGTGGTTGGGAAAGAGACGGGAGTACGTGCGCCGTGCATGCACCTCTTTTCTTCGTGCACGTCCCCCACCTACGTGGGTGTGTGAGAGAGATACAAACCGCATTCGTGAGTGTTTTTTGTTTTGGGGTGGGGGTGGGGTGGGGGGTTGATTTCGTGAATTATTTGTGGGAATATGTGTCGATGACATCTCAAACAAATTTTTGCATGCAATGTGTGTGAAATGGAGGCCTATCCATATCATACATAGAGGGTTGGGCAATCCATGAGAAGAGAGGGAGGGGTCATAGCTATCGATAGAGTCGAAGAGAGGATCAAGTGGGTGGGTGCGAGATCGATGAAGAGAGCCATCGAAATTGTGTGTGTGTGCAAGTCAAAGATATAGGGCGACTGGCCTACCGGAACATTAGAGGGAACATGTCAAGTTTGTGTGTGGCAGGGAGACATGACTAGAGCGCTCGATGTATCGGTGTGTGGGGGGGAGGGGGTGGGGGAGGGGTAGGCAGAGGCCTAACTATAGAGGTAGAACGACTCGTATATGTGTTGAGAAGGAGAGACCCAGCTATGTCTTGAGGGAGATCGGTCGACATCCATACATAACTGAAGGACGGGAAATATGATGGGACAGAGAGAGAGAGGAGAGAGAGAGGGAGGGAGAGGGAGTGAGAGGGGTAGAGTGCTGGATGGGTGATGGAGTTGCTTCTCGAAGATGGTGGGAGAGGCCTACTAGACAAACTGAGGGTGGAACTGCAATGTTATCAATAAGAGTGGGGATGTGTTTCTGTGTGTGCCTGTGCGTGATAGATCTGTCGGGACGCATCCATGGATGATGAAGGGGAACCATGTGTTTGGTAAGCAAACCTAACTAGATCGGTAGATCAATTGTTGTTTGTCGGAGGAAGGGAGAGACACAACTAATGAGGTAGATCGATTGAGGTGTGGGTAAAAACGAATTATAAGGACCTAGCTAGTTATATGTATAGCGAGAGATCGGTCGGTGTACGTCCATTTGTTAGAGGCAAATAAGGCCCAGCGAGACAGATAGACAGAGAGAATGGAGCTAGGAGGTGGTGCGAGAGGCCCGACTACTAGCTAGATAGGGGGAGGCGTGTGCGGTTGTGAGATCGATGAAAAGAGGGGCGAGAGTTTACACGTGTGTCTGACCTATGAGAGACACGAGGCAAGGACACATAAAGAAGGAGATTGAAGGTGTGTGTGTGTATGTTGTAGGCAGGCATCGCTGGAGAGGTTTATCGATCGGTGTGTGTCGGAAAGGAGTTGTGGAGACTCTGGGAGAACGGCCTAAAGAAAAAAAATGAATGTGCCCGGTGGATAGAATGCCGAGGGAGGGGGAGGGCGAGGAGGGCGTGTGCATGCACGAGAGAAAGTTAGTGGTAGCTACAAAGGTTAGAGGATTGTGTGGGTGTAAGAGACTAACAAAGATCATAATTTGATATGAAAGCGGATTCATATATTTGAATAGGAGATCATAGCGTTTTAAACATTGCATGCATGAATATAGCGGTGATACACGTGTTGTGCACATGTTATACCATAATGTGATAATGCATGGCGTTTGCAACTCACAGCTAAATGCCGAACAATCTAAACCATACTATACATCAAACAATCTCACATTTTATTTGAATTTGTGATAATGTGTGGCGTTTGCAGCTTACAACTAAATATCGAACAATCTAAACAATACTATATATCGAACATTCTCACATTTTATTTGAATTTGTGGTAATGTGTGGTGTTTGCAACTCACATCTAAATACTTGTAGGCGTAGGGGGCGGGGCACCATACATAATGTGATAAACACATTATACATATGAGACATGGTTTAGATTATGAAGATCTAGCTAGAGCTAGAAATGTAATGTGATTTGAAATCAAAATAAAGTGGATTCAAAAAATCTAGTTCGAGTTCATATAGTACATAGTTCATATGTAACTCGAGACTAATCATGTGGTGTGCTGTGAAGATAATACACAAATGATGGTTTAACTTGACAATAATGATGATTGTAGATCTTATTAAAACAGAGAAACGAATTCAAATGCTTTGACTTCACAAAAATCATTACTGTAGATCTTATTCAAATAGAGAAACGAATTCAAATTTAGTTCATATTGAAGCGGTAGTATATACGTTTGGAATGCACTAAAACGTTCATTTGAGTAGTAGGTTGCATGCATTATACACGTAGCGAAATATTTTAATTGAACATAACATGAATTCAAAGTTTTGAATGACATTTGTAGTGCGCATTGATTTGGTACAGTACACGTTAGGCTTGTCCAGAAATTTCAACCCGCGCCTTGTTAGCCCAAAATATTTAAGATATATCTTTGTCTCGTTGTGCTCCGACAACTCCCTCCATCTCAACCCGCGCCTTGCTATTCCGAAATTACAACGCGCGCGAAAACTCCCACCTCCTGTGAAATCCCGACATGCGAAATGCCCGTGGTACCCCTGAACCGAAAGAACCGCCTCAAATCGGTGGAGGTACTTTCGTAACTTACCCCACATTTCGAACAAGCGCGTCTCTAAGCCATGGTTCCCCACTGCCATCCCATCCGCCCACCCATTCATACACCGAGGCCGCGAAAACCCGCGACGAAACCCCACACCCTGCTCCGTCCGCCACCCAGCCAGAGCCTCTTCCCCGACGATGTCGTCCACAGCAACACCTCGACGTCCCTCATCCACCGTACCGGATGAGGATCCGTCGTCGATCTCATCATCCCGCCGGTTCAGTCACCCCGTCCTCCAACTCCAAGGAGCTGCCCCGATGTTACCCTCGTCTTTCGCACCACCTCCATTCCCACACCGCCGTCTTCACTTGCACCACCGGAAGAGCATCGTCATCACCGTTTCCTCGGATGAAGCTGCGGCCTAATCGGCGCCACCAAAGAGGTTGTACACTAATCGCCGCATTTTCTTCTTGATTCGATCTCACGGTGCTGCCGGCGCTCGGTCCCAAGACGACACGGCGCGGCTCCATCCACGGCGGCGTCGCCGGCCACTTCCTCCACGGCGTCGCTCCCTCGGCGGCGACGTCCACATCAGTAGGAGCTGCTGCTGCTTTAGCTCTCGCTCGCGCTGCTGCTCTGCTCTTGCTCTCGGTCCCCTGCCTGGTCTCCTCTTGCTATTGCTCTTGCTTGCGCTGCTGCTCTCGCTCTTGCTCTTGCTCTTGCTTGCGATGCTGCTCCGATTTAGGTACACTTCAGTCGACTGAATCGACTTTTGGGTCAGTCGATTTTCAGGGGGTGGGGGGGGGGGCTCGCCGGGGTAAAGGAAGAACCAGCCGCAGTGGGGAGGGGGCTCGCCAGAGAGGTACCCCACTATCTATCTTAGGGTTCAGGATGGGGGCGGTGGTCGCCGGCGGTGGCGGGGCGTTGGCGGGGCAGTGGCGTGGGGATCGCCGGAGAAAAAGCTCGGCACGGGGGGGCCTAGAGGGATGGCCGGGGCGGCGGCGGACCGACGGTGGGGAGTGTTTTCGGAGCGGGCGGGGCGGCGCACCGCCGGCCGCGGGCGGCGGGGGGCTGCTGTTTGGCCGGTGGTGGCTGGCGGCTCAGGGGGGTGGAGGTTGAAGATGAACCGCAGGCCCTTGATTTCATATCCAACGGCTGCAAAATCGACCGATCAGAGATGAAAAAGTCAGTCGACCGACGTGTAGCCTCACCTTGCTAGTGCGTTCAGTTTCGACAGCAAAATTCAGTTTCGACAGTTAAGTTCAGTTTTGACAGTTAAGTTCAGTTTCGATAGTTAAGTTCAGAGATGAGCGGCTGATGTATTTTACATCTAGCACTTTGTGGTTATGTATTTTACGTCATGTATTGGAGATGCTATTAGAATTCCACTCAGGTTAACGTTGTTCGTTGTCTCTCTTGTCCTGCTTCAGCCTCGGCGTCGTACAACTCACCGGAGCTGCTCCAACGACGAAACCCTCCATCACAGCGGAGCAGTACCTCGGGCTCCATCTCCAGACGCCTAAGATCTTCTTCCCCTCCTCCGACAGCAAAGTCAGCCGGAGCATCCTCACTGGCCAACCCAATCACGCTGAGATCGACATGGCTTCGCCAAAGAAGTTGTACACTTGTTGCATCTCTTTTTTACTCTACATGTTATATATATTGTCCACTGAGCACACGGATTTGTTCCTTTAGTGTCTCCTTGAAAGAAAAAACATCGGAATTTTAATTTTCACTTGTCCTCCTTTTCAAATTCCTATTCATGAAGCACAAGACTAAGAGATAGTAGCATAATAGCATTATAACCGTACATTTTCTTGTGGTTTGACTTAATCTCACCATGCTTCTTTGCATCCTGTGATCTTCCAATTGTTGTGAATCAAACACCCAGATTGGCAGAAATCCTGTGTTTTTAAATTCTATGTTTTGCACGTGCATTCCTATCCTATTCCTGTCTATTTCCTATCCCTGCATTGTTGGAATCCTCCAATTCAAACGAGCCCTTACAGAATTACTTCTCTTACATATAGTTGTCAAAGAAAACCTTGCGTGGTTTGTCCCGCTCCTGCTGCGCCGTCGTCCACCCCAGCGCAGCTGCTCCAATGACAGAAGGGTCCAGCACAGCAGGGATCCGGCCTCCAGACTGTCTTTTGCCGCCTCAGATCTTCTTCCCCGCCACTGGCAGCCATGAAAACTGTATTACCATCATCAACCGAGCAGATGACCTCGAGGACTACACGGGTCCGCAAGAGAGGTCGCACTCTTTCGTGTCTGCTTACGTTATGCATCGCTTAATATTACATGCTACTTTATCGTCCTGTTCACCGATTAGACTCTGAGTCAGCTCCAAACTAATGGTCAAACTTGAGTTTTTAAATGGTTGTGGGGTACATATCGGGGCCGCTATCAATAGTATCTATCTACTATCTGGTTAATCTCCGGTGTCCACTATGAGTTTCATGTTGGGTGGGAAACAAATAGTAAAGAAGCCATTATCTGTATTTTTTAACCGAAGCCATTATTTGCCTACTATTATTGGTTTTGGGTCTATCCACAGGTTGCTACCATCACTCTGGATTTCTGCATGCACTCCTTACATAATCTCACTATGTTTTATTCCTATGCATGACAGTTATTGTAAACAATGGAACTGAACATGTAGAGCAAAAGAGACGAGCCTTGCGTGGCAATAAAATTTCATGCAGACGTCGCTCCATGGTAGGCGCAAAGGCAGCCCCCCCCCTCCATGCATTTCAGATTGTAACCGAGAGGAAGATATCTGTTCTGAGGGGGATTCAGAAGGAGAAGACAACTCCTATTTACCCCCTGAGGTCTTCGCTCTAACTTGGCATGCTGATGTTGGTTATATCATGCATATGGTGTCTTGCATTGCTTACTTTATACATCAAATATGTCATCTGCTTAGTTTAGACATCCTTTGTGCGAATGCCATCTGTTTAGTTTATTCATCGTTTATGTGAATTATGCAACGCCATCTTGTTTAGCCAGGCATCATATATGTGAATTTTGCAATGCCATCCTGCTTAGCCAGTCATCTTATATGTAAATTATATCAGGCCATCCTTTTTTTTGTTACATATTACATTTGTCAACAATGTTAGTACATTCAACTGCTCTTCGTGTGCATCAGCCATTTGACACGGTGATGGCAAATTCTGGAGTGAAAACAAGGTCTTCAGAGCAGACTATGCTATCTGACGAAGCGCATATCTCGCTGGGTTACGGATAGCTCCTCAGAGGAGGATTCAGAGACAGATGACCAGTCCTATCCCCCCCCCCCCCGAGGTGTATGCTCTAACTTGGCAGGGTTATGTTGCTCATATCGTGCGTATGGTGTCTTGCATTGCTATGTCATTTGATTAGTTTAGACATGCTTTGTGTGAATGCCACCTGTTCAGTGTCTAATTACCATATATGTGAATTATGCATTGCCATCTTGTTGCAAGACATTATATATGTGAATTATACAATGTTATCTTGTTGCAAAGGCATTATATATGTGAATTATGCAATGCCATGTTGTTTAGCCAATCATCATGTATGTGAATTATATCATGCTATCTTTTTTTGTATTATGTGTTCCATTTGTCGACAACGTTTGTATATTCAACTACTCTTCCTGTGCATCAGCCATTTGAAGCGGTGATGGAAGTATCTGGAGTGAAAACAAGGTATTCAGAGTAGACAATGCTACCTGCTGAAACAGACATCTTGCTGGTTACAGAGAGCTCCTCAGAGGAGGATTCAGAGACTGATGACCAGTCCTATTTCCCCCCTGAGGTCTATGCTCAAACTTGGCAGGGTTATATTACCCATGTCATGCATGTTGTCTTGCATTGCTTAGTTTTTACATCATATATGGATTGCCATCTGCTTACTTGCTTACTATATAAATCATATATTTGAATTATATCATGCCATCATGTTTACATAGTACATACACATCATCTATCTGAATTATGGCATGGCAACCCATTTAATAAAGACATCATATAGTTATATCATCTCATCCTGTTTAGTGTTTACAGTCATCATATTTTGAATTATGGCACTCTATCCGTGAATGTATGTGAATTATGGCATGCCAACCTATTTAATAAACACATTATATAGTTATGTCATGTCATCCTGTTTACATAGTCTCATATTTTGAACTATGTCTTTCCATCTTTTTTAGTTAGCCATCATAATGTGAAATTGTGTCATGCTATCCTGTTTAGTTAGCCATCATATATGTGAAATTGTGTCATGCTATCCTGTTTGGTTAGACAACATAAATATGAATTATTTCATGCCCTCTTTTATTCCCCACTATCCATTGCACCTGTCTATCATACAATGTCTATACTTTCAATTACTTTTCTTGTTTATCAACCATTTGAATTGGAGAGCGTGATGGCAGTATCTAAGGGAGTAACAACACGATCTTCAGAAAAGATAGTGCTACCAGTTGATGCAGATAGAACCATGGTTGTACTTGCCCAAGGAACAGATCCACCACACATAACCCAGACTCTCGCAGATTGTACCCCTACCCAGTTGGACAGAGAACCAGCTACACCCCTTCTAACCCCAACCCCGGCAGATAGTAACCCAGTTCCAGTTGACACAGCACCGTCTCCACCACAGAGCACCCAAACACGAGCAGTTAGTAAGGGAACTGCAGTGCCCAAAGCACGAGGACCACCACTCCGAATCCCAACTCAACGCTTAAAGGAGAAGAAGATTTGTTCTCAGGTCAGGTTCTGTAGCTATGGTTCATACTCCTTTGCTCTTGCATTACTGTATTTACTCATACAAACTATTTTCAAATTTGAAGGATGGAATTGAAACTCCAATGGCGCAACAGGTATGTTTTAAACCTGTTTCTTTAACTGGTTTGCTGTTGTAACCTGCTCTATGTTGATTTCAGTTTCAATTGAATAAACAATTATGTTCTCATGTCATGCACATTACAAGTGTTGTTATTGCTCTATAGTTACCCACACTTATATTCTGTCTATTCTGCTTTGTCTTGAACAAATATTATTTGAACTGTGTCTCTATCTTGATTTGGCAACAAAAACTAGAATGATATAGACCATAAAGTGACCATGGTACATGGATATATGTTTGTTTCATGCTGTTATCCTGTCCACTTTACTACTGAACTCATTTACCAAAATGAGTTTCATATACAACATGGTAAACATGTGATGTGTCTGCTTGTTTCTCTTTTAGAATGCGGACAAAATATTGGAGAACAGTACCGCGTTATCCAATGGTAAAGGAAGTAATGCAGATAAGGTTCAAGATAGTGAGACATCCCTGTTGGTCTCCAAGAAAGCTGATAAAACTATCTTGACGACAGTGAGGGAACCCAAAAGTCCTGTCTTGATGTAGTGTTCGAGTTACTGGCCACTACTGCTGACACAAGCTCTTCGAACTCGCTGCCTGAATCAGTTCATCTTCTTGAGTCTCAACTTCAAGTTGAAAGAGATCGTTCAGATGTGCTGCGACAGGAAGCTGAAGGACTGAGGAAGTCCCTGCAGAATTCAGATGCATATTTTCTGGTGCAACAGCAAGCGCTGGAGGATTTAAGCGCCAAACAAGAGAAAGTTAATAAGCTTGCTAAGCATCTTGCCAGCATTATGGGTACCCAGGATATTGTTTCTTGAGATCTTCTGAAGTGGTTTCAGTTCTGGTTTTGTTTTGCTGCGGCGTTTATTTGCGCTGGTCGCCAACTTTGACAACCAGTGTATATGATATGCTGCTTTGTTCCCTATATTTGCACTGGTGGCGAACTTTGATGCCCAGTGGATGTAATATGTGTAATAGTCGTGATAGCCTAGCGTTAGTTGCTTGCTTATTTATTTCCTTGTTATCTTGTTTATTTGTTTGCTTGTAGTAATTGCAGTTCTTTTTCCGCGGTTAACTAGTGGCTGCAATAACCTATTTTTTGAAACTAGGCCACAATAACCATGGGCTAATATTTACTGTAGTGACACTGGGCCTCCTACTGGCCGTAGAAATAGTGGGTCTTCTACGGGCCGTAGAAACAATGGGCCTTCTACGGGCCGTATAAACAATGGGCCTTCTGCGGGCCGTATCATCAATGGGCCTTATACGGTCCGTATGATCGATTGGCCAAACATGGGCCAAACAGACCACATTATGGTCGTAAACGGGCTAGAGTTGGAATCGTCCGTTCATGGGCCGACCATAACGGGCCATCGTTAATAGGCCGTATTTCATGACGCTATGAAAACGGCCCAACGTATTAACGGACCACAAACGGGCCGACTGTAACCACGGGCTGAATTTGGCCCACAAGCAGAAAATGACAGTAACGGGCCATAAGTAAACGAATGCTGGAAATGAGCCCAAGAATAAATGGGCTCTGAGAAGGCCGAAAGATAACATGGGCTGGAAACGGCCCAACGGAATAACGGGCCGTTAATGGGTATAAAGTGATACACTGTTCATTACGGGCCAGTTTCACCACGGGCCGTTAATGGGTGTAAAGTGATACACTGTTCATTACGGGCCAGTTTCACTATGGGCCGTTAATAGGCCAAGAGTTACATAGGGCCTCATATGGGCCGAAAGACGTCATGGGCCATACATGGGCCAGAAGTGAAAACGGGCTGGAATCATATTGGATGGCCCAGATGACGCTACTGGGCCTAATTCGGATAGGGCGTAACGGGCCTTGGGTTAGCGGGCTGTAAATGGGCTATATGCGAACAGGCCGTTAACAGGCTTTCCATGGGCCGGCCCGCCACCTTTTGACCAAGTCAAACGGGCCGGCCTTTTCACAGGAATGGGCCTCTGTTGGGCCGTGCCACGTGTCGACGTATCATAGGCGCCTTCTGTCCAATGAGTGGATGACATCTGCCCCAACGATGAGCCGACACGTGTTTCCTCCAGCCAATGATGATTTTACACGTGGAAAATCCCCATTGGTCGGGGCTCTTAACGGGTTATCGGATCCAAAACCCGACCCGATAGCTTAACGGCGTTCCGTTACGGTGGATGCCACGTGTTGGTCACCCTTGACGAAAGCACTTCTGTGACGCGCGATTTATCGTCATGGAAGTGGACACTTCCGTGATGATAATTTTGGTAATGTCATGGAACACTTCTACGACAGCACAGGTATGACTATCTTGATTCTATCATAAATTTGTCATGGATGTACATGCATGACAAAAAACGCGACCTACTGTGACAAACACATATCATCACGGAAGTGTATTTTTTTGTAGTGTTCATGGTGTTCTGGAAGAAGAGGTTTTTATGCAGCAACCACCAGGTTATGAGGAAAAAAGCACACCTCGTCATGTCTGCAAGTTAGATAAATCTCTATATGGATTGAAACAGACCCCGAGAGCCTGGTACTCAAGGTTGAGCACATAGTTACAACATCTTGGGTTTACACCATCTAAAGCTGATACTTCATTATTTTTCTACAATAAAGGCAATGTTACTATATTTATTCTGGTATATGTTGATGATATAATTGTTGCCAGTTCAAGTCTAGATGCCACCACTTGTCTGCTTAAGGATCTAAAGATGGAGTTTGCTCTTAAGGATTTGGGAGATCTTCATTACTTCCTTGGTATATAGGTCAAGCCGGTAAGAGATGGTATAATTCTTTCACAAGAAAAATATGCTAGTGACATTCTCAGGAGAGTAGGATTGGAAAACTGCAAGTCTGTCAGTACACCAATCTCAACTTTAGAAAAATTGACAATTGATAGTGGAGAAGCACTTGGACCTGAGGATGCAACAAATTATAGAAGTGTTGTAGGAGCATTACAATATTTGACTCTTACATGGCCTGATATTTCTTATTCTGTGAACAAAGTGTGTTAGTATTTACATGCACCTAATACTATGCACTGGACTGCAGTTAAAAGAATTGTGAGGTTTCTCAAATTCTCAGGAGGGCTTGGGCTCAAAATTGTTAAGTCCCCCTCTATGCTTGTGTCTGCCTACTCTGATGCAGATTGGGCAGGATGTGCTGATGATAGAAGATCCACAGGTGGGTTTGCCATATTTCTGGGAACAAGTCTTATATCATGTAGTGCAAGAAAACAGGCTACGGTCTCAAGGTAGAGCACTGAGGCTGAGTATAAGGCTCTAGCAAATGCTACAGCTAAAGTCATGTGGATTCAGACTTTACTTTATGAACTAGGAGTCAAAAGTCCACAAGCTGCGAGGTTGTTGTGTGATAATATCAGTGCAACCTATCTTTCAGCTAATCCTGTTTTTCATGCACGCACAAAGCACATTGAGGTTGATTTCCATTATGTCAGAGAAAGAGTAGCTTGTAAGCTATTGGACATAAGGTTTATACCAACCGGAGATCAACTACCTGATGGCTTCACCAAACCGCTTACTGAGAGAAGGCTCAATGAGTTCAAGTACAATCTTAACCTTAGAATATCCTAGGTTTAGATTGAGGGGGGGTGTTGAAATACAAGTTGTATAGGGATAGGACTACTATTTATCTCAATCTTCTTCTATCTCTTCTTCTGTAATCTTCCCCTCCTCGGTCTTCTCTGTACGAACTTGATCGATCTCTGTACGATTGATCCTCTACATGTAAGCCACGGCCCGAGAAAAGGGTTCTATGCTTCCCAAACTATTCTTACATGGCATAGTTCGGCAATGCCGCCCAGCAAAACATAATTAAAATAGGTTTCATTATGACTGTATTGCTACTATTTATAGTATGGCGAGGGAGCATTTTCTGCAACAAAACAACTTAATTAAAGGCTCCACATAGTAGGACAATAAACAAGAATTTGTCTTGACTTGTATACGACAGCGGGATGGTTATGTTTATTTTTTCTGTGCCTTTTGCTTTCAACCTCGATTGATTCAGCCATAAAAGAGGGTGCTGACATCCTAAAGATGGTGGTCACCAAGAGTTTGACAGAGGCGATGAGACTGGCAAACATCGGCCATAAGTATAAGCACCGGTATCAGATGACCAGCCGCTATTGCTAAGATGACTAGGAACCGCTTCTCCGAAGAAAAATGCTCATTCTGCATACTTTCTGGAGATGTTGAATTGATTCTACTTGAGTAGGAGGTGGCACCAAGGCCTGCGCTGCTGCCTTACCATGTTATTTAGTTTAGTTTACAAACAGTATGTTTTGTAACTTATGTTGACCCCTTGTATCACGTTTCCAAATTTATTTATTTTATCTAATGGATGGTCAATTGGCCAATTACGGTTAGCGTGCCAATATTTCTTCAAGTAATTCATTTCATTGGTTGTGCTGAGCAATATAGCTAAGATTGGCAGTTGTTATTGATCATCTTAGTATAGCTAGCCTCTCTCACATACGTATGCCCGATAGTACATGATTGATTATTCATTTCATGTCTATCAATGGTATCCTGTTTAAGGACATCAGGTGCTTTGATAGTCTAAACTTTAACCATGTGTTTTTTTCTTTTTGCCCAAGGGCATGTAATAAACTTGCGGATGCACTGGGGGCGTACGGTGCAGAATCAGGACTTGTGTCCCAAGCCATATGTCCAGATCAAGCCTTTGAATTCGTTCACGGTCTTGTAGCTAGTGATCGTTATTGCCGAGTTGTTTGGTTAATGGAAGCAATGATTTCCAGTTGGTCCTTAGGGGCACGCGCGCAAAGTACTTCTCGATTGTCATCAACAAGGTCAGACCGGCTCCAGTATGAGAGTGACAGTAGCGACGCATCGCTGGCATGTTCTAGTGGCTGTAGTGGCCGTTCGGCAGTACAGATATGAGATACCTCAATGTAATTTGTATTATGTTTGGGGTGCCTTGTACTTCTCATGAACTTTTATAATAGATCCCACTACCATTCTCACACACGAGTAGAATCATCAATATAACGTCCCCACTCACGAGTGGTCGGATGGGCTTTTAGGGTTGCTACGTGAATGAAGCCTAAAGGATGACCAAAAATTGTACTGTGGCTATGGCAGAAAAGAGGCGAGGACGGGAATGGAAGGGGTGGCGAGATTGGCAAAGAAAAGGGATTGCGTCCGAGTTCTACTTGGTTTGAGTAGGTGCACACCGATTAGCTCTTGACTCCTACCCGGTACATACAGCAGAGATTATAGATAGAGCGATTCCCGTGGCTTTGGTGATTCCCGTGCGTGTGTGTCGTGCACATCTTCGACTTAGGGTTTAACGGGCCGCGCTTCTCTCCCGCGCAACCGAACAGTGAGGAGATCGCCCGGGCCCGGGGCGATGTAAAATAATTGTTTTTCATATTAAACTTTTATACTTATTTTAAACTA
Source organism: Aegilops tauschii subsp. strangulata (assembly GCF_002575655.3). Lineage (NCBI taxonomy): Eukaryota > Viridiplantae > Streptophyta > Magnoliopsida > Poales > Poaceae > Aegilops > Aegilops tauschii. The sequence goes on along the minus strand of NC_053036.3, from coordinate 626,305,359 downwards.
AGTGTACCATATTACAATTGTAATTAATATTTTTTATTAGTTAGCCACATAAAATGTTTTCAAATAATATTTATATTATTAATTGGTATGCATCTGTAATGTATATAATTGAAAATTTTAATTCTACAAAATGAAAATTTTATGATGTACCAAAACTTTTCTTTATTGTTAAGACAATCTTTCATATTTATTTTTCTAATATTGCATAAATAGTGTAGTGTATACACATTTGCATATACATGCGTGTGTTCATATATCTTTTCATGTTATATTGAATATTATGATAGAGATTTATAAATTATAGACATACTAACAAATATTTTATAGCAATTTCTAGTGCATATTAGACGGTCATATTCATGGAAACTTCTAGGGCATAGAAAATGTGGCCTGCATGATAGGTTCAGTAATTCGAAGAACCAAAAATGTTGTTGATTATACTTTTACGCATGATTCGATTACCTAACATGCTCGTCCAGATTCACTTGGTTTCGTTTGGTGCAAATGAGATGCCTAGACGTTTATCGAATTAAAAATTGTGCATTGGTTTAAACATTGAAATCGAGATATCATAATTTTCATTATGATACTAAGACATGCATGGTAAAAGAGAGACTGATGTATTTGAACTCAACTCCGTCAGTCGGATTGGTTTACCTAAGCGTGGTATAACTTATCAGTATGTGGTGTGAACTTATGCTTATGCTAATTGAGGCTCTATTTTATCCATTTAATAATCTTTCAGATGTAATGTATACTCTTTTTTTAGAGATCTTGCAAGCTTTATTGATTCAGAGAGATGTTCATAGGTACAATAGCTGGGTTATGAGGATTGCCCAACCACACATGTCTACCTATGCCTAGATTGCATGCATACTTTGCGAGATTGTGAGCCTCAAAATTGAAGTTTCTACGCTCAAAAATAAACTTGCAAGAAGAAAAACCAGAACTACAAGCTATTATTTCATGTGTGATTGCTGCGTTCGGTCCACTTGTTCCCCTGTTGATGTCATTAACTACTCATTCGCAATCGGAAGCCAGAACCACATCATGAACATCCAGATCTTCTGCCAAAGCTAGTCCCTCTCTGCAAGCAAAGGTTTCTAAGACCGTTGGATCAATGACACCTCCGTAGAACACTGCCGAAGACCCGAGGTAGTTGCCATTCTCATCTCGACATAGTGCAGCCACAGCTCCGCCCCTTTTGCTCCGAGCTACTGCTCCATCAACGTTCACTTTGATAGTGTCGGTTCCCGGAGTGAGCCAGCGTTGAGTCCTGGCCACCCGTGCTGACGTGCTCACCGTCATGTTCACCTTAGGGATCTGTTGCAAGTCCGCAAGTAAGTTGTTCACAAAAGAAATAGTTTGGTGCGACGCTTGAAAGATTGCCTCGCACACAGCTTTTTGCCGAGCATACCAAATCGCCCAAAGTGTGACAGCCATTGTTGTAAACTTGGAGTGATCAATCCTGCTGTATAATTCAAACAGACATCTCTTTGCACTTGGTTCTTCTCTGTCATCGCTAGCAGCACATCTGCATCCGATAGTGCCCACACACACCTCGACATCGTACAGGAGATCAAAGCGTGCCGCCATGAGTCCTGGCATCCGCGCAAAGGACATGTGTCCTGGGTTGCCATATTCCTGTGGTGTAACACATCCGTGGTAGGCAGCGAATGTCGTGCCAAACGCCAGATGAATACTTTGATCTTCAAGGGTATAGGTATATTCCACAGTGCCGACCAGGCTTTTCCTTCCTCCTGGCCTGCAGATGATCCCGATCTGCCCTCTAGCCACTCCTCTCGCTGCAGTTTTGTGCTTACCAAAAATCTTACTATTGTAAGTTTTAGTTGGGCCCCTCCCCTCTTGGGGCCCGGGGCGGTCGCCCCTTTTGCCGGGCCTATGGGCCGGCCCTGTATAAACAGAGCGGCGGCGGCGGCGGGACATTGGACTAGGAGAAGAGGCGGGGACGACGATACGGAGATGGGGCCCCGCCCTCGACCACCAAGTTTGCCGGCTTACGCAGTGATGCGGAAAAGAGCAACCAGTGGCTTAACGGCCTATCTGATTGCGAGGCAGGAGATAGAGAGGAAGGTGGACGATTTGGCCGAGAAGGAGCTTGGGCCGGATGGCAAGGAGAGGTTCCTTGCCACTCTACTCTCCCAACACAAGAGGAGGTCGATGGAGGAGATGATCGCCGATTCGGCGCGCAACATCTTCCAAGAATTTTTTCATATGTTACACCAATCGCCGATGGAAGAGCAAGAGGAAGAGGAAGAGGAAGAGGAGGTGGAAGAGGAGGGTGAGATGGAGCTGGAGGAGGAGGATGAGGAGGAAGATGAGGAGGTATGTCGCGCCTACTGATGCATCAGTAGCGGACTGAACTAGTGCAGCCAGTTATTCAGATAACTGAACTGCAACGCTAAGTGTGTGTGTGGGCTTGGGGCTAGTGTGTGCGTGTGTGGGCCGAGGCCATGTAAGGGTAGCCCAGGAAGGGCGGCTACATATGTACGAGACACCGATGAGATCGAGCAGCGTGTGATGAATGAAAGCTTTCCCTTCCTCCAAGTCTTCCCTCACCCACTCTGTTCTCTCCTTTCTTCCCCCCAATTCTCAGATCGGGATCCAGGGCATTACAATCTGGTATTCAGAGCCTTCCCTAATTTTTTTCCACCACCCGCCGCCGCCGCCGTCCGCCGCGTCCCCTCGATCAGGCGGTAACACCCACCGAGCTAGGTGCGAGCCGCTTCGGCGAGCTCGCTCGAAATCCTACTCGGGGTTCGCCGGATCCGGAGCGCAATCACGGCGCCGTCCAAGCCCTCAGCGCAGACCCGCCGCGTGCTGGATGCGATGACGGAGACCACGGACAAGATGCAGGGCCTGCTCGAGACCATCCTCCGTCGCCTCGACGCCAGCCAGAAGACTGCCGACGAGCGCCACCAAGCGCAAGTTGCCTACAACGACCAAGTCTCCACCGAGCTCAAGCACCTAGCGAGGCAAATAAATCTCACACAAGCGGATGTGGATGAGGCCCGCAAATCTCCTCCGCCTCTCGATCCCGCCGCGGCAAGCAACCACGCGGCATCTGCGTCCGGGACGTCAACGACCTCAGGCCCTTCCCACCCCGCGCCCCCACCTCCGCCTCCGACGACCCGCCCACCTCCGCCACCACCGCTCTACACGGAGGGCGCAGCTCAATTGCCGGTCGCCCAGCTCGTCAATCACGGGCCGCCCCTGTTGCTGCAAAACTCGCCCACAGCGTACGAACGGGGCACCGAGCACTACACCAAGCCGCCCAAGCACGACTTCCCCCGTTTCGACAGCGACGCGCCGCGCATCTGGCTGGAGCGGTGCCTCTCTTACTTCGAGCTCTACCGGGTGCCGCAGCACAGCTGGGTCACCACCGCCGATCTGTACATGGATGGGATCGCCGCGATGTGGCTTCAGGCGTACCGACAGACGCATCCTGCTCTGTCGTGGCCAACATTCAGAACAGCGGTGGAAGCAGAGTTCAGACCTGAAGAATTCGAAGCCCAAATGCACCAGCTAGTGCAACTACGACAGACAGGGAGTGTGCAGGAGTACCGTCGGCAATTTGAGACCTCCATGTACCACCTATTGTCTCTGGATCCAACCTTGAGCACGCAATTCTTCATCTCCCAGTTCCTCCTCGGTCTGAAGGACGAATTGCGATTGGTCGTCCGTTTGCAGGCCCCAACAAGCATCACGCGTGCAGCTGTGTTCGCGAGGATTCAGGAAGAAGAACTGGAGAAGCAACGATTGCAGTGCCCGCGCATTGTTCCAGTTGGCAGACCACCTCCAGCAACACCCAACCCCAACCAAGGGCGTGCAGCGCCTCCCCCACGACCGAGCGGTGACGAGTATGCACGCGAGTGGCAGCTGCGCGAATTCAGGCGAGCCAATGGACTCTGTTTTCGCTGTGGTGACAAGTACTCCCGCGAACATCAGTGCAAGCGCACCGGACAAATCCTGATGATCGAGGTGGGCGATTTCGGCGAGATCCTCTTGGATGACACTGTGCACGCGCTACAGTTACTGGATGAGCCGGCCCTCCTGGAGCCGGAGTGTTGTACCTTATCACAGCACGCGATTTCCGGCGAGGACGCGCCGTCCACCGTTCGTCTTCGCGCACAAGTTGGCGATCAAGTGATGCTGCTTTTGGTGGACTCGGGTAGCTCTCATAGCTTTGTCAGTGAAGCGTTCATTCAGCGCGTCGATGTTGAAAGGCAAGCACTGCCGCCCGTCTCTGTCCGGGTAGCCAATGGCCAACGCCTGCTCTGTAACAAGATGGTGAAGCGGTTAGCGTGGCAAGTGCTAGGACACACGTTCCACACCGATCTGCAGCGCACCCCATTCGAAATCGTCACCCCACAAGAGTCTCTGCACGCTCGGCGATCAACAGCTGGTGACTGAGCTGCAGCGCAAGGCCATGTCCAAGATGGTGGGCCTTCAATTCACCTTTCGGTACAAGAAAGGTGTCGACAATGGCGCCCCTGACGCGCTTTCCAGGGTTGGACATCTGCTGACACTCGACGCGCTGTCAGTCTATCAGCCACGGTGGTTGCAGGAGGTCGCCAACTCCTACGAGACCGACCCTGAATCGCAAGAACTCCTGGCCGATCTGGCAGTCACCACCTCGGATGATCAAGGGCGCACTCTTCAGAACGGCGTGATCCGGCAGCGTGGGCGTCTGTGAATCGAGGCCAATTCCGCGCTGCAGACCAAGCTGATCGCCGCTCTGCATCACAGTGTTGTCGGTGGCCACTCGGGCGCAATGGCCACGTGTCATCGCGCCCGGAAGCTGTTCGCTTGGCCGGGCCTGAAGCGCGCCATGGAGGATTTTGTCAGGCAGTGCGTCATCTGTCAACATGCCAAGCACGAGCACACGCATCCTGCCGGCAAGCTTCAACCTCTACCAATCCCCACCGAACCATGGCACGATCTGACCATGGATTTCGTCGAGGGGCTGCCCAAGTCCGAGAGGTCTGACGCCATCATGGTCGTTGTCGATCGTCTGACCAAGTATGTGCACTTCATTCCTCTACATCACCCCTTCACCGCTGTTCAAGTCGCCCGAGCATTCTGGGAACACGTCATCAAGCTGCACGGAGTTCCTCACTCCATCGTCTCGGATCGCGACAAGATTTTCACCAGCGCCATGTGGCGCAAATTGCTCGCCGCCGCCGGAACAAAACTGCTCTACTCCACGGTGTACCACCCGCAGACGGGCGGCCAGACGGAGCGCGTCAACCAGTGCCTCAAGATGTACTTGCGGTGCGCGGTACACGACACGCAGCGGCAGAGTTCTGGTACAACTCCGCTCACCACTCCTCGCTCAAGTGTTCGCCGTTCAAGGCGCTGTACGGCAAGGAACCGAACCTGGGCGGCCTACCACACCTGAGCTCCAGCCTGCAAGATCAAGCGGCATCGCCAGAGCTGGACTGGACCGCGCACACCGAGATGCTGCGCGCCCAGCTCGCGCACGCCCAAGCTCGCTTCAAGAAACAAGCCGACCGCCACCGCGCGGAACGCGCCTTCGACATCGGCGAACAAGTTCTCCTCAAACTGCAGCCGTACGCGCAATCAACCGTCGCCAACCGCCCGTGCCGCAAGCTCTCCTACAAGTTCTTCGGCTCTTTCGAGGTGACAGAGCGGATCGGAACCCTGGCATATCGCCTGCAGTTGCCTCCAGACAGCCGCATCCATCCGATATTTCACGTCTCTCAGTTCAAGCCTTTCACCCCAGATTACACTCCAGTCTTCGCCGAGCTGCCGCGAGTGCCCGATCTCATTGGTGGTGAAACGGAGCCCGTGGCAATCTTGGAGCGGAGGATGATGAAGAAGGGCGATGCACCAGTTGTGCAACTCCGTGTCCAGTGGGCAAACATGCCACCATCAGCCACCACTTGGGAAGATTATGAAGTTCTTCGCCAGCGCTACCCATCAGCTTGTATCTGGGACGGAGCTCCATCTCAAGAGGAGGACAATGTCGCGCCTACTGATGCATCAGTAGCGGACTGAACTAGTGCAGCCAGTTATTCAGATAACTGAACTGCAACGCTAAGTGTGTGTGTGGGCTTGGGGCCAGTGTGTGCGTGTGTGGGCCGAGGCCATGTAAGGGTAGCCCAGGAAGGGCAGCTACATATGTACCAGACACCAATGAGATCGAGCAGCGTGTGATGAATGAAAGCTTTCCCTTCCTCCAAGTCTTCCCTCACCCACTCTGTTCTCTCCTTTCTCCCCCCAATTCTCAGATCGGGATCCAGGGCATTACAAGGTAGAAGAAGAGGAGGAGGAGGAGGAGGAGGACCCTTAGTTTGATGCTAATTGCTGTTCTTTTATCCTTTTGTACTCCAGGATACCACCGTTTGATTCTGAATAGCCGTGCGATAGGCAGGTCGCGCTGTAATCCATCTCTTTCTATTTGTACCTTATGTTATTATCATCTGCTACTGATGTCAAAATCCTTTCTTTCTCTGTTCAGAAAACAAATTCCTTTCTTCCTCGAACAATTTGTTTATTCACCCACGAAAGCCAGATTCGAATACAAACTGATCTGAATGGGTCACTTAGCATTGAATTCTTAAAAGATTAGTGTTGTGGTCCGCTTGCAGATCATCCCAACCATTAGCTCTGAACTGAAGAAATAGGGAGCAAATCTAAGGTGCAGGATGAATGCACATCGTCACAAGAATGGAGGGAAGGAAGGAACCCTGACATGGCGGGCTCTATAACTCTATTTCTCGCTTATCGCGATTCCAAAGATGAGCGATGTACAACACCTTTTTTCCACCAGCTTTTCTTATCTGTGTACGCTGATGTACTCACTCCGTCCGGAATTACTTGTCATATGAATGAATAAAAATGGATATATCTAAAACTAAGATACGTCCAGATACATTCATTTCTCCGACAAATATTTCTGGATGGTGGGATTTGTTGGAAAACGTTTAATCTCAAACCACTGTTAACCAGGAATCTTCTTTTTAAGACAAAACCAGTAATCTTATTACGTGCGTCTTTTTCTCAGACATCGTTATTTCGAGACATCTTACGCCCCATCCTCTCTCTCTCTGGGCCGGCCGGCCCATTTCTTCCCTTCCTAAGAAAAACGTTTTTTTTGCTTTGCAAATATACACGGCAATGGACGGGCCACTTGAACTTTTCGTACTGTTGTTCCTACCGGTTTAGGAATGATTTTAGAAGTTGCTCAAAAAAGGAAAGATTTTAGAACCTTTCTTGAATCATTTTTTTACTTCTGTTTTTCGTTTTTGTTGGTTTCCGGGGTTTTTTTTCCTTCTTTTCAGTTCTTGTTATTTTTAAATCACGAGCATTTTTTAATTCGGACACATTTCAGAAATTCATGAACTTTCTTTTGAATCTTAAACATTTTTAAAATCCATAAATATTTATTCAATTTGTGAGTAATTTTGAATTCCTTTCATGATTTTTTTAGAATTTTATGACCTATTTAAATTTTCCAACATTTTTAAAATATGCGAACATTTTTAATTGATGAAAATTTTCAAACATTTACAAAATTCAGGAACATTTTTCAAACAAATTATGGAATTTTTCTTAAATTTATGTTTTTTAATATATGATTTTAATAGAAAACCGGTCGACAAAATTGGTCCAAAAAATCGACAGGACAACTGATCATGCAAATGGGCCGAGCCATACTACTTAGGCAAGCGCTCGGGGTGCGTGATTGGTTGCCTTCAACTCGTTGCGCATTAGTTTGGAGATCCCACTAATAATGTTGCGCGCTCGGCTGCCTCCCACTTTCGACATGCGTCCCCATGGGGCCACGTAACACTTGCCGCCTCTTCTCTTTCCCCAGCGAAGCATCAACCACATATTTTCTCTCCCCATTTTGCATTGACCTACTTCTGTCTCTCTCTCTCACTCTCTCTCTCTCTGCAGGATCTTGTCTGCGCGGCCTTTTCCTCCGCTCTGGTAGCTTGCACCCGCTGTCAACCGCTGCTGCAAGCCGTCCTCATCACAACAGTGTCGTTGTTGCAACTCTTTCCCATCGCATCAGCGCCATTGTTGGAACTATCATGTTGCAGTAGTAACAGGATGGAGGCGAGCAGTGCGAGGCAACCACTACTGCTACTGGGGGTGGCCCCTATGCTGCAGGACTATGCTTCAAGGTGCGTGTAGATGCTGCAAAGGTGACGGTGTGGGGTTCATTGGGAGGAGCTACAACATGGGCTATGTTTCAAACAATGGGGAGATATTGCAGGTGGAAGCGGACCAACACCGCCCTAATGTAGGCTGGAGGCGACAACATAGCGTCGACCATCACTGCTACCACCCACCTTATCGCTGCTGCCACCCGCCTCATCGCAGCAAATCAAAGGTGACCTCGCGACAACGATCACCGCTGCTACAACCCTCCTCATCGCCACAACGCCAATGTTGTGATGGGATGATTGATGGCGATGTTGCAATGGCGACAACTGCAATGGCGGCGGTGCTGCAGTGACGACGATCGCAATAAAGGCGGCCAGCGGCAATGCTATAAGGCCTCAAACAACAATGCGATGATGGCCAAACGGTGTTGTAATGGTCGGCGATGACACACTACTACAAATCCGAACACTACAAACCCCTCATCACTGACCGCCCTTTGACCATGCATCAACTATGATGGTCATCATAGAGGGGCCACCCAGGACGTGTAGTGATAAGCATCTCAAGGTAGTCAGCACTAACCGGTCTAAATTTGGTCGGTCAGTGATGTGTTCTTCTTCCACCTCGGTTCTTTTAACTAGTCTGTGATATGTATTCATCACTGACCAACAAGTTAGTGGTCGGTCATTGGTGTCCATACAACATTTATTTGGCCTTCTTCCCATGTTGATCAACGAGAATGTGAAACATAGACGCACTCACGCATCATCAATTATCAATGTATGTGTGGGTTCCCAATTAGCACCATTGAACCAGCGCCGACTCCCACGCCTCGACGACGCCCGTTCAACTATTGGCGACGATTCCTACACCGGTCGCTGGCTGTATATACAGAGCAATGCAACTTTCACCACACCTCATAGGCATTATTGATGTCTTGTAAGTGCATATGGTGTAGTTGTAACCTTTTAGAAGTAAGAGTATCGATCCCACATTGAGTACAAGAAATGGACTTTGTCTCTTGTAGTGATTTAGATTATAGTGATGTCAAGTTAATTGCGATCCCAAGCAAAGCGAAAACGGAAGTTTAAAATATTAAGTGGCTTTTGCAAAACACGAAAATAAAGGAGCAAGAGTAAAATAAAAGAGTGCAAGATGTAAGTAACGGTTGTCAGAATCAATAGGATTAAAGCGTTTCCAGGGAGTCTCGATTCCCCACTAGTATGTGTCTAACACGATCGATGCATAAGCATAATTCTATTTCGGATTCCTAAGTCATTTTATATGTTTCTACAAGTGGGTGGAGCCAAGTATAGATACGTTCACACATGCGGTAGCCCCATGTCCTGTACACCACTATCATTCATCCCCACACAGGTTACCAAATGATACTTAAGGGTTTCCCCGTGGATGCAGCTAAGGCGGTTTCCATTTATCCCCTATTGGAATGATCTGGGGAGAAGAGAGATAAGCATTGTCACTACCGACTTTCGTATCCCGCCGTCACACCAATAGTAATTACCTTTTTGTCCAAAGGAGGCATATGTTTTTTTTGAACACAGTACAGACGCAAGCGCTCATATACAAGCGCATACACTCATCCCTATGGATGCACACACGCACACCCTACCCCTATAAGCACCTTTGAAAGACTGAGCCGGCATATAATTTTGAAATTTATGAAATCACCGTAGGCACCTCGTCGTCGACGGGAACGTCTCCTCTCACTGAATGCGCATCGCCGGAAATTCTGAAATAAATCCAGGAATAAATGTGAGCACCAGGATTTGAACCCTGATGAGCTAAAGATACCACAATCCCTCTAACCATCCAACCACATGTTAGTTCGCCAAAGGAGGCATATGTTGGATGGTCGATACTGTTGGACCTTACGTGAATTGGCAAATCCATAAATCCAAAGCCAGAGCCATAGTTTCACGACAGGCCAGTGCCTCCAGGGTCGGCAGGTCGATTATGTCGGTGAAGAGCCCCAAAACAGACCCTAGTGGTCCTTTTTGTTAAGTTTTTTTTTTTGAGAATATGATAAGTTGAAGTTGGCACCCTAAAATGGGCTGCAAGTATACGGCCCACGGTATCGTCCTGGCCGTTTCTCCAAGCCGGCCCAGTCCACACAAACCCCACCTGCTCCTCCTCATCCGTCTTCCTCTCCCTCATTACGCCGCACGTTTCCACTCCCCCTGGCTTCGTTCCCACTCCTCCCCCACCCTACCCTACCCCACCCCACCCCACTCTGCCAACCCTACCGACCGAACACAAACAGCACAGGGCGACAGCGCGGGCCCGCCACCTCGCCGCCCGCCATGGCCGGCGCTCCCCCGACGCCCGCCGAGAAGGACGCCCTCGTCTCCTCCTTCCTCGAGATCGCCGCCGGCCAGACGCCCCACACCGCCACCCAGTTCCTCCAGGTCCGTCCCCCCCTCCCCTCCCTCCTCCCGATCGGTTCGATCTCCCGGCCCAGCCCGTCTGACTGACGCGATCCGCCGGCGGCGGCGCTGCAAATGTCTTTCGCAGATGACGAGCTGGCATCTCGAGGAGGCGCTGCAGCTCTTCTACATCGACGGGGAGGCCGCGCTCGCCGGGGCGCATCCGCCGGCCCAGTCGGCCGCCGAGGCCGCGCTGGCGGCGGCGGCCGCCGCCGCCGAGGTGGAGGAGGGGTTCAGGTGGGTCGGCCGGAGCGGCATTCCTAGGGTTTGGCGGCTCTGGCTCTGGCCGTGCCGTGACTTGGCTCCTTTTCAGTTGGTACGATTGCGCTTACCGTGTGCTGTGATGTTGTAGGTTCCATCCGCCGCCGGCAGCCGCGCTTGAAGATGGGATGCTGCAGGGGCTGGGGGACGACGACGATGTCCGTGCGCCGCTGCCTGTGAGGCGCGAGACTCTCTACGGCGACACCCCAATGATTGTGTAAGTGATGGCGCTTCGCTAGCTAGCGACTTCGTGTGGTAGCATGTTATCCTGTTATTTATGTGTAGCCACCGCCAAGTTTCAGATTAATATCACAATTGCTATGTGGTCCTCTATTGTTCCATGAAAATGTGGTGTATTCATGGTACAAAATTGTCTCGACGATCACCGTATTCGTGGTACAAAATTGTCCCGACCATGACTCGGTAGAGCACTCTCCTTAATCCTTACTAGAAGTTAAAGGTGGATTACTTGCTGAAGTGCTTAGATCAGACAGGGCATGCTTCATAGTGGGACTTGTGCTTGGATTCCAATTCCAAGAAACGATTTTTTTTGACATGGTTGAGGGAGTTGAAGCTTCCATTGTCTTTACTTTAATCTTTCTTTTCCCCAAAAGTTGATTTTTAAGGTAAGGTTGAAATTAGAATTGCCTGCAAATGTCCTAAGATTGCCTTCAGTTGGTGTCAATGAATGCCACACGCCTATACTAATTTTGCTCTTGGAGCTATCCTATGTTTGTCGCACTAGTAGAATCCATACAAATATTGCTCTCTTTTTTCTGGTTATACAAATATTGCTCTTGGAGCTATCCTAATATTTGGAACCAACAGTTTGCAGCTAGATCTCCCACTTTCCCGTATCGTACACAAAAATCTCTTTCCAATAGTTTGTGACCATTGAATTGTCAGTTTTTTTCCCCATATGCCTCCCAAATGGGAGCCGGGTTCCATTAATTTGCATAGCCAGAACATCAGTTCATAATGGAAAACAAATGGAAAGTTCAAACAATCGGCAGCAAAAGGAGTGTCGTAGCAGCTGGCAACCAATGCTGACCCATTCTGCCCCATTCTGGATTACCCGAATGGAGCCTCAAATACTGACCAACCGTGCTCTCGTTTTAATTCTATTGCAAATCAAATAGAGATAGCAAATCAAAGCTTTGTGACAAGTATTTATTCTAAATGCGGGGACCTTTACTGATGTCAAAATTTCCATTTATGTTGTAGCTGTAGTTATGCTCGTTGCCTGCTTATGACAGTATTTGTACGGGGTTTTATTTCTCCATATGGTTTGCTTTATTTGGTCCTGCAATTAATTGAAAAACACTGCTTGCGAGTGCTTCATGATGTGATGCAAGTTTTGTCGTGCTGACTTGCATGCTTTAAGTACCTGTTGGTTTAAGTATCGAATGTCTGTGGGTTTTCCATACACTTGTGAGATATTAGGGTCTTTGACTTCTGATGCCTTAAATACTGCGCTGCAAAAACAATATTATTTTGTAACGTTCTGGTCACTTCTTTTCAGGACCCGGCCTAATGCGACAGTTGCATTTCGTAACTTTGAAGAGGAGGCAAGACAATCTGCTTGGGATTCTGAACAGAATGCCACATCCAGTTCTCGTGATAATCTGGCTTCTTTATATCGCCCACCTTTCGATTTGATGTTCAATGGGCCATTTGACAAGGTCAGCTGCATGCCCTGTAATTGTGTTGTTATATTCTCTGCTCGACAATGTTATCTGTGTCAACCATAGTCATGTTTTTACTATGCCGGCAAAACTGCATCGCATCCACACACTGTTTGGGCTTCATATCTTGTGTTTTGATCTATTAGTGACATATGAACTGTTATCATGGAAGAGTACATGTAGTATACAAACACTACCTCTGTTGCCTGATTGAACCCTTACTGTTATACAATTAGTTTGACCTAGTAATAATTTGGTTAATTACCAAAGAAAAAAAACCGCTGAAAGCATATTGATGTTTGAGATGGTGTTGTCTCATATTCATTATTTACGGACACCTGAACTAGTTTTCAGTTGACGCTCGTAGATTTAATTGTATTAATTTGCTAGTTCTTCAAAGTTATCTATTGCTCATTTTTTATTTTACCCTAAATGAATCCCGTTGATGTAGGCAAAGTTAGAGGCCTCTTCTCTAGACAAGTGGCTCTTGATCAATTTGCAGTCAACAGAAGAGTTCAGCTCTCACATGGTAATCTGTTTTATTTTCAATATTTCATGCCAATTTGTGCTGATCCTTCATTTTATGCCTTGTTAATATTTTGACTGTTGATCTTTTCTCTGTTGAAGCTTAATCGAGACACTTGGGCAAATGAAGCGGTGGCTCAAACAATCAGGTCAAACTTTATTTTCTGGCAGGTTGGTCCTCCTTGCATTCTCCTTCCATGTCTGCTTGGATCTGAACCTCTAAATTTGTATTTCATCTACCATGTGTTAGAATCACACCTGCATCGGTACCTTATAAATGTTATTGGGAACGTCAACACAGTAAATTAGACATTTTCATCTGTTGTTTCTTGTAATTATATGCAAGAAAATTGTTAAGACATGACATGATGACAGTGCTTTGATGATAAATCTAACTCCATTCCCGTTTGGTACATATAAATATTATTTGTACTGGGGTGCTTCTGCGCTTCGCTCTTCTATTGTTGCACAACTGCTAACAACCCAAAGTTGAAGTCCACCAACTTAACCAGTCAAGTGCTTCAAGATTCATGCAACTCTTGTAGAAAATGTGAAGTACTCGTTGTGTTCTCTGTGTATAGGTGATCAAAGTACTAGAACGTTTGACTGCATGTATCCTAAATTGACCTCTATGTACACATATGGACTATGGAGAAAATATACTGGCAACAAAGAGTTCTAGTTATATTGTTCATTTTTCCCCCTTAGATGGAACCATGTCTGTGCACTTCTCAGTTTTTTGTCGATATGTTGTATCCTGTTAAACATAGGTTTATCAAGATACCGGTGAGGGGAGGAAGGTCTGCACCTACTACCATTTGGTCTCTGTTCCTGCCATTCTCCTAATTGACCCCATCACTGGACAAAAAATGCGTGGTTGGAGTGGAATGGTTTACCCGGACAGTTTGCTGGAGGTATTTTCGCAGCCCTGTCTTTCATCTCACGTTGCTCTGCAGTGGTAGACTGGCAGTAGCCTCTACAATGCGGATGCTCAGATACTAGGTGGATATACTGTTATGACACGAGCATTCCTTACTATTTTCTGCATGTTCACTGTACACAGGATTTGATGCCTTACCTGGAGAAAGGTCCAAAGGAGCATCACGCTGCTCAACCTCAAAAACGCCCAAGGAAAGTTGACCAGGAAACCTCTATGGTTAGGCAAGGTATATTTATGTGGATTTATTTAGTTCCATACTGGCAGTGTTGACTATATTATCAAGAAAGTCATATTTTTTGTAACATCCTGCTTCCGCTGTGTTCACTCTTTACATTTTCTGGATCCACATTATTGGTTTCTACTCCCTCCGTTCCATATTAGTTGTCGCTCAAACAGATGTATCTAGCACTGAAATACGTCTAGATACATCCGTTTCGGCGACAACTAATGTGGAACGGAGGGAGTACATATTAAGTGTTAACTTTCGGTGGAACAGAAAAAAACAAAGTTGGATAGTATTTGCATGACATATCTCATCTGTTAGTAGATACATGGCTTCCAAAATACCATAATTTAATTTCCTGAATTAAAAGCCACTTCTAGTTTGATGGTGCAGTAATATGTTTTTGAGTCTTGGATTCTCAGGTATTATTCTAAGGTTTTTTTTTATATGTCAACAATGATACCTCTGTTGTTTGGAATTGGATGTAAAGACATGCCTGGATGAATGTCATTGTCGATTTTAGGCTATATCGATTTTTGCTTCTGGTCTGCACTGACCCAGATTAGTTTCTAAGAGCGACATGTGTAACAAATATTAGGTAGCATCAACACATAGGGCCAAACACAAACAAATGGACGAATCTCTGCAGTTGTTGTGATTGTTGATGTACATACTTGTATCACAGGAAACAAATTCTTGTAATCATACTGAGTCGGATCTTTCATTCTTTTTTGAAACAAACGAGTTGTTATTTATGTCAGACACAGCTAGTGTGCCTTTTTTATCCTTTCTGTAAGCATCTGAATGCCTGCAATACACATGTTATCTTGCCATTTTGCGGTTACCTCACGACGTTTCTCCTTTTTCAGGTAAAACAGCTGTAGAGAGTGAAGATGAAGAACTAGCACGGGCGGTGGCGGCATCCTTGGAGGAGAACAAAGGAGCCGGAGGATCAGGTGCCGCTGATGAGAAGTCTAATCCCGTGGAAGAGACGGAGCCCAGCTTGAGCGTGAAGATCGAGTATCCCCCTCTCCCCGAAGAGCCGAAAGTGAGCAGGGACCTTCTCTGCAGGGTGGCGGTCCGGCTGCCCGACGGTCGGAGGATCCAGAGGAATTTCCTCCACGCAGATCCTATCAAGGTCACACAGCTGAAATCATTTTCCTCAAATCTTAATGTCCAAGTCTGTTTTCCTTGCTAGTCTGATGATGAATGATGATTTCCCCTGTGTCTTGTGTGTGCAGTTGCTGTGGTCGTTCTGCTCGTCTCAGGTGGACGACGGGGAGAAGCGGGCCTTCCACTTCGGGCAGCCCATCCCGGGCGCGGCCATCAACAAGCTGCAGTACTCGAGCGAGCAGACCTTCAAGGAGGCCGGGCTGGCCAACTCGATGATCAACCTCTTGTGGGACTAGGCCCATGTTAACAAGATCCCACATCTTGCAAATCGTGCTATTCCTTCGTGGGCTTCGTATGTTTAGTTCTGTTTCTCGAGGATTTTAATTTTTCGCCTTTTTTCTTTTCACTCCCGGTGGTCGTAGACTTGGTAGGCTTGGAGCTGAAGTGTGAAAAATGTTTCTTTCTCGTGTCGTGTCGGTCATGTTTTGTTTATAGACCCCTTCCCTCCTGTAGTAGGACTTGGTTCGACTTGATGCACATATTATTCATAGCGACCGGTGCTGGTACTGACAGCTAGTGGCTTTTACCGACTGATCCTCTTTCCTTACGGCATTGTCACAATCTGCATCTTTTCTCAGAGCTAAAACTTGCCTGGACGTGACTGGAAAAGATAACTTGTGCAGGTGACGACGGTGATGGGATCGATGAGACATGCTTTGCCTCCGTCAATTATGGATCCCACCACGGCGGTTAATGGCGCAGGCGGTACCGTTGTCGGACGGATCCGACGCGTGCCTGTCCACGGACCGTGTCGCTCACTCACATGTGGTGGCCTAGCTGATTGGAGAAGGGTGGTGTTTTGACCGGGCAGCGCTTTGACCGGCCGGGCCGGCGGCAGCAGGGTGGGGGTGGGGCTTATGATTTGCATGCTCTGCGCTCCTGATGCGCTCTGCCTGACGGGCCTGCTGTTGCATTGGCCGGTGTCGCCCTGCCACTCACTCTCTTGCAACCCCCCACCCTCTCCCGCTCTGCCACGCGAATTATTGCAGCTGTGGCTTCTGTCCCTCTCTCTCGAGCCTAGCTCTTTTTTTTAGCCAACTCTCGAGCTTGGCCAAGAGGGACACTCACAGAGATCGGGTTGGTTTGGGCCGGCCGCATTTACGGCATCGACCGGTCGATCTCCGACCGACGCGCCACTAGCTAGCCGCCTGCGACGCCATGCTCATCCGTCCATAACTTTGTCCGCAGAGGAGAGGAGAGGAGATCCCTGGCACTTGCTAAAAATTTGACAAGTTCAACTCCATCTCTTCCTCATTCTCATCCTGAGATGAGATTTTTTTTTTTTTGAGACGCTCTCATCCTGAGATGAGGTAAACAGGGTGACTCTGCTGCATCCAGCGTGCATGTAGCCGGCTGGGCTAGCCATGCATGTAGGGGCCCGGGCCATGGGCTTGCGTCAATCCATCCATCCATCCATCGATCACGCACTTGTTTGGGTCCTCGAGCCACCCACCACTGTTACGGACCTCATTCAACATGCTGCCACCACTGTTACGCCTGCGCTTTGGAAGCATGACACGCTGTTCCGGCTCTTGTCCGATCTACCCAGTGCCATCCGCTGAGCCTGAGCATGAATAAACGGAAACGGGCTCCTCCCGGCAAATTTGACAATTTTGACCTCGGAACGAAATCATTTCACAGAATGAACTGGGTGCGAAACTATTTCACTCCCCTGACCTTTTTGTGTAGCGCCCGCCACGCCGGCGCCACACCCTACTGTGCAGCGCCTAGCGCGGCGGCGTTGCACTCCTGTCCACCGTGGCAGCCCCTGGGCCCGCACCTAGCAGTGCAGCGCCTCCGGGCTAGGCGCCACACATGTAATGTGCAGCGCCTAGCAGCTAGGCGCTGCACTGTGACTTATCCAGCCACTTGGCTGGCCCCCCTCCCCCAACCCCCCACACCACACACTCTCTCACTCTCTCCCCGAGCTTTGCCCCCTCTCCCACTCTCTCCCCCTCTCAAATCTTCTTCCAAATCTTGCAAATTTGAAGAATTTGTCCGTGGATTTCGAAGTCAAACCCTCCCTCAAGGTAATAATCTCCGATCCCCTTGTTTTGATCCAAGTAAAGTTCTCCCATTGCTCATTTGTTGCTAGTTTGGGGAAACCCTTTTGTTTGGATCTAGAGATTTGCATGGAGATGTGAGATGTTTGTTTGCCAATTTCTATGATTAGGCTTTGTTAGTATGCTAGGGTTATTCTTATGGGTGTTCTTATGTTGGTGCTAGGGTTAGGTTTAGGGCTAGGGTTATGGTTAGGGTTATGGTTATGGTTAGGGTTAGGGTTATGGTTATGGTTAGGGTTAGGGTTGTTGTTTCATATATATATATTAGGGTTTGTATTCCGTGTTAATTCTTGGATTAGTACTCATGGAAGCAATGTTACCTTGTGTTCTTTGAATGCTTATAGGGATGGGAAGAACATGTGTGTTTGTTCATCATGGGGACAAAGACGCCTTTTTGAAAGGCAATAAAGAACCGGACCCGGATGAGCTTGACATGGTGTTTGATAGTAGTCCTAGCTATGCGGAGCTCTTGCAACAAGTTAGGAAAGATTTGAATTGGATGGACCCTAGTGATGTCATTGAGTTGGAGGGAAGGCATAATGTTGGTTTTGGAATGCACATCCGTTGGAAGACAATGCGTGTCAACTCGGAGCAACGTTGGGTTGCATACAAGGAGACGGTGGCCGAATCACTAGACAAGGCTCTTGAGTTATTTGCAACGAAGAAGGTTGATTCAAGTTTGCATTTGGACTTGAACCGGAACCCCTCCCCTTTGGTTGCTAGTAGCCCCCCACCCTTGAAGCGAGATGAAATTGTTGAACCTCTTTTGACCCAAGAAGTGAGGCCAACATTGAGCCCGTATACAAACAACCAAGATGAATCTTTGCAAGAGGACAATGATGAGTATGCGGACGATGACAATGAAGTTGATCTCCATGACAACAATGTGGGTGATCTCGACAAATATCATTTGCAAGAGACAATGGACCATTCCGTCTCTTTTCCCGTGCATGTGCATCAGACTCGGATGACGATGGTCCCGATGAACAAGTTGATGCGGAGGGGTTCACGGTGAAGGAGGCCGAAGCTTTCGAGAAGGTATTTGGTTGGGATCATTGGACTACATTGTTCAAGGATGTTAGTCTCGCGGATGAAGCCGTGGTAGATGGTGGCCAATGTGAACCTCTTGGGGTTAGGCCAAGCTCTCATCGTGATTTGGTAGACGACAAGAACCAGATTGCTAAAGGTTCTAAGTTCGACAGCTTGTTGGAATTGAAGATGTGGCTCGACAACTACTCGGTTACGCATTATCGTCCACACAAGGTGGTGAACTCGGACGTCAATGTGCGCTACACGGTTGCATGTGCATGTGAAGATGAAAAGGAGGTCCAACTTGGACTTACAAGAGGTCGTGGTGGTGGTAGAGCTCATGGAAAGGAGGTCCAACTTGGACTTACAAGAGGCCGTGGCGGTTGTCCGTGGATTGTGCGTGCAAGACCATGGAAAGGAGGTCCAACTTGGCATGTAGTGAGTTGTGTGCCAACTCACATGTGCCAAGGCAAAAGGGTGGATGGCAAGATTGTGTCCCAAGACCACAAACAACTCACGTCCGAGTTCATCGCTTACAGGCTCTCCAACTCAATATCCACACTTCCAACAATGAGCGTCCAACATGTCATGGACCTTGTGAAAGCCATCTTTCATTACAAGGTGAAATACGGCAAGGCATGGAAGGCGAAGCAAGCCGCATTTAAGATGTTGTATGGTACATGGGAGGAAGCATACAACCGAATCCCTAGGTTGTTGTTAGCCATGGCCGCGACAAACCCGGGCATGGTTCATGTGGTCGAGCCTCATGGGCACCAAACAACGGTTCATGAAGGAAGGAAAGTCAGAGTATTTGGCCGTGCTTTTTGGGCGTTCGAGCAATGTGTGAGGGCTTTCGAACATTGTAGGCTGGTCATCGCAATTGATGGCACGTTCTTGACCGGACAATACAAGGGCACCTTGTTGGTTGCGATAGCAAGTGATGCCAATAACCGGGTGTTGCCATTGGCATTTGCTTTGGTTGAGGTGGAAAACAATGACAACTAGGAGTGGTTTCTGCATCTTTTGAGGACAAAGGTGTTACCCACTCAAAGGGAAATTTGTGTCATATCGGATCGGAATCAAGGAATTCTTAACGCTGTGGAGATTGACATTCCCGGGCATGCTCCGTTGCACCATCGATGGTGCATGAGGCACTTTTGTTTGAACTTCTATAGGGCATGTGGCCTTAAGAAGTTGGCCGATGATCTTCAAGATTGTTGTCTCGCTTTCTCCGATAAGCGCTTCGCCACTTTTGTTCGAACTTCTATAGGGCATGTGGCCTTAGGGATGGTGGGAGAAGGTTGCGAAGAAGCTTAGAGAGGAGGATGTAGCCAAGCTAAAGAAGAAGAATGAAGACGAGCTTGAGAAGGAGAGGAAGCGAAAACAGACTGCGGCAAATGCGATGCGCGCTAGGGAGCAAGCGTTGATGAGGAAAGTTGAGGAGGCACAGAAGAAGCGTCAACAGGATTTTGAAGAAAGAACCATGAAGCTTTGGGCAATTGCAGCTGAAAAAGAAGAGAGGAACAATCAGATATTCATGGAGAGGGTGGTTAAGGAGGCTCACCTCATAAGAAAAAGGGAGGAGGAAGAGGAAGAAGAGAGGAAGAAGAAGAAGGGAAAGGGGCCTTGCTCTACGCAATAGAGCTATGTCATCCTCTTCGATTTGGTTGTGAACTACTATGTCTCCTCTTCGATTTGGTTGTGAACTACTATGTCTCCTCTTCGATTTGGTTGTGAACTACTATGTGCCGTGAACTACTATGTCTCCTCCTCGATTTGGTTGTAAGAACTACTATGTGCGGTGAACTACTATGTCTCCTCCTCGATTTGGTTGTAAGAACTACTATGTGTCGTGAAGTACTATGTGTTATGAACTACTATGTGTCGTGAAGTACTTCGTGCATATGTTCTTTTCACAGTTGTTTGCTTGCTACGTATCAATCCTACTTCACATCTGGGCGCTGCAATCTACAGTTGTTACTTACTATGTTTGCATATGCTAAAAAATTCACTAAGTCCAAGTGCAACGCCTAGCATGTGGGCGTTGCAATCTACCGTGTGGCGCCTAGCTGCTGTGGCTCTCTAGATAGCTAAAAAATTCACTAAGTCCAAGTCCAAGTGCCTCAAACTGGAGGCCTACCTTCTGTGGCTCTCTGGATAGCTACAGACCTGTGCAGCGCCTAGCCTGGAGGCGCCACACTCTACAGTGCAGCGCCTGCCGGCTAGGCGCTGCACTGTAGAGTGTGGCGCCTCCAGGCTAGGCGCTGCACAGGTCTATAGCTATCCAAACAACAACAGAAGGTATGGCAAGTTATAGACCCGTGCAGCGCCTAGCCCGAAGGCGCCACACTCTACTGTGCAGCGCCTGGCTGCTAGGCGTTGCACCGTATAGTGTGGCGCCTCCAGGCTAGGCGCTGCACAGGTCTGTAGCTATGCAGACAGCAACAGAAGGTATGGCAAGTTACAGACCTGTGCAGCGCCTAGCCTGGAGGCGCCACACTCTACAGTGCAGCGCCTGGCCCCTAGGCGTTGCACAGTATAGTGTGGCGCCCCCGAGCTAGACCCTGCACAAACACTTAGCGAATTTTTTGCCTCAAACTGGAGGCCTACCTATTGCGGCTCTTTGGATAACTACAGACCTGTGCAGCGCCTAGCCTGGAGGCGCCACACTCTACAGTGCAGCGCCTGCCGGCTAGGCGTTGCACAGTAGAGTGTGGCGCCTCCAGGCTAGGCGCTGCACAGGTCTGTAGCTATCCAGACAGGAACAGAAGGTATGTCAAGTTACAGACCTGTGCAGCGCCTAGCCTGGAGGCGCCACACTCTACTGTGCAGCGCCTGGCGGCTAGGCGTTGCACATTATAGCGTGGCACCCCCTAGCTAGGCGCTGCACAAACACTTAGCAAATTTTTTTGCCTCAAACTGGAGGCCTACCTTCTGTGCCTCCTCCCCCCTCTACTGGGTCATTTTCAGCCACAGTTCAACAATTCGTATAATAAACATTAAGGTTCAAAAAGGGTTCACCACAGACATCATTTCTTAGAAAGGACCATCACAATAAGTTCAAGTTTAACATAGAGATACCACCACTCCAAGTTCAACGACATAACAAATTCCACATTACTAAAAGGTACGACCACTCCAAGTTCAACGACATAACAAATTCCACTCTAAGTTCAACATTATAAAAAAATGACGATGACTAGTGCTTTCCACGCTTGCTGGCTCCTCCCCCCTCTTGACGCTTATCTTCTTCACCTTCCTAGGAAGAGGAACCCGCTCCGGCTCCGGCTCCGTTTCGTCCACGTCATCCAAATAGTCATCCAAAGCCGCCATCCGCGAGGTGCCGACCGTCCTTTTGCCTCTTTGGCCTCTTTGGGTGAAGTCTTTTAGGTGTGTACTTGTTGATTCCCGTCCTAGGCTTCAACTCGTACGCAGACCGAGCCTGGTACCTCCCCACGGTCATATCATCAGCAACCTATGCATCAACAGAAGATATGGAAAGACCGTGTGTGAGGATATAGTTAGCAATGCATCAACAAATGGATATATATCGTCGTGACATACCTCTTGGGTGACCACACCCACGTCCTCATCCTTGAAAGGTTCACCATGGCCCTGCCCCGAAGCGGGATCTGATGGTGTCGCCGACCTAGACCGTTCTGGTGATACATACTCGGGGTCACGACAACCGAAAAGGTTTGATAGCCGCCTTAACTTTTGGCCCTGGCGCTGCAACATGTACAATTGAATGAAACATGGAAGGTAGCAACAAATGTTAAGTGCTAGTTTGAAGGAGATGTGAACCTTAATGAATGCTCGAAGTGCAACTTCCCCATCGCTTTTGCCAGCCAGGGTTGTTTCCAGAATAGTCTCGGTCTCATCAGCTGCTTTCTTGATCTGGGCATGCTATGAACAGAAACGGTATCAAAGTGTTAGGCAAGCGAAGATGTGAATAGTGTGAATGGAAAAGCAAAAAGGGCTAACCACAAAGTTCATCATTGGAGCTGAAGGGATCACTGAGTTGCCTTTCCTGACTAATGCGTTGTACTGGTGCTGGGCTACCTCATCAAAAACGGTGGGTTCTTCCAGAATCTCCTCAGCATACGCCGGCTGGCATACCTCCACGCGGGTACTTGCAAGAAACCATGTGAGATAGTTGTTGAACGCGATCGGGCAGTGCTCACGAAGCTGGGCTCGTTTTCCAGCCCTTGCTTGCTCCACACTAAGAGCGAACTGCACGACATACTTGCTGTGATGCTTGGCCCAATCCTTGATCTTCCGCTGCTTTTTCCTATCCAACCTGCAAGTTAGAAACAGAACATTAGCATCATCGAAACCGTCGAGAAGCTGCTAAGTGCTCAAGGTTAATTATATCTTACGCGTGTAGCAACTTGTCCGTGTCCTCCCACTCCGGCGGGTGTGGCTGGAACAAACCAAACTGGCGGAACACCCGATGTGGAAGGTGAAGCTCAACCGCCCAGTTGCATATCAGTGGGCACCGCATATGCCAGAGATCCCTATCCCTAGTGCACATCGGATTCAGCCTGAACTCCATAGGGTTACCAAAACTCTCTCCTTTTCCATACGGCTCCCATTCCACCTGCAAAATGGGATTGAATGCAAAATTGATATCGAGTTACGATACAAGCATGATAATCACTTATGCAATGTCGGTTCACCTGCTCAGGCGTGATCGCGTCCAGCTCGCTCTTGTACAACTTGTACATTACCGAGGGATCATCCGTCGTCTCATTTAACACATCCCACTTGTAAGCCCAAGTGGGGAGCCGTAGTGGGTCGTCTTTATCGTCCCAATCCTCGTACTTCACGGTCTTCGGTCGTCCAACCGGCAAACGCTCCCAGCTCCATATGGAAAGTGCGAGCAGACAACCACCAATACCTCCAGTGTGCCTACAACAGGCTTCGTTCAACTGCACATAAAAGAGAACATGGTCAAATTTGCCGCAAGAGCGCATTGATAATGTATCAATGAAGTGAAAAGGAAACAACTTCATACCTGTCGATACAAGTAAGCCAGTGTCGCCGAACCCCAACTCCATTTGCTATCGAAGACGGTCAACGCCTTCAGCCACATCCATGGAGCATTCTTGCCTGTGCCATCAGTAAACATTGTCCTGGATATCACGTACCACATGTAGACACGAGCATATGTCTTCACCATGTCCTCATTAGCATCCTCAGGGCAATGACTGAAGTTCGATGATATCCACGTGAAAGTAGCGCCCTCTGCGACTCTTTCCTTCTTCTTATCTTCTGCTTCTGGTTCCCAAGGCTCCGGAGGAACCATACCGATAAGGGCATGCATCTGCGCGCGCCACCCATCAGAATCGGTGTTCATACATAAAGGATTGCCATCGATAGGAAGACCGGTGATCATAGAAATATCCTGCAGCGTCACGGTCATCTCCCCGGTCCGAAGATGGAAAGTGTGTGTCTCCGGCCTCCAATGATCAATAAGCGCGGTGAGTGCTGCAGCATTGTTGGGTGGCGTCGACCGGCGGACCAACTGAATGAAAGGGAGAAGTCCTGCCTCCCTTACATACGGTGTGTACCGCTCATCATAGCGCATCCATCCAAGGCTGATCCCGTGAGACCGAAGCTTCAGAGGTGCAAGCTCCTACAAACAAACAAATCATAACATTACATATGGGGCATTTGTGTTTGGAAAAAAATACGAATTTCATAACACCGGCCACTTTCAGTATTACCCGCTGCTCCACCGATATAGCGTACGACCGGTGTTGTTTGTCCCAATGATCATCGAGAAGCCAAACCATCCTAACAATTTCAACAAAGCATTCTTGTCAACACGATTATCTTTTCAATTCAAAAAAACTAAAGTAGGCCTACTACATGCAAGATTCAAAGCATATGTATCCAAAGCATTTTTCTCAATACGAGTATAATTCAAAGCATATGTATCCAAAACTAAACTAGGCCTACTTCATACAAATAACTTTTCCATAGAAATAACATGTCAATCTATATATCCAACCATATCTTTTCAATAAAATAAAATACACTAGGGTTCCACAAATCAAACAAACAAGGGTTGTAATACATGCAAATTTCTAATACATGCAAGATTCATATCTAATCAAATCAAACAAGGATTCCCCAAATCTTTGAAATACCATATTTTGTATGGATAGAAAGAAGGGGATCGGAGGAGAGTACCTTCTAAGATGGATTGGTGAAGAAATGCACGGATCAAATCGTCGGATCTGAAGGATTTGGGAGAGGGGATTGAGAGGGGGAGAGGAGGAAGCCGCCGGCGCTGTTCTGTAACTCCTGGAACGAATGGGTGGGGTGGGGGGAGGGGGGCGGGCGGCTGGCATCTAAGTCACAGTGCAACGCCTAAGGGCTAGGCGCTGCACATTACATGTGTGGCGCCTACCTCATAGGCGCTGCACTGCTGGGTCCGGGGCCCAGGGCTGCCACGGTGGACTGGAGTGCAACGCCCCAGAGCTAGGCGCTGCACCGTTGGGTGTGGCGCCGGCCTGGCGGGCGCTGCACAAAAAGGTCAGGGGAGTGAAATAGTTTCACGGGCAGTTCATTCTGTGAATTGATTTCGTTTCAAGGTCAAAATTGTCAAATTTGCCGCTCCTCCCTGCCTGCACCTGCAAAGTTGTATAGTGCGTGCCTGGAGAGTCGTGCCCGCCCGTTTTTACAGCCTTGCATGCGCCGGCCAGATCCACTGCGTGCCTTTTTCCGACGGTGCGGTGCGGTGAGTGGAGCTCTCCCTCGCTCGCGTAGCATCCAATGCCAAGCTCAGTTGTACTGTACACACACACACACAGAGGCTCCCTCTAGCCTCTAGGCACCGCACCAGATGTACGTTGTCTACGTTGTGTGGCATACGATACGATGGCAAGGCCCTCAACTTCTACAGCATGGCATGCAGTCTTGGACACTCGCACTTTACCCAAGAGCAAGATGAATTTGTGAACGCAAGCTCTCTCCCACACGGTTTGCAAACCCTGCCAATGCATGCATACGATGGGGCAAGCCGGCGGGGCACGAGGTGACATGCATTCATGGCCAAGTGCGTCGTTGACACGAGCGGCGTACGTGTACCGTGCACCTACAGTATCATACGGGCGGCCTGCCGGTAGAGTGGCAGTCCAGTCATCCATCCATACCCCAGGCACATCAAGAGACTCTTTTTTTCTTTTTCTAATGAGGAGGAGTGAGCACCGGAGTTGGAGGGGCATTTCGGGGAGGAGGGCGACGGAATCGAATCGAATGGCATCTCTGGCAACCGCCTGCGGATCTCCGGTCAAGGGGGCTTTGACTATACGGCCCTGAGCGCCGTGACAGCCAGCCCAGCTGAGCCTGTCAGCGACCTTTTCTGTTCCGCTCTGCTCTGACAGCGTAAAAGGACGGAGGCGCCCCATACGCGCGTTGGCCACTACCGCCGGCCAGCGTTCCTCCACCGCAAAGATGCCCATCGCCGTGGTGTACCCCGTACAAACGTCATGCAGCACTACTGTTACCAGTAATTTTTTTTGGACCGCGAAATTCATCATTTGCTAGCAGTCCAACATGCATGAAAACGATCTCGCGGGAGGAGGAGGGGTAGCAATGATTTACAGCGTTGGTGCTGGGTAATATAAAAGCGGTTTACCGAAACCCTGAACCTAGCAAAAATCTTAACGAACCATGGTCACATGAGTTGGAAATGTACCGCGTCTTTGCTGTTGCGAGGTGGTGTGCGGATCTGGATGTAAATTTTATTATTTTTAATATTCGTTGTATGTCATGGTTGAAGATGAATAGATCGAAAATTTTCTCGTTTAGTTAATAGGCAGTGGTGATTTTTTATTTACAGGAGATACCCAGCCCAATCTGATAATGAGCCAAGGCTGCTAGCGTGGGATCGATCCTCCAAAGGAGTGCTAAGAAGGGTACGTGAACAGTGGTAATGATTGAGTGTGGACTGGGGGGGTGGGGGGTGGGGGGGGGGGGGGGGGGGTGGGTTGATGCGTACCAGGTAATCAAAGCGGTTTGCTGAATCTAGCAAAGCATGCTTCCCGCGCCATCTATCTTAACTAACTGCGGCCCACATGCCGGCCCACAGTGCATGCTTTGTCCTGAACAGTAAAAACAAGCCACAAAGCCGAGATTACTGGCAGTAATCTTCTACTTACTCCAGTATTTCCAGCATTATTGCATCGTGTTTCCCTCGTTGCTGCCTGGCTGACTGAACAGTCGCACTCACCTCAGCCCGGCGGCAGCCAGAGTCCACAGCCAGCCAGAGCGGCGAGGCGGGTGGCCAAAGAATTTATATGACGGAATTGCCCCTGTACGGTCTGGAGAGGGAGTCACGGCCCGTCTTGGGTGAGCGGAAGCGGACAGAACAGGGGTCCGGTCCAGGCAGCCGCGCTACATCCCGTACGTGCCCACATTGATGCATCACCACCGGATCTCCCGCGCCGCACCCACAACCGGCCGAGCGAGGGGCAATCTCGTCAGTCGTCACAGGCGCCCGGCCGTAGCCCCGTACGTGCGTACGTGCCACCGTCCTGTACTCTCCGGACGTACTACAGACGTCCCGTCGTTTTTTCGCTGCGAGGGAGAACGGCACGGAAAGGCCGTCAAGTACATCGACGAGTCCATGCAAAAAAAAAAGTGCATCGACGAGATGCTGGGAAACAATCTATAGCGTGCAGTACAACGTACGTATTCGTTATTGCCGTATATCATTGGGTTCATGCCGCCAATTGGCGCCTTTTCAGATAGAAACGACGGGAGGCTCGTTATTACATTTCGAAAAAGAATTATTAGCGTCCTACACTCCTAGTACTATCACCATTCACCAAGTTAATCCATGAAACTAGACTAGCTAGAAATGCATGCAGCATGCACGCGCATGCATGTGTCTACCGCCGGCCGGCGTCGGCGTGCCTGCGGGTGGGGCTCCGGCGGCCAGCCTAGACGACTACGGCAGCGCGTTTAATTGGATCGCTCCGGCGCCCGCGTGCATGCATGCATCCAACTAGACTACTTAAAACTTCCGGCGCCGCGACGCATGCATGGGGTCGGCGGTCGGGTCGGGTCGGCGGTCGGTCGCTGCATGGCCCCGATGCACGCCGAGGGGGCCGAACATGCAGAGCCCACCGGCCGCTTTCCATGCTAATATCGCGTGGCACATATATAGAACGTACCGACACGACAAGACTAGCAATCCAGAAACATTATTGATCGTACTAATACTTTTTAGTACGCACGTACCTTTGTTCGCACGTCGTCTCGCTGTTTCGATCTATCCATGCATGCACGTACACGCCTGCTTTCGGAGTCCCTCCGTTGCTGATTTCCATCGCTTGAGCCCTCAGGTCCTTCCCCTTGCTCCATGTTAGATAGTTTTTTCGGTGTGAGGAAATGTTCCTGTTGCCTATGAGACGTCTATGGTAAGTTCGTCAATGTCAAACATATTTTCAAAGTTTCATGAAAAACACACTTTTCCGTGACTCGGCCAAAAGAACAAAAACAATATCAATTCCACAAAATACAACGAACTTGTATTTTGTTCCATAGTGTATGCACAACTGAACATTTTAAAATGCAAGTTTATAAGAACATGGGACTTGACTAGTTTTAACTTTCACAAGGAAAGTAGGTCTTCTTTCAACGTGGTACGTGTTCCAAGTGCCCTTTGTGCATTGTGAATTACCGCCTTCCTCTTTCTCTCTAAACGTCCAAATCCTCCTCTTCATTGGCTTTCACACTTCTTTTCTACGACCCTCTTCCTCATTCCATCGCCGTCAACGCCAAGTCAAGATCCAACTACACCCCCGGCCAAACTTACTTTTAAGCCTAAAGGTCATAACTGCTCATTGGCTCTTCCTCGCAAAAAAAACCCCCTACTCATTGGCTCTTCATCGCAAAAAACTACTCATGGGCTCCAATGGCCATCGACATCAACCTTACTAGCATCAAGATCGCACCTACCATGCCCCCCCTCAACCGTACTGCTCCTCCTCCCGTTTTCCTACCTCTCTCGGTCCTTATTGTTTAAACATAGCTACTTTTAAGTTAAAATATGGAAGATTCTAGAACAAATAAGAAGTGTTTGTGTTTTGTGCATATTGTGCATCATCAACAATAAAATTAAAAAGAGTGGCAATTCTTCCAGTAGTGAAGAATTCTGTTCTAGAATCTCCTCTCACGAGTAATAGTAAAGCCGGCCCTCCGACATGTCATGAGCTGCCCAAGCCCGACACATATACCCCAAGCCCTAAAACTGTCAAACTTTTAGGTCACGCGAAATGAGTCTGACTGCCCATGGCCTATTGTGCACTGATATACATCTAACAAGAAACTACTCCTCAATTTCCCATAAAATAACATCCACCTTGATTCATGTAAAAAAAATCTTCAATGCAAAAAGGAACTGCCGTTGGACGAGAGGAGATAATCAACAAGGGGAGGAGGAAGGGACGGAGATCCTAATGAGTCAGAGAGGAAGGAAGATTGGAGGCGGAGCAGAAGGGCTGGGAGGGGGGTGCATGGCAGGGTTGATCTTGAGGCTAGCAAGGTCGATGGCGATGGCCATTGGAACCAATGAGTAGCCATCACATTTTGTCTTGAAAGTAGGTTTGGTCGGGGCCTTGGGGGGTGTTGTTGGATCTTGACCCGGCGATAGCAGCAACTGAACAAGGGAGAGAGCTATACAATAGAAAGGTGAAAGCTGAAGAATATGAGGAACTCGGCGTTTTTGGATAAAGAGGAATGTTATAATTCATAGTGCATAAAAGGCATGCGGAGCACGTGCAACCTGGCTAAAAAAGAACTATGTTTCTTGTGAAAATTAAAATTTGAACATATATAATCAAGCCTTGTGAAAATTCGCTTTGCGGTCAGCGTGCTAGGCATCAAAATCATCAAATTCTTAATGATTTAACAGAATTTGCAAGAATCTCCTGACGTCAACTAGATTGAAAATATTTCGGATTAATTCCTCATCCCAAGTTCTTGAGTTGGGAACAATAAGATCGCTAATGTTTGACAGGATAGCTTGACTCCTAGCCGAGATGATCTTCCTGTCAGGGCTGGATAGAATCCATATATCGTTCCATATGTTAACGTTCTCACCTGCCCGAATCCTCCAAATATATCCTCTCTTGAAGGTCTCAAGGCCTTCCATGGTGCTCTTCCAAGTAAATGAGGATCCATTCTCCAAGGTACTTTGCAACATGCTGCCATTAGGATAGTATTTAACTTTTAAAACACTAGAACAGAGGGACCCTGGGTTTGTAATTAATCCTCAGACCTGCTTCGAGAGCATTGCAAGATTAAAAGAATAAGGGTCTCTAAAACCTATGCCCCCTCACTTTTAGGGTAGCAATGTTTCCACCAAGAGGATGATCAGTGCATTTTCTTATGTTCTTCATCATCTCCCTTAATTCAGTGATTTCCTTGCAGATTGCTTTAGGCGAATTAAACACACACATAGCAATTACTAGAATAGCTTGGGACATTCGATTTCAAAAGATTTTCTTTTCCACCAATAGAAAGTTGTTTTTCATCCATCCCTTCAACCTTTTCTTTAATTTTTTTCACAAAAATGCCTAAATCAATCATTCATGTCTGCTCCTACCATAGCAGGTAGGCCTAAATATTTCGCAGGAACAGCTTCTGTGTCAATATACAATTGCCGGCAGAACTTAGTATTAGATACAACAAGGGTATTAGGACTTAAGGAGGCACTTGATTTTTACAATCTCAGCACTCGAACTTTGACACTAGGCCTCTAGAACATATCATAGGGAAGATGCATTTAAAACATGTGTTTTCATAAGAATGGTGCATTTCTATGCACTCTAGTTCCCTCTATCCTACCAGATTCTTCTTCATAAAGCAGTAAACTAGAGAGGCCTTCCGCACAAAGAAGGAAAAGGTAAGGGGAGAGGGGTGTCCCCCTACCTAATACCCCTAGTAGGGGTAAAAGCATTTGTATCTTAAGAATTTATATGCACTTTATATTTGATAGAGTTGACACATGCCATCATAATTTCAATCTACTAATCATAAAATCCCAACTTATTCCCACTGTCATCTTCCAATCTTTTAATGAAGTTAATCTTTCTTCTAGAGGACGCAAAGGCCTGAAAGAACGCGGTGTTGCAGTCACCACTTTTCAACCAAGTCGCATAAGACCTTTGCATAACTTGGATTTCTTCTAACTCCAGTAGTTATTCAATCAATTCTGCAAGTACCTTTTTCTTTATATCATTTTCATCATTCATTGGCCCGGACATAACCTTTTCTTTGTGTCGTCTCTTCCTTGGCTCCTTTAGCACCCGTCGGTCCTAGTCATGGAATTCAACATGCATGTTATTTAGCTTCTCGTAGCTACAAGTGACGCCCGACTCATCACCAACTCTGGACTAGGCCTCTAGCACAGTCGCGTTAAAACTCTCTTCCCTTAACCACCGTGCCTTGAACATGTTTTGTTGTCCATTTTTGGAGCTACGGGTTGGTTATAATATCCGATATTTATACACAAGGGCCAATTATCAGAATGGCTATATTCCATATTCTCCAACGCCACATTGGGAAAGAGTGTCGCCCATGCATCATTAACAAGTCCCCTTTCCAATCTCTCTCTGATCCACCCTTTATGCCATGTGAAGGGGTCCCCAATGAACCCTAAGCCGAGCAACTCACAATCATCGATAGTGCTCAGCAAGGCTTGCATATACTGAGATGGATGTGGATTGCCTCCTTTTTTTCTCGTGCAAGAACTGCATTTCATTAATGTCGCCTCAGAAATCCATGGAAGATCACTAGTAGGAAAAGGGGCTTTTACCCCGGTTTGTAAGGGCCTTTTGTCCCGGTTCTCGAACCGGGACTAAAGGGTCGTTACTAAAGCCCTAACCCTTTAGTCCCGGTTCTTACACGAACCGGGACAGAAGGTCCTCCACGTGGCCGCTGCAGCCAGCCCAGGCAGGGGGGCCTTTGGTCCCGGTTGGTGCCATCAACCGGGACCAATAGGTAGGGCCTTTTGTCCCGGTTGGTGTCACCAACCGGGACCAATAGGCATCCACGCGTCAGCAGCTGGCAGGAGCTGAGGTTTTTGTTTTTTTTGAAAGGGGGTGGTTTAGGGGTTTTGTGGGGTTAATTTAGGTGTTTCATATATTGTGTTAGCTAGCTAATTAATAGAGAGAAGTGTCCTCTCTTATCTCCGTGCTTGGTCGACGCTACGTACTATATACGTATGGAGAGGAGTAGACACGCTAGCTAGTAATCAAATGAAGGAAACAGAAGATCATCATGAACATATGCATATGGAGAGAAGTGATATCGACCACCTCTCCTTCTCCGAGATATTGGTCGAACAACAAGTTCTTGTATATCTATCCGACACTACCGGCTACATATATACAATAATTATCTCTTACAATACAATCTCCTAATTAAATTGTAGGAACACAGGGTCCACATAGTATTCTCCGTTTTCAGCGATCACGTGGTCAAGGAAGAATGCCGCCAATTCTTCTTGAATTCCTCGCATACGATCTGGTGCTAGGAGTTCATCCCGCTTCCGAAATATCTAATTTGAAGAAGGGGGTCAATACATATATATATGAATAAATGAAACTCAACACAAATGATGGTAATAAAATAACATTGTGAATATTATTGCTTACGCACTTCATATTGTTCTTCAGTGTAGCCCCGCTCACAGGTCGTGTAGCGGATGGACTTGCAAACGTAGTATCCACAGTAATTATTCCCGGGTTCCTGCCACAACCACTTTACAAGAAATAGAGGTTAATCAAACTGATAAGCAAGCATGCTAAATGGTATTGATGAAACTAGCGCTTGAATCACCAGGAGATGCGCGGAACATGCTACTATAGTACTTACTTTCGGGTGATTAAATTGCAGCTTCTTCGGCAGTCCCGGAGCTTTTGAGGTGAATTTTCTCCAAACCCTGCCAGACAAAGAAAATAATTACTTGATGTCAGGAAATGAACAAAGTTGCTGATATGGTGGATAATGATCGATTTAACTTACTTCTCGAGCATTTGAGTCATGTTCGCATAGTCCTGGGGATCTTTTCGTCTCGAGTCTAAGACGGTTACTACTCCCTGCTCAAGCTTAATCTCTAGGAGAATATAGTGGAAGCTGCGCATGCATACATAAGTCATCATTTACATTACCATAACCTGGACTAATAAGGGAAACCGAATATGCACAAGACAGTAACACTCACTTGAAGTTGTAAGGAAAGAGTATTATATCTTTGTTTTGATTTAATACCAACGATTGTAGCAAGTTGGCCTCGGCTTCTTTGGGATGTTTTTCAACCGTATATGCATCTATGAGATTTGTGTTAATGAACCCAATATCACCGATTTGTCTTTTCTTCAATTCGGCGATCTTCAATCTGCATAATATAGTGAGAATAAGTATAAATACATGCAATGAAAGAGCTGACCTATATAGAGAGACTTAATGACAGAAGTAGTACTACTTACAGACAGTAGCAACTGATCGTTGTTTTATCGAGGGCCTTTTGATTGTAAAACTGGAAGAAATCCTCAAATGGAACACTCAGCAGATCAATTCCAACGAGGTCATGCTCCGGTTTAACTCTCAGTGTCAAAGTATCCATCCCATCAAACTCTCTGCAGGTTTTCATGTACCAATCATGTAGTCTTCGCATCATCGTGCTTAGAGATCTTTCATCTTTGACGAGACGCTTCCCGTAATGGTATTTGTGTTCGTCCACCTCCATGATTTCATAATGTACATCGTCGGGCAGGTAATCTCCAAGATTGCTATAACCGGGCACCATACTCAGATCATTAGCGACGATGTCTTTTGACACCTTGAGCGGGGGGCACGATTGGTTCGCTTGTTCGCCGAGCTGGGCAATTTTTTCCCAGCTCGTCATTCTTTCATCCTTTTATCACTGACAGTACTTCCCGACCGCTCCGCTTCGGCATATGTCTTTGCAAGAACGCGCTCATAGTTGCCTCTCGGCGGAGACTTTGGTGGTTTTGTCAGGGCAGCCAGAGTGCGCTTTGCTTTCACCGGATCTACCTTCTCCTCCGGAGGTGGATGTTTCTTTGCTTTCACCCCTTCAAAGAAGTTCTTCACTTCGGCTTGCACGATCTTCGCGTTCTCCTCCTCGGTCCTCTCGTATGGTAACTTCTCTGGAGTCTTCAAAGAAGGACCGGATCTGTATTGCCTCCCGCCTCTGGCAGCTGTACTGCTAGATGCCGGCAGAGCAGACGGAGCGGCTGCGGCTGTCTTCTTTCCTTGCTTACGAGGCGGAGGAGAAGGACTACGACGCGCCGGAGCAGCCGCAGCGGCGGCGGGTCTCTTCCGCCCTTGCTGACGAGGCGGAGAAGGAGGAGGCTGGCTGCTCTGGCGCGCCGGCGCTGGCGGAGAAGGTGGCGGAGTGCCGCCACGCGCCGGAGAAGGAGGCTGAGTGCCCTGATCACTCGCCGGAGGAGGAGGCGGAGTGCCCTTACTCGCCGGAGCCGTCCAGTTCGAAAGCTTGATGAGCTCCTTCTGCCATAGGCATGGAGTCTTCAGAGCAGAACCCAGCCGAGTCTCCCCTTCACCGGTAGGGTGGTCAAGCTGGAGCTCCTCAAATCCCTCCATTATTTCATCCACCATCACCCTAGCATATCCTTCTGGAATCGGCCGGCAGTGGTAGGTTGCGCCGGGTTCAGTAGGTAAAACAGAGCCAACAGCCGCCTTGACTTTGAAGTTCTGCCATTCCGCCATAAGGTGGCAATGTTGAGACTCCGTGATAGCATCCACGGGGTAGCTAGCAGGAGCCGCATGCTCCAGCTGAAGCAGCTCGGTGGAAGCCACGCTGCTTCTCCGCTGAGATGGCGGTGTAGCTTCGGGGGCAGTTTCGGCATCTCGATTGCCGTCTCGTTCCTCTAGCGCTTGAACCCTTTCGTGCAGCTTCTGAATTTGGACCTGCTCCACTTTTTTCCTCCTCTCCTAGCTTTTGTAACCGCCCGCGTCCGGAAAACCAGCCTTCCACGGAACGGAGCCTGGCGTGCCTCGTGTCCGTCTATGGTGCTCAGGATTCCCGAGGGCCATTGTGAGCTCGTCCTTCTCTCTGTCTGGAACGAACGTCCCTTCCTGCGCTGCATCGATATATTGCTGAATCTTCTTGACTGGTATTCTCAAAAGCTCGTTCGTCCAAACGCACCTCCCTGATACAGGGTCCAAGGTTCCGCCAGCCCCGAAGAACCAAGTCCGGCAACGGTCTGTCCAGTTCATTGTCTGTGGTTCGATCCCTTTTTCAAGCAGATCATTCTCAGCCTTGGCCCACTCAAGTCGGGCTTTGAGGTAGCCACCTGACCCCGTGTGATGGTGAAGCTTCTTCTTTGCAGCATTCTTCTTGTTTGTCGCTGACATCTTCTTACTCTTTTCCGATGTCTTGTGGGCCACAAATGCGGGCCAGTGATCTCTGATCTTCTCATATCGGCCGATGAATTCTGGTGTCTCTTCTTTGTCGACAAACATTTTCAGCTCATTCTTCCACCTCCTGAATAGGTCTGCCATCTTCTTAAGAGCATGAGACTTGATTAATTGCTCTATAACTGGCTTCTCCGGATCCTCCTCTGGCGGTAGGGTGAAATTTGCCTTCAGCTCAGTCCAAAGATCATTTTTCTGCATATCATTGACATAAGACACCTCAGGGTCTTCCTTCTTAGGCTTATACCATTGGTGGATGCTGATCGGGATCTTGTCCCTAACTAGAACCCCGCACTGAGCAGCAAATGCATCCTTTGTCCGGATGGGTACAATCGGTTAGCCGTCGCGCGCGATTGTGGTGATCTCAAACCTTTCATCCGAGCGCAACTTTCTCTTCGGGCCTCGTCTCTTTACCGCAGTTGTGCTCGATCCGGAGGGCTAGAAAAAAGAAGAAAGACGAGTGTTAATTAATATGTGTACATACCAAAACAATGAATGCATCAATTAGCTAGTCAGCACAGGCTTAACTAATATATTTACCTGGCCGGACTCTGTTCGGTCACCGGAGCCGTCACCACGGGCTCCTTCTTGCACCAGCATTGGGTCACTGGAGCCATCATAATCATGTCTTTCCTCCTCCACTCTTCGATCACCGTAGCCTGCTTCTTCACCCTGTTCTTCCAGACCATCATTGTCGTTAAGATACGACAAGGTATCACCTCCGGCTAAGATTATGTCCCCCAACACCTCTTCTGCTTGCTCGTCTCGTCCGTGCTCCATTGTTTCTGCAAATATTACAACATGGCAATTATTACACAAACATGACAGCAGGTGGATATATTAGTGCAAACGTAGACCTAGCTTATTCCGGGTTTGGGGTGGCCTAGGCAACGCTTCAAGGGTAGGGGCGCGGCGGGAGGGGGTAGGAGACCGACATCGTTTTTTTCTAGGGTTTGGGTGTCCTCGAGAGTTTTGGTCGAGCGAGAGGGCCGGGGGGGGGGGTGCTCCCGTGGTATAAGTTATCACGGTCGAGAGGGGGTATAAATATCGACCGTCCATTATGTCGAAGTTATCTGGGAGGGAGTTATATATATCGACAACGACGACATACATACATGGGAAAATAATGTTATCGGGGAGGGGGTATATCGACCCCCCCACGTGTTGAAGTTAACGGGAGGGGGTTATATCGACAACGACGACATACATACATGGGAAAATAATATTATCGGCGGGGAGGGGGTATATCGACCCCCCCTCGTGTTGAAGTTATCGGGAGAGGGGTATATCGACGATGACAGACCCGATAAAACATAAGAAAATGAAGAAGAAATAAAAAGAGGAGAAGAAGAAAAGGAATAGAGGAGAAGATCGAAGAAAAAAAAGAAGAAAAAAAAGAGGAGAAGAAGAAAGGAATAGAGGAGAGAAGAAGAAAAAATAGAAAAAATCTATTTTTTCTTCTTCTCTTCTATTCCTTTCTTCTTCTCCTCTTCTTTTTTCCTCTTCTTATTTATTTCTCCTCTTCTTCTCCTTTCTTCCTCTACTTATTTTCCTTTTTATATGAACATATCATCATATATATGAACATACATTTTCTTTGCATATGCATATGAACATACATTTTCTTTGCATATGCATATGAACATACATACATACATTTTTCTTTCATATGAACATACATACATACATTTTCTTTGCATATGACCATACATACATTTTTCTTTGCATATGACCATTCATACATTTTCTTTGCATATGCTTTGCATAGAAACATACATACATACATATAAACACAACATACATACACAAAAAATTCTAAAAATCTGCCTAAAAAAATTATATGAAAAAAAGCATACATCATCCATCCATCCATATAATGAACATATACATCATCCATCCATCCATATAATCAACATATGCATATGAAAAAAAATTATATGAAGAGGATCGAGGGGACAGGGAGGAAAGGGGGTCGCCGGAGCCGGACCGAACCGGGAGGAGGGGCGGCGTCGAGGCAGGGGCGGCAGTGGGGGCGGGCGCCGGCGACGACGACAATGGTGGGGGCGGGCCGGGGCGCAGGGGCACGGCCGTGCGTGCTCGGGGACGGGGCAGGGGCACGGGGCGGCGGCCGGCGTGGGCTCGGGCGCGGGGCAGGGGCACGGGGAGACGGGGATGGCGGCCGGCGGCGGCGGCGGCGACGAGGAGCGCGCGAGCGATTTGGGAAGCCTGGCGGCGGGGGCAACTGGCGAGGGAGGCGAGGGAGATGTGAAATTTTCACAAGTCCTGGTTATATAGCAAGGGCATTGGTCCCGGTTCGTGGCACCAACCGGGACCAATGCCACCCTTTAGTCCCGGTTGGTGCCACCAACCGGGACCAAAGGTCCCTTTTCAGCAGCGCAAAGGGCGGGAAGCGGCGGCCTTTGGTCCCGGTTGGTGGTACCAACCGGGACTAAAGGGGGGGGCATTAGTCCCGGTTGGTGCCACCAACCGGGACCAATGCCCCCCTTTAGTCCCGGTTGGTGCCACCAACCGGGACCAAAGGCCTCTTGCTGCCCGCGTCGCGGCCAAAAGTTTAGTCCCACCTCGCCAGTTGAGAAGGGCTCGTAGTGGTTTATAAGCCCCGCTGCGGCTGCTGTCTCGAACTCCTCTCTATAGCAGGCTTCTGGGCCTAACTTTGGCGCGCTGCCCGTTGAGCCCTCTACCCCTCCTGGGCCTGTATTTGCAAACCCGAGGGTTGGAGGGCCCAGCGGACAGTGCCCCAACAATTTTTTTTGCAGCGCAAAGGGCGGGAAGCGGCGGCCTTTGGTCCCGGTTGGTGGCACCAACCGGGACTAAAGGGGGGGGGGGGCATTGGTCCCGGTTGGTGCGACGAACCGGGACCAAAGGCCTCTTGCTGCCCGCATCGCGGCCAAAAGTTTAGTCCCACCTCGCTAGCCGAGGGGCGCCCGCACCAGTTTAAAAGCCGCGGCGCGGCTGCTGTTTCGAACTCCTCTCTATAGCAGGCTTCTGGGCCTAACTTTGGCGCGCCGCCCGTTTAGCCTCCTAGCCCTTCTGGGCCTGTATTTGCAAACCTGAGGGTTGGAAGGCCAAGCGGGCAGCGCCCCAACATTTTTTTTTGCTGTATTTAGTTTTTTTGTTTTCCTTTTTGCTTTATTTATTTTGTTTTGTTTCTACTTACAACAAAAAATTATTTATTTTATTTTATTTTGTTTCTAATTACTTATTTATTTTACTTTATGATAATTCTTTTTGCTATTAAAGTTTCTATTAAAAAAGTTCTTTATGAATTTTGTTTTGCTGTATTTATTTTTTTGTTTTCTTTTTTGCTTTATTTATTTTGTTTTGTTTTTACTTACAACAAAAAACTTATTTATTTTATTTTATTTTGTTTCTAATTACTTATTTATTTTACTTTATGATAATTCTTTTTGCTATTAAAGTTTCTATCAAAAAAAGTTCTTTATGAAAATTCTTTTTGCTTTTAATGATTTTGAACAGAAAATACTTCAATAATTTTAGTTGCATCAATTTTATATGATTTTAGTTTCAATAATAATAGAGGTTTCTTATAATGTTTTGAACAGAAAATACTTTGTTAATTTTAGTTTCATAAATTTTATAAGGTGCGGTGCGCCTGAGCTGTCGAGCTCCTCTCTATAGTAGGCTTACGGGCCTAACCTCTCTGTACATGCCTGTGGGCCTACTGGGCCTTCTGCGGGCCTGAATCCTGGCCCATGGATGGGTTTCTAATCGTATTCAGGCCGTGGTGGCCCAGTAGGTGGCATAATTTTTAGCTATAAGACCCTAAAATTGAAAAGCATTTCAAATGAACTCTGAAAAGGTTGAAAGTTGGCATGGTATCATCATTTCATCCACATAGCATGTGCAAGAAAGGTGAGAGGGTTACGGTAAAAACTAGATGCACTTCTTGTATAAAACGGACAATGGTATCATACTCGTCTATTACAAAGTTGGCATGGTATCATCATAATAGTTGCGGGAGAAAGTCTTTACTTTTTCTTCGCTTGTGTCATTTGCTTATTGCGCCGTAACCATGGATAATCTTCATCGTTTATCGGGATGCTTGGGTCAGCCTTGACTTTGAAGGGAGGAATTTCATGAAACTTTTCATAATCTTCAGACATGTCTGTCTTGCCCTCCACTCCCACAATGTCCCTTTTTCCCGAAAGAACTATGTGGCGCTTTGGCTCATCGTACGATGTATTCGCTTCCTTATCTTTTCTTTTCCTCGGTCTGGTAGACATGTCCTTCACATAGATAACCTGTGCCATATCATTGGCTAGGACGAACGGTTCGTCAGTGTAACCAAGATTGTTCAGAACCACTGTTGTCATTCCGTACTGTGGGTCTACCTGTACCCCGCCTCCTGACAGATTGACCCATTTGCACTTAAACAAAGGGACCTTAAAATCATGTCCGTAGTCAAGTTCCCATATGTCCATTATGTAACCATAATATGTGTCCTTTCCCTTCTCGGTTGCTGCATCAAAGCGGACACCGCTGTTTTGGTTGGTGCTCTTTTGATCTTGGGTGATCGTGTAAAATGTATTCCCATTTATCTCGTATCCTTTGTAAGTCAATACAGTCGAAGATGGTCCCCTGGACAACGAGTACAACTCATCACAAACAGTGGTGTCACCTCCGAGACGTGTTTCCAACCAACTGCTGAAAGTCCTGATGTGTTCACATGTAATCCAGTCGTCACACTGCTCCGGGTGTTTGGAGCGCAGACTGTTCTTGTGTTCATCGACATACGGGGTCACCAAGGTAGAGTTCTGTAGAACTGTGTAGTGTGCTTGAGACCAAGAATATCCGTCCCTGCATATTATTGAGTCCCCCCTCCAAGCGTGCCTTTTCCAGTCAGTCTCCCCTCATACCGCGATTTAGGGAGACCTATCTTCTTAAGGCCAGGAATGAAGTCAACACAAAACCCAATGACATCCTCTGTTTGATGGCCCATGGAGATGCTTCCTTCTGGCCTAGCGCGGTTACGGACATATTTCTTTAGGACTCCCATGAACCTCTCAAAGGGGAACATATTGTGTAGAAATACGGCCCCCAGAATGACAATCTCGTCGACTAGATGAACTAGGACGTGCGTCATGATATTGAAGAAGGATGGTGGGAACACCAGCTCGAAACTGACAAGACATTGCGCCACATCACTCCTTAGCCTTGCTATGATTTCTGGATTGATCAACTTCTGAGAGATTGCATTGAGGAATGCACATAGCTTCACAATGGCTAATCGGACGTTTTCCGGTAGAAGCCCCCTCAATGCAACCGGAAGCAGTTGCATCATAATCACGTGGCAGTCATGAGACTTTAGGTTCTGGAACTTTTTCTCTGGCATATTTATTATTCCCTTTATATTCAACGAGAAGCCAGTCGGGACCTTCATACTGAGCAGGCATTCAAAGAAGATTTCTTTCTCTTCTTTCGTAAGAGCGTAGCTGGCAGGACCTTCATACTGCTTCGGAGGCATGCCGTCTTTTTCGTGCAAACGTTGCAGGTCCTCCCGTGCCTCAGGTGTATCTTTTGTCTTCCCATACACGCCCAAGAAGCCTAGCAGGTTCACGCAAAGGT
This sequence comes from Aegilops tauschii subsp. strangulata, assembly GCF_002575655.3. Taxonomy (NCBI): domain Eukaryota; kingdom Viridiplantae; phylum Streptophyta; class Magnoliopsida; order Poales; family Poaceae; genus Aegilops; species Aegilops tauschii. The sequence goes on along the minus strand of NC_053036.3, from coordinate 626,264,770 downwards.
TCTTCGTCACGTGCATCACGTCGATTGAAGAGCGGACCTCTAGCTCTTTCCAGTAGGGTAGGTCCCAAAATATAGATTTCTTCTTCCACATGGGTGCGTGTCCCTCAGCGTCATTCGGAACAGCTAGTCCGCCGGGACCCTTTCCAAAGATTACGTGTAAATTATTGACCATAGCAAGTACGTGATCACCGGTACGTATGGCGGGCTTCTTCCGGTGATCTGCCTCGCCTTTGAAATGCTTGCCTTTCTTTCGACATTGATGGTTGGTCGGAAGAAATCGACGATGGCCCAGGTACACATTCTTCCTGCTTTTGTCCAGGTATATACTTTCAGTGTCATCTAAACAGTGCGTGCATGCGTGGTATCCCTTGTTTGTCTGTCCTGAAAGGTTACTGAGAGCGGGCCAATCGTTGATGGTTACAAACAGCAACGCGTGCAGGTTAAATTTCTCCTGTTTGTGCTCATCCCACGTACGTACACCGTTTCCATTCCACAGCTGTAAAAGTTCTTCAACTAATGGCCTTAGGTACACATCAATGTCGTTGCCTGGTTGCTTAGGGCCTTGGATGAGAACTGGCATCATAATGAACTTCCTCTTCATGCACATCCAAGGAGGAAGGTTATACATAGATAGAGTCACGGGCCAGGTGCTGTGATTGCTGCTCTGCTCCCCGAAAGGATTAATGCCATCTGCGCTTAAACCAAACCATACGTTCCTTGGGTCAGCTGCAAACTCAGCCCAGTACTTTCTCTCGATTTTTCTCCACTGCGACCAGTCAGCGGGTGCTCTCAACTTCCCGTCTTTCTTACGGTCCTCACTGTGCCATCGCATCAACTTGGCATACTCTTCGTTTCTGAACAGACGTTTCAACCGTGGTATTATAGGAGCATACCACATCACCTTCGCAGGAACCCTCTTCCTAGGGGGCTCGCCGTCAACATCACCAGGGTCATCTCGTCTGATCTTATACCGCAATGCACCACATACCGGGCATGCGTTCAGATCCTTGTACGCACCGCGGTAGAGGATGCAGTCATTAGGGCATGCATGTATCTTCTGCACCTCCAATCCTAGAGGGCATACGACCTTCTTTGTTGCGTATGTACTGTCGGGCAATTCGTTATCCTTTGGAAGCTTCTTCTTCAATATTTTCAATAGCTTCTCAAATCCTTTGTCAGGCACAGCATTCTCTGCCTTCCACTGCAGCAATTCCAGTACGGTACCGAGCTTTGTGTTGCCATCTTCGCAATTGGGGTACAACCCTTTTTTGTGATCCTCTAACATGCGATCGAACTTCAGCTTCTCCTTTTGACTTTCGCATTGCTTCCTTGCATCGACTATGACCCGGCGGAGATCATCATCATCGGGCACTGGTTCCTCTTGATCTTCAGCAGCTTCCCCCCTTGCAGCATCATTGGGCACATCGTCTGGTTCCTCTTAATCTTCAGCAGCTTCCCCCGTTGCAGCATCACCGTATTCAGGGGGCACATAGTTGTCATCGTCCTCTTCTTCTTCGCCGTCTTCCATCATAACCCCTATTTCTCCGTGCCTCGTCCGAACATTATAGTGTGGCATGAAACCCTTGTAAAGCAGGTGGGTGTGAAGGATTTTCCGGTTAGAGTAAGACTTCGTATTCCCACATATAGGGCATGGACAACACATAAAACCATTCTGCTTGTTTGCCTCAGCCACTTCGAGAAAATCATGCACGCCCTTAATGTACTAGGAGGTGTGTCTGTCACCGTACATCCATTGCCGGTTCATCTGTGTGCATTATATATAATTAAGTGTGTCAAAAACCATTACAGAACATCATGAATAGATAATTAAGTGACCAAATTAATAGAAGTTCATCATCACATTAGAACCAAAGTACATACATAGTTCTCATCTAACAACATATATATAGCTCTCCAGAGCATCTAATTAATTAAACCATACATTGAAACTATGTAAAACATTTCAATGCGAAAACAAATGCGATCATAATCGCAACCAAGGTAACAATTGATCCAACGGCATAATGATACCAAGCCTCGGTATGAATGGCATATTTTCTAATCTTTCTAATCTTCAAGCGCATTGCATCCATCTTCATCTTGTGATCATCGACGACATCCGCAACATGCAACTCCAATATCATCTTCTCCTCCTCAATTTTTTTATTTTTTCCTTCAAGTAATTGTTTTCTTCTTCAACTAAATTTAACCTCTCGATAATAGGGTCGGTTAGAATTTCCGGTTCAACCACCTCCTAGATAAATAAAATCTATGTCACGTTGGTCGGTATATTTGTCATAAACAATAAATGAACCAAATAGTTATAAAAATATAATATATACCACATCCGAATCATAGACAGGACGAGGGCCGACGGGGGCGGATACCAGAACCATCGCACTATGTAATAAGAAGGAATAATAAAAGTAACAAAATTAGACAAGTAATTATCTAAAGTAAGAATTTTTTCCTTTCAGAAAGAAGATAAGAACAAGAGGCTCACCACGGTGGTGCTGGCGACGAGATCGGCGCGGGCGATCGACGGCGGTGAAGACGGGGACGGGACGTGACGGACCGCTAAACCTAGACAAATCTCGGGGAAAATGGAGCTCGGAGGTCGAGTTTCGAGAGGACAAAGATTAACTAGTGTGGCTCAGATATTTCATCGAACACCTCATGTGCATAGGAGGTGAGCTAGAGCACCCAAATGCCCTCCCCTCGCCTGCCAGAAAAAACAGAGCACTGTGGAGTGCTCTGCTGTGGCGATGGGGTATATATAGGGAACACTTTGGTCCCGGTTGGTGCCAAGAACCGGGACCAATGCCCCCTTTAGTACCGGTTGGTGGCACCAACCGGGACCAAAGGCCTTGTGCTGCCCCGCGTCAAAAGTTTAGTCCCACCTCGCTAGTTGAGAGAGCTCGAGAGTGGTTTATAAGCGCTGTTGCGCCCACCCTCTCGAACTCCTCTCAACTGCAGGCTTTCGGGCCTAACTGTTCTCTTTGCCTGTGGGGCCTACTGGGCCTTCTGCGGGCCTGAATCCTGGTCCATGGATGGGTTTCTAGTCGTATTCAGACCGTTGTGGCCTAGTAGGTGGCATAATTTTTTTCCTCTGTTTTTTTTCTCTTTTGCTTTATTTGTTTTGTTTTGTTTCTACTTACAACAAAAAACTTATTTATTTTATTTCTAATTACTTATGTATTTTACTTTAATTATTTTATTTTTATTTATTTTACTGCTGCTATTTTTATTTATTTTACTGCTGCTATTTTTACTTAATTTATTAAGGTTTATTTATTGTAGTTACTATAGTTTATTTTATTTTATTTTGTTAAAGTTTATTTAGTTTTATTTATTTTATTAAGGTTTATTTATTTTATAAATATAAAAAAATGAACATAGATGCGCTTATAGAGAAAATTAAACCTAAATTCATAGTAAATTTCTATGAAATTTACTGTGAATTTAGGTCAAATTCCCTGTATAAGGGCATCTATTTTCACTTTAAGAGAAGCTCAACAAGGCATAGAGGGACGGGCTTATAAACTGGTGTGAGCGCCCTTCGGTTGGCGAGGTGGGACTAAACACTGGTCGCAACTAGGACCAGCCCTTTAGTCCCGGTTTGTGGTAGGAACCGGGACTAAAGGGTGGTGGGCCAGGAGCGTGGCCCTTTGGTCCCGGTTTGTCCCACCAACCGGGACCAACGGGTCCGGACGAACCGGAACCAATGCCCCCACGAGGCCCGGCAGGCCCCTCGCCGCACGAACCGGGACCAATGCTCACATTAGTCCCGGTTCGTGACTGAACCGAGACTAATGTGAATATTGCCCTGTGACCAAAGCCCAGTTTTCTACTAGTGGATCAACACTTTGGTGTTGCTATCTCATACGGTTCCATGTGAGGTGCTTCTTCTCCCACGGAAACTCCCTGAACATCCCTTCAAGCGCCAAACACAATTATTCATTTCCTCAATTTTAACATCAATGAACATACTATCAAGAGCTAATTGTTGAACTTTTAGATCATTTTTCCAGAACAACAACAATCCTCCCTTTCTACCATTACTCGGGCACACAAACTTCTGATCCATCTTTAATTTCCCTCGTACACATTTTTTTCGGATAGCTATGGAGGTTAGTATCCAATAGGAACATCACGTCTAGCAAAGCACGAACCAACGCGGCATTCCCAAGTCCCCGGCAGTTGCAAGCTAGTACTTTCCTTGCGTTAGGCGATCCTCCTTGAGGGAGGTCGTCGGTATCTCAAATTTTTTGCTTCTATTAGAACTTTCCACCGCATCACCTTAAGAGCTTTTCTGATTTTTCTTATTAGCATTCTTTTATGGCGCACCTATTGTTCGGCTGCGATCATCGATAAGACACCGCCTTCGATCTGATCAAGTATTTTTGCTACCATCAACGGTTTACCATCTCCAACAGGAATGATAGCTAATGCATTGTCATTACCGCCCATACCAGTCAACGAGTCAGCGGTTGTGTGTTTACCCATAATGTTCATGGTCCTCACGTTCTGGCTATCGCTTGAATTCTGGCCTCGTGTATTTGTGTCCATATCATTACACCATCATGATTGAAGAGGGTGTTGTGGTGCCAACTATTCAGCGTTCCTCGGCCTAAAACAGGAGGAAAACCACCCCACCCTCGACCAGGACTGAGGGGAGGATCGCCAATGCCTCTTATATCCCCTCGCCCACATACAGGGCCTCTGCCATCACCTCTTCCTCTTCCATGGCCTCTTCCACCATATGCTAGCATGAAATCACCCCATTCCAGCTTTGCAACATCATGCTCGCCGGTGCAACACTTCTGGTACCAATGTCCAAGCATACCGCAGTTTCCACAGAAAATCGAGAGTTTTTCATATTGCATTTGAGAAAATTTGGTCACGCCGGCCTTTGTTATTGACACAAACCTGATAAGCTTCTTTGTCATGTTCAGTCCCACTCTGACTCGAGCAAATACACCGGCAAAACCAGCGGGCAGTGTAATCTGGACTTCAAGCACCTTGCCCACCTGGGTTCTAAAGAAAGCACCTTGCCCATCTTAAGGCACATGCCCTTGATCGCTGCTGGAATCAGGAAATTGTCCGGCAACTTGAGCACTCCCGCCCACATTGTAATTTTATCTAACACCACGGTTCTCGGATTCATAAATCCATCATGCTCTGCAATGAGGAGCAACCATGGTCCCATGTTCATAGCAGTATTCCATTCACCCAGGCATCTGAACTAAATTGTAAAGAGATTGTCATTGATCTTGCGCGAGTGAACATCCCTTGCCGGTTTCCATGTAGGTCGCATATCAGATTACAGTGCAGCTGGGTTAAAACCCTTATTGGTATGTCCTTCGCGACCGCTAACCACTTGGCCTCGATCTACTCGTCCTTAATTCATCTTCCCATACGAACTTTTCCTGCTCATCCTCATGGAGATCCAATCTGCTCAGCAGATCCTCCACAAGTTCCTTCCCTTTACCAGATCCTCCAGGTTCAACTTGGTTCGCCATCAGCCACCAGCTCCCGCCGCCCAATCCCTCTCATAGAGGGGAGAACTAAACCCTATCTCTCACTAACAGGCGTCAACTGAAAACCCTAGGGTAACCGATGCTGCGCTGTACTATAGTTTAGTTTTTTTTAGGCAATGATACGTCCACGCAGGCACCAGAGTGATCCAATTAAACGCGCTGCCGTAGCCGGCCCGGCCCGGCCGTAACCCCACACGCAGGCACGCCGACGGTAGACACATGCATACGGAGTCCGGCTGCATGCCTTCCTTTTCCTTTTTGCGAGGAGTGGCTGCATGCATGCATTCCAACCTAGTCTAGTTTCTGGATTTGTTTGACGATACAACATCTAGTCTAGTAGAATAACGAACGAATGAAGATAAGTTTTTCTTTTTTCACCTTCCGAGATAGCAAAGCTCCTCGTGTGATTCAATGTGGTACGGGATGTAGCGTGGCTGCCTGGACCGGACCGGACCCCAGGAGTCCAGGACGGTTCTCCACACCATCTTTGGCAACACGTCTCTCTGCGCTGATTGGCGGTCGACTCTGGCTGCCGCCGGGCTGAGGTGAACGCGACTGTTTTCAGGCAGGTACCAACAACGAGGGGAACACGATGCAATAATATGCTCATGTTGCATGCGATGTGTAATGTTTAGCTTCGTTTCAACTGGAAATAGCAGTAGCAGATTACGTGCAAATTCTAGCATACTCAGGTCCTTGCCCAGCAACCTTTGTTCGTGACTTGTTTCTTTCTGTTCAAGACAAAATATGCACTGTGGTGAGAACTGAGAAGGGGCATGTGGACCGCACTTTCGGAGTCCCTCCGTTGCTGATGTTCAACGCCTGAGCTAGGCCCGTCCTAGGCCTTTTTTGCAATGTCAGATATAGTAGTTCCCCATCTCGATAGGGGTGAAATGGTTGACGGCATTGTGAAAATAGTCCGCAAACAAGTAAGCAACTACATATTCTAGTCTCTTAACATATTTCCAAAGTTTCATGAAAACACACTTTTCTGCGTCTTGACAAAAAAAAAACAATATCAATTCCATAAAACACTACAAACTTGTATTTTGTTCCATAGTGTATGCAAAATTGAATATTTTTTTTAATGTAAGTTTATAAGAACATGGGAATTGACTAATTTTAATGTTCACAAGGAATGTAGTTCTTCTTTAAACCAGGTAATACGTGCACCGGGTGCCCTTTGCGCACTGTGAAGTACCACCTTCCTCTTTCTTGGTAAACTCCCAATTTCTCCTATTCGCGGGCTTTCACACTTCTTTTTTGCGACCTTCTTCATCCTTCCATCGCTGTTAATGCCATGTCAAGATCCAACTACACTCCCGACCAAACAACTTTCAAGCCTAAAGGTGATAACTACTCGTTGGCTCCAATAGCCATTGCCATCGACCTTACTAGCATCAAGATCACACCTACCATGTCCCCCTTAGCTCTACTGTTCGTCCTCCCATTTTCCTTACTATCTCGGTCCTTATAGTTAGACCTACTTTTAAGTAAGTCTGAAAGATTCTACAACGAGAAGAGTTTGTGTTTTGTGCATATTGTGAATCATCAATAATGAAATTAAAATGTGCGGCAATTTTCTTAATAGAGAAAAAAATAAGATTAAGTATGAAAAAGTCTAGAACAAATAAGAAGTCTCTTTGTTTTGAGATCTGTGCATATTATGCATGGTCCTTATGACCAGGCAGGGAATCTTCTAGACAGTACATGTATGAGAATCTAGTGTAGTGAAGAGGGTATCCAACGACCAACGTTACTCGGATTTGACAAGTCGCAACTGTTGGATCGACTTTATCCAACGAACAATATTATTATTTGTACACGATATAGCGGTGTAGATATAGACATATGATCCATTATTAAATGAAAATCAGTATCAGGTTGGTAACAGACACACGATGAGTTTGCCCCCGGACCTCCTCCCCTCCTCCTAAAAAATCTGGAAAAAAAATCCAGAACAAATAAATGATTAAATTTTAAAAAGAATAGATGTAATATTTGATTTACGAATTTGAAATAGTTCATCTTGTTTGGAAGTTGTAAATCAATGGTTTATCTTGGGCCGAAGCCAGGGCTCAGGCTTTGGCATAGCCATGTTGGGATTTGGTAATACAGGGCCGGAGCTATGTGAGCTTTTTGCCTTGAAGTTTAACCTCACCTACATTAATCAGTTGAGCTGATCTTCTATATGGGTAGCTCCCCCTGCTGGCTTTGCGAAGATTAAAGTCGATGGAGTGGTCTCAAGCTCTGTTAATCTGGTGCAGTGGGAGTAATTTGCAGAAATAGTGAAGGCGCATATATGAGTGCATCTGCTAGAGTTTTTCCTGGAGTAAACGATCCAGCTATGCTTGAATATCTGTCTTGTCGGGAGGCACCGCCTCTAGCCTTGGACCTTGGACAGGAACGATTGGTCGTCGGATCTGATGGCAAGGAAGTAGTAACCAATATCAGAGATGGTAATGGTGGGGAGCACGGCAATATCATTCGTTAAATCAAGATGATGGTTGCAGATTTGCAGCAATTCTTCTCCATCTTAGAAGGAAGGACATCGAACATCGAGGTGCATAGCTTCGCTAAGTATGTGCTTAGCTTATCGGTAGGGCACCATCTTTGGCTCCTACAGCAGCCTGATATCAATTGTATACTCGAAATTTGGAGTTAATGAGTAAAGCGTGTGGTTAGCCTAAAAAAAGTTGACTTGATCTTCCGCTCCGCCTCCATATATCTATAATACTTAAATAGTTCATCCTCACTATCTTATTTCTTTTGACACACAACCTATCCACCTCAATAGGTTGCCACCTTAGCTTTACCTCTTTTTTCAGTTAAGTCGTGAGAATCAGTTTTTGTTTAGTGTGTACCCTTTCCTAAAGTGACCAATCATTTGCTCTTTTGTCTTTGTAACTGATGAGCCAATCAATAATCGAGAAAGAGGAACATTAGTGACAATCGACATCACCCAACAGGTCACGCGAAGTAAGGCAACCTCAGCCAGGTTTGGCGCAGGACCGCTCCCACCTCCTTCCACCATCGCTAGCCGAATAGGACGAAGCTTCTCTGCCAATGGCCGTTGGCATCGTGCATCCCCCCTCCCTCCGTACCCCAGGCGTATCGCCCGGTTCATGGCGTTGATGTATCTCGACATGCCGTGTGAGGTAAGGCAACCCCAGCTAGGTCTGGCGCAAGACCGTCGTCACCTCCTTCCGCTGCCACCGTCGGGGCAGGACGTGCAAGGGGGCGTCCACCCCCTATCCAGGTGTGTCGGCTAGATCACGGTGCTCCTGTATCCCGGTACCTCGTGCGAGGTAAGGCAACTGTTGGGGAACATAGCATGCAATTTTAAAAAAATTCTACAATCACGCAAAATCTATCTAGGAGATGCATAGCAACGAGAGGGGGAGAGTGTGTCCACGTACCCTCATAGACCGAAAGCGGAAGCGTTAGGTTAACGCGGTTGATGTAGTCGAACGTCTTCACGATCCAACCGATTCAAGTACCGAACGTACGGCACCTTCGTGTTCAGCACACGTTCAGCTCGATGACGTCCCTCGAGCTCTTGATCCAGTAGAGGGTCGAGGGAGAGTTCCGTCAGCACGACGGCGTGGCGAAGGTGTTGGTGATGTGATCCGCGCAGGGCTTCGCCTAAGAACTACGACGCTATGACCGGAGGAGTAAACTGTGGAGGGGCACCGCACACGGCTAAGAGAACAATTGATGTCCCTTTGGGGTGCCCCCAGCCCACGTATATGAAGGAGGGGGGAGAGGCCGGCGGCCAGGAGGGGCGCGCCATGGGGGGAGTCTTACTTGGACTCCTAGTACAAGTAGGATTCGCCCCCCCCCCCCCCCTTTTCCTTTCTCCACCGGAGGGAAAAGGAAGGAGAGGGAGAGGGAAAGGTAAGGGGGGGCGCCGCCCCCTCCTCCTTGTCCTATTCAGACTCTCTAGGAGGGGGCGCGCGGCCACCCCCGCGGGCTTCCATCTCTCTCTCCCTTAGGCCCATGTTGGCCCAACACTTCCCCGGGGGATTCCGCTAACCCCTAAGTACTCCCGAAAAATACCCGAATCACTCGGAACCATTCCGATGTCCGAATATAACCTTCCAATATATGGATCTTTACCTCTCGACCATTTTGAGACTCCTCGTCATGTCCGTGATCTTATCCGGGACTCCGAACAAACTTCGGTCACCAAAACACACAACTCATAATACAAATCATCATCGAACGTTAAGCGTGCGGACCCTACGGGTTCGAGAACTATGTAGACATGACCGAGACACATCTCCGGTCAATAACCAATAGCGGAACCTGGATGCTCATATTGGTTCCTACATATTCTACAAAGATCTTTATCGGTCAAACCGCATAACAACAGACGTCATTCCCTTTGTCATCGGTATGTTACTTGCCCGAGATTTGGTCGTCGGTATTCTAATACCTAGTTCAATCTCGTTACCGGCAAGTCTCTTTACTCGTTCCATAATGCATCATCCCGAACTAACTCATTAGTCACATTGCTTTCAAGGCTTATAGTGATGTGCATTATCGAGAGGGCCCAGAGATACCTCTCCGATACACGGAGTGACGAATCCTAATCTTGATCTATGCCAACTCAACAAACACCTTCGGAGACACCTTTAGAGCATCTTTATAATCACCAGTTACGTTGTGACGTTTGATAGCACACAAGGTCTCATCGTAGTGAACCCCTTGAACTTGTCGAAAACCTTTCGCAACAAGTCGAGCTTTGTAGACAGTAACATTACCGTTAGCGTCAGCCTTCTTCTTGAAGATCCGTTTATTCTCTATGCTTGCCGATCATCGAGCAAGTCAACCAAAGTCGACACTTTAATCTCATACATGGATCCCATCTCAGATTTCATGGCCTCAAGCCATTTCGCGGAATCTGGGCTCATCATCGCTTCCTCATAGTTCGTAGGTTCGTCATGGTCTAGTAACATGACCTCCAGAATAGGATTACCGTACCACTCTGGTGCGGATCTTACTCTGGTTGACCTACGAGGTTCAATAGTAACTTGATCTGAAGTTTCATCATCAATATCATTAGCTTCCTCACTAATTGGTGTGGGTGCCACTGGAACTGATTTCTGTGATGAACTACTTTCCAATTCGGGAGAAGGTACAACTACCTCATCAAGTTCTACTTTCCTCCCACTCTCTTCTTTCGAGAGAAACTCCTTCTCTGGAAAGGATCCATTCTTATCAACTAATATCTTGCCTTCGGATCTGTTATAGAAGGTGTACCCAACAGTCTCCTTTGGGTATCCTATGAAGACGCATTTCTCCTATTTGGGTCAAGCTTATCAGGTTGAACCTTTTTAACATAAGCATCGCAGCCCCAAATTTTAAGAAATGACAACTTAGGTTTCTTGCCAAACCACAGTTCGTATGGTGTCGTCTCAACGGATTTAGATGGTGCCCTATTTAATGTGAATGCAGCCATCTCTAAAGTATAACCCCAAAACGATAGTGGTAAATCGGCAAGAGATATCATAGATCGCATCATATCCAATAAAGTACGGTTACGACTTTCGGACACACCATTACGCTGTGGTGTTTCAGGTGGCGTGAGTTGCGAAACAATTCCACATTGTTTCAAATGAAGACCAAACTCATAACTCAAATATTCACCTCCACGATCAGATCGTAGAAACTTTATTTTCTTGTTACGATTATTTTCCACTTCACTTTGAAATTCTTTGAACTTTTCAAAATGTTTCAGACTTATGTTTCATTAAGTAGATATACCCATATCTGCTCAAATTATCTGTGAAGGTCAGAGAATAACGATACCCGCCGCGAGCCTCAACACTCATCGGGCCGCATACATCAGTATGTATTATTTCTAATAAGTCAATTGCTTGCTCCATTGTTCCGGAGAACGGAGTCTTAGTCATCTTGCCCATGAGGCATGGTTCGCAAGCATCAAGTGATCCATAATCAAGTGATTCCAAAAGCCCATCAGCATGGAGTTTCTTCATGCGCTTTACACCAATATGACCTAAACGGCAGTGCCACAAATAAGTTGCACTATCATTATTAACTTTGCATCTTTTGGCTTTAATATTATGAATATGTGTATCACTACAATCGAGATTCAACAAAAATAGACCACTCATCAAGGGTGCATGACCATAAAAGATATTACTCATATAAATAGAACAACCATTATTCTCTGATTTAAATGAATAACCGTCTCGCATCAAACAAGATCCAGATATAATGTTCATGCTTAACGCTGGCACCAAGTAACAACTATTCAGGTCTAAAACTAATCCCGAAGGTAGATGTAGAGGTAGTGTGCCGACGACGATCACATCAACTTTGGAACCATTTCCCACGCGCGTCATCACCTCGTCCTTAGTCAATCTTTGTTTAATCCGTAGCCCCTGTTTCGAGTTGCAAATATGAGCAACAGAACCAGTATCAAATACCCAGGTGCTACTATGAGTAAGGTACACATAAATAACATGTATATCAAATATACCTTTCACTTTGCCATCCTTCTTATCCGCCAAATACTTGGGGCAGTTCCGCTTCCAGTGACCAGTCCCTTTGCAGTAGAAGCACTCAGTTTCAGGCTTAGGTCCAGACTTGGGCTTCTTTCCAGGAGCAGCAACCTGCTTGCCGTTCTTCTTGAAGTTCCCCTTCTTCCCTTTCCCATGTTTCTTAAAACTAGTGGTCTTGTTAACCATCAACACTTGATGCTCCTTCTTGATTTCTACCTCTGCAGCCTTTAGCATCACGAAGAGCTCGGGAATTGTCTTATCCATCCCTTGCATATTATAGTTCATCACTAAGCTTTTATAGTTTGGTGGCAGTGATTGAAGAACTCTGTCAATGACACTATCATCAGGAAGATTAACTCCCAGCTGAGTCAAGTGGTTGTGGTGCCCAGACATTCTGAGTATGTGTTCACTGACAGAACTGTTCTCCTCTCCTCCATCTTGCAGCTTTAGAACTTGTTGGAGACTTCATATCTCTCAATTCGCGCATTTGCTTGAAATATTAACTTCAACTCCTGGAACATCTCATATGCTCCATGACGTTCAAAATGTCTTTGAAGTCCTGATTCTAAGCCGTAAAGCATGGCACACTGAACTATCGAGTAGTCATAACCTTTGCTCTACCAGACGTTCATAACGTGCGGAGGTGCTCCTGGAGTGGGCCTTGCACCTAGCGGTGCTTCCAGGACGTAATTCTTCTGTGCAGCAATGAGGATAATCCTCAAGTTACGGACCCAGTCCGTGTAGTTGCTACCATCATCTTTCAACTTAGTTTTCTCTAGGAACGCATTAAAATTCAAGGTAACGGTAGCACGGGCCATTGATCTACAACAACATAGATATGCAAAAAAACTATCAGGTACTAAGTTCATGATAAATTAAAGTTCAATTAATCATATTAGTAAAGAACTCCCACTTAGATAGTGATACGTCTCCAACGTATCTATAATTTTTGATTGTTCCATGCTATTATATTATCTGTTTTGGATGTTTAATGGGCTTTAATATGCTCTTTTATATTATTTTTGGGACTAACCTATTAACCGAAGGCCCAGTGCCAGTTTCTGTTTTTTTGCCTATTTCAGTGTTTCGCAGAAAAGGAATATCAAACGGAACGAAACCTTCACGAGGATCTTTCTTGGAACAAACGCAACCCAGGAGACTTGGAGTGGAAGTCAGAGATGCAACGAGGAAGCCACGAGGCAGGAGGGCGCGCCCAGGGGGTAGGCACGCCCCTACCCTCGTGGGCCCCTCGTAGCTCCACCGACCTACTTCTTTCGCCTATATATACTCTTATACCCTGAAAACATCCAGAGAGCCACAAAACCACTTTTCCACCGCCGCAACCTTCTATACCCGTGAGATTCCATCTTGGGGCCTTTTCCGGCGCTCCGCCGGAGGGGGAACCGATCACGGAGGGCTTCTACATCAACACCATAGCCTCTCCGATGATGTGTGAGTAGTTTACCATAGACCTTCGGGTCCATAGTTATTAGCTAGATGGCTTCTTCTCTCTCTTTAGTTCTCAATACAAAGTTCTCCTCGATGTTCTTGGAGATATATTCGATGTAATACTTTTTGCGGTGTGTTTGTCGAGATCCGATGAATTGTGGGTTTATGATCAAGATTATCTATGAACAATATTTGATTCTTCTCTGAATTCTTATATGCATGATTTGATATCTTTGCAAGTCTCTTCGAATTATCAGTTTGGTTTGGCCTACTAGATTGATCTTTCTTGCAATGGGAGAAGTGCTTAGCTTTGGGTTCAATCTTGCGGTGTTCAATCTCAGTGACAGAAAGGGAACCGACACATATTGTATTGTTGCCATCGAGGATAAAAAGATGGGGTTTATATCATATTGCTTGAGTTTATCCCTCTACATCATGTCATCTTGCTTAATGCGTTACTCTGTTCTTATGAACTTAATACTCTAGATGCATGCTGGATAGCGGTCGATGTGTGGAGTAATAGTAGTAGATGCAGAATCGTTTCGGTCTACTTGACATGGACGTGATGCCTATGTTCATGATCATGCCTAGATATTCTCATAACTATGCGCTTTTCTATCAATTGCTCGGAAGTAATTTGTTCACCCGCCGTAATATATGCTATCATGAGAGAAGCCACTAGTGAAACCTGTGGCCCCCGGGTCTATTTTACATCATATTAGTTTCCCGTCAACTAGCTATTTCTGCCGCCGTTTATTTTGCAATCTTTACTTTCCAATCTATACAACAAAAATACCAAAAATATTTATCTTATTATCTTTATCATATCTCACTTTTGCAAGTGGCCGTGAAGGGATTTACAACCCCTTTATCACGTTGGTTGCAAGGTTCTTGGTTGTTTGTGCAGGTACTAGGCAACTTGCATGTAGTCTCCTACTGGATTGATACCTTGGTTCTCAAAAACTGAGGGAAATACTTACACTACTTTGCTGCATCACCCTTTCCTCTTCAAGGGAAAACCAACGCATGCTCAAGAGGTAGCAGATAGACATATCTCTAGTCATCTAAATGATCACGTGATCCATATCAACTAAACCATGTCCGATCATCACGTGAGATGGAGTAGTTTTCAATGGTGAACATCTCTATGTTGATCATATCTGCTATATGATTCACGTTCGACATTTCGGTCTCAGTGTTCCGAGGCCATAGCTGCATATGCTAGGCTCATCAAGTTTAACCCGAGTATTCTGCATGTGCAAAACTGGCTTGCACCCGTTGTATGTGAACGTAGAGCTTATCACACTCGATCATCACGTGGTGTCTCGGCACGACGAACTGTAGGAACGGTGCATACTCAGGGAGAACACTTATACCTTGAAATTTAGTGAGGGGTCATCTTATAATGCTACCGCCGTACTAAGCAAAATAAGATGTATAAAAGATAAACATCACATGGAATCAAAATATGTGACATGATATGGCCATTATCATCTTGTGCCTTTGATCTCCATCTCCAAAGCACCGTCATGATCTCCATCGTCACTGGCTTGACACCTTTATCTCCATCGTAGCGTCGTTGCCGTCTCACCAACTATTGCTTCCACGACTATCGCTACCGCTTAGTGATAAAGTAAAGCAATTACATGGCGATTGCATTTCATACAATAAAGCGACAACCATAAGGCTGCTGCCAGTTGCCGATAGCTTTTACAAAACATGATCATCTCATACAACAATTTATATCTCATCACGTCTTGACCATATCACATCACAACATGCCCTGCAAAAACAAGTTAGACGTCTTCTACTTTGCCGTTGCAAGTTTTACGTGGCTGCTACGGGCTTCTAGCAAGAATCATTCTTACCTACGCATCAAAACCACAATGATTTTTCGTCAAGTGTTCTGTTTTAACCTTCAACAAGGACCAGCCGTAGTCAAACTCAATTCAACTAAAGTTAGAGAAACAGACACCCGCCAGCCACCTATGTGCGAAGCACGTCGATAGAACTAGTCTCATGAATGCGGTCATGTAATGTCGGTCCAGGCCGCTTCATCCAACAATACCGCCGAATCAAAGTAAGACGTTGGTGATAAGTAGTATGACTATTATCGCCCACAACTCTTTGTGTTCTACTCGTGCATATCATCTACGCATAGACCTGGCTCGGATGCCACTGTTGGGGAATGTAGCATGTAATTTCAAAAAATTTCTACGATCATGCAAGATCTATCTAGGAGATGCATAGCAACGAGAGGGGGAGAGTGTGTCCACATACCCTCGTAGACCAAAAGCGGAAGCGTTAGGTTAACGCGGTTGATGTAGTCGAACGTCTTCACGATCCAACCGATCCAAGTACCGAACGTACGGCACCTCCGTGTTCAGCACACGTTCAGCTCGATGACGTCCCACGAGATCTTGATCCAGTAGAGGGTCGAGGGAGAGTTCCGTCAGCACGACGGCGTGGCGATGGTGTTGGTGATGTGATCCGCGCAGGGCGTCGCCTAAGCACTACGACGCTATGACCGGAGGAGTAAACTGTGGAGGGGGTACCACACACGGCTAAGAGAACAATTGATGTCCCTTTGGGGTGCCCCCTGCCTACGTATATAAGGGAGGGGGAGAGAGGCCGGCTGCCAGGAGGGGCGCGCCATGGGGGGAGTCCTACTTGGACTCCTAGTCCAAGTAGGATTCGCCCCCCCCCCCTTTTCCTTTCTATACCGGAGGGAATAGGAAGGAGAGGGAGAGGGAAAGGGAAGGGGGGGCGCCGCCCCCTCCTCCTTGTCCTATTCGGACTCCCTAGGAGGGGGGCGCGCGGCCACCCCCCGCGGGCTTCCCTCTCTCTCCCTTAGGCCCATGTGGGCCCAATACTTCCCCGGGGGGTGTCAGTGTCAAAACCGGCAGATCTCGAGTAGGGGGTCTCAAGTTGTGTGTCATGGATCGATGGGTAACAGGAGACAGGGGACACGATGTTTACCCAGGTTCGGGCCCTCTTAATGGAGGTAATACCCTACTTCCTGCTTGATTGATCTTGATGAATATGGAAATTACAAGAGTTGGTCTACCACGAGATCATATGTTGTGGTCTAAAACCTAAGGGTATGATGAATAATATCATAATGATCTAGCATGTCTCTGTCGACTAGCCTGGCCTCGGCTTATATAATGTATACCGAAGGCCTAGGATAACAAGAGTCCTAGTCGAATATGTCGGTGGAGAGGAGTCCTTGTCTTGATCACCAAGTCTTGTGGAATCTTCCTCATATACGACTTTCCGAACTGGCCCATGAGTGAATGGCCATGGGGGTCCTCGGCCCAATCCAACTGATCGGGAGACGACGTGGTGAGTACCCTCTAGTTCAGGACACCATCAGGGGGTTCCAATAACCCCTCGATACTCCGGAAATATACCCGAATCACTCGGAACCATTCCGATGTCCGAATATAACCTTCCAATATATGAATCTTTACCTCTCGACCATTTCGAGATTCCTCGTCATGTCCGTGATCTTATCCGGGACTCCAAACAAACTTCGGTCACGAAAACACACAACTCATAATATAAATCGTCATCGAACGTTAAGCGTGCGGACCCTACGGGTTTCAAGAACTATGTAGACATGAACGAGACACATCTCCAGTCAACAAACAATAGCGGAACATGGATGCTCATATTTGGATGCTCATATTGGCTCCTACGTATTCTACGAAGATCTTTATCGGTCAAACCGCATAACAACATACGTCATTCCCTTTGTCATCGGTATGTTACTTGCCCGAGATTTGATCGTCGGTATCCTCATACCTAGTTCAATCTCGTTACCGGCAAGTCTCTTTACCCGTTCCGTAATGCATCATCCCGCAACTAACTCATTAGTCACATTGCTTGCAAGGCTTATAGTGATGTGCATTACCGAGAGGGCCTAGAGATACCTCTCCGATACACGGAGTGACAAATCCTAATCTTGATCTATGCCAACTCAACAAATACCTTCGGAGACACCTGTAGAGCATCTTTATAATCACCCAGTTATGTAGTGACGTTTGATAGTACACAAGGTGTTCCTCCAATATTCGGGAGTTGCATAATCTCATAGTCAGAGGAATATGTATAAGTCATGAAGAAAAGCAATAGCAATAAAACTAAACGATCATAATGCTAAGCTAACGGATGGGTCTTGTCCATCACATCATTCTCTAATGATGTGATCCCGTTCATCAAATGACAACACATGTCTATGGTCAGGAAACTTTAACCATCTTTGATTAACGAGCTGGTCAAGTAGAGGCATACTAGGGACACTCTGTTTTGTCTATGTATTCACACATGTACTAAGTTTCCAGTTAATACAATTCTAGCATGAATAATAAATATTTATCATGGTATAAGGAAATACAGATAACAACTTTATTATTGCCTCTAGGGCATATTTCCTTCAGCAACCCCAACCAATTCTGCGCAAGACCGTCGCCGACTCCTGCCGCTCCAACCGATCTACAAGGATGGAGATTCTTTCCTGGCAATCGTTGTCGGACATGCAACCCCTCTCCCCCGTACCGGCAAGATCCACCAATGAGAGAAGCAATACATGCATCTGATCCATGCTGCTACTCTGCAGATTACTCGCCCAACCTCGGCCACTGCCCACCTCCACGTACGAGGACTCTCGGTCCCCATCGACGACACCGCCTCGGGCACGAGTAGATAAGATTTTTCTTTTAGTTATGTTTTTTCATTCACTTTGCTAATTGAGTAATTTGGCTCTTATGTGATCCTCAGGTGATAATGCCTTACAAATAAGAGGGTGTGATTTTGATTTTAGTTTATCAACTCTACATCAAGAGGATTTCCATGTTTATTGTAACATGTTGGTTTCAAAGTATGATCTAGTAATCATTTTTGGTTGCTCTTCGAGGAGATGTGACATATAATGCATGAATGTGCAATTTAGTTGGTTAGCAGAGTGAAGAATTCGGAGCAACCATCTATGTGTGCTCCATCTTTGTGAACTATTGTTCATCTGATGCAGTGAATTTCTTATGCTTCTTCAGTTTTACAATTAGAACAATGAAGGTTCCCTACTAAGCACATACATTATTTGCTTTGTTTGATGAACAAATATATTTTTTGTGTGCTCCATCTTATATCATTTTATTAATTGGTTTTTTGACTAATACTTATATCATTTCAGGATTTGATTTGAGCGGGTGAGCTTGTTGTCTTCTGGGCTCATTTTAATGGCCCTCTAGAAACCAACAGGGGTTGGGTATTTTCTCCTTTATGTTGTCTTAGTTTATCCTAGTCTTTAGCCTTGTATTTTAGAAGTTTCTTTTGCGGGGGATGTATTTTTGAATTTAGCTCTGATGAAATGCATGTGTCGTGTCTGTGTTTATGCTGCACTACAGGCCTTAGTTTACAAAGAATTTGAATGAGTTTGTGGTGCATGATTTTAATTACAAGGTCATGACCCATGAGATCATATGAGGATTAGCTTGATCAGTCGTGGGTGTTGCCATGGCTGCTACCAAATGGCTCTGTCATGTGAATAGAATAAAATCGGCGGTCCTGCTTATCATAATGATTGTATGGAATGTCGTTTAGGATGTAGTTGTTGTTTTATGTACTTCTTCCATTGTGTGCCTTTAGCATAGCATTGTGTATTTACATTATCTATCATTCATATCCCTTGGGTATGTGTGCCTTATTATAGTGCCGTTCCTCTGGCTGGCTGGCAGCTACCTGTGTGTTCTTTCGGTTCTTCCGTTTGATATATACCTCCTACGTCCCAAAACAAGTGACTCAACTTTGTACTAAAGTTAGTACAAAGTTTTTTTTTCTCAAATACGCACGAGTGTGCGTATCATCTTTTATAGAAGAAGGGGGGGAGTCCCAACCACCGTTGATGTTACATAGTGTTAAACGCTACATCAACATCATCACCAAATGTACAATCCACCTCTCCGCCTACAAACACGGTAATCTGGATTACTCACTACCTACCCACCCTACTAGAAGCTCGAGCATGCTATCCACTTCACCCTTGAATAAGCTCGCCTGCTGCCAAACCTTACCTTCCATGACGATACGCCTGATTACCAGCTGTAGTGATGGAAAAGAGCCGTCGAAGACAATTGCATTCCTGTGCTTCCAAAGCTCCCAAAGCCCTAGGGTGAGAAGCGCCTGTAGCTCCTTTGGCTTGCGGACACCTGACGTTCTCGCAACACACCAATCCTTCATGGTGTCTTGGGCCGTTGGGGACCACTGCGGCTTCCCTAAGGCCGAGCACAGAGTTCTCCAAACTGTTCGAGCGAACACACACGTGAGAAGGATGTGGTCAATAGTTTCATCTTCCTGGTCACAGAACGGGAAGGCATCCTGGTGCGGGAGGCCGCGTCTGGCAAGCCGGTCCGAAGTCCAGCATCGGTTTCTCATAGCCAACCAGGTGAAGAAGCGACACTTCAGAGGTGCCCGAGATCGCCAGGAAAAATCCGCCGTCGGCGCCACCTCCCTACCAACGAACCGTGCAGCATAGGCAGATCGGACCGAGAACTGGCCGTTCGGTTCCCAGGCCCAAGAGATGGTGTCAGGGACCTGCTCCTGAAGCTGGCCGTTAGTACAAAGTTGAGTCGATTATTTTAGGATGGAGGGAGTATGTTCTCGCAGTGTGGTGTGTCTGACGTGATTATTGTTGCATGTACTCCCATGAACACGATACGTTCAAATCTCTTTACATGATATCATCATCTCTGAGCTACGGGTGTGTTCATAAGCTTTCACAGATAAACTCTGTATCTGTATACATGACATGATGTGTTTGTGGAAAAGAGAGCATTGGGCTAGACTTGAGACATACACGTTTCATAATGAATCTCATGAAATGGTTTCTACTTTAGCTGAGAGACAACATGGTTAACACGTATTTTTAGATTATTTACATTGCATTTGTCTATTAAGTCCGGTTTTCTGTGCTCAATGCGCGAGGTATCATCTAGTTTTATCAGTTAGATAGAGTGGCTGATGTGTAAACGTATTGTACGTTGTGGTTGATTTCCTCTTTTGAAATGTATCAGTGTTGTAAAAAATTACTTAATTCCCAAGATATATGTTGCACGATCCATGATCAGTAGATGGTAGCTGCCTTTAGGGGGAAAGGCAAGTCGACACATAACACATTGTCGCGAGTACTTGGAGAGAGATCGACGACAGCGGAGCGTGGCCACAAGATACGTGTACTTACGGCATGTTAGGTACACGAGTCCAGTCCACGGGAGACGGGCCTAGCTAGCAAGGCAGGTGATTGCATTGAGTACACTCGTCGTTGAACAATCATACATGTACGTAGTACGACCCGATCCAGTACAACGCCACAAGTAGGTAGCGTAGGTGACATGCAGGCATGATGCTTGCATGCATGCAACACGAGGGCAAAAGCGGCATTCCGTCCAAAGCTATCGCACTTGATCTAGAGAGAGAGAGAGAGATGCATGTAGGCCCTACTGCCGGCGATCACGTGACAGCATGCAGCGACCTTGCTAGGCTGCGAATCATCACGGTCCACGACCGACAGACCCAAACAAAACCCAGCAACGCCAACATCACGACCACTGTGCACAGCGACATGGGCATGCAACGGCTTGGCTCGATCATAATATACCATTACGGACCAAATGAAATTCTAGCTAAGTCATCACTACAGCTCAATCACAGCCTCCCAACAATTGCCCTTAATTACATCCCGGTCCCTTGACCCGAAGAATCCATGAACCCCGTTCCAAATCTTGATGCCAACGTTGTCATATCTTGCATGCGTTTGCTCGCTTGCTCTGCCTCCATGGTGCAAAAAGTAACGACTGGTTGATGATCACCTGGAGGAGTCGCCGCTGCGGCCGTGGTGGTCGGCGACGAGGGCGTGGATGGCGCCGGAGAGGCCGTTGACGGCGGCCACGAGGCCCGCGAAGCCCTGCCGCCGCACCTCGTTGCGCTCCGCCTCCAGCCGCAGCCGGCGCTCCTCCAGCTCCAGCACCTCCCGGTGCCGCCGCTCCCGCCGGTCCTCGCACGCCACCAGCGTGCGCGCCAGCACCGTCGCGCTCCGCACCACGCTCGACCCCAGCCGCTCCGCCCGCCGCCGCCGCTTCGCCTCCGGCTCGTCGCCGTTCCCGCCGACGCCTCCCGACATCCCACCCAGGCCCAGGCCGTCCGACCCGGACTCCGACGACCCCGTCATCTCCTCCTCGGCTGCGTAGTGCGTACACACAACAAAACTTGTTAAACCAAAAGTGCATGATCATTGTAATTTGTAAGTAGACATTTACACTACACTTAAACTGGATTAAAACAAGGCAAACAAAGAACAAAAGAAGCAGCCAAGAACAAAAGTGGAGACGAGAAGAGGAGATTGGAAACGGAAGGCGGGAAAGGTGCTTTCTTTCTCGCATGCTTGCGAGCTCGTCAGTGGCTCCGAGGCTTCAGGCTTTCGCCGAATGGATTTCTCCCAGGCTTTTTAAAGTGTTTGCATGCAAAGATGATACACTAGCAGCAGCATCTCAGGCCTATCTAACTATAGCTATAGTGGTAGTCTGGTAGATGCCAGAGGCACCCAGCAATACAATACAATACCACTCCTGTACTGTATTGTTACGTGTCAAAAGTATGATATTTCTTGAAGCTAAACCCCTGAAAATAGCTGGATTCTGGTCCAACTTTACTCCCGTGCGTGGACTGCATGCAGCTTTACTCCAGCAGGCACGGCGACCCACATTATTACCGCTACCACGGTGCGCCGGCCGGGAGGGAGGGGGAATAACCCACAGTAAAAAGGTTAAAAAGCGATCACGTGACGCCCCGGCGGAACGCATGAGGTAAATAATTACGCCAGCCCTCAATGCAAGTACTCCTAGATTAAGTATCTGCCAGCCCAATCATAACGCGCGGGCCCGCGTGTCAGTTGAAGAACAGTAAACAAATGCATGGATAGATTAAGCTAGCTGGTAACGGATGCTTGGGTTAAGTAGGAACGGGCGCGCGCCGAGCATTACCGGAAACGGACGTCGCCGACGGCACCGACGGCTGTGGCACGGGCGCCGGGAGCTGCAGCAGCGGCGGAGGCTGAGGGTGAAGACGGTGGTGCTTCTGCTGTTCTTGCTGCTGCTGCTGGTTGAGGAGAGGCTTCGGCGGTGAGGGCGGCGGAGGTGGTGGTGGAGGAGGGGGCGGCAGGGCGAGAGGGGCTGGCGCCGCGGGCGCGATCGCGGCGCCGCCCCGGCGCGCGGCGCGGCGGGAGAGCACGTCGAGGAGCGCGTCGTAGACCTCCGGGGCGAGGTTGGTTGGCAGGTTGCGCTCCTTGCGGTCGTGGCGCTCCATGGTCCAGTAGGACGGGAGCGGCGTCTGCGGCTGCGCTGCCGGGGCGCCGTCGACGGGAGGGGCGGCGGCGGCGATGGAGGCGCGGCGGGCCTCGTAGTCGCGGACCTTCTTGTAGTCGCGGAGGAGGTTGTCCCACTTGTCGTTGCACTGGTTCTGGCTGCGGAGGCAGCCGTTGATCCAGCAGTAGTTCTCCACCCACTTCCAGCGCTGCTCGGCGGAGCGCGGCGTGGGCGGCGAGGACGGGCCCGCCATGGCCACGCCGCCCGCGCCCCCGCCGGCCCGGCGGTCGTCGTCGAGGCGCTTGGCGGTGATGAGGATGAGCGTCTCGTGCATCGTCCAGTTGCCCTTGCGGTAGTCCCTGGGCGCGGACGCCGGGGAAGGGGGCGGCGCCGCGGGCGGGTACGCGTGCGGGGGCGTGGAGAGGTGCAGGTGGTGGTGGGGGTGGTGCGGGTGCGCGTGGTAGGCGGCGAGCGGGGACGCCGACGCCGCCGCCGCAGCCGAGGAGGACGGCGAGGGGTCCGACGACGCCGACATGGCGAGCTACAGAGCTAGCAGGCTGGGCTGGCGGGCTGGGGCATTGGGACGCGGTGCGGTGGGTGGGTGCGGTGCGGTGCGCGAGCTGCGAACTGCGTTGCGGTGTGGTATTTACATGGGCACGGCGTTTGGTGCGCGCGGTACGGTACGGGGTCTCGCTCTCGTCTCCCCCACGCCTCTCCGCCGTTTCCCGGATACGGGACGGGGGTTTGGGTTTCCCAGCGAACGTTTCCACAGATTTTCCGTGGTTTCGCGCGGCGTTGAGCGTGGTGCGCGACGCCGTACGCGAACGGGGGCGTTTTGTGCGTGCGATTGGAGAGAAGGGTGGTGGCAGTGGCAGGGTTTGGCATGTGAGAACTGAACGCATTTGCTCGTCTCTCCCTCATGTGAGGCGATCAGGATCTGTGCCAGAGCCTCGCTTACTATTCGCACTCACTGACGCCCGTGTACGTTCTTGACCGCTTTCTCGTCTCTTGTTTTCCCGTCTGCCTGTGTTTTTTTTGTTATCGATCAGGTGACTGAAATTGTAATTTGGATCAATCGATTCTGTACAAAGCCTCTCAACGGAAGTTAGGAACGACCCGGAGCCGGAAACGATGTGGCAGTGGCGTCACCGGTGGAGGGGCCCGATGTTTGTGTGTGTGAGGGAGGGGGGTGGGCAGGCCCAGCCCTGAGGGGGGGGGGGGGGGGGGGGGGGGGGCGGCCGCCTCGGGCCCCCGAAAGGTAGGGCCCCCCACATATGTGTGCTTTGTGTATTAGGCCCGTGAAAAAAAATGACCATGCGCTAATTTAGGTGTAACATGCCTTGTACGTGAAGGTGCAGTAGTGGGCAAGTAAATCAACGATTCCCTGAATCAATGGAATTTTCGTTTCCACGTGTAGGCCCACACACAACAACATCAGCGATCGACCTAGCCGCAAATCAATCCCTCAAGCACACATCACGCAAGACTCCTGCCGCTACAGCGTCCTCCCGCGGAGGCCTTGCGGATGCTTCCTCCTTAGGCTGCTCGGGTGATTTCATGTTCGACGGCAGGAGTAACAATAGCCCACCTTTGAACAACAGAATAGGTAAGCATCTTCTTGATTCATCATCCAAGAGCTATCTAGGTTCTGTTAGATAGGAGTAGCTGGTGAATTAGCGGAGAAGAGTAGATTGTAGTTGTCCGGCCTTCTGGTGGTCGATGAAAGACAATGGAAGAGAATGACTACTAGGATCCATGGATCAATGATACTAATAGCTGAGATGAATTAACTAGAGAATGCATGGTCTACTTAATTTATTTAGGTGGCTAAATTAATTTTAGCATTGTAAATTATAAAGTAATTCTATAGTTGCGTGAAGGAGCCGTTCAAATATTATTTTTGTGTGTGGCAAACTGTATATGAAATATACAGTGTGTGAAACTTCCTTGGCAAAATTTAAAGTAAGATAGAATTAATATAATCATATTCAGTAAATCACAAAACTAAGTCGACATGCTGGTTTTGCACTCCATTGATAAAAATTTAAAAGTAACCCGTATTTAAAAATATCAAAACAATCATGATGCATAAAGGGCCCCCGATTTTGCTTTCGCCCCGGGCCCCTAAAATCTTAGGACCGGCCCTGGGGGTGGGGGGGTGTCGTTGGCGGTGGAGATCATCCTAGTGTTCAAAGGGATGATTGGGGCGGCGACAACACAACGGAGGGGGTGACAAGGCAGTTAGGTCTGCGTGAGTTGGTGGCAGCCAGAGGAACAAGAAGAAGAAGAAGAAGAAGAAGAAGAATAAGAAGAAGAAGAAGAAGAAGAAGGCATCATCCAGATGAGGAAGAAGAAGTCAGAGCCGTTGGATCCGAACCGACTAACAACATTTTCCCAGGCAATTGACAAATATATGGCTCCTTTTGTTATGCGACTCTTGTCTAACTACGTTTGTGACATAGCATCGACGGGAGGATTCTTCTCAATGGGAAGAGTTAGTTTTTCACTTGGCCTACTTGTAAGTTGTTTAAAAAAATATGTTTTTAATGTAGAAATTTGATTTTGGTAGGAGGAGAGGGGGGGATGCTGACGATGAAAGGGGGCGGTGGTCATGGCATCCGCAACGAGGCTGGACAATCATGCCGGAGATGGGGACGTGGAAGCCTTGTGCCTATGGAGGCAGGGAGAACGTTGCGAACGAAAACATCGCGTTCGGAGGCAAGCCAGAAGACTGCGAGGTGGACAACTTGTCGCGATAAAGAAGGAAAGTTCCTTTGATTCAAAAGAATTCTATAGGATTTTTTTTGAAGGATTTGAGTCCTCGTGAGTTTTTTCTATGTACCTCATTTGATCCATATAATTGGAATCTTATGAAAAAAATCATAAGGATTGCTTTACATTCTATGTTAAGGAAAACATTCTCTTCACCCCAAACCTTTTTGTACAATTTTTTTGTTTTTGGGTGACATCAAATACTCTTTCATACTTGGAAGAGGAGAAAGAAAGGCGACCTCGCGTGCGCCACTAGGAGCGCTTCTTCCACCACAGCCCACCGGCAGCTCTCCTCCACTAGCGACCTCGGTCTTCGGTGGTAAGGGGGGTCGCCGGATCCACAGGTGTGGGTAGTTTTAGGCCAAAATAGCTTAGTTCTTTAGGTTGTTCATCGTCTTGGCTTCGGTGCCGACGATGGCGATGCTGAATAAAATTTCTTCAGATCCTACTCCGACAAGGCAATCGGTCCTACGGTTAGCATGGATCTGAAATCCAGTCTGTTCAAGTAAGGATGATGCAGCGGCGGCGACATACTTGTGGTGGACCTGTGTCCTCGGGCTTCGTCCTTGCGACGACGTTTGCTCCAGCGCCAACGCGGAGCTTGGGAGGTAGTCCAGGAGCAGATGCAGATTGTGGTCTGCATTGGCTGCATCTGCAAGATGTGGATCGCGTGTTGGGTTCGTGGTACGTGGATGGCAGGTATGGTTTCCTCCTCCGACGTCTTACTCATGTGGGGTTGCGAGATCTGGAGTTCAATGGCGTGTCCGGGGTGTTGCGCCGGTCTGATTTGTCCAACGATAATGGTTTCGCCTTTGACAAGCCACCTTGCAGCCGCGTCGAGGTCGAGTGTGGTGGTGATCCGTCACTTTTTTCTTTGGTGGCTGCTGTAGTGGTGCCAGAGACAGGTGACAGGCGTTGGTGTCAAGCTCAGAAGTTTCCTTGGTCTTGTTTGTAATTTTACTTCTAGGTTGGTGTTTCTTTGTGCAAAGGCTAGCGTTCTACTATGTATTCAGTTTTGCCAGGTCGGTGTGTACGTGACTTGTACTATGATCCTTATGATATAAATGAGACACATATTTCCATGCACAAAAACTCTTTAATACAGATTCCTGTGGTTTCTTAACTCTATAGGATTGAAAAGGACATATGCCATTTCAATTATATACTTTTCCTATTTTTGCATTTTGAAATTTCCATGAATCAAAGAGGCTGAAGAAGAGGAAGTTTGGAGGAAGAAGACAATGCCCAACCGTGAATGAAATCCAACTGGGAAAATCGACTTAAGCAAATAAAATTCAGAACTCTTGTAAAGAAAAAATAGATAACTTGCCTCTTATCCATTAGAGGAGTATATTTGCTTCGCTAAATAAAAGCGGTTTGTAGCTGATCCCCTAAAGTTATCTCCCTAAAACTTACATTTGTATCATACATTTCGTCGAACACTTGCTATGCACCTTCGCGGTGAACGAGGATGCTGCTAATGATGTCGGCGATGCTGGAGAGCACATCGGACGCGCCTTATGTCCCTTAACTAGTTGCACCTGATCCCAATATGGCAATATATATCACCCGCAGTCGACGAACAACGAAGGGAGTGGAGGGGAACGGGGACACGGGAGGAGCGTCGCTTCTGCATACAGCGGCCGCTGTGGTCGTCGTCGGACTGGCTTCTCTGCCTATCGCAGTGGGGGCACGTGCATCATCGCCGCTGTCGGTACTGCAAATTCCGATGGCGGAGCTGCTCGTGTCGACGCGACAGGAGGTGATCATGTTCTTCTGAAGGAAATATGCCCTAGAGGCAATAATAAAGTTGTTATTTATATTTCCTTATATCATAATAAATGTTTATTATTCATGCTAGAATTGTATTAACCGGAAACTTAGTACATGTGTGAATACATAGACAAACTGAGTGTCACTAGTATGCCTCTACTTGACTAGCTCATTGAATCAAAGATGGTTAAGTTTCCTAGCCATAGACATGAGTTGTCATTTGATTAATGGGGTCACATCATTACAGAATGATGTGATTGACTTGACCCATTCCGTTAGCTTAGCACTTGATCGTTTAGTATGTTGCTATTGCTTTCTTCATGACTTATACATGTTCCTATGACTATGAGATTATGCAACTCCTGAATACCGCAGGAACACTTTGTGTGCTACCAAACGTCACAACATAACTGGGTGATTATAAAGGTGCTCTACAGGTGTCTCCGATGGTGTTTGTTGATTTGGCATAGATCGAGATTAGGATTTATCACTCTGATTGTCGGAGAGGTATCTCTGGGCCCTCTCGGTAATGCACATCACTATAAGCCTTGCAAGCAATGTGACTAATGAGTTAGTTGCGGAATGATGCATTACGGAACGAGTAAAGAGACTTTCCGGTAATGAGATTGAACTAGGTATTGAGATACCGACGATCGAATCTCGGGCAAGTAACATACCGATGACAAAGGGAACAACGTATGTTGTTATGCAGTTTGACCGATAAAGATCTTCGTAGAATATGTAGGGACCAATATGAGCATCTAGGTTTCACTATTGGTTATTGACAGGAGATGGGTCTCGGTCATGTCTACATAGTTTTCGAACCCGTAGGGTCCGCACGCTTAACGTTCGGTGACAATCGGTATTATGAGTTGTGTTTTGATGTACCGAATGTAGTTCGGAGTCCCGGATATGATCACGGACATGACGAGGAGTCTCGAAATGGTCGAGACATAAAGATTGATATATTGGATGGCTATGTTCGGACACCGGAAGAGTTCCGGGAAGTTTCGAATAAAACCGGAGTGCCGGAGGGTTACCGGAACCCCCCCGGGGAACTAATGGGCCTTAGTGGAGAGAGAGAGAGGGCCAGCCAGGGCAGGCCGCGTGCCCCCTCCCCCTTGGGTCCGAATTGGACTAGGGAAGGGGGCGGCGCCCTCCTTTCCTTCTCCCTCTCCTCCTTCCTTCCCCCTCCTAGTAGGACTAGGAAAAGGGGAGTCCTACTCCTACTAGGAGGAGGAGGACTCCTCTCCTTGGGCGCCCCAAGGGCAGGCCAGCCTCCCCCCTTGCTCCTTTATATACGGGGGCAGGGGCACCCTAGAACACACAAGTTGATCATTGATCTCTTAGCCGTGTGCGGTGCCCCCCTCCACCATAATCCACCTCGGTCATATCGTTGTAGTGCTTAGGCGAAGCCCTGCACCGGTAGCTTCATCATCACCGTCATCACGCCCGTCGTGCTGATGAAGCTCTCCCTTGACACTCAGCTGGATCGAGAGTTCGTGGGAAGTCACCGAGCCGAACGTGTGCAGATCGCGGAGGTGCTGTACTTTCGGTACTAGGATTGGTCGGATCGTGAAGACGTACGACTACATCAACCGCGTTGTCATAACGCTTCCGCTTACGGTCTACGAGGGTAC
This sequence comes from Aegilops tauschii subsp. strangulata, assembly GCF_002575655.3. Lineage (NCBI taxonomy): Eukaryota > Viridiplantae > Streptophyta > Magnoliopsida > Poales > Poaceae > Aegilops > Aegilops tauschii. The sequence continues at coordinate 626,235,707 of NC_053036.3, read as the reverse complement.
GTGGACTCTCCCCTCTCGTTGCTATGCATCACCATGATCTTGCGTGTGCGTAGGAATTTTTTTGAAATTACTACGTTCCCCAACAATGGCATCCGAGCCAGGTTTATGCGTAGATGTTATATGCACGAGTAGAACACAAGTGAGTTGTGGGTGATAATAGTCATACTTCTTACCAGCATGTCATACTTTGATTCGGCGGTATTGTTGGATGAAGCGGCCCGGACCGACATTACGCGTACGCTTACGCGAGACTGGTTCTACCGACGTGCTTCGCACACAGGTGGCTGACGGGTGTCAGTTTCTCCAACTTTAGTTGAATCGAGTGTGGTTACGCCCGGTCCTTGTTGAAGGTTAAAACGGCACATACTTGACGAAAAATCATTGTTGTTTTGATGCGTAGGTAAGAACGGTTCTTGCTCAGCCGTAGCAGCCACGTAAAACTTGCAACAACAAAGTAGAGGACGTCTAACTTATTTTTGCAGGGCATGTTATGATGTGATATGGTCAAGACATGATGCTAAATTTTATTGTATGAGATGATCATGTTTTGTAACGGAGTTATCGGCAATTGGCAGGAGCCATATGGTTGTCGCTTTATTGTATGAAATGCAATCACCATGTAATTGTTTTACTTTATCACTAAGCGGTAGCGATAGTCGTAGAAGCAATAGTTGGCGAGACGACAACGATGCTTCGATGGAGATCAAGGTGTCAAGCCGGTGACGATGGTGATCATGACGGTGCTTTGGAGATGGAGATCAAAGGCACAAGATGATGATGGCCATATCATATCACTTATATTGATTGCATGTGATGTTTATCCTTTATGCATCTTATTTTGCTTAGTTCGACGGTAGCATTATAAGATGATCTCTCACTAAATTTCAAGGTACAAGTGTTCTCCCTGAGTATGTACCGTTGCGAAAGTTCGTCCTGCCGAGACACCACGTGATGATCGGGTGTGATAAGCTCTATATTCACATACAACGGGTGCAAGCCAGTTTTGCACACGCAGAATACTCGGGTTAAACTTGACGAGCCTAGCATATGCAGATATGGCCTCGGAACACTGAGACCGAAAGGTCGAGCGTGAATCATATAGTAGATATGATCAACATAGTGATGTTCACCATTCAAAACTACTCTATCTCACATGATGATCGGACATGGTTTAGTTGATTTGTATCATGTGATCACTTAGATGATTAGAGGGATGTCTATCTAAGTGGGAGTTCTTAAGTAATATGATTATTTGAACTTTAATTTATCATGAACTTAGTCCTGATAGTATTTGCATAACTATGTTGTAGATCAATAGCTCGCGATGTAGCTCCCCGTTTATTTTTTAATATGTTCCTAGCGAAAAACTATGTTGAAAGATGATAGTAGCAATGATGCGGACTAGGTCCGTGATCTGAGGATTATCCTCATTGCTGCACAGAAGAATTATGTCCTTGATGCACCGCTAGGTGACGGACCTATTGCAGGAGCAGATGCAGACGTTATGAACATTTGGCAAGCTCGGTATGATAACTACTTGATAGTTTAGTGCACCATGCTTTACGGCTTAGAACCGGGACTTTAAAAACATTTTGAACGCCACAAAGCATATAAGATGTTCTAAAAGTTGAAATTGGTATTTCTTACTCATGCCCGTGTCGAGAGGTATGAGACCTGTGACAGTACTTTGCCTACAAGATGGAGGAGAATAGCTCAACCAGTGAGTATGTGCTCAGATAGTATGAGTACTACAATCGCTTGAATCAAGTGGGAGTTAATCTTCCAGATAAAATAGTGATTGACAGAGTTCTCTAGTCACTACCACCAAGTTACTAGAACTTCTTGATGAACTATAATATGCAAGGGATGACGAAAACGATTCCCGAGCTCTTTGTGATGCTAAAATCGATGAAGTAGAAATCAAGAAAAGCATCAAATGTTGATGGTTGACAAGACTACTAGTTTCAAGTAAAAGGGCAAGGGAAAGAAAGAGGAACTTCAAAGAAGAATAGCAAACAAGTTGCTGCTCCCATGAAGAAGCCCAAAGCTAGACCCAAGCCTGGAACTGTGTGCTTCTACTGCAAAGGAAATGGTCACTGGAAGTGGAACTTCCCTAGATACTTGGCGGATAAGAAGGATGGCAAGATGAACAAAAGTATATTTGATATACATGTTATTGATGTGTACTTTACTAGTGTTTATAGCAACTCCTCAGTATTTGATACTGGTTTAGTTGCTAAAGAGTAGTAACTAAAAACAGGAGTTGCATGAAGACTAATTATGGGCGAAGTGACGATGTGTGTTGGAATTGATTCCAAGGTTGATAAGATCACCATCGCACACTCCCTCTACCTTCGAGATTAGTGTTGGACCAAAATAAATGTTATTTGGTGTTTGCGTTGAGCATGAATATGATTGGATCATGTTTATTGCAATACGGTTAGTCATTTAAGTCAAAGAATAATTGTTGTTCTGTTTACATGAATAAAACCTTCTATGGTCATACACTTAATATAAATGATTTATTGAATCTCGATCGTAATGATACACATATTCATAATATTGATGCCAAAAGATGCAAAGTTAATAATGATAGTGCAACATATTTGTGGCACTGCCGTTTAGGTCATATTGGTGTAAAGCGCATGAAGAAACTCCATGCTGATGGGCTTTTGGAATCACTTGATGCTTGCGAACCATGCCTCATGGGCAAGATGACTAAGACTCCGTTCTCCGGAAGAATGGAGCGAGCAACTGACTTATTGGAAATAATCCATACTGATGTATGTGATCCGATGAGTGTTGAGGCTCGCGGCGGGCATCGTTATTTTCTGACCTTCACAGATGATTTGAGCAGATATGGGTATATATATCTACTTGATGAAACATAAGTCTGAAACATTTGAAAAGTTCAAAGAATTTCAGAGTGAAGTAGAAAATTATCGTAACAAGAAAATAAAGTTTCTATGATCTGATCGCGGAGATTAATATTTGAGTTACGAGTTTGGTCTTCATTTGAAACAATGTGGAATAGTTTCGCAACTCACGCCACCTGGAAAACCACAGCGTAATGGTGTGTCCGAACGTCATAACTGTACTTTATTAGATATGGTGCGATTTATGATGTCTCTTACCGATTTACCACTATCGTTTTGGGGTTGTGCATTAGAGACAGCTGCATTCACGTTAAATAGGGCACCATCTAACTCCGTTGAGACAACACCATATGAACTGTGGTTTGGCAAGAAACCTAAGCTGTCATTTCTTAAAGTTTGGGGCGACGATGCTTAAGTGAAAAAGTTTCAACCTGATAAGCTCGAACCCAAATCGGAGAAGTGCATCTTCATAGGATACCCAAATGAAATTGTTGGGTACACCTTCTATCACAGATCCGAAGGCGAAATATTCGTTGCTAAGAATGAATCCTTTCCGGAGAAGGAGTTTCTCTCGAAAGAAGTGAGTGGGAGGAAAGTAGAACTTGATAAGGTAATTGTACCTTCTCCCGAATTAGAAAGTAGTTCATCACAGAAGTCAGTTTTAGTGATTCCTACACCAATTAGTGAGGAAGCTAATGATGATGATCATGAAACTTCAGATCAAGTTACTACCGAACCTTGTAGGTCGATCGGAGCACGTTCCGCACCAGAGTGGTACCGTAATCCTATTCTGGAAGTCATGTGACTAGACCATGGCGAACCTACGAACTATGAGGAAGCGATGATGAGCCCAGATTCCGCGAAATGGCTTAAGGCCATGAAATCTGAGATGGGATCCATGTATGAGAACAAAGTGTGGACTTTGATTGACTTGCCCGATGATCGGTGAGCCATTGAGATTAAATGGATCTTCAAGAGGAAGACGGACGCTGATAGTAGTGTTACTATCTACAAAGATAGAATTGTCGCAAAAGGTTTTCGACAAGTTCAAGATGTTGACTACGATGAGAGTTTCTCACTCGTATCTATGCTTAAAGTCTGTCCGAATCATGTTAGAAATTGCCGCATTTTATGAAATTTGGCAAATGGATGTCAAAACTGCATTCCTTAATGGATTTCTTAAAGAGTTGTATATGATGCAACCAGAAGGTTTTTTCAATCCGAAAGATGCTAACAAAGTGTGTAAGCACCAGTGATCCATTTATGGACTGGTGCAAACATCTCGGAGTTGGAATGTACGCTTTGATAGTGTGATCAAAGCATATAGTTTTATACAAACTTGCGGTGAAGCCTGTATTTACAAGAAAGTGAGTGGGAGCACTACAGTCTTTCTGATAAGTATATGTGAATGGCATATTGTTGATCGGAAATGATGTAGAATTTTCTGGAAAGCATAAAGGAGTGTTTGAAAGGAGATTTTCAAAGAAAGACCTCGGAGAAGCTGCTTACATATTGAGCATCAAGATCTTTAGAGATAGATCAAGACGTATGATAAGTTTTTTCAATAAGTACATACCTTGACAAGTTTTTGAAGTAGTTCAAAATGGAACAGTCAAAGTGTTGGGGATCGTAGCAGAATTTTAAAATTTCCTACGCATCACCAAGATCCATCTATGGAGTATACTAGCAACGAGGGGAAAGGAGTGCATCTACATACCCTTGTAGATCGCGAGCGGAAGCGTTCCAATGAACGGGGTTGATGGAGTCGTACTCGCCGTGATCCAAATCACCGATGACCGAGTGCCGAACGGACGGCACCTCCGCGTTCAACACACGTACGGAGCAGCGACGTCTCCTCCTTCTTGATCCAACAAGGGGGAAGGAGAGGTTGATGGAGATCCAGCAGCACGACGGCGTGGTGGTGGATGTAGCGGGATCTCGGCAGGGCTTCGCGGAGCTTCTGCGAGAGGGAGAGGTGTTGCAGGGGAGGAGGGAGGCGCCCAAGGCTGTAGTATTGCTGCCCTCCCTCCTCCCCCCTTTATATAGGCCCCCTGGGAGGGGGGCGCCGTCCTGGAACCCATCTGCATGGGGGGGCGGCGGCCAGGGGGGAGACTTGCCCCCCAAGGCAAGTGGGCGCCCCCCACCCTAGGGTTTCCAACCCTAGGCGGAGGGGAAGGCCCATGGGGGGCGCCCCAGCCCACTAAGGGCTGGTTCCCTTCCCACTTCAGCCCATGGGGCCCTCCGGGATAGGTGGCCCCACCCGATGGACCCCCGTGACCCTTCCGGTGGTCCCGGTACAATACCGGTGACCCCCGAAACTTTCCCGGTGGCCGAAACTTGACTTCCTATATATAATTCTTCACCTCCGGACCATTCCGGAACTCCTCGTGACGTCCGGGATCTCATCCGGGACTCCGAACAACTTTCGGGTTTCCGCATACTCATATCTCTACAACCCTAGCGTCACCGAACCTTAAGTGTGTAGACCCTACGGGTTCGGGAGACATGCAGACATGACCGAGACGCCTCTCCGATCAATAACCAGTAGCGGGATCTGGATACCCATGTTGGCTCCCACATGTTCCACGATGATCTCATCGGATGAACCACGATGTCGAGGATTCAATCAATCCCGTATACAATTCCCTTTGTCAATCGGTATGTTACTTGCCCGAGATTCGATCGTCAGTATCCCAATACCTTGTTCAATCTCGTTACCGGCAAGTCTCTTTACTCGTACCGTAATGCATGATCCCGTGATCAACTCCTTAGTCACATTGAGCTCATTATGATGATGCATTACCGAGTGGGCCCAGAGATACCTCTCCGTCATACGGAGTGACAAATCCCAGTCTCGATCCGTGCCAACCCAACAGACACTTTCGGAGATACCCGTAGTGTACCTTTATAGTCACCCAGTTACGTTGTGACGTTTGGCACACCCAAAGTACTCCTACGGTATCCGGGAGTTGCACGATCTCATGGTCTAAGGAGAAGATACTTGACATTGGAAAAGCTCTAGCAAACGAACTACACGATCTTTGAGCTATGCTTAGGATTGGGTCTTGTCCATCACATCATTCTCCTAATGATGTGATCCCGTTATCAATGACATCCAATGTCCATAGTCAGGAAACCATGACCATCTGTTGATCAACGAGCTAGTCAACTAGAGGCTTACTAGGGACACGTTGTGGTCTATGTATTCACACATGTATTACGATTTCCGGATAACACAATTATAGCATGAACAATAGACAATTATCATGAACAAAGAAATATAATAATAACCATTTATTATTGCCTCTAGGGCATATTTCCAACAGTCTCCCACTTGCACTAGAGTCAATAATCTAGTTACATTGTGATGAATCGAACACCCATTGCGTCCTGGTGTTGATCATGTTTTGCTCTAGGGAGAGGTTTAGTCAACGGATCTGCTACATTCAGGTCCGTATGTACTTTACAAATATCTAGGTCTCCATTTTGAACACTTTCACGAATGGAGTTGAAGCGACGCTTGATATGCCTGGTCTTCCTGTGAAACCTGGGCTCCTTCGCAAGGGCAATAGCTCCAGTGTTGTCACAGAAGAGAGTCATCGGGCCGACGCATTGGGAATCACCCCTAGGTCGGTAATGAACTCCTTCATCCAGACTGCTTCCTGTGCTGCCTCCGAGGCTGCCATGTATTCCGCTTCACATGTAGATCCCGCCACGACGCTTTGCTTGCAACTGCACCAGCTTACTGCTCCTCCATTCAAAATATACACGTATCTGGTTTGTGACTTCAAGTCATCTAGATCTGTGTCGAAGCTAGCGTCGACGTAACCCTTTACGACGAGCTCTTTGTCACCTCCATAAACGAGAAACATATCCTTAGTCCTCTTCAGGTACTTCAGGATATTCTTGACCGCTGTCCAGTGTTCCATGCCGGGATTACTTTGGTACCTTCCTACCAAACTTACGGCAAGGTTTACATCAGGTCTGGTACACAGCATGGCATACATAATAGACCCTATGGCCGAGGCATAGGGGATGACACTCATCTTTTCTCTATCTTCTGCCGTGGTCGGGCATTGAGCCGTGCTCAATTGCACACCTTGCAATACAGGCAAGAACCCCTTCTTGGACTGATCCATATTGAACTTCTTCAATATCTTGTCAAGGTACGTACTCTGTGAAAGACCAATGAGGCGTCTTGATCTATCTCTATAGATCTTGATGCCTAATATATAAGCAGCTTCTCCAAGGTCCTTCATTGAAAAACACTTATTCAAATAGGCCTTTATACTTTCCAAGAATTCTATATCATTTCCCATCAATAGTATGTCATCCACATACAATAAGAGAAATGCTACAGAGCTCCCACTCACTTTCTTCTAAACACAGGCTTCTCCATAAGTCGGTGTAAACCCAAACGCTTTGATCATCTCATCAAAGCGAATGTTCCAACTCCGAGATGCTTGCACCAGCCCATAGATTGAGCGCTGGAGCTTGCATACTTTGTTAGCATTCTTAGGATCGACAAAACCTTCCGGCTGCATCATATACAATTCTTCCTTAAGGAAGTCGTTAAGGAATGCCGTTTTGACGTCCATCTGCCATATCTCATAATCATAGTATGCGGCAATTGCTAACATGATTCGGACGGACTTCAGCTTCGCTACGGGTGAGAAAGTCTCATCGTAGTCAACCCCTTGAACTTGTCGATAACCCTTAGCGACAAGTCGAGCCTTATAGATGGTCACATTACCATCCGCGTCTGTCTTCTTCTTAAAGATCCATTTATTTTCTATGGCTCGCCGATCATTGGGCAAGTCAGTCAAAGTCCATACTTCGTTTTCATACATGGATCCTATCTCGGATTTCATGGCTTCTAGCCATTTGTCGGAATCCGGGCCCGCCATCGCTTCTTCATAGTTCGAAGGTTCACCGTTGTCTAACAACATGATTTCCAGGACAGGGTTGCCGTACCACTCTGGTGCGGAACGTGTCCTTGTGGACCTACGAAGTTCAGCAGTAACTTGATCCGAAGCTTCATGATCATCATCATTAACTTCCTCCCCAGTCGGTGTAGGCACCATAGGAACATCTTCCCGCGCTGCGCTACTTTCCGGTTCGGAAGGGGTGACTATCACCTCATCAAGTTCCACTTTCCTCCCACTCAATTCTTTCGAGAGAAACTCTTTCTCCAGAAAGGACCCATTCTTGGCAACAAAGATCTTGCCTTCGGATCTCAGGTAGAAGGTATACCCAATGGTTTCCTTAGGGTATCCTATGAAGACGCATTTTTCCGACTTGGGTTCGAGCTTTTCAGGTTGAAGTTTCTTGACATAAGCATCGCATCCCCAAACTTTTAGAAACGACAGCTTAGGTTTCTTCCCAAACCATAATTCATACGGTGTCGTCTCAACGGATTTCGACGGAGCCCTATTTAAAGTGAATGCGGCAGTCTCTAAAGCATAGCCCCAAAATGAGAGCGGTAAATCGGTAAGAGACATCATAGATCGCACCATATCCAATGGAGTGTGATTACGACGTTCGGACACACCATTTCGCTGAGGTGTTCCGGGCGGCGTGAGTTGTGAAACGATTCCACATTTCCTTAAGTGCGCACCAAATTCGTGACTTAAATATTCTCCACCACGATCTGATCGTAAGAATTTTATTTTCCTATCACGTTGATTCTCAACCTCACTCTGAAATTCCTTGAACTTTTCAAAGGTTTCAGACTTGTGTTTCATTAGGTAGACATACCCATATCTACTTAAGTCATCAGTGAGAGTGAGAACATAACGATATCCTCCGCGAGCCTCAACACTCATTGGACCGCACACATCGGTATGTATGATTTCCAATAAGTTGGTTGCTCGCTCCATTGTTCCGGAGAACGGAGTCTTGGTCATCTTACCCATGAGGCATGGTTCGCACGTGTCAAATGATTCGTAATCAAGAGACTCCAAAAGTCCATCTGCATGGAGCTTCTTCATGCGCTTGACACCAATGTGACCAAGGCGGCAGTGCCACAAGTATGTGGGACTATCGTTATCAACTTTACATCTTTTGGTATTCACACTATGAATATGTGTAACATCACGTTCGAGATTCATCAAGAATAAACTATTGACCAACGGGGCATGACCATAAAACATATCTCTCATATAAATAGAACAACCATTATTCTCGGATTTAAATGAGTAGCCATCTCGAATTAAACGAGATCCAGATACAATGTTCATGCTCAAAGCTGGCACTAAATAACAATTATTGAGGTTTAAAACTAATCCCGTAGGTAAATGCAGAGGCAGCGTGCCGACGGCGATCACATCGACCTTGGAACCATTCCTGACGCGCATCGTCACCTCGTCCTTCGCCAGTCTCCGTTTATTCCGTAGTTCCTGTTTTGAGTTACAAATATGAGCAACCGCACCGGTATCAAATACCCAGGAGCTACTACGAGTACTGGTAAGGTACACATCAATTACATGTATATCACATATACCTTTGGTGTTGCCGGCCTTCTTGTCCGCTAAGTATTTGGGGCAGTTCTACTTCCAGTGACCACTTCCCTTGCAATAAAAGCACTCAGTCTCAGGCTTGGGTCCATTCCTTGGCTTCTTCCCAGTAACTGGCTTACCGGGCGCGGCAACTCCCTTGCCGTCCTTCTTGAAGTTCTTCTTACCCTTGCCCTTCTTGAACTTAGTGGTTTTATTCACCATCAACACTTGATGTTCTTTTCTGATCTCCACCTCCGCTGATTTCAGCATCGAATATACCTCAAGAATGGTCTTTTCCATCCCCTGCATATTGAAGTTCATCACAAAGCTCTTGTAGCTTGGTGGAAGCGACTGAAGGATTCTGTCAATGACCGCGTCATCCGGGAGATTAACTCCCAGCTGAGACAAGCGGTTGTGCAACCCAGACATTCTGAGTATGTGCTCACTTACAGAACTATTCTCCTCCATTTTACAGCTGAAGAACTTGTCGGAGACTTCATATCTCTCGACCCAGGCATGAGCTTGGAAAACCATTTTCAGCTCTTCGAACATCTCATATGCTCCATGCTTCTCAAAATGCTTTTGGAGCCCCGGTTCTAAGCTGTAAAGCATGCCGCACTGAACGAGGGAGTAATCATCAGCACGTGATTGCCAAGCGTTCATAACGTCTTGGTTCTCTGGGATTGGTGCTTCACCTAGCGGTGCTTCTAGGACATAATCTTTCTTGGCAGCTATGAGGATGATCCTCAGGTTCCGGACCCAGTCCGTATAGTTGCTGCCATCATCTTTCAGCTTGGTTTTCTCTAGGAACGCGTTGAAGTTGAGGACAACGTGGGCCATTTGATCTACAAGATATATTGTAAAGATTTTAGACTAAGTTCATGATAATTAAGTTCATCTAATCAAATTACTCAATGAACTCCCACTCAGATAGACATCCCTCTAGTCATCTAAGTGAAACATGATCCGAGTTAACTAGGCCGTGTCCGATCATCACGTGAGACGGACTAGTCAAGATCGGTGAACATCTCCATGTTGATCGTATCTTCTATACGACTCATGCTCGACCTTTCGGTCCTCCGTGTTCCGAGGCCATGTCTGTACATGCTAGGCTCGTCAAGTCAACCTAAGTGTATTGCGTGTGTTCCGAGGCCATGTCTGTACACGCTAGGCTCGTCAACACCCGTTGTGTGCGAACGTTAGAATCTATCACACCCGATCATCACGTGGTGCTTCGAAACAACGAACCTTCGCAACGGTGCACAGTTAGGGTGAACACTTTCTTGAAATTATCATAAGGGATCATCTTACTTACTACCGTCGTTCTAAGCAAATAAGATGCAAAATATGATAAACATCACATGCAATCAAATAGTGACACGATATGGCCAATATCATTTTGCTCCTTTGATCTCCATCTTCGGGGCACAATGATCATCTTCGTCACCGGCATGACACCATGATCTCCATCATCATGATCTCCATCATTGTGTCTTCATGAAGTTGTCACGCCAACGATTACTTCTACTTCTATGGCTAACGCGTTTAGCAACAAAGTAAAGTAATTTACATGGCGTTATTCAATGAGACGCAGGTCATACAAAAAATAATGACAACTCCTATGGCTCCTGCCGGTTGTCATACTCATCGGCATGCAAGTCGTGATTCCTATTACAAGAATATGATCAATCTCATACATCACATATATCATTCATCACATCTTCTGGCCATATCATATCACATAGCACATGCTGCAAAAACAAGTTAGACGTCCTCTAATTGTTGTTGCAAGTTTTTACGTGGCTTGTATAGATTTCTAGCAAGAACATTTCTTACCTACGTAAAACCACAACGTGATATGCCAATTTCTATTTACCCTTCATAAGGACCCTTTTCATCGAATCCGTTCCGACTAAAGTGGGAGAGACAGACACCCGCTAGCCACCTTTAGCAACTAGTGCATGTCAGTCGGTGGAACCTGTCTCACGTAAGCGTATGTGTAAGGTCGGTCCGGGCCGCTTCATCCCACAATACCGCCAAAACAAGATAAGACTAGTAGCGGCAAGAAGAATTGGCAACATCTACGCCCACAACTGCTTTGTGTTCAACTCGTGCATAGTAACTACGCATAGACCTGGCTCTGATACCACTGTTGGGGATCGTAGCAGAATTTTAAAATTTCCTACGCATCACCAAGATCCATCTATGGAGTATATTAGCAACGAGGGGAAAGGAGTGCATCTACATACCCTTGTAGATCGCGAGCGGAAGCGTTCCAATGAACGGGGTTGATGGAGTCGTACTCGCCGTGATCCAAATCACCGATGACCGAGTGCCGAACGGACGGCACCTCCGCGTTCAACACACGTACGGAGCAGCGACGTCTCCTCCTTCTTGATCCAGCAAGGGGGAAGGAGAGGTTGATGGAGATCCAGCAGCACGACGGCGTGGTGGTGGATGTAGCGGGATCTCGGCAGGGCTTCGCGGAGCTTCTGCGAGAGGGAGAGGTGTTGCAGGGGAGGAGGGAGGCGCCCAAGGCTGTAGTATTGCTGCCCTCCCTCCTCCCCCCTTTATATAGGCCCCCTGGGAGGGGGGGCGCCGGCCTGGAACCCATCTGCATGGGGGGGCGGCGGCCAGGGGGGAGACTTGCCCCCCAAGGCAAGTGGGGCGCCCCCCACCCTAGGGTTTCCAACCCTAGGCGCAGGGGGAAGGCCCATGGGGGGCGCCCCAGCCCACTAAGGGCTAGTTCCCTTCCCACTTCAGCCCATGGGGCCCTCCGGGATAGGTGGCCCCACCCGGTGGACCCCCGTGACCCTTCCGGTGGTCCCGGTACAATACCGGTGACCCCCGAAATTTTCCCGGTGGCCGAAACTTGACTTCCTATATATAATTCTTCACCTCCGGACCATTCCGGAACTCCTCGTGACGTCCGGGATCTCATCCGGGACTCTGAACAACTTTCGGGTTTCCGCATACTCATATCTCTACAACCCTAGCGTCACCGAACCTTAAGTGTGTAGACCCTACGGGTTCGGGAGACATGCAGACATGACCGAGACGCTTCTCCGGTCAATAACCAACAGCGGGATCTGGATACCCATGTTGGCTCCCGCATGTTCCACGATGATCTCATCGGATGAACCACGATGTCGAGGATTCAATCAATCCCGTATACAATTCCCTTTGTCAATCGGTATGTTACTTGCCCGAGATTCGATCGTCAGTATCCCAATACCTTGTTCAATCTCGTTACCGGCAAGTCTCTTTACTCGTACCGTAATGCATGATCCCGTGATCAACTCCTTAGTCACATTGAGCTCATTATGATGATGCATTACCGAGTGGGCCCAGAGATACCTCTCCGTCATACGGAGTGACAAATCCCAGTCTCGATCCGTGCCAACCTAACAGACACTTTCGGAGATACCCGTAGTGTACCTTTATAGTCACCCAGTTACGTTGTGACGTTTGGCACACCCAAAGTACTCCTACGGTATCCGGGAGTTGCACGATCTCATGGTCTAAGGAGAAGATACTTGACATTGGAAAAGCTCTAGCAAACGAACTACACGATCTTTGAGCTATGCTTAGGATTGGGTCTTGTCCATCACATCATTCTCCTAATGATGTGATCCCGTTATCAATGACATCCAATGTCCATAGTCAGGAAACCATGACCATCTGTTGATCAACGAGCTAGTCAACTAGAGGCTTACTAGGGACACGTTGTGGTCTATGTATTCACACATGTATTACGATTTTCGGATAACACAATTATGGCATGAACAATAGACAATTATCATGAATAAAGAAATATAATAATAACCATTTATTATTGCCTCTAGGGCATATTTCCAACACAAAGGAGTTCTTGCCTGTGCTACAAGGTGTGAAATTGAGTAAGACTCAAAGCCCGACCACGGCAAAAGATAGATAAAGAATGAAAGTCATTTCCTATGCCTCAGCCATAGGTTCTACAAAGTATGCCATGCTGTGTACCAGACCTATTGTATACCCTGCCCTGAGTTTGGCAAGGGAGTACAATAGTGATCTAGGAGTAGATCGCTGGACATTGGTAAAAAATTATCCTTAGAGGGCTAAGGAAATATTTCTCGGTTATGGAGGTGATAAAGAGTTCGTCGTAAAGAGTTACGTCGATGCAAGCTTTGACACCGATCTGGATGACTCTGAGTCTCGATCTGGATACATATTGAAAGTGGGAGCATTTATCTAGAGCAATGTTGAGGATATCGCTTATGGTCTCGGTCAGCTAGGGATTAGGGATTAATCAGAAATCGGTTGATTAATCGATTTTATCGGTCGACTATTAATCGGATTTTTTTGTGCAAATCTCAGGTTCCCAACACTAAAATACGCTATATTCAACACCAAAACAATATTTGACAGAAGTGTTACCTTGATTTCTAGCCTTTGAATCCTCATATAATGACAACCAAAGTAGGACAATAGTACATATTACGTAACAAGGTCCACAAAACATAAATAAACATAGTTTTTGCAAACATAGTGCTATGAATAGGTTTGATTTATCGGTAGATTCCCAATAAATCGCTTGTCAGAACGATAAATCGGTCCAAAAGATAAACGACAAAGATAAGGCATAATCTTATCGGTCACCCCACGATTAGCGATAAATCGGAAGATTAATCGGTGAATCGGAAGATTTCTTGAACAGTGATCTAGAGTAGCTACATGCAGAGCATTGTAGACATAGAAATTTTCAAAATACATACGGATCTGAATGTGACAGACCCGTTGACTAAACTTCTCTCACAAGCAAAACATGATCACACCTTAGTACTCTTTGGGTGTTAATCACATGGCGATGTGAACTAGATTAATGAATCTAGTAAACCCTTTGGGTATTGGTCACATGGCGATGTGAACTATAAAGTGTTAAATCACATGACGATGTGAACTATTGGTGTTAAATCACATGACGATGTGAACTAGATTATTGACTCTAGTGCAAGTGGGAGACTAAAGGAAACATGCCCTAGAGGCAATAATAAAGTTGTTATTTATATTTCCTTATATCATAATAAATGTTTATTATTCATGCTAGAATTGTATTAACCGGAAACTTAGTACATGTGTGAATACATAGACAAACTGAGTGTCACTAGTATGCCTCTACTTGACTAGCTCATTGAATCAAAGATGGTTAAGTTTCCTAGCCATAGACATGAGTTGTCATTTGATTAATGGGGTCACATCATTAGAGAATGATGTGATTGACTTGACTCATTCCGTTAGCTTAGCACTTGATCGTTTAGTATGTTGCTATTGCTTTCTTCATGACTTATACATGTTTCTATGACTATGAGATTATGCAACTCCCGAATACCGGAGGAACACTTTCTGTGCTACCAAACGTCACAACGTAATTGGGTGATTATAAAGGTGCTCTACAGGTGTCTCCGATGGTGTTTGTTGAGTTGGCATATATCGAGATTAGGATTTGCCATTCCGATTGTCGGAGAGGTATCTCTGGGCCCTCTCGGTAATGCACATCACTATAAGCCTTGCAAGCAATGTGACTAATGAGTTAGTTGCGGGATGATGCATTACGGAACGAGTAAAGAGACTTGCCGGTAACGAGATTGAACTAGGTATTGAGATACCGACGATCGAATCTCGGGCAAGTAACATACCGAGGACAAAGGGAACAACTTATGTTGTTATGCGGTTTGACCGATAAAGATCTTCGTAGAATATGTAGGAACCAATATGAGCATCCAGGTTCCGCTATTGGTTATTGACATGAGATGAGTCTCGGTCATGTCTACATAGTTCTCGAACCCGTAGGGTCCGCACGCTTAACGTTCGGTGACGATTGGTATTATGAGTTTATGTGTTTTGATGTACCGAAGGTAGTTCGGAGTCCCGGATATGATCACGGACATGACGAGGAGTCTCGAAATGGTCGAGAAATAAAGATTGATATATTGGACGGCTATGTTCGGACACGGGTAGAGTTCCGGGAAGTTTCGGATAAACCGGAGTGCCGGAGGGTTATCGGAAACCCCCCGGGGAACTAATGGGCCACATGGACCTTAGTGGAGAGAGAGAAGGCCAGCCGGGGCAGGCCGCGCGCCCCCCTTTCCTTCTCCCTCTCCTCCTTCCTTCCCCTTCCTAGTAGGACTAGGAAAAGGGGAGTCCTACTCCTACTAGGAGGAGGACTCCTCCTCTCCTTGGGCGCCCCAAGGGCTGGCCGGCCTCCCCCCTTGCTCCTTTATATACGGGGGCAGGGGGGCACCCTAGAACACACAAGTTGATCATTGATCTCTTAGCCGTGTGCGGTGCCCCCCTCCACCATAATCCACCTCGGTCATATCGTTGTAGTGCTTAGGCGAAGCCCTGCGCCGGTAGCTTCATCATCACCGTCATCACGCCGTCGTGCTGACGAACCTCTCCCTCGACACTCAGCTGGATCGAGAGTTCGTGGGACGTCACCGAGCCGAACGTGTGCAGATCGCGGAGGTGCTGTACTTTCGGTACTAGGATCGGTCGGATCGTGAAGACGTACGACTACATCAACCGCGTTGTCATAACGCTTCCGCTTACGGTCTACGAGGGTACGTGGACTATACTCTGCCCTCTCATTGCTATGCATCACCATGATCTTGCGTGTGCGTAGGATTTTTTTTGAAATTACTACATTCCCCAACATCTTCAACTTGGTGTGAACACGTTCATGGACTCCGAGTTGGGCACGGGGTGGAGGACCCGACCCTATTCGCCGGCCATGCTCAATGCCATCCAGTGGATGGATGGACACGACTGCGGCGGTCGGCGCGTCGTTCACAATCATCGTCGTCAAGCATCACGACTAGTTCCGCCTCTTGCCATCCACCTACATGGCCCACTCTAGCAGCTGGGGCGGCCGCGGTGGCGACATCGTGCACGAGTTCGCCGCTGCGACACAGGCACGAGGCGTGGATGTTGGCCTCTACCTCTCGGAGAGGAGGGCCACCAAAGAAAGAGTAGCACGGGGACGCCGTGATCCGGTCATCGAAGAAGCTCGGGGCGGCGTGCAGGGTACTACTCGGCGAGGAGACAGAAATGGTGTGCGCTCGGGCTCTTGTGCAAGGGACGACTGCCTGCGAGGGAGTAAACCTGGTCCTTCCACGGGTCGAGCTTGGCAAAGCCCGAAGAATCCCAAGCCTGAGCCCGGCCTGGAGCACATGAGAGTGACAAATTTTAATTAAATTAATCATATTTGGAAAGTTATATTAATTTGTTATACCTATATTTGGAATAAAATATATATTTGACTATTTTGGACTTTTTCGGGCTTTCGGGTCTGGCTTCGGGCGAGAAAGTGGAGCCCGAGCTCAGCCTGGACGTCAGGTTTCGGGTTCGGGCCTCCGGGCCGGGTTGTCCATGAATAGGTCTAGAGGGGAGCTCACGAAATTTATCCTCGTGAATGGTTAGGTAGAGTATATTTGAGATTCGGGGTGGCTCTGGAGTAATTTTTTTACTCTTCTAAAGATTACATGGGACTTGATAGGTGTGGTTTAGAGGAGAAAAGACAAAATTTTAGTCTAAAAGCATTACATGAGGATCGGTTAGAGATTTTCTTAGTGTTTTTTTCTTTGTTAGCTACCCCAGTCACTCTTCAAAAAAGAAGAAGAAAAACTACCCAGTCACTCTAGCTGTAAATGCTGCAGCTAGATAGTTGGTAGCAGTAGGGTGTATCCCGTTGGTGCTGCCTCATTTCCGGGCACGAGCCGATGTCAGGAGTGGGGCCAAATCTATTCCACGGAGGCACTTTGACCAGCTTAAACATACGTACGTACCCCCTTTGCCTAGGACCGACGGGACCAGCGATATCCTGTTTCTGTCATGAGTGATTGTGCTTGAATGTGCACAGGCGCAGGTACACGTAATCGTACCGAGATCGATCCCCGCAACCTAAGTGCCAGAACTAATGAATCCTCTGAAAATAAACGTATCTTGCATGTGGAGATGCAGTGATGTACTACTCCTACTATACATCCATCGCATATCTGCAGCATTTGCAAAAAAAGAAAGAGCAAATCAAACAGTAGTAGTTAAGTTCTGCGGTATACTTGTATTTTGTCAGAATCACGATTTTTAGGGCCTCTTTGGATTGTGATACGGAAATAGAATTGAGGCATAGGAACCCATTCCATAGAAATTCCTTTGATCCAAAGGCAATCATTACAAGAAAAAAAATTAAAAAGTTTGGAATCCTACAAAAGTCCTACAAACTTCCTGCAATCCAAAGAGGGCCTAAGACTTTCACCATCTAAATTGATTGAACTATTTTTACGACCCTGCTCAGTAAACTATATACCCTCTGTTTCTGAATATAAGTTTTTTTAGAGATTCCACTATGAACCACATACACATGTATATAGACATATTTTATAGTGTACATTCACTCATTTTACTCCGTATGTAGTCCATACTAAAATCTCTAAAAGGTATTATATTTAGGAACGGAGGAAGTATGGATCATCTTGTGCCGGGTTTGTGGTTGAAGGCTGACAGTTTTGCTTTCCTCCTTCGGCGTCATAGTCGTGCGGGGGTGTCAGTTTTCTGAAGTTCGATGGCGTGTCCGGGGACATATGTTGCCCCGGTCTGATTCTTTCAACGGTAATGAATTTGCTTCAAGCAAACTACTTTGGAGGTCCGTAAAGCTACTGATCAGCAATGGAGCCGCGTCGAGCTCGGGTGGAGAGGTGATCTGCCTCCATTTCCTTAGTGGAGAGGGATAGGAGCTGGTTTTTGGCATAAGATTATCCTATCTTCTCAATCATGTAATGTCGATATTTACGTGACTTGTTACTAAATCATTATTTTTTTTGTGAATGAGACACGTATTATCATGCAAAAAAAAGGAACAGAGGGAGTATGATTTTACGGTTCTTTCTTTTCACATGATTGAGATGGCATAACATTTCCAATAGATAAAAATTGCAAGAACAAATGAGAAACACATAAATTGCTCGGAAGAGATGGTTGGACGTTGCAGAGTACTCCCTCTGTTCCAAAATAGATGACTCAACTTTGTACTAAAGTAGTAAGACACAAGAATTTCGAGATTATATGCTACTTTGTTGGAGAAAGAGTGGAGACATTGGTTCTACCTAAATTTTCTTTAGGACTTTAATACTTCATTTTCTTTAGGACAGCAATACTTTTTTTTTTTGCTCTTCAATATTCTCTGTTCCAAACAGGACTTCTAAAGTACTCCCTTCGTCCGAAAATACTTATCGAGAAAATGGATGTATCTAGACGATACATTCATTTTTATCCATTTCTGCGACAAGTAATTCGGGACGGAGGGAGTAACTATTTTGGCACAATCTTGTCATAAACCCTTGACCAACTAATACACGCTCTGAATCTTTGCAAGAGCGGCACCCCGCGGGGGCGAAACCCTGCACTTGTCCAGCCAGCTCCGGTGGACGGCCCCTTTCCGTTCTCCGGCACGCACGCCGACCCCAGAGCACAACTGCACAAGCATGGACGAATCTCAGAACCGCAAACACTTTTCCGCATGCAATCACCCGCTTTAGTCCGAGAAAGCCCCCACAAGTCGCACACTTGGAACTCTACTGGGAAGAAACACGCCTAGCTCAAGGTAGGTCCACTTGGCAGGTTCCATTTCTAGCTAGATGTGCCGCCTTTCCCGCCTTTTGTTGCATTATGTTTGCCGCGAGCTACAAGTCCTTGTCCATCATTAGCCACACAAAACATGAGGGTGGGATGAATGGAATGGAATGAGAATGATCGGTCTCTACCTAGCAGCAGCTAAAGCTAGGTGAGCGATCAGTCGCTACGTACCAAGAACATTCCTCAATTAATTATGGCTTTCGATTCCTCGGGGCGTAGCCTGCGTAGGCCGTTCTTGTTTAGCGTGGCCTAAAGGGATGTAAAATAGAGTATATATAAAAAATAGCGTGGCCTAAAGTAAGCGGAGATGCACTGTTATTCATGCTTTATTACTACCGCCGTTGCTTGCTTTTTTCATCTCACATTACTCATCACACGTTCCCTTGCGTTTTTTTTTACAAGAGAGGAGTTCCCTTGCTGGCCGGGACTGGGCTGGGCCTTGCAGATGGGAGCCGAACAAGGCAAGGCTCAAAAAGAATAGTAAAAAAACATTTTCCTGATGATTCTTGGAAAAATAAGAAATGGAGGTGCGGGGAATCGAACCCCGTGCCTCTCGCATGCGAAGCGAACGCTCTAGCATATGAGCTACACCCCCGAATTGTTGGCAACTAACTTCTGACGCTACATATTTGGTATTATACATATTGGAAATGAGAACGGTGGCCTAATACACGCTGGTGCCCGGCACGGTGACCGGAGATGAGAACGGCGGCGCGGCTCTCGGTTTACTGCCATCCATGGGCAGGGCGTTGGTGCTCGTCTTGCTCTGCCCAATTTTCCCTTTCTATTACTGGCAGAAAACATCAGTTTCTGCAAGACGACACCTAAAATATAGTGTAGGCACAGTAAAATGAGATCATGCCACCAGCAAGGCGGCACTCTAGCTAAACATATAGCCCATCTAATGCGACTGAGCACAAGGTAACAGGGATGAGCATCAGCTCAGGCAAAAGACTCACAAGTTCTACGTTATTCAGGCGAATGGTCTCCATCGTTGCAAACAGATTGTGCGAATATGTTGCGAATGGTGCCCATCGTCGCGATTGGTGGACCGATGCACGACCATCTTACCAAAGAAGTTACGGGCTACAGTCTCGAATTTACTCTTTGTTTGCAGACTACAAGCAGATGTCATCTCGAAAATGTCGGTTATTTATCATCTGCTCTTCAGACACAAGAGGATGGGCTACATACATTCAAGACTACAACCAGCACGGACGCAGAACTCGTACATTCAAGAGTGACAAACTTGAATAAGATATCCCCCCGCAAAAAAAAAAATTGAATAAGATAAATCAGTACCAAAATACAATTTTTTTAAAGAATTACTCAAAAAAAAAACTAAAACCCACTCATTATCTCGATGGGCTACCTTAGCAAAAATAGATACTCTGGTTGCTGAAATCTACTGTTTTAGAACCAAACTCATGCAGTCATGCCAAGTTGCCAACATCTTTGGAAATTGGGAATCTACACATAAGAAAAGAATCATTAAGTATAAACGGAAAAAATGAGAAAAAAATTGAATATTTTTACTGGACACTACTAAACTTACCAGTGTTTTTCCTTAGTTCTTTTCTGGTAATCACTGTGTTCACGAAAAAGGGAATCCAGAATCCGGAAATGCATTTCATTTTGAAACAACACCTAGATATCAAACCACTGTTTCGTATATATAGTTGGAAAGTGAACCTGAAAATTGCATAATGACGTTAAATTAGTTGCACTACAAAAATCACAGCAAAAATATTTGAAACATGTAAAAAATTACTAATTCATAATATTACCACATACATATACAATTTTACATTGTAGGAACATTTTCTTAAATGTAACAAACATATTTTTAACCTGTGAACATTTTTAACTGTCATGAACAATTTTTTGGATGGTACGTACTTATTTAACCAACAGCATGAACAATTTTTACATATTCAAGAACAATATTTAAACTTGTGAACTTTTTTTTAATTGTACGAACATTATATAAACCAGAGGATACCCAGCGTGTTGCTGTGGGGATTATTGATGAAAATTTGGTTGATAACATGAGAACCAAAATTTAAAATACATACGAATTATTATATTTGATTATGTATAGTTGGAGCAATTATTATGTTATATAAGTAGAGTAATTTAATGGAAAACATTTCCCCATGCATGATTTAAGGTTGTGGCGAGTCTTTAGCATGCATGTGTTGGATGTTGAGGTGGGCCTTATCCCATTTGTAATTGTTTGTTGAGATGATATGTTTGGATGTTGAGGTGGGAGGAAGTTCAATCTCCGGCTGGATATGTGTTCAGTTAGTCTTAGTTAGCTAGTCTGTTAGGTCTCGTGGTAGTCTCTGTTGGCAGCGTGCCTTCATTTTGGTGGTGGTGGTGGTGTGGGGGGGGGGGGGGGGGTGCGATGGTGGCGGTGATACCAGTGAATTATTTGGGGGCGAGATCTACCCCAACCATGACGTCTTTTGGTGGCTGGTTGGGATCTAGGTGCCTGCTACTTAGATTGATGTTGGCGCGATGGCGACAACAGCCTCAAGAAGAACTCTTGTGCCCCAGATCCGCTGTCGTGGTGAGTGCTCCAGTGTCACGGAATCGAGGAGCATGCATGTATCTGCGCCGGGTCTTTCTCTTCCATCGCCGACGAGGGAGATGGAGGATTCAATCTGGCGGTTTATCAGTTCGATGCTTCTCCGATGTGCTGGTTCTTTTGGACTGAGGCCAATGACTTCCCATCCACAATGAACAAGGTTTCGCTGGCTCCATGTAGGAGCGGTGGCAGTGGCGCGGCGGCGGGCCATCAGGCCGCGTTGGTGCTTGTATTCGGTCGGTTCTCCAGGGACCCGAGTGTACTTTCTGATCGTTATTGGATGTTGTGTATCACTGGATATTCTACTTAATAGATCTGGTGTGCTTTAAAAAAACAATATCTCGCTTTTTCAAGATGTAGTCTGGCCTCGCCTCTGACGCTTGACTAAATGTGTCGGCCCAACACTATAGTCTTTGGAACAGTTTTGGGAAGGTTCCATGGGCCGGTTCGGGCCAGTTTTTGAACCGTTAATGTGTTTTTTTTTCTTTTTTTCTTTGGTTTTTTATCGGTTTTCTATATTTTTTAATTTTTCTTTTTCAAATACATGTGAACTTTTTAAATACAACTTGTACATTTTTCGTATACACACTTAATATTTATTTGATACACGTTGAGCATTTTTTAAATACATGATACACATTGAACATATTTTTCAAACAAATGTCAAACTTTTTCATATGCACTTTGAACATTTTTTTCAATGGTAACATCTTTAATATACTACACGACCATTTTTTTGATATTACATAACATTTTTCTGAATACTAAGAAACTATTTTTCTAACCTGTGAACATTTTTTAAAATGTCACATGCATTTTTTATTGGTACAAACATTTACTAAAACTTATGCAAACATTTTTTAAATTGTGATTTCTTAAATTCCACAAACATTGTTTAAAATCTTTGAATAGTTTCTAAATGTCATGAACATTTTTTCTAATGGTATAACAATTTGTTTACAGTTTGCTAACATTTTTAAAATGAGTGGTCTATGGTTGGAATTTTAAAACTTTAGTATATTAAATTTTAAAGCATATCTTTTGTAATATTTAAAAATAGAAATAGAAACAGTAAATGAAAAAGGAACAAAGACCAGTGTACGGGCCCTTGTATGGCCGAACATGTGGTGGAGCTGACGCTGTGTTTGGCCTGTCCGTATCACCCTTGTTAGTGCCATCTCTCCAGGCTGTGACAAGTGTCAGACTGTATATGCGTCACTTGTTGCAACATATGAGTTTTCCATTTTTTCCAAAAGTGACATAGGTTTGAGATCGGCTTGGCTCATTCACGAAACACGACGTACGCGGCGAGGCGGCGGAGGAGGAGCGCGCGAGAACCACTTCTCTTCTCAAACTCCAATAGCATATATAAGAGAAACCATTAGAAAGAGGTCCAATTCTTCCTCCAAATTGAGGGAGGTACTAAACTTCCCACACCGTCATTTTCCCTATGGGCCTTTAGAGTGGATAAGTTCAACGGAACTTTCGAAGGAAAAATGTTCATCAGGTCGTAGCTCAAGTTTTGGTTCCTCCAAGACCCGGAGAACAACTTCCTATCCTATCACTTGGTGCGATTCTATGATCCAAAGTGCATCACTGTAAATTTTCCTTTTTTCTCTTTAGCTCCAACGAGGACTTCCTATAAAGTAACTATGTTGTCACAGTCTTGCCTTAATCCCTTAATAAACTAAAAACACGTTCTGAATCTTTGCACAGAAGAACACCTGCTATCAAATGCAAAAGCGGCACCCCCCGGGGGCGAAACCCTGAATTTCTCCAGCTCCGGTGGACGACCCCTTTCCGTTCACTCACCGGCAAGCACGCCGGCCCCAGAGCACAACTGCACAGGCATGGACGAATCTCAGAACCGCAAACACTTTTCCGCATGCAATATAATCATCCGCTTTAGTTGGAGAAAGCCCCCACAGGTCGCACACTTGGAACTCTACTCGGAGGAAACACGCCTAGCTAGCTCAAGGCAGGTCCACTTGGCAGGTTCCATTTCTAGCTAGACGTGCCGCCTTTCCCGCCTTTTGTTGCATTATGTTTGCCGCGAGCTACAAGGTCCTTGCTAATCATTAGCCACACAAAACATGAGGGTGTGATGAATGGAATGTGAATGATCGGTCTCTACCTAAAGATAGTACTGCCACTTAGCTAGTGTAAGTAGGTAGCGATCAGTCGCTACGTACCAAGAACATTCCTCACAAATTGTGGCTTTCGATTCCTCGGGGCGTAGGCCGTCCTTGTTTAAAGTAAGTTGAGACGCCACTGTTTTTGATGCTTTGTTACTACCACTCCGTACGAGAGAGAAGAGAAGGGGAGAGGAGCGTTTGAGCGTGTGATGGTGAACGGCAGCAGGGTAAAAGGCTGCGCCAGCTCGCGACGCGTTTCTCGCTTGTGTTGGCTGGGCTGGGCCTTGGAGATGAGAGCCCAACAAGGCAATGGTCAAAATGAATTGGAAGTATAGAAAAAGAACATGTCCCTGATGATTCTTCTTGAAAAAAAAATGGAGGTGCGGGGAATCGAACCCCGTGCCTCTCGCATGCGAAGCGAGCGCTCTACCATATGAGCTACACCCCCGAACTGGTTGCCACTCACTGCTGAAACTACATATTCTTGGTCACCGGAGAGGAGAGCGATCGGTTTAGTGCCATCCATGGGCAGAGCGTTGGTGCTCGCCTTGCTCTGCCCAATTCTCCCTTTCTATTAGTAGAAGAAAATATCAGTTTCTACAAGACGACGGCTAAAATATAGGGTAAACAGAGTAAATTGAGATCCTGCCACAAGAAAGGGGGCTGAGCTCAAGGTAACAGGATGAGCATCAGCTCAGGCAAAGGACCGAGAAGTTCTACGTTATGGAACCGCAACACAGCTTCAGACGATCAGGCTCTGGCGGACTAAGCAGAGAGTTGTTTGATTGCCTAGCTCACACGTAAAAACTGGCCCAACACAGCTTTCAGATTGTGCGAATGTGTTGTCAATGGCGTCCATCGTCGCAGACTACAAGCAGATGTCTTCTCGGAATGACAGTTACGTAGGGCGCGTTTGGTAGGCTACATCAAGCCCAATCAGGCTCTGGCGGACTAAGCAAAGAGTTGTTTGATTGCCTAGCTCACAAGTAAAAACTGGCCCACACGAAACTTCAAGCGCTCACCGCCTGGATCACGAGGAACGCCCAGATCGACCGTTTTTACACATGCAGGCTGGGCCTAGTGCAATTCACACTAGGGAAGGATGTGAGCTGGGTTTGATGCAGCCAACCAAATGTGGCCCAGAGCCTGTATATCCAGTAGGCCAGACTCGTGCAACCAAACGCACCCTTATCATCTGCTCTTCAGACACAAGAGAATGGGTACAACCAGCACACACACACACACACACACACACACACACACACACACACACACACACACACAAGAGAATGGGTACAACCAGCACACACACAGAGTAAATTGTAGAATGACAAAATTGAATAAGATAAATCAGTGCCAAGATAGCAAAAAATTCAAAACTAAAAATCATTCTTTTTTTAGTGGAAATATGAAAATCATTCAAAATAATTAAACAAACGATAAAACCTACTCATTATCTTGCTGGGTTACTTTCGCAAAATAGATACTCTGCTCGCTGAAATCTACTGTTTAGAACCAAACTCATGCCAACATATCTGGAAATTGGGAACCTACGCATAACAAAATAATTAGAAATTATAAATTAAAAAGAGAAAAAAATGAGAAAAAGAAAACAAATATTTTTTATTGAATACTACTAATATTACCGGTGTTTTGCTAAGTTCTTTGTGGTAATCACTGCGGTCATCAAAAAGGGAAACCATAATCCAGAAACCAACACCTAGAAATCAAAGCAATGTTTCTTATACAGAGTTGGAAAGTGAACATGAAAATTTCATAATGACATAGCATTAGTTACACTACAAAAATCACAGCAAAAACATTTGAAAATTTACAATTTTTATTAATATCATAACATTACCACATTGCACTTATAAAATTTTATATTCACTAGTGGAAAAAAGCCTAACTATGGCGTGGCAAAAAGTGCCTTGCTGGCGTAGACACCCAACGCCACCAATATGGCGCCAGTGAAAATAGTTTAGTGGTGGCGTTGGCAGACACGTCAACAGTATTTTAATACTAATGGCGTGCCACCTGGCTAACGCTAGCAATATATTGTGTTAGCTCTGGCATTTATTGCGAGAAAACACCAGCAATTTGTCCTTAGTAAATTTGAAGTTTCAAAGTACATATCTTAAATAATGTCAGTATTTCCATTTAAAATAATATAAATTTAATAAAATTAAACTATAATAAAATATAAAAAGATCTCCACATAAAAAACTAAAAAACAAATTGGAAGTGACAAACTAAATATTTGAAGGATCAAAACTATATGTTTCAAGCTTCAAACTAAAAAGGAAAAAAGTAAATTTGAAGTCTCAGAGTACATATTTTAAAGAATGCCAGTATTTCCATTTAGATAATATAAATTAAAAAAGTAAATTATAATATACTATAAAAAAGATCACCACATAAAAAACAAAGAAGAAAAAAATTGGAAGTGTCAAACTACATATTTGAAGGCTCAAAACTATATATTTCAAGTTTCAAACTAAAAAGGAGAAAAAAATAATTTTGAAGTCTCAAAGTACATATTTTAAAAAATGTCATTATTTTCATTTAAATAATAAAAATTAAATAAAAGTAAACTGTAACACACTATGAAAAAGATCACCACGTAAAAAACTAAAAAGAAAAAATTGGAAGTGTCAAACTACATATTTGAAGGCCCAAAATTATATATTTCAAGTCTTAAAATAAAAGGGGAAAAAGTAAATTTAAAGTCTCAAAGTACATATTTAAAAATATCATTATTTCCATTTAAAATAATAGAAATTTAATAGTAAACTACAATATTATAAGTGTCACTACATATTTGAAGTCGGAAACAACAATATACTATAAAAATAATAATACAAGAATGTATTTATTGAAAAAATAACAATACTGACGTGGGAACCAACGGCTCGCCACAACTAAACATAATAGTGCTGGCGTTCCATGCTATTCCACGCCAGCACTATATTACGCCTGGTACAAATTGTTGATTATATATACTTCGGACGATCACTGTTTACCAACACCACCACTATGCCCCTACTAATGTCGTACCAAATAAGGCAACGCCACCTCAATTTGAAAAAAAATAGTGCTGGCGTTGGTTGAAAATTACGCGCCACCAACGAAAGTTGTGGCTAGCACTTTTTCCACTAGTGATTGTAGTAACTTTTTTTAAAAGTAAAAACATATTTTTTTAATGTGCAACCATTTTTGAACTGCCATGAACAATTTTTTGAATGGTATGAACTTTTTGGACAAACAAGTGGACAAAGTTTTACATTTTCAAGAGCAATTTTTTGAACTTGTGAATGTTATTTTTTTAATGGTACGGACATTTCTTTAACTTACACGAGCAAAAAATTTACACTGCATGAACATTTGTTAAATGTGCAATAACCATTTTTAAAACTTAAGTATAACATGTTTTGTGTTTCATAAGTATGAATAATATAAGAAAAAATAGAACAAAGCAAAGAAACGAAATTAATTGTTACTGGATCAGCCCACTTTGTGGTGAATTGAGGCAAGGCGAGCCGTCGTCTCGTAATAGGCGAGACGTAGCTGCACCCTTCTCTGTCCCCTCAAAAAATAACATTCACAAGACGCCCCCAACCCCCCGCACAATTGTTCTGGGATCGACTTATGTGTGGGGCCGGGCATCCCTATATTTTGTTACTTTTCTTGTTTTCTCGCTTCTTATCTTAACTTTGAAAAATGTTTGGGATTTCAAAAATGTCCTACATTTTACTCTTACGAATTAGGGAAATGTTTTCAAGTTTCAAAAAAAGCTCACTGATTTTAAAATTATTCCTATATTCGAATAAGCATTCAAATTTCGGGAAATGTCAAGAATTTTAAAATGATCATGTGTAGGATCGAAAGTATGTCTAGAGGGGGGTTATTAGACTAGTTGACCAAATAAAAATCTAGTCTTTTCCCAATTTTAATTCTTGGCAGATTTTAGCAACTTAGCACAAGTCAAGCAATCAACCTACACATGCAATTCTAAGAGTATAGCAGCGGAATGTAAAACAATTGCATATGAAGGTAAAGGGAGGAGTTTGGAGGGAGCAAACGCAATGTAGACACGGAGATTTTTTATCCGTGGTTCCAATAGGTGGTGCTATCGTACATCCACGTTGATGGAGACTTGAACCCACGAAGGGTAACGGTTGCGCGAGTCCACGGAGGGCTCCACCCACGAAGGGTCCACGAAAAAGCAACCTTGTCTATCCCACCATGGCCATCGCCCACGAAGTACTTGCCTCACTAGGGTAGATCTTCACGAAGTAGGCGATCTCCTTGCCCGTACAAACTCCTTGGTTCAACTCCACAATCTTGACGGAGGCTCCCAAGTGACACCTAACAATCTAGGAGACACCACTCTCCAAAAGGTAATAGATGGTGTGTTGATGATGAACTCCTTGCTCTTGTGCTTCAAATGATAGTCTCCCCAACACTCAACTCTCTCTCATAGGATTGGATTTGGTAGAAAGATGATTTGAGTGGAAAGCAACTTGGGGAAGGCTAGAGATCAAGATTTATGTGGTTGGAATGGAATATCTTGACCTCAACACAAGTGTAGGTGGTTCTCTCTCAGAAAATGTATGTTGGAAGTGCAGGCATGTTCTGATGGCTCTCTCCTCGAATGAAGAGCGGGTGGAGGGGTATATATAGCCTCCACACAAAATCTAACCGTTACACACAAATCACTAAACTCGGTGGGACCGAATCAGAAAACTCGGTCAGACCGATTTAGTTCAAAAAGTGAACATTAGGATTTTCGGTGGGACCGATGTCATTAGGGTTAGGGCATAACGTAATCTCGGTGAGACCGATTACACAAACTCGGTTGGACCGATTTTGGTAATAAGCTAACCAGAGAGTTGGTCAGGCAAACTCGGTGGGACCGATTCACTCATCTCGGTTGGACCGAAACGTTACGAAGGGGAAACAGAGAGTTTGCATTGCAATCTCGGTGGGACTGATCGCTCATCTCGGTTGGACCGAAACATTATGAAGGAAAACAGAGGGATTACAATCCCATCTCGGTGAGACCGAGATCCCTATCGGTGAGACCGAAAAGAGTAGGGTTTGTGGCAGTGGCTATGTCAAGTGAACTCGGTGACGCCGGATAGAAAGATTCGGTGGGGCCGAGTTTGACTTTTGGTTTGGGACATAAGTGGATATGAGAAAGTAGTTGAGGGTTTTTGGAGCATATCACTAAGCATTTTGAGCAAGAAACTCATTAAGCAACACCTCACCCCCTCTTAATAGTATTGGCTTTTCCTATGGACTCAATGTGATCTTGGATCACTAAAAATAAAATGTAGAGTCTTGTGCTTTGAGCTTGAGCCAATCCTTTTGTCCTTCGCATTTTGAGGGGTCCACTTTCTTAACCCATGCCATGCCAATCATTGAGCTTTCCTGAAATATTTATCTTGAAATAGCATTAGCTCAATGAGCTATATGTTGTTAGGAATTACCAAAACCACCCAGGGATAGTTGCACTTTCAATCTCCCCCTTTTTGGTAATTGATGATAACATATAGATCAAAGCTTCGACAAATGATCATAAGATTGAAAAACATCATCGCTTTGAGAAGTATGTGATAAGCAAGAGCTGCCCCTAAATTTGTGCATTATTTAAAATTTGCTTTTGAATGCAAATGCACAATCGATTAGGATCATGGGTTACTCTTCCATGTCACATACATCTTGGTGGAGCGCTCAAAATGATAGAAATTGAAAGCATGCACTCATCACCAAGCAAGTGCATGATCATATAAGGATATAATAGATAGTATCAACCAACAAGCATTAAGGGTAGAATATGATCAAACACATGATCAAACAAGTATCTCACAAGGACATAAAGTATCTCACACAAGCACACAATAAAGAAGTTCAACCAAAATAGCAAGAGAGATAAAAAGCAACACTCTCTCTCGAAGCCTATGATCTATACATTTTTCTCCCCCTTTGGCAACAAGTTACCAAAAAGTTCAACAATGCATAGTGCTAAGCGTCTCTCAGGCTTGATCTTCAGGAGGTGGTGTAGATAGAACTCCGAGGATGAAGGCATCTATTGAAGTAGTTGGAGCTGGTGGAGTGCCTGCTGGAGGTGGCACTGGAGCTGTAGCTGCTGGTGCTGATGCTGATGCTATAGCTCTAGTATCTGTGACTGGCACTACAGCAGACCTCTGGCTTCGGGGCACTCTAGTAAAAGCATTAGTTGACTTGCCCTTCTTCTCCTCTGCTTCCTCCTGAAGCTGCTCAATTGATGTCTGAATCTCAGTTACCTTGATATCAAGATCATAGAATTTCTGCTCAATGATCCTCTCCAAGCTCTCCTGGTTTTGAGTCAAGGTGGCCAAGCCCTTCTCAATCCTCAAGGTGGATTGGATCAGATACCCAAGCTGATCTTGCTTGCTCTTCAAGAACACTTGAGATGCCTCTTCAGCAGTTGGCATCCTTGCAGCTTTCTCTGCCCTTGCCTTCTCTCTCTTTTCATGTGCTTGCACTGATGAAGGATCTTCCTCAATCATGACTACAATGTTGTCCTCAAAGTATGGCCTGAGGGGTAAATGCTCTTTGTCCAATAGATATGTGCCTGTGCCCATCTTGGAGTTGATGAGCTCCTGAATTTGTGGAGCATACCCACAAGATCTCTTCTGATCTGCAGCTGTCCTCTTGATTGTTTCCACAATCAGACTCATCACTTTGAACTTTTGAGGGACATCAAATATATGCAGCAAGTTGATGGAGTGTCCTCTGATCATTCTGTGATCACTGAACCGAACTTGTGAGTCTCCAGGTCTGCATCAGGAATCTCCTTGTACATGCTAGCCATTGAGTTGTGATCCTTCTTCTTCTTGGCATAGACATCCAAGTCATCTGCATGAGCTTCTGGAGCATTGATCAAACTAGCCCACTCATCAACTGTAGACTGGTACCTTGTACCCTCTGACATCCATACAATTTTGCCATCTGGATAGAAATGAGCAGTAGAATAGAATTGCATGATCAGCTCATCATTCCACTTGGTGAGCTTTCGGCCAACAAACTTGTCAACCTCACAAGCCTTGAAGCTGTCATAAACTCCTGGAAAATGATCTTCATTTTCTTTGATGTATTCCCAATCAACCCATCTCATGTCACATACAATGGGCTTCTTGTCAAGCAGGATAGTCTCATAGAAATCTTGTTGTTCCTTTGTGTGGAACCTGTAATCCACAGCAGTTCTCCTCCTGACAGCATATGGATCAGAGTGTCTCCACAATCTCAGTCCTGAATCCTTCCCGATCCTCATATCTTCTGCAACAGGATGTGCATCATTATGGTCAGGGATCTTTGGCTTCAACTTTCTCAAAACAAGTGAATCATCTTCCTCATCATCTAGCCTCAGGCACTGGGGCCTTGTTCTTTACTTCTGGTGTTCCTCTTGGGTTTTGGGGCTTCTGAGTTTGAGCTTTGGGAGCAGACTTGGGCTTTGATGGAGCAGCCCCTGATCTGATTGCATCTCCCATAAGCTTCTGAGCTTTGGGTGCTGGTGCAGCATCCTC
Organism: Aegilops tauschii subsp. strangulata; assembly: GCF_002575655.3. Taxonomy (NCBI): domain Eukaryota; kingdom Viridiplantae; phylum Streptophyta; class Magnoliopsida; order Poales; family Poaceae; genus Aegilops; species Aegilops tauschii. Next base: position 626,204,369 of record NC_053036.3, on the reverse strand, counting down.
TTCCTCTTCATCATCTGATCTCACCATTGAGGACTTCCCAATAACTCTGGCAATGGTCTTCTTGACCCTTTCTTTCCTCTTCTTGCCTTCACCTCCTTCTTTGGGTTCAAGAGTGAACTCCATTGTCTCTAGAGTAGAGGCTCTTGAAGGAAATATGCCCTAGAGACAATAATAAAGTTATTATTTATTTCCTTATATCATGATAAATGTTTATTATTCATGCTAGAATGGTATTAACCGGAAACATGATACTTGTGTGAATACATAGACAAACAGAGTGTCACTAGTATGCCTCTACTTGACTAGCTCGTTGATCAAAGATGGTTATGTTTCCTAGCCATAGACATGAGTTGTCATTTGATTAATGGGATCACATCATTAGGAGAATGATGTGATTGACTTGACCCATTCCGTTAGCTTAGCACTTGATCGTTTAGTATTCTGCTATTGCTTTCTTCATGACTTATACATGTTCCTATGACTATGAGATTATGCAACTCCCGTTTACCGGAGGAACACTTTGTGTGCTACCAAACGTCACAACGTAACTGGGTGATTATATAGGTGCTCTACAGGTGTCTCCAAAGGTACTTGTTGGGTTGGCGTATTTCGAGATTAGGATTTGTCACTCCGATTGTCGGACACGTATCTCTGGGCCCACTCGGTAATGCACATCACTATAAGCCTTGCAAGCATTGTAACTAATGAGTTAGTTGCGGGATGATGTATTACGGAACGAGTAAAGAGACTTGCCAGTAACGAGATTGAACTAGGTATTGAGATACCGACGATCGAATCTCGGGCAAGTAACATACCGATGACAAAGGGAACAACGTATGTTGTTATGCGGTTTGACCGATAAAGATCTTCATAGAATATCTAGGAGCCAATATGAGCATACAGGTTCCGCTATTGGTTATTGACCGGAGACGTGTCTCGGTCATGTCTACATAGTTCTCGAACCCGTAGGGTCCACACACTTAAAGTTAGATGACGATCGGTATTATGAGTTTTGTGTTTTGATGTACCGAAGGTAGTTTGGAGTCCCGGATATGATCACGGACATGATGAGGAGTCTCGAAATGGTTGAGACATAAAGATCGATATATTGGACGACTATGTTCGGACACCGGAATGGTTTCGGGGAGTTTCAGACATATACCGGAGTACCGGGGGGTTACCGGAATCCCCCGGGGAGTTTAATGGGCCAAGATGGGCCTTAGTGGAGAAAAGGAGGGGCGGCTAGGGCTGGCCGCGCACCCCCTCCCCCTCTAGTCCGAATTGGACAAGGAGGGGGGGTGGCGCCCCCTTTCCTTCCCCCTCTCTCCTTCCCTTCCTTTCCCCCTCCTACTCCAACTAGGAAAAGAGGGAGTCCTACTCCCGGTGGGAGTAGGACTCCTCCCTGGCGCGCCCTCCTCCTGGCCGCCGGCCTCCTCCCCCTGACCCTTTATATACGGGGGCAGGGGGGCACCTATAGACACACAAGTTGATCTATTGATCTATTCCAGCCGTGTGCGGTGCCCCCTCCACCATATTCCACCTCGGTCATATCGTAGCGGTGCTTAGGCGAAGCCCTGCATCGGTAGCAACATCATCACCGTCACCACGCCGTCGTACTGACGGAACTCTCCCGTGAAGCTCTGCTGGATCGGAGTTCGCGGGACGTCATCGAGCTGAACGCGTGCTGAACTCGGAGGTGCCGTATGTTCGGTACTTGGATCGGTCGGATCGTGAAGACGTACGACTACATCAACCGCGTTGTGCTAATGCTTCCGTTTTCGGTCTACGAGGGTACATGGACAACACTCTCCCCTCTCGTTACTATGCATCATCATGATCCTGTGTGTGCGTAGGAATTTTTTTGAAATTACTACGTTCCCCAACAGTGGTATCAGAGCCTGGTTTTATGCGTAGATGTTATATGCACAAGTAGAACACAAGTGAGTTGTGGGCGATACAAGTCATACTGCTTACCAGCATGCCACACTTTGGTTCGGCGGTATTGTTGGATGAAGCGGCCCGGACCGACATTACGCGTACGCTTACGCGAGACTGGTTCTACCGACGTGTTTTGCACATAGGTGGCTGGTGGGTGTCAGTTTTTCCAACTTTAGTTGAATCGAGTGTGGCTACGCCCGGTCCTTGAGAAGGTTAAAACAACACTAACTTGACGAACTATCGTTTTGGTTTTGATGCGTAGGTAAGAACGGTTCTTGCTCAGCCCGTAGCAGCCACGTAAAACTTGCAGCAACAAAGTAGAGGACGTCTAACTTGTTTTTGCAGGGCATGTTGTGATGTAATATGGTCAAGACATGATGCTATATTTTATTGTATGAGATGATCATGTTTTGTAACGGAGTTATCGGCAACTGGCAGGAGCCATATGGTTGTCGCTTTATTGTATGCAATGCAGTCGCCCTGTAATGCTTTACTTTATCACTAAGCGGTAGCGATAGTCGTAGAAGCATAAGTTGGCGAGACGACAACGATGCTACGATGGAGATCAAGGTGTCGCGCCGGTGACGATGGTGATCATGACGGTGCTTCAGAGATGGAGATCATAAGCACAAGATGATGATGGCCATATCATATCACTTATATTGATTGCATGTGATGTTTATCTTTTATGCATCTTATGTTGCTTTGATTGACGGTAGCATTATAAGATGATCTCTCACTAAAATTTCAAGATAAAAGTGTTCTCCCTGAGTATGCACCGTTGCGAAAGTTCTTCGTGCTGAGACACCACGTGATGATCGGGTGTGATAAGCTCTATGTTCAAATACAACGGGTGCAAAACAGTTGCACACGCAAAATACTCAGGTTAAACTTGACGAGCCTAGCATATGCAGATATGGCCTCGGAACACTAAGACCGAAAGGTCCAGCGTGAATCATATAGTAGATATGATCAACATAGTGATGTTCACCATTGAAAACTACTCCATCTCACGTGATGATCGGACATGGTTTAGTTGATTTGGATCACGTGATCACTTAGATGATTAGAGGGATGTCTATCTAAGTGGGAGTTCTTAAAGTAATATGATTAATTGAACTTATTAGTACCTGATAGTATTTTGCTTGTCTATGTTGATTGTAGATAGATGGCCCATGCTATTGTTCCGTTGAATTTTAATGCGTTCCTTTGAGAAAGCAAAGTTGAAAGATGATGGTAGCAATTACACGGACTGGGTCCGTAACTTGAGGATTATCCTCATTGCTGCACAGAAGAATTACGTCCTGGAAGCACCGCTAGGTGCCAGACCTGCTGCAGGAGCAACACTAGATGTTATGAACGTCTGGCAGAGCAAAGCTGATGACTACTCGATAGTTCAGTGTGCCATGCTTTACGGCTTAGAACCGGGACTTTAACGACGTTTTGAACGTCATGGAGCATATGAGATGTTCCATGAGTTGAAGTTAATATTTCAAGCAAATTCCTAGATTGAGAGATATGAAGTCTCCAATAAGTTCTACAGCTGCAAGATGGAGGAGAATAGTTCTGTCAGTGAACATATACTCAGAATGTCTGGGTATATCAATCACTTGATTCAACTGGGAGTTAATCTTCTGGATGATAGTGTCATTGACAGAATTCTTCAATCACTGCCACCAAGTTACAAGAGCTTCGTGATGAACTATAATATGCAAGGGATGGATAAGACAATTCCCGAGCTCTTCGCAATGCTAAAGGCTGCGGAGGTAGAAATCAAGAAAGAGCATCAAGTGTTGATGGTCAACAAGACCACAAGTTTCAAGAAAAAGGGCAAAGGGAAGAAGAAGGGGAACTTCAAGAAGAACAGCAAACAAGTTGCTGCTCAAGAGAAGAAACCCAAGTCTGGACCTAAGCCTGAGACTGAGTGCTTCTACTGCAAGCAGACTGGTCACTGGAAGCGGAATTGCCCCAAGTATTTGGCGGATAAGAAGGATGGCAAGGTGAACAAAGGTATATGTGACATACATGTTATTGCTGTGTACCTTACTAATGCTCGCAGTAGTACCTGGGTATTTGATACTGGTTCTGTTGCTAATATTTGCAACTCGAAACAGGGGCTGCGGATTAAGCGAAGATTGGCTAAGGACGAGGTGACGATGTGCGTGGGAAATGGTTCCAAAGTCGATGTGATCGCGGTCGGCACGCTACCTCTACATCTACCTTCGGGATTAGTTTTAGACCTAAATAATTGTTATTTGGTGCCAGTGTTGAGCATGAACATTATATCTGGATCTTGTTTGATGCGAGACGGTTATTCATTTAAATCAGAGAATAATGGTTGTTCTATTTATATGAGTAATATCTTTTATGGTCATGCACCCTTGAAGAGTGGTCTATTTTTGTTGAATCTCGATAGTAGTGATACACATATTCATAATATTGAAGCCAAAAGATGCAGAGTTGATAATGATAGTGCAACTTATTTGTGGCACTGCCGTTTAGGTCATATTGGTGTAAAGCGCATGAAGAAACTCCATACTGATGGACTTTTGGAATCACTTGATTATGAATCACTTGGTACTTGCGAACCATGCCTCATGGGCAAGATGACTAAAACGCCGTTCTCCGGAACAATGGAGCGAGCAACAGATTTGTTGGAGATCATACATACTGATGTATGTGGTCCAGTGAATGCTGAGGCCCGCGGCGGGTATCATTATTTTCTCACCTTCACAGATGATTTGAGCAGATATGGTTAAGTCTGAAACATTTGAAAAGATCAAAGAATTTCAGAGTGAAGTGGAAAATCATCGTAACAAGAAAATAAAGTTTCTACGATCTGATCGTGGAGGAGAATATTTGAGTTACGTTTGGTCTACATTTGAAACAATGCGGAATAGTTTCGCAACTCACGCCACCCGGAACACCACAGCGTAATGGTGTGTCCGAACGTCGTAATCGTACTTTACTAGATATGGTGCGATCTATGATGTCTCTTACTAATTTACCTCTATCATTTTGGGGTTATGCTTTAGAGACGGCTGCATTCACGTTAAATAGGGCACCATCAAAATCCGTTGAGACGACGCCTTATGAACTGTGGTTTGGCAAGAAACCAAAGTTGTCGTTTCTTAAAGTTTGGGGCTGCGATGCTTATGTGAAAAAGCTTCAACCTGATAAGCTCGAACCCAAATCGGAGAAATGTGTCTTCATAGGATACCCAAAGGAGACTGTTGGGTACACCTTCTATCACAGATCCGAAGGCAAAACTTTTGTTGCTAAATTCGGAAATTTTCTGGAGAAGGAGTTTCTCTCGAAAGAAGTGAGTGGGAGGAAAGTAGAACTTGATGAGGTAACTGTACCTGCTCCCTTATTGGAAAGTAGTTCATCACAGAAACCGGTTCATGTGGCACCCACACCAATTAGTGAGGAAGCTAATGATATTGATGATGAAACTTCAGATCAAGTTACTATTGAACCTCGTAGGTCAACCAGAGTAAGATCCGCACCAGAGTGGTACGGTAATCCTATTCTGGAGGTCATGTTACTAGACCATGACGAACCTACGAACTATGAGGAAGCGATGATGAGCCCAGATTCCGTAAAATGGCTTGAGGCCATGAAATCTGAGATGGGATTGATACGTCTCCAACGTATCTATAATTTTTGATTGTTCCATGCTATTATATTATCTGTTTTGGATATTTATGGGCTTTATTATGCACTTTTATATTATTTTTCGGACTAACCTATTAACCCAGAGCCCAGTGCCAGTTTCTGTTTTCCCCGTGTTTCAGTGTTTCGCAGAAAAGGAATATCAAACGGAGTCCAAACAGAATGAAACCTTCGGGAAAGTTATTTTTGGAACGGAAGCAATCCAGGGGACTTGGAGTGCACGTCAGGGAATCAACGAGGAAGGGACGAGGCAGAGGGCGCGCCCACCCCCCTGGGCACGCCCTCCACCCTCGTGGGCCCCTCGTGGCTCCCCTGACGTATTTCTTCCTCCTATATATACCCATATACCCTAAAACCTTCGGGGAACAGAATAAATCGGGAGTCCTGCCGCCGCAAGCCTCTATAGCCACCAAAAACCAATCGGGACCCTGTCCCGGCACCCTGCCGGAGGGGGGATCCCTCATCGGTGGCCATCTTCATCATCCCGGCGCTCTCCATGACGAGGAGGGAATAGTTCACCCTCGGGGCTGAGGGTATGTACCAGTAGCTATGTGTTTGATCTCTCTCTCCCGTGTTCTTGATTCGGCACGATCTTGATGTATCGCAAGCTTTGCTATTATAGTTGGATCTTATGATGTTTCTCCCCCTCTACTCTCTTGTAATGGATTGAGTTTTCCCTTTGAAGTTATCTTATCGGATTGAGTCTTTAAGGATTTGAGAACACTTGATGTATGTCTTGCGTGGGATAACCGTGGTGACAATGGGTTATTATATTGATTCACTTGATGTATGTTTTGGTGATCAACTTGCGGGTTCCGCCCATGAACCTATGCATAGGGGTTGGCACACGTTTTCGTCTCGACTCTCCGGTAGAAACTTTGGGGCACTCTTTGAGGTTCTTTGTGTTGGTTGAATCGATGAATCTGAGATTGTGTGATGCATATCGTATAATCTACCCACGGATACTTGAGGTGACATTGGAGTATCTAGGTGACATTAGGGTTTTGGTTGATGTATGTCTTAAGGTGTTATTTTACTACGAACTCTAGGGCTGTTTGTGACACTTATAGGAATAGCCCAATGGATTGATCGGAAAGAATAACTTTGAGGTGGTTTCGTACCCTACCATAATCTCTTGTTTGTTCGCTATTAGTGACTTTGGAGTGACTCTTTGTTGCATGTTGAGGGATATTTATATGATCCAATTATGTTATTATTGTTGAGAGAACTTGCACTAGTGAAAGTATGAACCCTAGGCCTTGTTTCCTAGCATTGCAATACCGTTTACACTCGCTTTTACCACTTGCTACCTTGCTGTTTTTATATTTTCAGATTACAAAAACCTATATCTACCATCCATATTGCACTTGTATCACCATCTCTTCGCCGAACTAATGCACCTATACAATCTACCATTGTATTGGGTGTGTTGGGGACACAAGAGATTCTTTGTTATTTGGTTGCAGGGTTGCTTGAGAGAGACCATCTTCATCCTACGCCTCCTACGGATTGATAAACCTTAGGTCATCCACTTGAGGGAAATTTGCTACTGTCCTACAAACCTCTGCACTTGGAGGCTCAACAACGTATAGAAGAAGAAGGTTGCGTAGTAGACATCAAGCAGTTTCTGGCGCCGTTGCCGGGGAGGTGAGTGCTTGAAGGTATATCTTTAGATCTTGCAATCAAATCTTTTAGTTTCTTGTTTTATCACTAGTTTAGTCTATAAAAGAAAACTACAAAAAAATGGAATTGAGGGTTCCTCATATGCTTCATCTTTTTAATATCTTTCGTGAAAATGATGGGAAGGAAAATTGTGCTCAAGTACTAGAAGAAGAATTACATAGAATGCTTGGCATAAAATATGTGAGTGATGAGCATGATTTCAATGTTGTTAGTATGAATTCTTTGAATACCCATGATGCTAATGATATGCAAAGCCACAAGCTTGGGGAAGCTATGTTTGATGAAGATGATATTTTTTGTCCCCCAAGTTTTGATGAGCAAATTTACTATGATGAAAGCATGCCTCCTATCTATGATGATTATTGTGATGACAAGTATGCTATAAAGAATAATGATAACCATGAAAGTTGTCATCTTGATCTTAATTTTCAATCACATGATAGTTGTTTTGTTGAGTTTGCTCCCACTACTATTGATGAGAAGAATTTTGCTTATGTGGAGAGTAATAAAATTTCTATGCTCGTAGATCATGAAAAGAATGCTTTATGTGATGGTTATATTGTTTAATTCATTCATGATGCTACTGAAAATTATTATGAGGGAGGAATATATGCTTGTAGGAATTGCAATAATATCAAGTTTCCTCTCTATGTGCTTAAAGTTTTGAAGTTATGCTTGTTTTACCTTCCTATGCAAGTTGATTCTTGTTCCCATAAGTTGTTTGCTCACAAAATCCCTATGCATAGGAAGTGGGTTAGACTTAAATGTGCTATTCATATTCTTCATGATGCTCTCTTTATGTTTCAATTCTTATCTTTTATGTGAGCATCATTGAAATCATCATGCCTAGCTAGGGGCGTTAAACGTTAGCGCTTGCTGGGAGGCAACCCAATTTTATTTTAGTTTCTTGCTTTTTGGTTCTGTTTAGTAATAAATAATCCATCTAGCTTCTGTTTAGATGTGGTTTTATGTTTTAATTAGTGTTTGTGCCAAGTAGAACCTTTGGGAAGACTTGGGTGAAGTCTTTATGATCATGCTGTAAAAAACAGAAACTTTAGCGCTCACGAGATTAGCTAAAACGTTTTACTGGAGAGTGATATTTAGTTGATTCTTTTTGCAGATGATTACTAGACAAATTCCTCAGGTCCACAAATTTATTTTAGAATTTTTGGAGTTCCATAAGTATACGTTTGATACAGATTACTACAGACTGTTCTGTTTTTGACAGATTCTGTTTTCATTGTGTTGCTTGCTTATTTTGATGAATCTATGGCTAGTAAAATAGTTTATAAACCATAGAGAAGTTGGAATAAAGTAGGTTTAACACCAATATAAATAAAGAATGAGTTCATTACAGTACCATGAAGTGGTGTTTTGTTTTCTTTCGCTAACGGAGCTCACGAGATTTTCTGTTAAGTTTTGTGTTGTGAAGTTTTCAAGTTTTGGGTAAAGATTTGATGGACTATGGAATAAGGAGTGGCAAGAGCCTAAGCTTGGGGATGCCCAAGGCACACCAAGGTAATATTCAAGTATAATCAAGAGCCTAAGCTTGGGGATGCCCCGGAAGGCATCCCCTCTTTCGTCTTCGTTCATCGGTAACTTTACTTGGGGCTATATTTTTATTCACCACATGATATGTGTTTTTCTTGGAGCGTCATTTTATTTTCTTTTGCTTTGCTAGCTGTTGAAATAAAATACCAAGATCTGAAATCCTTAAATGTTAGAGAGTCTTCACATAGTTACATAATTATTCAACTACTCATTGATCTTCACTTATATCTTTCGGGGTAGTCTGTCGTTTGCTCTAGTGCTTCACTTATATCTTTTAGAGCACAATGGTGGTTTTATTTTGAAGAAATAGATGAACTCTCATGCTTCACTTATATTATTTTGAGAGTCTTAAACAGCATGGTAATTTGCTTAATCCTAATATGCTAGGTATTCAAGACTAGTAAAAACTTTCTTATGAGTGTGTTGAATACTAAGAGAAGTTTGATGCTTGATGATTGTTTTGAGATATGGAGGTAGTGATATTAAAGTTGTGCTAGTTGAGTAGTTGTGAATTTGAGAAATACTTGTGTTGAAGTTTGCAAGTCCCGTAGCATGCACGTATGGTAAATGTTATGTAACAACTTTGAAACATGAGGTGTTCTTTGATTGTCCTCCTTATGAGTGGCGGTCGGGGACGAGCGATGGTCTTTTCCTACCAATCTATCCCCCTAGGAGCATGCGCGTAGTGCTTGGTTTTTGATGACTTGTAGATTTTTGCAATAAGTATGTGAGTTCTTTATGACTAATGTTGAGTCCATGGATTATACGCACTCTTACCCTTCCATCATTGCTAGCCTCTTCGGTACCGTGCATTGCCCTTTCTCACCTTGAGAGTTGGTGGAAACTTCGCCGGTGCATCCAAACCCCGTGATATGATACGCTCTTTCACACATAAACCTCCTTATATCTTCCTCAAAATAGCCACCATACCTACCTATTGTGGCATTTCCATAGCCATTCCGAGATATATTGCCATGCAACTTTCCACCGTTCCGTTTATCATGACACGTTGATCATTGTCATATTGCTTTGCATGATCATGTAGTTGACATAGTATTTGTGGCAAAGCCACCATTCATAATTCTTTCATACATGTCACTCTTGATTCATTGCATATCCCGGTACACCGCCGGAGGCATTCATATAGAGTCATACTTTGTTCTAGTATCGAGTTGTAATCATTGAGTTGTAAATAAATAGAAGTGTGATGATCATCATTTTCTAGAGCATTGTCCCAAGTGAGGAATAAAAAAAAGAGAAGGCCATAAAAAAAAGAGAAGGCCCAAAAAAATGAGAGAAAAAGAGAGAAGGGACAATGTTACTATCCTTTTTACCACACTTGTGCTTCAAAGTAGCACCATAATCTTCATGATAGAGAGTCTCTTGTTTTGTCACTTTCATATACTAGTGGGAATTTTTCATTATAGAACTTGGCTTGTATATTCCAACAATGGGCCTCCTCAAGTGCCCTAGGTCTTCGTGAGCAAGCAAGTTGGATGCACACCCACTTAGTTTCTTTTGTTGAGCTTTCATATATTTATAGCTCTAGTGCATCCGTTGCATGGCAATCCCTACTCCTTGCATTAACCTCAATCGATGGGCATCTCCATAGCTCATTGATTAGCCTCGTTGATGTGAGACTTTCTCCTTTTTTGTCTTCTCCACATAACCCCCATCATCATATTCTATTCCACCCATAGTGCTATATCCATGGCTCACGCTCATGTATTGCGTGAAGGTTGAAAAAGTTTGAGATTACTAAAGTATGAAACAATTTCTTGGCTTGTCATCGGGGTTGTGCATGATGAGAGCATTCTTGTGTGACGAAAATGGAACATGACCAAACTATATGATTTTGTAGGGATGAACTTTCTTTGGCCATGTTATTTTGAGAGGACATAATTGCTTAGTTAGTATGCTTGAAGTATTATTACTTTTATGTCAATATGAACTTTTATCATGAATCTTTCGGATCTGAATATTCATACCACAATTAAGAAGAATTACATTGAAATTACGCCAGGTAGCATTCCACATCAGAAATTTTGTTTTTATCATTTGCCTACTCGAGGACGAGCAGGAATTAAGCTTGGGGATGCTGATACGTCTCCAACGTATCTATAATTTTTGATTGTTCCATGCTATTATATTATCTGTTTTGGATGTTTATGGGCTTTATTATGCACTTTTATATTATTTTTGGGACTAACCTATTAACCCAGAGCCCAGTGCCAGTTTCTGTTTTTCCCTTGTTTTAGTGTTTCGCAGAAAAGGAATATCAAATGGAGTCCAAACAGAATGAAACCTTCGGGAAAGTTATTTTTGGAACGGAAGCAATCCAGGGGACTTGGAGTGCACGTCAGGGAATCAACAAGGAAGGCACGAGGCAGGGGGGCGCGACCACCCCCTGGGCGCGCCCTCCACCCTCGTGGCCCTGACGTATTTCTTCCTCCTATATATACCCATATACCCTAAAACCTTCGGGGAACAGAATAGATCGGGAGTCCCGCCGCCGCAAGCCTCTGTAGCCACCAAAAACCAATCGGGACCCTGTCCCGGCACCCTGCCGGAGGGGGGATCCCTCATCGGTGGCCATCTTCATCATCCCGGCGCTCTCCATAACGAGAGGGAGTAGTTCACCCTCGGGGCTGAGGGTATGTACCAGTAGCTATGTGTTTGATGTCTCTCTCTCTCGTGTTCTTGATTCGACACGATCTTGATGTATCGCGAGCTTTGCTATTATAGTTGGATCTTATGATGTTTTCTCCCCCTCTACTCTCTTGTAATGGATTGAGTTTTCCCTTTGAATTTATCTTATCAGATTGAGTCTTTAAGGATTTGAGAACACTTGATGTATGTCTTGCATGTGCTTATCTGTGGTGACAATGGGTTATTCTATTGATTCACTTGATGTATGTTTTGGTGATCAACTTGCGGGTTCCACCCATGAACCTATGCATAGGGGTTGGCACACGTTTTCGTCTTGACTCTCCGGTAGAAACTTTGGGGCACTCTTTGAGGTTCTATGTGTTGGTTGAATAGATGAATATGAGATTGTGTGATGCATATCGTATAATCATACCCACGGATACTTGAGGTGACATTGGAGTATCTAGGTGACATTAGGGTTTTGGTTGATGTGTGTCTTAAGGTGTTATTTTACTACGAACTCTAGGGCTGTTTGTGACACTTACAGGAATAGCCCAATGGATTGATCGGAAAGAATAACTTTGAGGTGGTTTCGTACCCTACCATAATCTCTTCGTTTGTTCTCCGCTATTAGTGACTTTGGACTGACTCTTTGTTGCATGTTGAGGGATATTTATATGATCCAATTATGTTATTATTGTTGAGAGAACTTGCACTAGTGAAAGTGTGAACCCTAGGCCTTGTTTCCTAGCATTGCAATACCGTTTATGCTCGCTTTTACCACTTGCTACCTTGCTGTTTTTATATTTTCAGATTACAAAAGCCTATATCTACCATCCATATTGCACTTGTATCACCATCTCTTCGCCGAACTAGTGCACCTATACAATCTACCATTGTATTGGGTGTGTTGGGGACACAAGAGACTCTTTGTTATTTGGTTGCAGGGTTGCTTGAGAGAGACCATCTTCATCCTACGCCTCCTACGGATTGATAAACCTTAGGTCATCCACTTGAGGGAAATTTGCTACTGTCCTACAAATCTCTGCACTTGGAGGCCCAACAATGTCTACAAGAAGAAGGTTGCGTAGTAGACCTCAGGGATCCATGTATGAGAACAAAGTGTGGGCTTTGGTTGACTTGCCCGATGATAGGCAAGCCATTGAGAATAAATGGATCTTCAAGAAGAAGACTGACGTTGACGGTAATGTTACTGTCTATAAAGCTAGACTTGTTGCAAAAGGTTTTCGACAAGTTCAAGGGATTGACTACGATGAGACTTTCTCACCCGTAGCGATGCTTAAGTCTGTCCGAATCATGTTAGCAATTGCCGCATTTTATGAGTATGAGATTTGGCAAATGGATATCAAAATTGCATTCCTGAATGGATTTCTGGAAGAAGAGTTGTATATGATGCAACCAGAAGGTTTTGTCGATCCAAAGGGAGCTAACAAAGTGTGCAAGCTCCAGCGATCCATTTATGGACTGGTGCAAGCCTCTCGGAGTTGGAATAAATGTTTTGATAGTGTGATCAAAGCATATGGTTTTATATAGACTTTTGGAGAAGCCTGTATTTACAAGAAAGTGAGTGGGAGCTCTGTAGCATTTCTGATATTATATGTAGATGACATATTGCTGATTGGCAATGATATAGAATTTTTGGATAGCATAAAAGGATACTTGAATAAGAGTTTTTCAATGAAAGACCTCGGTGAAGCTGCTTACATATTAGGCATCAAGATCAATAGAGATAGATCAAGACGCTTGATAGGACTTTCACAAAGCACATACCTTGACAAAGTTTTGAAGAAGTTCAAAATGGATCAAGCAAAGAAAGGGTTCTTGCCTGTGTTACAAGGTGTGAAGTTGAGTCAGACTCAATGCCCGACCACTGTAGAAGATAGAGAGAAAATGAAAGATGTTCCATATGCCTCAGCCATAGGCTCTATCATGTATGCAATGCTGTGTACCAGACCTGATGTGTGCCTTGCTATAAGTTTAGCAGGGAGGTACCAAAGTAATCCAGGAGTGGATCACTGGACAGCGGTCAAGAACATCCTGAAATACCTGAAAAGGACTAAGGATATGTTTCTCGTTTGTGGAGGTGACAAAGAGCTAGTCGTAAAAGGTTACGTCGATGCAAGTTTGGCACTGATCCGGACGATTCTAAATCACAAATCGGATACGTGTTTACATTGAACGGTGGAGCTGTCAGTTGGTGCAGTTCTAAACAAAGCGTTGTGGCGGGATCTACGTGTGAAGCGGAGTACATAGCTGCTTCGGAAGCAGCTAATGAAGGAGTTCATATCCGATCTAGGTGTCATACCTAGTGCATCTGGTCCAATGAAAATCTTTTGTGACAATACTGGTGCAATTGCCTTGGCAAAGGAATCCAGATTTCACAAAAGAACCAAGCACATCAAGAGACGCTTCAACTCCATCCGGGATCAAGTCCAGGTGGGAGACATAGAAATTTGCAAGATACATACGGATCTGAATGTTGCAGACCCGTTGACTAAGCCTCTTCCATGAGCAAAACATGATCAGCACCAAGGCTCCATGGGTGTTAGAATCATTACTGTGTAATCTAGATTATTGACTCTAGTGCAAGTGGGAGACTGAAGGAAATATGCCCTAGAGGCAATAATAAAGTTATATTTTATTTCCTTATATCATGATAAATGTTTATTATTAATGCTAGAATAGTATTAACCGGAAACATGATACTTGTGTGAATACATAGACAAACAAAGTGTCACTAGTATGCCTCTACTTGACTAGCTCGTTGATCAAAGATGGTTAAGTTTCCTAGCCATAGACATGAGTTGTCATTTGATTAACGGGATCACATCATTAGGAGAATGATGTGATTGACTTGACCCATTCCGTTAGCTTAGCACTTGATCGTTTAGTATGTTGCTATTGCTTTCTTCATGGCTTATACATGTTCCTATGACTATGAGATTATGCAACTCCGGTTTACCGGAGGAACACTTTGTGTGCTACCAAACGTCACAATGTAACTGGGTGATTATAAAGGTGCTCTACAGGTGTCTCCAAAGTTACTTGTTGGGTTGGCGTATTTCGAGATTAGGATTTGTCACTCCGATTGTCGGAGAGGTATCTCTGGGCCCACTCGGTAATGCACATCACTATAAGCCTTGCAAGCATTGTAACTAATGAGTTAGTTGCGGGATGATGTATTACGGAACGAGTAAAGAGACTTGCCGGTAACGAGATTGAACTAGGTATTGAGATACCGACGATCGAATCTCGGGCAAGTAACATACCGATGACAAAGGGAACAACGTATGTTGTTATGCGGTTTGACCGATAAAGATCTTCGTAGAATATGTAGGAGCCAATATGAGCATCCAGGTTCCGCTATTGGTTATTGAACGGAGACGTGTCTCGGTCATGTCTACATAGTTCTCGAACCCGTAGGGTCCGCACGCTTAACATTCGGTGACGATTTGTATTGTGAGTTTATGTGTTTTGATGTACCGAAGGTAGTTCGGAGTCCCGGATGAGATCGGGGACATCACGAGGAGTCTCGAAATGGTCGATACATAAAGATCGATATATTGGACGACTATGTTCGAACACCGGAATGGTTTCGGGGAGTTTCGGACATATACCGGAGTACCGGGGGGCTACCGGAACCCCCCGGGGAGTTTAATGGGCCAAGATGGGCCTTAGTGGAGAAGAGGAGGGGCGGCTAGGGCTGGCCGCGCGCCCCCTCCCCCTCTAGTCCGGATTGGACAAGGAGGGGGCCCCCCTTTCCTTCCCCCTCTCTCCTTCCCTTCCTTTCCCCCTCCTACTACAACTAGGAAAAGAGGGAGTCCTACTCCCGGTGGGAGTAGGACTCCTCCCTGGCGCGCCCTCCTCCTGGCCGCCAGCCTCCTGCCCCTGATCCTTTATATACGGGGGCAGGGGGCACCTCTAGACACACAAGTTGATCTGTTGATCTATTCCAGCCGTGTGCGGTGCCCCCCTCCACCATATTCCACCTCGGTTATATCGTAGCGGTGCTTAGGCGAAGCACTGCGTCGGTAGCAACATCATCACCGTCACCACGCCGTCGTGCTGACGACTCTCCCGTGAAGCTCTGCTGGATTGGAGTTCACGGGACGTCATCGAGCTGAACGTGTGCTGAACTCGGAGGTGCCGTACGTTCGGCACTTGGATCGGTCGGATCGTGAAGACGTACGACTACATCAACCGCGTTGTGCTAACGCTTCCGCTTTCGGTCTATGAGGGTACGTGGAGAACACTCTCCCCTCTCGTTGCTATGCATCACCATGATCCTTTGTGTGCGTAGGATTTTTTTTGAAATTACTACGTTCCCCAACAGCTCTTGACTTAGACATAGGAACTCTTCTTGCTGGAGCCTTTGTTTTCATTCCAGGCATTGTTGCAGCAGCTGTGCCATACTCCTTTTTCAGCACCTTTTTCCTTGAAGTGGCCTCATCCTCAACAGCCACATAATCCTCATCCTCAGAATCTGAGGTTCTCTTCTTCCTTGTTCTAGTAGCTGCCTTGGGCAAGTTACTAGGTGTGCTCCTGCTGCCCTCATCATAGCTGCTTGAGGGACTAGTGCCCTCACTCATTTGAACCTGCTCTTCAGACTTGTTCTGGCTGTCACTTTGATCAGACATCTTACAGGCTAACTGTCAGCAGACCCTGTGAATAGGTTGTAGATGAGGTAGAGCAGATGAGCATCACAAAGTACAGAGGTTTTGCAAAACAATTGAGTCAAAAAGCTTAGTTTTAGTTCTCTACAGAAGTGATCTCGGAGCTACCAAATTGACAAACTCGGTGATACCGAAGCAACACTTGGAACCTAAACTAGTGAACTCGGTTGGGCCGAGTCACAGTTCGGTGGCACCGAGATTGCTAGGGTTTCACATAATCTTGAACTCGGTCACACCGATATGCACGTTTCGGTCAGACCGAAAAGCGCATGTGCAATGGCCTAAGCCGAATTGGTGAGACCGATTTCAACATTTCGGTCCGTCCGAGATGAGTTCTTCGCGGAGCTAACCCTAAAATTTTCGAATCAATCTAGACCTAAGGAAGTTTTAGCTGGACAGGATGATTTCATACGTGACAAGAATCTTGGCAAAGCAATGTGCTACGAATCGGAGTTAAGGAATAGCACAAAGGATCAAGTTCATACCCTAATTCGGCGGTGAACTTGCTACGGCGGCAACGGCGGGGCAGATTGCTACGGCGGCAACGGAGGTCACTGGCGGCGAGAAGACGATCCGGAGACCCGAGGTGGCAGAGCAGGATACGCGCGGGCTGAGAGGTTTTGAAGGAATTTCCAAAATCTCACCCGTGAGTATTTATATCCTGACCCTGTCGGTGTGACCGAGTGGAACAACTCGGTGGCACCGAGATGCAGAATCGCAAGCGGTTACTTCAACTCGGTGTGACCGAAAGTTCAAATCGGTTGCACCGAGATTGAAAACCTAGATCAACTTAGTGATCTCGATGTGACCGAAGTGGATGACTCGGTCATACCGAAATGCACAAAGAGGTTTTGGAAGTTTAAGTCTATGACGAATCGGGGACTCCGAGTGCTCCTCACACAGAGTGGTTCGAATCTGACTTGATCAAACTTTGTGATGTAGCATGAATAGAGTTTGAGACAAGAAAAGCATAGATAGATAGAGGGAGTTCTTAGGCATTCTTGTCCATCCATTTGGCAAAAGAGAAAAAGCCAAACAATCAAAGCTACAAATGGATGTCCTCAAATGAGTAAAATATGCATCCAACATGCTCACACAATAAAATGACAAATGAAATATGTGACAAAGCATGCACAAACACTCCAGCATCTATCAAGCAATTTGGCGATGACTAGGTCATCTATATATGAGTATATTAACTTAGGAGTCAAATGAGAACATTTGATCATAGGTCATACTCATCGTTTAAGCACAAGTGGGGTTGCCACTTTTACATAAAGCATTGTTGTGTTCACATCATTAGAGTTACTTTAGCTCAATTGATTAGAGTAAAGCTCCCCCTAGATGTGATATCCCCCCTAAGAGGGATGAACTAACCTTGGGTTTTGTCGATGATGACTTCATGTAGGTGTTGAAGATGTGGGTGCTAAATGTTGATGTAGATCATTCGGAGCAATCCTTTGGAGCGAGTTGCACTTTCAATACCTACACGGGTTAGTCCCACAAGGAACAAGCAAGGATATCCATAGACATAGAGTGATGTTCACACAAGATGATGTCCATGAAAGCATTAGGTTACCTTGTCCCTTGTCTTACCAACAAGAGGGTTTGTGACTCCTTGAACTAGTGCAAGATATGGAAGTTGTTTGCACTTGTCATTGCCAAAATGATAAGAGTGAAGTATATTGGCGGAGCCACCCTCAAGAACTCTCTAGTTCTTCTTCTTCGGGATCCACACCATCTTGATGGGAATCCTTGGAGTTGTAGTCGTACTTGATGAAGTAGAACTTGATGTAGTCTTGGGAACCCACTTGACCAAGGCCTTAGGAGCTTCTTCAAATGCATAAATCTCCTCTTGAAGCTTGTCCTTGCCTTTTTGCTTGTGGTCTTGTGGTGGAAGATCATCTTGAGCTTGTGTTCCTTGGAAAGAAGTAGGATCATACTTCTCTTGTTGAGGAACAAACTTCGTCTTGGGGTATTGATCTTCTTCCCACTCAACTCCATTGGCATTGAACTTTCGTTCAAAACCAACACCTTGATTCTTCCGGTGTCTTCCTTGCTTGCGTACAATTTCCTCAAATTGCTTACTTCCGGCAAGACTCTTGTAAACACCTTTCTCTATAATTCCCTTCAATAAGCTATTTTCTTGCTCAAGTGTAACATGGCTAAGAGAATCATTAGTGGAATCAAGAGAACTACTAGATGAAGGAAATATGCCCTAGGGGCAATAATAAAGTTATTATTTATTTCCTTATTTCATGATAAATGTTTATTATTCATGCTAGAATTGTATTAACCGGAAACATAATACATGTGTGAATACATAGACAAACATGATGTCACTAGTATGCCTCTACTTGACTAGCTCGTTAATCAAAGATGGTTAAGTTTCCTAACCATAGACATGAGTTGTCATTTGATTAACGGGATCACATCATTAGGAGAATGATGTGATTGACTTGACCCATTCCGTTAGCTTAGCACTTGATCGTTTAGTATGTTGCTATTGCTTTCTTCATGACTTATACATGTTCCTATGACTATGAGATTATGCAACTCCGGTTTATCGGAGGAACACTTTGTGTGCTACCAAACGTCACAATGTAACTGGGTGATTATAAAGGTGCTCTACAGGTGTCTCCAAAGTTACTTGTTGGGTTGGCGTATTTCGAGATTAGGATTTGTCACTCCGATTGTCGGAGAGGTATCTCTGGGCCCACTCGGTAATGCACATCACTATAAGCCTTGTTGGGTTGACTATGAGATCATATCCGCACGCTTAAAGTTAGATGATGATCGGTATTATGAGTTTTGTGTTTTGATGTACCGAAGGTAGTTCGGAGTCCCGGATATGATCACAGACATGACGAGGAGTCTCGAAATGGTCGATACATAAAGATCGATATATTGGACGACTATGTTCGGACATCGGAAAGGTTCCGAGTGATTCGGGTATTTTTCGGAGTACCGGAGAGTTACGGGAATTCGCCGGGGAGTATATGGGCCTTATTGGCTTTAGAGGAAAGAGAGAGGGCAGGCTGCACGCCCTCCAATGCTTAGTCCAAATTGGACTAGGGGAAGAGGCGGCGCCCCCTCCTTCCTTCTCTTCTCTTTTCCCTTTCCTTCTCTCCTACTCCTACTACTTGGAAGGGCTCCTAGTTCTACTAGGAAAGGGGAATCCTACTCCCGGTGGGAGTAGGACTCCCCTAGGGCCCGCCATAGAGAGGGCCGGCCCTCCCCCTCCTCCACTCCTTTATATACGGGGAGGGGGGCACCCCTTGGAGACACAACAATTGATCTTTGATCTTTTAGCCATGTGCGGTGCCCCCTCCACCATAATCCACCTCGGTCATATCGTAGCGGTTTAGGCGAAGCCCTTCGTCGGTAACATCATCATCACCGTCATCACGCCGTCGTGCTGACGGAACTCTCCCTCGAAGCTCTGCTGGATCGGAGTTCGTGGGACATCATCGAGCTGAACGTGTGCTAAACTCGGAGGTGTCGTACGTTCGGTACTTGGATCGGTCGGATCGTGAAGACGTACGACTACATCAACCGCGTTGTTCTAACGCTTCCGCTTTCGGTCTACGAGGGTACGTGGAGAACACTCTCCCCTCTCGTTGCTATGCATCACCATGATCCTGCATGTGCGTAGGAATTTTTTTGAAATTACTACGTTACCCAACACTAGAAGCAACAATATTGGATTTAGCATGATTGTTGTTACTACTAGAGGAGGAATCTTTCTTGTTCTTGCTGCTAGATTTAACTTGTGGCATGTAAGTAGACAAGAGTAAACGCTTGGCAATGTAAGAAGAACTTTTCTTGCGAAGATCATCATTGATTGCTTTTAAGAACTCATGCTCTTGCTGAAGGTTGAGCTTTTCAAAGCGTAGCTTCTCATGAGTCTTTGAAAGTTCTCAATGATTTTCCAAGGTAGTTTGATGAGCTAACTTAAGAGTGTTTAGTTCTTTAGTTAGACGCTCAATCTCCTTCTTATCATCGTCATTCGTTTTATCTTGATTATCATGATTAATAGCAAGTTCATCATAGTTCTCATAACTAGAGTTGTCAACAAGTAAATCATCATCTCCTAGCAAATCATCTTCATCACTATTAAAGTCAACATACTCGGGGTGTGTTACCTTTGGACCTTTAGCCATGAAGCATCTTCCAATTCCTTCATTTGGTGAGTCAAATATGTCATAGGAGTTGGTTGACACAAGTGCTAGACCGGCAACACCTTCATCTTGAGTATATTCGGAGTCAGAGTGATAACTTCTTTCGAAGTGATGGTCAGAGTCGGAACCGGATACCCATTCACTAACATGAGCTTGATGTCTTCTTTTTGTGTAGCTCCTAGATGACTTGTCCTTCCTCTCCGAATCCTTGCTTCTCCGAGAGGGTCTTCGTCCATAACGATCATCTCTACTCCTTCACTCTCTTGGTGGTGATTCTTCTCTCCTACTCCTTCTTTTGGGAGAATCTTCTCTTCTTTTGTAGGGAGCCGTACATTCATTGGAATAGTGTCCGGGTCTTCCACAATTGTAGCAATTACGCTCACGACTAGAAGATCTTTTGTCATTGTAGGACCTTGACTTGGAGCTTCTTTCCTTGCTTCTACTCTTGTAGAATTTGTTGAAGTTCTTCACCATTAGACTCAACTCCTCATTGAAGGGTTGCTTCTCACTTGATGATGTGGGGGCTTCACATTAGGCTTTGTAAGCACCACTTGACTTGTTGTGGAGCTCTTCCTTATCCTTGAGTGACATCTCATGAGCAACAATTCTTCCAATGACTTCCGTTGGCTTGAGATCTTTGTAGTTGGGCATCATTTGAATCGATATGCACACGGTATCATATTTTCCATCCAAGGCTCTTAGGATCTTCTTGATGATGAATCTATCGGTCATCTCTTCACTTCCTAAGCCGACAATCTCATTTGTGATGAGAGCAAGCCTAGAGTACATTTCAGCGACACCTTCACCATCCTTCATTTTGAACTTGTCAAGTTGACTTTGAAGCACATCCAATTTGGATTCCTTGACGCAGTCGGTACCTTCGTGCATATCAATCAAAGTATCCCAAATTTCCTTTGCATTCTCAAGACGGCTGATTTTGTTGAATTCTTCGGGGCACAATCCGTTGAAGAGAATATCACAAGCTTGAGCATTGTATTGCAGCATCTTCAACTCTTCCGCGGTAGCTTCACGGTTCGGTTCTCTCCCATCAAAGAATTCACCTTGCAAGCCAATGCGCACAATAGCCCAAACGGCGGGGTTATGTCCAAGAATATGCATTTTCATCTTATGCTTCCAACTAGCAAAATTAGTACCATCATAGTAAGGACCTCTACGGTGGTAATTTCCCTCGCTAGACGCCATACTCTCCTAGGTTGTGAAACCAAGGCTATGCCCACCAAAAGCTATGGGAATCAAAGCAAATGGAGACCAAAGCTCTGATACCACTTGTAGGATCGAAAGTATGTCTAGAAGGGGGGGGTGATTAGACTACTTGACCAAATAAAAATCTAGCCTTTTCCCAATTTTAATTCTTGGCAGATTTTAGCAACTCAGCACAAGTCAAGCAATCAACCTACACATGCAATTCTAAGAGTATAGCAACGGAATGTAAAACAATTGCATATGAAGGTAAAGGGAGGAGTTTGGAGGGAGCAAACGCAATGTAGACACGGAGATTTTTTATCCATGGTTCCGATAGGTGGTGCTATCGTACATCCATGTTGATGGAGACTTCAACCCACGAAGGGTAACGGTTGCGCGAGTCCACGGAGGGCTCCACCCACGAAGGGTCCACCAAGAAGCAACCTTGTCTATCCCACCATGGCCATCGCCCATGAAGGACTTGCCTCACTAGGGTAGATCTTCACGAAGTAGGAAATCTCCTTGCCCGTACAAACTCCTTGGTTCAACTCCACAATCTTGACGGAGGCTCCCAAGTGACACCTGACCAATCTAGGAAACAACACTCTCCAAGAGGTAATAGATGGTGTGTTGATGATGAACTCCTTGCTCTTGTGCTTCAAATGATAGTCTCCCCAACACTCAACTCTCTCTCATAGGATTGGATTTGGTAGAAAGATGATTTGAATGGAAAGCAACTTGGGGAAGGCTAGAGATCAAGATTTATGTGGTTGGAATGGAATATCTTGACCTCAACACAAGTGTAGGTGGTTCTCTCTCAGAAAATGTATGTTGGAAGTGTAGGCATGTTCTGATGGCTCTCTCCTTGAATGAAGAGTGGGTGGAGGGGTATATATAGCCTCCACACAAAATCTAACTGTTACACACAAATCACCAAACTCGGTGGGACCGAATCAGAAAACTTGGTCAGACCGATTTAGTTCAAAATGTGAACGTTAGGATTTTCGGTGGGACCGACATGTCAAGGTGGGACCGATGTCATTAGGGTTAGGGCATAACGTAACCTCGGTGAGACCGATTACACAAACTCGGTTAGACCGATTTTGGTAATAAGCTAACCAGAGAGTTGGTCAGGCAAACTCGGTGGGACCGATTCGCTCATCTCGGTTGGACCGAAACGTTACGAAGGGGAAACAGAGAGTTTGCATTGCAATCTCGGTGGGACCGATCGCTCATCTTGGTTGGACCGAAACGTTACGAAGGGAAACAGAGAGATTACAATCCCATCTCGGTGAGACCGAGATCCCTATCGGTGAGACCGAAAAGACTAGGGTTTGTGGCAGTGGCTATGTCAAGTGAACTCGGTGACGCCGGATAGAAAGTTTCGGTGGGGCCGAGTTTGACTTTTGGTTTGGGACATAAGTGGATATGAGAAAGTAGTTGAGGGTTTTTGGAGCATATCACTAAGCATTTGAGCAAGAAACTCATTAAGCGACACCTCACCCCCTCTTAATAGTATTGGCTTTTCCTATGGATTCAATGTGATCTTGGATCACTAAAAATAAAATGTAGAGTCTTGTGCTTTGAGCTTGAGCCAATCCTTTTGTCCTTAGCATTTTGAGGGGTCCACTTTCTTAACCCATGCCATGCCAATCATTGAGCTTTCCTGAAATATTTATCTTGAAATAGCATTAGCTCAGTGAGCTATATGTTATTAGGAATTACCAAAACCATCCAGGGATAGTTGCACTTTCATCATGTATTTGAAAATGTTCTCATATTAAGAAAATGTCCATTGATTTGAGAAACGTTATTAGATTTTGAGAAATGTTTATGTATTTGAATATTTTTATGGATTCATTTATTTTCTAGAAACTAAAACCCAAAACGCTGTAAAAGACCAAGAAAAGGAAACAACATTGTTTAGGGGGTAGAAAAAAAGGAAACAACAAGAATAAAAGGGAAAATATACGAGAAATGGCCGGCCCATGTGGTACCGTAGCTCTCGACAGAGTGCACGTTTCCGGGGTATTCCTTGCATTATTCGAGATATAGCCTAGCATTTCTGAGCTCGACTAAATGAGGTGGCCCAACACTATAGTACCTGAAGCACTTTTTTAAACGGAGGCAAAAGATTTGCCTCATAGATTAATTAAGTAGAATAGAGTTGTCCAGTTAACTAATAGGAAACTGGTCGGAAACAAATACAAGACCACATACAGTCTACTCCCAAAGTCTGAAACCCCTTGACAGAACCATCAACCCTATCGGCATTCCCAACATGCAACAGTCCCAAACCCTCATGCATCTACATCGTGAAGGAATCCCCAATAAGAATGCCTCGGATGTAGACAATTGATCCCACCAAAACCAAGATGATAAGATAAACCATGAGGATGACCCAAAAGATTGAGGAGCAACCACTAAGCAGCTACAGATGCCTTCTCTATGGGATCACTTTTCTTATTTTTGCTTTTGAGAGACTTCTTCACCTTTTAGATCTTGTCTTTTGTTAACCTTCTCAGTCAGGATGCACGCAATCACCTTACCAGACCGAGGGCTAGCCGCCTCCAAGCTAGAGCGCAAGTTGCAAAGCTCTTTTGGGAAGGTCATGGACTGGTTCAGACCAGTTTTAGAAACTTTCTTGTGTTTTTCTTCTTCTCATTTTCTTTGTATTTTTTCCTTATTTTCAAATAGATGTCGACTTTTTTATATATGTTGTATATTTTGTTATACATGCGTAACATTTATTGTATACACTTTTAACATTTTTTGAAGTACATTTTTCAAAATACATGTTTGGACATGTTTTTTTGAACAAATGATAATCATTTTCATATGCAATTTGAACATTTTTTTATATTACATGAACATTTTATACATCATACTAACATTTTTTTAAATATCACGAACACAATTTTCTAATATGTGAACTTTTTTTTAGAAATGTCAGATATATTTTTATTGGTACAAACATTTTTAAAATTTACACAACATTTTTGAAAATTCTAAACATATTTTTACAAATGTCACAAACATTGTTTGAAATGTACGAACATTTGTTTACAGTGTGTTAACATTTTTAAATGCGACATGGACGTTTTAAAATTAAAATGTTAATATTAAATTTTGATGCATATTTATTTGGAGTACTTCAAAATAGAAAATGGATAAGAAAAATAAAAAGAACAAAAACTAGTGTACGTACGGACGTGCTCTTATACGAGAAACCTGTAGTTGAGCGCTGTGTTCTCGGCCGGTGGCCGGTCCATATCTCCCGGGCGTTGTAGGCGACCTATAGCCGCGTCCAGTAGGATCCACCTCCATAATGTGTGTGTGTGTGTGTGTGTGTGTGTTGTTTGCACGGGGCTTAGCTGGGCCTTAGAGATGACAGCAGAACATTGCAAGACCGGAAACGAGTAGTTGTCGTGCCCCGAGCGAACTATTTCCTTCTCACAGTCCCCGCAAAAACGAGAAAAAAAGAATCATTTCCTCATTCTTACAAAATTAAAAAAAAAATGGAGGCGCATGCGAAGCGAGCGCTGTACCATATGAGCTACACCCCCCAACTGGTACTCACTCACTGGTAATGCTATCCATTATGGATCTGATCAGACGCTGGTATGACTAGAGATGAGAACGATGGGGCGACTCTCGGTTTAGTACCATCCATGGACAGAGCGTTGGAGCTCGTCTTGCTCTGCCCAATTCTCCCTTTCAGTTAGCCAGTTTTTAAAGCAAGTTTCTACAAGACCACAACCAAAATAAAAGGAAACATAGTAAAAAGAGATCATGCGACCAACAAGGCGGCACTCAGGAAGAGCACCAGCTAATGCCGCGGCTGAGCACATGGCAAAAGACTGAAAAGTTCTGCTCCACGTTACAGAACCATGACGCAGCTTCAGGCGGATTCCGTTCATCCCGTCGTCCATCATTGCAAATAGACTGAGAAAATCTGTGGCGAATGGTGTCCATCGTAAGATGGCGCCATGGCGGACCAATGCAATGCATGACCATCTTACCAAGGAGGTTCGTTGTGTCAGTTTTGGGCTACAGTCTCAAATTTACTCTTTATCTGCAGACTAGCAGCTGATGCCGTCTCCTAAATGTCGGTTATATATATATCATCTGCTCTTCAGGCACAAGAGGCTGGGCTACACATTCAAGAACGCAGTGGAGCTCCTACATTCAAGAGTGACGCCTTGGACGATTCGAAACAAGGAACCTACTTCTGCTGTCAGGGGCTTCTGTATTCAAAGCTTGCATTGCAATAGCATTTGCGATAGTGACAGCATGGATGATTTGAAACAAGTGATTTTAGCTGAGTGTAAACAGTAGTAGCAGAACCTGGATGCACGGACAGGCTAATGAAACGAAGACATACATTTCAGTCGTCTTAGATTAGATGGGTTGCAGTTGGCACAGCAAATGGGGCATACATTTCATACTAGTATATATCTTGCACCGAACAGTGAGAAAGAGTGGAGTGAGTATTAATTAGATACAGGCATGGCACTGCTTATCAGTGGTTAAAAAGTAGAGGCGCCTATTAACAGACAAGGCAAACAATTAAGGAGATACATATGGAAGGACTCAGCAGAATATCAATCCTCGAGCTCACACGTCAAGGGCGGCATGCGCCCAGTCTTCAATTTCGAAAGCAGATGTAGTAGTAGCAGCGGGATCTTCTCTTCCGCCATGAAGAGAAGACTCGCCGTCAACCGTCTGACCCTCCCTCCTCTGAAGCTTTTCCGGAAATGTCTCCATCCCGGTGTACGCCAAAAGGACCCAGACATAGGAGAGATACTCCACACCAGTCCCCAGGGCCTGCGCGTGCAAGTATCCTCGGCACCGGCCGGCAGAAAAGCAGAGCATCTCCACCCACACGCCTTGGATCACCTCCCACTTACTTGTCACTTGACCATGATCATCAAGTTCATCACCTGACAAGCTTCTAGCAAGCACCGAAGCGTCGTGAATAAAAAGGTCGGGAGCAGAACCTTCGTTGCATTTGCCAGTTTTTGTCCCTATAAATTCCATCTCGTTCCTGGATTTGCTGAGGATGTTCTTGACTTCGTCGGAGGCCTTTGTGACCAAGCTCTTTCTGCTGCCTGGCATTAGCATCTCAGGATTAGCAAACAACAGATGCATCATGTAGTTGGATATTACTTCGCACTGACGGGCACATTCCATATCACCAGGAGACATGGCCTTGGACCGAAGGCATATATCTGTCGCCAGGTGCCAGAGAATAATGGTCTCATCAAATGGCCTCTGTAAGCTCCAACCCAGTTGCGGGAGACATTTCTTACGGCGGAGCGTCCATTCGCCCCTGGCATCGTTAAACTTCCTGTAAGTCTCATTGTCATGTATGTCCTTCCACCCCGATTCAACATGCTGGCGGACCAATTCTGTAATATCCTCACACAAATAGCTAGATCCCATGTACGTCAAGTATTGGTCCATCGAATCCTTGCATTGTAACAATTCGGCAACCTTGCCCAGCCCGAAGGCCCTGAACTTGTAGCACCACCATATGTTATCGGTTAGTAATCCAATAAGGCTATGTTGTAGAATTCTGCCGGAGAACTTGTCTCGGAGAGCTGTTTGCACGCCCAGGTAAACCAGCTCTAGCACAAGAGTGCCGTACAACATCACAAGTGTAACCCAGGTATCTTCACCGCCACGAGCTTTCCTGTGGCTACTCTTGTGCACCAGGCAAATGGCTGTGATTACCGTTGTATAAGCTAGTGCTAGTGTGCACCGTCGACGGAAGATAACCATTCTGGACACATTCTTCAAAGTGTGATTGGGTGTGCGGAAGGAGCTGGTCATAGCTGGGAACGCGCTGTCATCTTTGGTGTAGAGGAAGCTGGTCATATCAGACAACACGCTCTCTATTGCTTGATAAGCTGATTTGGGTTCTAGCCGCCAGAATTTGCTCAGGATTTCGACACGATGGGCATAGGAACTTGGGAAGTCCAAGAAAAGCTGATACGGTAGCGCTGGGAAGCCTTGGTCTTCCGATGATCCCTGACGCACTTCCCTTGCTTTTCTGATGAAGTTGTCAAGCCGTCCTTCTTGCGTGTCACTGCTGCCCAGAACGACCCTCATCTCAGACAAGCTGGCCTGCCGCAGGGCATCAAAGCTGCTGCTCTTAAGATCCAGTGCCTTCTGGAAGGATCTGATAATCACTAGGATGAAGAGCAGAATTGTCGCAGCCAACAACCTCTTGTCATCTGCCGACCATGACTTGTAAAGCACGTAGAGTGCAATCGTAACCTGACATGGTTGATGATCCATTTAATAAGATGCAAACAAAATCAAGATATCTACTGTAGTACATACACACAGTTATGAAATTTATTCTATTTATCTCTCCAGGGTTATGAAGGTAATTCATATTATGTGCAAACTGCGGAGGCGGTCGAGCAAACGCGGACCCCAGCGGGCGTCATTGAGCCAACCAAAATAGGATGATACTTCCAAGTTTGGGAAGGTTTCATTCGGTTTCTACTGGTTTTCTTTATTTTGATTTTTGATTATTTTCATCTTAATATTTATTTATCTTTTTATATTTAAATTTCTGATTTTTAAATTGGGGAAGAGTTTTTTCATATTAGTGAACAATTTTGGAATTCAAAAATCGGACGAGGAGGCTGCCTACCAGGTGGCGCTGGTGGCTGCCATACAGGAAAGCGCAGAGGACGAGCGGCGAGAGGCGGAGGAGGAGGCGGCATACCAAAAAGCGCGCCTGTCGGAGGCCATCGCACTCTTCGCTTCCGGCGACTGCGTCCTGCCACCGTCCCCTGTCAAGCACGAGCCGACGGCGTCCGCTGTGCCGGCACCCCAGCGGTGGACCTGGGACGGAGTGGTGCGTGAGTGGGTCAGCGCGCCACCCATCTGGCTTGGGGCGACGCTGGTCCAGGAGAAGCTCTACCCCGAGCAGTGGCGGAAGCGCTGGCTGGCGGAGGAGTGCCGCGAGGGCGAGTGCCTGGAGCAATCGGAGCGTGACGCGGAGGAGGAGCACCGCGAGACGGAGGAGGAGGAGCATCGTGCCCGCGCTACCCAGCCGGCAGCGGTCACGCCGGCGCCAGAGGACGTCGCCACAGCCTTGGAAACGGCACCTGGGCTAGCCCGACGCCAACACTCGTCGACCTCACCAGCCCCAATGCTGACGATGAGGACGCCTAGGGAAGTGCGCCTCCTCCTCCTTTTTAGTTTTATTAAATGTTTTTAATTAATGTAATGTGGACTCTCGCTGGCCTTTGTGGCCGGCATTTATGTTTAATTAACGGTTTTTAATTTCACAATATTTGCGTTCTTTATTTTTTCCGGCGCACGACCTAAAAAATGGGTCGGGCCAGCGTTGGACGCAAGCGCCAACTCAAACGCGAAAGCGGACATGGGTGTCCGCTGGGCCAACCCAAACGGACAAAAAACGGACAAAGTGCGTGTCTGTTTGGGTCGCACGGTTGGAGTTGCTCTAAGAGCATTCACAGGCGACATCCTCAAATCATCCTCAAACGTCCACGGACGTGCCCTGACAATGACTAGACAGGAGAGAAGGAAAAAAAAAGCTGATCCAAATGGACCCTTCATATCATCCCTTATATGTCCAGGTTGTCCGTGAACCCTCATAATATTGAGGACAAAGATAGAGAGGATACTAGGGCTCACGGGCGTGTCCGGTCAGCCCGCCATGTAGAACGGGCCCACCCAGGAACATTTTTCTCTTTTTTATTCATTCTTTTCTTTCTCTCTCTTCGTCTTCATCAATCATGTGCAAGTGACCGGACATACGAGAAAGAAAATAAAGAGTGTGCTGTATGAACGGACAAATGGGGACTCAAAACAGACACGTCCGATTACTAACAGGGTGCGTCGACACTCGACAGCCATTCAGGGGGTTAGATTTATTAAATCCGACTGTAGATGCTATAAGAAGTTAGAAGCGTAAAAACATGCGGACAGGTCCAACAACCTAACGCTCAAAATACCCACTTAGGTTGGCCCACAAATGACCCTCAAAGCCCATGCACACCAGGAACCAACATTTATACCCCTCGAAAAAAAGGAACCAACATTTGTAGGCAGCTTAGAATTTTAGAACCATTTTAACATTCACAAATATATTTTTAATCCACGATCATTTTGGACCAAATATAGCCGCACCTCGAATACAGCGGCCGTGTTCTAGGCTCCTTGCTATACAACCAAATCCCCCAGAAAAAAGGCTATACAACCAAATAGAGGCGAGAACACATGTCAGACTAAATTTTGACCAAATCGAAAATATCGGTCTGATACTGTCATGCAGAACTCACGATCCGACCAGACCCTTACAAGTGGGGTGCACTCAAGAAAAAAA
Organism: Aegilops tauschii subsp. strangulata; assembly: GCF_002575655.3. NCBI lineage: Eukaryota > Viridiplantae > Streptophyta > Magnoliopsida > Poales > Poaceae > Aegilops > Aegilops tauschii. The sequence goes on along the minus strand of NC_053036.3, from coordinate 626,174,424 downwards.
ACACTAGAACTTTCTTAGGCCTCGATTTCTTTTTTTTGACAAAGTATGGATTTTATTTACTCAAAATGAAGGGATACGAACACAATGAATACACATCGGCCTCTGCATAGCTAAAATGCACACAACCAACAACACAACACACACATAAACCTGTCAGCATGTAACAAAGTCATATAAGACCAAAGTTATGCCTAAGCGGGGAAAAAACCCAAAATGATCAAAGATCGACAAACTACATCAACGACCATATCCCCACTATTGAAATATATTGCCCACCTGCCTCCATCAGTTCAGACTTTTGGATGAGTTGGCTGGGGCATGAATTCAATATGGTATCAGAGCCAAGAGATATTGAGTTCATGACCCTGCCAATGCAGTATTATAAAAACGATTCTGCGGCCTACATCGAACCCACGTCTAAGGACTAAAATAGCCTAGACGTGAGGGGGAGTGTTGAAATATATTGCCTACCTCCCTCCATCAGTTCGGACTTTTGGATGAGTTGGCTGGAGCATGAATTCAATACCCACCAACCATCTTTTGACACCACGTGGACAGTGAACAAAATTCTTCAACAACATCGCCTTCTTGAAGGAAACGACACTCAAACGCCGCTGTCCCTGGATCCAACCATGCATCAAAGGCAAGATTCCAGGTATTCACCCTAAAGAACAAGTCTGAGCCTATCTGACCAATGCCTTCAACAAGGTTATGATCCAAAAACATCGCCATTATCAGGTAAAACCAACTCGGTTCATACCTAGGATTTTAGCACCAGTGCTCCGGACTAGGTATACTCGAGAAGCACCATCGAATCAAAGTCAATCATGTGTTGTCGCCGCTACTTTCCACGATCCCAACAACTACGTGCGTTGGCCAATCCCATCGCCGCTACTGCACAAGCATATCCTTTGCGTCAAGCCGCTTCATAGATTGCATTTCATTAACTGGCAGAAGTGACAGCCCACAAAACCCACAAACGAGCTTTTCAGCTGCATCTCGCAACCAAACTAGTACAAGCTATAGAGCCAGATCTGGGCACACTCGCGGAGGCAAGGCGGCCACAATCCACATGGCAGCAGGCACCTGATCCAAGGCGTCAACGGAGGAGGACGGACACGGGCAGCCGGCTGGCACACCGCAATAGGCCACGCGCCCGAGCAACCAGGCGCTGGCCATAACTCTTCTGGCCAAGGCGACGCCGACCCATGGCGCTCACCTCCACGCCATGGACAAGTATACCGACGCTTCGTGGTGTCATTACGAGAAGCCGCCGGAGTGTGCAGATCCGCTATGGGAACGGACGGATCTGGCGCATCACCCGTCGGAGCTGCCGGACGGACGTCGGAGGGAGCTTCAGACGGTGCGGGGCAAAGATGGAGTCTCCACGAGGGAGGACAAGAGAGAGGGTGATTCAAACATGCGACCAAAGGTTATATAGCAGCCTCGGATAGCACTCCAACCAAAAAGGTCTCATATTTCTAAAGTATACTTAGTATATATGACCGTATAACAAACATAATTTCAAAATGTACATCTCATTTTAAAAAGAATTCACGTGTTATTTTGAAACATATTCATATGATTTAAAATATTTATGAATTAAAAAATATTTATAAGATTCAAATATTATGCATGTGAGGATCTGCAATCTGAGGGCGCACTAGGCTCATTTAAAAAAAACACACAAAAACTTTAATACTATATAAACTTTTGCAAACAACACAAAAAATTATTAGAACATGAACACTTTTATGTACTACATGAATATTTTTTATTTTTTACAAATTTTGTTGTTTCTCTCCAAGGGCTTTTTTGTAAATAAATTCAGGGGGTTTCCGCAAAAAAAACCATGTCACATGCCCTCCTCCCTGCCATACTGTCGCTGACAGCGGGGTCCATGCATGCTGGCATGCCTTGTCAGCATGGTGGGCGTATACGTGTATGATTTGAATCATATGTGCACGTCCATGCCAAGTTATGAAATTAGTTCAATGTATTTTTCAAGTTAATGCACTAAAGTGAACATCCATGACAAGTTTAGACATAAGTAGTGTAATTACCACTATATTATATTGACACATGCATAAAGTTAGACGACGTAAAACCATTCCCGATAAAACAATCCAACCGCCCGGTCTGCGATCGGTGATTTGTACTCCCTCCGGTCCTTTTTAGTTCGCATATAAGGTTTGTCTGAAGTCAAACCTCGTAAATTTTGACCGAATTTATAGAGAAAAATACCAACATTCAGAATGTGAAAATCAACAACATTAGATGCGTCATGACTTTAGTTTTCATATTGTGTAAATTTAGTATTGTAGATATTAATATTTTTTCATATAAATATGGTCAAACTTTATGAAGCTTGACTTCAGACAATTCTTATACGCGGAGTAAAAAGGACCGGAGGGAGTATTAACAAACATGGGACATGGTGATCGGTGCGACCAAAAATCATAAAGAGAAAAAGACCCCTGTCACTAAATGCAAAAGTGGCGCTAGAATTGTTTAGCACTAACCTTGGATAGAGAAGTTAGCATGTGGCGGCCCCACTGCTCGTTGTCTTCAATCTTGTAGCTGGTTATGGCGACCTGTCCGCCGAGATGCATCACCAGGATCGGCGCCCATAACAGCTCCAAGTCACGGCTGCCACGTGCGTAGTGACACCCCGGCCCATTCTTTTGTCGGTTGAAGAGCGTGGCGAGGGCGAAGATGGCCAGGGCGTCGCTGCCGATGTGCGCCAGCCGGAACGAAATGATGGCCAGTGGATGTAGACCAAGACGAAACTTACGAAGTACGGCCATACATACAAGGAGGTATTGGGCGCTGAGGCTGGCGAGGACGAGGGTGCGCAGCTCCCACTCCTCCCACCATTGCGCCATCTCTCTCTCTTTCTCTCTCTCGCGCGCGACGATTGAGCTGCAGCGTGATGCGCTCCAATGGCTTCTCTTAACTAGATGCGCGTGAATAGCTTCATGAATACTGGACTCTGGAAGACTAGCCATAATGGGTAGTAACATAGAGTAGTAACATGCCCATGTTACTATTCTATGTTACTACCTCTATAGTGGGGAGTAACATATGTGTATTAACATGCAACACTTCATTTATTAGGCTATAGACTCATATTGCCTTGATATGTGTGATGTTACTCATACTAGTAGTAACTAGCTATGTTACCATATGTCTTTCTTTCTTCGTTTATTGATTGTCACATCATCTATTTTATCTAGATAAAATAGATGATGTGGTAAGCAATAAATGAAGAAATGAAGGAAAGTGGTAACATAGCTAGTTACTAGTAGTATGAGTAACATCAAACATATCAAGTCAAAATGAATCTATAGCCTAATAAATGAAGTATTGCATGTTACCACACATATGTTACTCCCCACTATAGAGGTAGTAACATAGACTAGTAACATGTCCTGGCTAGTCGAAGGTGTCGTGATTAATAGCTTTAATTGCGGTTTGTGCACCAGATCTCCAATAAAGAAAGAAACATCTTTGCGAGGTCATCATTCGTTAAAGAATCCGGCAAGGAAAAGATCTATTGCTTGGCATCAGTGCACGCACAGGCTGTCATATGCTCCGATGGTTCGTGATCAACAATCCACAGTCACCTTTGCCATGTTGCAGTCGATTAAAGCGACACGCCAAGAATCATCGGCGCCATGACAAAAAGAGCACAAGCTAGTACTCATCAGTGCTCGCGGTTTATTGCTGATCGCAATTAGCATTCAGTCACTAGACTTCAAAGTCGTAAACTCTCATGCCTGCGAGAACCCATGCCCTGACGCTCACTAGAAATGCATGTTGCCTACCATACTTCCATGCATCATAACTAATCAAAACTAGCGAGTAGTGCGCGGCGGCACGCCGTGCCACATGGTTTGATAAGCTATTTATTTTTGTAATGTTTGGTAACTCATCCCAAGACTTGATCCATTGCAAGTAGCTCATACAAGAAAAGGGTACACCTAGTTGGTACATGCATAAGTGATTTAAATCATGTAGTGATAGTGGGTACTGCATGCAGAATTATCATGTTCACCAAAAATCCTGTGACACTGTAAAAAATGGAGAACTTGGATGGATATCTTACAGTGGAGTTAAGCTAGGATAGACGATAAGGCACTTTGAAAAGCGAAATTTTATTACATAAAACAAGAGGTACATTCCATACAATGGTAATTACATTTCAATACTAAGGGCCAAAATTGTTGATTCGGTGATCTTTGATGATTCATATCTTTTTTGTATGGCCTCCTGCCAGATTAGTGCTAGCGATGAAGCGGTAAAGAGCTTGTGCAAACTACTGTAACATTTGTCAAAATTAAATTTAAAGTCATATAATTCTCAAATTAAACATCAAATTTAATTAACATATTATAAAACCTCGATAAAATATCTCATTGGTTTAATTTTATACAAAATAATGACAATTATAGTCCATGGTATTTTGGCAATTTCTGTAAAAAAAGTGCAAAAATACAAAATATAAACTTAAAAAGTACTGAAAATAGACAGAAAATGCCAGGAATATTTTAGTCCAAAATACTGATGGCAACCCATTAGAGAGCCCAGTCTAGTAGCTAAAAACTAGAAAAAATAAATCATTTCTTCTAGGCTGAGGTAACGTGGGTCAGAGCCCATCAACAGTAATAGCCCATTAACACCCGACGGCTTGCTCGAAGCCCGGCGTTATCGTCAGCCATCTGATCAAATCAGAGTTAGGGTTGGCATCAATGTGGTCAGGCCCCTGAAAAATGTTGTTAGCCTGGTGCAAGATGGGAAGCGTCGGATTTTCAAGGTGAAGTACGAGAGGCTTCCGGACTGGTGTGCGGTATGTGGCCATCTCGGGCACCATACAAGGAACATGGTGATGGAATCCACGCAAAAACAACCCTTGTTTTCAAGGAGTTGCCCGCAGAGTGGTTCAGAGGTGCAGGTCCTGGACCTGGGTAGAACCGTTTCGGAGGTAGAGGCAACCGTGGAGGCCGCGGCAGAGGCACAGGACGGACATGGCAGGGCGGTAGAAGTACATAACCAGGACAATATTCCGAATCGGAGGTTGAACATGATGAGGCTATGATGGATGCCAATGGCAATAGCAAATGCTCCCAGGTGGACAGTGATGCAAAACTCCAAGCGGCACACCCTCAGGCGCAGGTGGTGCCTGCAGGAGCGAATAGTACGTCGGGGGCGGCACAACTTCTGTTAACTGCACCCCCAACTCCCGTCAGCCCAAGCTCCAAGCAAGACCTGAAGCGCACAAAGACTGGAACTGTCTCGGAGAAGGTGCCAAAGAATGTGATAGCAAGCAAGAACCAAGACCCAAAAATGGCGACCTCCAACTTGGAGGGTCGCCGGGTGCAATGAATACCATCCCCAGGAACTGTCGTGGCGCGGGCAACGCTGCGACAGTCAACAAACTTCGCGAGCTAGCGAAGAAATTTGCCCACCCTATTCTCTGTATTGTTGAAACTCAAATAGGAAGAGGTAGGGTAGAAGCACCTGCTGGATCCTTGTATTATGATAATTCTTTTGCAATAGGCAACGAGGGTAGAAGTGGAGGAATAGGAATCTTTTGGAACAATCCAATAAAAATCGATATTTTGGGTTACTCGGTTTATCACATTGACTGCTCAGTTCTTGACCCGGGTACAGATCCTTGGAGGCTGACATGTGTATATGGTGAAGCACAAACACATCTCCGGCATCGGACGTGGACCGTGCTAAAAAACATAAGCTATTTGAGGACTCTGCCATGGCTCTGTATAGGTGATTTCAACGAGGTGTTGCGTCCGGACGAACAAGAATGAATAGGCTGGCGCATCAATGCACAAATACAGGGTTTTAGAGATACAATGGACGGGTGCATGTTGATGGACTTGGGATACAAGGGCCGTTTCTGGACCTTAGAGAAGAAGGTTGTGGGTGGAACCTTTACACGAGTCAGATTGGACAGGGCACTGGGATCGGCTAAGTGGAGTGCACAATTCCTGCGTGCTAGCCTATCTCATCTTACAGCGGCGAATTCAGATCACTGCCCCATTTTTCTGGAAATTAATGATCAACATGGGGAGCCCCGCAAGCATGTTTTCAGGTACGAAACTCTGTGGGAAACGCATGAAACTTGGCGGGATACTATCCTGGAGAGGTGGGCCTCCAAACACCCGGGAGGTACAGTTGAGCATATGTGGCAAAAGTTGACAGATTTGGCTACCGACTTGTCTAGATGGAATAATGATACATTTGGTAGTGTTTGTAAGGAGATAAAAACTCTCAAGCTCGAACTGGAGCGTCTGTGGGGAGAGACAGGAAGGGCAGGACCGTCACATACAGAGATCAAGATTAATGATAAACTGGTAGACCTCTATCACAGAGAAGAATTAATGTGGTGACAAAGATTTAGAATTGAATGGCTAGCGGCTGGGGACAAAAACATCAATTCTTTTCATCTTAGAGCAAGTATTCGGAGGAAGAAGAATATGGTGAAGGCTTTGGCGAACTCCCTCGGCGTCCTCATTGATGATGTGGGTGATCTCAAGGAGATGGTAAACGATTTTTATCAGAACCTCTACACTTCAGAAGGAGTGAATGGAGTTGACGATGTCTTGATGCACGTACCACAGAAAGTCACATCGGGGATGAATGATATTTTATGTGCACCATACACAAGTGGGGAGGTAAAAGATGCTCTCTTCCAAATGTTCCCAACAAAGGCACCCGGCCCGGATGGCTTCCCGGCACATTTTTACCAACGTCATTGGTCTTTGTGTCGGGAGGAGATTACTAGAGCTCTGCTGCATTTATTTCAATTTCTTTTCTTCGATATTTTGGGTTACTCGGTTTATCACATTGACTGCTCAGTTCTTGACCCGGATACAGATCCTTGGAGGCTGACATGTGTATATGGTGAAGCACAAACACATCTCCGGCATCGGACGTGGACCGTGCTAAAAAACATAAGCTATTTGAGCACTCTGCCATGGCTCTGTATAGGTGATTTCAACGAGTTGTTGCGTCCGGACGAACAAGAATGAATAGGCTGGCGCATCAATGCACAAATACAGGGTTTTAGAGATACAATGGACGAGTGCATGTTGATCGACTTGGGATACAAGGGCCGTTTCTGGACCTTGGAGAAGAAGGTTGTGGGTGGAACCTTTACACGAGTCAGATTGGACAGGGCACTGGGATCGGCTAAGTGGAGTGCACAATTCCTGCGTGCTAGCCTATCTCATCTTACAGCGGCGAATTCAGATCATCGCCCCATTTTTCTGGAAATTAATGATCAACATGGGGAGCCCCGCAAGCATGTTTTCAGGTACGAAACTCTGTGGGAAACGCATGAAACTTGGCGGGATACTATCCTGGAGAGGTGGGCCTCCAAACACCCGGGAGGTACAGTTGAGCATATGTGGCAAAAGTTGACAGATTTGGCTACCGACTTGTCTAGATGGAATAATGATACATTTGGTAGTGTTCGTAAGGAGATAAAAACTCTCAAGCTCGAACTGGAACGTCTGTGGGGAGAGACAGGAAGGGCAGGACCGTCACATACAGAGATCAAGATTAATGATAAACTGGTAGACCTCTATCAGAGAGAAGAATTAATGTGGTGACAAAGATTTAGAATTGAATGGCTAGCAGCTGGGGACAAAAACATAAATTCTTTTCATCTTAGAGCAAGTATTCGGAGGAAGAAGAATATGGTGAAGGCTTTGGCGAACTCCCTCGGCGTCCTCATTGATGATCTGGGTGATCTCAAGGAGATGGTAAACGATTTTTATCAGAACCTCTACACTTCAAAAGGAGTGAATGGAGTTGACGATGTCTTGATGCACGTACCACAGAAAGTCACATCGGGGATGAATGATATTTTATGTGCACCATACACAAGTGGGGAGGTAAAAGATGCTCTCTTCCAAATGTTCCCAACAAAGGCACCCGGCCCGTATGGTTTCCCGGCACATTTTTACCAACGTCATTGGTGTTTGTGTGGGGAGGAGATTACTAGAGCTCTGCTGCATTTATTTCAAAAAAAAATTGGGTGGGTTTGATGGCGACCAGGAAGCATTTCTTTCGCTTCGGATCTAGTCATGTACCACATTGCCTGCGACAAAAGTGATACAATTGCACAAGTCATGAGCACGTCATGACGTGATGTCTTCTTCAGGCGGGATTTGATCGTGCCTCACCTTGTATCATGGCATGCCATTTGGTATGGTTGGCATTTAACAAGGTCGGAACAAATTTTGCTGGAATTTAACTCGAAGTGGTGGTTTCACGGTAGACTCTATGTATAAGATGCCCACACACTCCGATGTACCAGTGGACAACAATAATAAGATTTGAATATCGAAGTACCAGTATTTTTATCGGTACACCGGTACCTTAGCCGATACTTGATCCTGACAAGCTTTGATGTAAAAAAATGGTGTTTTTATCACGATGTTGATACAATTAATATTTTTCCTTTCGATGCAATTTTGCGTGAGCTACATGGTTAGTCATCCAATTCATGTTCAATTTGTACCAGCCATGCAGTGTTACCAACATGTTTGGTCACTGGCTTGATGGTATACCCTGCAAGTTTAGCACATTCATAAGGGTGGAAGCGTCATCATTGATTTGGTCGCTATGGTTTACGTACGCGGTTAGAGCAGGTGACTAAGGATGTTTTTACCCCACATGAGTGGTGGCATAGTCTATGAATACCCCACCTCCCATGAGGCATAGTTTTGTTCTTGTACGTGTGTTAGTATTAGTTGCGTGCATTCTACTATGCAGAGTCTAGATGGTATTTATTATGCTTGTATCCCCTTCATACTACATTATGAAACCTCCATCGTCAAAAAGGGGTCGTATGAGGACCTTATTTAGTAAAAGGCGAAAGAATAGTGTGCTTTATGCTCACCACGCAGTTGAGAACAACTCACACCACCCTCCTCTCACCCCACGTTATCCTCTCGACGTCGACATGGGTGGAGCCCTAGATCTGCGCTGCCGGCCACCCCCCTCAGCCCCCTTCCTCTTCGTCGCCACCAGAGGCCCCGAAGGGCGAAGCCTGACCATGGGTAGGCGGCGGCAGGGCGGCCCCCCTCGTCCTCTCTCTCCTTTCCCCCCTTCTCTCCCCCTCAAACTTAGCCTGCACCGCTGCCAATGGAGCGCCTCTGTTGCGTCGTCGAGGTTGTGCCGAGCCGGGGATGGTGGTCATGCCAAGAGGGCTGGAACCTCCCTCTACCTTGGTGCTTCCTGCCCGGGAGCCCGTCTGGCCCAGATTTGGGGCGCGGCGGGGTCCGAGATTTGCCGTGGCAGCTCAGCCCGGGGGACTGTAGTTGGCGTCGTCCTTGTGCCTCTATGGGGGGCCGATGGCCACCTCACCCGACCGTGGGTTGGTGGCTAGCGGCCCGAGGTTCCCGCCTGCCTGGATCTGGGCATGTTGGGGATCACATATCCGGATGGAGAAATCTTTCTCGGTATCAATCCTCTTGCCCCTCATTCTTTGAGAATCAGAAGGATCCTTTTCGAGTTTCCATTTCTTCATTTGGAATCTGGGCTCTTCTATCTTCGACTTATTTTTTTGGCTTTATTCTTTATTTATTTAATTTCGATTTTCCCCTCTTCCTCTATCCCTATCCTCTAGGTACAGCGTTTGCATCCATTCCAATTTCTTCCCGAAACTTCCCAAGAAAAATCCCGAATTGGATCCAAAATTGACGGGTTAATGTGAGCTTATCCATGCGGTTAGGCACTCTTCAAATAGGAATCCATTTTCTAACTGGCTTTCGTGCTTTGGTGAGTCGTCCGAGATCTTTTCGATGACCTATGTTGTGTTGAAGGGATATCTATATGATCCGATCGATTGCATAAGACCGGGTGGCAACCGTCCGCTCATGGGCCAGTGCTCCTGCAGCCGAGTGGTGTCTTCCCTTCCCCTGGGAAGCGCCGGTCTGGGTCTTGGGTCTTGCGTCGATGCGCGAATTTCCTGGAGACCGGCGGTGATGTAAAGGGCTTGGGGTGGTGCCGGTTCTGGTGCCCTCTTGTGGGCTTATCGACGGTGGTCCAGCAGGTGGCCGGCCGTACGGGCGGGTTTGGGGCTGCAGTGTGTTGTGTAGGGGTAGCGTTGCGTCGAACTCTGACAGGGTGGCTGGGGTCTAGGTCCCGTGCCGGCTTTCGCCGGTTGGCTTGACTAGGGTCGATTGTCTTCGTGGGAAAGCGAGCTTGCACTCTGTCTCGACAATGCGTTCACGTGCAGTGCCTAGGGAGGATGTGGTGCCAGCGAAAGTTGCGCAAGACCTTGGCTGTTGCTGGTGACGTCGACGTCTACAGACGTCATGCTCCTCCTCGGAGGCGTTGCTTTCCACCCTGCCTCCCTAGGCCATTCATTGGCGCTGTCGCGTCTGCCCTTCCTCGACGTCTCCTTCGATGGTGTCTCCGTGTTCATTGAGTCCAAGGTTGCTGCAGAGCCTTCTTGGCGCTAATGGCTTACCGCGATCGGTGCTTGGCCTCTTTTAGACGACGTTCTGCTTGGTGTGTGAGGTCATCCCAGGACCAGGGGGTTGCTGGGATCGGTGTCATTGCCGGCAGGCGACCGGTGGTATCTTTTGCCAGTGTTCATTGGGTGTGGTTGGCGGTTGCCCAGATGGCCTCTGGGGTTGGCTGGTTGGGCACTGGCAAATGCCGAGGCTGGCTTGGACGAGGATGCGCAGCTGCCACTCGTCCCACCATTGCGCCATTCTCTGTGTGTGTGTGTTTGCGAGCTGCAGGTGATGCGCTCTAATGGCTTCTCTGAGTTCTCTCTAAGTTATATGCACATTCCCCCTCAAAAAAAAAAGTTATATGCACATGATTAGGCGCCGGCGACCACTAATTTATTTCCTGCACGTACTGTATGTAGCTCATCTCTTTGACTTTCAGAACCTTGGGGCGATGACAACACTCACATATTAAGCGCACGATTCAGATCTAATCTCGTAAGCTGATCCATTTTGATTAATTTTAGGCCTTGTACAATGGGAGATGCTTAGGGTGGTGCTTAGAAAAATAAACTGGATTTTTTTGAAGCACCGGTGCCTATTTCTATAGGAGAGACGCTTAGTTAAGCGTCAACCCTGTACAAATAAGCACCGGTGCTTAAGAAATCCTGGTTTATTTCTCTAAGCACCTCTCCTAAGCACCTCCCATTGTACAAGGCCTTAAACGAGTTAAATACACCGTGGGTGCCTAACTTGTCCTGCGCGGTCACTTTGGTGCCTAAAGTTGTAAAATACAAGAATGTGATGCTCGAACTTGTCCGGCCGTGCAAATACGGTGCCTTTTACCGTATCCGGGCGTACTGCCCTGACCACATGGCACGCCCACATGGAGGTGGCCCGCATGTAAGTGTGGGGGCATTTTTTACAACCAACCCCCTCAGATTTATTTTTAATATGGTCCCACATTTTTTAGAGCCAGCCCCCTCAGATTTAATTTTAATGCGGTCCCGCATATCGGCTCAGGCGAGCGGATGAATGAAATAGTAAAAAGAAAAATAAACGTGCCTCGCATGCACAAGACATACATGTTAACCACTACGTCAAACACACCAGTATGTGTAAATGGCAGATACAGCAGCTTTTATAACAATGATACCATGTGAACAATAAAGAAAAATAATAAGAAAGAAAAGGGGGATTCAAAGTTCGAACTCAGGAGCTCAGTCGTGCCAGCCTTGTAAGCTAGCTAGTAAACCAAGCAAGATTTTACGCTAAATTTAGAGGAAAACCATCTTATGTAAAATATAAAATTATCATATTTATTTTTGGTGTTGTATCTAATCATTTGTAGTATTATTTTTCTTAATACTGGACCTCGTGTGCGTGGTATGCATACATGCACACGTCAGTGACAATTTATTTGTTTGACGCACCTAAATTATTCACTTGTTACCATACGGAACAATCTCATTACGGTCTAAATTATATTTATCCCATTAGAGCATCTAGTTGGAATTTTCCTGCTGATTTATTTGTCGATGTAAACAGTATTTCTTCCTTTTAGTCATCACGTGGTGCCCTGCCTCGTGGTTACCTTAGGTTTGCCATGCATTCAAAAACTTGACAACATGTATTTTAAAAACATGTTCAACGTGTATTGAGAAAATTTATTGTGTAAAATTATTCTTATATTTCTACAAACACCTTTAACATGTTTTAATACATTCTAGAATTACTATTATTAGACAATAACTTTTAATACACGTTGAACAGTTACATTGTCGATTTTTTTGCAATTGTGTAGTATTTTAAATCAATGAATATAGGCAATAATTGTCCGTGCTTGTGGTCCCGCATCATGATGCATAAATTTACACAATAATTTTTAATATATGTTGACCTGTCTAAATCCACATAAAATTTGGGAAAAGTTCATGTTTACCTCTTCAAAGTAACAATAATGAAAATAGATTAAAGAATTAAAATGCACAATAATTGCCTACTTATATTTTTTGTATTTTTGATGGTAAAATTTACATATAAAAACTAAACAGGAACTAAAAAATAAACAAAAAGAAAACATGTGAAGGAAGTGCAGAGAGATACGCGGACTAGGTCCATGTATATGAGTACTAGCTAATACTAGAACGCATCATGTTCTGCCGGATGGTCTGCTCATGCCCGCACTAAGCAGTAGGTCTACCTGTAATTTATTTGAGCGATTTCTCTCTCTGTCATGTTGACATATGAGATCTATATTTCTAATTTGAATAAAACATGAGGTATTTTCTGCAAAAGAAAATCGCTCGCCCACTGACAAGTGGGCCAGCCGCCAGCTCGCATTTCACGCGGGCAGCCCATACGGTCGCATACAGCCAGAGGCACCGTATATGCACGGGAGGACAAGTTATAACACCACTTTTATGTATTTTGCAAGTTTAGATACCAAACTGACCGTGACGGACAAGTTAAGGCACCGGTGGTGTATTTAACTCATTTTAAACCCCATATGGCCGAGGTCGACATCAATGATCGTATCGATAAGCACCTTCGGGCTTAATATACTAGTAGTACTAGTGCCATATTTAGCTAGTAGTACGACTAGAGCTGCGACTCGCTCGGTAAGGTCAAACCCGTGGCCTCCGTATCATTGTGATGTATACACAGTTATTTTTACTGTTTTGATAAATCTCAATCGACTGAGACTTCGTTATGTCTCAGTAAATGTTATACTCCTTTGATTTTCTTAACATTTCATGAAAATTGTGAAATGCCGAATATTTCCGAAAATGCAAAAAACATTTGAAGGTCCAAAGGTTTTTTTAAAAATGTATTTTTTTTGTTATTTTGAACATTTTATAAACAAATACAAATAAATTAAGGAAATGTGAACAATTCTTGAAATCCCGAACAATTTTAAAAATGTGAGCAATCAGTTCAAATTTCGAACATTTCAAAAACAAATGAACTAAATGAACTGTTTTAGACAACTCAAACATGTTTTGAATTTTATGAACAAATTTTAAAAAGGAAACACATTTCGAAAATGTGAATATTTTGAAAGAAGCACAAATATTTTTTGAATTGCATGAACAAATTAGAAAAATGGAACAAATTTTGAAAAATGCGAACATTCTTTTAATTGTTGAACATTTAAAAAAAATTAACAAATATTTGAATTCCCGAAAAGAAAATTAAAAAGAAAAATAATATGAAAGAGAAAGATAGGTAAAAAATGAAAAAATTAAAAGGAAACAGAAAAGAGAAAAAGGAAAAAGGGAAGAAACAGACAGGAGCCAACAGAAACTAACAAAAAAAGAAAATGGCTAGCCCAGTCTGGGGCGCCACGGCGAAGCCCCTACTATTTGCCGCATCGTGCGGCAAATAGTGTTTCCCAGTTCCAACCTCCGGTTTCAGAGTTTCTACTCAGGTCAATCGCTGCTGGCAGCCCCTCTTAGGTGGTAGGACACTTCCTGCACGATGCTGCCGTCGCTCAAGCACCATGCAAGCCAGCCAGATTGCTAGAGATCTCAATGCATAAGTCTTGGGTCATTACTTATTAGTTCTAGGTGCCCATGCTTGGCATAGGAAGCTTCATTCGGCGATTTCTTACGGGGTCAGATGCGAACAGGCAAGTGTCTCCGAGAATAGCCCTGAAGCATTCTCTTGCCTTTGCCTGAACCAAACGATTTCCGTTTCATAAAGAGCTCGGAGAAAGACCGATGAGAAACCAACAATTGCACCTAGTGCTAGTGTAAGGGGGTTGACCGTTGGATCCCACCTCCCCTGGAAACAACCAAAATAAAAACATATGGTGATGTGTCAAAATCCACAAATAAAGGTGTTGTTGGTGTTATATGCAGGGATGCTCAGGATGTTTTCAGAGGGGCATCGGTAGTAGTTTATGAAGGGGTAACAGACCCGGCCACACTTGAGGCCTATGCATGCTGAGAAGCTCTAGTTCTCGTTGAAGATCTCATGTTAAGCAAGCTGAAGGTTGCTTCAGACTGTGTGAGAGTCATCAATGATCTTCAAGCACCTATTCAGTTTGGAAGCTACTGTATGGTTTTGAGGGAGATTCAAGACCGACGTAGCAAGGTTCAGGCAAGTGAATTAGCCACAAACAGCGCACATGCAATAAGGAGCCTCATCGCAATGTAATGGATGGACGATAGTGCGTAAAGGGCAGCCTAAATTCTTAACAATTCTTTGCAGCTTCAGATTTGAAATATTTTTTCTTTTCTTGACATTTTTTGAAACTGTGAAATGCCGAATATTTCTGAAAATGCAAACAAGATTTGAAGCTCCAAAGTTCTTTTTTATAAAAATGTAAACTTTTTTTGTAATTTAGATTTTTTTTCAAAACACAAATAAATTATGGAAATGTGAACAATTCTTGAAATCGCAAACAATTTTAAAATAATGTGGACAATCAGTTAAAATTTGAACATTTCAAAAAATGAACTTAATGAACAGTTTTCAAGAACTCAAACATTGTTTAAATTTTATGAACAAAATTAAAAAAGGGACCACATTTCAAAAATGTGAATACAAACACGAACATTTTTTGAATTACATAAACAATTTTGAAAACAGGAATAAAATTAGAAAAATGCAAACATTCTTTGAATTTTTGGAACATTTTTAAAAATTTGAACAAATATTTGAATTCCTGAAAATAAAATTAAAAAGAAAAATAAAGATGAAAAAGAAAAATAGAAAAATGGAAAATTAAAAGGAAGCAGAAAAGAGAAAAAAGGGAAAAAGGAAAGAAAAAGACAGCAGACAATAGAAACAAACAAAAAATAATAAGAAAATGGGCTGCCCCAGCCTGCGAAGCCCCAACTATTTGCCGCAGCGTGTGGCAAACAGTGTTTCCTAGTTCCGACCCCCGGTTCAGAGTTTCTACTCAGGTCTATTGCTGCCGGCAGCCCCTCTAGGTGGTAGGACACTTCCTGCACGATGCTGCCGTCGCTCAAGCGCCATGCAAGCCAGCCAGATTGCTAGAGATCTCAATGCATAAGTCTTGGGTCATTACTTATTAGTTCTAGGTGCCCGTGCTTGGCATACGAGGCTTCATTCGGCAATTTCTTACGGGTTCAGACGCGAACAGGCAAGTGTCTCCCAGAATGACCCTGAAGCATTCTCTTGCCTTCGCCTGAACCAAACGATTTCCGTTTCATAAAGAGCTCGGAGAAAGACTGGGTCGGCCCGGATTGTTAGGACTTTGGGTACAAACAAACATAGTAGAACCTTGATGATATGATGCAAGAAAACTATGGTTAGCTGAGTACAGACAGTGAAATCTGTATACATGGACAGGCTAATGAAGCAAATATATTATTAGATGGGTTTGCAGTTGGCACAACAAATGGGTCATACAAATCTTTCATAGAGTAGCAAGTAATACAGCAGTGCAAACATATAATGGCACCGAGGGGAAAACAGACACGGTGCTGCTATGTTTAAGTGTAGAAGCGGCTTATTAGCAGACAAGGCAAACAACCACAGAGGACTAAACAAAGTAACGATCCTCGAGCTCAAACAAATGTAGTGGTAGCAGCAACATCTTCTCTTGCTTGCTGAACCGAGGACTCATCATCGCCGGCTGGCAGACCTTCCCTCAGTTGAAGATTTTCTGAAAATGTCTGCATCCCGGAGAATGCCCACAGGACCCAAGCATAGGAAAGGAGTTAATTGCACATAAGTGCCACAACTGGGGCATCACATGCAGACTGATACCACGATAGATAATTTTTGCGTGTCAGTACCAACATTGGTCCAGGTTTTTGCAAAAAAGGCTAAAAGGCTGGTTTATACGTATTGACGGTATCTCCGATAGCTCGGGCCCACCCGTCAGGTGCCACGCTGGCCAATCGGCGCGTGCCCGCGCGCTGACTAGGACGAGCCGCTCTCCAACCCGGTCCGGTCGCACCGGTTCGTCCCCACCGCACCATTCCCCTCCCCTCCTCCTCCTCGACTCGTTCCCTCCGTCGCCGCCGCCCGCGTCCCGACTGCCGGCCGCCGCACCGCCCCGCCGACGCCATGGTTTTGGAGGACGAAAGCAGCGACGACCAGTCTAGCCTCCCGTACATGCAGTCTTCCTCCTCCACCGACGGGCTCAACCAGGTCAGTATAGTTAGTTTAGGGTTTCAGATTTGGGATTTCTTGATTTGGTTGATTTAGGTAGGTTTTGATTTGGCCATTGTCTTTGTGCGAGCTTCTGCAGGTCCCTTTCAGCCTTGAAGATCCAGATTACAAGGGGCTTGAGCTAGATTTGATGTCCCCATGTGAGAAGCACGGCATGGCATCTGAGAGGCTTGTTGCCTTTGAAGGAACAGACAAGGCAGGAGGTTTTTAGCATGTGCACAGCCGGTATGGATTGTAGGCATAGTGATTTTTTTCTTAGTTTGTACAGCTTGAGCTAGATTTTTTCATAGTGGTACTAGAGTAGCCTATTTAGGTCAAGCATGAGTATATTTTGCCGGAGTACAATGGCATAGTAACTTTGTTTCATAGTGGTACTATAATAGCTTATTTAGGTCAAGCATGAGTATATTTTGCTTGCTGGAGTACTCTGCTTGCTGTGAACATTTTTTAACTGACCATATGTTTAAAAATGGTTGAACACTCCTTGATATGAACACTAGAGTAACTAACCTAGTCAGTCAGCTACTCAAGTGGCTGCTCCTCTTGTTAAATGTAGTGGTCTGATGCTAAATTTAGATATTCTTAAGCTTGTTGGCAATTGCAGTGATCTTGTGTAATTACTTGCTGTATGAACTCTGTTGGTGTTGTTGTTGTTTTTGCAGGAAGGTAGCAATTGTGGCTTTGTTGAATGGGTTGATCACCAATGGCCCCCAACAATGCAGAATGCATTGTTGAAGCTATGGGCAATGGTTGAAGATGCCAAAAGTGCTAGGGTGAATGACAATCTTGAAAGTTCTTTCACTATCCACCATCTGACAGAAGAGAAGAACAAGCTGGAGGCCAACTATGACAAGCTAGTCCAAGATGTGCATGAGCTTATGAGCCACCAGGAGGATAGGGTGGTGGATTTCAGACATCTGCAGCCTGCCATTACATATTAGCAGGAGGTAAGAAAAGAACTGATTGATGATATGAAGGCACAGATGGCAACTGAGATGGCAAAGAAATATGCAGAGACCCAGAAACTTACTCAGAAGTATGAGCTGCTGGTCAACCTGACAAGAGCTCAAGCAACACTCATTCAGAACTTGAAGTTGAACAAAATGAAAGAGAAGCAAGTGCATACTGAAGCTAGGATGAATTTGGAGTTGAAGAATGCAGAGCTAACAAAGAGTCAGGAGAAGCTCACCCAAGAGAAGCTAGAGTTGAAGCTTCAGGTTGCTGATCTGCTTAAGGGAAATGAAAAGCATATTCAAGAGAAGTGGCAGTTAGAGTTTCAGAATGAAAAGTTGAAGGAGAAGTTCAGGGGGATTCAGGCCATCTTGGAGAAGTGAAGAAGATGAAAATGAGATTAGTGGCATTGCTGACCTTTTGGGAATGATGGTTGTGTAATGACCTAGCATCTAGGAACTAAGAGTACTCGGGAACTAAGGTTGTGTACTGTATGCTTGTACTAATTGTGAACTATGGCTGTGTATGTATGTAGTAGTTATGCTATTCATCCTTTTGTGAGAAAAGGATGAACTATGCATTTGAAGTTGAACTCCTCTATGTATTGTGAACAATGGTTATGTATGGCTATAATGAGTTGAACTCCAGAAACTAATGTGTGCTATGATTGGTAGACATGGATCAGTTTCTTATTTTGTAGTGCCATGTCTGAAAAAAAATTATATGATTGCTAGATGGATATGTTTATGGATATGCTGATTATGTAGATGGATATGTTGATGATGATACATTATGACAATGTTGCAGCAAACCACTCATGTCATACAAAATAAAAGAGGATCAAGACTGACTCAATCTCATTGCATCAGAAGATAACTTCACTGATCCATTACATATTAAGCAAGAGCATACAAAAGACAACTTGGCTTAAACTAGAGCAACTAAACCAGACAGTACATTGCATTTACATTGGCGGCAACTAAACCAACTAACTAACTTAAGATCTTGCCTGCAACTAAGCCAAACACAAATATAGTGAAAAGAAACATCACATTGTGAAATTTGGCCCTAATCCCTGCAATCTCTGCATTCTTCTCTCTGAGTTGAGTTTGCAGAGACAGAACCATGGCCTCCCTTGTGCCATCATCTTCACTGGGAGTTTGCATTGGAAATTGATCTTCAGATCTAGCAACAGTTGCACCTTTAAGCCTCCAGACTTCATCACGCAGATCCCTAATGAGCTCACTCCAAAATTTGGGCAATGGATCATCATGCCATTGCATAAATCCACAGCCACCGTGCTATTAAGATGCACAGAAAAATTTCCAAATATGTATCATTTCACATACTATTGCACAGAAGAAAAAGGAAGAAAATTAGGCATAAAACCACACTTACCAGCGCATCCACGCAGCTATAGTACCTCCTACCAGGGTTCTGCCTGCTCCAGGAGATCCATCTTGGAGCCTTCCTCGGAGTTGAGCAGTGGCACATCACTGGAGGCTCGTATGCCATTGGGTTATCGCGGTAGCGCACCGGCGAGTGCGACTCCTCCCCCTCCTTCCTGCAGCTCGACGAAATCCGGGAGCGGACTCGGCACTGGACGACCACGACATCTCTCTCTCCGCCGCCGGCCCCGTCAGCGCCTCCACGCTGAGATCTCTCCTTCGCTGCGCTCCAAATGGACACTGTGTGGACGAACCCTAGTTTCGTTCCCCACTCGCTCGATCACTACTAGGGAAAAGCCTAGCAGCAGCGCGGGTTCTAGGTATGTCAGTAGCATGGGGTCCGGCGCTACAGCTAAGCCGTAGCGGCAGCGCGTGCACCCCCGCGCTACTGCTATAAAAGTGTAGCAGCAGCGTGCTGTGTGGATGCTCGCTACTGCTAATAGCTCTAGCGTGCTTTACCTGTACGCGCTACTGCTACTGTCACGCTACTGCTAACTTTTCTCCACTCGCTACTGCTAATTTCAGTAGTTTTTTTATTTTTTTTCTGCATATTTGTTTTGTATTTGAACAGGCCTTATACAAGAATCTTTAGCACATACAAATGTCATCATGATACACATACAAATGGCTGCGAGACCACAAATGTAATCATAGCATATACATAGAAATAGTCTCATCATAATCATCATCCAACACAAAGTGGTATCTCGTCATTATCTCGAAAATAGCGATACATATGCAAGTCTCGAATACTTGCAACTACAACGCCATCCATCTAAACAATGGTATACGCGAGAAGAGCTATCACTATGAGTGAGAGCGGAACTATGCAGTACATGAGGCGGCGGTTACGAGTCCTCTCTCGCGCTAGCGTGAACCTCAAGTAACTAGCTTCTCCTTCTTGTCTGCTTTTGAAGCCTTTATGGCTGGCGCCCGAGACCCCATTCACTTGCGCTTGACACTCCTGCCACTCGTTGTACACCCCCGGAACCTTCCCTTTGTACACGACATAGCACTGCCATCTCGCCATCAAGAAACTAGGTACCTGCTAGAGATGCATCTTCATGAAGAGGATGTACAATCATATGCAACAAAATATACTAGAGCAACACGAAAAAGAAAGGGTTAGCAACTAGATGCAACATACAGTATGCAAACTAATTAACTAGAGGTACGCAGGTCATCGTACGCAAACTAACAAAGTAGCGTTACGCAAGTTCGGCAGGGACCATCGACATCACAAAGTTTCATCGCTAGAGAAAGTATACAAGTTCAACCTACACATATCATCATCATCGGCATCGTAAATCACTAGAAGTTCCATCCTTCCATATCATCGAGTATGGACCCTAGCTTCTTGAGCGGCGTGAGGTCTAGACGTTGCATGCCTATGCGAGTTCGGACGTCAGCTCGCGATATAGGGCCGTGGTGGAACATCCCCTTCTCATCGGCGACTTCTTTCATGATGATCGTCGCAATGTCCCTTTGGATGCGAAAGAAGTCATCTCTAAGTTTATAATCCGCTTCTCCATGAGATTCTAGCCACCTGTGGATATGATCATCATTTCTGCTTGTCATGCGAAGCTTTTGGTGATCCGTGCTGAACTCAATCATGAGATGGACGATGTAGAATCCATCCTTCTTGCTTGGTTTTGGGACATGGATGCAGGAGAAGTTAGTTTTATGCGCGAAACCCATCTTCTTGTTCCTTTGTTTCCTGATCTGCATGTGGCCACCTCTAATGCTGAAGCCTTGGAGAGCGTCATCTAGAATATTCATTATGTGGGTGTAGTCCTTTTTCTCATAGTCTCTGGAAGGGTCAAAATACACGGCGTGGGAGACTCGCGGGTAAAGAACGATAAGGACGGCGCACCCGTTGCTGCGGGGAAAAGACACCTCAAATTATTCTCCATATGAGCGAGAAGGAATGATTGAAATGTACGAAAGGGTTGTCCGGAACTGACTTACTTTGGATGATAAGGCAGGAGGACAATTTCCTAGTCCTTATTCTGTACCATGAAGTTTTGGAGGTAGTCCCTAGCAGTTTCACGCTCAAAGTCGCCGAGACTCAAGAAAGACTCGTGCATGTAGTACGGATCCGCCACACAGATTTGCGAGACTTCTTCACTCTTCATGACGGAGCTCATATGTAGCGCAACAAGGCGGACGATTGTAAAATCGAGACGCTTTGTCAGAAACATCTCAAAGATATGGTCAAACCGCAGGAAAAACACCTCCGCGGGCGGTGTGTCGACGTAGCACTTCCCCTCAGGCACACGAGCCGCGTATGTCAGATATCCTGGATCCTTTGAGGCTAGTAGGCTTTTCTCAGTCGACAGCACATGGTCGTGCAGTCTCCTGAGATCCCCTGATAGTGCCTCCAGCGGTTTTGGCGGTAGCATAGGCTCGCCCGTGAGATGGAACATGGCCGCACCTTTCACGGGTACACGCTCTTCAGAATCCATCGTCTGGCTGCTATGTGCTCTGGCTTGTTTGGAGGCAGTTATCTTCCCCGATCTCTTCCTCTCCTTTTTCTTGGGCACACCTTCCAGACCCTTCCTTAACCCCTACCCCAGGGTTCCCGGGCTAAGCACTGTACGACCCCCGGCTAGTTGAGCCTGTGTTGAGGCGGCATCTTCAGGCGTGTCCTGTGAGGAATTCATGAAGAGAGACTTTTTGCAATCCTTCCAACGACCTTCCTGCCCGGGCATATCATCCATATCCTCATTAGCATGCTGATAGCCCGATTCTTCATATGGTTGACTCATCATATCTATGTCACAGTCATACGCGTTTGTATTGAGGAAACCCATAGGGTCGACCTCCGTCTCATCATCCATTCTCTGTTCTACAGGACCGATTACATCAGCCAGTACTATTGCACCCCCTTCATCACGTCGTCCGCCACTCTCACCCGGCACTATAGGAGCTGGTAATTGCATAGGCGGGGTGGTGGTCTCCGCACATGCTTGTTGATGTGTGGTTATTGGTGTGCTCTCGGCCGGCTCCAAACGAATAAGATTCTTCGGCCATAGCAGCACCCAACCCTTGCAGCTTCCAATCTACGGCGGGGTCTCGTCGTCCTCTCCCACATGCTGTACTGGAGGAGGCAAAGCCTCGTGCCTCGATTTCACACTGGACAAGCTAACCCTGAAGTGCCCAGTGGGGATCGGCTGGTTGTGGAACGTGGGTTGCAAGGGGTTCATTATCATCCCCTTTCCCATGTCCACCTTCTGGCCTTTGATCAAGTAGAGTATGGTGCACGAGGTTTCTTCGGCCTGCAAACACATATGTCTATGGCGTAAAACATCCGAAAGGCAATGAAAATGGAATATTCTATATATATATATGTTGGTGCGACATGTAATTACCGTGACGGTGTCGAGCTCAGCCAAAGACGAAGGCCCACCTAGCGCGCCAGAGACTGAGGACGGGCTGCTATGAGCGGGAGCGACTGCGAGAGGAGGCCCGGTTGCATGAGCAAGTGATGGTGCGGTGTTGTTGTTGTTCATGGAGTTGCTCCCGACGAAATTGGGCATCGGGAAATCATGTACCGTCTTGTCTGGATTTTCCTTCATCCAGCTGATGATAATTGGAACCAAGTTAGTAGCGAAATCATTTCTGCAGGCAGTTACAACTGCATTGACTGCCTGCTGTAGCAACTCATTTTTCTCCTCGGCTGTTTTTTTCGTGTCCTCAGCTGCTTTTTTCTCGACCGCAAGCTTCACCTTCGCGTCGATGTTCGCCTGACTAAACTTCTTTTTGTGCTTCTTGACCTCCGGGCCCTCATTGTAAAACACCTTCCACGTGGCGCCGTCTCCAGCGCCGTGAACACGACCATATTCGGTCGCTGGCCCAAAGGGAGTCCCTTAAGTTCGTTCAAGGCCCGGTTGAGAGGGGTGTCCCACTTGGGCCTCATCGGAGAAGTAGGGCTTTCGGCTGCAAGCTGGTGTTGCTTCTCCTGTAGAAGGAGCGTGAACCATTTAGGAATGTGTAGTCAACTAGATGCTAAACAAATAATTACCAGTAGTCTAATCAATTTCCTCGTGATCTGGTCCGTGTAAAAAACCTTTTTTTTCCTTGTCCCACTTGTAGCGGGCCCTGATGATGTCACGCTCCAAGGGGTTGGTGAACTTCGCGAAGGGGTCTGGGATACCCGTGGCTTCACGTTCCGTGTCCTCCTTATCCCATATGGGCCTTTTACCGAGGTAGTCACGGCTTCCGAGGTGATGCTTCCTCGTGTTCCTTTGCTGAAGGCTCTTGAATTTCGCAGCCTTAGCCTTGGCTGCCTCGGTAGCGCAAGTGTCCTTGAACTTTTCGAACTCCTCTTCCGTAAGTGTCGGATTTTCCTCCAGAATCTTGGACAGGGGTTCCTCAGCCTCAATAGCTCGTTTCACCCTCCCTTTCCAGGAGGCCAAATCATTGCTGAACATGCCCATGGCATGATTGTTAATCTTTTTCATCTTTGGATCATCCCACGGTTGTTCTATGTTATCATCCCGGTCGGGGAACTTGAATCTCTTGTGCAACTTCGCCAGGAGAAACTGCGTCAAATGTTGTTTACTCCTTAAGTCATCGTCGTTGATGCTCGTGCATTCCTGTAGGATGCATCCTACTTGGTTCCCATAGCACTTGCGAGGTTCTTCCGGCTCTAATGGCTCAAACTTGCCAGGTGCCATCTTTGTGATCACTAGTCGTCCAATCCCTAGTTTGTTAGGTTTTCGTATCCTCTACTTCTTCTGCTTCTTCTTTTCGGTAGCGGCATCGGTGCCGGTACCTTCCCCGCCGGTCTCGGCGCCGCCATCGGTGCCGGCGCCATCGGTGTCGATGTCGGCGTCAGTACCATCATCGAGGCCGACCTGCAAACCTTACTTAGCAGTCAAATAGTCGAGGTACTCTTGTTCACCCTCATAATCCATCTCGTCTGCATCTTGGTCAGAAGGCCCAGTTTCTTCGTTGTTCGACATGTTTCCTATGATTAAGTCTCCTCGTTTATTTCTAAAGTATGAAAAAAATTGAGAAATCACATAAAAAAGAAATCTATGTGCCAGCACTTGATATGCCTACTATCTAGCACAAATCATGCCAAAATTCACGGAAAATTTCGGCATGACCTTTGCTAAAAAAATGGACATATCGAGCGCCTGAAATTCACCGGAACGGAAATAAATCAACATTCCGGCGTAACATAGGCCACTCGGATCATTTACCAAAATTGAACCAAAACATCACATGTCCAAATGACATGTCCAAATTCCAAACATGACATGTCCAAAACATGACATGTCCACATATCACATGTCCAGTTCAAATTTGCATATAAATTTAGCCTACCTAAATTTGCTTTAACAAGGGATGTTGATTTGGACAATTTCTTAAATGCTGCCTTTTCTTTTAACTACAATTGCTTAACCCTAAATTTCTGTCCTATTTTAAAACCTAGCTAAATTCATAACTAAATAGATAACCTAATTAACCTACTGCCCTAACTAAAACCTAAGTAAATTAACCGAAGAACCCTAGCTAGCAGAGAGAGAGGGGGGTGTTTACAGAGGGTGCAGGGGCGAGGAGGCAGGCCCGACGACAGCCGAGGTTGGGAGGGGAGGAAGCAGAGGAGGGAGGCGTGGCGCGTCAGGGTCGGGGGCGAGCGCCGGGGTCGGGGGCGAGCGCCGGGGTCGGGGGCGAGCGCCGGGGCGCGGCGGTGCGACGGGGGAAGAGAGAGTGGGGATTTGGGGGGAAAAGAGGCGGGATGAAGCAGAGAGAGTGAGGATTTTGGGTTAAGTGGACGTAGCAGTAGCGCGTTTAGACCAAACGTGGTACTACTATTACAGGCAGCTATAGCGGTTTTATACGGAAACCGCTACTGCTACCTTGACTAGCTGTAGCTCTTTTTCAGTCAAGCGGTACTACTATAACCACTTTTCCTTTTTCTTTTCCTTTATTTTCTCTCACTTTTTTTTTCCGAGAGCAGTGAACGAAGGGAAGGCGATATATATTGCATCATTTGACGTTTAAATATGTATAATAAATAGGAACATATATATTACATCATTGGACCCATGCATAATAATGGCTAAGTGTGTATACAAAATAGGAACATATATATATATATATATATATATATATATATATATTACATCATTTGACCGATAACATACGGTTCCTCTGCATTGACGTTTTCGTTTTTGAGTCAGCTTCTTTCCCTTCTTGTTCGTTGAAGAATAATTGAGCCCGTCATTGTGACTTTGCCTTTTCCATGGAGTACGATTTTTCTTAGGTAATGTAGTATTGATTCTTATTTTGACGTATACTTCATCATCATCGTCATCTTCCCTCATTGGGCTGCCGTACTGATCGTAGTCTTCCTCGTTGGCGACTCCATCCATTCCAATGATGTTCCTTTTGCCTCTCCTCACGACAACACGGCTGGGATTGCACGGGTCGGTTATGAAGAAGCATTGTGTCACGTGCTTAGCGTGTACCCATGGCTCGTTTTTTGCGACAGCGTTCACGGTAGCGCTCTTGGCGTCGGGTATAATCATGGTAGTGAAATTCTGGTTTTCTCTTTCGACATTCCTAGCCCATCTGACACGGAACATCGTCGTGTTGTGCAGTCCAGCGTAGTCAAGCTCCCATATCTCCTCGACCCTTCCGTAAAATCTTTCAGTTGCACTGTTGTCGCTGCCGGTCATGCATTCCATTGTCACCCCTGAGTTCTGATCATCATTGTCCATATCTTCGGCCTCCGTGTAGAACGTGTATCCGTTGATATTGTATGCCTGATAGGTTACGAGGTTGGGCGAGGGGCCATGTGCTGAGCAATCCGTCCTTAGAGCCCTCCTCCGGGGGATTAGCAATAATATGCTCTTTGAACCAATGCAGGAAAGTAGAGTTGTGCTCTCTAGTAACTTCGGCGTCCATCCCGCATACCCCCCGGTCACGATACTTCTTTGCGATAATTTCTTTGTGCAGTGCCACGAAAGGATCTACCTCGTCTAGGTGTTGTAGCACTACCAAGTTTGCTCTGTCAAAGTCGCTGCGTCGATCTGAGTATGCCACGTGCAGTTCCCTGCGACCGTTGGAGTGACCTTCTCCTTCGAGCCTCCCATCGTGCTTGTTAATGGGCAAACCAACACTAACACCAGGCGGCTACAGGTCCGCGCCATATAGAAAATTCTCGCAGAAAGAGATGCACTCTTGTGTCAGATAGCCCTGGACGATGCTTCCATCTAGACGGGACATGTTACGAACGAATCCTTTGATGATCCCATTCATCCTCTCAAACGGCATCATGTTGTGCAGAAATGACGGCCCCAGGTCTATTATGTCGTCCACAATATGGACACACAGATGCACCATCATGTCAAAGAACGCGGGCGGGAAGTACATCTCAAGCTCATTCAGTATCACAACGATCTCTTCCTGTAGCCTTCGAAGCCGCTTCACACTGATCGACTTTCGAGAGATGACGTCGAAAAAGTTGCAGAGACCAATAAGCGTGTCACGGACGTGCTTGTCCATTATCCCTCTAAGGGCAACAGGTAGTATCTGCGTCATCATCACATGACAGTCATGGGACTTCATCCCGCTGAACCTTTTCTTGTCCGTGTCTAGATATCTGCTTATCTTGCCACAGTAACCGGAACTAACTTTGACTCTGTTAAGGCACTTAAAGAATTGACCGATCTCAGCCTGACTTAAGGTGAAGCAAGAAGGGGGGCAATAATCCTCTTTCTTTATTTTCTTGCCCTTCTTCTCCCGTGCCTCTGTCTCCGTCTCGTCTGGCATTTTACGGGGCGGCATGTGCGGATCTTCCCTGATATTCAAATCTTGCAAGTCTTTTCTTGCCTTCGGCCCATCCTTGGTCTTATCCGGCATGTTTATCAGTGTCGCGAGCAAGCTCTCAAGGACATTCTTACAGATATGCATTCGATCAAGGCAATGAGGTGTATCAAGTTTGTGCCAGTACTCCAAGTCCCAGAACACAGACCTTGTTTTCCATACCTTCAGCAGCGGATCCGGCGCCTTTCTCATCGTCTTTCCCGGCGCGGGGCACTCCTTCCAGTTTTTCAACAGCTCATCTATTTCGGCACCGCTCCGCTTACGTGGAGGTCCTCGATGCTCAGCGTGACCATTGAATAGATCTCCATGGTTTCTCCACGGGTCATCCTGTTCGAGCCATCTTCGATGCCCCATGTACACGATTTTCCCAGACCCGCCATCTTTCCTTGACGTTAGCTGCCAAGACGTCGTATCATCCATGCACCGCGTGCATCCGCAATATCCATGGCACACCTGGCCTGCAACATATCCGTAACCGAGATAGTCGTGCTCCGCCGTGATCAGCGCGGCTCTCATGTAGAAATACCCGCCTTTGCTGTCGTCCCATGTCTTGGCTGGTGTTTTCCATAACGTGTCTAACTCCTCTTGAAGTAGCCCCAGATACAAATTAATATTATTTCCTGGTTGTTTCGGCCCTTGAATAAGCATGCTCATGTGAATGTACTTCGACTTCATGCACAACCAGGGGGGAGGTTGTACATCCATACAAACACGGGCCATGTGCTATGGTTGGTGTTCTAGTTGCCAAACGGATTCATGCCATTGGTACACGCGCCGAGCACGATGTTCCTTGCATCACATTTGAAATACCGATAGAAGCTGTTCAACGCTCTCCACTGGCTTCCATCCTTAACGTGTCTCAGCTTCGGATCATCTCCATCGTCGGGCTTCTTCCTCTCCGCGTGCCAGCGCATTAGCTTTGCTTCCTTGGGATCTACAAAATACCGCTGGAGACAGGGAGTGATCGGTAAGTACCATACAACTTTCTGGGGACATTTCTTCCCGGCCTTCTTGTATCGAGAAGCATTGCACGCCGGACAGCTTGTTTTTTCCGCGTGCTCCTTCCGATAAATTATGCAATCATTGGTGCATGCATGGTATCTAACGTGCGGCAGATCAAGAGGGCACACGATCTTCTTGGCCTCATCAACACTAGTAGGACATAGATTCCCCGCGGGAAGAACATCCTTTAGGTACTTGAGATGCTCATCGAGGCTAGTGTCGGTCCATTTGTTTTTAGCCTTCGTCTTCAAGAGTTGGAGCATGAAACTCAAGCGGGTCACCTCAGGATTGCAACCATCATACAATGGAGTGTTCGAGTCTACCACCAGTTGCTCCAGCTTAGCCTCCTCTCTAGAAGCAGCTCTCTTAGTACTCGTCTCCTTGCGAAGCAATGCTTCAACATGAGGGTCCCACACGATTGAACTTAGTACTGACGAACTCTGCTGCGTGGAGTCCACGTCGTTCTCTCCGCCGCCATGTCCGGCCCCTTCTCCGCTGCCATGTCCGGCCTCTTCCCCGCCGCCATTATCGATCATCTCTTCGTCTTGCCCCGTGTCATCATTGCCTGCCCCGTCGGCGTCCTCAACATCGTCATCCTCATCTTCAATTATCCACCAAGTATAGCCATCCATGAAACCAGTCATGAGCAGGTGCGCTTCGACACGACCATCGTCATAGGGGTCGAGCCAAACTATTCCTTTGCATTTTCGACACGGACATAAAACCTCTGTCCGGTTATTTTCTTTCATGTCCTGCACCGCCGACCGCAACCACCTGTCCACCATCATTCCACTGACCATCATGAACGTCTGCATGGTAATAAAAAACAAATTGATTATAAAAATGCGTGCATGCATCAAAGTCATACAAAAATTCGGAATGACGTTCCCTAAAAATATGACATATATAGATTTAGAGTTTGCCCGGAATTCGCCGAAACGGAAATAAATCGACATTTGGGCAAAATATAGGCAACTCAAAAGCACAATTTGGCGTCAACTCATGCCACACACACAATTTCCATAATATTGCCCAATTATCATATCACACACACATACACATATTTCCATTTTGCAAAAGCATGATATTTTAATCACCTCTATCTCGAGATCGAGCACACGGTGGAGATGATGATGTAGGGAGATCAAAAGTGCACAAAGCTCTTCTTGACAAAGATAGATCTAGTTAGGGGGCAAATAGGTCACTTGAATAAATGCTACATCTACCTAGCTAGCTAATTTGGGAGGAGACAACTTCAACTAGTGGAGGGAAGGAAAAAGATAAAGGAGATGCATTAATGGAGGTGGTGTAGTTAGCTAGGAGTAATGAAGAGAGAGAAAGGTAGGTAGAAGAGGGAGAGTAATGGGGGAGAAGTCTTGAGGAAGAAGAAGAGTGAGAGAGGGAGGATGTGGGAAGTAGGGGCAAGGGAGGAGAGGAGATGGGGGAGGGGAGGACGGGTGGGGTGCTGCGCCTTAGCAGTAGCGCGGGAGGAAAAGAGCGCTACTGCTAAGGGTGTAGCAGCAGCGCGCTTTACAAACACGCGCTACTGCTAAACGGGCCAACCATGAGGACAATTTCAAAATTAGCAGCAGCGACGTGATAAAAAGCGCGCTTTAGCAGTAGCGCGCATCGCGCCACCGCGCTGCTGGTAAACTGAGGTTGTTAGGTCCTGACGGTACATTTTTGTAGCAGCGCGGTTTATCCATCAAGCGCTACTGTTAAATTTTCATCAGTAGCGTGCTTTTCTGAAGATCGCTACTGCTAAGTAGCAGTAGCGCCTCATTTTGAGCCGCGCTGCTGCTAAGATTCTGTGTATAAGGTTTTCCCTAGTAGTGGATACAAGCTTGTGTTGTCACTTTAAGAGTAGTAGATGTATCGGTCCCACCTGTCAGAATCCCCAAATGTGGTACTGCATGTTATGTGATGCCCCAATATTGGTACTGACATGCAACAGCTAGCAGCAGTATTGGTACTGACTTGCAACAAGTAACTGCAAATGTGGTACTGCTTTGCATACATATTCATCAACAGCAACACATACATATCCAGTAGCATAATCAACAGCAACACCATACATACATATTCAACACCAAAATATGATGCCCCAACTAAAGTACTCCACCTCAAGTTCAACATTACAATAACCAGTACTGGATTGTGCCAAAATATGCATCAAGTGGCAACAGCACATCAACATCAGCATCAAGTTCAACCAAAATAACACCACATCATTTCAAATTACATGGCTCCTCTTCCTCTGCTAGCATTGAAGTAGGACATCCATCCAGTGTGTGTACCATCAGTAGGAATGTCAGCATAAGTTGAGGCAGCATATTGCCCGGGGGCACTGAATGGCCTTGGAGCACCTCTTCCAGTTACTCCTCTTCCACCTCCTGTGCCAACTCTTCCTCTGCCAGCTCCTCTTCCAGATGGTGGTGGTGTAGTAGAAGTAGCAGCAACTCTTCCTCTGCCAGCTCCTCTTCTTCCAGATGATGGTGGTGTAGGAGCAGCAGCAGCAGCTCTTGCATGTCTTGATGTTGGTGTAGTAGAAGGACCAGCAGCTCTTGGCTGTGAGTTACTTGGAATAGCCTTGCAAAGAAAAGGAAAACAGTTAATAATGCTAGAAAGAAACATTAGTATATTTCAAGGCGAAAAATTATTACCACATGCTTATTCTTCCTCAAAGCTAGCTCAGGCTTCAACTGTTTAAAACAGTTTGTGTACCTATGCCCTTGAAGACCACAATTACCACATGTTATGGTCCCCATTCTTGAAGTGTCTTTTGGCTTTGGTACTTCAAATTTGCCCTTGATCCTCTTTTCTTTCCTTCTTCCTCTCTTGATTTTGAATGCAAGTGGTTCTATGTCTGGACCATGGGTCCTTGTCCAATCATGCTCACCAGGCACAGGAAAGATCATTGGTTCATAAGCTGCAACATAAAAATCTTTCTTGAAGAATTTGCTGACATAATCCTCTGGTTTCCTTTTAGCCTTGTTTATTGCAGAGATGGCATGGTTGCAAGGTATGCCACTAAGGTCCCACTTCCTGCATCCACAAGTCTCAAGTTCCAGGTTGACAGCATGTGTTTGCTGCCCACTTGTAACTTGCCATAAGTTGACCCCTACCTGTATTGGCTTGCAGTATCTGGCCCTCTCCTTCTCAACCTCTAGCTTCTCACTGTAATGAGGTGTTATCTCCCATCCTGCTGCCTTTCCACTCTCTCTGTTCCTGTGCCACCTCACCATCTGCTTATATTTTATCCCATCACACATTGTCCTTATAGGTTTTCTCCTAACATCTAGAATGTACTTGTTGAACACCTCAGACAAGTTGTTCACTACCAACTCAGTCTTGCAGTTTGTGTCAAATGCATGCCTTGCCCATGTTTTTTTTGGTATTGCAGTAAGCCACTCCCAAGCTTCCTCACTTTCAGCTCTAAGATCATTCATTGCAATATTAAATTTGTGTTCATTGTAGGCATAGCTAGCATTATCCATGCACCTCTTAAGATCTTCACCCCTAAACCCAGCATTTTGGAAATTTGCATATAAATGTCTAAGGCAGAATCTTTGGTTGCAATTTGGAAACACAGCATTCACTGCATTCAGTAACCCTTGACACAAACAATTTAACAAGTCTAAGCTACAAGCTAAAGAAATATGCACAAATGAAACTCTAAGCTACTGTAAACACTTGTGCAAAACAGAATGAAATATGCAAACACATACCTTCTGTCTATCTGACATTATAGTATAAGGTCCAAACTTGCCCACTTCTCCCCCTAGGCAAATTTTCAGTTGGTGTAGAAACCAACACCAACTAGGTGTGTCCTCTTGTCCAACTATGCCAAATGCCAGTGGATATATGTTGTTGTTGCCATCTCTACCAGTGGCAGCAAGGAGTTGAGCACCTGTAGTGAGCTTAATGAAGCATCCATCAACACCTGCATAATCAACATTTCCAAACATTAAATACATTCAAGTGAGATGTAAATGGTGCACAAGGTTCAGGAACTAACCAATGAATGGCCTACACCCATTGAGAAACCCCTCCCTTGCTCCATTCATGCAAAAGAACATGGCATGGAATCTTGGGCCTGAGTGGGGTATTTTTGCATTTGGTACTGGAGTAACAGTAGTGACTATTACTCTACTCCCAGGGTTTGTGTCCATGACAGTCTGAGCATAGTCTTTAAGCCTAGGATATTACTTCTTGTGATCTCCTAACACAGCTTCAATAGCTATGTTCTTTGCACTATATGCCATGCACTTGGGCACATCTACACCATATTTTTCCATGCATGTATCAATCATAGTCTGAATACCAGTAGTTATATCAGATCTGAAGAGATGCTCATATTTCTGTGATAGCCACTTAGCACTAACCCTGGTGGTCTCAGTAGTGCTAGGGCAAGTGTGCTCTAGTCTCATCTTCTTAATTACAAAGGTTTTCTCCCCTTTTATAACTGCTGCCACCATAAAAAACTGGCATTGTTTATCTGTACACTCAACAATTATCCTCTGATCTGAATTCCTGTGATACTTGAAATTCCTAGCCTGAGTGATGTGAAAATTCAACAAAGCATCTCTGAATTGATGCTGATCCCTAAAACACAACTTCAGACATAGTTGTTCATGTGGTTGCTCCATTTTCTTATTGTACCACTTCCTAGCAGGCCTTTTCTTTGCCCTACTCTTCCTTTTCTTTGATAGGACAAATGAGATTGGCTGAAAACCATCATCATCACTCTCCCTCAACAACCCCTTCTCTTCTTCATCTGATGATGGTCTGAAATCAGGTTCAACCTCTGGTAGCTTACTGGAATGTGATCTAGTAGTTGGTCCTCTTCTAACTGGCAGCTTCTGCTTCTTTACAGGTACAACTATATTTTGTTCTTCTTCTTCAAAAGTCCTATCTTCCTCTACCTCAAATGGGTCCTCAACTTCAGTGTCACCCTCATAATGCAGCACTGGTTCCTCATCTGATTGCTCATCATCTGATTCTTCCTCTTGTACTTCTAACTCTCTCTGTCTCTTCCCCTCTTCCACCTCTACATCTTCATCATCACACATATAATTAGGCTCACTTCTAATTTGACCATCCTCATCAGAGGCAGAAGCTCACTGTCCTCATATACCTCATATCCTTGATATCCCTCTTCTTCTTCTTCCAAAACAGCTTTCAACTTGGCATTTGCATTCCTGCTTTCTTGTGTGCAACCACCAGGAGGATGGGGTGTGTGCTAGAGTTGCTACATTGACTCTCAAAAACTACTCCTTGCTGATCAACAGCTAAGACAGGAGGCTCACTCAGATCATAAACAACAGGCTCTTGGTACACAACAGTGGACAAATCTGGCATTTCACATTGCTGCAACTCAAAATCTCTATCAGGGGGTGGACAAGCCCTAACTAGCAAATTAAGCTCCAATTTGTCCTGGATCTTCCTCTTTATCATCTGTAATTCTGCATGACTGTCTACCAAATCCAGCCCTTTCTCTCCTAAAGATGGATTTTCAATGTGATACAAACAATCATATGCATTAAATCCTTGGGTTTCCATCACTGCAACCAAATTCAGATAAGTAATATCTGAACTACAAAACTTCATCTCCAATGGTTCTCTTACATCAAAATGGATCCTTACTTGCCAAATGTCTTCATCCAAACTACAGAACAAATTCAATTTCATGTATTCATTACCATAACTCTAAATTTGGAGAGCAACAGTACAATATAGGAAAATTTGAATTAACTTTCCTATAATTCTCAAATTTACTATTACAATTACAGATGACAGAACATGAATCAATGTAGCTACGACCATTTCAACACAATAGCAAATTCAAGAAAAAAGCCAAGGACAGAATACTTCAATTACTCAAACCCTAATCCCAAATTGTTACTGTAATTGAACTACTTTGATAGTGCACTACACTAGGTTACTAGGTTACTGTAATTGTCCTACAGTGCTCACAGAAGATGAACAAACCCTAATCCCCAACTGGATAAAGCAGAAGATGAACAAACCCTAAAAATCCCCAATTGGATAAATCAGAGGAGGAGGAGGAGAAGGGTACGTACAGCACGCCGCCGAGTCCATGCGTCAACTCATGGCTGCTGCTAGGGTTCGCCACCCACAGCTGCGCCAACCGCAACCGCTGCTCCATGGAGAGTAACAGCGACTCCTCCTCGTCGTCGCTCGAGTACGCGGAGCTGGAGTCGTCGCCGCCGTCGCCGTCGACGCCAGCCGGGCCGCTAGGCGGCCAAAATGGTAGGTCACCACCGCCGACGACGCCCTCGCCGCTGCCTGCCGGAGTCGCCGACGCCATGGACTAGGGTTTGAGTCGAGGAGGAGGAGGGGAGGGGTATGGTGCGGTGGGGGCGAACCGGTGCGACCGGACCGGGTTGGAGAGCGGCTCGTCCTAGTCAGCGCGCGGGCACGCGCCGATTGGCCAGCATGGCACCTGACGGGTGGGCCTGAGCTGTCGGAGATACCGTCAATACGTATATATCAGCCTTTTAGCCTTTTTTGCAAAAACCTGGACCAATGTTGGTACTGACACGCAAAAATTAGCAATCGTGATACCAATCTGCATGTGATGCCCCAATTGTGGTACTTATGTGCAATTAACTCCATAGGAAAGGTACTCCACACCCGTCCGGAGAGCCTCGGCATGCAAGTATCCTCGGGTTCGGCCGGCAGAAAAGCAGATCATCTCCACCCATACGGCTTTGATCACCTCCCACATCTTGGTCTCTTCAGCAAAATGACCCGACAAGCTTTGAACAAGGCGCCAAGCGTCGCCGATAAAAGAGTTGTTGGGGATGGAACCTGCCATGCATTTCTCGATTACTTTTCGTGTAAATTCCTTGTCGTCCTGCGGTGTTTCTTCATCCTTGAGGATGTCCTCCAGCTCCTTGTAGGCCGTTGCGAACAAACTCTTTCTGCTGCCTGGCATTAGCATCTCTGGATTATCAGACAACAGATGCATCATGTAGTTGGAAATTTCTTTGCACCGACTGGTACGGTTATGATCATCTAATAACCCGGTCAAGACCGGATGGAGAACGCATAACAAATCTGTGGCCAGGTGCCAGACCACAGTGCTCTCGTCAAATGGCATCCGTATGCTCCAACCCAGTAGCCCGAGACATCCATTCTTTGCGAGCGTCCACTCACCCCTGGCATCATTAAACCTCCTGTAAGATTTCGTGTCCTCTATGTCCTCCCACCCAATCTGAATATGGCGACGAATCACTGAGGTAGTTTCCTGACACGTACTGACAGGCTCCATGTGCCAAAAGTATTCGTCCAGCAAGTCCTTGCATCGCAACCATCCCGCGATCCTCCTCAACCTGGTCCTGGAGTGCCATTTGTTATGGGCTAAAGATCCAATAAGATTATGTTGGTGAATTCGGCCAGGGAACTTGTAGTGGAAAATTAATTGGACGAACACGTAAACCAGCTCCAGCAGAAGAGTCCCGTACAGCAGCACCAGTGTTACCCAGGTATCTTCACCGCTAGAGGATTCTTTGTGGCTGCCAGTATGTACCAGACCGATGGCCGTTATTAACACTGCATTTCCATAACCTAGTGCGTGTATGCACACACGCTTGACGGCGTCTTTTTGTTCTCTCGACGTAAAATAGCGGTGCACGTTATCATCTTTGGTGTAGAGATAACGGCTCATGGCCGACAGCACGGCTTCTATTTTACCATGAACTACCCAGGTGTCAAACGACCAGAATTCCCCCATGATATCAGCACGATCAGAACATGGACATGAAAAATCCAAAAATAGCCGGTACGTTCGCTCTGGGAGTTTGTTTATTCCAAATAGACCACTGTCGTTAAGATCATTCCTTTCACCACCACCATCTCCCACAATTTTATTTGCTTTTGGTATGAATATGCCAAGCTGACCTTCTTCTGTGATATTGGTGCCCTGAACGACGCTGACCTCGGACGAGTTCACTTTCCGCAAAGCATTAAAGCTACTGCTCTTAAGATTCCGGACCTTGTTCAAGCATCTGAGAATCACCAGGATGAAGATCAAAATGGTTGCAACCAACAACATCATATTATCTGATGACCATGACTTGTAAAACACGTAGAGTGCAACTATGACCTGACACAGTGGACGATGCGCAACTAATTAGTTGAAAAAAGTCAAAATGCTAAACAAGGAATATGGATGATGTAATTAATTAGATGAAGAAAATTAGGCCTCCAGCAACTTTTTTTTGGGGGGGAATGCTAGAGGCCTCGTTACGCTACTGCATAAACTTTGCTGCCATGCGTGTGGAGAAGTGGGAGGGAGTGCATGCACAGCTAGCGGCGGCAGCGCACGGTCCGGGTCTGGACATGGGGCTCACCGGAGGTGAAAGGGAGCGGTCGTGAGGCAGGGGGGAGAGAGGTGAGATTTTTTTTCTTTTTTCTCTCTGTTTTTTAGGGGAGAGATATGTTTTTTCTTTTTCCTAAGGATGAGGGGCGCCGTGTAAGTGACATACGCAGCAAGGGGCAAAAATGTCTAGAAAACATCCCTTTGACGGTCAAAGGCCTTTGGCTGGATGAAAGCGGCACAGAATGACATTTCTATAAAGGTACCTAACAGTGAAGGCGCAAATTTGAGCATAGTTTGGAATTAGGGGTAAATCTGAGTAGGTGGGGAGTCGATTTAAGAGCTAAAATGTCAAAATTCCTTTTAAGTAATCTTGTGCCTAGCTGGGGTAGGACTTTGACTTGACCCAGGCTCCCAGGAAGCCCGATTACCGGAACCCGTATCGCAAAGGCCATGTCATACCAGGCACAAGAACCGGAAGGAAGTCCATCAAGATTGAGAATGGTCTTTTAGATCCCGGGTGTCTAGGCACCCTGTTATCTGCGCCATTCATTCAAAATATGATGCATAGAGATTTGTGCCAAGCACTGTAGCAATGGAATCCACTACCAGTTCCGTTGCTTCATTAAGCGCAGGAGTAGAGAAAAAACAAACTAACTGGGGTCTAGTCCAGACCTGCTCCTTCTGGCCTGATTATTTTCTGAAAAAATATATGGAGGTGACATGTTGGCCTGCTAGAATATACAACCTACGATGGGAGACCCAAGAAAGCTGAAAACAGTGATTCGGCTGAGTGGGTGAATGCACTGTCACTTCAACCATCACCTCCCGCGTGGACCGCTGGTGTAGCTATGCATGTCATCTTGTTGGAAAGAAAGAGTGAGGAGAGAGAGAGCAAGCTTTGTGCATGCATGTGTCACTGCTTTCAAAGAGTGAAGAGGGAAAACGGAAGAAGAGAAAGAAAACGCTCTTATATTATGAGACGGAGGGAGTACTTCCTCCCCACGTCCCTGTTTGTCTGATTGAAAAATGTCTGGCTAATTATTCCGATACTGCAAAGCCGTCTGTGGCCTGGATAGTGGTTAGCACGAATTTTATTGTTGCTGTACAGACAAGACTGGAGGGTGCAGGGACACCCGGGAGTCGTCGCAACTTTTTTATCAAGATTTTGTCACAGAAACCAAGTACAGTCCTCCTTCCGAGAAAGAATTCCATATGGGCTCGTGATCTACTGACGGTGTATAGCAATGGGGTTGTCCCGCAGTAAGTAAACCAGGCCATCGTCGGGCTCAGAGCCCAAAAGGCCTAGGTGTACACAGAGCCTACAACCACAGAGGGAGCACTCCTTCCAGGAGATTCTTACCTTGGCGCACAAGTCATGGGCTCGTCATTAGGATAAGACTCTAAGTCAGTGGTACTATGGAAAGCCTTTCCTCCCCTCGATCTTCACCGGGGATCCCGTTGATTCGCCTCCCCTCCGCCTGTCGCTCCGGCGGCCGGTGGCGGGGAGGGGATTTCTGGTGCCTCGGATCTGGCTATTAGATTGGTAGGGTTTTAGTCCTCATGAGGGTGGCGTTTGAATGGATGGAGGCGCTTCTTATTTGAGTTAGTCTTCCGGGCTCCGATCCTCCTCAAGTCCGTCCATTGAGACGGATTAGACGGAGCTCCGTCGTAGATTCCTGCCCGCTCCTCGGAGCGGCGAGGTTAGGTTTCTCGTCGTGCGTACGCAACGACGATATTTGATTTCAGGTTCTTCAGATGAATTCAAGGATTCAATGACAATGACTGCGGCTCCAGGGTGATGGTCCTTAGGGATACGCACGAAGACTTCCTAGCTGTCATCGACAAGGTCAGGCCGGCTCTGGTATGGGAGCGGCGACAACAGCGTGTGGACGGCTTGTTCTGGCGGAGGCAATGGTCATTCCATGGTCCAT
The DNA here is from genome assembly GCF_002575655.3 of Aegilops tauschii subsp. strangulata. Classification (NCBI taxonomy): domain Eukaryota; kingdom Viridiplantae; phylum Streptophyta; class Magnoliopsida; order Poales; family Poaceae; genus Aegilops; species Aegilops tauschii. The sequence continues at coordinate 626,136,263 of NC_053036.3, read as the reverse complement.
GGACCTCGATGTAATTTTTATTATGTTTGAGGCATTATGTACTTCCAGTGAATCTTTATAATAGATCTGATAATTTTCACAAAAAAAGTAGTAAGACGTGTAACCGTAGGCCTCGTCGTCCTTTATAAGGCGAGGCCAAGGGGTAGTTCGAGACATCTGACATCTAGTCATTGTCTAGGTAGCAACATCTCCATGCATATTGTACCCACCTCACACGAGGCGTTTCCCCACACTCGATGAAAGCAAGAGTAGGAGCAGAATATTAATTACCTCCATGATGAGGGATCAAACCTAGATAAATTTTGCGTGTGTGACCCCTTCTTGAATATCCGGTGATGCGTTCCACTCTACCGGGACTATTGATGGTTTTCCGTACCGTCACTACGATAATGGAAAAATTCTTGAGCTTATTGGTACAGTTATAATTTTTTTTTGCGGGGATTGGTACAGTTATAATTGTCCAAGAGTACCCACATTGTTGAGGATTTCCGGTTCAATGTATTGATGAAGACGTTGAACCGTTCTTATCGGAAGACATCAAGAACCACCATCAGAAATGATTATGTGGATTTTCAGTACCGAAAGGAAACATTGAATAAGGAACTTAAGCATGTTAGCAAAATTAGTCTCACATGTGATCTCTCTATACCACGAACTACACTCTGTTATATGAGCTTGGTAGTGCAATATATTGATTCAAATTGTCTCGCGTGATTAGTTTTCTTGAACTGGAGCAACCACACACAGGAATTGTGATATCTCAGGCCATCTTTGATTGCCTTTTTGATTGGAAGGTTGAAGACAAAATGACTGCAATAACTCTTGATAATGTTAATGGTGCGGCTGTTGGTCAACTGATGTCCAAGTTAAGGGCTAGAGGAACTGCGCTCTTCCATGGTAAATTCAATGTACCTATATAAAACCCATCTAGAGGTGATCTCTCACCGTCATACAAATTATGTGTGGTTTCTGTAGGTACATTGCGAAAAATATCTCAACAAGAAGGTAGTGTGGCAGTGGGTTTTGGTGATTTGTATTCAGATTTTTTTAAATTAATCGAGCTTGCAAGGTAATTGGCAATGTTTTCTTTGTAAACTAGAAAAATCTCTTATTTTTAATGGAACTGCAAATACCCTACCCTCTTGTTGAGGTTCATCAAAAAAAGTTAACTAAATAATACTTGTGGTCATAGTGGGAGTGTAGACTCATTCTCCTTTGAGGAGCCCTACTTGCTGGTAATATAATATGTTACCACCACCATCTCTTTTCTCGTTTAATACTATGCAATGTCGCTAATATCGTTTAATACTATGCAATGTCGCTAATATGCCTAGTTGGCATTGCATGAGTATGCATGTTAGGGCATGTTTAACTGCCACCCGCAAATTTTCTCCCGCATTTATCTGCGGACACAGATGCGTGAGGCTGTCATCCAATGCTGCACGCATACATCTAGCCTCCCTAAATTTTCGTTTGAAAGCCCGCGCGTTCCAATAGCCGCATATATAGAGTTCATATGTCCAAGTAGCCGCATACATAGAGTACAGACGTTCAAATAGCCGCATGTAGTAGTAGTGAAAATTTAAACAAGTTCAAATATTACATTCCAACATTTTTGTCCCCTTTAAGCGACCATTGATGCTTAATCAAATCTTCCTTCGGCTGCTCGTGAGTTAGTCAATGCCGAATTTGTTGATGCATTTCAATAAACTCTTTAAATATGACCGGATTCTTGTCTAGAAATTCGATAGGATCACCCATATTCTCAAATACTAGAGCTGTGGCGACATCCTCACCCTGATCCTCGATGATCATGTTGTGCATGATCACATAACATGTCATCACCTCCCACAAGGTATCTGGATGACGGGTCCTGTACCGGGGGTGGCTAACACCCATGGGACCGACCTCATCAACCACAAGGGGCCCGCCAGGCACAATGCACGGCGAAAACCCTAGAAGGTAGGAGCACGTTCTTGACGCCCAAGACTAGAGGGCGGCAGCGCAGCAGATCACGTCTGCCATGTAAACCCTAGACCTCTCCTGTCTATATAACGGGAGGTCTAGGATACTCACACTAGTAGAAAACAGGGCATACGTCCGGGCCAGATAAGCCCATTAATCCCGGTTCGTGAGGCCAGGGGCCTGCCGGGCCTCGTGGGGCCATTTGTCCCGGTTCGTCTGGCCCCTTTGGTCCCGATTGGCGGCACGAACCGGGACCAATGGGCCCTGCTCCTGGCCCACCACCACTCGTACCGGTTTGTCGCCTGAACCGGTACCAAAGCGTTGTGTTTCGGGCCGGGTCAGGCCACAAACCGGTACCAATCCAGCCAGGGGAGAGGGCTTTTGTGTAAAAGCAAAAAGCAAAAAGAATTTTCATAAAATAAATAAAAAAGCAAAAAAATACAAGAAAATAGATAAGTAGAAACAAAAAAAAATAATTAGAAACAGAAAAAACTTTAATAAATAAGTAGAAACAAAATAAACTTTAATAATGTAAAATAAATAAACTGTAATAAAATAAATAAAAATAGCAACAGCAGGTAGAAACAAAATAAAATAAATAAAGCAAAAAAGAAAGAATTTTTATAAAATAAATAAAAGAAGCAAATAAGAACAGAAAAAAAGTAAGTAGATACAAAATAAACTTTAATGAATAATTAAAAACAAAATAAACTTTTATAAAACCTGTAGTATTATTGAAATTAAAATTATATAAAATTTATGCAACTAAAATTATCAAAGTATTTTCTGTTCAAAACAGTAAAAGAAATAAGAATTTTCATAAAGAAAATTTTTGTTAGAAACTTTAATAACACTAACAGAAACTAGTGATTCACACAAATTTCAAAAACTTCAAATTTAAACTATTCAAATTGGAAAACAAATGGCACTAACAAAAGTTCATAATTTTTATTACCTAAAAGCAAAAGAAACTAAAAAATAAAACAAAAAACAAAAGAAAATAAATAATGCAAAAAACAGAAAAAAAAACTAGCGAAAATAAAAAAATGCCACCTACTGGGAACTAAATTTTTTTGTTCAAAACTGTGAAAAAAAAAGAATTTTCATAAAGAAATTTTTTGTTAGAAACTTTAATAGCACTAACAGAAACTAGTGATTCACACAAATTTCAAAAAAAATCAAATTTAAACTATTCAAATTGGAAAACAAATGGCACTAACAGAAAGTTTATAATTACCTAAAAGCAAAAGGAACTAAAAAATAAAGCAAAAAACAAAAGAAAATAAATAATGCAAAAACAGAAGAAAAAAAACTGGGAAAATAAAAAAATGCCACCTACTGGGCCACTACGGCCTGAATACGATTAGAAACCCTACAATGGGCCAGGATTCAGGCCCGCAGAAGGCCCAGTAGGCCCAACGGGCATAGCAGTGACAATTAGGCCCGTAAGCCTGCAATCCAGAGGAGCCCGAGAGGGGTGCGGCAGTGGGGCTTATAAACCACTGCGCGCCCCTCTCAACTAGTGAGGTGGGACTAAACTTTTTGGCCGCGGGCAGCACGAGCTTTGGTCCCGGTTGGTGGCACCAACCGGGGCTAAATGTGTGAATTGGTCCCGGTTGGTGCTACGAACCAGTACCAATGGACCCCTTTGGTCCCGGTTGGTGCCGCCAACTGGGACCAACGGCCTCTGCTTCCCGCCCTTTGGGCTGCTGAAAAGAGACCTTTGGTCCCGGTTGGTGGCACCAACCGGGACTAAAGGGGGCATTGGTCCCGGTTGGTGCCACCAACCGGGACCAATGCTTCGTCTATATAAACAGCGCTTGCGAAATTTTCATTTCAGTTCCTCATTCTCCCGTCGCACCCGTCGCCGCCGTCCTCTGCCCCGTCGCCGTCGTCGCGCTGTTGGGGAACGTAGCAGAAATTCAAAATTTTCCTACGTGTCACCAAGATCAATCTAGGAGATGCTAGCAACGAGAGGGGAGGAGTGCATCTACATACCCTTGTAGATCGCGAGCGGAAGCGTTCAAGAGAACGGGGTTGACGGGGTCGTACTCGTCGTGATCCAAATCACCGATGATCCTAGCGCCGAACGGACGGCACCTCCGCGTTCAACACACGTACGGAGCGGGGACGTCTCCTCCTTGATCCAGCAAGGGGAGAGGATAATTTGATGGAGATCCAGCAGCACGACGACTTGGTGGTGGAAATAGCGGGATCCCGGCAGGGCTTCGCCAAGCGCAAGCGGGGAGGAAGAGGTGTCACGGGAGGGAGGGAGGCGCCAGGGCTTGGGGTGCTGCTCCCATGCGCCTCCCCACTATATATAGGGGTGGAGGGGGCTGGTTTCTTGCCCTCCAAGTCCATTGGGGCGTTGGCAAAGGTGGGGAAAAAAAATCCCATCATTTCCCTTCCCCACCGATTGTTATCCCCCTTTTTTAGGGATCTTGATCTTATCCCTTCGGGATATGATCTTATTCCTTCAAAGGTGGGATCTTGGTGCGCCTTGACCAGGGGTGTGGGGCCTTGCCCCCACTACCCACGTTCATGTGGGTCCCCCCATGCAGGTGGGCCCCACTTTGGAACCTTCTAGAACCTTCCCGGTACAATACCGAAAAATCCCGAACATTTTCCGGTGGCCAAAATAGGACTTCCCATATATAAATCTTTACCTCCGGACCATTCCGGAACTCCTCGTGACGTCCGGGATCTCATCCGGGACTCCGAACGACTTTCGGATTTCCGCATACTAATATCTCTACAACCCTAGCGTTACCGAACCTTAAGTGTGTAGACCCTACGGGTTCGGGAGACATGCAGACATGACCGAGACGACTCTCCGGTCAATAACCAACAGCGGGATCTGGATACCCATGTTGGCTCCCACATGTTCCACGATGATCTCATCAGATGAACCACGATGTCGAGGATTCAATCAATCCCGTATACAATTCCCTTTGTCAATCGGTACGTTACTTGCCCGAGATTCGATCGTCGGTATCCCAATACCTTGTTCAATCTCGTTACCGGCAAGTCACTTTACTCGTACCGTAATGCATGATCCCGTGACCAACTCCTTAGTCACATTGAGCTCATTATGATGATGCATTACCGAGTGGGCCCAGAGATACCTCTCCGTCATACGGAGTGACAAATCCCAGTCTCGATTCGTGCCAACCCAACAGACACTTTCGGAGATACCTGTAGTGCACCTTTATAGCCACCCAGTTACGTTGTGACGTTTGGTACACCCAAAGCATTCCTACGGTATCCGGGAGTTGCACAATCTCATGGTCTAAGGAAATGATACTTGACATTAGAAAAGCTCTAGCAAACGAACTACACGATCTTGTGCTATGCTTAGGATTGGGTCTTGTCCATCACATCATTCTCCTAATGATGTGATCCCGTTATCAATGACATCCAATGTCCATGGTCAGGAAACCATAACCATCTATTGATCAACGAGCTAGTCAACTAGAGGCTTACTAGGGACATGTTGTGGTCTATGTATTCACACATGTATTACGGTTTCCAGTTAATACAATTATAGCATGAACAACAGACAATTATCATGAACAAGGAAATACAATAATAACCATTTTATTATTGCCTCTAGGGCATATTTCCAACAGTCTCCCACTTGCACTAGAGTCAATAATCTAGTTCACATCACCATGTGATTAACACTCAAAGTTCACATCGCCATGTGACTAATACCCAAGAGTTTACTAGAGTCAATAATCTAGTTCACATCACCATGTGATTAACACTCAATGAGTTCTAGGGTTTGATCATGTTATGCTTACGAGAGAGGTTTTAGTCAACGGGTCTGCAACATTCAGATCCGTGTGTGCTTTACAAATCTCTATGTGATCTTGTAGATGGAGCTACCACGCGCTACTTGGAGCTATTCCAAATAACTGCTCTACTATACGAATCCGGTTCACTACTCAGAGTCATCCAGATTAGTGCCAAAGTTTGCATCGACGTAACCCTTTACGACGAACCCCCTTTCCACCTCCATAATCGAGAAAATTCCTTAGTCCACTAGATACTAAGGATAAGTTCGACCGCTGTCATGTGATCCATTCCCGGATCACTGTTGTACCCCTTGACTAACTCATGGCAAGGCACGCTTCAGGTGCGGTACACAACATAGCATACTGTAGAGGCTACGTCTAAAGCGTAGGGGACGACCTTCGTACTTTCTCTCTCTTCTGTCGTGGTCAGGTCTTGAGTCTTACTCAATACTCACACCTTGTAACACAGCCAAGAACTCCTTCTTTGCTGATCTATTTTGAACTCCTTCAAAATCTTGTCACGGTATGTATTCATTTGAAAGTACTATTAAGCGTTTTTGATCTATCCTTATAGATCTTGATGCTCAATGTTCAAGTAGCTTAATCCAGGTTTTCCATTAAAAAACACTTTTCAAATAACCCTGGATGCTTTCCAGAAATTCTACATCATTTCTGATCAACAATATGTTAACAACATATACTCATCAAAAATTCTATAGTGCTCCCACTCACTTCTTTGGAAATACAAGTTTCTCATGAACTTTGTATAAACCCAAAATCTTTGATCATCTCATCAAAACGTTCATTCCAACTCCGAGATGCTTACTCCAATCCTTAGAAGGATTGTTGGAGCTTTGCATACTTGTTAGCATCTTTCAGGATTGACAAAACCTTCTGGTTGTATCACATACAACCTTTCCTCAAGAAAATCGTCGAGGAAACAATGTTTTGACATCCTATCTGCAAGATTTCATAAATAATGCAGTAACTGCTAATATAATTCCAACAGACTCTTAGCATCGCTACGAGTGAGAAAGCCTCGTCGTAGTCAACTCCTTGAACTTGTCGGAAAACATCTTAACGACAAGTCGAGCTTTCTTAATGGTGACATTTACCATCATTGTCCGTCTTCCTTTTAAAATCCATCTGCACCCAACAGCCTTACGACCATCAAGTAGTTCTTCAAAGTCTACACTTTGTTTTTATACATGGATCCTCTCTCGGATTTTATGGCCTCGAGCCATTCATCGGAATCTAGGCCCACCATTGCTTCTCCATAGCTCGTAGGTTCATTGTTGTCTAGCAACATGACTTCCAAGACAGGATTACGTACCATTCTGAAGTAGTACGCATCCTTGTCGTCCTATGAGGTTTGGTAGTGACTTGATCTGAAGTTTCATGATCACTATCATAAGCCTCCACTTCAATTGGTGTAGGTGCCACAGGAACAACTTCCTGTGCCCTGATACACATTAGTTGAAGTGACGGTTCAATGACCTCATCAAGTATCCACCATCCTCCCACTCAATTCTTTCGAGAGAAACTTTTCCTCGAGAAAGGACCCGTTTCTAGAAACAATCACTTTTGCTTCCAGATCTGAAATAGTAGGTATACCCAACTGTTTTGGGTATTCTATGAAGATGCATTTATCCGCTTTGGGTTCGAGCTTATCAGCCTGAAACTTTTTCACATAAGCGTCGCAGCCCCAAACTTTTAAGAGACGACAGCTTAGGTTTCTCTAAACCATAGTTCATACGATGTCGTCTCAATGGAATTGCGTGGTGCCCTATTTAAAGTGAATGGGTTATCTCTAATGCCTAACCCATAAACGATAGTTGTAATTCGATAAGAGACATCATGGTATGCACCATATCCAATAGGGTGCAGTTATGATGTTCGGACACACCATCACAATATGGTGTTCCAGGCGGTATTAGTCATCAAACAATTTCCACAATTTCTTAATTGTGTGCCAAACTCGTAACTCAGATATTCATCTCTATGATCATATCACAGACATTTTATCCTCTTGTCACGACGATCTTCAACTTCACTCTGAAATTACTTGAACCTTTCAATAATTCAGACTTGTGTTTCATCAAGTAAATATTCTCAGCATCTACTCAAATCATCTGTGAAGTAAGAACATAACGATATCCACTGCGTGCCTCAGCACTCATTGGACTGCACACATCAAATGTATTACTTCCAACAAGTTGCTCTCTTGTTCCATCTTACTGAAAACGAGGCCTTTCAGTCATCTTGCCCATGTGGTATGATTTGCATGTCTCAAGTGATTCAAAATCAAGTGACTCCAAATGATCCATCTGTATGGACTTTCTTCATGCATACATACTAATAGACATGGTTCGCATGTCTCAATCTTTTCAAAAACGAGTGAGTCCAAAGATCCATCAACATGAAGCTTCTTCATGCGTTTTATACCAATATGACTCAAGTGGCAGTGCCACAAGTATGTGGTACTATCATTACTATCTTATATCTTTTGGCATGAACATGTGTATCACTACGATCGAGATTCAATAAACCATTCATTTTAGGTGCAAGACCATTGAAGGTATTATTCAAATAGACAGAGTAACCATTATTCTCCTTTAATGAATAACCGTATTGCGATAAACATAATCCAATCATGTCTATGCTCAACGCAAACACCAAATAATAATTATTCAGGTTTAACCCCAATCTCGATGGTAGAGGGAGCATGCGATGCTTGATCACATCAACCTTGGAAACACTTCCAACACATATCGTCATCTCACCTTTAGCTAGTCTCCGTTTATTCCGCAGCTTTTATTTCAAGTTACTAACACTTAGCAACCGAACCGGTATCTAATACCCTGGTGCTACTAGGAGTACTAGTAAAGTACACATTAATATAATGTATATCCAATATACTTCTGTCGACCTTGCCAGCCTTCTCATCTACGAAGTATCTAGGGTAGTTCTGCTTCAGTGACCGTTCCCCTCATTTCAGAAGCACTTTGTCTCGGGTTTGGGTTCAACCTTGGGTTTCTTCACTAGAGCAGCAACTGATTTGCCGTTTCATGAAGTATCCCTTCTTGCCCTTGCCCTTCTAGAAACTAGTGGTTTTACTAACCATCAACAATTGATGCTCCTTCTTGATTCCTACTTTCGCGGTGTCAAACATCGCGAGTTGCTCAAGGATCATCATGTCTATCCCTGATATGTTATAGTTCATCACGAAGCTCTAATAGCTTGGTGGCAGTGACTATGGAGAACCATCACTATCTCATCTGGAAGATTAACTCCCACTCGATTCAAGTGATTGTAGTACTCAGACAATCTGAGCACATGCTCAACGATTGAGCTTTTCTCCCTTAGTTTGCAGGCTTAAGAAACTTGTCAGAGCTCTCATACCTCTTGACGTGGGCACTAGTCTGAAATCCCAATTTCAGTCTTTGGAACATCTCATATGTTCTACGACGTTTCAAAACCGTCTTTGGTGCCACAATTTTAAACCGTTAGCATCACACACTGAACTATCACGTAGTCATCAAAACGTGTATGTCAGATGTTTCGTAACATCTACAGACGACGCTCGAGGTTCAGCACACCGAGCGGTGCATTAAGGACATAAGCCTTCTGTGCAGCAATGAGGACAATCCTCGGTTTACAGACCCAGTCCGCATAATTGCTACTATCAACTTTCAACTAAATTTTCTCTAGGAACATATCTTAGTAGAACTAAAGCGTAAGCTACGACATTATTTGCAAAGACCTTTTGACTATGTTCATGATAATTAAGTTCATCTGATTATTTAATGAATTCCCACTTAGATAGACATCCCTCTAGTCATCTAAGTGATACATGATCCGAATCGACTAGGCCGTGTCCGATCATCACGTGAGACGGACTAGTCATCATCGGTGAACATCTCCATGTTGATCGTATCTACTATACGACTCATGTTCGACCTTTTGGTCTCTTGTGTTCCGAGGCCATGTCTGTACATGCTAGGCTCGTCAAGTCAACCTAAGTGTTTTGCTTGTGTTCCGAGGCCATGTCTGTACATGCTAGGCTCGTCAACACCCGTTGTATGCGAACGTTAGAATCTATCACACCCGATCATCACGTGGTGCTTCGAAACAATGAACCTTCGCAACGGTGCACAGTTAGGGGGAACACATCTCTTGAAATTTTAGTGAGGGATCATCTTATTTATGCTACCGTCGTTCTAAGCAAATAAGATGTAAACATGACAAACATCACATGCAAATCATAAAGTGACATGATATGGCCAATATCATCTTGCGCCTTTGATCTCCATCTTCGAGGCGCGGCATGATCACCTTCGTCACCGCCATGACACCATGATCTCCATCATCATGATCTCCATCATTGTGTCTTCATGAAGTTGTCTCACCAACTATTACTTCTACTACTATAGCTAACGGTTAGCAATAAAGTAAAGTAATTACATGGCGTTTTCATTGACACGCAGGTCATACAATAAATTAAGACAACTCCTATGGCTCCTGCCGGTTGTCATACTCATCGACATGCAAGTCGTGATTCCTATTACAAGAACATGATCAATCTCATACATCACATATATAATTCATCACATCCTTTTGGCCATATCACATCACATAGCATACCCTGCAAAAACAAGTTAGACGTCTTCTAATTGTTGTTGCATGTTTTACGTGGCTGCTATGAGTTTCTAGGAAGAACATTTCTTACCTACGCAAAAGCCACAACGGTGATATGCCAATTGCTATTTACCCTTCATAAGGACCCTTTTCATCGAATCTGATCCAACTAAAGTGGGAGAGACAGACACCCGCTAGCCACCTTATGCATCAAGTGCATGTCAGTCGGTGGAACCTGTCTCACGTAAGAGTACGTGTAAGGTCGGTCCGGGCCGTTTCATCCCACAATGCCGCCGAATGAACATAAGACTAGTAACGGCAACCAAATTGAACAAATCATCGCCCACAACTACTTTGTGTTCTACTCGTGCATAGAATCTACGCATAGACCTGGCTCATGATGCCACTGTTGGGGAACGTAGCAGAAATTCAAAATTTTCCTACGTGTCACCAAGATCAATCTAGGAGATGCTAGCAACGAGAGGGGAGGAGTGCATCTACATACCCTTGTAGATCGCGAGCGGAAGCGTTCAAGAGAACGGGGTTGATGGCGTCGTACTCGTCGTGATCCAAATCACCGATCATCCTAGCGCCGAACGGACGGCACCTCCGCGTTCAACACACGTACGGAGCGGGGACGTCTCCTCCTTCTTGATCCAGCAAGGGGAGAGGATAATTTGATGGAGATCCAGCAGCACGACGACGTGGTGGTGGAAATAGCGGGATCCCGGCAGGGCTTCGCCAAGCGCAAGCGGGGAGGAAGAGGTGTCACGGGAGGGAGGGAGGCGCCAGGGCTTGGGGTGCTGCTCCCATGCGCCTCCCCACTATATATAGGGGTGGAGGGGGCTGGTTTCTTGCCCTCCAAGTCCATTGGGGCGTTGGCAAAGGTGGGGAAAAAATCCCATCATTTCCCTTCCCCACCGATTGTTATCCCCCTTTTTTAGGGATCTTGATCTTATCCCTTCGGGATATGATCTTATTCCTTCAAAGGTGGGATCTTGGTGCGCCTTGACCAGGGGTGTGGGGCCTTGCCCCCACTACCCACGTTCATGTGGGTCCCCCCATGCAGGTGGGCCCCACTTTGGAACCTTCTAGAACCTTCCCGGTACAATACCGAAAAATCCCGAACATTTTCCGGTGGCCAAAATAGGACTTCCCATATATAAATCTTTACCTCCGGACCATTCCGGAACTCCTCGTGACGTCCGGGATCTCATCCGGGACTCCGAACGACTTTCGGATTTCCGCATACTAATATCTGTACAACCCTAGCGTTACCGAACCTTAAGTGTGTAGACCCTACGGGTTCGGGAGACATGCAGACATGACCGAGACGACTCTCCGGTCAATAACCAACAGCGGGATCTGGATACCCATGTTGGCTCCCACATGTTCCACGATGATCTCATCAGATGAACCACGATGTCGAGGATTCAATCAATCCCGTATACAATTCCCTTTGTCAATCGGTACGTTACTTGCCCGAGATTCGATCGTCGGTATCCCAATACCTTGTTCAATCTCGTTACCGGCAAGTCACTTTACTCGTACCGTAATGCATGATCCCGTGACCAACTCCTTAGTCACATTGAGCTCATTATGATGATGCATTACCGAGTGGGCCCAGAGATACCTCTCCGTCATACGGAGTGACAAATCCCAGTCTCGATTCGTGCCAACCCAACAGACACTTTCGGAGATACCTGTAGTGCACCTTTATAGCCACCCAGTTACGTTGTGACGTTTGGTACACCCAAAGCATTCCTACGGTATCCGGGAGTTGCACAATCTCATGGTCTAAGGAAATGATACTTGACATTAGAAAAGCTCTAGCAAACGAACTACACGATCTTGTGCTATGCTTAGGATTGGGTCTTGTCCATCACATCATTCTCCTAATGATGTGATCCCGTTATCAATGACATCCAATGTCCATGGTCAGGAAACCATAACCATCTATTTATCAACGAGCTAGTCAACTAGAGGCTTACTAGGGACATGTTGTGGTCTATGTATTCACACATGTATTACGGTTTCCAGTTAATACAATTATAGCATGAACAACAGACAATTATCATGAACAAGGAAATACAATAATAACCATTTTATTATTGCCTCTAGGGCATATTTCCAACACGCGCTGCCTCCGACGCCGTCCCACGCCGCCCCGACCCCGTCGCCCGCGCCCGTCGCCGACGCCGCCCTCTGCCCCGACCTCGCCGTCGCCGCCCTCTGCCGCCCAGTGAGCCCTCCCTCTGCCGCGCGCCGCCGCCCTCTGCTTGCCGCCCTCTGCCGCGCGCCGCCGCCCCGGCCGGCCTGCTCTCTGCATCGATGTATGATTGTTTTGTTCATTGATGTATGTATATATGGATGTTGTATGTATATGTATATATATGCAGATGTATGTATGATCCATTGATATGTATGCATTGATGTATGATTTTTTTTGTTCATAGATTTTTTTTGTCAATTTATGTATTTGTTCATATATATATATATATATATATATATATATATATATATATATATATATATATATATATATATATATATATATATATATAGGATGACACTATTCTAATCCTGGGATTAGAATAACTATTTGGATCACGGTCAGCACTATATAGGCCCGCATCGGATCCTCCCGAACTCCCCAAACCGCGCCCACGATCCCCTCTCCCTCGATACCCAGCCGCCCTACGGAACCGAGCCCACGATCACCTCCCCCTAATTCCCTAGCTGCCCTCCTGAACCGAGCCGCCGCCGCCCCTCCCAAATCACGCAGCCATTGCATCCGCCCCCCCGGATCGCACCGCCACCACCGCCCCACCCCACGGCGTGCCGCATCCCGGCTTCCTAGCGCGCAGCCGCCCCACCCCGCGGCGCACCGCATCCTCTCCTCCCAGCGCGCCGCCGCCCTGCCCCGCGGCGCACAGCTGCCCCGCCAGGCCTCCCGACCACCGTCGGCCGGCGTTGCTCCACCATCCCCATGCTGCACAGCTCATCCCCTGGTTCTTCCCCAACGAGGATCTGGATCGGGGTCATCCAGGTTCTCGCCGTGGATGAGGAAGGCAGCCAACCGCTGTGAGCGAGGCCTCTCAGCTCCGCCCCACCCGTGCCTCCTCCCTGTTTCGCCTCTGGCCATGCCCGCGCCGGTGGCCCAACAATCCATCTCGAGTGAGCAGTCCAATGCCTCGTGCGCGAGCAGTCCGTCCAGCTGCTGGGCGTGGGTCTCCCACAGCAAACCCGGCGACCTGCCCAGGCCTGAGCGGCGACTTGCCCTAGGCTAAGCTGTGACCTTCATGCCTGTATCTTCTCCAAGTTGTTATTGCCAAGGCCGCAGGCAGTGGATCACTGACCAACTTTGTGTAAATACGGGGTTGCCGAGCAGCAGAGTTTGTAGATGATGATATGCCTAGTGTCATGACTTGTGTCAACTATCTTAAACTTGCGCCGCCCTGCATCACCACCACAACTCGCTGATGCACCATGGATAGCTCCGTGCACCGCTTCCCTTTCCTCCCACACAACATGGCTGCGACTTCCTCAAGCAGATGTGGTCGGTGTGCCATCTGCATCGCCGCTCCGACCTACACCTCCACAAGACTTTTTCCCCTCCAATCTGTGCGGGCAGTCTATCACCTCGCTCACGAGCAGTCCATGTGGGCAACCATCTCTCCTTGCTGTTCTTTTTTTCATTGCGGTTCCCGTTGGTCCTTCTGCATCGAGGCCATCCCACCGTAGCAGGTGCATTAAAGGACATCTGTTTCTCTCAGTGAGGTTTCCCACCAAGCCAAGAATGTCGTGCTCCATCTTGCATGAAGAAGTAGCAGGTCAGACTCTGAAGAAGTAGAAGGTCGAAGTCTGAAGAAGTGGCAGGTCGAGAGATACGGCCTTCTCCAGCAGGGACGGAGTGCAGGGTGTACATGGCCGGGGAGGATGCTGCTTGTGTCTAGCGTCACCAAGATCCTCCCGAGTTGCTCTGACCATGGTCATGCGGGCGCCTGAACCAAAGTGGAAATGATCATCTCTAGCTTGCGGGTTCAGTTGCTAAGCATGAGCAGAGACAAAGTTAAAAGGAGGAGGGAGAACAAAGAATAAACAAGTGGTGGTGGTTAGTTCCAGGAGAGAAAATGTACAGATAAGGATGAAAAGGTGTGGTGTAAAACAATCCCAGCCTTGTGTAGAAAATAAACTATTTGTTTGGGAAGAACATGTGTGGGTACTGCTAATGCTACTTGCATTCTACAAACAGCGTACTAGTTAAAGTTTTCTTTTGAACATTTTAATTAAAGGTTTTTTGACTGATGGGTGTTGATTTCACGGGAGTTACTACCAAACCCAACTAGTTATACAAAGAGACGTTTCAAAAATACAACAATCCCAATATCAAAGAGTGTTGTCGAGCAGTTCGTGCATTTAGGAAAAACATAGTTTAAAGGACATTTAAAAAAGAGAGTTTGGAGACATGAAATGGGGAAGTTTGCAAAAATCAGAACACTGCACACAAAAAATGAATTAAGTAAAAAATTCTTCAGTGAAGTTCGGACGAGAAGCACATTTTTTAGTTTGAAAAAAGAACAAAATAGATAACTTAATGGTTACAAATAAAAAAATTATGTGTGATCACTATAAAAACGTACTTTCCCTGTTTCTCAAAAATAGGAGTTTAAATTAAAACTAACGGAGCGGTTCGATGTTTATTACAAAAACAAAAAAACTTCAAATTAAAAATAACAGAGCGGTCTGATGTTTATTACAAAGACCAAAAGAAGTTCAAGATAAAAATAAAGGAATGGTTCAATTTTTTCTTGATGTTTCCCTGTTATAAAACAACTAGAAGTTCAATTTTCAATAATGAAGCAGTTAGATAATTGTTAGAAAATTAGGATTTCTCCATTCCTAAAACAAATAAAAGGAAGAAGTTCAAATATAAATAACGAAGAGGTCCAATGTCTATTACAAAAGGAGGGTTTTCCCATTACTAAAAGAAGTAAAACGAAGAAGTTCAAATTAACAAAAAATAGCGTTTCCATATTTATATAGCAAAGAAGAAAGTGAAGTGTCACCTAGAAAAATGATAACTCTTGAAGTTCAAATTAAATAAATTGAATGGTTCAAATAAAATGTTATGGGTGTAAAAAAATCTCCCATGGATTTTCCTATTATTGAAATAGGATAACAAAAATATTCAAATAAAAAATAAGAAAGAAGCTCAAAATATGTAACACAAAAAATATTTTCCATGTTAAAAAAACCACAAGAAGGTCAAATTAAAATAACGGAGCACTTCAAAAAAAGTTTAAAAGAACATTAGAACTTCTTTCATTTGGTATATATTTGGTTTAATAAAAATGTCCACCTACTATTTCCAAATAAATCAATTAAAAGTTTTGTATATATCGTTCAAAACAAGTTTATTACATAACTAGTACATTTCCCGTTACTAATGAATAACACCATCCTGATTAAAAAAATTAGGTTGTATGACATTTATAAAAATCTCAGATTTTGCACGATACTAAAGATTAAAACCAAGAAGTTCAAATTTAAAAAATGAAGTAGTTCAATGAATATAAAAAACTAAGTTTTTTCTCGTCACGAAGAATAAAACCAAGAAGTTCAATTTTAAGAATGGGAGCAGTTTTATATTTATTTGAACAAGTTTTTCCGGTTACTAAAGAATAAAACAAATAAGTTCATTCGAAATAACGAAGAAGTTTGACGTTTCTGAAAAAACCCCAATTTTCACATTTCTAAAAAAACACACAAAAAGTTGAAATAAAAAGTTAGAGCAGTTAGATGTCTATAAAAAACTCAGATTTTTTCATAACTGCCAGAAGTTCACATACTGCATGGTGTATGTCTATAAAAACTCAAATTTGTTGCAAGAAGTTCATGTGCACCTCCGTGCGCGGTTCAGAATTTATATTGCGGGACGTCCGACCTCCAATTACATGTTTTAAAATGTCAAAAAATAACGTCCAACCTTCAATTACGTGTAATTCGACGTATACATAAAAATGTGACATAATTTCATAGTGAGAACAACGAGAAGTTCAAGTACTGCAAGGAATGCATTTCAGGATAGAATAAAAATATAGAAAAATAAAGCTTAAAAGATTTATTGAAAAAAGTTCAAGTGCTCTGTCCGGGGAAGTTCAAAAATTCTTGCGAGAGAGGTTCACCTTGTATTTCCCATGTTCAAAAACACAAAAAAAGAAATTGTTTTTTCCATTTTAAAATAATTCTCTTAATCCACAAAGAAGTTCAGTTATTATTTGGAAGCAATTTGATTTCAAAAAGAAAAAAAATTCAAATTATAAAGATTAAGATATAAAACCAGGAGGTCCATATTAAAAAGATGGAGAAGTTCGATGATTATAGCACACTCAGATTTTTCTCGTTATTAAAGAATGGAAACAAGAAGTTCAAAAATAAAATAACTAGAAGTTCAACTTTTAAAAATAGAGCGCTTCAAAATTTCATTAAAAAGATTAAGAAATAAAACCAGGAAGTCCATATTAAAAAGATGGAGAAGTTCGATGATTATAGAAAACTCAGATTTTCCTCGTTATTAAAGAATGGAAATAAGAAGCTCAAAAATAAAATAACAAGAAGTTCAACGTTTAAAAATAGAGCGCTTCAAAATTTATAAAAAAAGATTAAGAAATTTAGATTAATATTCATAAAAAACTCAGATATTTTGACGTAACCGAGAGAAGTTCAGCTTAATAACTGCCAGAAGTTCACGTACTACACGGTGTGCATTTTTTATTAAAAAAATAAAAAAGCAAAGGCTAATTTTTGTTGTTGTTGTAAGTTCAAGTCCTCGGTCGGAGAAAGTAAAAAAAATTACTGTGAGATAGGTTTGTACAAAAGAAATATCATTTGTGTAACACTAACGAATGGATGAGAAAATTACAAACGAAAATACGTCACAGAAGTTCAACGAGAAAACAGCAGGAAGTTCGACAACTATAGTTAACGAATTTAAGATGATTTTTTAAACCGTCGCGACTATGAAAAAACGATCAACATGGGAAAGTTGCGTGTTTACATCAGCTTTCCACCGGTATATCACTTGCTCAATTCCGGTGAGTGTTCGGGTGAGTGGATGGAGAGCTATGAGAAAAAACATAGTGAAGTTCAAGTAAACATGTCGAGAAGTTCAAGTTCTTCACGCGGTGCATTTTTGAAGAATCTATTTCGTGATAAAGGCAGAACAAATGATCCTGCCATTTTCAAAATTACTTGAAAACGGCTAGGAATCAGTGAAGACCATCAACATGAAAAAGTTTCGCATTTTTCGTAGCTTTTCAACGGTATAATATTTGCCCCTTTCCGATAAAAGGTGTAAAAAATACAGCGAAAATACGTTTTTAGCCAGTTTCAAAATTGACATAAAACCGTAATGAATTGGGAGAAATAATATATACCAGAATGTTTCGCATTTCCCCAAGCTTTCCAACGCCATATCATTTGCTGCATTCGGACGTAAGGTTAAAAAATTAGCTCGAAAATACGAACTCGGTGGAACTTGTATTGTTTTCTAAATTACTTTTAAACCGTTCAAAATTAGAAAAAACTTTCAACAAGAGATTTTTTACGATTTGCGAAATTTTACGATTTTCCAAATTACTCTTTAACCATAAGGAATTAGAGAAAACTTTTAACATGTGGAAGGAGTGGTTTTACAACAGCTTTCCAACGCCATATTATTTGCCTCATTCCGATGAACGGTTTACAAATGCAATCGAAAATACGATTTACATTTTTTGTATGAAGAAAAAAGGTTTTCAACACTGCTCTTAAACTGCTTATATTTTGCCAAAAATTCAACTTGGGTCATGATACTGGTGTGCTTAGCTTTCCAATGGTTTAACGCAAGCCCCATTTGGGCAATGTTGGCGGAAGTTCAACCCAGCACTGGAAGAAGTTCAGGTCGAACAACTCTGGCAGTAAAATTGCAAAAAATGCAATTTCATCACAACTCGAGAGCAAAATCCGCCAACGAGCGAGATTCCTATTTAAAACGGGTATTTAGTTGCTAAAAAAGTTTCTAGATTACACTAACATCATATAGAGCATAACTAACCAGAATAATTCGCGCGGGGAGACACGGTTGCGAGGGAAGTTCAGGCGCATTACTCAGGTAGTTCAGGTTGTGATCAGGATATTATTCTGATCCCGTGATCAGAATAGTGTTTATGTGTGTGTGTGTATATATATATGCATATTTAGAAAAAAAATTGTGTTGCAAAAGTTACATTTAAGGTTAGTTGATTTAGTGCATTTTAGGTTATTAGTAAGTGCTTAGTATATAGTTGAACTAGTTGATTTAATAAAACTACTTTGTTTTATTATAGAAGTAGTTTATTTTTAGTAAGTACTACTTTATTTTATTTATAGTAAGTGCTTAGTAGTTGAACTAGTTGATTTAATAAAACTACTTTATTTTATTATAGAAGTAGTTTATTTTTAGTAAGTACTACTTTATTTTATTTATAGTAAGTGCTTAGTAGTTGAACTAGTTGATTTAATAAAACTACTTTATTTCACTATAGAAGTAGTTTATTCTTAGCAAGAAAACTAATAGAACTAGTTTATTTTTTTAGTTCTTATTCCCGCATCGATGTCGACGATGCCTATCCCGCATCCTCGTCGTCGACTCGGCGGAGGAGGCCTGCTTGATCAGAGGGGCCATGTCTGGGACTTGGCTTCGCCGTGCTGGTATTGGGAGGTGCTACCTTCCAGGGGGCGTAGGTTGGTGAGGAGCCAGTCCGTCGTTGACCCGATCCTTGTTTGGTGGCGGTCGCGTGGGCCAGTGATGGTGCCGAGGCTTCCGGACACCGCGGAGGTGGTACGTCACCGTGTCAGCGAGGAGGACGAGCACGTCCGTCGCTACATGGTTGCGTTGGAGGGCAGGTTCGACAATACCTGGCAGTTTCTTCAGGGACCTCACTAGAGTTATGATCCTGTGATGGTTCCTTCTCTTTGGGTGTCCACCGCCTGCGCCTATACCCATCGGGCGCCACGGTTCAAGGTGTATTAGTGATAATATTCGACGATGTACGAACGCAAGAGATGATGTAGTTTGCCTTATAATTGAATGCATGCTAATTTGAATACTAGTTTATTTTACGATTTGGTTTTGCTAAAATTGGAGAGCACTATGCAAGGCGTATGCATTTGATTAGTTGATAGCTTATAGGGTTTTTGTTTTTGCAAAAATCTAGGAGCCCCCTCCATCATCCCCGCCGTCATCCCCGTCACCGACCCCCCTCCGACCTCGTGGTGAGACTAGCCAAATCTCCATGTCAATATGAGTCCTATAAGATATTTTGAAATGTTTTTGCTCAGATTTTCAACCATTGAAATGGCCATCAAGTTTGAATGCTCATATGAAGTAGATAAACATGTATATTTCCTTGCCGGCAAATTTCAGGCGCTCGATATGTCCTTTTTTAGAAAGATAATTAAACGATATTTCGGATTGATTTTAAGTCTGTCGAGTCTCCAGCATATATGAGAGGACGAAAAATCCCGATTGTTGTCGCGGGGGTAGCTTCTCCCTCGTTCCCGTGTGTTAGACAATTTTGTGTAATGCACTCGGGAACGAAAGAAGGAGCTACCATCACCGATGGTCGCAAATGTCAGAGAGGAATCAGTGAGGGAGAGTCTCCACCATATATATATGAGAGGACGAAGAATCCCGACTGTTGTCGTGGGGGTAGCTTCTCCTTCATTCCCGTGTGCTAGACAATTTGGTGTAATGCACTCGGGAATGAAAGGAGGAGCTACCATCACCGACGGTCGAATATGTACACCACGTGAGCTGAGAGTTTTCAAGAAAAGGCTCGACAGACCGATAGTCAAACCGTGATGAATAATAATGATCTAATTTAGGTTTTTTAGTACATATATTTAATTGTACAAGTTTAATATTTGAATTATGAACATATCAAATGTCATACTCGGACGACGAAAACCGCCCGGGGGAGTGCGACTGGTGCCACGACGACCGAGGTATGTGCGACAGGTTCCTTGAGCTGGACGAAGATCGGTGCTTCAGCATTAAGCTCGAGGAGACCTTCGATGTTGAAACGGTACGCAACGACGACAAGTGTTTTTTTCGTAATTAAGCACGACTGCAACTATTTCAACGTGTACTTTTCATCTGTTCCAATTCGACTAGCTTATCCCGTGCTATGCAAGACGCTATGTCTTGGAGAGGATGGGTTTTGAAAACCATGAAAGTATGGAAACAAAGAAAATTCACCTAAGGACCCATCATGGTGTGGATTTTGTAGTAAAGCTGTACAATTCTAAGAGTGTAACCCATTTTGGTTGCAAAAATTGGGAAGCACTTTGCAAGATGTATGGTTTTGATGAGGGTATGCTTGTCACCATGGATCTTGGTGATCCTGAAATCGAGCAAGACAATATGGACATTTGGGTCCTTGTTGATACGCCTCCAATTCTACCGCTATGTGAGTTTCTCAAACATAGTTATTAGCTAATTTATATTGTTTATTTCAAAATAGTTGACAGAACGTACTACACCGAAGGCTCCGAATTAACTTATCAGGAGAAAAATCATCTGATCGCATTTTGTACTGATCTTGAGAATTACAATATCTACAATCAAACTCCTTAACATTATGGTGAATACGTGCCACTAGTGCACGTGTTGAACTACGGTAACTACCATGGAGATACCCTGGTAAGATTTTTTACTATTACGACATCCGTGCATCTTTTGCATACTTCTAAAACTAGTACATCATTGCTAACTACGAAGTTATTACTATGTTTTTCAACAGATAATCCCGAATGATTGTGTGCCTCATCTGATGTATCAACATGGTCGCCTTGATATTTTGAACATACAGCCAGGTCATCCTACGAATCTCAACTGTCCATACCGGATTTCTAAAAGAAGTGGAGACATGACAATCAAAGAATAGAAAAAATGTATGGACAGTCATAAGGAGGTTCTTGGAAGCAAAAGGAAGCGAAGCGCAAGAATTGGAGACAGGATGATCTCCATTCTCCATAATGGAGAGTCAGGGTCTATATTGTTTTATGTTATTTTACCTTAAAGAGGGTATTTGGGTCCTACCTAATACTGATGATCATGTGCTAAGAACAATTAAGTAGGGTTGGTTCGATGACTATGAGGATGATGATTGTATGACTTGTTATTAATAACGAGTAGAAGTTGTATGATGATGATTAGTAGGACTTGTTATTATGATGATGCATGATGCAAGCATGAAGAGTTATTATATATCAGTGGGTGAAATGAACATGGATTGGATTGAAGTGAAGGCAACATGCATGTGGTGCATGTCGAAAGTAGTACAATCCAAACTTGATCAAGTTAGGATTAGTATTACTTTCGACATGCACCACATGTTGTCTTCACTTCAATCTAAGCCATGTTTAGCCATAGCAGTAGTGTTGGTAAACCAAGCACGGAGATAAGAGAGAACACTTCTCTCTATTAGCTAGCTAATTAACAACCTAAATTAACCGCCAAAACCCCTAAACCACCCCCTTTAAAAAAACAAAAACCTCAGCTCCTGCCAGATGCTGACGCGTGGATGCCTTTTGGTCCCGGTTGGTGCCACCAACCGGGACAAAAGGCCCACCTGCCTGGGCTCGCCGCAGCGGCCACGTGGAGGCCTATCTGTCCCGGTTCATGTAAGAACCGGGACTAAAGGCCTATGGCTTTAGTGACGACCCTTTAGTCCCGGATCCACAACCGGGACAGATGGGCCTTACGAACCGGGACAAATGGCCCTTTTTCTAGTAGTGTCATTGGTCATCTATCCACAAATAGGAAAACTAGCAATCTCATTCACCATTGTAATCCCTCGCACGAGGTATCCCTCCACTATGAATCATCAAAACCAGCAGGGCGTAGGGTATTATTCTTCAGGGGGCCGAACGTGGACAAACCCCTCATGTGACCTCCGATCCATATGACTAGAAAACGTCCCTTTGATAGTGAAACGCCTTTGACTGGATGAAAGCGGCATAGAAGGACATTTCTATAAGGACACCTAACGACGGAGGGGCAAATTTGAGAACGCTTTGGAATTAACGGTAAATCTGAGTAGGGGGTTCGAGTTAAGCGCTAAAATGTAAAAATCTCTTCTAAATAAAATTTTGCCTAATTCGGGTAGGACTTTGAGTTGACCCAGGCGACCCGAAAGCCCGATTGCCAGAACCCGTATTGCAAAGGCCATGTCATTTAAGGATGCTGGGAGGAACCAACGGGCGCTACTACCAGGCACAAGAACTGAAAGGAAGTCCGTCAAGATTTTGTCATGGAAACCAAGTACAATCCTCCGACCGAGAAAGCACTCCATACGTGCTCGAGGGCTACCGACAGTGTATAACACCGGGGTTGTCCCGCAGTCAGCAAAACCAGGCGATGGTCGGGCTCAGAGCCCAGAAGGCCTAGGTGTACGCAGTGCATGCGGAGCTAGTGGCGGCGGCGCAGAATCCGGGCCTGGACATTGGGCTCGCCGGAGGTGAAAGAGAGCGGTCGTGAGGTAGAGGAGAGGGGTGAGATTTTTTTTCCTTTTTTTTATTTCTCTGTTTTGTTAGATGAAAGATGTTTCTTTTCTTTTTCCTAAGGATGAGGGGGCCACCTCTAAGTGACATACGCAGCAATGGGCAAAAATATCTAGCAATAGTCCCTTTGACGGTCAAAGGCCTTTGACTGGATGGAAGCGGCATAGAAGAATATTTCTATAAAGGCACATAACGTGGAATACAGACACCTCCATGGCCGGCCAAGATTTAGACTAGGTTAAAATTCCCGTCTGCTTTTTTTAGTTGAAATATGTCTAAAAGGTAATGAATTTGGTCCGGTTTAAAAGAAAATCATCCGGTTTGCATGAAAATCGTTTGGTTTGTTAAAATTCCATTTGAAATGTGTGCAGATGATTGAGATACACGGTTGGATTGCCAACTTCCATATCTCAGTCCGCTGACACGTCTACAGACGGATACAGTGTGACCCCAAGCAAGGAGACATATTTTTTTGATTTTTTACAAATATGTGTCTACAATATACCAAAACATTATAATGACAAATTGAATCTACACATAGTGAGACAAAAAAGACGGATTTCAGATGTAATAAACCGTATAAAAGATACTCCCCGTCCTATAATGTTGGAGATTTTTTGGCACTATAGTGTCAAAAAAAACATCTTAGATTATGGGACGGAGAGAGCAGTATGCAAACCATTAGACCGGACCGTTTGATAAATGACTTTGTACCTATGGGTGTGTTAAATGGGACACGACGATTGATGCAAGATTTCCTTTCGTGCGACTACGAAATCATTACGCATCGAAGAGAAAACTCAAGGGACAACCATGGTAAATTCTTCCTAAAGATCCCTATATATGACTAAAACAGAAAGTGGGGGTAGAGTATTATGAACTGACCTTGGATAGAGAAGTTAAGATATGCCGGCTCCACTGCTCGTTGTCTTCAATGTTGTAGCTGGTTATGACGACCTGTCCGCCGAGGTGCATCACCAGTATCGGCGCCCATAGGAGCTCCAAGTCGCGGCTGCCGCGCGCGTAGCTGCAGCACGGCCCAGCTTTTTGGCGGTTGAAGAGCGTGGCGATGGCGAAGAGGGCGAGAGTGTCGCTGCCGATGTGCGCCAGCCGGAACAAAACTTTGACCCATGGCGGGATATGAAACCTACGAACCACGGCGAAATATACGAGGAGGTATTGGGCGCCGAGGCTGGCGAGAACGAGGATGCGCATCTGCCACTCGTCCCACCATTGCGCAATTCTCTCTGCGTCTCTGTATGTGTGTCTGTGTTCGTGTTCTGCGAGCAGCATCTGCCACCCGTCCCACCATTGCGCCATTTCTCTCTGTGTTTGTATGTGTGTGTGTTCGTGTTGTGCGAGCAGCAAAGGTTCAAGCACTCCAGCTGATGGCTTCCCTCCTAGCTACATGCACGTGATTAGGCACCGCTTCGTCCACTAAGTTTCCTGTGCCAACCGAATATAGTTCATTTCTTTGACTTTTGAGAACATGGACGGCAGACAGCCCTCACATATTGTAACGCATCATCCAGATCCAACCTCGCAAGTTGATCCATTTCAATTACACTTGCATGTGTAGATAAGAAGCCTTGGGCCTGAACATATGCTAGTACGGAGTATTTAGCAGGACTCAGACCCGCGACTCGCTCGGTCTCTCAGAATATTACTAGTGGCGTTATTCAAACCAGGAAAGATGCGAGTGTGGTTTTTGTCCGGTAGCTCCGGGTAATGGCTTCTCCTTCAGTTAATTATATGCACTCGATTAATGAGGCATCTTTGTCTATTATTATTTTCATGTACCAACTCTATATAGAATTCCTTTAATCTAGCAGGAAACCACGATGCTTATCCACCCATCACTATTTTTTTTTCAAAGTATCCTGGTGTAGATTAGGCATATTTGGTATGCCAACACTAATAGGTCACTATGCCATGCCTTCATTTTCACATGCCACCAGTGCGTGGGCCAAGTGTGCAGACTCGTCATAAGTTAGTGGTGGCATGTGAACAGGTGGCACGCCACCGGTACTGCCACGGTGCTAGCGTGTAGGCAGGTGGCACGCCACCAATAACTTATGCTTGTATAAGTGTTGGCAACCTGTCCTTATTCCTTCAATACTTTCACTTTAATCTACAACCGGATTTAGCAAATCTGAACCCTCAAACGCCTGTGGACGCGTCTGAGCGTGCCCGCGGACACTGACTAGTCAAGCCTTAAATATCCCTTCTCACAACCAGACACCTGAATTAGCATACCTCAAATCCATACAAACTTATGCAACTACGTAAACGATGCATTACACATCGTCCTGCTACTAAATTACAACATGCCATCAAACGACCAAAATTTGACATGTTTGGTTATGGTGGAGAAAATCATCCCCGGCTGCCCTTGCCCTTCCTAGTGTCATTGCCATCCTTCTCATGGAAGTACCGGTTGAAGACACAGTAGGGGTCGAGTTGTCCTCGCCGTCGCTATCCTCCTCCTCCTTTGGTGGTAGCCCAGCCATGGCACGGACCGCCCGATTCTGCTCTCGGGAGAGGGCATGTGTGTTCCTCCGTTGTCGCTTCTTCACAATGCGGGCGCGGATGGCTTCCTCCTTTGCGGCCGCCTGCGCCGCCGCATCAGCGCCTCCGCCACCGCCATGTCAGCAGCGAGTCGGGCCTCGGCTGCCCTTATCCTCTCCTTCCTACGGGGGACACACCGGTCCCATGGGACTCATACTCCGCCTCGACCAGTGATGGGGAAGGAGAGATTTGAAGGCCACCGGGACCGCGATGATCCAGCTCCAGAGGATCCAAGCGCCCTTGAGCCGACGCTATGGAGTCGCGCCAGACAGATCCTGCCCTCGGCTGAGCGCAGTTCTCCCGGGAGCGGCTGAGTGCTGTGTGGACGGCCATTGCCTCCTCGAACCCACAAGGGATGACACCTAGTCGACGGATCTAGACTAGTCGCAGTCTGATCCGCTACCCGCCATGCCGGAGGCGGCCGGAGATCACTGGAGGTGAGCTTGGGTGGCGAAGGGGAGTGGAGTGAAGTGGCTAGGAAGAGGAGGAATATATATAGGGTCTGGTGGGGCAGCGTGGACCATGTTCATGGCGGACGCGTCCGGGCACCCCATATTTACCTCATATTTTAGGCTGGAAATGAGGGGTGCCGGTTGGCCCGGGAGTTTCAGGCCCGTTTGAGGCGCCCGCCTGGGTCGGAATTCGGTGACCGGTCAGTGACTGGGCCGTCCACCTGAACGTTTGAGAAGGGTTTGGGACGTCCGGCTGTAGTTACTCTTACATGGGGGCACACTTGGCGCAACAAATGGGGATGTGGCATATCTTGCATGGAGTAGTAAGGAAGACAGGAGGAGTGTAAATTTATAATGGCACCGACCGGGCAACAGAGATGATGCTTAATGAAGAACTACTACTAGCTAGACAAGCACGCTCTCTGTATCAGACATAAAATTTTCTCCTTGATACTTCCGTTATCAACCGAAGACTCACCGACGCCAAACGACTGATTCTCCCTTCTCTGAAGCTTTTCACGTAATGTTTCCATCCCAGTGTATGCCAACAGACCCAGACATAGGAGAGGTACTCCACCCCCATTCCGAGAGCCTCCGCGTGCAAGTACCCTCGGCATCGGCCGGCAGAAAAACAAAGCATCTCCACCCACACGCCCCGGATCACGTCCCACATCCTCGTGGCATCACCAAAGTCCAACAGGGTTTTAGCAAGGCCAAAAGTGTCGCCAACAAAGGTGTCTGTGACAGAAGTTGCATTCCATTTCTCAACTATTTTTTGTGTAAATTCCCTCTCGTACCGTGGTGTTTCCTCACGGCCGACCATGTCCTCAAGCTCCTTGTAGGCCCTTTTGAACAAACTCTTCCTGCTGCCTGGCATTAGCATCTCTCGATTTTCATGCAACAGATGCATCATGTAGTTGGATATTTCTTTGCACTTACAGGCACATTCTAGGTCATCAGCAGTGGCCGGATGGTGAAAGCATAAATATGTGGCCAGGTGCCAGAGAGTTATGCTCTCGTCAAACGGCCTCCGGCACGAAACAGTTTATTAAAATTACGGCAACATTTTCTTTACATTGTATAAACAATTTTAAAAATGTCACGATTTTTTAAATTGCATGAAGCATTTTTAAATTACCCGAACATTTTTAAAAAATGCACTAACGTATTTTGGAACACGTGATCTTTTTTTAGTGAGAGGATAGCCGATGAGGTTTCTCGGGTCAACTCTTTGGAGCCGGCGAGAGCGCAAGGCCACCAGCCTAAGAAAAGATGGACAACATTCAGGCGTCCCTGCTTCGAACCATCGACGGTTTCGACCTCTGGTTCAAGTTTCTACTCTGATCGATCGCTGCCGGGAGCCTCTCTAGCTGCTAGAACAAGTCTCGAGGTACATTGGCAATTAGGCTTACTAGTTGTAAGTAAGTGTCCCTGCTTGGCATAGGATGATACGAGGCTTCATTCCGCGACTAGCATTTGCAAGAGTGACACCGAAGCATTCTGCTGTCTTTGCCTGTCCCCAACGGTCTTCTTTGCTTGTCCCCAACCTCTAATCTCTAATCACCACCCCTCATCACTGCTCAATTTATCCTCTAATCTCTAATCACCCCTCATCATTCCAAATCATCTAACTTCCCGGACGGTCACCCATCCTCTCACTACTCCAGCCTGAGCACGCTTAACTTCCGGGTTCTATTCTCCCTCGTTTCCAAGTCTGCACTTGTTGTTTTCCTGACAATAGTAGGATGTCAATTCTATTAACCCTCAGGAATTTAGGTTGAGCATGAAGTGACACATTTCACTGTTTGAGTTTGAAACTATTGTTTTAAAAAACAATAATTATTTAGTAACACTAATATTTCTGGAATAATTAGTTTGACCATTGTTTGACCACAGTTTGACCAGATTTGACCAAAATTTAAAAAAAATGAAATAATTATTTAGTAACACTAATATTCTAGAATAATTAGTTTGACCATTGTTTGACCACAATTTGAAATTTTTTGAATTTTTTTGCCTCTCCAGATCTTAAAAGCCCCGTATCTTTTTTTTCTGTAAGGTTTTTGAGGATTCTAAAAATGGATAACGGGGTTCCCCCAGTTAAATTCGGATGTAACTTTTCGAGTAGATGATTTTTCATATAAATTTTTTTTTTCATCCGAGTTCGTATGCAAAAGTTATGCCCATTTTAAGAATTTCCAGAGAGATTTTGCAAACAAACATATTTGTTAATTTTCCCAACAACTAGACCACATATCACATGGGAAACTTATTTTATTTTATTTTTTTGACATTTCCATCATTTTCTTTTGTTTTTTCTAAAACTGAAAAGGCGATGGGGGGGGGGGGGGGGGGTTTAGAGTTTGAAAATCCCTTTAGTCGCGGTTGGCCAGGCCAACCGGGACTAAAGGTCTAACCTTTAGTCGCGGTTGGCCAGGCCAACCGGGACTAAAGCCAACCGCGACTAAAGGTTAGACCTTTAGTCCCGGTTGGCCTGGCCAACCGCGACTAAAGGCCTTCGGGCCAGCCTGAGGACCTTTAGTCCCGGTTGGCCAGGCCAACCGGGACTAAAGCCCCTCCCGTCCGCCAGCACGCGCTGGGCCCAGATAGTTGGTCGCGGGTCTCCTCCCGAACCGCGACTAAAGACCCCTTTGGTCGCGGTTCAATTATTTTGGGGACTAATGGGGGCGTATGGAAGCCTCTTTTTCTACTAGTGGTAAAACATGAAGAAAATTGGATATTTGCCACTTTCAATACGTGGCTTCTCAAAATTGCCACTTTCAAGACTGGCTTCGCAAAATTGCCACTTTGCTCGTTGGCTCCTTGATCACCGTGCCACTTCCCTTCTTTTATTGATTTTCTTTTTTCTTTTACATTTCTAAGCACTGGAAAAGACTAAACTACCCCTGATGCTATGAACACATCTGTTATTCTCGTTCGACAGAGGAGGACGAGCCGCACAATTTCTCGTCGGCGTTAAGAACGCCTGTTGATGCCGCCTGGCCGGTCGCCGTCGCTGCCTGCCTGTTCGTCGTCGTCGCCCGCACCACTCGGCTGCTTGCTGCTCGCTCCGCCCGACCGCCATCGCGGCTCGCCCCATCTGCCCGCGCGTCGTAGCCGCTCAGGCCGGCCGCCTGCTCGGCGCTCGCGCCGCTCGTCTCGGTCGCCTGACCACTCGGCTAGGAAGAGGAGGCGGGAGGGCGCGTCCCAGGAGGACGAGAGCAGGCGGATGGAGATGGGCACGTGGCCACGGAGGGGCTATTGTCGGACCGCAGTAGTTCCTCTGGACGCTGTGTTATATGCAGAGAAGTTTACCCATAGACTCTGTTTTGGAGAGTGAAAGAGTGCGTATATGTGTTCTTGTAGTAGATAAATAGAGTTGTTTTAGATGGTTGTGTTAGATTCATGCAAGATTGTTTTATGGCATTTAAAATCATGACTTCTGCTATATCATCAGATGTATGATAGTACTATTTTTCAGTTCCCTGGGTTGCTTCGTTATCTTTTTTCCTATCTGAATTTTTGTCAGAATGCAAGATGTTCCAAATTGTCCTGAATTTTCGTCAGAATGCAAGATCTTCCCAAATGTGCTGCTGGTTGTATGACTGTAGCTGCTATGCTCTCGTTTGTTTCAGGGATGTGCTCTAGTTGTGTCTGTATAATATTCAAGATTTTATGGCTGAACCTTTCTGGACTGAACAAATAAAACGGCAAGGGTGAAGTGGGCGAGAGGAAAACGAGAGGCAAATGGCAAATAATGTAATGCGAGAGATAAGGGATTGTGATGGGTACTTGGTATGTTGGCTTTTGCGTAGACTCCCCGGCAACGGCGCTAGAAATCCTGTTGCTACGTCTTGAGCTTGCGTTGGTTTTCCCCGAAGAGGAGAGGATGATGCAGCAGAGTAGCGTAAGTATTTCCCTCAGTTTTTGAGAACCAAGGTATCAATCCAGTAGGAGGCCACGCGCAAGTCCCTCGTACCTACACAAAACAAATAACTCCTCGCAACCAACGCGAATAGGGGTTGTCAATCCCTTCACGGTCACTTACGAGAGTGAGATCTAATAGAGATGATATATAATAATTTTGGTAATTTTTGGTATAGAGATGCAAAGTAAAATAAAAGACAAAGTAAAGAGCAAAGCAATAATAAAGCGTAGGAAGATTAATATGATGAAAATAGACCGGGGACCATACATTTCACTAGTGACTTCTCTCAAGAGCATAAGTATTTTACGGTGGGTGAACGAATTACTGTTGAGCAATTGACAGAATTGAGCGTAGTTATGAGAATATCTAGGTATGATCGACCGCTATCCAGCATGCATCTAGAGTATTAAGTTAATGAAAACAGAGTAACGCCTTAAGCAAGATGACATGAGGTAGAGGAATAAATTCATGCAATATGATAAATACCCCATCTTGTTATCCTCGATGGCAATGATACAATACGTGCCTTGCAACCCTTTCTGTCACTGGGTAAGGACACCGCAAGATCGAACCCAAAGCTAAGCACTTCTCCCATTGCAAGAACTACCAATCTAGTTGGCCAAACCAAACGGATAATTTGAAGAGACTTGCAAAGATAACTCAATCATACATAAAAGAATTCAGAGAAGATTCAAATATTGCTCATAGATAATCTTGATCATAAACCCACAATTCATCGGTCTCAACAAACACACCGCAAAAAGAAGATTACATCGAATAGATCTCCACGAGAGAGGGGGGGAACATTGTATTGAGATCCAAAAAGAGAGAAGAAGCCATCTAGCTACTAGCTATGGACCCGAAGGTCTGAAGTAAACTACTCACACTTCATCGGAGAGGCTATGGTGATGATGTAGAAGCCCTCCGTGGTGGAATCCCCTTCCGGCGGAGCTCCGGAACAGGCCCCAAGATGGGATATCGTGGATACAGAAAGTTGTGGCAGTGGAATTAGGTTTTTGGCTCCGTATCTGATCTGTCGGGGGTACGTAGGTACATACAGGACGAAGGAGTACGTCGGTGGAGCTTCGGGGGGCCCACGAGGTAGGGGGCGCGCCCTAGGAGGGGGCGCCCTCCACCCTCGTGGCCGCCTCCCTCCTTTCTTGACTGAGGGTCCAAGTCTCCTGGATCTTATCTGATGAGAAAATCACGTTCCCGAAGGTTTCATTCCGTTTGGACTCCGTTTGATATTCCGTTTCTTCGAAACACTGAAATAGGCAAAAAACAGCAATTCTGGGCTGGGCCTCCGGTTAATAGGTTAGTCCCAAAAGTAATATAAAAGTGGAAAATAAAGCCCAATATAGTCCAAAATAGTAGATAATATAGCATGGAGCAATCAAAAATTATAGATACGTTGGAGACGTATCAGGCTATCGGACGATGGTTTCGAGTTCTTAAAGGGCAACTTCGAAGGACTCAAGGGATACACCGTGGGCCGGATGACCAAGAGTCGTCGCGGCAAGCTCTACATCGACGACTCAGGCTGGGGCCCCGAGGCCGGCTCAATCGAGTACGGGTACCGGGTCCCCTTTGGAGGAATTCACGTCTTCATCGGCAAAATTGGCGAATCGGGCCCTGAGCCGGACATCTGCACCGACCTCGTCGACACGGCTCAGCGTGCAAGTCCTGCCCGGGTTCAGCCTACCATGAAGCGTGCATTCATAGGATTCATCAACGGTGCGGAACTTGAACCGGCGTCCGATGGTGAGACCCTGGTTTATTCAGATGGCGAGTCATCCACCGGGGAGACCGAGTCACTGTACCAACTGCAAGATGGCCGGTTTGGGGGCTGTTCCGATGGCAACAGTATTCCGGACCCCCTTGAACCGCCGAACCGGGTTGCGATCTTCATGGCCGGTACACAGCCCACGTTGCAGTCTTCAGCTGCGGCCGCAGTGATTTCCAGATCAGCGGCTGGGGCAGGAGGCCCCGCGTGCTGGCCAACCCAAGTCTTGTCCGGTTTATTGGACGCCTGAACGACATTACTGACCGCACATGTTACCCCGGAGACCCAAGATCAGCATAATGCGGAGGTTGCTAAGCTGCAGGATCAGATAACTCAAGCCAAGGAGGACTTAGCGGCTCAAGAAACCAGGATGGCTGAGGAGCGAGCCGCTTTGGATGCACAGGCACAGCGGATCATGCACAAAATTACCGACTCATGTTGGACCAGAACGCTTCAAACGAGGTATTTCGGAGAAAGCATTGGTCTCGGCTGCCACCGGTTTACGAAGCCATGAATCTCTTCAGCACACCAGGAGCAGGAACCAGTAATCCGACAGCGGTGAATCGGGTTGAAGCGCCAGGGACAGGAGCACCGGATCAGCCACGGGTGACGGACCCGCCTCGACGGACCCATGACCCGCCGTAGTATATACCGGCGCCCCCGGGTCACTTCTCCACTCCTTTGGATAACATGATCGCCGCGGCGTCACGATTGGCAGCGATTCCAATGGAGGATGAGTGCCCAGCAGCGGTTGAGACACGACGCGCCAGGGATCTTCTTCAAACGGCTATGGTGCAGCAGCAGGCTTATTCATATATTCGAGACAGACTTCATTCAACCCCACGCCTGAGCCGGAGTTACAGTAGACACATGGACGAACTGGCTGTGTCAAGCAGTGCGAGAAATCGTGACGCCCCTCGAGGGCCTAATCCGGCGTGCGGCGGTGCAAATGCTCAGGATGTGGTGGATAATGGTAGAGCGCGGCGGGAGGCCGACTTAGCAGCACGGGACCATCAGCTCACTTCGGTTCGTCTGACGACTTCCATGGAATGGGGTCTTACTTTCAGCTCTTGGGGGGTGCCCTGTCTTACCCCGGCTTTGCGTAATGTGCGGCTGCCCAAGGATTTCAAGGGCCCACGTAAGGTACCTAATTACACTGCGATTTACCCCCGAGTCATGGGTGGAGAGTTATGAGATGGCTATGGAGATGCTGGATGTGGATGAAGCGGCATGTGCGAAGTATTTCACTATGATGTTGGACGGAACGACTCGCACTTGGCTGAAAAGTTTACCAACTAACTCCATTGGGTCATGGGACGAATTGAAAGCCCGGTTTATAGCAAACTTCAAGGACACGTGCAAGCAACCCATGTCAATTGTGGATTTAGCTGCCTGCCTCCAGGAGGAAGGCGAGTCAACAACCCATTGGGTGTGCCGGGTTTCAGAGATTTTGCATTCATCAGACCGCATCAATGCTGACTCGGCAGTTATAACATTGGAGGGTAATTGCCGGTTTAAGCCTTTGAAATTGAAGTTGGGACGGCTCAAGCGTCACTGCAATGACATGGGAACACTTATGGCTGCTCTGGTTAAGTATGCCGATTCTGATAGTATCAAGGACCCCGAGTCTGATGATGAGAAGCCGGGGAAGGGAAAGAAGAACGACAACACCAAGGGGCAGCAGCATAACCAGGCGGGCCACAATAACAATGGTAAGCGTAAAGCGGACAGTAATTCAGATTTTGTGGCTAACACCAATACGCAGGGTAACAGTCAGCGTCGTAAGGGTAAACCGCCCCCACGAGGAGGAGAGCCAAGCCCTAACCCGGAGCACCTGAATTACTTGTTGAACCAGCCCTGCCCAAAGCACGGATCGCGGGACAAGCCGGCCACGCACCTCTGGAAGGATTGTTATATCATGCAAGAGTTCAAAAATTCAGACTTTTTCTGGAATGACCATGGACCGTCCGGCGGTTCAGGGCCCGGGTCCTATGGACCAGGTTATGGGGGAGGTAGCTCCGGTTCAGGATTCTAGGGTAATCAGGGTGGACATGGCAATCAAGGCAATCAGAGCAATCAGGGTGGTTATAACCAGCAAGGAAATCAGCAGCAGTCAGGCTACCAAAGCCACCCAAAGCAGTTGAGCAGTGGACAGTATCACGTCTTCACCACTAGCCTATGCAAGCGTGATCAGAAGCTTCATAAAAGGGCGGTGAACTCAGTTGAACCGGCGGTGCCCTGTTACTTGCGCTGGTCTGAACAGCCTATTGTGTGGAGTCGAGAGGATCACCCGCCCCGGGTTGACAATCCAGGTCATCTGGCGTTGGTGGTGGCACCTCAGGTTGGAGGTTATAAATTCACTAAGGTACTCATGGATGGAGGGAGCAGTATCAACATCTTGTATTACGACACCTTCCGTCGTATGGGGTTAACAGATAAGAATCTTAAACTGTCAAACACTGTTTTTCATGGTGTGGTGCCTGGCAAGTCAGCTTATCCGGTTGGTAAGATAGCCCTGGAGGTTGCTTTTGGAGATGAGCATGACTCGAGATCAGAGACGTTAACTTTTGAAGTGGTGAAAATCCAAAGCCCGTATCATGCCCTGTTTGGACGGCCGACTTATGCTAAGTTCATGGCACGGCCCTGTTATGTTTATCTACAGCTCAAGATGCCGGGTCATAAGGGGACCATCACAGTGCATGGAAGCCGTAAGATCGCTTTCGAACGTGAGGAAGGTGATGCAGCCTATGCTGAGTCGGTTTGTGCAACAGAGGAGTTGAAGTTCTATAAGGACAATGTTGATCCGGCTGATATGACTTCCTTGAAAAAACCAACAACGGAGCATGATCCGGCCCTGAAGTTTAAATCAGCTCATGAGACCAAGCTGGTTGATTTTGTGCCCGGCGATTCATCCAAGCAGTTCATCATCAGTGCTAACTTGGATCCGAAATAGGAAAGCGCGCTCATCGAGTTCATCCGTGAGAATCGGGATATCTTTGCATGGAAGCCTTCTGACATGCCAGGTGTACCGAGGGAACTCGCTGAGCACACTCTTAATGTTGATCCCAAGTTTAAACCGGTCAGACAGTTTCTTCGCCGGTTCAATGAAGAAAGGCGCAAGGCCATTGGTGAGGAGGTAGCCTGGCTTTTGGCAGCAGGGTTCATTGTGGAAGTTTTTCATCCGGAGTGGTTAGCTAATCCGGTGCTGGTACTTAAGAAGAACGACACTTGGCGTATGTGTGTGGATTACACAGATTTGAACAAGGCGTGTCCAGCTGATCCTTTTGCTCTCCCTCATATTGATCAAATCATTGATGCTACGGTGGGTTGTGAGCGCTTGAGCTTTTTGGATGCTTATTCGGGTTATCATCATATCAAAATGGCAGTTAAGGACCAGGAGAAGACAACGTTCATAACTCCCTTTGGAGCCTTCTGCTATGTGTCTATGCCTTTTGGGCTCAAGAGTGCCCAGGCAACTTATCAGCATTGTGTGTAGAATTGTCTTCATAATCAGATTGGGCGCAACGTTCATGCTTATGTGGATGATATTGTGGTGAAGTCCAGGAAGGAGGAGACATTGATAGATGACTTGAAGGAGACCTTTGATAACCTCCGGGTTTATAAGATGATGCTTAATCCGGCCAAGTGTGTTTTTGGTGTACCAGCGGGCAAGCTCTTGGGTTTCCTAGTGTCTAACAGGGGCATCGAAGCTAATCCGGAGAAGATCAAGGCTATTACTTCCCTGGCTAAACCAAAGTGTATCAATGATGTTCAATGCTTGGCAGGCCGGATTGCCGCTTTAAGCCGGTTTATCAGTCGCCTTGGAGAGAAGGCCATCCCTTTGTATCAAATGCTGAAGAAAACAGATGACTTTGTCTGGAGTGATGCGGCTAACGAAGCATTTGAGGCTCTAAAACGGCAGCTCGCCGAACCACCTGTTCTTGCTGCCCCCGTTGATAAGGAACCATTGCTGTTATATGTGGCTGCTAACGCCCGGGCTGTCAGCGTGGCTATTGTGGTGGAGCGCAAGGAGGCAGGAAAGGAGTATCCGGTTCAACGGCTGGTTTATTACATCAGTGAGGTGCTTATTGGGTCAAAGCAAAGATACCCACATTGGCAGAAGCTTGTATATGGGGTTTTCATGGCGAGCCGGAAGCTGAAGCAATACTTTTAGGGCCATCCCATTACTGTGGTCAGTTCTGCTCCTTTGGGCGATATCATCCAGAACAGGGAAGCGACTGGCCGGGTTAAAATATATGCCTCGCACAACCATCAAGTCTCAAGCGCTCGTGGATTTCATCAATGACTGGACAGAGTTGCAGGCGCCGGAGGATAAACCGGATAACACATACTGGACGATTCACTTCGACGGATCCAGGCAATTGGAGGGCTCGGGGGCTGGAGTGGTTCTTACTTCCCCTCGAGGTGACAAGTTTTGTTATGTTCTCCGCTTGATGTTTCCTTGTACTAACAATGCAGCTGAGTACGAGGCCCTGCTCCACGGTCTTCGAATGGCTAAGGAGATGAATTTGAGCCGGGTTAAATGCTTTGGTGACTCGGACCTGGTGGCTCAACAAGTGTCTGGCACTTGGGATTCCAAGGACCCGCTCATGGCAGCGTATCATCGAGAGGTGGATATTGTTGCAGGTCACTTTAAGGGTTATCAGGTTGATCATGTGGACCGGCGAAAGAATGAAGCGGCAGATGCTTTAAGCCGATTGGGCTCTCGGCGTAAACCGGTGCCGCCCAATGTTTTTCTTGACGTCTTGCATAACCCGTCGGTCAAGCTCCCCACGGAGGAGGATTTGGTTGTTCCTGATCCGGAGGCTCAGTTGGTGGCGGTGGTTCACGTTATCCCGGACTGGACGGTCCCATATTTGGCGTACATGATCCGGGGCGAGTTACCAGAGGATGAAGTTTTGGCCAGACAGATAGTCCGGCTGTCCAAGTCCATGACTATTGTCAATGGCGAGTTACATCACTGCAGCGTCTCGGGGGCTTTTCAGTGCTGTGTCTCTCCTGAAGAAGGCTGTGAAATTTTGCATGAGATCCACGAAGGGGATTGTGGTCATCATGCTGGTTCAAAATCCCTTGTGGCCAAGGCTTTTCGTCACGGTTTCTATTGGCTGACGGCTCATGCTGATGCTGAGGACTTAGTCAAAAAGTGTGACGGTTGTCAGAAGTTTGCACGCCGAGCTCACGTTCTGGCCCAGGAGTTGAGGATGATTCCAATCACCTGGCCGTTTGCAACTTGGGGACTTGATATGGTCGGGCCCTTTAAAAGGTCCAAGGACAAGAAGACCCACCTTTTGGTGGCGGTTGATAAGTTTACCAAGTGGGTGGAGGCAGAGCCAGTTAGTAAGTGTGACGCAGCCACGACGGTTCAGTTCATGAAGAAGGTGATTTTCCTCTTTGGTTTTCCACACAACATTATAACGGATAATGGCACGAATCTCTCCAAGGGTGCTATGGAAGAGTTCTGTCAACGAGAGCACATCCGCTTGATGTATCTTCAGTGGCCCACCTTCAGTCTAATGGACAAGCGGAGAGAGCTAATCAAGAAATCCTGAAGGGTATCAAGCCACGGCTTTTGGTCCCTTTGCAGAGGACGCCGGGTTGTTGGGTGGAAGAGTTGCTGAAAGAACATGCGGTGCCCCCATGTTTGGTTTTGGTAATTGATGACAATCTGTATGGACTAATGGTTGCCTTGAGTTATATTCGAAGGTTTTGTCCATAGGCTTTTCTTGGAGTACATGTGTTGGTTTCAAGGAGAGTTTGTGTCGACCAAGGTGCTATTCAAGGAATTACCTAAAAGATTGGTCTTGTGAGAGGTTGATCAAGACTAAGTCAAAGAGTGAATCAAGTTGATCAACACACAAAGCGTAGAAGATGTACCGAGAGGGATCAAGTGATCCCATGGTATGGATGCGGTGTGCAAGTTCAAGTGATGCATCACGAAGAGATCAAGTGCTTGAAGCTTGCCGTCCATTGTGGTGACAATGGACTTGTGAAGATGAGCCGAAGAGTGGCTCACCCATAGTGGACTATGGGGGAGCAATCATCTAGTCTTCATCGAGCCAACGTAATCAAGAAAGGTGGTCCAACTTGAGGGAGTCAAGATCGTCATCATCTAGCTCAAGTAGACCATGTGCAAGGCAAAGGTTTGCCCTTGATAGGTTTTCTATTTTACCGGTCTCATGGTGGTTGTTGGGAGACCGGGTTATAGGATCGATTGCCGTACTATCAAGGGGGGCTCTCGATGAGTAGCTTGATCGTATCATTCGTAGAGAGCTCAAACTATTGCATCCTTGCATCATCTCTCTTGGTTCTTGTTTGGTTCTTATCCTTGTGAGGTTTGGAGCTTATGGTCATCTTGATGACAAGCTCGAGTTCATCAAAAATGGAGTTCACATGCTTCTACTTTGATGTTTTCGATGTTGGAGTTTCTGCCGGTTCTTCTCTGTTGGAGGTTTCTTTCCTATTTCTGTTAGGCATACCTCCCCTGCCTCTCCTCTTTGTTTTGATGCTACTCGTTGTCTTGTATCCAACAAGCTTGAGTTTGCTCAATTCGGAGCTCATTTGCAGAAGTTATGGCAGTTCTGGTTTTATTGGATCCGTCTGTTTTCTTTAGCTGCGTTTTGAAGGCATCCAAGTGCTAAAGCCTCTGTGGCGTGCGGTAGTACTGCTCAAGGGAGCGGTAGTACCGCAGAGGCCAGCGGTAGTACTGCTCCTGGTGAGCGGTAGTACCGCTGCCTCCAGCCCAGAATGCTGGCGCGCACGGAAGTAGGCGCAGAAGTAATTTTTTACTTCCGCGCCCACGCGGTAGTACCGCTCTTGGTGAGCGGTAGTACTGCTGCCTTGTGTCCTGGCGCTGTTGCGTGCGACAGTAGGCGCGGATGTAATTTTTTACATCCGCCCTTACGCGGTAGTACCGCTCCCTGTGAGCGGTAGTACCGTGCCGCCTTTTTC
Source organism: Aegilops tauschii subsp. strangulata (assembly GCF_002575655.3). Lineage (NCBI taxonomy): Eukaryota > Viridiplantae > Streptophyta > Magnoliopsida > Poales > Poaceae > Aegilops > Aegilops tauschii. The sequence continues at coordinate 626,097,575 of NC_053036.3, read as the reverse complement.
TCGTAGCTAGCTCCAGCGGATGTAGGTGCGGCAGTAATTTTTTACATCCCTGGACTTGCGGTAGTACCGCTATCCCCAGCGGTAGTACCGCTGCCTCACCTTGTATACTGCCGTGTGCTGCACCTGTGTGGCCGTTGTTTACTACCTCTGCAGTAGTACCGCAAGGGCAGGCGGTACTACCGCTCCTGCAGTAGTACCGCCCTGTTGCCCCTCTGCAGTGTTGTTTCATTGGGCTTCTGCCGCCCTAGCGGTAGTACCGCTCCATGCGGGCTGTGAGCATAACGGTTGGATTTTCCCCCTCCTATAAAAGGGGGTCTTCTTCCCCAATGAACCTTATCCTTTGAGCTCGTGTTCTTCCCCCATTGTTGACCTTCTTCGAGCTTGCTAACTCTCAATCCCTCCAATGATTCTTGCTAGTTCTTGAGGGAAAAGAGAGAGGAGATCTAGATCCACGTTTCCACCAATCACTTTCTCCTCTAAGTGAGGGGAACCCCTTGGATCTAGATCTTGGAGTTCTTCGTGTTCTTCTTTCGTTCTTCCTCTCATTTTCCTCCCTAGCATTAGTTGCTTTGGTGGGATTTGGGAGAGAAGGACTTGGGCACTCCGTGTGCCCTTGCCATTGCATTTGGTGCATCGGTTTGAGTTCTCCACGGTGATACATGGAAGTTACAAGTTGAGAAGCTTATTACTCTTGGGTGCTTGGTACCCTTGAGCTTGTTCCTCTTGGGTGCTTGGGCGCCGTAGACGGTTGGTGGTGTTCGGAGCTCAATCATTGTGGTGTAAAGCTCCGGTCAAGCGTCGGGGTCTCCAATTAGGTTGTGGAGATCGCCCCGAGCAATTTGACGGGTACCGGTGACAGCCCCCAAGGGTTGCCAAAGTGTACGGGTTCGGTGACCGCCCCCAAGGGTTGCCATTTGTACGAGTTCGGTGACCACCCTCAAGGGTCCCTTAGTGGAATCACGGCATCTTGCATTGTGCGAGGGCGTGAGGAGATTACGGTGGCCCTAGTGGCTTCTTGGGGAGCATTGTGCCGCCACACCGCTCCAAATGGAGATTAGCATCCGCAAGGGTGTGAACTTCGGGATACAACGTCGTCTCCGCGTGCCTTGGTTATCTCTTACCCGAGCCCCCTTACTTATGCACTTTACTTTGTGATAGTCATATTGTTTCTTGTCATATATCTTGCTATCACTTAGTTGTTTATCTTGCTTAGCATAAGTTGTTGGTGCACATAGGTGAGCCTAGTTGTTGTAGGTTTTGTGCTTGTCAAATTAACCGCTAGGTTTATTCCGCATTTGTTCAAGCCTAAACCGTATTTATTTTAAAGCGCCTATTCATCCCCCTCTAGGCGACATCCACGATCTTTCAGTTGCCTTCCGTTTTATGGAGCATTAACACCACCCCCATTATCACGCCAAGATGCTTTGGACCTGTTAGATGAAAAACGGGACATAGCAGCGGCTCGCTCGACGATTTATCAGCAAGACCTGCCGCGTTATCACAGCCGCCGGGTTAAAACCAGAACCTTTCAAGAAGGGACTTAGTGCTCCGGCTTATCCAAGATCAGACCGATATGCACAAGTTATCCCCAGCTTGGGAAGGGCCCTTTGTGGTCAGCAAGAACCTGAACAAGGGATCGTACTACCTCATCGATGTTTGAGAGCACAAAGACTCACACAAGTCGGAGGAGGAGACGATCCGGCCGTGGAACATAGCTCATCTCGGCCTTGCTACACCTGAGCCATCGACTCCCTTCATGTACATATTTTTGATGATGTATATATTATGATCAATATAATAAACCGGAGCCCCAGCTAAAGCGGGGTATCTGTTATTTTTCTCATATCATGAGTGGTTACACGGGGTCTTCTGTTTACAAAGCGACATCCGGTTTACCCCTTGATTCTGCTTATACAACTATATATAAATATAAGTCACTTGGGGGCTTGGTCGTATTCGAACCATAGCTACACCTCTTGATTGGCTCAGAGCCACAAAAGAAAGTCACTTGGGGGCTTGGTCGTATTCGAACCATAGCTACACCTCTTGATTGGCTCAGAGCCACAAAAGAAAGTCACTTGGGGCCTTGGTCGTATTCCAACCATAGCTACACCTCTTGATTGGCTCAACGCCACAAAGAATATTACTTAGGGGCCAAAGAGAGTGTTGTAAAATAATAACTCAAACATGGGCCCCCGTTGAGCACAACTCAAAATGTTGCTTGGGGATTCTTTGCTATCGCAATGAACAAAGAATCTACACTTGCAATAGGCTATCAAGCCACGGCTCGGAAGCCTGGTGTATACACCTAAAACCCCGGGTTAACCTGCCTTCATCAAGTAAGTCACTCCGTCCAGGTAAACCTGGTATGACCCGCCAACTTGACAAGTCAATCTCATAAGACCCTGAACTTGTCAATGTTAAACCGGCGATTGGTTAAGGATTGAGGATCATCTTAAAAGGCTTTGTAAAACGGTTTAACTCAGTGGCCTGGCAGCCCATGAAAAGCCTCGAATTTGGGCCTGGCAGCCCTTGAAAAGCCTCGACTACAAGTTTTCATTTGCTTTATTTGTCAAAGTTTTTTCTCCCTTAAATAAAGGTTTTGAGTTAACACCGGCGACCAATGGCCCGGCCTGACTATAAGTCATCAATATAAACCGGTGTTTATTAACCCGGCCTGGCGTTAACTAAAGGGTAGACCGGGACATGGTTGCAAGGGCTATATATCTATATAGTTACAAATGAATGAAAACGCCATGCTTAAAGCCAAAAGAATAAGCTCTTGATACGGATCTCTTTCATCTTGTAAATACACCATGATGATCATCCGGTGTTTATCATAACCCGACATGACTTGTTATATACCAGCATAGCATGGTGTGAGTTATCAGTACTCAAGATTTGGGTCATCACCCTTACTACAAAAACGTTGGTAAACCAACAAGGTGATTCAATATCACAGGTATGATGTGTTTCATATTTCATTACCTTTACACCTTTGGTTATCAGCCCTTGCTTTATATTGGGTATTATGACCCGTCCGGCGATAAACCGCCAGGACAATTTTCAGCCTATTTTATGCAGAAACAGGACTGTATAAAACTGTTAAGATCATAAGCAAACATAGCATGACGGATTAACAGTATTGTGCAAAGTAAATATGCACAACGACATAACAGACCAAGTGTTAGAGCTAGCCTATTACAAGGCGTGTTGACTGCCCAAAAGAATAATTGTTTTTCACAAGGGTGACAGTGTGCAGTCGATAAACCGGCTCCCGGATTATGACTCTTCCTCAGGTTGACGTGAAGGTTGCGGATCATCCTACGCCGGTTCACCCTCCTTCTCTCCAACCAGTGGCTGGAAGTCAATAGTTGTCCAATCAATCCCTGTTAAGGCTTGGAAGACAACTTCATCGTTTATAAGGTTGGACGGTTCGACATCAGGAGCGTAAGTATGCTTACGAATTGGCGGGATCAGATTTTCCACGTCATAAGTTGGTGCATCCATCCATTTGCCGCTGGCATCATAAGAGTTCTGATAAAATGACAAGTTAGTATCGTCAGCCAACTTGCTTGCTAGTGGACGCATTTCTCGATTGATAGCCCTGAGGTCGTCGTTATCAAATTCTGACCTGCCTTCCTTCTGGCTTGGATACCCATTCCCAATGTCTTCCGGATTGAGATCAGATATCCAGGCCTTGGCCCGAGTCAACGCAGTGAGAGCACCGGCCCTAGCAGCTGCTCTCTTCAATTCTTCAATCCGGGCAGGCATCATGGATAGCTTCTCCAGTGTCTCCTTGATCAGCGTTGGGGGCGGTTTATTATTGGAGGCTGTGCAGATGGCTCGTTGAGTGCCGGTATATAGCTGTTCCACCAAAGTATAAGAAGCCTTCAACTTTTTGCGCATGTCTTCGCCAAGATGAGTAACACGGCTACCTGCAGAAGGATCAAATTATCGTTAAACCGGAAGTTTCATAACTGGCACTTGTTAAAATTTTATGAAGAGGTCTTTACCAAAGATGGCGGAGGTCATGGCATTAATCTACCGCTTCATGCTGCTCAGTTCTTCTGTTACCGGATTAATGGCATTTTCAGCATCTTCTGCCCGCTTTACCAAGGTTGATTTTTCGGTTTCCCAGTCCGCTCGTTCACCTTTAAAGTACTCCTTCAGTTGTTCCATGGTTGTTAAAGCGGTGGTCAGCTCGCCTTTAACCTTGCAAGTCTCTTCTTGCTAGGACTTGATATTTTCCTGAAGGTAGGCAATTTGAGAGTCTTTTTTGCTCTGCTCAGCCTGAAAGAGACAGTTAATGAGTTGGTAATACATCTTTGAAGTCCCAAGCCCATAACAAGTTATACACTTGGCACTTGGGGGCTAATGCGGATTGTTTTTTATCAGTTGTCAATTTAAGTCCTGATACGTCTCTGTCGTATCTATAATTTTTGATTGTTCCATGCCAATATTCTACAACTTTCATATACTTTTGGCAACTTTTTATACTATTTTTTGGGACTAACATATTGATCCAGTGCCCAGTGCCAGTTCCTGTCTGTTGCATGTTTTATGTTTCGCAGAAACCCCATATCAAACGGAGTCCAAACGGGATAAAAACGGATGGAGAATTATTTTGGAATACTTGTGATTTTTGGGAAGTAAAATCAACGCGAGACGGTGCCCGAGGGGGCCAGGAGATAGGGGGCGCGCCCCAGGGATGCAGGCATGCCCTGGACTATCCTGGGCACCCCGTAAGGCGGTTGACGCTCTTCTTTTGCCCCAAGAAAGCTAATTTTATGAGAAAGATCTGGGCAAAAGATTTACCCCAATCGGAGTTACGGATCTCCGGATATAAAAGAAATGGTGAAGGGGCAGAATCTGAGAAGGCAGAAATAGAGAGATAGATCCAATCTCGGAGGGGCTCTCGCCCCTCCCAAGCCATGGGAGCCAAGGACCAGAGGGGAAACCCTTCTCCCATCTAGGGAGGAGGTCAAGGAAGAAGAAGAAGAAGGGGGCCTCTCTCCCCCTTGCTTCCGGTGGCGCCGGAGCGCTGCCGGGGGCCATCATCATCACCGCGATCTTCACCAACACCTCCGCCATCTTCACCAACATGTCCATCACTTTCCCCCATCTATATACAGCGGTCCACTCTCCCGCATCCCGCTGTACCCTCTACTTGAACATGGTGCTTTATGCTTCATATTATTACCCAATGATGTGTTGCCATCCTATGATGTCTGAGTAGATTTTCATTGTCCTATTGGTGATTGATGAATTGCTATGATTGGTTTGAGTTGCATGTTTTATTATTGGTGCTGTCCTATGGTGCCCTCTGTGTCGCGCAAGCGTGAGGGATTCCCGCTGTAGGGTGTTGCAATGCATTCATGATTCGCTTATAGTGGGTTGCGTGAGTGACTGAAATACAAACCCGAGTAAGGGGATTGTTGCGTATGGGATAAAGGGTACTTGATACTTTAATGCTATGGTTGGGTTTTACCTTAATGAATCTTTAGTAGTTGCGGATGCTTGCCAGAGTTAAAATCATAAGTGCATATGATCCAAGTAGAGAAAGTATGTTAGCTTATGCCTCTCCCTCAAATAGAATTGCAATAGTGATTACCGGTCTAGTAACATAGTCAATTGCTTAGGGACAATTTCACAACTCCTACCACCACTTTTCCACACTCGCTATATTTACTTTCTTGCATCTTTATCTAAACAGCCCCTAGTTTATATTTACGTGCTCTTTATTATCTTGCAAACCTATCCAACAACACCTACAAAGTACTTCTAGTATCATACTTGTTCTAGGTAAAGCGAACGTCAATTGTACGTAGACTCGTATCAGTGGCCGATAGGACTTGAGAGAGTATTTGTTCTACCTTTAGCTCCTTGTTGGGTTCGACACTCTTACTTATCGAAAGAGGCTACAACTATCCCGTATACTTGCGGGTTATCAAGACCTTTTTCTGGCACCATTGCCGGGGAGTCATAGCGTGGGGTGAATATTCTCGTGTGTGCTTGTTTGCCTTATCACTAAGTAATTTTTATTTGTTGTTCTTAGTTGTTCTTTATCTTTAGTTATGGATATGGAACACGAAATACCAAAAAAATTAGGTGTACTTGCTACTCATGGAGATGGGGTAACTCCTAAAACCCTCGATTCTCATTATGTGAAAGATATTATGTACTACTTTGATAATCCTGAGAAAACCCCATTCAACTTTATAATGGGAGACACGTTGGATCAACGTGAATACTTTAGGGATTATCGCTTTACACAAAAGGGAAACTATTATGGGATCAAATTTATATGCTGCGTTGGTATGCTCGGGATCTATGCTTGAGATATGATATTACTTGTTGCTCTAGGATGAAGGCTCCACACCTTCCCTTTTCATGCAAATTTAATGATAATGAAACCTTAGCTTCTTATGCTAATTGTATATATGATTACTATGATGTTGAACAAATTGAAGAATTTATTGCTTTTAAGGCTGCTTATGAAATTGAATCTTTGTTTGAAAAGTATGAAGGTTTTGATGATGATGTTTATAGGCCTGAAAATCTTGCTATACTTAGATATTGCTATGAAAATTATGAATACAATTACAATATTAATGCATTTATTGAGAAAGTCTCCGCTGTCCAAGAAGAGACTAATATTTTGCAGGAAGCTATGGAAGAAGAAATTGATGAAACTGTGAGCTCATTGGATGAAAAAGATGATGAGGAGAGCGAAGAACAAAAGGAGGAAGAGCGGATTGATCACCCGTGCCCACCTTCTAATGATAGTAACTCTTCAACTCATACATTTTTTAATTCCCCTTCGTGCTTACCGAAGGATGATTGTTATGATGATTGTTATGATGATTGCTATGATGATTGTTATGATCATTGCTATAATTCCGTTGATTATCTCGAAATATCCCTTTTTGATGATACTTGCTATGCTTGTGGCCAAGATGCCAATATGAATTATGCGTATGGAGATGAACTTGCTATAGTTCCTTATGTTAAACATGAAATTGTTGCTATTGCACCCACACATGATAGTCGTATTATCTTTTTGAATTCTCCAAACTACACTATATCGGAGAAGTTTGTGCTTATTAAGGATTATATTGATGGGTTGTGTTTTACTACTGCACATGATGATTTTGATAGATATAATATGCATGTGCTTGCTGCTCCTACTTGCAATTATTATGAGAGAGGAACTATATCTCCACCTCTCTATGTTTCCAATATGATAAAATTGCAAGAAACTGTTTATACTATGCATTGGCCTTTACTTGGTGTGCATGAATTGTTCTTTTATGACATGCCGATGCATAGGAAGAGAGTTAGCCTTTGTCATTACATGATATATGTTACTTTGTGCTCACTACTAAATTACAACTCATTGTTAATTAAAATTGGCTTTGTATACCTTGGGATCCGGGTGGACTCATTACTTGAGCACTATATGCCTAGCTTAATGGCTTTAAAGAAAGCGCTGCCAGGGAGACAACCCGGAAGTTTTAGAGAGTCATTTATTTCTGTTTAGTGCTTTCATATAGTTTCAAAACAAAAAAATAAAGAGGGGAACCTCAAAACTTTTCAAAAAGGAAAGTGAAAGTGAGAAAGACAAGCATTATTGAAGTGGGAGAGCTCCTTGAACTTTGTTCATGCTCACGAAAACTTTGTGAATCTTGATTACAGAAACTTTTCATCAAAAATAATTATCCCCTTGTATAATTCCATTGTATTATAAAAATAATGTGCTAAGGTTTGCCTTTAGGATGTTTACAATGCTTGTTGGTTTGTACGGTGCAGGACAGAAACTTTGGCTGTAGTGCGTGATTTTACATTTTTAACTGGAACGTCAATTGGTTCTGATTCCTTCTGCACTGTCTTGCTATACAACGTTTTTATTTTTCCTAATTTTTGTAGAATTTTTGGGTTACCATAAGTATGGTGGATGTTCAGATTGCTACAGACTGTTCTGTTTTTGACAGATTCTGTTTTTGATGCATAGTTTGCTTGTTTTGATGAATCTATCAATTTATATTAGTGGATTAAGCCATGGAAAAGCTATACTACAGTAGACACAATGCAAAAACAAAATATGAATTGGTTTGCAACAGTACTTAGAGTGGTGATTTGCTTTATTATACTAACGGATCTTACCGAGTTTTCTGTTGAAGTTTTGTGTGGATGAAGTGTATAAACGAGGAGGTCTCAATATGAGGAAAAGGAAGAGAGGCAAGAGCTCAAGCTTGGGGATGCCCGAGGCATCCCAAGTAAATATTCAAGGAGACTCAAGCGTCTAAGCATGGGGATGCCCCGGAAGGCATCCCCTCTTTCTTCAACAAGTATCGGTATGTTTTTCGTGTTCGTTTCGTTCATGCGATATGTGCAATCTTGGAGCGTCTTTTGCATTTAGTTTACATTTTTCTTTTATGCACCATGCTGGTATGAGATATTCCTTGGTTGATTTATGGAATGCTCATTGCACTTCACTTATATCTTTTGAGTATGGCTTTATAGAATGCTTCATGTGCTTCACTTATATCATTTGAAGTTTGGATTGCCTGTTTCTCTTTACTTAGAAAACCGCCATTTCTAAAATGCTCTTTTGCTTCATTTATATTTGTTAGAGCGTGGGCATATCTTTTGTAGAAAGAATTAAACTCTCTTGCTTCACTTATATCTATTTAGAGAGATGACGGGAATTGGTCATTCACATGGTTAGTCATAAAATCCTACATAAACTTGTAGATCGCTAAATATGATATGTTTGATTCCTTGCAATAGTTTTGCGATATAAAGATGGTGATATTAGAGTCATGCTAGTGGGTAGTTGTGGATTGTAGAAATACTTGTGTTGGAGTTTGTGATTCCCGTAGCATGCACGTATGGTGAACCGTTATGTAACAAAGTCGGAGCATGAGGTATTTATTGATTGTCTTCCTTATGAGTGGCGGTCGGGGATGAGCGATGGTCTTTTCCTACCAATCTATCCCCCTAGGAGCATGCGTAGTAGTACTTTGCTTCGAGGGCTAATAAACTTTTGCAATAAGTATATGAGTTCTTTATGACTAATGTTGAGTCCATGGATTATACGCACTCTCACCCTTCCATCATTGCTAGCCTCTTCGGTACCGTGCATTGCCCTTTCTCACCTCGAGAGTTGGTGCAAACTTCGTCGGTGCATCCAAACCCAGTGATATGATACGCTCTATCACACATAAGCCTCATTATATCTTCCTCAAAACAGCCACCATACCTACCTATCATGGCATTTCCATAGCCATTCCGAGATATATTGCCATGCAACTTTCATCATCATCACATACATGACTTGAGCATTTATTTTCATATTGCTTTGCATGATCGTAAGATAGCTAGCATGATGTTTTCATGGCTTGTCCGTTTTTTGATGTCATTGCTATGCTAGATCATTGCACATCCGGGTACACCGCCAGAGGCATTCATATAGAGTCATATCTTTGTTCTAGTATCGAGTTGTAATATCGAGTTGTAAGTAAATAGAAGTGTGATGATCATCATTAATAGAGCATTGTCCCAAAAAAAGGAAAAGAAAGAAAAAAAAGGAAAAAAAAAGGAAAAAAGAGAGGCCAACGAAGCCTAAATAAAAAAATGGGGCCAAAGAAGCCCGCAAAAATATATAAAAAAGGACAATGCTACTATCCTCTTTTTCCACACTTGTGCTTCAAAGTAGCACCATGTTCTTCATATAGAGAGTCTCTTATGTTGTCACTTTCATATACTAGTGGGAATTTTTCATTATAGAACTTGGATTGTATATTCCAACGATGGGCTTCCTCAAAATGCCCTAGGTCTTCGTGAGCAAGCAAGTTGGATGCACACCCACTTAGTTTCTTTTGTTGAGCTTTCATACACTTATAGCTCTAGTGCATTCGTTGCATGGCAATCCCTACTCCTTGCATTGCCATCAATTGATGGGCATCTCCATAGCCCGTTGATTAGCCACGTCGATGTGAGACTTTCTCCTTTTTTGTCTTCTCCACATAACCCCCATCATCATATTCTATTCCACCTATAGTGCTATGTCCATGGCTTACGCTCATGTATTGCGTGAGGGTTGAAAAAGCTGAAGCACGTTAAAAAGTATGAACCAATTGCTTGGCTTGTCATCGGGGTTGTGCATGATGTGAATATTTTGTGTGGTGAAGATGGAGCATAGCCAGTCTATATGATTTTGTAGGGATAGCTTTCTTTGGCCATGTTATTTTGAAAAGACATGATTGCTTTATTAGTAGGCTTGAAGTACTATTGTTTTTATATCAAATGATAGACTATTGCTTTGAATCACGCGTGTCTTAATATTCATGCCATGATTAGACATATGATCAAGATTATGCTAGGTAGCATTCCACATCAAAAATTATCTTTTTTATCATTTACCGACTCGAGGACGAGCAGGAATTAAGCTTGGAGATGCTGATACGTCTCCGTCGTATCTATAATTTTTGATTGTTCCATGCCAATATTCTACAATTTCATATACTGTTGGCAACTTTTTATACTATTTTTTGGGACTAACATATTGATCTAGTGCCCAGTGCCAGTTCCTGTCTGTTGCATGTTTTATGTTTCGCAGAAACCCCAGATCAAACGGAGTCCAAACGGGATAGAAATGGACGGAGAATTATTTTGGCATATTTTTGATTTTTGGGAAGTAAAATCGACGCGAGACGGTGCCCGAGGGGGGCAGGAGATAGGGGGGCGTGCCCCAGGGAGGCAGGCGCGCCCTGGACTCTCATGGGCACCCCGTAAGAACGTTGACACTCTTCTTTTGCCGCAAGAAAGCTAATTTTATGAGAAAGATCTGGGCGAAAGATTCACCCCAATCGGAGTTATGGATCTCCGGATATAAAAGAAACGGTGAAGGGGCAGAATTTGAGAAGGCAGAAACAGAGAGATAGATCCAATCTCGGAGGGGCTCTCGCCCCTCCCAAGCCATGGGAGCCAAGTACCAGAGGGGAAACCCTTCTCCCATCTAGGGAGGAGGTCAAGGAAGAAGAAGAAGAAGGGGGCCTCTCTCCCCCTTGCTTCCGGTGGCGCCGGAGCGCTGCCGGGGGCCATCATCATCACCGCGATCTTCACCAACACCTCCGCCATCTTCACCAACATCTCCATCAATTTCCCCCATCTATATCCAGCGGTCCACTCTCCCGCATCCCGCTGTACCCTCTACTTGAACATGGTGCTTTATGCTTCATATTATTACCCAATGATGTGTTGCCATCCTATGATGTCTGAGTAGATTTTCGTTGTCCTATCGGTGATTGATGAATTGCTATGATTGGTTTGAGTTGCATGTTTTATTATTGGTGCTGTCCTATGGTGCCCTCCGTGTCGCGCAAGCGTGAGGGATTCCCGCTGTAGGGAGTTGCAATGCGTTCATGATTCGCTTAGAGTGGGTTGCGTGAGTGACTGAAACACAAACCCGAGTAAGGGGATTGTTGCGTATGGGATAAAGGGGACTTGATACTTTAATGCTATGGTTGGGTTTTACCTTAATGAATCTTTAGTAGTTGCGGATGCTTGCTAGAGTTCCAATCATAAGTGCATATGACCCAAGTAGAGAAAGTATGTTAGCTTATTCCTCTCCCTCAAATAGAATTGCAATAGTGATTACCGGTCTAGTAACATAGTCAATTGCTTAGGGACAATTTCACAACTCCTACCACCACTTTTCCACACTCGCTATATTTACTTTCTTGCATCTTTATCTAAACAGCCCCTAGTTTATATTTACGTGCTCTTTATTATCTTGCAAACCTATCCAACAACACCTACAAAGTACTTCTAGTTTCATACTTGTTCTAGGTAAAGCGAACGTCAAGTGTGCATAGAGTCGTATCAGTGGCCGATAGGACTTGAGAGAGTATTTGTTCTACCTTTAGCTCCTCGTTGGGTTCGACACTCTTACTTATCGAAAGAGGCTACAACTATCCCGTATACTTGCGGGTTATCAAGTCCCAAGCACATAACAAGTTATCTACTTGACACTTGGGGGATAATGCATATTTGCTCAACTTCAGACGGATTACAATGATTATGAGTTCTGGAAACAGTATATCAGAAGACGTACCGGTTCATCCTAAAGGAATAAACCGGTCCATGGGGGCTACACCATCAAAGTTAAAATATTTGTTCTATTTACAAGACCCGGTTCATATCACAATTATGAACTGGCCCTTGGGGGCTACTGGAGTTGATAGTTTGAACTGGTTATAAGAGAAGAATATTTATGCAGAGGGAAGTGATATTTACCTCATAACGTTCCTTCATCAAACCTACTAAGCTGGCTTCATAGTCGCGGCTTGTATACAGCGGTTCAAAAAGCCAGAATGAAGATCTTGAGCGCTGAGGTTGGCATAGCTTGATAACTCAGACTTCCATTTGCCCTTGTCCATAGCAGAAATTTCTTCTTTGGCACTATGCTTGGATAAAGCGATAGGATGGCCAGGGGAGGTGAAACTCGTACCAGTTACGACAACATCGTCGTCTGTAGTCTTGGCAGGGCTTGGCGGTTTATCAGATGTTTTAGCTGGGCTCGGCGGATCAGCAGTCGGACTTGGTGGATCAGCTGGCTGGCCTCTTGGGTTTGCTTCCACCGGTTCAACAAAGGTGTCAGTTGTTTGAGGTTCCGGGTTATCGAGGACAGTGTCGGCCTCCGGATTAACAGTCTCTGGGATCTTCTCCGGATCAACGACCGGTTCATCATCGGACGGCTTATTCAACTTAGCCTTCTTGCTTGGTCTGGCTTTGGCACTGGAAAGAACATGTACAAAAATCAGTATGATAAAGTAACACAAGGTCGAAAAGGTTAAGTATGGTATGCTTACCCAGGGACAGTTTTAAGGGGAGGAAGTTGTGTAGCTGATGACTCGCCCGATGATGAATGGGAAGTTCCCTGATAATTTGAGTCAGACGGATTAAGAGGATATGGGAAGTAACCCGCCTTAGGGTAAAGGGTGTCAGGAGTATAAGAAACCTCTTGGCGGCGTTTGCGAGCCGGAGAGTTCGATAAACCGGAGGTGGTCACCACTTGGCCGCTATGACGAGTTGTGCGGCGAGTTTCATGCTCCTGTGTCTTTAAAAGAAAGTGCGGATCCAAATAAGAAAGAGGACATGAAAATTTTACTTTCCGGACTACTCGACGGATTCTTGGTATTGGCACAGGATTTGAATCAGAAGAAAGAATAATTACCTCGTCAGCATGGCTAGCTTCCGCTTCATCCTGATAAGGATCATTGTCAATAGGGTGTATGAAAAATGAACTGAGAGAGTCAAGTTCTATCTCTGAATCCGGATTATCCAGATCATCATCAATGATTGGCTCGGACGGTTCAACATTTCTCCTTTTTGCAGGCTTGTTTGAAGCTTTAGTCTTAACCCGAGGAGCTCTCACCGGTTTATCCTGGGATTTTATTTTCCAGAACGGATCGTCGGCCTGCATAGACAGACAGTAAGTTATCAAAGAAAATTTAACAAAGGGTGGATTAAGACAGAAATGCGGTAAATTCTACCTTCGGCGGTTTGTTGGCAGCATAGAAAGGACTGAGCCCGGTTTTGCTGCACACGTCTATCGACTCATCAAGAATTTTCTTGACAGCCTCGGTGACTTCATCACCAGTAAGCTGGATATCAATATGACGCCGAGGGTCTTTCAGGTCCCCTGTATATTCACACATTAAACCGGGGCACCGGCTTAAAGGGAAAACGCTCCATGAAACCCAGCATCGAACAAAGTCCACGCCTGTCAGCCCGTTTGCAACAAAGGCTCTAAGTTTTGACAGCTGAGGGGCATATTTTGCTCGTTCCTGGGGAGTCAGTCGTTGAGGAAAGGGATGAGTCTTGGTAAGCCGGTGTGGGCGATAACCCGGCAAGAGATTTTCACTATCCGGAGCCGTGTTCCGGCAATGAAACCAAGTCTGATTCCAGTCCTTGGGATGACTGTGAAGCTTGGCATGAGGGAAATCAACATCCCTCCTCTTTTGGATTGAAACACCGCCCAGTTCAGTGTTGGGTCCGTCAGTAAATTCAGTACGGCGGTTTAGATAAAAGAAATCCCGGAATAACTCGACAGTAGGCTCTTCTTGCAGATACACTTCGCAAAATACTTGAAAGTCGCAAATATTGGACACTGAGTTTGGTCCAATGTCTTGAGGGCGAATCTGAAAGCTACCGAGCACGTCACGAAAGAAGTTTGATCCGGGAGGGCTAAATCCTCGGCTCAGGTGATCAGCAAACACAATAACTTCAACATCCTGGGGTTCAGGAGGATTTTCTGGACCGGGGACTCGCCAATGAATGGTGTCTTTGCTTGCTAAGGCGCTAGTTGCAACACACCCAGTTAGTTGTGCTTCCGTAACCCGGGAAGGAACCCAATTGCAAGAGAAAAACTGTTTGGCCATTTCGGTGGAAGGCTGGAAAAAGGAGTAATATCCGGTTTAAACTTCATAACTGGTACTTATAAACCGGCGTAACGATGGAAGAGGATGACATTGAAATGCGTGTATATATTATTAAACCGGATTCTGATATTTAAAGCAGGCTGGTGGTTTAAAAGAGGCCTAATGGTATCTGACGAGTTATCATTTTCTAAGAGTTAAACCGCCTATAATGGTATGGAAGCTACGGATCTGAAAAATTTCTAAGTATTGCACAAACAGAATTCACAGATTGGTGGTATAATTTTGGATTTGCCGCAGTTCTAAAAAGGGGATAAATTTTAAACCTAAAGTGGTGACAGTAGAAGAACACATCTGCTTGGCTGGGATCTCATGCTGTAAAAGTTAGTTTCTGAGGTTGGTAAGGGGCGCTGAACTATTACCGCACGCCTTTACTATCAGTTTTGGATCAAGCTATGAGATCTAAGAGAGAAAAAGGACGAACAGTGAAGAACATCGACGAACAGCGGAACCCTAATGCAGATTTGATATTTGAAAAGAAGAGTACTTACTGATGCTGCGGAATAGCGGAGGTGCGTTGCAGTTTCTCTGGTCAAGAACAGGTTTATGCAGCGGCCTTTGTTGGTGCAGACGCGAAGGTCGATGGCGGTGGTGGAGCTCGGGCTCTGACACGTCGCGAGGAAGAAGAAGGGATGAATAGGCAAGGGGGAGAATGGAAAGGACCCCCGGTCTTATTTATAAAGGCAAAAGGATAAGTGTTAAGTGCGAGAATCGAGGAGCCTAACAGTTGGATATGTGACAGAGTTGTCGCCTCGATTGTCGGAGGCTCATTAATGAAGGTGAGGTATTTACCATTTTAAATAACAGGTGACGTCATGGCGGTTTATCATGATACTGGATGATGACATCATGGCGGTTTACAAGATTTATGCAAAGATGTTGAAGGAAGAAATTTTCTCAAGTTTTGAAGATTGACATGAACCAGTCCAAATCAATCTGGGGCCTAATGTTGGGGATATTACTACTGGGTGTAAACCGGCCAGGGAAGCCGGGTTATCCCCATAATGGATTGTTTATATTAGAAGCCCATGAAGACAAGGAATAAGGTGTTTTACTACAGAGACTCAAAGGCCCAAGGCCCAAAGGTAGAACAGGGCCTGTAGATATAAACTGCCATGTAATGTATAACTTGTATCGTGAGGTATGGGAAAGTAGAGACCGAGCCGGATACGTGTATAAACCGGCCTCGGGATTCTGTAAGCCGGCAGGTGTCGACCTGTGTATATAAAGGCACGACCTGGCGGCGGTTCAAGGACAAGAAACAACAGCTCGAGATCCAGGCAAAGCGATTCTGCTCCCTGATCATCTAGACGACATCAATTCCACCACAACTGGATCTTAGGCTTTTACCTTCACAGCAAGGGGCCGAACCAGTATAAACTCCTCTGTGTCTCGTGTCCGGTTTAACCCCTTTAAGCTAATCTCGTTGCGATGGCTCCATGACTAAGTCCTTTTGCTAGGACATCTGCCGTGACAAACCCACGACAGAAGCTGAGCCGGCAATGTGGGAAGAAGCTGAAGAAGAGGCATCAGATGAGCCCGTTGATGATCTAGGTCGGGCCATTGCCGATGCAAAGAGAAACTGCGCAAGTGAAAAGGAGAAGAAGAAGTTGCAACGCATGTTAGAGGATCACAAGAAATTGTTGTACCTGAATTGCGAAGCTGACAAGAAAAAGCTGGGCACCACACTGGAATTGCTACAATGGAAGGCAGAGAATGGTGTACCTGACAAGGGATTTGGAAAGTTGCTGGTAATGATAAAGAATATGCTTCCAAAGGACAACGAATTGCCCGAGAGTACGTACGAAGCAAAGAAGGCTGTCTGTCCTCTAGGGCCAGAGGTGCAGAAGATACATGCATGCCCTAATGACTGCATCCTCTACCGCAGTGAGTATGAGGATTTGAACGCGTGCCCGGTATGTGGTGCATTGCGCTATAAGATCAGCCGCGATGACCCTGGTGATGTCGAGGGCGAGCGCCCCAGGAAGAAGATTCCTGCCAAGGTGCAGGGCCGGCCCTGAGGGGGGGCAGGGGGGCGGCCGCCCCGGGCCCCTCAGGTCCAGGGGGCCCCACGTCGCACATAGCCCATGGGCCTCAGAAGGGATGCTAAACATTTGTATGATCGATTAGTACGTAGCCACAAGGGCCTAACAGATGCAGCGAATCCACGATGATGGCGAGAAGTTTGTTGTAATTTGCCAGTTTCCTTACGAGGCTGAGCCGTAATGATCCCGATCCCGATCCAAGGCTCTCCAGGTCGCGCTGGACGAATCGCCACTAGGGTTCAGTACTCGGACGAACTCCGCTTCGCTATCTTGTTTCCAGGCGCTGGACGCGCACGCCCGTTGCCGAGCGCTTCCGGCCGGAGTCAGATGCAAATTCACATCATGTTATCATTGAGATGAGAACTGACCGATCCAAGGTACTCCTATATCATATCTTCAATTTATCACTTCCTATGGTCTACCAACATATCTATCTATCTATAGATTCACGTTCGCTTGTCTGTTGCATTGTGTTGTGTGACGTGATTAGCTCCATCAGTTAATCATGACACATCTCGTAAGATTCACAAACATAGGTCTACAAGAGCCCCATAATTCCTGCACAGGCCTTTACCCTGGCGTGCGTAGCATGGAGCGCAGGCTATCGTGCTATATTAGCGTTCTATGTGTATTGTGTGGATTTTTTTAAATCTTGACCTATTCTAATTAAGTAATTTATCTTCATATACATCATGCATATATATAGCTTGCATTGTTCAAGTTTTGAGGCAAATTTTTAGCGCTTTGAGTTATCATGACGATTAAAAAGTATGTGTAGAGATTCCGGCAGTGACACACTATTTGTATTTATTTCTCTCCCCCTTAATATATAGGCAGCTCAACTGCCATTCACTAAAAAAGTGTATTGGAAAGAAGTTTTTGACCATAATTAGACCAGCCAAATGTGGGTTCTATGTAATAAAAAATAAACCTTTGAATTCGTATTGAGAAGAAGTTTTTGATAATAAATACTTCCAGTGATAAAAATTCATTGCGAAGGAGAGAGTATATGAAGGGCCCTAAGATTAGAGAAACTCGATGCTAAAAATTCATTGCAATGGAGGGAGTATATGAAAGGGTCCTGAGTTCTAGGTTCGCCCCGGGCCCCCAAAATCTCAGGACCGGCCCTGCCAAGGTGATGTGGTATGCTCCTATAATACCACGGTTGAAACATTTGTTCGAAAACAAAGAGCATGCCAAGGCGATGCGATGGCACAGAGAAGACCGTAAGAAAGACGGAAAACTGAGAGTACCCGCTGATGGGTCGGAGTGGAGAAAAATCAAGAGAAAGTACATGGAGGAGTTTGCAGGTGATGCAAGGAACGTATGGTTTGGTCTAAGAGCAGATGGCATTAATCCTTTTGGGGAACAGAGCAGCAACCATAGCACCTGGCTTATGACTCTATGTTTGTATAACCTTCCTCCTTGGTTGTGCATGTAGCGGAAGTTCATTATGATGCCAGTGCTCATCAAAGGCCCTAAGCAACCCGACAACGACATTGATGTGTACCTAAGGCCATTAGTTGAAGTACTCTTACAGCTGTGGAATGGAAAAGGTGTACGTGCGTGGGATGAGCACAAACAGGAAGAATTTGACCTAAAGGCGTTACTGTTCATGACCATCAATGATTGTCCTGCTCTCAGTAACCTTTCAGGACAAACGAACAAGGGATACCGTGCATGCACACACTGTTTGGATGATACCGACAGTATATATTTGGGTAATTGTAGGAAGAATGTGTACCTGGGACATCGTCGATTTCTTCCGAGCAGGCATCCAGTAAGAAAGAAAGGCAAGCATTTCAAAGGTGAGGCGGATCACCGTACGAAGCCTCGCCACCGTACTGGTGCTGATGTACATGATATGGTCAAGGATTTGAAGGTAATCTTTGGAAAGGGTCCTGGAGGACAACCTGTTCGAAATGACGTTGACGGACGCGCACCCATGTGGAAGAAGAAATCTATATTTTGGGACCTGCCCTATTGGAAAGACCTAGAGGTCCGCTCCGCAATCGACGTGATGCGCGTGACGAAGAATCTTTGCGTGACCCTGCTTGGCTTCTTGGGCGTGTATGGGAAGACAAAAGATACACTGGAGGCACGGGAAGATCAGCAACGTATGCACGGAAAAGATGGCATACATCAGGGTCATGCCAGCTACGCTCTTACCAAAGAAGAGAAGGAAATCTTTTTTGAATGCCTGCTCAGTATGAAGGTACCATCTGGCTTCTCGTCGAATATAAAGGGAATAATAAATATGGCAGAGAAAATGTTCCAGAACCTAAAGTCTCATGATTGCCACATGATTATGACGCAACTGCTTCCGGTTGCATTGAGGGGGCTTCTACCAGAAAACGTTCGATTAGCCATTGTGAAGCTATGTGCATTCCTCAATGCAATCTCTCAGAAGGTAATGGATCCAGTAATCATACCAAGGTTAGAGAATGATTTTGTGCAATGTCTTGTCAGTTTTGAGTTGGTGTTCCCACCATCCTTCTTCAACATCATGACGCACGTCCTAGTTCACCTATGCGAAGAGATTAACATTTTGGGTCCTGTATTTCTACACAATATGTTCCCCTTTGAGAGGTTCATGGGAGTCTTAAAGAAATATGTTCATAATCGTGCTAGGCCAGAAGGAAGCATCTCGAAGGTCCATGAAAATGAGAAGGTCATTGAGTTTTGTATTGACTTTAGTCCTGACCTCAAGCCGATTGGTGTTCCTGAATCACGGCATAAGGGCAGACTGGATGGAAAAGGCACGCTAGGAGGGGATCAAATAATATGTTGGATAGGCATTCTTTCACTCAAGCACACTACACAGTTCTACAGAATTCCGCCTTGGTGGCTCCGTATATGGAGGAACACAAGAATTTTCTACGCTCCAAACACCCGGAGCAGTCTGACGACTGGATTACACGTGAACAAACGGGGAGTTTCGCCGGTTGGTTGCAGACACGTGCCATGCATGACGCCGCTATTGAAGATGACCTGTACTTGCTGTCCCAGTTACCATCTTTGAATATAATGACTTTCAATGGGTACAAGATAAATGGGAATACATTTTACACGATTGCCCAAGATAAGAAGAGCACCAACCAAAACAGTGGTGTCCGCTTTGATGCAACAACCAAGACGGGAAAGGAAACATATTATGGTTACATAGAGGACATATGGGAACTTGACTATGGACGTTGTTTGAAGGTCCCTTTGTTTCGGTGCAAATGGGTCAATATGACACGAGGCGGGGTAACGGAAGACCCGCAGTACGGGATGACAACAGTGGATCTCAACAATGTTGCGTATGTAGACAAACCATTCGTCCTAGCCAATGATGTGGCGCAGGTTTTCTATGTGAAGGACATGTCTACCAAGCCAAGAAAAAGAAAAGATAAGGAAGCGAATGCATCATATGATGAGCCAAAGCGCCACATAGTTCTTTCAGGGAAAAGAAACATCGTGGGAGTGGATGACAAGACAGACATGTCAGAAGATTATGAAAAGCTTGATGAAATTGCTCCATTCAGAGTGAATATTGACCCAAGCATCCAGTTAAATGATGAAGATTGTATATGGTTACGGCACAAAGGGACACATGCAAAGAAAAAGTTTCACACCCAAAGATCCCACTCCGGGATGTGATCGGCTTCACTGTCATCACTTTCTTCTCTAGTGAGTTTCCAAACTTATATATCTGGAAAGTGCCGCTTCGAACAATCCGGAGGGAATCCTTGTAATAGTTAGGTTACTTATGTGTTTTGGCATTTGAAACGTGAAGAACATTTTATGTGCAAACAAATTCTTTCATGCATTTACTGATTTTTTTCATCTAAATGACCCTGCAATCGAAAAACACTTCAAATGAACTTGGAAAACTTTGAAAGTTGGCATGGTATCATAATTTCACCCACATAGCACATGCAAAAAAGTAGAGAGGGTTACGGCAAAAGCTGGATGCACTTCGTGTACAAAATGGACAATCTCTTTCGAGTATCAGGGTTTCGGACGAAAACTCATCTGTTACAAAGGCATTTCATTTTTTAAATAACCTAAGTATTACCAAATTGAATATAATTATTAAACACACTACTATTAAATATAAGAAAAAAGAATCACTGAAAAATCTATTTTTAAAGTTAAGTTATTCACAAACTAGTGATTCACACAAATTTCAAATAATTCGAATTTAAACTATTCAAATTTGAAAACTGCTGGCACTAGCAGAAAGTTTGTAATTTTTTGAACCTAAAGAAAAATATTCAAAATAAATTCTAAATACAGCAGAAAACAACTCAGAAATAAATAAAAGAAAATAAATAAAGCAGAAAAGAAAAAAGAAAGTAAATAAAAAAGCCCGCCTACTGGGCCACAGCGGCCTGCATACGACTAGAAACCCAACCTCTAGTTGGGCCAGGATGCAGGCCCGAAATGCCCAATAGGCCCACAGGGCAGAGTGGCAGAGTTAGGCCCAGAAGCCTGCTATAGAGAGGAGTTCGATACCTTGCCCGCACCGGGGCTTTTAAACAGGTGTGGCCGCTCTTCGCTAGGTGAGGTGGGACTAAACTTCCACACCGCAACTGCGCCAGCGCCCACACTTTAGTACCGGGTCGTGGCTCCAACCGATACTAAAGGGGGGGGTCTTTAGTACCGGTTGGAGCCACCACCCGGTACTAAAGGGGTGCGCCTTCCCGCCGCTTGGCCTGGCCAAAACAGGCCTTTAGTATTGGTTGGTGGCTCCAACTGGTACTAAAGGTGCCTCCTATATAAGAAACACTTCAAAAAAATTCAGTGTCTCAACTCCCACTTCTCTTTGCTTCGACATCGCGCCGCCGCTCCGTCCCGCGCCGTCGCCGCCCCCGTCGCGCCATCCCCGTCGACTCCATGCTTCCCCCGTCCTCGTCGCGTCGTTCCCGTCGACTCCGCGCCGCCCCAGTTGCCGGCCCGTCTCCATAGACGCACCGGCCCGTCGTCGTCCCCTCGCCTCGCCATCGCCGTCGGCTGGACCTCGCTGTCGCCGTTGCCTTGGCCTCGCCCATGCTGTGAGCCCCTCTCCCCCCTCTCCTCCCTCTAATCGAAGCCGCCGCGCCACCGGTGCCGTAGGTGCACACACGCGCGCGCGCGCGCACACACACAATTTGTTCATCTTTTGCACCAGATTCTATTTTTAGTTTTTAGTTTTTTCTGTTTTTTGTGTTTTTATACAAATGTTTTAGATGAATTAATTAATTAGATTAGATTAATGTCAAATAGTATATAGAAATGTTAGTTATAATGTCAAAGGTTTTTTCTATTTTTTCTGTATTTTATACAAAGGTTTTCTGTCAAATAGTATAATGTCAAAGGTTTTAGATATATTAATGTTATAGAAATGTTAGTTATATAGAAATGTTAGAAATGTTAGAAATTTTAGAAATGTTAGTTTTAGATAGATGAATTAGATTAATTTCAAGTTGTTAGATGATGATCGATTTTTTTTAGATTCTTATAATTTTAGTTATAGAAATTTAGAATTTGCATATAAGAAATCACAATCCAATCATTTAAAAAATGTTAATTTTGCGGCATATAGTATTTGTTCTCGACGATGCCCGGCCCGCATCCTCGCCGTCGACCCGTTCGCAATGACGTCCTGCTTCAGAGGACCCATGTTCGGGACTTGGCTCCGCCGGGCTGGCACTGGGAGGTGCTACCTTCAGGGGCTCGCCGCTTGGTGAGCAACCCGCCCCCGGGTCCCGTCGTCGACCCTGAGCTCCTTTGGTGGCGTTCGCGTGGGCCACTTTCGGTGCAGAGGGAGCCGGCCTGCCGGAGGTGGTGCGTCGCCGTGTCAGGGAGGAGGACGAGCACGTCCGTCGCTACATGGCTGCTATGGACGTCAGGTTCTCCAATACCTGACAGGTTCTTTGGGGAGATGACCGGAGCTATGATCCTGTGATGGTTCCTTCTCTTTGGGTGTTGACCGCCCGCGCCTTAGGAACCGCGAGTGGCCTAGATTATTCTATAGTATTCGATCTTTATTAGCTAGCTAGCTAGTGATGTTTTCGATATATAATATTCGAGACGATGTATTTTAGATTATATATATTATTCGAGACGATGTATTCGAGATTATATATTATTTGAGACGATGCATTCGAGATTATATATTATTCGAGATGATGCATATTATGTACTATGATTCAGTTTTTCCTTATTGATTGCATGCATGCATTGTAATTTGAATACTAAATTGTTTTATATTTCTTCTGGATTAGTTAAATAAAAGCTATAGCGGACAATACCGGCAGAGAGGGAGAAGAGGCCCTGTTCGACATCATACGCTCCCCTCGCAGGCCAGATGATCGGAATGAAGAAGATGACGGCTCCCAATATCTGAAAAATACCGGGGAGGGTGATGATATGATATTCGATCGCAACGACCGAATTGATGAAGTGACTATGATTATGATGGCGAAGAAAATGTTGATCTTGAAATAACAGAGACCGGCGAGGTATATTTATATAAGCAGGCATCTGGTGATGATCACATGTTTTAAATGATTTGAAGATATATTAATGAATCGATCATTCTTCTTTCAACCCTCCGGATGGAGAAAATCTTCTACACGCAGCGGTGCCATCAAAACTGATGGCGAACCACTAGCGCCTAAGAACATTGCGAACAAGTTCGTTCGTCAGTGCGGAGTTCTTGTGAAGGACCAACTCCCGATCTCCATTCAAGAATGGAAAGAGCCAGCAAAGAAACGTCTAGATCTTAATTTTGTCGATGACAGAGCAAAATATCTAATTTGGGAAAAACTCATGGAACATTTCACCCTACCAGATCATTTCACAGATGCAGATATGCAGAAAGTCAAGGACGCTGCTCTTAGGAAGATGGCAATTGCATTCAACAACCACAAGAAAACTGTATGGGCCAACTACGTCAAAGGAGGAAAGAAGACTCCAGAATTCAAGGGAACACTGGAGAAGCAAAGAGAACACTGGCCCACTTTCGTGAAATTCAAGGAATCAGAATTATCTAAGGAACGGTCGAGAAAAAATAAGGCCAATGCCGCAAAAAAGGAGCAGTTCCATAGGCTGGGGCCAGGTGGCTACACGGTGGCAATGCCTAAGTGGGATGAGTCTGAGCAAGAGATGCAGGCTGCATAGGTCACTCCAGTTACATTAAGCTGGCCCCCCAGGTGCAGAACTTGGTTCTATGCGCATGGTGGGGGGCGTTGGACCCGAAGACAGGCTAGGTTTCGAAGAAGGCATGTCTTAAAGGAGCCGAAGATAAGTTAATTGATGCAATAGAAGATGCTCGAAAGGGGGTGTTCACGCCCAACAGAGAGAACGACGAGCTTACGCGCGCCCTGGGAAATCCTGAACACCCCAGAAGAACACGAGGCAAGGGCGTTGTTCCGTGGTATGAGGGCTTTTCGAACTGGAACACCGACTACAGAAGCCATGCGAGAAGGAAGATGGGGGAGGAGAAGAAGAGGAAGCTGGAGGAGGAGCAGAGGAAGCAGGAAGCAGAACGCCTTCAAGGCCTAGAATCAGCGCACACGGACTTGGCACTAAAATTCCAGCGGCAGGAGCAGCAGATCGACTCACTTAGCCAGGAAAGGATGTCTCAACAGCGGCAGCAACTAGTGGATGATCCAGCATTGGATAGCACCGTCCCATCCATGCCGAGAAGCAGCGTGGGTTCTGCCCCGGGCGACGCACTGCTAGATAGATACCCTGTGGATGACATCATGGAGAACACTAACTGTCAGCTACACTTCAAAATGAAGAACGTATCCATGAAGGTGGCGGACGCCGTTGCTTATACAAATCCCCCCGAAGCAACCTTTCATTGCAACCCGATTTCGTCCGGCTATGCTCGTGTCGTGGTTGACGAGGTGGTGGACCAATATTCAGGGCTAGAGCTTGACATTCCTGGAGGTGACAAGGAGCACGCACTGGGAGAGGCCATACATCGTATCATCCTATGGAGAAAGGGTTGCATCATCTTTCGAAGGACACCGACACCGCGTCAGCCGACTCCTCGAAGTCCGCCACCACGTCAGCACACCCGCTCCTCCAAGTCCAGCATAGCGTCAGGCCACTCCTCCTGCTTCAACTCAGCCAACGCGTCAGGCCGCTCCTCCTCCTCCAAGTACACCAACGCGTCAGCCACTCCTCCTCCTCCAAGTCCGACACAGCGTCAGGCCACTCCTCCTGCTTCAAGTCCGCCAACGCGTCAGGCCACTCCTCCTCCAAGTCTGACACTGCGTCAGACCACTCCTCCTGCTCCAACTCAGCCACGTCAGCCATCTCCGCTGCCTCAGTGAAAGTGCAACTATCCCTGGGTGGTTTTGGTAATTCCTAACAACATATATCTCATTGAGCTAATGCTACTTCAAGATAAATATTTCAGGAAAGCTCAATGATTGGCATGGCATGGATGAGAAAAGTGGATCCCTCAAAATGCTAAGGACAAAAGGATTGGCTCAAGCTCAAAGCACAAGACTCTACATTTTCTATTTTAGTGATCCAAGATCACATTGAGTCTATAGGAAAAGCCAATACTATCAAGGAGGGATGAGGTGTTGCTAAATGGCTTTCTTGCTCTAAGTGCTTAGTGATATGCTCCAAAGCCCTCAACTACTTTCTCATATCCACATATGACCCAAACCAAAAGTCTAACTCGGCCCTACTGATTCTTTCTATCCGGCGCCACCGAGTTCAGATGTCATAGCCACTGCCACAAACCCTGGTCAAATCGGTCTCACCGATAGGGATCTCGGTCTCACCGAGATGGGGTTGTAATCTCTCTGTTTCCATTCGTAACGTTTCGGTCAAACCGAGATGAGCGGTCGGTCCCACTGAGATTACAATGCAAACCCTCTGTTTCCTTTTCGTAACATTTCAGTCTTACCGAGATGAGCGAATTGGTCCCACCGAGTTTGCCTGACCAACTCTCTGGTTAGCTTATTACCAAAATCGGTCCCACCAAGTTTGTGTAATCGGTCTCACCGAGATTACGTTATGCCCTAACCCTAACCGTATCGGTCCTACCGAGTTGACATGTCGGTCCCACCGAAAATCCTAACGGTCACATGATTTGCTGAATCGGTCCGACCGAGTTTCTCAATTCGGTCCCATCGAGATTGGTAAGTTGTGTGTAATGGTTAGATTTTGTGTGGAGGCTATATATACCCCTCCACCCACTCTTCATTCATGGAGAGAGCCATCAGAACGTGCCTACACTTCCAACATACATTTTCTGAGAGAGAACCACCTACACTTGTGTTGAGACCAAGATATTCCATTCCTACCATATGAATCTTGATCTCTAGCCTTCCCAAGTTGCTTTCCACTCAAATCTTCTTTCCACCAAATCCATATCCTATGAGAGAGAGTTGAGTGTTGGGGAGACTATCATTTGAAGCACAAGAGCAAGGAGTTCATCATCAACACACCATTTGTTACTTCTTGGAGAGTGGTGTCTCCTAGATTGGCTAGGTGTCACTTGGGAGCCTCTGACAAGATTGTGGAGTTGAACCAAGGAGTTTGTAAGGGCAAGGAGATCGCCTACTTCGTGAAGATCTACCCTAGTGAGGCAAGTCCTTCGTGGGCGACGGCCATGGTGGGATAGACAAGGTTGCTTCTTCGTGGACCCTTCCTGGGTGGAGCCCTCCGTGGACTCGCGCATCCGTTACCCTTCGTGGGTTGAAGTCTCCATCAACGTGGATGTACGATAGCACCACGTACCGGAACCATGACAAAAACATCCGTGTCTCCTATTGCGTTTGCACTCTCCGAACCCTTCCCTTTACATTTTTGCAAGTTGCATGCTTTACTTTCCGCTGCTCATATACTCTTTGCATGCTTGCTTGAATTGTGTTAAGATTGCTTGAACCGTGCTAAGTTGCTAAAATCTGCCAAGAACTAAAATTGGGAAAAGGATAGATTTTTATTTGGTCAAGTAGTCTAATCACCCCCCCTCTAGACATACTTTCGATCCTACAAGTGGTATCAGAGCTTTGGTCTACATTTGCCTTGATCTCCATAGCTTTTGGTGATCATAGCCTTGGTTTCACAACCTAGGAGAGTATGGCGTCTAGCGAGGGAAATTAGCACCGTAGAGGTCCTTACTTTGATGGTACTAATTTTGCTAGTTGGAAGCATAAGATGAAAATGCATATTCTTGGACATAACCCCCCCGTTTGGGCTATTGTGTGTATTGGCTTGCAAGGTGAATTCTTTGATGGGAGAGAACCGAACCGTGAAGCTACTGCGGAAGAGTTGAAGATGCTGCAATACAAAACTAAAGCTTGTGATATCCTCTTCAACGGATTGTGCCCTGAAGAATTCAACAAAATCAGCCGTCTTGAGAATGCAAAGGAAATTTGGGATACTTTGATTGATATGCATGAAGGTACCGACTCTGTCAAGGAATCCAAATTGGATGTGCTTCAAAGTCAGATTGACAAGTTCAAAATGAAGGATGGTGAAGGTGTTGCTGAAATGCACTCTAGGCTTGCTCTTGTCACAAATGAGATTGCCGGCTTAGGAAGTGAAGAGATGACCGACAAATTCATCATCAAGAAGATTCTAAGAGCTTTGGACGGAAAATATGATGCCGTGTGCACATTGATCCAAATGATGCCCAATTACAAAGATCTCAAGACAACGGAAGTCATTGGGAGAATTGTTGCTCATGAGATCTCACTCAAGGATAAGGAGGAGCTCCATAACAAGTCAAGTGGTGCTTACAAAGCCTCATGTTAAGCTCCCACATCATCAAGTGAGAAACAAACCATCAATGAAGAACTGAGCCTAATGGTGAAGAACTAACAAGTTCTACAAGAGTAGAAGCAAGGAGAGAAGTTCCAAGTCAAGGTCATACAATGACAAAAGATCTTCTAGTCATGAGCGTAATTGCTACAACTATGGAAGACCCGGACACTATTCCAATGAGTGTACGGCACCCTACAAAAGAAGAGAAGATTCTCCAAAGAGAAGAAGTAGAAGAGAAGAATCACCATCAAGAGAGAGAAGGAGTAGAGATGATCGTTATGAACGAAGAACATCCCGGAGAAGCAAGGATTCGGAAAGGAAGGACAAGTCATCAAGGAGCTACACAAAACGAAGACATCAAGCTCATGTTGGTGAATGGGTATCCGGCTCCGACTCCGACAATCACTCCGAGAGAAGTTATCACTCCGACTCTGAATATACTCAAGATGAAGGTGTTGCCGGTCTAGCACTTGTGTCAACCAACTCCTATGACATATTTGATTCACCAAATGAAGGACTTGGAAGATGCTTCATGGCTAAAGGCCCAAAGATATCACACCCCGAGTATGTTGATTTCAATAGTGATGAAGATGACTTGTTAGGTGATGATGATTTACTTGTTGACAACTCTAGTGATGAATACTATGATGAAACATCAATTAATCATGCTAATCAAGATAAAATGAATGACAATGATAAGGAGAAGATTGAGCACCTAACTAAAGAACTAAACACTCTTAAGTTAGCTCATGAAACTATCTTAGAAGATCATCGAGAACTTTTAAGGACTCATGAGAAGTTACGTTCCGAAAAGCTCAACCTTGAGCAAGAGCATGATTTCTTAAAGGCAATCAATGATGATCTTCGCAAGAAAAGTTCTTCTTACATTGCCAAGCGTTTACTC
This sequence comes from Aegilops tauschii subsp. strangulata, assembly GCF_002575655.3. NCBI lineage: Eukaryota > Viridiplantae > Streptophyta > Magnoliopsida > Poales > Poaceae > Aegilops > Aegilops tauschii. The sequence goes on along the minus strand of NC_053036.3, from coordinate 626,069,352 downwards.
CTATCTACTTACATGCCTCAAGTCAAGTCTAGTAATAACAATAATCATGCTAAATCCAATGTTGTTGCTTCTAGTAGTTCTCTTGATTCCACTAATTATTCTCTTAGCCAAGTTACACTTGAGCAAGAAAATAGCTTATTGAAGGGAATTATAGAGAAAGGTGTTTACAAGAGCCTTGCCGGGAGTAAGCAATTCGAGGAAATTGTACGCAAGCAAGGAAGGCACCGGAAGAACCAAGGTGTTGGTTTTGAACAAAAGTTCAATGCCAATGGAGTTGAGTGGGAAGAAGATCAATACCCCAAGATGAAGTTTGTTCCTCAACAAGAGAAGTATGATCCTACTTCCTTCAAAGGGACACAAGATCAAGATGATCTTCCACCACAAGACCACAAGCAAAAAGGCAAGGACAAGCTTCAAGAGGAGATTGATGCATTTGAAGAAGCTCCTAAGGCCTTGGTCAAGTGGGTTCCCAAGACTACGTCAAGTTCTACCTCATCAAGTACAACTACAACTCCAAGGATTCCCATCAAGATGATGGGGATCCCGAAGAAGAAGAACTAGAGAGTTCTTGAGGGTGACTCCGCCAACATATTTCATTCTTATCATTTTGGCAAGGACAAGTGCAATCAACTTCCACATCTTGCACTAGTTCAAGGAGTCACAAACCCTCTCATTGGTAAGACAACGGACAAGGTAACATAATGCATTCATAGACATCATCTTGTGTGTGTGCATCACTCTATGTCTATGGATATCCTTGTTTGTTCCTTGTGGGATTAACCCGTGTAGGTATTGAAAGTGCAACTCACTCCAATGGATTGCTCCAAATGATCTACATCAACATTGAGCATCCACATCTTCAACACCTACATGAAGTCATCATCGACAAAACCCAAGGTTAGTTCATCCCTCTTAGGGGGGATCTCACATCTAGGGGGAGCTTTACTCAAAGAATTGAGCCAAAGCAACTCTAATGGTGTGAACACAACAATGCTTTATGTAAAAGTGGTAACCCCACTTGTGCTTAAACGATGAGTATGACCTATGATCAAATGTTCTCATTTGACTCCTAAGTCAATATACTCATATATAGATGACCTAGTTATCGCCAATTGCTTGATATATGCTAGAATGGTTGTGCATGCTTTGCCACATATTTCATTTGTCATCTTATTGTGTGAGCATGTTGGTTGCATATTTTACTCATTCGAGGACATCCACTTGTAGTTTCGATTGTTTGGGTTATTTTCTTTTGCCAAGTGGATGGACAAGAATGCCTAAGAACCTTCTCTAGCTATCTATGCTTTTCTTGTCTCAAACTCTATTCATGCTACATCACAAAGTTTGATCAAGTCAGATTCGAACCACTCTGTGTGAGGAGCACTCGGAGTCCCTGATTCGTCATAGACTTAAACTTCCAAAACCTCTTTGTGTGTTTCCGTCTGACCGATTCATCCATTTCGGTCATACCGAGATCACTAAGTTGATCTAGGTTTTCAATCTCGGTGCAACCGATTTGAACTTTTCGGTCACACCGAGTTGCTGTAACTGCTTGCAGTTATGCATCTCGGTGCCACCGAGTTGTTCCACTCGGTCACACCGACAGGGTCAGGCTATATATATCCACGGGCCAAAATTTGGAAATTTTTCCGAAACCTTTCGCCCGCGCACTGCCTGCTCTGCCTCCTCGGGTCTCCGGATCGTCCTCCTCGTCGCCAGCGACCTCCAGCCGCTGGTCTCCACCGCCGTCAACGGGATTCTACTCCGTCGTTGCCGCTGTAGAAAATCCATCGCCCCATTAGGGTATGGATTTGAAACTTTGTGCTATTCCTCACTCTGATTCCTAGCAGATTGCATTGCCATGTATCTTGCCACGATTGAGACCTTCCTCTCCAGCAAAAACACTCCATAGATTAGTTTTGGATTGAAAATTTAGGGTTAGGTTTCCGCCGAACTCATCTCGGACCGACCGAGTTGTAGAAATCGGTCGCACCGATTTGGCTCAGGCCAGTGCACATGCGATTCTCGGTCTGACCGAGAATTGCAAATCGGTGTGACCGAGTTCGATTCTTTGTGAAACCCTAGCAGTCTCGGTGCCACCGAACTGTGACTCGGTCTGACCGAGTTCACTAGTTTAGGTTCCAAAAGCTGCTTCGGTATCACCGAGTTTACAAATCGGTAGCTCCGAAATGCTTTCTGTGGAAAACTAAAACTAAGTTTTTGACTCAATCTTTTGCAGAAACCTCTGTGCTTTATGATTCTCATCCACTCTACCTCATCTATATCTATTCATAGGGTCTGCTATCAGAGTTTGCACCATGTCAGATCAGAGTGACAGTCAGAACAAGTCTGAGGAGCAAGTTCAGATGAGTGAGGGCACTAGTCCCTCTAGCAGTTCTGATGAGGGTAGCAGGAGCACACCCAGCAATTTGCCAAAGGCAGCCACTAGGGCAAGGAAGAAGAGAACATCTGATTCAGAGGATGAGGACTATGTGGCTATTGAGGATGAGGCCACCTCAAAGAAGAAAGTTCTGAAGAAGGGATATGGCACAGCTGCAGCAACAAAGCCTGGACTGAAAACTAAGATGCCAGCAAGAAGACAACCCATGTCTAAGCCAAGAAAAGTTGCCACTGGTGAAACCATGAAGTTCACCATTGAGTCTGATGATGAAGCTGCTGGCCAAGATAAGAAGAAGAAGAGAGTCAGAACTACTACTGCCAAAGTACTTGGCAAGCCCTCAATGAGGAGAGACTCTGAAGATGAAGAGGAAGAGGATGTTGCACCAGCACCTAAAGCTCAAAAGCTAATGGGAGATGCTATAAGGTCAGGGGCTGCTCCATCTAAGCCCAAAGATGCTCCCAAGGCTGCTGCTCCAAAACCCAAGTCTGCACCCTAAAGAAACACTAGAAATATTCCAGCTGCAGAGAAGAACAAGGCCCCAGTGCCTGAAGCTGCTGAAGAAGAAGATGAAGACTCACTAGTCTTGAGAAAGCTGAAGCCCAAGATCCCAGATCATAATGATGCTCACCCAGTTGCAGAAGACATGAAGCTCAGGAAGGATGCAGGTCTAAGATAGTGGAGATTGACTAACCCCTATGCAGTCAGGAGAAGGACTGTTGTGGACTACAGGTTCCATACTAAGGAACAACTTGATTTCTATGAGACAGTGCGGCTTGACAAGAAGCCCATAGTTTGTGATATGAGATGGGTTGACTGAGAGTATATCAGGAAGAATGAAGAGCACTATCCTGGAGTTTATGACAGTTTCAAGTCTTGTGGAGTAGTAGACTTTGTTGGGCAGAAGCTTACAAAGTGGAATGATGAGCTCATTATGCATTTTTACTCCACAACTCATTTCTACCCAGATGGGAGAATAGTCTGCATGTCTGAGGGTACTAGGTACCAATCAATAGTTGAAGAATGGTCTGAATTGATCAATGCACCAAAGGAAAATGAGGATGACTTGGATGTCTATGCCAAGAAGAAGAAAGATCACAACTCCATGGCTCACATGTACAGAGAAATCCTAGATGCTGCACTTGAGACACACAAGTTTGGATCTGTACACTATCTGTTGTCAGGACTGCCCACTATCAACTGGATTTTAAGGCATACTTTGCTGCCCAAGTCAGGTGATCACAAAGATGATCAGAGGCCATGCAATTAATTTGCTTCACATATTTGATGTGCCTCAGAAGTTCAAAGTCATGAGCCTGATTGTGGAAACAATCAAAAGGACTGTTGCTGATCAAAAGAGGAGTTGTGGGTATGCCCCACAAATTCAGGAGCTTATAAACTCCAAGATGGGCACTGGCACATATCTCTTGGACAAGGAACACCTGCCCATCTACCCTGATTTTGAGGACAACACTGTTGTGATGGATGACAATGAACCATCTTCTGTGCAAGCACAAGAGAAGAAGGAGAAGGCAAGGGCTGAGAAGGCTGCAAAGATGCCAACTGCTGAAGAGGCATCTCAGATTTTTCTGAAGAGCAAGCAAGACCAGCTTGGCTACTTGATTGCCTTCACTCTGAGGATTGAGAAGGGCTTGGCCACCCTAACTCAAAACCAGGAGAGCTTGGAGAGAATCATAGAGCAGAAGTTTTATGCTCTTGATGTCAAAGTGACAGAGATCCAGACTGCAGTTGAGCAACTTCAGGAGGATGTGGAGGAGAAGAAGGGCAAATCAACTACAGATGCTTTTGCTAGAGTGCCCAGAGGACAGAGATGTGCTGCAGTGCCTGTTCTAGACACCAGAGCTACAACATCAGCACCAGCAGCAACAGCTCCAGTTCCACCTCCAGCGGCTACTCAACCAGCTCCAACTACTTCATCTGAAGCCTTCGTCCTTGGAGTCATCTCTACACCATCCCATGAAGACCAAGCCTGAGAGTCGTTTAGCACTATGCATTTTTTATGAACTTTTTGGTAACTTGTTGCCAAACGGGGAGAAAATGTATAGATCATAGGCTTCGAGAGAGAGTGTTGCTTTTGGTCTCTCTTGTCTTTTTGGTTGAACTTCGTTACTTGCTCGTTTGCTTAATACTCTATGCCTTTTGTGATCTTGGATGATCATGTGTTTGATCATATGCTACCTTAATGCTTGTTGGATGACATTATCCTTTTATCCCTATATGATCATTCCCTTTGCTTGGTGATGAGTGCATGAATTTAATTATTTTCATTTTGAGCGCTCCACCAAGATGTATGTGACATGGAAGAGTAACCCATGATCCTAACTCATTGTGCATTTGCAGTCCAAAGCAAATTTTAAATAATGCACAAATTTAGGGGGAGCTCTTACTTTTCACATACTTCTCAAAGCGACAATGTTTTTCAATCTTATTATCATTTGTCGAAGCTTTGATCTAGATGTTGTCATCAATTACCAAAAAGGGGGAGATTGAAAGTGCAACTATCCCTGGGTGGTTTTGGTAATTCCTAACAACATATATCTCATTGAGCTAATGCTACTTCTAGATAAATATTTCAGGAAAGCTCAATGATTGGCATGGCATGGATGAGAAAAGTGGATCCCTCAAAATGCTAAGGACAAAAGGATTGGCTCAAGCTCAAAGCACAAGACTCTACATTTTCTATTTTAGTGATCCAAGATCACATTGAGTCTATAGGAAAAGCCAATACTATCAAGGAGGGATGAGGTGTTGCTTAATGGCTTTCTTGCTCTACGTGCTTAGTGATATGCTCCAAAGCCCTCAACTACTTTCTCATATCCACATATGACCCAAACCAAAAGTCTAACTCGGCCCTACCGATTCTTTCTATCCGGCGCCACCAAGTTCAGATGTCATAGCCACAGCCACAAACCCTAGTCAAATCGGTCTCACCGATAGGGATCTCGGTCTCACCAAGATGGGGTTGTAATCTCTCTGTTTCCATTCGTAACGTTTCAGTCAAACCGAGATGAGCGATCGGTCCCACCGAGATTACAATGCAAACTCTTTGTTTCCTTTTCGTAACATTTTGGTCTTACCGAGATGAGTGAATCGGTCCCACCGAGTTTGCCTGACCAACTCTCTGGTTAGCTTATTACCAAAATCGGTCCCACCGAGTTTGTGTAATCGGTCTCACCGAGATTATGTTATGCCCTAACCCTAACCGTATCGGTCCTACCGAGTTGACATGTCTGTCCCACCGAAAATCCTAGCGGTCACTTGATTTGCTGAATCGGTCCGACCGAGTTTCTCAATTCGGTCACACCGAGATTGGTAAGTTGTGTGTAACGGTTAGATTTTGTGTGGAGGCTATATATACCCCTCCACCCACTCTTCATTCGTGGAGAGAGCCATCAGAACATGCCTACACTTCCAACATACATTTTCTGAGAGAGAACCACCTACAGTTGTGTTGAGACCAAGATATTCCATTCCTACCACATGAACCTTGATCTCTAGCCTTCCGAAGTTGCTTTCCACTCAAATCTTCTTTCCACCAAATCCATATCCTGTGAGAGAGAGTTGAGTGTTGGGGAGACTATCATTTGAAGCACAAGAGCAAGGAGGTCATCATCAACACATCATTTGTTACTTCTTGGAGAGTGGTGTCTCCTAGAATGGCTAGGTGTCACTTGGGAGCCTCCGACAAGATTGTGGAGTTGAACCAAGGAGTTTTTAAGGGCAAGGAGATCGCCTACTTCGTGAAGATCTACCCTAGTGAGGCAAGTCCTTCGTGGGCGACGACCATGGGGGGATAGACAAGGTGGCTTCTTCATGGACCCTTCCTGGGTGGAGCCCTCCGTGGACTCGCGCAGTCGTTACCCTTCGTGGGTTGAAGTCTCCATCAACGTGTATGTACGATAGCACCACCTATCGGAACCACGACAAAAACATCCGTGTCTCCTATTGCGTTTGCACTCTCCGAACCCTTCCCTTTACATTCTTGCAAGTTGCATGCTTTACTTTCCGCTGCTCATATACTCTTTGCATGCTTGCTTGAATTGTGTTAAGATTGCTTGAACCGTGCTAAGTTGCTAAAATCTGCCAAGAACTAAAATTGGGAAAAGGATATATTTTTATTTGGTCAAGTAGTCTAATCACCCCCCTCTAGACATACTTTCGATCCTACACTCAGCAATCGCGGAAGAGAGCCGACGCAGCTATGGTGCGTAGCGGTACAAGTCGAGGTAGTGCAGGAGTTATAGGCGGAGGCAAGCGATTTCAATATGTCCAAGCCCCACGCCTCTTCCGCAGAGGCCTTACGACCTGACCGAGGAGAAAAACAAAGCCATAGTGAAGGCCCAAGTGGACGCCCATTTTGGACCGAAACCGCCACCACCGCACGGGGGAAAGTGCCTGAGGACAAGATTGACCACTTTATTCGTATGGCTAAAGCACCAGCTCTCAAGCCCGTTGACTCAGACTATGAGCGCCAAATCAGAAAGGCACATCGAGCACAACAAAAGGAGTCGAGCTCGAGCTCGAGCCAAGCAGCTGGCAAAAAATGCGGGAAAACCGTTCCCCAGCTGGGAGAACAGGCGATGCAATTGATCCCCCCGCTTATTGTACCAACACATGAGAGTACCAACCGATCATATATATACATGTGTATGTGTGAATAATGGTGGTTGTGAGACATTCAATGATATATATATATATATATATATATATATATATATATATATATATATATATATATATATATGATCGGTTCTACAAGAAATTCTATATATATATATATGCATAACGTGTACAATATGTAGTATCGTAAAATAATAGCAAACGAAAAAGAATTAAATGGAAAACAAAAAATTAAAGGAAAAAGAAATCATGAACCCAAAACCCCCAAAACCTTTTAGTACCGGTTGGTGTTCCAACCGGTACTAAAGGGCTCCCCGCCCCCGGTGCTGGCACATGCCACATGGTGGCCCTTTAGCGGCGGTTCGTGCAGAACCAGTACTAAAGGGGGGGGACCTTTAGTCCCCACCCTTTAGTGCCAGTTTACGAACCGGTGCTATAGCTCGGTTCTGCACTAGTGATATGGTTCAAAGCAATATTCTAGTTTTGACATGAAGACTTTAATACTCAAGCATATCAACAAGCAACCATGTCTTTCTCAATATCAACACTAAAGCAAGTTATCCCAAGCCCATTATGCTCAATCATTGATCCATTCATGAAACACACTCGCATATTAGCTACACCCAACTCTCAAGTACGATCAGAGTGCCCCTTAGTTGGTGCTTTATAAGAGAAGATGGAGACTCAAGTAAAATAAAAAAATTGCATAAAGTAAATAAAAGGCCCTTCGCGGAGGGAAGTAGGGATTTGTAGAGGTGCCAGAGCTCAAAGCAAAAAGATAGAGATAAAAACATTTTGGGTGGCATGCTTTTCCTGTCAACGAAAATGATCGAGTAGTTCCCAATACTTTCCATGCTTGATATATCTTAGGCGGTTCCGAAACAGAAAATAAAGTTTATTCCTTTTTCCACCATACTTTCACTTTCAATGGCTAACCGTATCCACGCGTGCCTTCCATACAAACACTATCTGAGGAATTTATTATTTGACAACACTGGGCATCCCTAATACCTTTGTCGTACTCTCGTGCAATGATAAGTGAATAAACACTCATCTTGAGAATAACACATCTAGGATGGAAATATATCAGCCACCCCCTACCGTTTCATGAGCGGTACGAGCACACAAAAGAGAAATTTATTTTGAAAATTAGAGATGGCACATACAAATTTGCTTAGAACAGCAAAAGAATACTTAGTGCAAATGAAGGCTAGCAAAAGATTGGGAAGCATCCAACCAAGAAATGAAAAATCTCATAAGCGAGCATTAAGCATAACTAACACTGAATAATGCACCACAAGTAGGATTTAATTTCATTGCATAACTATTGACATTCGTGCTTGCATAGGGATCACAAACCTCAACACCAATATTCTTACTAAAGCATAATTACTCATCAACATGACTCACATATCACTATCATCATATCTCAAAACTATTACAAAGAATCAAGTTTATTTTGTCCAATGATCTTCATGAAAGTTTTTATTATATCCTCTTAAATATCTATCACTTTGGGACTAATTTCATATGTTGCTTTTGTTAGCTCAAACAAATTTAAGTGAAGAACATGAGTATAAAATTTTTCTTCTCTCAAAATAATTTAAGTGAAGCAAGAGAGAATTTCTTAATATTTTTACTAACTATCAAATAAATCCGAGTGAAGGATGAAAGCATTTCTTCAAAAATAGTAAAGCACACCGTGCTCAAGAAGATATAAGTGAAGCACTAGAGCAATTCCATAGCTCATAAAGATTTAAGTGAAGCATAGAGAGCAATTCTAACAAGTCATAGCATAATTTTGCCTCCCTCAACTAGGTGTGTCCAACAAGGATAGATGACTTAAAACACAAAGCAAAACAAGCAAAGACTCATATTATACAAGACGCTCCAAGCAAAACTCATAATATGTGACAAAGAAAAATATAGCTCCAAGTAAAATACTGGTGGTTGTAAGAAGAAAGAGGGGATGCCACTCGGGGGCATCCCTGAGCTTAGTTGCTTGGTACTTCTTGAATATTATCTTGAGGTGCCCCAGGCATCCTCAAGGTTAGCCTTTTGCTAATCCTTATTCCTTCATCTATCGCGGTCTCACCCAAAACTTGAAACAATCACACAAAACTCAACAAAACCTTCGTGAGATCCGTTAGTATAAGAAAGCAAATCACTACTTCAAGTACTGTTGCAAACCCATTCATATTTTGTTATTGTATTATATCTACTATATTTTAACTTTTCCATAGCAAATACTCTTGAAAGGAAACCATAGAATCATCAAAACAAGCACATAACACTACGAAAACAGAATCTGTCAAAAACAGAACAGTATGTAGTAATCAGGGAACTTCGTATACTTCTGTAACTCCAAAAATTCTGAACAATTTGAACAACGTGGGAAATTGGTATATAAATCTTGTGTAAAAAATTCAAAGCAAAATCACGTTTCTGTGATTTATGAAAATTATTTTTCTGAGCATAAAAGTTTCTGTTTTTCAACAAGATCAAATCAACTATCACCCAACATGAACCCAAAGGCTTTGCTTGGCACAAACACTAATTAAAACACAAAAAACACAACCATAACAGTAGCATAATTGTGCAAACACTCAATAACAGAAAGAAAAAGACAAAAATAAATTTTATTCATTGGGTTGCCTCCCAACAAGCTCTTTCTTTTATAGCCTTTAAGATTGGCTTTGAGATTTCAATGATGCTCACATGAAAGAAAATAATTGAAATACAAAGAGAGCATCATAAAACATGTGAGAAACACATTTAAGTCTAACATACTTCCTATGCACAGGAATTTTATAAACAAACAAATTATCAAGAAAAGAAATATTTAGCATATGCAAGGAAGAAGAAAGAAACAATAGCAATCTCAACATAATGAGAGGTAATTTAGTAACATGAGAATTTCTACAACCATATTTTCCTCTCTCATAATAATTACATGTATGATCATAATCAAATTCAACAATATATCTATCATAGAATTTTTTTTTTCTTCATGATCCACATGCATGCAAAGTTGACACTCTTCCAATATAGTGGGATTATCATCAAATAAAGTCATGACCTTTCCGAACCCATTTTTATCAAAAATTTCATAAGATTGAACACTCTCCAAATAATTAGGATTATTTTTTTCCTAGAGTTGCACTCTTCCGAACCCACTTTCAATATTATTGCAAACATATTCATCATGAGGCTTAAATAAACTATCAAGATCATAAGAATCATCATCAACCCCATCATGATCATTGCAATAAGTAGCGGACATAACAAAGCAAGCATCCCCAAGATTGGGGTTTTGCATATTATTAGTACAATTGACATCGACAGAGTTTATGTCAAAATCATTGCAATCATGCTTTTCATTCAAGGAGCTATCATGAATCACTTCATAAATTTCTTTGTTTAACACTTCGTCACAATTTTCAGATTCACAAATCTCAAGCAAAACTTCATAAAGATAATCTAGTGGACTCGATTCACTAGCAATTGGTTCATCATAATTGGATCTTTGAAAAGATTAGCAAGTGGATGATGATCCATATCAATAGATTTCTAGCAAGCAAAGATGCAAGCGAATAGAAGACACATGGCAACACAAGTAAACATGAGATCTGACGAGAAAAAAGGCAAACGAAAAAGAGGGCAAACAAAACGGCAAATTTTTGTGAAGTGGGGGAGAGGAAAATGAGAGGCAAATGGCAAATAATGTAAATTTCAAGGAGATAATATTTGTGATTGGGAACCTGGTAGATGTTGATGATGTCTCCCCGGCAACGGCGCCAGAAATTGGCACGTGGCCGGGAGACTATCTTGACTTGATCCTCCCTGGCAACGGCGCCAGAAATTCCTTTTGATGTTGGCTTGCGTCGGTATTTCCCAAAGAGGAAGGGATGATGCAACACAACAACGGTAGGTATTTCCCTCAGTGATGAGACCAAGGTTATTGAACCAGTAGGAGAACCACGCAACACCACGTAAATAGATCCTGCACACAAAGAACAAACACTTGCAACCCGACGTAATAGAGGGGTTGTCAATCCCTCACGGGTAAAAAGATGGGTAAAATTGTAGTAGATTGGATAAATAGATATCGCGGGAACGCGAGATAAAATAAATATAAAAAAATTGCAGCAAGGTATTTTTGTATTTTTGGATTAATAGATCTGAAAATAAAAGCTAATAAAAATAGACCTCGAAGGAAAATATGATTAAGAAGAGACCCGGGGCCCGTAGATTTCACTAGTGGCTTCTCTAAAGAAAAATTGCATACGGTGGGTAAACAAATTACTGTTGGGCAATTGATAGAACTTCAAATAATCATGACGATATCCAGGCAATGATCATTATATAGGCATCACATCCAAGCTTAGTAGACCGACTCCTGCCTGCATCTACTACTATTACTCCACACATCGACCGCTATCCAGCAAGCATCTAGTGTATTAAGTTCATGGAGAAACGGAGTAATGCAATAAGAACAATGACATGATGTAGACAAGATCTATTTATGTAGAAATAGACCTCATCTTGTTATTCTTAATAGCAACGATACATACGTGTCGGTTCCCCTTCTGTCACTGGGATCAAGCAACGTAAGATCAAACTCATCACAAAGCACCTCTTCCCATGGCAAGAAAAATCGATCTAGTTGGCCTAACTAAACCAAATATTCGAAGAAGAAATACGAGGCTATAAGTAATCATGCATATAAGAGATCAAAAGACTCAAATAACTTTCATGGATAAAAACATAAATCTGATCATAAACTCAAAGTTCATCGGATCCCAACAAACACACCGCAAAAAGAGTTACATCAAATAGATCTCCAAGAGACCATTGTATTGAGAATCAAGAGAGAGAGAGGAAGCCATCTACAATAAACTACTCACGCATCATCGGAGAGGCACCAATGAGGATGATGAACCCCTTCGTGATGGTGTCTAGATTGGATCTGGTGGTTCTGGAACTTGCGGCGGCTGGAATTGATTTTCTTCGACTCCCCTAGGGTTTCTGGAATATTGGGGTATTTATAGAGCAAAGAGGTGGTGTGGGAGGCCAACGAGGTGGGCACAACCCATCAGGGCATGCCTGGGCCTCCAGGCGCGCCCTGGTGTCTTGTGCTCACCTCGGGCCCCCTCTTCGGTACTTCTTTGGCCCACTGGATGTCTTCTGGTCCAAAAAAAATTCACAAAAAGTTTCGCTGCGTTTGGACTCCGTTTGATATTGATTTCCTGCGATGTAAAAACAAGAAGAAAATAGCAACTGGCACTTGGCACTATGTCAATAGGTTAGTCCCAAAAAAGATATAATGTTGCTATAAAATGATTGTAAAATATCCAAGAATGATAATAAAACAGCATGGAACAATAAAAAAATTATAGATACGTTGGAGACGTTTCATAAACTTTAACACAAGTATTTCTACCAATCCACAATTACTCACTAGCATGACCGTAATATCACCATCTTTATATCTCAAAATAATATGCAAGGAATCAAACTTCTCATAGTATTCAATGCTCTTTATATGAAAGTTTTTATTATATCCCTCTTGGATTCCCATCATATTAGGACTAAATTCATGACCTAAGAAAATTACCATGCTGTTTAAGGCTCTCAAAATAATATAAGTGAAGCATGATAGTTCAACAATTTCTATAAAATAAAGCCATCGCCATGCTCTAAAAGGACATAAGTGAAGCACTAGAGCAAACTGCCTAGATCAAAAGATATAAGTGAAGCACGTAGAATATTCTAATAAATTCACGATTAATGCGCGTCCCTCTCAAAAGGTGTCTACAGCAAGGATGATTGTGGCAAACTAAAAATCAAAGACTCATATCATACAAGACGCTCCAAGCAAAACACATATCATGTGGTGAATAAAAATATAGCCTCAAGTATATTTACCGATGGAATGAAGACGAAAGAGGGGATGCCATCCGGGGCAACCCCAAGATTAGATGCTTGGTCATCCTTGAATATTACCTTGGGGTTCCTTGGGCATTCCCAAGCTTAGGCTCTTGCCACTCCTTATTCCATAGTCCATCAAATCTTTACCCAAAACTTGAAAACTTCACAACACAAAAGTCATAGAAAACTCATAAGCTCCGTTAGTATAATAAAATGAATCACCACTTTGGGTACTTTTGTGAACTCATTCTAAATTTATATTGGTGTATTCCAACTTCTCCATGGTTCACACCCCCCGATACCCCCCATAGATTCATCAAAATAAGCAAACAACACATAGAAAACAGAATCTGTCAAAAACAGAACATTCTATAATAATCTAGAAACTTTGTATACTTCTGTAATTTCGAATTTTTTTACAAGTTAGGACAACCTAGGAAATTTGTATGTCAATATTGTGTAAAAAATTCAGGATTTTATCACGCTTCTGTGAATTTAAACAATTCTTCCACTGGACGCAAAAGTTTCTGTTTTCAGCAAGATCAAATCAACTATCACCATAGACCATCCCAAAGGTCTTATTTGGATCAAACACTAACTAAAACACCAAAACACAATTACTACAGAGGTAATAATGTGTAATCTCATAAAAACAAGAAATAAAAATATTGGGTTGTTTCCCAACAAGCGCATTTTTTAAAGCCTTCTAGCTAGGCGTTGATAATTTTAATGATGCTCACATGAAAGATATCAATTGACCCACCTAGAGGGCTTCATGTAACATGTGAAAAACAAGTTTAAGTCTAACATACTTCCTATGCATAGGCATTTTATTAGCAAACAAATTATCAAGACAAGTAAAAACTAGCATATGCAAGGAAGAAGAAAGAAACTATAGCAATCTCAACATAACGAGAGGTAATTTAGTAACATGAAAATTTCTACAACCATATTTTCCTCTCGCATAATAATTACATGTAGGATCATAGTCAAATTCAACAATATAGCTGTCACATAACATATTCTCTACATGATACACATGCATGCAAAGTTGACACTCTTCCAAAATAGTGGGATTATCGTAAAATAAAGTCATGACCTCTCCAAGCCCACTTTTATCAAAAATTTCATAAGTTGGATCATTATTACCTAGAGTTGACACTCTTCCAAACCCACTTTCAATATTATCGCAAACATATTCATCATGAGGCTTAAATAAATTTTCAAGATCATAAGAAGCATTATCACCCCAATCATGATCATTGCAATAAGTAGCGGACTAGCAAAACTAGCATCACCAAACTTGAGGCTTTGCATATTATTAACACAATTGACATTAATAGAATTTATAATAACATCATTGCAATCATGATTTTTATTCAAGGAGCTATCTAGTATGGGTGCAATAGCAATAATTTCATGTTGAACATAAGGAACTATAGCAAATTCATCTCCATAAGCATTATTAATATTGGCATCATGGCCATAAGAATAGCAAGCATCACATTCATCAAGGGGCTATTTGAATCAAATCAATGGAGTCATAATTATCTATAGATTCAAGCCTATCATTATTTTCTTCCAAAGCAACGGTCATTCTCTCAATAAATTCTTTAACATAAGCATTATGCGCATAGTTTTCATAGCAATATTTAAGTATGTCAAAATTTTCCAATTTGTAGAGAGTATCATACTTTTCAATCAAAGAAGCAACTTCATCAGCACCCTTAAAAGCAACAAATTCTTCAAGTTTTTCGATATCATAGTAACTATTGTTAGAGTAGTCATTATGGTATACGACTTCTAGTCCAAGTCAGTTTTGTACCCCTACCCCAAGTCGGTTTGTACCCTCTTATATACTCTTGTATGCCGCACCAAATCATCAATAAGCAACAGTTTAATTCAGCTTTCATGGTATCAGATACCGGTCCCAGGGTTTAGGGTATGGCTCCGCCAACGCCACCGCCAACGCCGCCGCCCGGCTACTTCGAGCGCCGGGCCGCACTCATCGCCAAGGCTGCCAACGCCGTGGCCGCTTCTCTCTCGGCCCTCACCATAGCTCCACAAAACTACCCTGCACCCATCCTCGCCGCACCAATATCTCTTGCTGACACAATCTCCGACGTCAGCCCCTACATCCCCATAGTTCTTGATCTCGCCGCCCACAACTACTACCATTGGAGACATCTCTTCGATCTCCACCTCGGCCGCTGCAACCTGCGCTCGCATGTCGCCGCCAACTGTCTTCCCCGCCCCGACGATCCGCAATGGTTGAAAGACGATCTCGCGATCGTCCAGTGGTTCTATACCCGCATCACCACCGAGATCTTCAATATGCTCGATCACGACGGCGCCACCGCTGCCAACATCTGGCACTCCCTCCGTCAGCTCTTCCAAAGCAACACCGACGCTCGGAAAAACGCTCTCCACACCGAGCTTCGCAATATGGTGCAAGGAGACGCCCCCGGTGAACCTGTTCTGCCAGCGCGTTAAGACCATTGGTGATGAGCTCCGCGAACTCGGCGATACAGTTAGCGACTCACAGCTAATCAATATCGTCGTCGTCGGCCTCAGCGAAGACTTTGACAAGCAAGCCTCGTTCATACCGATGATACGGCCCCCTCCTACCTTCGCTGAAGTTCGTTCCTTGCTACAACTCGCGGCGGAAACACAAGCTCGCAAGGACTCTCGCCCCAAGGTCTTTCATGTTGCGGCTCGTCCTCCTTTGTCGTCTACACCAGCTCCGCCTTCCAGGCCGGCTCCTGCCGCCGGGCCGTCCGCATCGTCATCTGTTGAACCGCCCCCAGGCTGGCGTCCTAGTCCGAACTACCGCGGCAAAAACCCTATCTACAGGCCGCCGTCGACTCGTTCGGTTCTGCCTACGACATCACCAGCACCGAGTCCTGCACCACCCACCAGTGCTCCATCTGCGGTTGCATGGCGGCCTCCTCATGATCCTTGGACGGGGCTTGTTCAAGCATGGCCCATGCCCTGGTCCGCTCCGTCCACCATCGGTGCTCCGCCGGCATACTCAGGTGCCTGGCAACCCGGCCTTCGGCCGCCTACTGGTGCTCCCGGGGTTCTCAACCCCCGACAGCCGGCCAATGCCTATCACGCCGCCCCGACGTATGCTCCTTATGGTCATTACAGCACCGACGGCGGCGCCTACTACACACCTCAGCTGGCCCTGCTCTCGACGCCACCCCCACCACAGCCGGCCAATGCCTAGTACACTCCCCAGCCGGCCCTACTGCCTTCACCATCGTATCCGCCGGCACCGCTTCCGACGCCACCCTCACCTGCGACGCCGAGCTGGGATCAAGCTGCCTTTCTCCAGGCCATGAATAACTTTGCTGCACAAGGAAACTCAGGTACGGATTGGATCTTTGATTCAGGGGCCTCCAGTCATATGTCTGCATCTAGTAATTGGTTATATTCTTGCACTAAATCTCCTTTCCCTTCCATTATCCTTGGAGATGGATCATCTATTCCTTGATATTGTGTTGGTCAGGCTCAACTTCCCTCTTCCACCAAACCTCTTTTACTTCGCGATGTTCTAGTTGCACCCGCCCTCATTAAAAATCTTATCTCTATTCGCCAATTTACTTGCGACAATCTAGTTTCGGCTGAATTTGACCCTTTTGGTTTATCTGTGAAGGATTACCTGACCAAGGCCGAGATCGCTCGCTTCAATAGCTCTGGTGATCTTTATTCTCTTAATGGAGTTCGTGCCGCCACCCCTCCAACATCCATGCTGGCCTCCGTCGATCTCTGGCATCGTCGCTTGGGCCATCCCAACCCCGCCGTCTTAGCTTCTATGCTTAGTGAATTTACCATACCATGTAATAGGGACTCTCATAAATTCTGTGTTTTGCGAGTCTTGTCAATTAGGCAAACATGTGCGTCTTCCCTTTAGTTCCTCTAGTTCTTGTAGCACTTATCCCTTTGAATTAATACATTGTGATTTATGGACCTCTCCCATTGCAAGTGTTTCGGGTTTTAAATACTACCTTGTTATCCTAGATGATTTCACCCACTTTGTCTGGACTTTTCCTCTACACAACAAATCCGAGGTCCATTCTCTTTTCCTTAATTTTCAATGCTATGTGTCTGTTCACTTCTTCCTCCCAATTCGCTTTATCCAGTGTGACAATGGTCGCGAGTTTGATAACATTAAAAATCGTACTTTCTTCTTACAACATGGCATCCTGCTTAGGTTCTCATGTCCCTACACCTCCCCTCAAAATGGTAAAGCAGAACGCTCTCTTCGCACCCTCAATGATATAGTTCGCACTCTCCTCATTCAATCATCTATGCCTCCCAAGTTTTGGGCTGAAGCCCTACACATGGCCACCTTCCTTCTAAATATTCGACCTTCTAAAACTAAACCCAACACTACTCCCTATTATTCCCTCTTTCTTTCCCACCCCGACTACTCCGCAGTTCGTGTTTTCGGCTGTCTCTGTTTTCCCAATGCCTACGCCACTTCTGCAAATAAATTGTCACCACGCTCTATCCCATGTGCTTTTCTTGGCTTCTCTGACGAGCACAAAGGCTATCGCTGTCTCGACCTTCACACCGGACACGTTCATGTCTCTCGTCATGTCACGTTTGCTGAGCACATTTTTCCTTTCTCACAACGCACTACTACACCATCCAACACCCCTAGCTCCGCAAACACCCCCTCTCCCCGTCCTTTCCAACTATATACTCCCCTATCTGTCGAACACAACTTATCACCACCACCATTAACACCCACCATAGCCAATCCCAACCATACACTCAGCCCACCCGAGCCGTCTCCAACACCCCCGACCCCTGCTTCCTCCCCAACACCCCCGGCCCCTACTCCCACTCCACCACCCAGCCCTGCTCCCACTCCACCACCCAGCCCTACTCCTTCGTCCGACTCTTCCGCTGCACCGGACTCACCAGTACCCACCTTACCCCCTCGTGCTATTCCTACAGCAGCCCCGATTAATGATCATCGCATGCGTACTAGGGCCAAATCAGGATTTCATCAACCCCAAGACCGCCTAAACCTTCATACCTCCGTATCTCTCACTTCTCTTCCAAAGAATTACAAAACTGCTCTTCTTGATCCCAATTGGGCCGCTGCCATACAAGAAGAATATAATGCTTTACTTCCAAACAACACCTGGCAACTTGTTCCTCGTCCTCCCAATACAAATATTGTTTCCGGCAAATGGATTTTTCGCCAAAAGTTCCACTCCGATGGGAGCCTCTCACGATATAAAGCCAGATGGGTTTGTCGTGGCTTTTCTCAGCAACAAGGAATTGATTACGAAGAAACCTTATCTCCTGTTGTTAAACCTAGCACCATTCGCACCGTTCTTAGTGTTGCTGTCTCCTCTTCATGGCCCATTCACCAACTTGATGTTAAAAATGCTTTCCTCCATGGTTCCCTTCAAGAAACTGTCTACTGCCAGCAACCTCTGGGTTTTGAAAATCCATCCTTTCCAACTCATGTATGTCTTCTTCAGAAATCTCTCTACGGTCTTAAACAGGCCCCACGAGCTTGGTTTCAACGCTTCTCCTCCTTCATTCAAACAATAGGCTTCACTCCATCTCTCTCCGACACCTCTCTTTTTGTGTATCATCAAACTTCTGACACTGCCTATTTACTTCTCTATGTAGATGATATCATTCTTACCGCCTCCTCTCAAAAGTTCTTAGATCATATTGTCTCTCTTCTTAGATCTGAATTTTCTATGACTGACCTAGGACTCCTTCATCATTTCTTAGGCATTGCTGTTGTTCGAGATTCCTCCAGCCTTTTTCTTTCCCAACGCCAGTATATTCTTGATCTTCTTAATCGTGATGGTATGCTTGACTGTCAATCATCTCGCACTCCTGTCGATACTAGTTTTAAACTTTCGGCTACCGGTGAACCCTTTTCCGATCCTACTCTCTATCGTAGCCTAACAGGTGCTCTCCAATATCTCAGCATTACTCGTCCTGAAATCTCTTTTGCTGTTCAACAAGCATGTCTCTATATGCATGATCCCCGGGTTCCTCACTATAATCATGTTAAACGCATTCTTCGGTATTTGAAAGGAACTCTCAATCATGGTCTCCACCTCAATAATTCTTCTCCAAACTCGCTTACCGCATACTCTGATGCAGACTGGGCTGGTTGTCCTGACACTCGAAGGTCCACTTCCGGTTTTTGTGTTTTTCTTGGTAACAATTTGATTTCTTGGTCTTCGAAAAGACAGGTTACAGTCTCACGTTCGTCGGCCGAGGCTGAGTATCGCGCTGTGGCACATGCCGTTGCAGATACCATCTGGATTCGGCAGTTACTCTCCGAGCTACACAGGCCTATTGAGCAGGCCACTATTGTCTACTGTGACAACATATCAGCAGTCTACATGACCAGCAATCCAGTTCAACACCGACGCACAAAGCATATTGAGATTGATATTCATTTTGTTCGTGAAAAGATTGCTCTTGGTCAGGTTCGGGTGCTTCATGTTCCCTCTACGGCTCAGTTTGCTGACATTTTCACCAAGGCACTGCCTACTAAGCCGTTTCAAGATATCTGTTTCAGTCTCAACGTCGTCGAGCCTGCCGTTGATACTGCGGGGGGATGTTAGAGTAGTCATTATGGTATACGACTTCTAGTCCAAGTCAGTTTTGTACCCCTACCCCAAGTCGGTTTGTACCCTCTTATATACTCTTGTATGCCGCACCAAATCATCAATAAGCAACAGTTTTATTCAGCTTTCAACTATAAACACCTTTGGCATAAGAAGATAGGATTTCATTATCATTAAACTCACATAGGTAGGGAATGTGTTTGTTAGGGTTCTCTGAGCAACAAGTAAAATCACAAATTTCACATTGATTCCAAGCATAGCATAGCATAGCAAACAATTTATTTGATTCCATAAGAGTCCCCCTTTTTGAGAAAAACGGTGACACACAAAACGAGCATGCTCACCTAATGATTTTCCCTCAACTAAACTAGTTGGGGTTTTAGCACGAGCACATATGGATCGAAGATGATCCAAGCAGAAACCTTTAAGTGGCTCCATATTAGTATATCTTTAGCAAGCAAAGATGCAAACATATAGAAGGCACATGGCAACAGAAGCAAATATAGCAAATGAGAAAAAAGGCATACGGAAAAAAGGCGAATAAAAAGGCAAACATTTTTGTGTTCTTTTTAAACATTTTAGAAGTGGGGAAGAGGAAAATAAGAGCCAAATGACAAATAATGTAATGCAAGAGATGATAGTATATGATGGGTACTTGGTAGGCTTGATGTAGCACCTCCCCGGCAACGGCGCCAAAAATTCTTCCTGCTACTTCTTGAGCTTGCATTGATTTTTACTTTGAAGAGGAAAGGGTGATGCAGCAAAGTAGAGATAAGTATTTCCCTCAGTTAAGAATCAAGGTATCAATCCAGTAGGAGGCACAAGCAAGTCTCCAATCTATGCACCTGCACAAACTAACAAACACTTGCACACAACGCGAAAAAAGGGGTTGTCAATCCCTTCACAGTCACGAACAAGAGTGAGATCTAAAAGAGATAGGTATAAACAATAAATAAAAAGGAAAGCTAAAGTAAATATAAATAAATTGCAGCCAGGTAATTTTGGGTTTTTTGGTTTATAAATCTGAAAATATATGATGGAAAATATACTCGGGGACCATAGGTTTCACTAGAGGCTTCTCTCTTGAAAGGAAACATACGGTGGGTAAGCAAATTACTGTCGAGCAATTGATAGAAAAGTGCAAAGTTATAACGATATCCAAGTCAATGATCATGAATATAGGCATCACGTCCGTGTCAAGTAGACCGACTCCTGCCTGCATCTACTACTATTACTCCACACATCGACCGCTATGTAGCATGCATCTAGATTATCAAGTTCATAAGAACGGAGTAACGCCTTAAGTAAGATGACATGATGTAGAGGAATAAACTCAAGCAATATGATGAAAACCCCATCTTTTTAACCTTGATGGCAAAGTACGTGCCTCGCTACCCCTACTATGCCACTGGGTGAGGACACCGCAAGATTGAACCCAAAACTAAGCACCTCTCCCATTGCAAGAAAAATCAATCTAGTTGGCCAAACCAAACCGATAATTCAAAGAGAAATACGAAGATATTTGATCATGCGTAAAAGAGTTCACAAAAGACTCAAATAATATTCATAGATAATCTTATCATAAATCCACAAGTCATCGGATCTCCACAAACACACCGCAAAAGAATATTACATCGGATAGAACTCCAAGAACATCGAGGAGAACATGGTATTGAAGATCATAGAGAGAGAAGAAGCCATCTAGCTACTAGCTATGGAGCCTTAGGTCCGTCGTAAACTACTCATGCTTCATCGGAAGGGCAGTAAGGTTGATGTAGATGCCTTCCGTGACACCCTACGGAAGGGTGCCGGAAAAGGCCCCAAGATGGGATCTCACGGGAACAAAGGCTTGCGGCCGCGGAAAAGTATTTTGGTGGACGCCTCTGATGGTTTGGGAATACTTGGGAATTTATAGTGCAAGAATTAGGGTTGGGGGACTCCCGAGGTCCCCACAAACCAGGGGCGCCCTGGAGGCTTGTGGGCCCCTCGGGACTCCTCTGACCCCCTCTCCAAGTCCTACGAGTGTCTTCTGGTCCAAGAAAAATCATCGTGAAACTGGCACTGGGCTCTAGGTTAATCTTTTAGTCCCAAAAATAATATAAAATAGCATATTAATTTTTTGCGAGGGCCTAAAATATAGCATATTAATGCATATAAAACATCTAAAACAGATAATATAATAGCATGGAACAATAAAAAAATTATAGATACGTTGGAGACGTATCAGTCTTCGTCAACACGCTTCTGAGGAGGTTCGGAGGAGATGTCATGAAACTCGCCTTCCCCTGGCTTTGTGGGGAGACATTTGTTCTACACGCCCGCACCGGGAGCTGGTACGAGCACCCCAACAGAGCCAGTCATTCCACGTTTGAACTAGGTAGTACCTCAAGACGGCAATGGCAGGCCATCTTCAGCTTAGCCTCGTCAGCCAGTTCTAAACCCGCCGCCCATCCGGACGACTCCAGATCGCTTCGTGACGCCAACGGGTCACTTCTCTAACCCTGTTGATAACCTGGTGGCAGCGGCTGCTAATCTCACCGCGCTCCCGATCACAGGCGCTACCCCCGTGGAGAGGGAGGCTCTGCATGCCATCGAGCTATTAAAGATAGCAGTCCCTCAACAGACGAATTATTCCTATAGCCATCAACGACTCCACTCTACCCTGCACCCAAACCGCAACCGGAGCCGCCGTGCTGAGTCGCCAGCCGTTACTAGCAATGCACCGCGGCTACATGTACAACAGCGTGACCCACCCCGGTAGGGAGCTGTGGATGCCCAGGAAATCGTCGACTCTGCCCGGGCATGACGAGAAGTAGAGGCTGCCAATGTGGCGGCTTATCAATCACCTCCTATGATTCCTTTGGCTTCACAAGGTGTTGGATCAAGCACCCGAACCATCGGGATTCCGTGCCTGGTGTCGGCTCTGCGCAATGAGCGTATGCCTAAGGATTTCAAAGGCCCTCGGAAGGTTTCCAACTACACGCCTGATCTTGAACCGACGGCTTGGATCAAGAGTTATGAAATTGCTATGGACAAGTTGGATGTCAGCGACCCAGTCTGCGCCAAGTATTTGACTATGATGCTGGAAGGGACGGCTCGTACCTGGTTGAAAAACTTGCCCCCAACTCCATCAATACTTGGGCAGAGTCGAAAGCACGCTTCATCAAACACTTCGGAGGAACCTGCAAACGTCCTATGACCATTGTTGACCTGCGGCATTGTGTTCAGCGTGAGGGCGAGTCAGCTCATCATTGGTCTCGCTGGGTCGTGGACATCATCCACTCCTCGGATGGCATATCAAAATTTACACAACATTTTTGAAAATTCTAAAAATATTTTTACAAATGTCACAAACATTGTTTGTAATGCTTGAATATTTACTAATGTTATGGGAATTTTTTTTCAAATGGTATGAACATTTGTTTACAGTGTGTTAACATTTTTAAAAATGTGACATGTATGTTTTAAGATTAAAATATTTATATTAAATTTTTATACACATTTATCTGGAGTATTTTAAAATAGAAATAGAAACAGAATAAGAAAAGTAAAAGGAACAAAAACTAGTGTACGTACGGACGTGCCCTTGTATGAGAAACCTGTAGTTGAGCGCTGTGTTTGGCCGGTGGCTGGTCCATTCTCCCAGGCGTTGTATTACCTGAACATTTAAACATCATACTAACATTTTTTTAAATGTGATGAACACATTTTCTAACGCATGAACTTTTTTATTGGTACAAACATTTTTAAAAATTTACAAAACATTTTTGAAAGTTGTAAAAATATTTTTACAAATGTCACAAACATTTTTTGAAATGCATGAATATTTTCTAATGTTATGGAAAAAAATTCTAATGGTATTAACACTTGTTTACAGTGCTTTAACATTTTTAAAATGCGACATGGAGGTTTTAAAATTGAAATATTTATACTAAAATTTAATGTATATTTATTTGGAGTATTTTAAAATAGAAATAGAAAAATAAAAAGAACAAAAACTAGTGTACGTACGGACGTGCCCTTGTATGAGAAACCTGTATTTGAGCGCTGTGTTCGACCGGTGGCCGGTCCATATATCTCCCCGAGGCGTCGTTGTAGGCGACCTATAGCCGTGTCCAGTAGGATCCACCTGTGCAGTTAGTTGTCGGCCTTTGGGTGTGTGTGTGTTGCACGGGGCTTAGCTGGGCCTTAGAGATGATAGCAAAACATTGCAAGGCTGGAAACGAGTAGTTGTCATCGAACCATTTCCTTCTCACAGTGCCCGCAAAAACGAGAAAAAAAACAATCATTTACTCATTCTTATATAAAATTGAAATAATAGGAATGGAATGGAGGTGCGGGGAATCGAACCCCGTGCCTCTCGCATGCGAAGCGAGCGCTCTACCATATGAGCTACACCCCCGAACTGGTTGCCACTCACTGTTAACACTATCCATTATGGGTTTAATCGCACGTACGCTGGTGTGACCAGAAATGAGAACCATGGGGAGACTCTCGGTTTAGTACCATCCATGGACAGAGCGTTGGTGCTTCTCTTGCTCTGCCCAATTCTCTCTTTCAGTTAGCCTTTTTTAAAGCGAGGGGTTGCCCCCGGGTAGAAATTAAGTTCCTATAACCAAAATAAAAGGAAGCAGAGTAAGAAGATATCATGCGACCAACAAGGCGGCAATCTAGCTAAACATAGTCCATCTAATGCGGCTGAGCACAAGGTAACATGAAGAGCATCAGCTCAGGCAAAAAGACTGAGAAGGTATACATTACAGAAGAACCACAACACAGCTTCAGGCGAATGCTGTCCATCGTTGCAAGCAGATTATGTAAATCTGTATCGAATGGTGTCCACGGTCACGATGGCGGACCAACGCAGTGCACGACCAACTTACCAAGGAGGTTGTTTGTGTCAGTTTTCGCCTGCAGTCTCAAATTTACTCTTTATCTGCAGACTACAAGCTGATGCCATCTCCGAAATGTCGGTTATTTATCATCTGCTCTTCAGGCAAATGAGGCTGGGATACACATTCAACAATACAACCAGCACACGCAGTGGAGCTCCTACATTGAAGAGTGACGCCTTGGATGATTCGAAACAAGGAACCTTAGCCGAGTGCAGAAAGTAAAACCTGGATACATGGTGAGGACTGAGGACAATGAAACGGAGATGCACGTTTCAGTTGTCCTACGTTGCATGGGTGCGCACTTGGCACAACAAATGGGGATGCGGCATATCTTGCATGGAGTAGTAAGGAAGACAGGAGGAGTGTAAATGTATAATGGCGTCGACCGGGCAACAGAGATGATGCTTAATGAAGAACTACTACTGGCTAGACAAGCGCGCTCTCTGTATCAGACGTAAAATTTTCTCCTCGATACTTCCGTCATCAACCGAAGACTCACCGACGCCAAACGACTGATTCTCCCTTCTCTGAAGCTTTTCACGTAATGTTTCCATCCCAGTGTATGCCAACAGACCCAGACATAGGAGAGGTACTCCACCCCCATTCCGAGAGCCTCCGCGTGCAAGTACCCTCGGCATCGGCCGGCAGAAAAACAAAGCATCTCCACCCACACGCCCCGGATCACGTCCCACATCCTCGTGGCATCACCAAAGTCCAACAGGGTTTTAGCAAGGCCAAAAGTGTCGCCAACAAAGGTGTCTGTGACAGAAGTTGCATTCCATTTCTCAACTATTTTTTGTGTAAATTCCCTCTCGTACCGTGGTGTTTCCTCACGGCCGACCATGTCCTCAAGCTCCTTGTAGGCCCTTTTGAACAAACTCTTCCTGCTGCCTGGCATTAGCATCTCTGGATTTCCAGACAACATATTTTTTTCGGATGGTGCTACGGCGGGCTTACACCGGCCTGAACCATTTCGTTAATAGAACAGAGTACATTTACATAGGGAGAGATTTGGAGGTAAGGTTGAGAGTACAAAGCATTTGGATTACAATCTCGCAGATAAGTGGAACAACATGGTACACCAATCTTGAAGAAGATTCATAGCCTGTTCACTGGAGCATCTGTTAGGCCAAAGCATGATATCGTCTGCCGCCGAGCGAGCGATGAGGTGGATAGGTTGCAGTTCCCCCCTAAAAACCTTTGCATTTCTTCTTTTCCAAATATTCCAAAGAATAGCAATGATGACCGTCGAGCGAGGTTTGTTTGCGAGTTCTTGTCCCCAAAGATGTTGAAAGTTCGTCGGCAGCGTAGCAGACAGAGAGCTCACTTCTTACCAAAGGCCACTAGTAGAAAAAGGGCCTATTGTCCCGGTTCGTGAGGGCCTTCTGTCCCGGTTTTTGAACCGGGACTAAAAGGTCGTTACTAATGCCCTTCGCCTTTAGTCCCGGTTCTTCCATGAACCGGGACAGATGGTCCTCCACGTGGCCGCTGCGGCCAGCCCAGGCAGGGGGGCTTTTAGTCCCGGTTGGTGACACCAACCGGGACCAATAGGCATTCACGCATCAGCATTTCAGTGACTGGGGTTTTTGATTTTTTTTTGAAGGGGGGGGGGGGGTTAGGGGGTTTTGGGGGGTTAATTTAGGTGTTTGTGTTAGCTAGCTAATTAATAGAGAGAAGTGTCCTCTCTTATCTCCGTGCTTGGTCGACGCTACGTACTATACGTATCGAGAGGACTAGCTAGACACACTAGCTAGCTAGTAAGCAAATGAAGGAAACAGAAGATCATCATGAACATATGCATACAAAGAGAAGTGATATCGACCACCTCTCCTTCTCTGAGAGATTGGTCGAACAACAAGTTCTCGTATATCTATCCGACGCTACTGGCTACATATTTACAATATAAGTATCTCTTACAATATAATCTCCTAATTAAAAACGAGCTGATCAGGGTCCACGTGGTATTCTCCATCTTTAGCGATCACGTGGTCAAGAAAGAATGCCGCCAATTCCTCTTGAATTGCTCGCATACGATCTGGTGGTAGGAGTTCATCCCGCATCCGAAATATCTAATTTGAAGAAGGGGGTCAATACATATATATGAATAAATGAAACTGAACACAAATGATGGTAATAAAATAAAATTGTGAATATTATTATTTACGCACTTCATATTGTTTGTCAGAGTAGCCCCGCCCACAGGTCGTGTGGCGGATGGACTCGCAAATGTAGTATCCACAGTAATCATTCGCTTGTTCCTGCCACAACCACTTTACAAGGAATAGAGGTCAATCAAACTGAACTGATAATTATCAAGCATGCTAAATGGTATTGATGGAACTAGCGCTTGAATCAAACTGAACATGCTACTATAGTACTTACTTTCGGGTATTTAAATTGCAGCTTCTTCGGAAGTCCCGGAGTTTTTGAGGTGAATTTTTTCCAAACCCTGCCAGACAAAGAGAACAATTACTTGATATCACGAAATGAACAAAGTTGCCGATATGGTGCGATAATGATCGGTTTAACTAGCTTACTTCTCTAGAATTTCAGTCAAGTCCGCATACTCCGTGGGATCTTTTCGTCTCGAGTCTAAGACGGTTACTTATCCCTGCAAAAGCTTAATCTCTAGGAGAATATAGTGGTACCTGCGCAAGCATGCATAACTCATCAATTACATTACTAGCTATAACCTCGACTAATAAGGGATGCACAAGACAGTAACACTCACTTGACTTCGTAAGGGAAGAGTATTATAGCTTTGTTTTGATTTAATACAAACGATTGTAGCAGCTTGGCCTCGGTATCTTTGGCATGAGATTCAACCATATATGCATCTATGAGATTTGTGTTAATGAACCCAATATCACCGACTTGTCTTTTCTTCAATTCGGCGATCTTCAATCTGCATAATATAGTGAGGAATTAAAAATACATGCAATGAAAGAGCTGACCTATATATAGAGACTTAATTAATGACAGAAGCAGTACTACTTACAGGCAGTAGCAAGTGACCATTAATTTATCGAGGGCCTTTAGATTGAAAAACTCGAAGAACTCCTCAAATGGAACATTCAACAGTTCAATTCCAACGAGGTCATGCTCCTCTCTAACACTCAGCGTCAAAATATTTCTCCCCTCAGACTCTCTGCAGGTTTTCATGTACCAATCATGGAATCTTCGCATCATCGTTGGTAGAGATTTTTCATCTTTGACGAGAGGCTGCCCGTACACGTATCTGTGTTCGTCCACCTTCAAGAAATCATAATGTACATCGTCGGGAAGGTAATCTCCAGGATTGTTATAACCGGGCACCATCCCGCCCGGAACATTAGCGACGATATCTTCGGACACCTGGAGCGGGGGGAGCGATTGGTTCGCTTGTTCGCCGAGCTGGGCAATTTTTTTCCCAGCTCATCGTTCTGCTAACCTTTGATCACTGACAGTACTTCCCGACCGCTCCGCTTGGACAAATGACTTTTCAAGGATGCGCTCACAGTTGCCTTTCGGCGGAGACTTTGGTGGTTTCCTCAGGGCAGCCAGAGTACGCTTCACTTTCACCGGATCTATCTTCTCCTCCGGAGGTGGATGTTTCTGCCCTTCAAAGAAGTTCTTCACTTTGGCTCGCACGATCTTTGTGTTTTCCTCCAGGCTCCTCTCGTATGGTAACTTCTCTGGAGTCTTCAGAGAAGGACCGAATCTGTATTGCCTCCCGCCTCTGGTTGTACTGCTAGATGAAGGAGCAGACGGAGCGGCTGCGGCTGTCTTTCCTTTCTTACGAGGCGGAGGAGAAGGACGACGCGCCGGAGCAGCCGGAGCGGCGGCGGGTCTCTTCCGTCCTTGTTGACGAGGCGGAGAAGGAGGAGGCTGGCTGATCGGGCGCGCCGGCGCAGGCGGAGAAGGAGGCGGAGTGCCGCCACGCGCCGGAGAAGGAGGCTTAGTGCCCTGATCACTCGCCGGAGGAGGAGGCGGAGGAGGAGGCGGAGTGCCCTGACTCGCCGGAGGAGGAGGAGGAGGCGGAGGCGTCCAGTTCGGAAGTTTGATGAACTCCTTCCGCCACAGGCATGGAGTCTTCAGAGCCGAACCCAGCCGAATCTTCCCTTCACCCGTAGCGTGCTCAAGCTGGAGGTCCTCAAATCCGTCCGTTATTTCATCCACCATCACCTTAGCATATCCTTCTGGAATCGGCCGGCAGTGGTAGGTTGCGCCAGGTTCAATAGGATAAACAGAGCCAACAGCCGCCTTGACTTTCAAATTCATCCATTGCGCCATAAGGTGGCAATGTTGAGACTCTGTGATAGCATCCACGGGGTAGCTAGCAGGAGCCGTGAAGACAGGCTCTAGCGGAAGCTGCTCGGTGGAAGCCACGCTGCTTCTCCGCTGAGATGGCGGTGTAGCTTCAGGGGAAGCTTCGGCAGGTCGTTTGCTGCGATTTGCTTCTCGTTCCTCTAGCCCTAGTACCCTTGCGTGCAGCGCCTGCAGTTGGCTATGCTCCACTTTCTTCCTCCTCTCCTGGCTTTTGTAACCCCCTACGCCCGGAAACCCAGCCCTCCACGGGACGGAGCCTGGCGTGCCTCGTGTCCGTCCAGGGTGCTCAGGATTCCCGAGGGCCATTGTGAGCTCGTCATTCTCTCTGTCCAGAACGAACGTTCCTTGCTGCGCCGCGTTAATATAGTGCTGAAGCTTTGTGACGGGTATTCGCATTTGCTCGTCCGTCCAAACGCACTTCCCTGTTACAGGGTCCAAGGTTCCGCCAACCCCAAAGAACCAAGTCCGGCAACGGTCTGGCCAGTTCAATGTCTCTGGTTCGACCCCTTTAGCAATCAGGTCATTCTCAGCCTTGTCCCACAAAGGTGGGGCTTTGAGGTAGCCACCTGACCCCGTGCGATGGTGATGCTTCTTCTTCGCAGCATTTTTCTTGTTTGTCGCTGACATCTTCTTACTCTTTTCCGATGTCTTGTGGGCCATAAATGCGGGCCAGTGATCTCTGATCTTCTCATACTTTCCTTTGAATTCTGGTGTCTTCTCTTTGTCGATAAACTCTGATTTCAGCTCATTCTTCCACCTCCTGAATAGTTCTGCCATCTTCTTAAGAGCATGAGACTTGATCAATTGCTCTTTAACTGGCTTCTCCGGATCCTCCTCTGGCGGTAGGGTGAAATTTGCCTTCAGCGTTTGATACGTCTCCGTCGTATCTACTTTTCCAAACACTTTTGCCCTTGTTTTGGACTCTAACTTGTATGATTTGAATGGAACTAACCTGGACTGACGTTGTTTTCGGCAGAATTGCCATGATGTTGTTTTATGTGCAGAAAACGAAAGTTCTCGGAAAGACCTGAAACTCCACGAAACGTCTTAGAAAAAATAATAAAAAATCCTTGCCAAAGATGAAGACCAGGGGGCCCACACCCTGTCCACGAGGGTGGGGACGCGCCCTCCCCCCGGGCGCGCCCCCCTACCTCGTGGGCCCCCTGGAGACCCTCCGACGCCAATTCCAACTCTATATATTCGCTTTCGGAGAGAAAAAAAAGAGAGAATAGTTCATCGCGTTTTACGATACGGAGCCGCCGCCAAGCCCTAAAACCTCTCGGGAGGGCTGATCTGGAGTCCGTTCGGGGCTCCGGAGAGGGGGATTCGTCGCCGTCGTCATCATCAACCATCCTCCATCACCAATTTCATGATGCTCACCGCCGTGCGTGAGTAATTCCATCGTAGGCTTGCTGGACGGTGATGGGTTGGATGAGATTTGTCATGTAATCAAGTTAGTTTTGTTAGGGTTTGATCCCTAGTATCCACTATGTTATGAGATTGATGTTGCTATGCTTAATGCTTGTCACTAGGCCCCGAGTGCCATGATTTCAGATCTGAACCTATTATGTTTTATTGAATATATGTGAGTTCTTGATCCTATCTTGCAAGTCCATAGTCACCTATTATGTGTTATGATCCGACAACCCCGAAGTGACAATAATCGGGATACTTCTCGGTGATGACCATAGTTTGAGGAGTTCATGTATTCACTCTGTGCTAATGCTTTGTTCCGGTTCTCTATTAAAAGGAGGCCTTAATATCCCTTAGTTTCCATTAGGACCCCGCTGCCACGGGAGGGTAGGAAAAAAGATGTCATGCAAGTTCTTTTCCATAAGCATGTATGACTATATTCGGAATACATGCCTACATTACATTGATGAATTGGAGCTAGTTCTGTGTCACCCTATGTTATGACTGTTACATGATGAACCGCATCCGGCATAATTATCCATCACCGATCCGATGCCTACGAGCTTTCCATCTACTGGTTTACGCTTATTTACTTTCCCGTTGCTATTGTTACAATCGTTACAAAATACCAAAAATATTACTTTTGCTTTCATTACTCTTTTGTTGCCGTTACCACTACTATCATACTACTTTGCTACTAAATATTTTGCTGCAGATATTAAGTTATCCAGGTGTGGCTGAATTGACAACTCAGTTGCTAATACTTGAGAATATTCTTTGGCTCCCCTTGTGTCGAATCAATAAATTTGGGTTGAATACTCTACCCTCGAAAACTGTTGCGATCCCCTATACTTGTGGGTTATCAAGAACCTTTTTCTGGCGCCGTTGCCGGGGAGCATAGCTCTATTCTTTGAGTCGCTTGGGATTTATATCTGCTGGACACTAGGAAGGATTTGAAAGATGCTAAGACAAAGATTTATCCCTCAACTACGAGGGGAGGTAAGGAATTTCCATCTAGCTCTGCACTTGATTCACCTTCTGTTATGAGCAAGCTTGCGACACCTAAACCTGCTTCTGCTATTCGTTCTGATATGTCGCACGTTATTGATGATGCCACTTCTGCTATGCATGATACTTATGATGAAACTACTCCTATGCTTGAGGAACAAATTGCTAGGGCTAGAGAGAAAGAAATTATTGAAACTGATTATATTGATGAAAGTGATGATGAAGATATGCCTGTTATTCCTGAGGGTTATCTTTTTGATAAAGAATCTTCTTTAGCTATTCTAGCTTGCAGAGATAGATATGAACTCAAGAGGTTATTAGTTAAATGGAGTAAAGAATCTCTTAGAGATAGAATGAAACCGGACCCTGCTTTTGCTACTTCACCTATTTGTGTTCCCGATAAGGATTATGAATTCTCTGTTGATCCTGATATAATTACTTTGGTTGAATCTGACCCTTTTCATGGTTATGAATCTGAAACTGTTGTGGCACATCTTACTAAATATAATGATATAGCCACCCTGTTCAGTAATGATGAGAGATCTCGCTACTTTTATATCCTTAAAATATTTCCGTTCTCCTTAAAGGGTGATGCTAAGATATGGTTTAATTCTCTAGATCCTGGTTGTGTGCGTAGTCCCCAGGATATGATTTATTACTTTTCTGCTAAATATTTCCCTGCTCATAAGAAACAAGCTACTTTAAAGGAAATATACAACTTTGTGCAAATTGAAGAAGAGAGTCTCCCACAAGCTTGGGGGAGGCTTCTCAAGTTACTTAATGCTTTGCCTGATCATCCTCTTAAGAAAAATGAAATACTTGATATCTTTTATAATGGACTAACCGATGCTTCCAGAGATTACCTGGATAGTTGTGCTGGTTCTCTTTTCAGGGAAAGAACACCGAATGAAGCTGAAATTCTATTAAATAATATGTTGACAAATGAAAATAATTGGACACTTCCTGAGCCAGCTCCTGAGTCAATTCCTGAGCCTATCCCTAAACCAACTCCAAAGAAGAGAGGTGTTCTATTTCTCAGTCCTGAAGATATGCAAGAGGCAAAGAAATCTATGGAAGAAAAAGGTATTAAAGCTGAAGATGTTAAGAATTTACCTCCTATTGAAGAAATACATGGTCTTAATTTACCGCCTGTTGAAGAAACATATGATCTTGATACATTACCTATTGAAGAACCTCCTGATCCCGATAACCCAACACAGGTAGTAAAGGTAAATTCTCTCTATAGATATGATAGAGCTGAAGTCCCTCTTACTAAAATTGCTAGTCAGTGTTTGGATGAATTTGATAACTTTATGTTTAAGCAAGAAGACTTCAATGCTTATTTTGGTAGACAATTGAAACAAAACTCCTATATGATTAAACACTTGGGTGATTATATGGCTAATGTTAGATGTGAACTTAAACTTATTAGCAAACATGCTTCTATGGTTACCACTCAAGTAGAACAAGTACTTAAGGCTCAAAATGATTTGCTCAATGAAATGAATACTAAGAAATATGATTATGCTGTTAGAGTGGCTACTAGAACTGGTAGAATGACTCAGGAACCTTTGTATCCTGAAGGCCACCCTAAGAGAATTGAGCAAGATTTTCAGAGAAATAATATTGATGTGCCTAGTTCTTCTAAAAGGAAGAAAAAGAAAAATGATAGGACTTTGCAAAATTCTAGCGAACCTATTGCTGAGTCATCTGAGAATCCAAATGATATATCTATTTGAAACACAATCTGGTAATGAACATGAACCTAGCGAGAAAAATAATAATGATGATGTTCAAGATGATGCTCAACCTAGTAATGATAATGATGTAGAAGTTGAACCTGCTGTAGATCTTGATAACCCACAATCAAAGAATCAACGTTATGATAAGAGAGACTTTGTTGCTAGGAAACATGGTAAAGAAAGAGAACCATGGGTTCAGAACCCATGCCTTTTCCCCCCAAACTATCCAAGAAAAAGGATGATGAGGATTTTGAGCGCTTTGCTGAAATGATTAGACCTATCTTTTTGCGTATGCGATTAACTGATGTGCTCAAAACAAATCCTTATGCTAAGTATATGAAGGATATCATTACCAATAAGATAAAGATTCCGGAAACTGAAATTTCCACCATGCTTGCTAATTATACTTTTAAGGGTGGAATACCAAAGAAACTTGGAGATCCAGGAGTACCCACTATACCATGCTCAATTAAAGGAAATTATGTTAAAACTGCTTTATGTGATCTTGGAGCCGGTGTTAGTGTTATGCCACTCTCTTTATACCGTAGACTTGATTTGAATAATTTGACACCTACTAAAATATCTTTGCAAATGGCTGATAAATCAACTGCTATACCTGTCGGTATTTGTGAGGATGTGCCTGTTGTGGTTGCAAACGTTACTATTTTAACGGACTTTGTTATTGTTGATATTCCCAAGGACGATAGTATGTCTATTATTCTTGGAAGACCCTTTTTGAATACTGTAGGGGCTGTTATTGATTGCAACAAAGGCAATGTCACTTTTCATGTTAATGGTAATGAGCATATGGTACACTTTCCGAGGAAACAACCTCAAGTCCACAGTATCAATTCTATTGGAAAAGTTCCATCGATTATATTTGGAGGTTTTGAATTTCCTCTTCCTACTGTCAAGAAGAAATATGATATACTTATTATAGGGGATGTGCATACCCCCGTTGAGGTAACATAGTGTCATTCGAAATTTCTCTGGTTCCATGTTAATCGGAATGAGTTTGTTAACAATACCTGATCAACCTTGTTAGTGGATTCCTTTTGATGATCATGAGACGGATGAAACTAGAAGGCACAACCTTCTGTACCCTCTTTATACTTTCCGTTATTTAGTTGAAATAAAGTAAAAATAGTATTTTTCTGTCTGTTTCCTGATTTATCCGTGCAATATAAAAATATCCCGAAAATAAAAGTCCTCAGAATGCCATGCCAATTTAATATGATTTTTTCGGGAATATTTGAGGATTTACTGTGCAAAAATTACCACGGGGGGAGCTGCCACCTGGCCACGAGGGTGGAGGGCGCGCCCTACCCCCCTAGGGTGCGCCCCCTGCCTCGTGGGCCCACGGTGGCCCTCCTCCACTTATTCCTGCACCCATCTTCTTCTTCTCCCTCCCACAAACACAAAAAACCAACTCAAGCACGAGTTCCAGCCCCCGTTTCTCTGATTTTCGATCTCCTTGCTCAAATCACCTCTCACAAAACTGCTTGGGGAGATTGTTCCTTGGTATGTGACTCCTCCATTGGTCCAATTAGTTTTTGTTCTAGTGCTTTATTCATTGCAAATTTATGCTGCATAGGTGACCATGTTCTTGAGCTTGCATGTCAAATTTATATGGTTCCAAGTAGTTCTAATGCTTGATATAGGCTCTAGGCACTTGTAGGAGTAGTTACTATCAATTTTATTGAAGTTGGTTCACTTTTGTTTGAAGTTACTAAAAATTTCAGATTATTTCAGAAAATAATGAGGAGACTTTTGAGGGGCTCGTCGAGCCGAAGCTCGAAGGAAAAACAAAATGAAGAAGCACAGAAGCCCAAATATAATTTGCCTCGTATCGCGGAGGTCAGGCCGTGTGAATGGCCTTTCGATGACTTCTTGAGGAGAGCCAGGATTTATGAGGATTTCTATTTATCAATTGGGAACGCCAGCCTCACTGACTTCCTCCGCGACCAACGTCATCAGTATCTCTTACTCACAAATACTTTTGTGCAAAACTTCTACTTTTTCCCTAAGAAATCACCCCCTTCAGTAGAGTTTCATTTATATGACGTTGTTAAGAAGATGCCATTAGCTGAATTTTGCAAGGTTTGTAAAATACCCTCTGAGGGTACTTTAGATGAACCACAACGTAATGAAGTGGAAGCATTTATTAATACTATCACTGTGGGAGAAACCAGGAAGGTTTCTGATGCAAGAATCACTAGCGTACATTTTCCTGTTTTACGCTACTTTGCCATATTTGCTAGTCGTTGCTTGATTGGTCGTGGAAACTGTGGAAACCGTAGTGTTTCTGATATTATCATTTTGTTCCATGGTTTATACCGCGACAACTCTGTTAGTATGGGCGGAATTATTGCTAGACGGTTAAGTCTGAACCGTACTAAGGGCCCCATCTTTGGAGGCATTTATGCTTCACGCCTAGCTGCATATTTTAACATACCTATGGCATTCTGAGAAAGAAGAAAAATTGCTGCCCAGTGTTTATTTAGATTATAAGAGTATGCTAGCGCATGACTTTATTGTTAAGAGCAAGGAAGGGGAGCTTAAATATGAATTGTATTTTGATAAACATCACCCTGAGACTATTACTTTGCCTGCTCCTTCTTTGTTTAACTTGTCTGCAGGTCTTTATCTCGTTCCGTGGGCGGCTGTTCAAGCTTATCAGAATCCTGCACTAGCCCCGGAACCGGAACCACAAGATGAGCCTCCACGCCAGTCTGTTTATTCTTGGGATCCGGAGGTGGCTGCCAGCCAGTGGCAGTCAGAGTCCTCTTCATCGCAGTACGACCCCGGCTACACCTACGGGTATCAGCCAGGCTATCCCTGGCAATAGACCAACTTAGGCCAAAAGCCTAAGCTTGAGGGAGTACGTATTTCTCACCGACATTACATTTATGTTCACACACACTCATTGCTAGGTGTCGGTGCTCATACTCTTTCACTGTAATATCCCTGCTAGTTTATTTTCTTTTTCCTGCTTTCTTCTTGTGTGTTTGTTAAACTTTAAGAAAACAACCAAAAAATTAGTGTAGCAGCTAGTTGGTTTACTTTTCCTGCTGTAGTAGTAATAATTAAAATGAAAACCCAAAAATATTTCCTGTTCTTCATTTGCTTGTTGGGAGCTTTCTCGTGTAAATAGTTTTATTTTCTTTTCTTTTTTTGGGGGTCGATAGGAGAAGACCATGATTAAACTGTTGAAGTGGCTCTTATATGCATTATTGTTGATTTAACCAAGAGCCCATATTGCCTTGTCTTCTCCTATTTATTGAATGCTCGCAGATTCTAGCTTAGTCCAATGCACCTGCACTCTTATTATTATCAACATCGTTCGATCGTGCAAGTGAAAGGAAATAATGATGATATATGATGAATTGATTGGGATAAGCGAAGCTGGTATGAACTCGACCTCTTTTGTTTTTGTAAATACGATGAGTTCATCGTTCTTGATTCAGCTTATTATGAATAAACATGTTTGCAATGACAATTAGAGATCATAGTTGCTTATGTCATGCTTGATTAGCTATGAGTTATAATGGTTTACCTTGCGTGCCAACATGCTATTAGAATGATTGTGATATGGTATGATGGGATGGTATCCTCCTTTGAATGATTTGAGTGACTCGACTTAGCACATGTTCACGCATGTAGTTGAAACGAATCAACATAGCCTTCACGATATTTATGTTCATGGTGGATTATATCCTACTCATTCTTGCATCCAATGTTCATTAATTCTAATGCATGTTCATGACTGTTGTCGCTCTCTCAGTTGGTCGCTTCCCAGTCTTTTGCTAGCCTTCACCTGTACTAAGCGGGAATACTACTTGTGCATCCAAAATCCTTAAACCCCAAAGTTATGCCATATGAGTCCACTATACCTTCCTATATGCGGTATTTACCTGCCGTTCCAAGTAAATTTGTATGTGCCAAACTCTAAACCTTCAAATAAACATTATGTTTTGTATGCTCAAATAGCTCATGTATCAACTAGGGCTGCCCTTATCTTCCGTGTTAGGCGGGTTATTCTCAAGAGGAGTGGACTCCGCTCCTCACTCACGAGAAAATGGCTGGTAACCAGGATGCCCAGTCTCATGCTTTATTCAAACTAAATCAAAATAATTGCAAACAAAACTCCCCTGGGACCTGTTGATTGTTGGAGGCACTCGTTGTTTCGAGCAAGCCATGGATTGATGCTTGTTGGTGGAGGGGGAGTATAAACTTTACCATTCTGTTTGGGAACCGCATATAATGTGTTTAGCATGGAAGATATCGTCATCTCTTAGTTGTTATGTTGACAATGAAAGTATGCCACTCAAAACATTATTCAATCTCTATTTCAAAACCGAGCTCTGGCACCTCTACAAATCCCCGCTTCCCTCTGCGAAGGGCCTATCTATTTACTTTTATGTTGAGTCATCACCCTCTTATTAAAAAGCACTAGCTGGAGAGCACCTCTGTCATTTGCATTCATTACTATTAATTTATATTGGGTATGACTATGACTGGATCTCTTTTACCATGAATTACAATGTCTAGTCAGTCCTTGATCTTTAAAGGTGCTCTGCATTTATGTTTTGCGGTCTCAGAAAAGGCTAGCGAGATACCATCTTGTTATATCATGCTATGATTGTTTTGAGAAGTGTTGTCATCCGAGATTTATTATTATGACTCGCTAGTTGATTATGCCATCGATGTGAGTAAACATGAGACCTGGGAATTATTGCAAACGTGGTTAGTTATAATCTTTGCTGAAAACTTGAATGCTGACTTGACATATTTACAACAACAAGAGCAAACCGAGTTTGTAAAAGTTTTTCTTTTTCTCTTTCAGTTTGTCAACTGAATTGCTTGAGGACAAGCAAGGGTTTAAGCTTGGGGGAGTTCATACGTCTCCGTCGTATCTACTTTTCCAAACACTTTTGCCCTTGTTTTGGACCCTAACTTGTATGATTTGAATGGAACTAACCCGGACTGACGCTGTTTTCAGCAGAATTGCCATGATGTTGTTTTATGTGCAGAAAACAAAAGTTCTCAGAAAGACCTGAAACTCCACGGAACGTCTTAGAAAAAATAATAAAAAATCCTCACCAAAGATGAAGACCAAGGGGCCCACACCCTGTCCACGAGGGTGGGGGGCACGCCCTCCCCCCTGGGCGCGCCCCCCTTCCTCGTGGGCCCCCTGGAGACCCTCCGACGCCAATTCCAACTCTATATATTCGCTTTCGGAGAAAAAAAAGAGAGAAGAGTTCATCGCGTTTTACGATACGGAGCCGCCGCCAAGCCCTAAAACCTCTCGGGAGGGCTGATCTGGAGTCCGTTCGGGGCTCCGGAGAGGGGGATTCGTCGCCGTCGTCATCATCAACCATCCTCCATCACCAATTTCATGATGCTCACCGCCGTGCGTGAGTAATTCCATCGTAGGCTTGCTGGACGGTGATGGGTTGGATGAGATTTGTCATGTAATCAAGTTAGTTTTGTTAGGGTTTGATCCCTAGTATCCACTATGTTTTGAAATTGATGTTGCTATGACTTTGCTATGCTTAATGCTTGTCACTATGGCCCGAGTGCCATGATTTCAGATCTGAACCTATTATGTTTTCATGAATATATGTGAGTTCTTGATCCTATCTTGCAAGTCTATAGTCACCTATTATGTATTATGATCCGACAACCCCGAAGTGACAATAATCGGGATACTTCTCGGTGATGACCATAGTTTAAGGAGTTCATGTATTCACTGTGTGCTAATGCTTTGTTCCGGTTCTCTATTAAAAGGAGGCCTTAATATCCCTTAGTTTCCATTAGGACCCCGCTGCCATGGGAGGGTAGGACAAAAGATGTCATGCAAGTTCTTTTCCATAAGCACGTATGACTATATTCGGAATACATGCCTACATTACATTGATGAATTGGAGCTAGTTCTGTGTCACCCTATGTTATGACTGTTACATGATGAACCACATCCGGCATAATTATCCATCACTGATCTGATGCCTACGAGCTTTCCATCTACTGGTTTACGCTTATTTACTTTCCCGTTTCTATTGTTACAATCGTTACAAAATACCAAAAATATTACTTTTGCTTTCATTACTCTTTTGTTGCCGTTACCACTACTATCATACTACTTTGCTACTAAATACTTTGCTGCAGATATTAAGTTATCCAGGTGTGGTTGAATTGACAACTCAGTTGCTAATACTTGAGAATATTCTTTGGCTCCCCTTGTGTCGAATCAATAAATTTGGGTTGAATACTCTACCCTCGAAAACTGTTGTGATCCCCTATACTTGTGGGTTATCAGCGTTGTCCAAAGATCTTCTTTCTGCATATCGGAGACATAAGACACCTCAGGGTCTTCCTTCTTAGGCTTTAACCATTGCTGGATACTGATCAGGATCTTGTCCCTAACAAGAACCCCGCACTGAGCACGAAATGCATCCCTTGTCCGGATGGGTTCAATCGGCTTGCCATCGCGCACGATTGCTGTGATCTCAAACCTTTCATCCGAGCAGAACGTTTTCTTCGGGCCTCGTCTAATTACCGAAGTTGTGCTCAATCCAGAGGGCTAGAAAAAAGAAGAAAGACGAGAGTTTTAATTAATTAATATGTGTACATACAAAAACAATGAATGCATCAATTAGCTAGTCAGCACAAGCTTAACTAATATATATACCTGGCCGGAATCGGTTCGGTCACCGGAGCCGTCATCACGGTCTTCTTCTTGTATCGGCATTGGGTCACCGGAGCCGTCATCATGGTCTCCTTCTTGTACCGGCATTGGGTCACCGGAGCCATCATAATCATAGTCTTCTTCTTCACCCTGTCCTTCCAGACCATCGGTGTCGTTGAGAAACGACAGACGGCATCACTTCCGGCTGCGATTATGTCCCCCAACACCGCTTCTGTTGCTTCGTCTCGGGGGTGCTCCATAGTTTCTGCAAATATTTACAACATGGCAATTATCATTCAAACATGATAGATGGATATATTAGTGGCAAATGTAGAACTAGCTAGCTAATCACAATAAGGAATCATATTAATTAGTGGCCTCGACTTGCTTCTCTAGGGTTTGGGCCGGGGTGGCCTCGGCAACGCTTCAAGGGTTTGGAGTGGCCTCGACAACACTTCAAGGGTTTGGGGTGGCCTCGATGACAACGCTCTTTTAACTTGGTAAATTTGGGTGGCCTCGAGAGAGTTTGTCGTGTAGGGGCGCGGCAGGAGGGGGTACGAGACCGACATCATTTTTTTCTAGGGTTTGGGTGTCCTCGAGAGTTTTGGTCGAGCGAGAGGGCCGGGGGGTGCTCCCGTGGTATAAGTTATCACGGTCGAGAGGGGGTATATATATATCGACCGCCCCTCATGTCGAAGTTATCCGGGAGGGGGTTATATCTACAACGACAACATACATACATGGGAAAATAATGTTATCGGGGAGGGGGTATATCGACCCCCCTCGTGTTAAAGTTATCGGGAGGGGGTATATATCAACAACGACATACCCGATAAAAAAATAAGAAGACAAAAGAAGAAATAAAAAGAGGAGAAGAAGAAAGGAATAGAAGAGAAGCGATCGAAGAAAAAAAAAGAAAAAAAAGGAGAAGAAGAAGAAAAAAAAATAGAAAATTCTATTTTTTTTCTTCTTCTCTATTCCTTGCTTTTTCTCATCTTCTTTTTCTTCTTTTTTCCTCTTCTTATTTATTTCTCCTCTTCTTCCTCTCCTCTTCTTCTTTCTTCCTCTTCTTATTTTCTTTTTTCCTATCCCGTGGTCTAAAATCGGTCTATGCACGATAGAAAATTCTGAAAAAATTACATCTATGATCCCTTGACGTCCCCGCCTCTCTCATGAACAAAAAAAACTATGAATAAAAAACATCATGTTCTATGAACAAGAAAATATCATATATTTCATCCACATCCATGCATACATCATATATATATGTGATCATCTATGAAAAAAAAACATCATATTCTATAAAAAAATCATCTTATATATATTTACAAAACAAATTATGATAACAAGCATATATATACATATAAAAAAATAAGCATATATATATATATGAATAAGAATGTTGCGCCGGCCGGACCAAGTGAGGAGGACGGCGACGGCGACGGCGGGGGCGACGGCGACGATGGGGGCGGGGTAGGGGGCGACGGCGACGGAGACGACGGGGGTAGGCCAGTCGGGGCGGCGCGCGTCGGGGCAGGGGAGCGGGCGACGGCGAGGGCGAGGGCGATGGCAACGGCGAGGGCGGGGGCGGGGGCGACGGCGACGGTGACGGCGGGGGCGACGGCGACGGCGACGGCGGGGGCGGCGGGCGACGTCGGGGCAGCCTGGCGGCGTCGATGTAGTCGGCGTCGTCGGGGGCGGCAACTGCGAGATGAGAGTGAAAAATTCCTAAGTGTGAACTTATATAGCGAGGCCTTTAGTCCCGGTTGGTGCCACGAACCGGGACTAAAGGGTGCATTAGTCCTAGTTGGTGCCACCAACCGGGACCAAAGGTCTCTTTTCAGCAGCCCAAAGGGCGGGAAGCAGAGGCCTTTGGTCCCAGTTGGTGGCACCAGGCGGGAAGCAGAGGCCTTTGGTCCCGGTTGGTGACACCAACTGGGACTAAAGGGGGGGCATTGGTACCGGTTGGTGGCACGAACCGATACCATTGCACCCCTTTAGTCCCGGTTGGTGCCACCAACCGGGACCAAAGGCCCCTGTGCTGCCCGCGTCGCGGCCAAAGTTTAGTCCCACCTCGCTAGTTGAGAGGGCTCGAGAGTGGTTTATAAGTGCTGCTGCGCCCACCCTCTCGAGCTCCTCTCAACTGCAGGCTTTCGGGCCTAATCTGTCACTATGTGCCTGTGGACCTACTGGGCCTTCTGCGGGCCTGAATCCTGGCCCATGGATGGGTTTCTAGTCGTATTCAGGCCGTTATGGCCCAGTAGGTGGCAAATTTTTTATTTTTTCCAACTTTCTTTGTTTTCTTTTTTGCTTTATTTATTTTACTTTATTTTGTTATGTTTATAATTACTTATTTATTTTATTTTATGATAATTCTTTTTGCTATTAAAGTTTCTAGCAAAAAAAGTTCTTTATGAATTTTTTCTGCTTTTAATGATTTTGAACAGAAAATACTTTGATAATTTTATTTTCATAAATTTATTTATGTTATTAAAGTTTATTGTATTTTACTTTATTTTGTTTCTGCTTATATATTTTATTATAGTTTATATTATTTTGTTTCAAATTACTTATTTATTTTATTTTATGATAATTCTTTTTGCTATTAAAGTTTCTAACAAAAAAAGTTCTTCATGAAAATTCTTTTTGCTTTTAATGATTTTCAACAGAAAATACTTTGATAATTTTAGTTTCATAAATTTATTTATGTTATTAAAGTTTATTTTATTTTATTTGTTAGTTTTCATGCATTTACTGATTATTTTGAGCCATAAGACCATGAAATTGAAAAGC
This sequence comes from Aegilops tauschii subsp. strangulata, assembly GCF_002575655.3. Taxonomy (NCBI): domain Eukaryota; kingdom Viridiplantae; phylum Streptophyta; class Magnoliopsida; order Poales; family Poaceae; genus Aegilops; species Aegilops tauschii. The sequence goes on along the minus strand of NC_053036.3, from coordinate 626,026,915 downwards.
ATTTGAAATGAACTGTGAAAAGGTTCCAAGTTGGCATGGCATCATCATTTCACCCACATAGCATGGGCAAGAAAGTAGAGAGGGTTACGGCAAAAAGTGGATGCACTTCGTGTACAAAACGGACAATCTCTTTCGAAGTATCAGGGTTTCATACGGAAACTCGTCTGTTACAAAGGGATTTCATTTTTCTTGAACTTATTTGAACTCCATAGTTTTTCTGTGTTCAAAATGCACCATTCAAAACCTTATCATCAATTTATAACCCTTTCTGACTGCATTTGTTATTTTACATGCATTTACTGATTATTTTGAGCCATAAGACCATGAAATTGAAAAGCATTTGCAATGAACTCTGAAAAGGTTCTAAGTTGGCATGGTATCATCATTTCACCCACATAGCATGGGCAAGAAAGTAGAGAGGGTTACGGCAAAAATTGGATGCACTTCGTGTACAAAACGGACAATCTCTTTCGAAGTATCAGGGTTTCATACGGAAACTCGTCTGTTACAAAGGGATTTCATTTTTTTTGAACGTATTTGAACTCCATAGATTTTCTGTGTTCAAAATGCACCATTCAAAGCCACATCATCAATTTACAACCCTTTCTGACTGCATTTGTTATTTTCATGCATTTACTGATTGTTTTGAGCCATAAGACCATGAAATTGAAAAGCATTCGAAATGAACTCTGAAAAGGTTCCAAGTTGGCATGGTATCATCATTTCACCCACATTGCATGGGCAAGAAAGTAGAGAGGGTTACGGCAAAAATTGGATGCACTTCGTGTACAAAACGGACAATCTCTTTCGAAGTATCAGGGTTTCATACGGAAACTCGTCTGTTACAAAGGGATTTCATTTTTTTTGAACGTATTTGAACTCCATAGATTTTCTGTGTTCAAAATGCACCATTCAAAGCCACATCATCAATTTACAACCCTTTCTGACTGCATTTGTTATTTTCATGCATTTACTGATTGTTTTGAGCCATAAGACCATGAAATTGAAAAGCATTTGAAATGAACTCTGAAAAGGTTCCAAGTTGGCATGGTATCATCATTTCACCCACATAGCATGGGCAAGAAAGTAGAGAGGGTTACGGCAAAAATTGGATGCACTTCGTGTACAAAACGGACAATCTCTTTCGAAGTATCAGGGTTTCATACGGAAACTCGTCTGTTACAAAGGGATTTCATTTTTTTGAACTTATTTGAACTCGATAGTTTTTCTGTGTTCAAAATGCACCATTCAAAGCCACATCATCAATTTACAACCCTCTCATGAATAGATAAGTGATCAAATTAATGGAAGTACATCATCACATTAAAACCAAAGTACATACATAGTTCTCATTGAACAACATATAGCTCTGCAGAGCATCTAATTGAACCATACATTGAAATTATGTAAAACATTTCAATGCAACAACAAATGCGATCATAATCTCAACCAAGGTAACAACTGATCCAACTGCATAATGATACCCAACCTCGGTATGAATGGCATATTTTCTAATCTTTTTAATCTTCAACCGCATTGCATCCATCTTGATCTTGTGATCATCGACGACATCCGCAACATGCAACTCCAATATCATCTTCTCCTCCTCAATTTTTCTTATTTTTTCCTTCAAGTAATTGTTTTCTTCTTCAACTAAATTTAACCTCTCGACAATAGGGTCGGTTGGAATTTCCGGTTCAACAAGCTCCTAGATAAATAAAATTTATGTCACGTTGTTCGGCATAATTGTCATAAACAATAAATGAACCAAATAGTTATGAAAAGATATATATACCACATCTGAATCATAGACAGGACGAGGGCCGACGGGGTCGGATACCAAAACCATCGCACTATATAATAACAAGGAATAATAAAAGTAAGAAAATTAGACAAGTATCTATTTGAAGTAAGAATTTTTTTTCTTTCAGAAAGAACATAAGAACAAGAGGCGCGGCTCACCACGGTGGTGCCGGTGACGAGATCGGCGCGGGCGACCGACGGCGGTGCAGACGGGGACGGGACGTGACGGACCGCTAAACCTAGACAAATCTTGGGGAAAATGAAGCTCGGAGGTCGAGTTTCGAGAGGAGAAAGATTAACTAGTGTGGCTCAGACATTTCATCGAACACCTCATGTGCAAGGTGGTGAGCTAGAGAGCACCCAAATGCCCTCCCCTCGCCGGCTGTGAATTGTCCCGCCGTGGCGATGGGGTATATATAGGCAACTCATTTGTCCCGGTTCGTGGCTACAACCGGGACTAAAGCTCCACCTCCTGTCCCGGTTCTAGCCACGAACCGGGACGAATGGTTGTGGTCCAGGAGCGAGGCCCATTGGTCCCGGTTCGTGCCTAGAACCGGGACAAATGGTTCCCCACGATCCGGGACGAATGCCCACGAGGCCCCGGCCGGCCCCCTGGGCTAACGAACCGGGACGAATGCCCCCATGGGTCCCGGTTCTTGTCTGAACCGGGACTAATGGGCTTGTCCTGCCCGAACGAAAGCCCTGTTTTCTACTAGTGAGGGGGCGAAGGCGGTGACATTGGAGTAAGATGTGACTTGTTGATTCTGGTGCCAACAGTTGGAGTCCGTTAAACCCTTGTTGAAGCGTCTTTCGTTGGTCAAGAGGCTATTTTTGCATGCAAGCCAATGAAAATTTCTGCATTTGTTGGGTGCATAGTGTTAAACATATTGTGTAAGAGCCTAACAGGGTTTAGCGTGTTCTTATGTAACACGCCTTGAGGCCTTGTGGCCCACGGCGAGGTAGTTAGGAGATTTTCTATTTTCTGTTTTATCTCATTCTATCTCCTAAACCTCCTGTAAGATCTCTCGATGGTTAGCCCTGACGCTGCCTTCTCCTGTACCGCATCCCTCAATCAATATATACTCAGCGGGTCTCCATGTATGGAGATTGAGACGTTCCGATGTGTTCCAAGTTTTTCATAACTTTCAAGCTCTTGTGGAACGTAATTTCGATAGCAAAATCCTTGCCATGCAATCGGACTGGGGTGGTGAATATGAAAAACTGAATTCTTTTTTTCAAAAGATTGGTATTTCTCACCATATTTGATGCCCACATGCCCATCAGCAAAACGGTTCTCCGAGCGCAAGCACCATCATATCGTCGAAGTAGGCCTAGCCCTCCTAGCTTCGGCCTCCATGCCCCTAAAATTTTGGGATGAAGCGTTTCTCACTGCTGTGCATCTCATCAACATGTGGCCAAGTCGTGTCATCTCTAATGAAACTCCCACTGAACGCCTCCTGCATGTCACACCAGATTATAGATTAATCCAGATTATACCACTCTTCGTGTTTTTGGTTGCGCCTGTTGGCCTAACCTTCGTCCTTATAACACTCGCAAGATCATGTTTTGTTCCAAGAAGTGCGTTTTTCTTGGGTATAGTGCTCAACACAAGGGTGTTAAATGTCTTGATGTTGCAACCGGTCGTGTGTATATTTCTCGTGATGTTGTGTTTGATGAAATGCAATTCCCATTCGCCAAGCTTCATCCCAACGCCGGTGCCCTTCTTCGTCAACAAATCCTTCTCCTTCGCCAAGCTTCATCCCAACGTGTATATTTCTCGTGATGTTGTGTTTGATCAAGTCTTCGTGTGGGTAATGATAATTGTGATGATCATGTTTTGGCTAATGGTCCTAATTCCTTGCCTGAGTTTGATACAGAAAAAATTGCAGTTCAAATGGTGCAGAAATCAGTCATCCTTGTGCTGAAATCAACACTATAGATCATGCAGCAGTGGGCACAGGCGATCTGTTGCAATCTCCTTTGGGATCCACGTGCTTGACAGCGCCAGACCTGACAGAATCCGCCTCGCGATCCCCCCCCCCTGGCCAGGAGGCTCGCGTCGAACATTCCGCTTCACCCCCGCGCCAACCCACCCCCGCCACGTGGTCCCGTGCTGCTGCGTCAGAACCCGCAGGCTCGGCGTGCCAACCTGTAGTCGGGGCCTCGTCGCCTGCGCGCTACGAGCCAACCCCACGGGTCTACACCAGGCGGGCCTCGCGCCCCACTACGGTCGTGCCAGGCGGGCATGGCGCATGCATCGAGCCGGATTAGGCTGGCTCGCCCGGATCGTCTACTACAGCTTCTTTGTCTTCGGTGCCTGTGCATGCCAAAGAAGGTCCGGCCAGTCCTGATGCTTCTAACTCCTCGGGATCGGGCGGATCCGTTGCAGCGACCCCTGCTGCTCCCGTTGGATCTTCTGTGCCTGCACCTCTGCCTCGCACACGCCTTCAAACATGCACACTTGAACATGTTAATTATAAAACCAAATATGGTTTAATTGTTTCTGATGATGTCTCAGGTGAACCGCGCACTATTTCTCAGGCCCTTGCTGATCCGAAGTGGAAACAACCCATGCTTGAAGAGTTTGGAGCTCTTCAGAAAAATTGTACTTGGCATCTTGTCCCTTCCCGCCCAGGTACAAACTTGATTGATTGCAAGTGGGTTTTTCGCATCAAGCGATGATCAGATGGTACCATCGATCACTACAAAGCTCGTCTTATTGCCAACGGGTTCAAGCAAAGGTACGGCCTCGACTATGAGGACACATTCAGTCCTGTTGTTAAAGCCTCCACTATTCGTCTTGTTCTATCCATTGCTGTCTCTCGAGGTTGGTGCCTTCGTCAGCTAGATGTGCAAAATGCGTTTCTTCACGGTGTTTTGGAAGAGGAAGTCTATATGAAGCAACCCCTGGGTTTGAAGATCCAGATAAACCATTCCACGTTTGCAGACTTGATAAATTGCTCTATGGACTGAAGCAAGCTCCAAGGGCATGGTACTCTCGTCTCAGCTCCAAACTGCACACTCTTGGCTTTGTTCCTTTCAAGTCTGATACTTCCTTGTTTATTTACAACAAGTTCAACACTGTTATCTTCATGCTCATTTATGTTGATGATACCATTGTTACTAGTTCATCTAATTAAGCCCTAACATCCCTCTTGAGAGACTTGCAGTCAGATTTTGCTCTCAAAGATCTCGGTGACTTGCACTTTTTCCTTGGCATTGAGGTCAAGAAGAACCAGGAAGGTGGTCTTCATCTTCCCTAGGAAAAATATGCAACTGATCTTCTGAGAAAGGCAGGGTTGCAGGGCTGTAAACCATCACCAACACCACTCTCCAGTTCAGAAAAAAAGTCTCTTGCAGAGGGTGTTCCTTTGAGTCAATAGGATGGCACCAAATACATGAGTTTGGTAGGAGCACTTCAGTACTTGACACTCACCAGGCCTAATATTTCCTTTGCAGTAAATAAAGTGTGTCAGTTTCTTCATGCACCTACTTCTACTCATTGGAGTGCTGCTAAACGTATACTGAGATATGTGAAGAACACGTTAAGTGTTGGGCTAACCTTCACCAAGTCAACTTCCACTCTTGTCAGTGCCTTTTTTGACTCTGATTGGGCAGGTTGCTTGGATGATAGGAGGTCCACAGGTGGTTTTGCAATTTTCTTTGGGCCAAATTTAATTTCTTGGTGTGCAAAGAAACATGCAACAGTGTCAAGATCAAGTATCGAGGCGGAATACAAGGCACTGGCAAATGCCACAGCAGAAATAATATGGGTTAAAGCTCGCTTAAGGAACTTGGAATATGTTACACACAAACTCCATGTCTTTGGTGTGATAAAATTGGTGCAACATATCTCTCTGCTAACCCTGTCTTTCATGCAAGAGCAAAACATATTGAGATTGATTATCACTCTGTGAGAGAGAGGGTTGCTAGCAAGGAACTGGAGATTCGGTTTATTCCCTCAAAGGATCAAGTTGCAGATGGATTCACAAAGGCTTTGCCCACAAGATCATTTGAAGAATTTAAGCGTAATCTAAACTTGAGAAGTTCAGATTAAGGGAGGATGTTAAACATATTGTGTAACAGGGTTTAGCGTGTTCTTATGTAACACGCCTTGAGGCCTTCTGGCCCACGGCGAGGTAGTCAGGAGATTTTCTGTTTTCTGTTTTATCTCATTCTATCTCCTAAACCTCCTGTAAGATCTCTCGATGGTTAGCCCTCAAGCTGCCATCTCCTGTTCCGCATCCCTCAATCAATATATACTCAGCGGATCTCCATGTATGGAGATTGAGACGCTTACCCATAGATTTCTACACATAGTTCTTCCAAATGGCCGGTGCGAAGGAGTCGATTGGTTTGTCGATCCAAACAGCCTTGTATGCCGAGTTGCAAGTCAACGGTTTACTGTCGATACGTTCCATTCGCTTGTCTTGTGCCTGCACATTTAAGGAGACAGTTGCCAGCATAGCGTGAAGATTTTCCAGTTCCAGTTCGGCTGCTCGAGAAAGGCGTGGTGCCAAGTCGAGATGCAAAGCTGGGATGCTGAGCACTCGGGCAACGGTGGCTGATGGTCTAAGAGTGTGAGAGAAGAGCAGGGGAAATAGTTGCGAGATTTTGGGTTGAGTTGAGGACCCAAAGATCGATCCAGAAGACAGTGGCCGTACCATTACCAATATGCACCATAGTTAATTATGGAAAAGAAGTCTAGCCCCTTGGCGATGTCACTCCAAACACAGGATTCAGATGGGTGAGGAGTGTCAAGGTCTTGAATATCCGACCAACCATACTTGGCAGCAAGGAATATCCATCGATGCATGCAACCATATTATTAAATCAAAACGTAACAAAGTCATGAGGTCCAAAGAAGTTCATAAAATGAGCAGTAGTCGAGATAAAATCTGAAAAACGCCACAACCGGCGATAAAGAGCTGAAAAGTGCCACATCCGGCGATAAAACAACAAGCTACGATGCCTACACACCTAGCCTATTATTAGCTCGCCGTCCAAATCGGCTGAAGATAGCCCGTGCTACCGTCTTCCAATGGTTGCACCCAATAACCATAAGCTCCCTGAAGTCCACATGCATGAGTAAGGACCACATACGGATCCAAGTTGTAGCTCTGTAGATAACCTGCAAAAAATTAGTGAATTGTGTCCCATTAAAAATCATGTCATTTCTAGTGTTCCATATAGCCCAGAGTAGTGCAAATACTCCTATCCAAATATGTTTAGCTAAGTGCACGTCCACTCCATTAAGCCATGTCCCAAATAACATGTTTATGCTCCTTGAGTGAGCAGGATAATGATAAAACACATTGAATTCAGTGACCTAAGCTAGTGAGATCGAAAGGAGACGTAGGACTGGGATTCCATGATTTGCATAGGTTTAGGAATTGTTGGTACTCCTTTTGTAAAGAAACACAAGATCATTTAGATCACCGTTTTAGTGATCTCAACAATCTTATATTTCTTTTTTGTGTGGGGGAATCTTATATTTAGTGTTTCCCCATCCCCTAGGGGTTTTGGGACTCGGTGATCTCTTCTCCTTCACCCACTAGCGTTTAAATATGCATCAAATTTGTTTATTTTCGTTAAATTTCTTTCAAAATAAAACTGGACATATGCGGACAGCTTTAGATGGTCGGCTCCTGCATCCGTGTCCTCGGACCAATGCGGTGTCTGATTTTGGGGTCGGTGTTGGAGATGCCCTTAGGCTGGTCATAGTGGAAGTAACATAGGTAGTAACTTAGATGCCACATAAGCAAAAATGATGAGGTGGCAAATAGTTAATGAGGAGAGAGGCAAATAGAGTAACATAATATGTTACCATCACATAGCGTTTCCCAATGCAAAATGAGTCTACAAAGTAATAAATGAAGACATCTATGTTACCACATATATGATACTACCCACTATGAAGGTAGTAACATAGACTAGTAACATATGCATGTTACTAGTCTAAGTTACTCTCCACTATGACCAGCCTTAGCCGTCAGAGTTTCGGGATACGATGTAATATCCAAAACTGGTTGGTTTTCAAAAAATTTGTTTGAAATAAAAAAAAACTGGCTGCGTCTACATGCACGTAAGATTAATTCTTCGTGTTATTGTAGGAACCGAAGCAGGTCTGCTTGCTTGCTCTAAACTGTCGTGCAGGAAGACTGGTGGGATTGGGGAAGACAAATTGTTCATTGACATTCAGATCTCCACCACACAGAAAAATCATCACTTCGCATTGTGATTTCAAATGAATGTTTTTGTACGTATGCTCCTTACATTACAGGAAGCTCCTGCTCCTGCGCAGGCTACAAACCCATGTCTCCAAAATGTTGGGCTATTTTTTTTTGAACCAAAGACCGTAGAACAATCGTTCTACGGTAATTTTCATTCAAAGTTAAGCAAAATTTTGTACATCAAGGAAAAAAGAAAGAAAATAAAATACATCAGGGCCATTTAACCAATACCAGCTCTAGGAATATCCATGATGAATTAAGCTAGGTTATCTGTAATCCATCCTCTGAAAGCCTCTCTGTGTTTCTCTTTGTTTCTCTTTGGGCTATTTTATCAACAGAGGCTGTACATTCAAGAATACAACCAGCACGGCCACCAAACTCGTATGGTCGACAAACTACGCAACTTAGTGCTAGATCAAATGATCGAAACCCCCAATGGACTACTTCTCTTGTCAAGGGCTTCTGTATTCACCATAAGATTTGCGATAGTGACACAATGGATGATTTGAAGTAAGAGTTTGTAGCTGATCGAGCGCAAACAGTAGCAGCAGAACCTGGATGCACGGACAGGCTATTTCAGTTGTCTTAGATGGGTCAGCAAATGGGGCATACATTTCATACTAGTATATATCTTGCATCGAACAGTGGGAAAGACTGGAGTGAAAACATAGTATTAGATACAGACATGGCGCTGCTTATCAGGGGTTAAAAAGTAGAGGCGCCTATTAACAGACAAGGCAAACAATTAAGGAGCTACATATGGAAGGACTCAGCAGAATATCAATCCTCGAGCTCACACGTCAAGGGGGACATGCGCCCAGTCTTCAATTTCGGATGCAGATGTAGTAGTAGCACCGGGATCCTCCCTTCGGCGATGAACCCAAGACTCGTAGTAGGCGTCAACTGTCAGATCCTCCCTCCTCTGAAGCTTCTCCGGGAATGTCTCCATCCCGGCGTATGTCAACAGGACCCAGACATAGGAGAGGTACTCCACACCAGTTCCCAGAGTCTGCGCGTGCAAGTATCCTCGGCACCGGCCGGCAGAAAAACAGAGCATCTCCACCCACACGCCTTGGATCACCTCCCACTTACTTGTCACTTGATCATGATCGTCAAGTTGATCACCCGACAAGGATTCAGCGAGCACCCAAGCGTCATGAATAAAAGAGTCGCTAGTAGGAGTATAACCTTGGTTGCATCTGTCAATTGCTCTTTCTATAAACTCCATCTCTTTCCGGGATTTGATGTGGATGTCCTTGAGCTCGTCGTAGGCCTTTGTGAACAAGCTCTTTCTGCTGCCTGGCATTAGCATCTCAGGATTAGCATACAACAGATGCATCATGTAGTTGGATATTACTTTGCACCGGCGGGCATATTGACGATCATCAGGAGACATGGCTGGCATACACTGGAAGCATAAATCTGTGGCCAGGCCAGGTGCCAGAGAATAATGGTCTCGTCAAATGGCCTTTTTATGCTCCAACCCAGTTTCCCGAGACATTTCTTACGGCCGAGCGTCCATTCGCCCCTGGCATCATTAAACCTCCTGTAAGTCTCATTGTAGTCTTTCCAGGCTGATTCAACATGCTGGCGAACCAATTCTGTAATTTCCTCACATGAAAAGTTAGATATCATGTACGTGAAGTGTTCGTCCACCAAATCCTTGCATGATAAGCATTCGGCAACCTTGCTCAGCCAGAACGTGTAGCACCATGGGGTCTTGGTTAGTGATCCAATAAGGCTATGTTGGCGAATTCTGCGGGGGAACTTGCCTCGGATAGCTGTTTGTACGCCCAGGTAAACCAGCTCTAGCACAAGAGTGCCGTACAATATCACGAGTGTAACCCAGATATCTTCACCGCCACGAGCTTTCCTGTGGCTACTCTTGTGCACCAGGCATATGGCTGTGATTACCGTTGCATAAGCTAGTGCTAGTGTGCAGCGACGGAAGATAACTGCTCCATCATTGTTCAAAGTGAGATTGGGTGTGCAGAAGGAGCTGGTCATAGCTGGGAGTGCACTGTCATCTTTGGTGTAGAGGAAGCTGGTCATAGCACACAGCACGCTCTCTATTGCTTGATAAGCTGATTTGGGGTCTAGCCGCCAGAATTTCCCCAGGATTTCAACACGATCGGAATAGGGACTTGGGAAGTCCAAGAAAAGCTGGTACGGTAGCGATGGGAGGCCTTGGTCCTCCCTTGATCCACTCTGACACACGACTGCCCTTGCTTCTCTTATGAAGTAGTCAAGCCGTCCGTCTTGCGTGTCACTGCTGCCCCGAACGACACTCTTCTCGGACGAGCTGGCCTTTCGAAGGGCATCAAAGCTGCTGCACTTAAGATCCAGTGCCTTCTGGAGGGATCTGATAATCACTAGGATGAAGAGCAGAATTGTTGCAGCCAACAACCTCTTGTCATCTGCCGACCATGACTTGTAAAGCACATAGAGTGCAATCGTAACCTGATACGGTTGATGATCCATTAATAAGATGCAAACAAAATCAAGATACGTACGTAGTACATACACACATTCTATTACACTGCTACACAAATACCAATGCTTGAGCTATCAGTGTGAAATTACTCCCTTCCCGGAAAAAAAAAACTCACTCCGTTTCATAATAACTGTCGTGGTTTTAGTTCAAATCGAGGTACTATGTCCAGCCCCTGCTGACGTGGACGGCTTGTCTTTCATCTTCTACTTCGGCAAGAAGGGGAACCACATCACCTACAAGATTGACCTGGCCGACCTTGATTGGAGGGCGGGGCCCGAGCCCCCTTCCCCTCCGCTTGCTCCCTCTGCTGCCGGGTAGGATGGGGAAGGGGAACTCTCTAAGGACAGCTCTTCTAACGAGGACGAAGGGCCTCTTGCTTCGACTGCTCGCCGGCGGGAGCCGGTTTCCTCAGGAGGGCCGGGGTCTGGGCCGTCTTGGGTCTCCACCCTCGCTCTAGCTGGTGTCCATGCATCTTCGCCTGCACCAGCGGCCACTCTGCCTGCTTCCCCTCCCCGGTCCTGTGTGTCGGATCCATTAGGGACATGATTGGGGGAGGAGGAGGATGCTCTGAGTGTGGGCATGGACGTGTGTCCTCCGTCCTCCCCTGGCCCCCTTTGGGTGGTGTGCTACTCCCGGTCGCCTGGTTCCCCACCTTCTCCAGCATTGGGGTCCCCGGCGATAGTGCCTGCTAAGCCTCCCCCGCCTCTCTTTGGGCTTTGACTCTCCCGTGGTCGGCCCCTATCATCGCCTCCAGGCACAGTGCACGGCTTAGTGGTGCTCGGACCCTGTCAAGCGGGCCTGTACCGACTATCCCAGAGAAGGCGGCCTTGTGGGCGGCCGCTTGCGACCTCATGCCAGGTACTCCTCTCTCTCTCTGCTTCTACTCTGTCTTCTTCAGGTTCTAGATTTGCAATCCGTGGTGAGAAGGGTCCTTGCCTTAAGCAAATCTCTGCATTTGCGCAAAGGAGAAGTTGGATGGGGCTCTCGCGGAGGCTCATGCTCAGGCGGAGAATGAGAATCTTAGCACCCTGGCCACCACTGACTCTTGGCATAAAGAGCCTGAGGTTGGTAGTGGGTCGAGCCGTAGTGTGGGTGGGTCCGCTGTCCCCGCAGACCCTTCGAAGGTAAGGGCACTTCGAGGTAGGCCCCCTACGCACCTTAATCTCATTGAGCACCATGTGATGGTGCGTGGGACTAGTGTTGGTGATACACCCCCCCCCCCCCCCCCCCCCCCCAAGTGCTTCCAGATGTTCTAGACCTTACTTCAGTCGGAGATAATGTCGATGTTCCATGAATTTTACGTTGGGACTTTCTACATGTCCCGATTGAACTTCGGTGTCATTACCCTGATCCACAAAGTACTTGGGGGAACGCACATTAGACAATTTCGACCGATCACGGTGATTGATGTTCTCGAACGGAATTTTATGAAACTTTGCACATCGTGTTTGGCACCTATTGAGGAGTGGCTCGCACATACTCTCCAATACACATTTTAGAAGGGTCGGTATATCCATGATGGGATTCTGGCCCTCCATGAGATCATGCATGAGGTGGCGATGCGCCGTCGCAAAGGCGTCTTTTTGAAGCTCGGCTTCCAAAAGGTGATATGACCGCCTTGACTGGTCCTTTCTAAGGTTAGTGCTTCAATGTCCGGGCTTCGACGACCGGTGGTGCTCGTGGATCATGTAGTTGGTATGTACTAGGAGTACGATGATTAATATTAACAGCGAGGTGTTACCATTCTTTGGGTCCTCTAGGGGAGTGAGACAAGGGGACCCTTGATACGTCTCCAACGTATCTATAATTTTTTATTGTTCCATGCTGTTATATTATCATTCTTGGATGTTTTATAATCATTTTATATCATTTTTTGGTACTAACCTATTGACATAGTGCCCAGTGTCAGTTGCTGTTTTTTTGCATGTTTTTTACATCGCAGGATATCAGTACCAAACGGAGTCCAAACGCAGCGAAACTTTTTGGAGAATTTTTATGGACCAGAAGACACAAGAGGGGCCAAAAAAGTACCAGAGGGGGGCTCCGAGGGGATCACAACCTACCTGGGCGCGCCTAGGGGCCCAGGCGCGCCCTGGTGGGTTGTGCCCACCTCGGAGGTCCCCCGCACCGACTCTTTGCTCTATAAATACCCCAATATTCCAGAAACCCTAGGGCAGTTGACGAAATTTTATTCCAGCCACAGAGTCCAAAACCACCAGATCCAATCTGGACACTATCTCGGAGGGGTGCATCATGTTCATTGGTGCCTCTCTGATGATGCGTGAGTAGTTCTTTGTAGACCTACGGGTTCGTAGTTAGTAGGCAGATGGCTTCCTCTCTCTCTCTCTCTTGATTCTAATACAATGGTCTCTTGGAGATCCATATGATGTAATAAGTCAATTTGTGGTGTGTTTGTTGGGATCCGATGAACTTTGAGTTTATGATCAGATCTATCTTTTTATCCATGAAAGTTATTTGAGTCTTCTTTGATCTCTTATATGCATGATTACTTATAACCTCATATTTCTTCTCCGATATTTGGGTTTTGTTTGGCCAACTTGATCTATTTATCTTGCAATGGGAAGAAGTGCTTTGTAGTGGGTTTGATCTTACGATCCTTGATCCCAGTGACAGAAAGGAAACCGACACGTATGTATCGTTGCTACTAAGGATAAAACGATGAGGTCTATTTCTACATAAATAGATCTTGTCTACATCATGTCATCGTTCTTATTGTATTCCTCCGTTTCTCCATGAACTTAATACACTAGATGCATGCTAGATAGCGGTCGATGTTTGGAGTAATAGTAGTAGATGCAGGCATGAGTCGGTCTAGTAATATTGGACGTCATGCCTATATAATGATCATTGCCTGGATATCATCATGATTATTGAAAGTTCTATCAATTTCCCAACAGTAATTTGTTCACCCACCGTTTGCTATTTTCTCGAGAGAAGCCACTAGCGAAACATACGACCCCCGGGTCTCTTCTCATCATATTTTGCCTTTGCGATCTATTTTCCTTTGCCTTTATTTTCAGATCTATTAATTCAAAACCCAAAAATATCTTGCTGCACTTTTTATTTATTTATATTATCTCGCGTTCCCACGAGATCTATTTATCCAAACCACTACAAAATTTATCTATCTTTTACCCGTGAGGGATTGACAATCCCTTTTTTACGTCGGATTGCGAGTATTTGTTATTTGTGTGCAGGTGTTGTTTACGTATTTGTTGCTTGGTTCTCCTACTGGTTCAATAACCTTGGTCTCATCACTGAGGGAAATACCTACCGTTGTTGTGCTGCATCATCCCTTCCTCTTTTGGGAAATACCGACGTAGGTTCAAGCCGCATCAAAAGTAATTTCTGGCGCCGTTGCCGGGGAGACATCATCAACATATACCAGGTTCCTAATCACAAATCTCATCTCCTCGCAATTACATTATTTGCCATTTGCCTCTCGTTTTCCTCTCCCCCACTTCACAAAATTTTGTCGTTTTATTCGTCCTCTTTTTCGTTCGCCATTTTCTCGTCAGATCTGTTTTGTGTGCTACTTTGTTTCTATCGTTATGGATAGTTCCTCCTCTATTGCGTGCACTCCCGGGAACGAAGTTCTCAACTTTAAACAAAGGGGAGGGAAGAATTTAAAAGATGCTTAGTATAGGATTTGTAATGCTCATAATAGATCTACCTATAAACAATCTACCGTTGTTCTCCTTCGCTGTTTTTATGTGGGCATCACCACTTGGTATAGATTCATCCTTCATACGATTACCGGTGGAAATTTCTTTATGTGTCGCTCTCTTGATGCTTTTAATGCTATGAGAAACTTAGTAGGCTCACCGCCTCTTATGATTAATGAAACAACTTTGACTCTTGAGCATGTTATGGAAAGATTAGATGCTATTGAAAAGAAAATGCTTACTGAAGATCATATTGAAAATTTGGATAAAAGGATGCATAATTTTGCCACTAAAATTGGGTCAAAGATGGGAGAAGTTTTTAAGTTATTAAAACAAAAGGGGACCATAATTGGAAGAAATCTTTAGTAATTTAAGCATGGCCTTTGCCTCCGCTAAGACTATCGAAAAAACTCCCATAAAAATTGGCAAGATTACTCAAGTTACTAAGAACAAGGGTTCATCCTCTAATAGTGATCAAGGAGATCTTAAGATGATTGGTATTCACCCAAACTTTGTTGAAGTTATAAGAGAACCTTTGTGCAAAAATGAATTCTTTGAACTTGTTCCTCGGAGTATTGTCATTGAAATTTGGATGCCAAATCTTTGAAGAATTCTAAGTGTTTGATTGAAGAGTTGGGAAACAAAGATGAGAACACGTAGATCTTTGCTTTATGCCTAGCTAGGGGCGTGAAACAATAGCGCTTGTTGGGAGGCAAACCAATGAATAAAATTTATTTTTGCTTTTTGCTTTCTGTTCTCGAGTGTTTGCACAATTATGCTACTGTTATGATTGTGTTTTTCATGTTTTAATTAGTGTTTTTGCCAAGTAAAGCCTTTAGGATCTTCTTGAGTGATATTTGTTTGATCTTTTGGGAATCGTAGCATAATTTTAAAATTTTCCTACGTTCACCAAGATGCATCTATGGAGTATACTAGCAACGAGGGGAAGGGAGTGCATCTACATACCCTTGTAGATCGCGAGCGGAAGCGTTCCAATGAACGTGGATGACGGAGTCGTACTCGCCGTGATCCAAATCACCGATGACCGAGTGCCGAACGGACGGCACCTCCGCGTTCAACACACGTACGGTGCAGCGACGTCTCCTCCTTCTTGATCCAGCAAGGGGGGAGGAGAGGTTGATGGAGATCCAGCAGCACGACGGCGTGGTGGTGGATGTAGCGGGTCTCGTGCAGGGCTTCGCCGAGCTTCTACGAGAGAGAGAGAGGTGTTGCAGGGGAGGAGGGAGGCGCCCAAGGCTGTTGTTTGCTGCCCTCCCTCCCCCCTTTATATAGGCCCCCTGGGGGGGCGCCGGCCCCAAGAGCTGAGATCTCAAGGGGGGGCGGCGGCCACAAGGGGGGAAGGGGTTGCCTTGCCCCCCAAGGCAAGGGGGAACTCCCCCCCTAGGGTTCCCAACCCTAGGCGCAGGGGGGAGGCCCAAGGGGGGCGCCCCAGCCCACTAGGGGCTGGTTCCCTTCCACTTTCAGCCCACGGGACCCTCCGGGACAGGTGGCCCCACCCGGTGGACCCCCGGGACCCTTCCGGTGGTCCCGGTACAATACCGATAACCCCCAAAACTTTCCCGGTGGCCGAAACTGGACTTCCTATATATAATTCTTCACCTCCGGACCATTCCGGAACCTCTCGTGATGTCCGGGATCTCATCCGGGACTCCGAACAACTGTCGGGTTTCCGCATACATATATCTCTACAACCCTAGCGTCACTGGACCTTAAGTGTGTAGACCCTACGGGTTCGGGAGACATGCAGACATGACCGAGACGCCTCTCTGGTCAATAAACAACAGCGGGATCTGGATACCCATGTTGGCTCCCACATGCTCCATGATGATCCCATCGGATGAACCACGGTGTCGAGGATTCAATCAATCCGTATGCAATTCCCTTTGTCAATCGGTATGTTACTTGCCCGAGATTCGATCGTCGGTATCCCAATACCTTGTTCAATCTCGTTACCGGCAAGTCTCTTTACTCGTACCGCAATGCATGATCCCGTGATTAACGCCTTAGTCACATTGAGCTCATTGTGATGATGCATTACCGAGTGGGCCCAGAGATACCTCTCCGTCACACGGAGTGACAAATCCCAGTCTCGATCCGTGCCAACCCAACAGACACTTTCGGAGATACCCGTAGTGCACCTTTATAGTCACCCAGTTACGTTGTGACGTTTGGCACACCCAAAGCACTCCTACGGTATCCGGGAGTTGCACGATCTCATGGTCTAAGGAAAAGATACTTGACATTGGAAAAGCTCTAGCAAACGAAACTACACGATCTTTTATGCTATGCTTAGGATTGGGTCTTGTCCATCACATCATTCTCCTAATGATGTGATCCCGTTATCAATGACATCCAATGTCCATAGCCAGGAAACCATGACTATCTGTTGATCAACGAGCTAGTCAACTAGAGGCTTACTAGGGACACTTTGTGGTCTATGTATTCACACATGTATTACGATTTCCGGACAATACAATTATAGCATGAATAATAGACAATTACCATGAACAAAGAAATATAATAATAACCATTTATTATTGCCTCTAGGGCATATTTCCAACAGTCTCCCACTTGCACTAGAGTCAATAATCTAGTTACATTGTGATGAATCGAACACCCATTGCGTCCTGGTGTTGATCATGTTTTGCCCTAGGGAGAGGTTTAGTCAACGGATCTGCTACATTCAGGTCCGTATGTACTTTACAAATATCTATGTCTCCATTTTGAACACTTTCACGAATGGAGTTGAAGCGACGCTTGATATGCCTGGTCTTCCTGTGAAACCTGGGCTCCTTCGCAAGGGCAATAGCTCCAGTGTTGTCACAGAAGAGAGTCATTGGGCCCGACGCATTGGGAATCACCCCTAGGTCGGTAATGAACTCCTTCATCCAGACTGCTTCCTGTGCTGCCTCCGAGGCTGCCATGTACTCCGCTTCACATGTAGATCCCGCCACGACGCTTTGCTTGCAACTGCACCACCTTACTGCTCCTCTATTCAAAATATACACGTATCTGGTCTGTGACTTCGAGTCATCCAGATCTGTGTCGAAGCTAGCGTCAACGTAACCCTTTACGACGAGCTCTTTGTCACCTCCATAAACGAGAAACATATCCTTAGTCCTCTTCAGGTACTTCAGGATATTCTTGACCGCTGTCCAGTGTTCCTTGCCGGGATTACTTTGGTACCTTCCTACCAAACTTACGGCAAGGTTTATATCAGGTCTGGTACATAGCATGGCATACATAATAGACCCTATGGCCGAGGCATAGGGGATGACACTCATCTGTTCTATATCTTCTGCCGTGGTCGAGCATTGAGCCGTGCTCAATTGCACACCTTGCAATACAGGCAAGAACCCCTTCTTGGACTGATCCATACTGAACTTCTTCAATATCTTGTCAAGGTATGTACTCTGTGAAAGACCAATGAGGCGTCTTGATCTATCTCTATAGATTTTGATGCCTAATATATAAGCAGCTTCTCCAAGGTCCTTCATTGAAAAACACTTATTCAAATAGGCCTTTATACTTTCCAAGAATTCTATATCATTTCCCATCAATAATATGTCATCCACATATAATATGAGAAATGCTACAGAGCTCCCACTCACTTTCTTGTAAACACAGGCTTCTCCATAAGTCTGTGTAAACCCAAACGCTTTGATCATCTCATCAAAGCGAATGTTCCAACTCCGAGATGCTTGCACCAGCCCATAGATTGAGCGTTGGACCTTGCATACTTTGTTAGCATTCTTAGGATCGACAAAACCTTCCGGCTGCATCATATACAACTCTTCCTTAAGGAAGCCGTTAAGGAATGCCGTTTTGACGTCCATCTGCCATATCTCATAATCATAGTATGCGGCAATTGCTAACATGATCCGGACGGACTTCAGCTTCGCTACGGGTGAGAAAGTCTCATCGTAGTCAACCCCTTGAACTTGTCGATAACCCTTAGCGACAAGTCGAGCTTTGTAGATGGTCACATTACCATCTGCGTCCGTCTTCTTCTTAAAGATCCATTTGTTTTCTATGGCTCGCCGCTCATCGGGCAAGTCAGTCAAAGTCCATACTTTGTTTTCATACATGGATTCTATCTCGGATTTCATGGCTTCTAGCCATTTGTCGGAATCCGGGCCCGCCATCGCTTCTTCATAGTTCGAAGGTTCACCGTTGTCCAACAACATGATTTCCAGGACAGGGTTGCCGTACCACTCTGGTGCGGAACGTGTCCTTGTGGACCTACGAAGTTCAGCAACTTGATCTGAAGCTTCATGATCATCATCATTAACTTCCTCCCCAGTCGGTGTAGGCACCACAGGAACATTTTCCCGCGCTGCGCTACTTTCCGGTTCGGAAGGGGTGACTATCACCTCATCAAGTTCCACTTTCCTCCCACTCAATTCTTTCGAGAGAAACTCCTTCTCCAGAAAGGACCCGTTCTTGGCAACGAAGATCTTGCCTTCAGATCTGAGGTAGAAGGTATACCCAATGGTTTCCTTAGGGTATCCTATGAAGACGCATTTTTCCGATTTGGGTTCGAGCTTTTCAGGTTGAAGTTTCTTGACATAAGCATCGCATCCCCAAACTTTTAGAAACGACAGCTTAGGTTTCTTCCCAAACCATAATTCATACGGTGTCGTCTCAACGGATTTAGACGGTGCCCTATTTAAAGTGAATGCGGCAGTCTCTAAAGCATAGCCCCAAAATGAGAGCGGTAAATCGGTAAGAGACATCATAGATCGCACCATATCCAATAGAGTGCGATTACGACGTTCGGACACACCATTTCTCTGAGGTGTTCCAGGCGGCGTGAGTTGTGAAACTATTCCACATTTCCTTAAGTGTGTACCAAATTCGTGACTTAAATATTCTCCACCACGATCTGATCGTAAGAATTTTATTTTCCTGTCACGTTGATTCTCAACCTCACTCTGAAATTCCTTGAACTTTTCAAAGGTTTCAGACTTGTGTTTCATTAGGTAGACATACCCATATCTACTTAAATCATCAGCGAGAGTGAGAACATAACGATATCCTCCGCGAGCCTCAACACTCATTGGACCACACACATCGGTATGTATGATTTCCAATAAGTTGGTTGCTCGCTCCATTGTTCCGGAGAACGGAGTCTTGGTCATCTTACCCATGAGGCATGGTTCGCACGTGTCAAATGATTCGTAATCAAGAGACTCCAAAAGTCCATCTGCATGGAGCTTCTTCATGCGCTTGACACCAATGTGACCAAGGCGGCAGTGCCACAAGTATGTGGGACTATCGTTATCAACTTTACATCTTTTGGTATTCACACTATGAATATGTGTAACATCACGTTCGAGATTCATCAAAAATAAACCATTGCCCAGCGGGGCATGACCATAAAACATATCTCTCAAATAAATAGAACAACCATTATTCTCAGATTTAAATGAGTAGCCATCTCGAATTAAACGAGATCCAGATACAATGTTCATGCTCAAAGCTGGCACTAAATAACAATTATTGAGGTTTAAAACTAATCCCGTGGGTAGATGCAGAGGTAGCGTGCCAACGGCGATCACATCGACCTTGGAACCATTCCCGACGCGCATCGTCACCTCGTCCTTTGCCAGTCTCCGTTTATTCCGTAGTTCCTGCTTTGAGTTACAAATATGAGCAACCGCACCGGTATCAAATACCCAGGAGCTACTACGAGTACTGGTAAGGTACACATCAATTACTTGTAAATCACATATACCTTGGGTGTTGCCGGCCTTCTTCTTGTCCGCTAAATATTTGGGGCAGTTCCGCTTCCAGTGACCACTTCCCTTGCAATAAAAGCACTCAGTCTCGGGCTTGGGTCCATTCTTTGACTTCTTCCCGGTAACTGGTTTACCGGGCGCGGCAACTCCCTTGCCGTCCTTCTTGAAGTTCTTCTTACCCTTGCCCTTCTTGAACTTAGTGGTTTTATTCACCATCAACACTTGATGTTCTTTTCTGATCTCTACCTCAGCTGATTTCAGCATTGAATATACCTCAGGAATGGTCTTTTCCATCCCCTGCATATTGTAGTTCATCACAAAGCTCTTGTAGCTTGGTGGAAGCGACTGGAGGATTCTGTCAATGACCGCGTCATCCGGGAGATTAACTCCCAGCTGAGACAAGCGGTTGTGCAACCCAGACATTCTGAGTATGTGCTCACTAACAGAACTATTCTCCTCCATTTTACAGCTGAAGAACTTGTCGGAGACATCATATCTCTCGACCCGGGCATGAGCTTGAAAAACCAGTTTCAGCTCCTCGAACATCTCATATGCTCCATGTTTCTCAAAACGCTTTTGGAGACCCGGTTCTAAGCTGTAAAGCATGCCGCACTGAACGAGGGAGTAATCATCAGCACGCTGCTGCCAAGCGTTCATAACGTCTTGGTTCTCAGGGATTGGTGCTTCACCTAGCGGTGCTTCTAAGACATAATCTTTCTTGGCTGCTATGAGGATGATCCTCAGGTTCCGGACCCAGTCTGTATAGTTGCTGCCATCATCTTTCAGCTTGGCTTTCTCTAGGAACGCGTTGAAATTGAGGACAACGTGGGCCATTTGATCTACAATACATAGTGTAAAGATTTAGACTAAGTTCATGATAATTAAGTTCATATAATCAAATTATTTAATGAACTCCCACTCAGATAGACATCCCTCTAGTCATCTAAGTGAAACATGATCCGAATTCGACTAGGCCGTGTCCGATCATCACGTGAGACGGACTAGTCAAGATCGGTGAACATCTCCATGTTGATCGTATCTTCTATACGACTCATGCTCGACCTTTCGGTCCTCCGTGTTCTGAGGCCATGTCTGTACATGCTAGGCTCGTCAAGTGAACCTAAGTGTATTGCGTGTGTTCCGAGGCCATGTCTGTACATGCTAGGCTCGTCAACACCCGTTGTATTCGAACGTTAGAATCTATCACACCCGATCATCACGTGGTGCTTCGAAACAACGAACCTTCGCAACGGTGCACAGTTAGGGTGAACACTTTCTTGAAATTATTATAAGGGATCATCCTACTTGCTACCGTCGTTCTAAGAAAATAAGATGCAAAAACATGATAAACATCACATGCAATCAAATAGTGACATGATATGGCCAATATCATCATGCTCCTTTGATCTCCATCTTCGGGGCACCATGATAGAGCCTAAGCTTGGGGATGTCCATGGCATCCCAAGCTATTATCCAAAGAGAAGCAAACAACTAAGCTTGGGGATGCCCCGAGTGACATCCCCTCTTTCTTCTAACAACCATCGGTATTTTACTAGAAGCCATATTTTTATTCGTCACATACTATGTGTTTATCTTGGAGTGTCTTGTATGATATGAGTCTTTGCTTGTTTTGCTTTTTATTTAAGTCACGAATCCTTGCTGAACACACCTATTTGAGAGAGCCAAAATTATGCCATGACTTGTTAGAATTGCTCTCTATGCTTCACTTAAATTTTTATGAGCTATGAATTTGCTCTAGTGCTTCACTTATATCTTTTTTAGCACGGCGTGCTTTAATATTTTTGAAGAAATACTCTCTTTCTTCACTTAAATTATTTTTAGAGAAAGAAATATTATGCTCATGATCTTCACTTATATTTGTTTGAGCTTATCAAAAGTAACATATGAAAATTAGTCCCAAAGTGATAGACATCCAAGAAGGATATAATAAAACTTTCATGAAGATCATTGGAAAAAATAAACTTGATTCCTTGTAATAGTTTTAAGATATGATGATGTGATATGTGAGTCATGTTAATGAGTAATCATGCTTTAGTAAGGATATTAATGTTAAAGTTCATGATTCCCTATGCAAGCACGAAAGTCAATAGTCATGCAATGAAATTACATGCTACTTGTGGTGCATTATTCGGTGTTAACTATGCTCAATGCTCGCTTATGAGATTATTCATTTCTTGGTTGGTTGCTTCCCAGTCTTTTGCTAGCCTCCACTTTGCACTAAGTATGATCACTACTTGTGCATCCAAAATCCTTTAAACCAGTTTTGCCACATGAGTCCACAATACCTACCTATATGCGGTATTCTTTTGCCGTTCTAAGAAAATTTGTATGTGCCATCTCTAATTTTCAAAATAAATTTCTCTTTTGTGTGCC
The DNA here is from genome assembly GCF_002575655.3 of Aegilops tauschii subsp. strangulata. NCBI lineage: Eukaryota > Viridiplantae > Streptophyta > Magnoliopsida > Poales > Poaceae > Aegilops > Aegilops tauschii. Next base: position 626,004,543 of record NC_053036.3, on the reverse strand, counting down.
CGTACCGCTCGCGAGACGGTGAGGGGTGGCCAATATTTTCCATGCTAGATGTGTTAGTCTCACGATGAGTGTTTATTCACTTGTCATTGCACGAGAGTAAGGCAAAGGTATTGGGGATGCCCAGTCCCGAAATAAAAAATGAATTTAATTTATGTTGTCAAATAATAGATTCCTTGGAAAGTATTGGTATGGAGGGCAACCGTGGATTCGGCTAGCCATGGAAAGTGAAAGAATGGTGGAAAAGGGAATAAACTTTATTTTCTGTTTGGGAACCGCCTATGATATTTCTAGCATGGAAAGTGTTGGGAGCTCTAAGTCGTTTTCGTTGGTGGGAAAAGTACACCTCCCAAAATGTTTTTATCTCTAAGTTTTTTGCTTTGAGCTCTGACACCTCTACAAATCCCTACTCCCCTCTGCGAAGGGCCTTTCTTTTACTTTATGCAGTTTTTATTTTGAATTTGAGTCTCCATCTTCTCTTATAAAGCACCAACTAGGACGCACTATGATCGTACTTGAGCATTGGGTGTAGTTAATGATTGATATTTTGAAAGACATGGTTGCTTGTTGGTATGCTTGAGTATTTAAGTTATCATGTCAAAACTAGACTATTGCTTTGTACCATATAAAAGTCCAAATGTCCATGCTATAAAGATAAGAATATGATATGACATGATAGACATCATTCCACATCAAAAATTCTTTTTTTATCATTTACCTACTCGAGGACGAGCAGGAATTAAGCTTGGGGATACTGATACGTCTCCAACGTATCTATAATTTTTGATTGTTCCATGTTGTTATATTATCATTCTTGGATGTTTTATAATCATTTTATATCATTTTTGGGTACTAACCTATTGACATAGTGCCTAGTGCCAGTTGCTGTTTTTTTGCATATTTTTTACATCGCAGGATATCAGTACCAAATGGAGTCCAAACGCAGCGAAACTTTTTAGAGAATTTTTATGGACCGGAAGACACAAGATGGGCCAAAGAAGTACCAGAGGGGGCTCCGAGGGGAGCACAACCCACCTGGGCATGCCCGGAGGCCCAGGCGCGCCCTAGTGGGTTGTGCCCAGCTCGAGGGTCCCCCGCACCGACTCTTTGCTCTATAAATACCCCAATATTCCAGAAACCCTAGGGGAGTCGACAAAATTTTATTCCAGCTGCCGCAGAGTCCAGAACCACCAGATCCAATCTAGAAACCATCTCGGAGGGATGCATCATGTTCATTGGTGCTTCTCTGATGATGCGTGAGTAGTTCTTTGTAGACCTACGAGTCCGTAGTTAGTAGCTAGATGGCTTCCTCTCTCTCTCTCTCTTGTTTCTCAATACAATGGTCTCTTGCAGATCCATATGATGTAAGTCAATTTGCGGTGTGTTTGTTGAGATCCGATGAACTTTGAGTTTATGATCAAATCTATCTTTTTATCCATGAAAGTTATTTGAGTCATCTTTGATCTCTTATATGCACGATTACTTATAGCCTCGTATTTCTTCTCCGATATTTTGGTTTTGTTTGGCCAACTTGATCTATTTATCTTGCAATGGGAAGAGGTGCTTTATTGTGGGTTTGATCTTACGGTGCTTGATCCCAGTGACAGAAAGGGAACCGACATGTATGTATCGTTGCTACTAAGGATAAAACGATGGGGTCTATTTCTACATAAATAGATCTTTTCTACATCATGTCATCGTTCTTATTGCATTACTCCGTTTGTCCATGAACTTAAAACACTAGATGCATGTTGGATAGCGGTCGATGTGTGGAGTAATAGTAGTAGATGCAGGTAGGAGTCGGTCTACTAATCTTGGACGTTATGCCTATATAATGATCATTGCGTGGATATCTTCATGATTATTTGAAGTTCTATCAATTGCCCAACAGTAATTTGTTCACCCACCGTTTGCTATTTTCTCGAGAGAAGCCACTAGAGAAGCCTACGCCCCCCGGGTCTCTTCTCATCATATTTTGCCTTTGCGATCTATTTCCTTTGCCTTTATTTTCAGATATATTAATCCAAAAACCCAAAAATACCTTGCTGCACTTTTTGTTTATTTATATTTTCTCGCGTTCCCGCGAGATCTATTTATCCAAACCACCACAAAGTTTATCTCTCTTTTACCCGTGAGGGATTGACAACCCCTCTTTCATGTCGGGTTGTGAGTATTTTTTATTTCTGTGCAGGTGCTGTTTACGTATTGTTGCTTGATTCTCCTACTGGTTCGATAACCTTGTTCTCATCACTGATGGAAATACCTATCTTTTTTTGACAGAAAGACTGTATGGGAACCCCCTACAGCATAATTGGTGCAACAAATCCAAATTGCAAGCACCGTGCCTTGAACCTGGGTGGATGGAAATACCTATCATTGCGGTGCTGCATCATCCCTTCTTCTTTGGAGAAATACCGACGTAGCTTCAAGCCGCATCAACCCTATTTCCCTTCTTCTCTTTAACCTCGCCGTTCATGCCTTGGCAGGTATCCTGGACAAAGCTAGGATGAACGGTCACCTCTCGGGGTAGTGGGACCCTTGATCCCTGGAGGAGGGGTCACTCACCTCCAATATGCGGATGCTACCATGATTATGGTGGAGGGTCGGACCTTGGCATTATCAACCTTAATTTCCTATTCCTCTGTTTTGAGGACATGTCGGGCCTTAAGATTAATTGTGACAAAAGTGAGGTCATTGTGTTAGGGTACTATGTGGTCGAGCAGTAGCGGATTGCGGACAACTTGAATTGCAAGTTGGTTGCCTTCCCCATATCTTATTTCAGGATACTGATGTCTAACTTGAGGGTTCTGATGGGTGAATTCAACCCGCTGGTGGGAGTTGCGTCATGGGCCGGACCCTGGTGTGGACGATTTACCTCCATGGGGAGTAAATCTGTCCTCATTAGCTCCAACCTCTCTAGCCTCCCCATATATATGATGGGGCTGTATATCCAGCTGAGGGCGTGCATAACACGTTTGATAAGGATCTTGCTAGATTCTTTTGGCAGGCGGCGGACGGACGCCAAAAATAACATATGGTCAAGTTGGTGGACATCTGTATGCCTAAGAATCATGGTGTTTTAGACATCATTGCCACTGATCTCATGAATGTGGCCCTCATGCTGCGATGGATCTGGCGGATCATGCGAGGGGAGGGGGGCCTGTGGCTGCATCTTCTTCAGACTAAGTACCTAAGGGGCGAGCCCCTCCTTGAGTGCTCGCACTCGGGTGGTTCCCAATTCTGAAAAACATCCAACGAATCAAGCAGGATATTCGCCTAGGGGTCTCCTTGTCGATAGGTAATGGAGAAGGAACACTATTCTAGCTAGATCCCTGGGTGGGTAGCATTCCACTTCGGGTGGGCTTCCCTAGCTTGTTTGATATTTGCTTTAATCCTTTGCTATTGGTCTCCAAGGACGCCCAGAATGGGCATTGGAACATCTTGTTCCGACGCACATTTGGGCAGGCGGAGAATGTGGAGTGGGCTAGATTGCGGGCAGCCCTCCCGTCGGTGTTTTCAGATTATCCGTATACCGTATCTTGTAGTCTTGTTCCTTTGAGTGTTTTCTCGGTGAGCTTGGCATGCCATTATGTCGTACGCCAAGCATTCCGTGGACCGCACCTCTGTTGAAGGCCTCATAGCCCCTAAAGATCAAGATTTTCGTGTGGTAATTGTTGCGTGACCGCTTTGCCTCTGGGGCGAAGGTGCTTAAGAGGCACGGGTCGGGTAATGGCCTGTGTCCCCTGTGTGATGCCCAGGAGACTGGAGCCCACATTTTTTTTCTCGTGCACAGTGGCCCAGCCGGCCCCTCCGGAGTCTTGTTTGCGAGCCACTGGGGCCTGATTGGGAGGCCCTAGACCTCGCGGAGTTCTTAGAAGCAAGGGCTAACCAGCCCGGGCGACAACCCCGCCTATTCTGGCTTATATTTGCGTTGATGTCATGGACCTTATGGATGGCGCGTAATAAAGTGGTGATTGAGAGGGTCTTTCCGCGGCAGGCCTCTGACTCTTTTTTCAAATTCCTTGCTTTCTTGCAGCAACGACACCCGCTATATAGAGAGCGGGACCGCTACCGTCTTCAACTCATGCTAGATGCCTTCTCGCTACAACACACCCTCTTTCCTCTTTCAACCAGGTATCTTTTTTTTTTACTATTTCTGTTATGCTTTCTTTGGGCTTGACTGTGTTGTTGCCCCAGCCGTATTAGTTGCTTTGCTACTCTGGAACTTGTTGTATGGATCTTAGCTTTATTAATAAAGTGGAGACAATCCTTCTTAAAAAAAGGCAAATATATGCCTACCGCAGAGGCGGTCGAGCAAACGCGGACCCACGGACGTTATTGAGCCGGCCATGTAGGACGATACTTCCAATTTTGGGAAGGTTTCACTCAACTTTTTCTTTTTTCTACATGCTTTATTTATTTTTATTCTTATTTTCTTTTTATGTTAGTTTTTCTTTCCATTTTATTTCCGAATTTGTGATTTTTTCCCTAAAATTGATGAATATTTTTCCATATTAGCGGGTAATTTTAAAATTCATATAATATTTTAAATCCATCATTTTGTGATAAATTTTAGTCTTTTTGAAAAATAAAGTTGCAACATTTTCAAAACTCGTGAATATTTTCTGAAATTCCTGAATGGTTTTTCCATATATGTGAACAATTTTAAAATTTGCGATTGTTGTCTAAATTCACAATCGTTTTTAAAATTTTGTGGGTTTTTTAAGTTCACAAGCATATCCCACCAATTTTTAAAAGGATTTTAGTAAAGAAAAGCGAAAAAATAATTGACTGAAATACCGACCGAGAAAAATAATCGCTAGCGTAATACGCACATAGTGCCACATGGTCTGTGACATAGTGCGTATTTACTTGCCATCCTACGTGTTACATGCGGGACCGGAGCTCTTGGACTCTCCGTGATTCCAATCGGTTGTTTCAATTTGCTTTTGTTTGTGTTGGGTTGGGATTTAATTATGTTGGGCATGGTGGTGTTTTCTTTCTTTCTTAACGGTGCGGCTTGTTGTTCCATGCGGTATTTGTTTTGAGAGGATGGTGGAAATTTTAGGTGTGTGGATGTAGGAATGTTACACGTTTAGTCTCGGTGACCGTCAGTAGTGGCTATGTGAGATTCTTTGTAGCCCACAAAACCAATGGACAATAATCAAACAACACACACCGACCCCTGCAAAAAAAAAACAACACACACCGAGATGTAACATAAAGCGGGGCGATTCGGCTCTCGAGCTCATCTACACCCGCCATGAACAGTAAAAAAACTACAAAAATTAAAAAAAAATCTGATTTCTTGCATGAAAGATGTTTTAGTGCGTGAGGTTTGTGCAAAATTAGAGCTAGTTTGTACATCTGAGTAGCTCTCCGCAAAAAATACAAAATTAGAGTCTGTGAAATATTCTATTGTTCATGTACTATTCAGACCGATTTTTTTTTGCTGAGAGCTATTCATATGTCCAAATGATCTGAAATTTGTCACAGACCTCACGCACTAAAACATCTATCATGCAAAAAAAATCAGAATTTTTTGAATTTGTTTAGACTTTTTTCAATTTTACTGTTTGTAGGATGCAAATGAGCTCAGGTTCACAAATGAATAATATTCGCACAAAGAGCATCATATGATCGTCGCACGTCATTCGGTTCCTGGTATGGGGTTGTTGGAAACCATCATATAAGAAGTCAGAAGCGTGAAACCTACGAACGGATCCCAAATACCTAACCTGCAAAATACCCACTTAGGTGGGCTCACTACGCTCAAAGCCCATACGCACCAAGAACCAACATTTCTAGGCAGTTTAGAGAACATTTTCTTCTAAAAAAACTTAGAGGATTTTTTTAATTCACAAAGATCTTTTTAATACGTAAATATTCCCTCCATTTCTAAATATTTATCTTTTAGAGATTTCAAATGAACAACCACATATGGATGTATATAGATATATTTTAGAGTGTAGATTCACTCATTTTGCTCCGTATGTAGTCAGTTGTAAATCTGTAGAAAGACAAAAATTTAAGAACGGAGGGAGTATTATTTTTGAACAAATAAAGCGGCACCTCGAATACAAACGACTCCTTGGCTATACAAGGAAATAGCGGCTAGACAACACGCGGCAGAGTAAATTTTGATCAAATCGAGAATATAGGTTTTGATACTGTCATGCGACCTGATTAGACCCTTATAAGTGGGGTCTACTAAAAAAAACTAGAACTCTCTTAGGACATTTTCAACGCTGATTCTCAAACCGTCCGCATACATTTGAACCGTGCGGTCCAGATCCCGAAAGCCATCCAATACGGTTCTTTATCGGTCTGCTCGGCGTTCTCGACACAATTTTTTCGGCAAATCAGAGATAAAGTGGGGGTGCGAGACTTTGCGGATGTCCAGACCACTGTCACGTCTGCTGCTGACTACCCTGGCCCACCAAACACACTCCTCCTTCGCCCGCGTGTGTTCTCACCCGGTGCCAGCTGCCCGTATTCATGCCGCTATAGAGCTACCTGCCGCTCTGCGTTGACGCCGGTCCAAATCGGACGCGACCTCTCACTGGCGCAGGCACTGAAGCGGCGCACCGATCGAGAGCGCCGCTCGCGCCGCGCTCCCGGTGTCCACGCATGTTCAATGCCGGAGAGACGTTTATTGTACGGGACATGACAGATATCTACCGCGCCTGTTCAATGCCCGTCCGTCCATATGCCACCATTAAGCAGGCTCGCCGGATGAGGAACCAACTCCGGCGTCGCGCATTGACGCACATGGATGTTTGCTCACGGAAATCTGCTATTTAAAGGCGGCGACACCCGACTAAACTCCACACCACAACACATCCACTCCACATCCTCCTCCGTTGCACCATATCCACCATACCGCGAGTGGGAACGCTCTGTTGGATAGCCTGTCGACGGAGATGAAACACGAGATCGCCACCCCTGTGGCCGCCTGGCAGAGCCATCCTGCCATGCAAATTGAGGTCGGCATGCCGGTCAGCTCCCCCAAGGTCTTCGACAATGACATCGCGCTGGAGTCGGCGTCAGTGCATGCCGGCTTCACCATGGAGCAAGTGCAAACACACTTTGATGCCGCCTTGGCAGATGAGGAGCAGCCTTCGCCGGCCCCTATGTCGGTGTTTCAGTAGGCGCAGGAGGAGCAGAGGTACAACCTACTCCTCCTCGAGCAGCACCGGTTGTCGGAGGCCAAATCTAAGGCGAGCGCGCAAGCGAGAGCACCATGGCCGACATGGCTCGATGAACCCGAATTTCATTGCGGAGCAGCAGGCGTTCTATGAGGCCACTCAACGCGCCGCTTGAAATGCAATGCTGGCGCAGCCAGACGCGAACGCCGCCGCACAAGTGCTGGCAGCGCAAACGGTTGAGGATGAGAACAACACCAGTTGTGCGTCCTACGCGCCGTCATCCAACTTTCGGGCGTGCATCTGGCAGGTGGACAATGACAGGCCGTCCACGTCCATCATCGACCTCACGTCCACCAGCACCGGCGAAGGATAGGCCGCGGACTCCTCCAAGGATGAGTAGGGCATGGTGCCCCAAAAGGACCGGTGCGTCTCACATGTTCTACTCTTCCTTGCCGGAGACCACACCTTCACTTAATGGGTCTTAAACCCCGCCGCCGTTCAAGGGGACGACAGATGGAGGACGTGGTCGCCGATTCAGAATACAAAGCAAATGGATGACATGCGCCGCCGTAGGATAGCTTTAGGGTCCGCCAGTATTTTTTTGTCCTAAATGTTCGAAATGTAATGAAAAATGTTCAAAATGTAATGAATTTCGTCCATTTTATATGAAAATCTGGCGTGTTTGCATGAATTTCGTCCGGTTAACTAAAATCCGGCTTGAAATGTATGCTGACAATATTGGATGGCCGCCTCCCTTATCTGTGTGGTCCTCACTGTCCGCGGATAGATGCGAGAGGGAATTTGTGGGTCAACGTTGGAGATGCCTTTCTTCCTCTATTATTAGGGAGCTTAGAGCATCTACAGCTGGGCGCCCCAAACCCTCCTCAAACCCCCGGGCGGCCCGCCCGGTTATTGGCCGGTCACGAAAATCTGACTCAGACGTGCGCCTCCGGGTCTCAAATGCCCGGGCTGACCGGTGATACGTCTCCAACGTATCTATAATTTTTTATTGTTCCATGCTATTATATTACCTCTTTTGGATGTTTATGGGCTTTATTTTACATATTTATATCACTTTTGGGACTAACCTACTAATCGGAGGCCCAGCCCGTATTGCTGTTTTTTTGCCTATTTCAGTATTTCGAAGAAAAGGAATATCAAACGAAGTCCAAACGGAATAAAACCTTCGGGAACGTGATTTTTGGAACGAACGTGATCCAGAGGACTTGGAGTGCACGTCAAGAAGCGATCGAGGAGGCCAGGAGGGTGGAGGGCGCGCCCTTCCCTGGTGGGCGCGCCCCCTGTCTCCTGGCCCCACGAGTGGCCGTCGACCTACTTCTTCCTCCTATATATACCTACGTACCCAAAATCGAGCCACCGAAAAACAATTTCCACCGCCGTAACCTTCTGTATCCGTGAGATCCCATCTTGGAGCCTTCGTCGGCGCTCCGCCGGAGGGGGAATCGATCACGGAGGGCTTCTACATCAACACCATAGCCCTTCCGATGAGTTGTGAGTAGTTTACCACAGACCTTCGGGTCCATAGTTATTAGCTAGATGGCCTCTTCTCTCTTTTTGGACCTCAATACAATGTTCTCCCCCTCTCTTGTGGAGATCTATTCTATGTAAACTCTTTTTGCGGTGTGTTTGTCGAGATCCGATGAATAGTGGGTTTATGATCAAGTTTATCTATGAGAAATATATGAATCTCTTCTGAATTCTTTTATGTATGATTGAGTTATCTTTGCAAGTCTCTTCGAATTATCAGTTTGGTTTGGCCTACTAGATTGATCTTTCTTGCTGAGGGAGTCCTGGATTAGGGGATATCCGGACTGCCTGACTATAAACTTTGGCCGGACTGATGAATCGTGAAGATACAAGACTCAAGACTTCGTCCCGTCTCCGGATGGGACTCTCCTTTGCGTGGAAGACAAGCTTGGCGATCCGGATAGTAGATCTCCTTCTTTGTAACCGACTCCGTGTAAACCCTAGCCCCCTCCGGTGTCTATATAAACCGGAGGGTTTGGTCCGCATAGGGACATTCATAATCATCATAGGCTAGCTCCTAGGGTTTAGCCTCTACGATCTCGTGGTAGATCAACTCTTGTAATACTCATATCATCAAGATCAATCAAGCAGGAAGTAGGGTTTTACCTCCATCGAGAGGGCCCGAACCTGGGTAAAACATCGTGTCCGTTGCCTCCTGTTACCATTAGCCTTAAACGCACAGATCGGGACCCCCTACCCTAGATCCGCCAGTTGTGACACCGACATTGGTGCTTTCATTGAGAGTTCCTCTGTGTCGTTGCTGCAAGGCTCGATGGCTCCTTCAATCATCAACAACAACGTGGTCCAGGGTGAGTCCTTTCTCCCCGGACAGATCTTCATGTTCGGCGGCTTCGCACTGCGGGCCAATTCGCTTGGCCATCTAGAGCAGATCGACGGCTACGCCCCTGGACATCAGTTCAGGTTCGGAAACTTGAACTACACGGCCGATATCCGCGGAGACTTGATCTTCAACGGATTCGGGCATGCGCCAGGAACGCCGAACAGTCACGACGAGCATGGTTTCGACCAGCTGTCGGACAATACTCAGGATATCACACCTGCAGGAGCCCTGGACCTAAATCCGGGGCAGATTGCGTCGTCCGAGGACAGGTGGATGGACCCCGCCCCGGAGACCGCATACTCATCGGCGGTAGAGCCGAACACAGGCTTCACCCCCAAGGAAGCCTGTGACTCTGGACCCCTGGACTTGTGTCTGGCTGTAGGTCCCAGACCGCGCGCCACCGAGCCCGCCGATTCCAGTTGGGCTCCGGTAATGGAGTTTACCGCTGCGGATATCTTCCAGCACTCGCCCTTTGGCGACGCGCTGAACTCATTAAAGTCTCTCTCTGTATCAAGAGACTCTTGGCCGAACTATGTCCGACTCAAGGGGGAAGAAGGCGACGAAGAAATTTGTTGCCCACCCACCAGCCACTTCATAGCCACTGTCGACGACGTAACAGACACGCTTGACTTCGACTCTGATGACACCGATGGTATGGACGTCGGCACAGGAGACGATTCGGATGCTGATACGTCTCCAACGTATCTATAATTTATGAAGTATTCATGCTGTTATATTATCTATCTTGGATGTTTAATGGGCTTTATTATACACTTTTATATGATTTTTGGGACTAACCTATTAACCTAGAGCCCAGTGCCAGTTTCTGTTTTCCCCTTGTTTTAGAGTATCGCAGAAAAGGAAAACTAAACGGAGTCCAATTGACGTGCCACTTGACGGAGATTATTTTTGGACTAGAAGAAGCCCATGGAGCACCAGAAGTAGGCTAGAGGAGTCCCGGGCTGCCCACGAGGGTGGGGGGCGCGCCCCCCTGCCTCGTGGACAGCCCGGAAACCCCCCTGACGTGAAATCAACGCCAACACCTCTCCTATATACCCAAACTTCCAGAAAGAAACCTAGATCGGAAGTTCCGCCGCCGCAAGCCTCTGTAGCCACGAGAAATCAATCTAGGCCCTCTCCGGCACCCTGCCGGAGGGGGCCATCATCACCGGAGGCCATGGAGGAGGATCTCGGAGGGGCCATCATCTCCATGAAGGCCAAGGACCAGAGGGGGAAAGCCCATGGAGGAGGAATCACAAGGGGAGAACCTCTCCTCCTCTCTTCCGGTGGCGCCGGAGTGCCATCGGGAGGGGAATCATCGCCGCGGTGATCGTCTTCATCAACATCACCATCATCATCACCATCCTCATCTCTTTTACGCGGTCCACTCTCCTGCACCCCGCTGTAATCCCTACTTGAACATGGTGCTTTATGCCACATATTATGATCCAATGATGTGTTGCCATCTTATGATGTTTTGAGTAGATATCTTTTGTCCTTGGGTTGATTGATGATATAGATTGGTACGAGTTGTATGTTTTATTTTGGTGCTGTCCTATGGTGCCCTCCGTGTCGCGCAAGCATGAGGGATTCCCGCTGTAGGGTGTTGCAATACGTTCATGATTTGCTTATAGTGGGTTGCTAGAGTGACAGAAGCTTAAACCCGAGTAAGGGGGTTGTTGCGTATGGGATAAAGGGGACTTGATGCTTTAATGCTATGGTTGGGTTTTACCTTAATGATCTTTAGTAGTTGCGGATGCTTGCTAGAGTTCCAATCATAAGTGCATATGATCCAAGTAGAGAAAGTATGTTAGCTTATGCCTCTCCCTCATATAAAATTGCAATGACGACTATCGGCCTTGTTAACAATTGCCTAGGTCAATTCCGCACACCGATCCACCATTATTCCACACTCGCTATTTATATTATTTAGTAATATATTTTAACTTTATTATAACAGCAACTACTTTTATATTTTAGTTCTCCGATATCATGCAAAGTTATCCTCTTCATACCCACAATGTAGTTTTATTTCTCGTTTCTAGATGGAAGCAAACGTTCGGTGCATGTAGAGTCGTATCAGTGGCAGATAGGGCTTGAGAGAATATTGATCTTACCTTTAGCTCCTTGTGGGTTCGACACTCCATACTTATCACTTCCACCTTTGGGAATTGCTACGATGATTCCCTGCACTTGGGGATTATCAACTGCCACCTCGTCATATGATATATACATGGTGGATACTCCTAAGGAGGACGGCGGCGACAGAACAGAGGATAAAACCCCTGGACAAAAGCCAAAACGACGACGCAGACGCCGCTCTAAGTCCAGCCACAGTAAACATAGCGATAACAGCGCTAGAAAGATCGACACCCCAGTTAACTCTGAAGGCAACAACGTGTTAGGAATCGTAGCATAATTTTAAAATTTTCCTACGCTCACCAAGATGCATCTATGGAGTCTACTAGCAACAAGGGGAAAGGAGTGCATCTACATACCCTTGTAGATCGCGAGCGGAAGCGTTCCAATGAACGTGGATGACGGAGTCGTACTCGCCGTGATCCAAATGACCGATGACCGAGTGCCGAACGGACGGCACCTCCGCGTTAAACACACGTACGGTGCAGCGACGTCTCCTCCTTCTTGATCCAGCAAGGGGGAAGGAGAGGTTGATGGAGATCCAGCAGCACGACGGCGTGGTGGTGGATGTAGCGGGTCTCCGGCAGGGCTTCGCCGAGCTTCTGCGAGAGAGAGAGAGGTGTTGCAGGGGAGGAGGGAGGCGCCCAAGGCTGTAGGTTGCTGCCCTCCCTCCCCCCTCCCTTTATATAGGCCCCCGGGGGGGCGCCGGCCCTGGGAGATGGGATCTCCAAGGGGGGGCGGCGGCCAAAGGGGGGGAAGGGGTTGCCTTGCCCCCCAAGGCAAGGGGGAAGCCCCCCACCCTAGGGTTCCCAACCCTAGGCGCATGGGGGGAGGCCCATGGGGGGGCGCCCAGCCCACTAGGGGCTGGTTCCCTTCCACTTTCAGCCCACGGGGCCCTCCGGGATAGGCACCACAGGAACATTTAAGCTTCATGATCATCATCATTAACTTCCTCCCCAGTCGGTGTAGGCACCACAGGAACATTTTCCCGCGCTGCGCTACTTTCCGGTTCGGAAGGGGTGACTATCACCTCATCAAGTTCCACTTTCCTCCCACTCAATTCTTTCGAGAGAAACTCCTTCTCCAGAAAGGACCCGTTCTTGGCAACGAAGATCTTGCCTTCGGATCTGAGGTGGAAGGTATACCCAATAGTTTCCTTAGGGTATCCTATGAAGACGCATTTTTCCGACTTGGGTTCGAGCTTTTCAGGTTGAAGTTTCTTGACATAAGCATCGCATCCCCAAACTTTTAGAAACGACAGCTTAGGTTTCTTCCCAAACCATAATTCATACGGTGTCGTCTCAATGGATTTCGACGGAGCCCTATTTAAAGTGAATGCGGCAGTTTCTAAAGCATAACCCCAAAATGAGAGCGGTAAATCGGTAAGAGACATCATAGATCGCACCATATCCAATAGAGTGCGATTACGACGTTCGGACACACCATTTCTCTGAGGTGTTCCAGGCGGCGTGAGTTGTGAAACTATTCCACATTTCCTTAAGTGTGTACCAAATTCGTGACTAATATTCTCCACCACGATCTGATCGTAAGAATTTTATTTTCCTGTCACGTTGATTCTCAACTTCACTCTGAAATTCCTTGAACTTTTCAAAGGTTTCAGACTTGTGTTTCATTAGGTAGACATACCCATATCTACTTAAATCATCAGTGAGAGTGAGAACATAACGATATCCTCCGCGAGCCTCAACACTCATTAGACCGCACACATCGGTATGTATGATTTCCAATAAGTTGGTTGCTCGCTCCATTGTTCCGGAGAACGGAGTCTTGGTCATCTTACCCATGAGGCATGGTTCGCATGTGTCAAATGATTCGTAATCAAGAGACTCCAAAAGTCCATTTGCATGGAGCTTCTTCATGCGCTTGACACCAATGTGACCAAGGCGGCAGTGCCACAGATATGTGGGACTATCGTTATCAACTTTACATCTTTTGGTATTCACACTATGAACATGTGTAACATCACGTTCGAGATTCATCAAAAATAAACCATTGACCAGCGGGGCATGACCATAAAACATATCTCTCAAATAAATAGAACAACCATTATTCTCGGATTTAAATGAGTAGCCATCTCGAATTAAACGAAATCCAGATACAATGTTCATGCTTAAAGCTGGCACTAAATAACAATTATTGAGGTTTAAAACTAATCCCGTGGGTAGATGCAGAGGTAGCGTGCCGACGGCGATCACATCGACCTTGGAACCATTCCCGACGCGCATCGTCACCTCGTCCTTCGCCAGTCTTCGTTTATTCCGTAGTTCCTGTTTTGAGTTACAAATATGAGCAACCGCACCGGTATCAAATACCCAGGAGCTACTACGAGTACTGGTAAGGTACACATCAATTACATGTATATCACATATACCTTTGGTGTTGCCGGCCTTCTTCTTGTCCGCTAAGTATTTGGGGCAGTTCCGCTTCCAGTGACCACTTCCCTTGCAATAAAAGCACTCAGTCTCGGGCTTGGGTCCATTCTTTGACTTCTTCCCAGTAACTGGTTTACCGGGCGCGGCAACTCCCTTGCCGTCCTTCTTGAAGTTCTTCTTACCCTTGCCCTTCTTGAACTTAGTGGTTTTATTCACCATCAACACTTGATGTTCTTTTCTGATTTCCACCTCCGCTGATTTCAGCATCGAATATACCTCAGGAATGGTCTTTTCCATTCCCTGCATATTGTAGTTCATCACAAAGCTCTTGTAGCTTGGTGGAAGCGACTGGAGGATTCTGTCAATGACCGCGTCATCCGGGAGATTAACTCCCAGCTGAGACAAGCGGTTGTGCAACCCAGACATTCTGAGTATGTGCTCACTAACAGAACTGTTCTCCTCCATTTTACAGCTGAAGAACTTGTCGGAGACATCATATCTCTCGACCCGGGCATGAGCTTGGAAAACCAATTTCAGCTCCTCGAACATCTCGTATGCTCCATGTTTCTCAAAACACTTTTGGAGACCCGGTTCTAAGCTGTAAAGCATGCCGCACTGAACGAGGGAGTAATCATCAGCACGTGATTGCCAAGCGTTCATAACGTCTTGGTTCTGTGGGATTGGTGCATCACCTAGCGGTGCTTCTAAGACATAATCTTTCTTGGCTACTATGAGGATGAGCCTCAAGTTCCGGACCCAGTCCGTATAGTTGCTGCCATCATCTTTCAGCTTGGTTTCTCTAGGAACGCATTGAAATTGAGGACAACGTTGGCCATTTGATCTACAATACATAGTGTAAAGATTTTAGACTAAGTTCATGATAGTTAAGTTCATCTAATCAAATTATTTAATGAACTCCCACTCAGATAGACATCCCTCTAGTCATCTAAGTGAAACATGATCCGATTTTAACTAGGCCGTGTCCGATCATCACGTGAGACGGACTAGTCAAGATCGGTGAACATCTCCATGTTGATCGTATCTTCTATACGACTCATGCTCGACCTTTCGGTCCACCGTGTTCCGAGGCCATGTCTGTACATGCTAGGCTCGTCAAGTCAACCTAAGTGTATTGCGTGTGTTCCGAGGCCATGTCTGTACATGCTAGGCTCGTCAACACCCATTGTATTCGAACGTTAGAATCTATCACACCCGATCATCACGTGGTGCTTCGAAACAACGAACCTTCGCAACGGTGCACAGTTAGGGTGAACACTTTCTTGAAATTATTAAAAGGGATCATCTTACTTACTACCGTTGTTCTAAGCAAATAAGATGCAAAAACATGATAAACATCACATGCAATCAAATAGTGACATGATATGGCCAATATCATCATGCTCCTTTGATCTCCATCTTCGGGGCACCGTGATCATCTTCGTCACCGGCATGACACCATGATCTCCATCATCATGATCTCCATCATTGTGTCTTCATGAAGTCGTCACGCCAACGATTACTTCTACTTCTATGGCTAACGCGTTTAGCAACAAAGTAAAGTAATTTACATGGCGTTATTCAATGACACGCAGGTCATACAAAATAATAAAGACAACTCCTATGGCTCCTGCCGGTTGTCATACTCATCGACATGCAAGTCGTGATTCCTATTACAAGAATATGATCAATCTCATACATCACATATATCATTCATCACATCTTCTGGCCATATCACATCACATAGCACTTGCTGCAAAAACAAGTTAGACGTCCTCTAATTGTTGTTGCAAGTTTTTTACGTGGTTTGTAGGTTTCTAGCAAGAACGTTTTCTTACCTACGTATGACCACAATGTGATTTGCCAATTTCTATTTACCCTTCATAAGGACCCTTTTCATCGAATCCGTTCCGACTAAAGTAGGAGAGACAGACACCCGCTAGCCACCTTATGCAACTAGTGCATGTCAGTCGGTGGAACCTGTCTCACGTAAGCGTACGTGTAAGGTCGGTCCGGGCCGCTTCATCCTACAATGCCGCCGAAACAAGAAAAGACTAGTAGCGGCAAGAAGAATTGGCAAACTCAACGCCCACAACTGTTTTGTGTTCTACTCGTGCATTGTAACTACGCATAGGCCTGGCTCTGATACCACTGTTGGGAATCGTAGCATAATTTTAAAATTTTCCTACGCTCACCAAGATGCATCTATGGAGTCTACTAGCAACGAGGGGAAAGGAGTGCATCTACATACCCTTGTAGATCGCGAGCGGAAGTGTTCCAATGAACGTGGATGACGGAGTCGTACTCGCCGTGATCCAAATCACCGATGACCGAGTGCCGAACGGACGGCACCTCCGCGTTCAACACACGTACGATGCAGCGACGTCTCCTCCTTCTTGATCCAGCAAGGGGGAAGGAGAGGTTGATGGAGATCCAGCAGCACGACGGCGTGGTGGTGGATGTAGCGGGTCTCCGGCAGGGCTTCGCCGAGCTTCTGCGAGAGAGAGAGAGAGAGGTGTTGCAGGGGAGGAGGGAGGCGCCCAAGGCTGTAGGTTGCTGCCCTCCCTCCCCCCTCCCTTTATATAGGCCCCTGGGGGGGCGCCGGCCCTGGGAGATGGGATCTCCAAGGGGGGCGGCAGCCAAAGGGGGGGAAGGGGTTGCCTTGCCCCCCAAGGCAAGGGGGAAGCCCCCCACCCTAGGGTTCCCAACCCTAGGCGCATGGGGGGAGGCCCATGGGGGGGGCGCCCAGCCCACTAGGGGCTAGTTCCCTTCCACTTTCAGCCCACGGGGCCCTCCGGGATAGGTGGCCCCACCCGGTGGACCCCCGGGACCCTTCCGGTGGTCCCGGTACAATACCGGTAACCCCCGAAACTTTCCCGATGGCCGAAACTTGACTTCCTATATATAATTCTTCACCTACGGACCATTCCGGAACCTCTCGTGACGTCCGGGATCTCATCCGGGACTCCGAACAACTTTCAGGTTTCCGCATACACATATCTCTACAACCCTAGCGTCACCGAACCTTAAGTGTGTAGACCCTACGGGTTCGGGAGACATGCAGACATGACCGAGACGCCTCTCCGGTCAATAACCAACAGCGGGATCTGGATACCCATGTTGGCTCCCACATGTTCCACGATGATCTCATCGGATGAACCACGATGTCAAGGATTCAATCAATCCCGTATCCAATTCCCTTTGTCAATCGGTACGTTACTTGCCCGAGATTCGATCGTCGGTATCCCAATACCTTGTTCAATCTCGTTACCGGCAAGTCTCTTTACTCGTACCGCAATGCATGATCCCGTGACTAACGTCTTAGTCACATTGAGCTCATTATGATGATGCATTACCGAGTGGGCCCAGAGATACCTCTCCGTCATACGGAGTGACAAATCCCAGTCTCGATCCGTGCAAACCCAACAGACACTTTCGGAGATACCCGTAGTGCAACTTTATAGTCACCCAGTTACGTTGTGACGTTTGGCACACCCAAAGCACTCCTACGGTCTCATGGTCTAAGGAAAAGATACTTGACATTGGAAAAGCTCTAGCAAACGAAACTACATGATCTTTTATTCTATGCTTAGGATTGGGTCTTGTCCATCACATCATTCTCCTAATGATGTGATCCCGTTATCAATGACATCCAATGTCCATAGCCAGGAAACCATGACTATCTGTTGATCAACGAGCTAGTCAACTAGAGGCTTACTAGGGACACGTTGTGGTCTATGTATTCACACATGTATTACGATTTCCGGACAATACAATTATAGCATGAACAATAGACAATTATCATGAACAAAGAAATATAATAATAACCATTTATTATTGCCTCTAGGGCATATTTCCAACACAACGACCATATGGACCCAGCGATGGAGCAGGATGAGCCAGGTCACGCCGAACAGTGTCCGGAGCAGACACCCGATCACAGTGATCCCGAGGGACGAACTCATCAAATCGCCCCGGGACAGGAGCACAGTCCGGATGACGACGACGACGCATCCATCATCCCGGAAACACGTGTGGAACCCGATAACCTCCACAGAAGGCTTATGGCCACTGCGAGAAGTCTAAAGAAGCAGAAACAAAGGCTTAAAGCTGCACAGGAAACGCTCAATCGCAGATGGAATAAAGTGCTAGACACTGAAGAAAAATACGGCGACGATCGCCACACAAAGAGCTACCCAAAGCGCAAGTTGCTGCCAGAATTCGACGACGAAGCCGTTCCATCGAAGAACAATACGGGCAGAAGGCTGGACCAACCTCCCCATTACCATAATAGAGCAGCTACTGACGCCGCGCACGATCTACGTGGGCTCCTCGACAAAAAGGCCGGCGCGACTAGGTCCATCTACGGATCTAGAGGATACGCCCGAGCGCAAGACTATGGTTACAAAAACGTTCAGACTGATCGAGCACCAGTTCGGAATTAGCACCGGACACAACAACAGCCGGCGACACGCCACAACACGTCCAGATACAGAGGGGCTGCTCACCCCTTGTGCTTCACCGAAGAGGTACTGGACCACGAATTTCCACAAGGCTTTAAACCTGTGAAGATAGAGGCATATGACGGAACGACGGACCCCGGGGTCTGGATTGAGGATTTTATCCTGCATATCCACATGGCTCGTGGGGACGACCTCCATGCCATCAAATACCTTCCCCTCAAGTTGAAGGGACCAGCTAGGCACTGGTTGAAAAGCCTCCCCGAAAATTCAATCGGAAGTTGGGAGGAACTGGAGGATGCCTTCAGGGCCAATTTTCAAGGGACTTATGTCCGACCTCCGGACACGGACGATTTAAGTCACATAATCCAACAACCCGGAGAGTCCGCCCGCAAGCTTTGGAACAGATTCCTCACTAAGAAGAATCACCTTGTCGATTTTCCGGATGCCGAAGCCTTAGCAGCCTTTAAGCACATCATCCGGGACGAGTGGCTCGCCAGACACCTCGGCCAAGAAAAGCCGAGGACAATGGCAGCCTTAACAAGCCTTATGACCCGCTTTTGCGCGGGTGAAGACAGCTGGTTGGCCCGTAGAGGCACCAGCGACCCAAGTACATCCGAAATTAGGGATGGCAATGGGAAGCCACGGCGCAATAAAAATAAACGTCGAAACAAGGAAGCAAGTCCGGACAGGATAGCGGTCAACGCCGGATTCAGGGGCTCTCGGCCCGGTCAACAAAAGAAGCCATTTAAAGGTAGCAAAGAGGGACCGTCCGGCCTAAACAAAGTCTTGGACAGACTATGCCAAATTCATGGCACCCCCGAAAAATCTGCGAACCACACTCACAGAGAATGCTGGGTCTTCAAGCAGGCCGGCAAATTAAATGTCGAACACAAGGGAAGGGAAACACCAAGTGAAGACGAGGATGAGCCTCGCCAGCCGAACACTGGGGGACAAAAAGAATTCCCACCAGAGGTAAAAACAGTAAACATGATCCACACAACTCACATAACCACGAGAAGGCGCGAACGCGCGCTCAGAGACGCATACGCTATAAAGCCCGTTGCCCCCAATAACCACTGGTCGGCCTGCCCGATCACCTTCGATCACAGGGACTACCCGACTAGTATGCGGCACGGAGGATCAGCTGCCTTGGTGCTCGACCCAATAATCGAAGGGTACCATCTTACTCGCGTCCTCATGGACGGCGGCAGTAGTCTTAATCTAATATACCAGGACACTGTCCGCGGGATGGGGATAGACCCATCCAGAATCGGCGAAAGTGCCACCACCTTTGAAGGGGTGATACCAGGCATTGAAGCTCACTGCAGGGGCTCCCTCGTACTAGAGGTGACATTCGGTTCCCCAGGCAACTTCAGAAGCGAAGAACTACTCTTCACCATCGCCCCCCACCAAAGTGGTTATCATGCATTGCCCGGGAGGACGATCTTCGCCCGCTTCAACGCAGTACCTCACTACGCCTACCTTAAACTCAAAATGCCCGGTCCACGTGGCGTCATCACTGTCAACGGACAGACGGAGCGTTCCCTATGCGCGGAAGAGTATGCGGCGGCTCCAACAGCCGGACTCTAAGCGCCTTCTAATACTAGAACGCAGTACTGATCGTTAAGACCACGGACACGGTTAGACGAGTCCGGCAGCCTAGATAAACCTGATCTAGGTACCACACATGTAATCCCATAGAGGACAAAAGGGGCTATAGATATTTAATAACGCCCAACTCTTGGCTTGACCTTAGTAACAGGCCAATATCTTACACTCTTTCTATCCATCGGTGATAGCCAAATCTTCGCATGCTTACATCATACTCTTTTACATGAGTTTTTCTTTTTTACAGACACCACTCGTGCGACACCCTTCCAGGACACGACACAACGGAGACAAAGGCGCAGATGTGCAGCAGGGCCCCGCTCAAAGGTTTCTCTTTAGATTAAGCCCCTGTGTAAACCTTCTTTACTGTCTCTTGTTGCTTACACATCCCATGGGTACCACACCCACAGAGGATACTGCCGTTATTGGCATTTTGCCACGACAGACTAATGCACGTACCTGGAAATACAGGGTTCATAATAAAGGGCGTTACTCAGCCCGGCATATGTTATAAAGTCCGAATACCTTCGGGAGTGTTCGGCGTCGCGAGTTTGGCCTTATATGCATCAGCTCCGAATCATGTCTTTGGTCAAATGTTGGGTTTGCCCGGCTCCTGGGTTTGCTGCCTTACGTTCCGTTCTTATCGGCTAAGGCGGCCAAAGGAGAACTACTGCGATTGTGCCCTGGTTATTCCGGATGAGCACCTCAGTAGAGAAAGCCGAAAACTGACTGTCATGATACTGCGAGAGACTGTTCAACCACTCGATGACTTATTGGAATCTTTAGGATTCCTCCACATTAACGAAGGACCGTTTCCCGGTCATGTACATATGCGCCCGTATTCGGATGCACGCAAAGGTACAAGGGGCTACATAGTAGCCCCACCGTCAAACTCCTATGGCTAAGTGAAAGTGTTACAGCTATATAGTCCGGTTGCCTAGTTCGCCGTGCGATCGCCTCCTTAATGGACCAAGACGTTGGATAAAGTTTGATTACGCACATTTTCGCGAACACCCCCGCATTGTATGCGTGGGGGCCGAAGCCAATGACTGCTATCTTTCAGATTACATATATGCATAAAACGGCCGCACAGGAGGCACAATAGCACTTTCAGGCAAAAAGTATAAACATAGCCTCATAATTAATATTGTTTTTACAATAAAACGATTTGTCACTCGAACATGACATTCTTCGAGCACTGAGCCTCTATTAAACGAGCACCTTCTGCTACCTGCTCCAAGACGTGCTCGGCAGGTTCCTGGCTTCCCGCCGGATTCTGGGTTGCAATAACGGTGGCATCCATATCTATCCAATATGCCTTAGTGCGGGCAAGAGCCATCCGCGCACCCTCTATGCACGCCGACCTTTTCATGGCATCGATTCGGGACACGGCACCAAGGAATTGTTGCACTAAACCAAAATAATTGTCCGGCTTCGGCCCATTCGGCCATAGATGGTCTATTACAGACCTCATTGCAAGACCGGACAACCTATGGAGCTCGGCCATAGCAGCCATCTTCTCGCTCAATGGCAACGGGCGCGTCGGAGCATTGAATTGCGACCAGAACAGCTTTTCTACTTCATCATCCTTTTGATCCTCGAAAAACTTGGCCGCTTCAGCCGCACTCTTCGCCAGATTCGCATACGCGTCTGAAGGGCTCCAGCGTTGATCCAGAGGAACATACTTCGGATCTAAGAACTTCATCCGCAACAAGTAGGGGTTTCCAGCCGCGATTTCTCCGGCCTGTCGAAGCTCCTCCCGCGCATCCCTAATTTCGGAACGCGTCTCCTCGGCCACATCAAGGGCCTTCTTCAGGTCAGCCGAATTAGCATTCTTCCCCTTTTCAAGGAGCTCATACCGGTCGGCGGCATTTTTTAGCTCCACAGCCATCTCGGCTATTTTGTCTTCGCTTCGGCGACGAGCAGCCTGTTCGGCTCTCACCTCTTCGGCCGCCTTTAGGGTAGCCGCATCGCTGGCCCGGGCTTGTTCCTTGGCCAGGGCAAGTTCTGCCCTCAGGGCTTCCACGGCAGCAGCTCCGTCTACAGTCCAAGCATATTACATTAATATAATACTCCTCTCAGTTTTTCCCATAAGGAAAACAGAGCACATACCTTGTGACTCGTTAAGCCGCTGGTTCACAAGTGTGATATCGGTATCAACAACTCCAATCTGTCGCCTTAGCTCGGCGACCTCAACGGACTGGTCGGCTGCCGGACCCTTCGTCACCTGTGCATACACACAGTATGATCATTACCCAACGGTGTGATCCTCCGTTTGACGCCTCGGGCTGGCAACCAGAGTCTCAGGGGCTGCTATACATATGGAGCACACCTAGCGCGTGCGCCACAATCAAGGAAATTATATATTTCGTTACATACCTCAAAGCCTCTGAGCAGGCTTGTAAAAGCCTCATTCAACCCGCTTGTGGCGGATGAAATCTTCTCAAGCACCGTGCTCATCAATGAACGATGATCCTCCGAGAGAGCAGCTCGCTCCAGAAGGCTCATCAGCGTATCCGGCCGATCGCCGAACTGTGCCGGACCTTTCTTATCGCCCCCCGTGGGAGCCAAACGCTCCGGGCCCAGGGCGGCCGAAGCACTAGCCTCTGGCCTCGTGAATCCGGAACCCTCCATGACGACACCTCAGGGTCGCCTGCCTCATGAGGCGGAGAGGTTGGTGGGGTTTCACTCTCCATCATCTCCGAAAGGAGATCCCCCAAAGATGAGCTCTGTTGAGAGCAGCCGCTCGCCGGACTGCAAAGAATGAATCCTGGTTACTATTCTCGGAGGAGGAAGCACTCGCTTTATATTTACGATTAACTTACAGCTCGGCTGAGGGCTGGCCCGTTTGCGGGCATGGCGCGGTGAGGACGCCCTTCGGGGCAGGGCCCTCTGGCGAAGTTTTCTTTCCGTCTCTAGGCACCTCCGTCTCCAAGTCTTCGGAGGCGGCCCTCTTTTTCCCGCGAGAGGAGGAGACCTTAGATTCTTCTCCCCGACTATCCTCCGTTGGGGAGGTAGCAATTCCCCCAATTTGGATGTGCAATGTGTGAAGCTTTGCTTCTCTGTTCTTCCCTTAGCCTTTCCCAGAGGGCACTTTACTTAGCACACGACCAAGCATCTTGGCTATGGCGGGACTAGGCGAGCCTTCGGGAAGTGGTGCTGGACACCTGATTCTCTCCGCCTTGCTAAGCCATTCCTGGCCAGGGAGGATTTTTTCGGAATAGTGTTATGATAAATATAAACAAAGTGCTCGGTTTCTGGGTTACTTACTTGGGTATCTGGACGGTTGCAGCTCAGGCCCGCATCCTCGGTGGTGTCCGGACACTTTACTTGTGGTCCGAAGAATAACTTACACATCCCTTCGAGCGTCAAGCCGAAGAAGTGCAGAATAGTCCGCGGACCTTCCGGATTGAACTCCCACATCCGAAGAGGCTGGCGTTTGCATGGCAACATCCGCCGGACTAGCATCACCTGAATTATGCTAACAAGGCTAATGTCCCTCTCAAAAAGCTCCCGGATGCGGCCCCGCAATGTTGGTACATCATTATCAGGCCCCCAATCCTGTCCTACATTGGCCCATGATGCCAGTTGAGGCGGAGGGCCCGAACGGAAGTCAGGGGCGGCCACCCACTTTGTGCCCCTGGGAGCTGTGATGTAAAACCACCTCCGCTGCCATAGATCGAACACCTCTGGGAAGGATCCCTCTGGCTAGGGGGCGTCGGCGTTCCTGCTTATTACAGCACCTCCGCACTCCGCGTGTCGCCCCTCAATCATCTTCGGCTTCACATTAAAGGTCTTGAGCCATAAGCCAAAGTGCGGGGTGACGTGGAGAAAAGCTTCACACACAACTATGAATGACGAGATGTGAAGGATGGCGTCCGGAGCCAGATCATGAAAATCTAGCCCGTAATAGAACATGAGCCCTCTCACAAAGGGATCGAGGGGGAAGCCTAAGCCGCGAAGGAAGTGAGAAACAAATACGACGCTCTCGTTGGGCTCGGGAGTGGGGATGACCTGCCCTGGAGCAGGAAGCCTGTGCTGGATGTCGGCGGTCAGATATTTGACCTCCCTCAGCTTCGCGATGTCCTCCTCTGTGACCGTGGAGGCCATCCACCGACTGTGAAGGTTGGATCCGGACATGATTGAAGATCTGAAGTACCTGAGCTTGGGCTTCGGGTGTTAGAACTCGGGGTGCGAGAAGACGCAAGCGTGGTAGAAAAGAGGGGTAGGCCTCGGCCCCTTTATAAAGAGGGTGAATATCAAGCGTCCTCGGTGTGACCGTGCGGGACTTAACTAAAAATACGGAGTCATACCAACAGGCGTCGTGGGGTTGCACGCCCCCGTGTTGATGGCAGATCCCGCGATAAGAGGAACACGATTTCTGTTCTAACAGGGCGTGCTGCTACGTCTTGAGCTTGCGTTGGTTTTCCCCGAAGAGGAGAGGATGGTGCAGCAGAGTAGCGTAAGTATTTCCCTCAGTTTTTGAGAACCAAGGTATCAATCCAATAGGAGGCCACGCGCAAGTCCCTCGTACCTACACAAAGCAAATAACTCCTCGCAACCAACGCGAATAGGGGTTGTCAATCCCTTCACGGTCACTTACGAGAGTGAGATCTGATAGAGATGATAGATAATATTTTTGGTATTTTTTTGGGTATAAAGATGCAAGGTAAAATAAAAGGCAAAGTAAAGAGCAAAGCAATAATAAAGCGTAGGAAGATTAATATGATTAAGATAGACCCGAGGACCATAGATTTCACTAGTGGCTTCTCTCAAGAGCATAAGTATTTTACGGTGGGTGAACAAATTACTGTTGAGCAATTGACAGAATTGAGCATAGTTATGAGAATATCTAGGTATGATCATGTATATAGGCATCACGTCCGAGACAAGTAGACCGACTCCTGCCTGCATCTACTACTATTACTCCACTCATCGACCGCTATCTAGCATACATCTAGAGTATTAAGTTAATGAAAATAGAGTAACGCCTTAAGCAAGATGACATGATGTAGAGGAATAAATTCATGCAATATGATAAATACCCCATCTTGTTATCCTCGATGGCAACAATACAATACGTGCCTTGCAACCCTTTCTGTCACTGGGTAAGGACACCGCAAGATCGAACCCAAAGCTAAGCACTTCTCCCATTGCAAGAACTACCAATCTAGTTGGCCAAACCAAACGGATAATTCACAGAGACTTGCAAAGATAACTCAATCATACATAAAAGAATTCAGAGAAGATTCAAATATTGCTCATAGATAATCTTGATCATAAAACCACAATTCATCGATCTCAACAAACACACCGCAAAAAGAAGATTACATCAAATAGATCTCCACGAGAGAGGGGGAGAACATTGTATTGAGATCCAAAAAGAGAGAAGAAGCCATCTAGCTACTAGCTATGGACCCGAAGGTCTGAAGTAAACTACTCACACTTCATCCGAGAGGCTATGGTGATGATGTAGAAGCCCTCCCTGGTGGAATCCCCTTCCGGCGGAGCTCCGGAACAGGCCCCAAGATGGGATCTCGTGGATACAGAAAGTTGCGGCGGTGGAATTAGGTTTTTGGCTCCGTATCTGATCTATCGGGGGACGTAGGTATATATAGGAGGAAGGAGTACGTCGGTGGAGCTTCGAGGGGCCCACGAGGTAGGGGGGCCGCCCTAGGGGGGGGGCGCCCTCCACCCTCGTGGCCGCCTCCCTCCTTTCTTGACCGAGGGTCCAAGTCTCCTGGATCTTATCTGTTGAGAAAATCACGTTCCCGAAGGTTTCATTCCGTTTGGACTCCGTTTGATATTCCGTTTCTTCAAAACATTGAAATAGGCAAAAAACAGCAAATCTGGGTTGGGCCTCCGGTTAATAGGTTAGTCCCAAAAGTAATATAAAAGTGGAAAATAAAGCCCAATATAGTCCAAAACAATAGATAATATAGCATGGAGCAATCAAAAATTATAGATACGTTGGAGACGTATCAGGCATCCCCAAGCTTAATTCCTGCTCGTCCTCGAGTAGGTAAATGATAAAAAAGAATTTTTGATGCGGAGTGCTACTTGGCATAATTTCAACGTAACTCTTTTTAATTGTGGTATGAATATTCAGATTCGAAAGATTCAAGACAAAAGTTCATATTGACATAAGAAATAATAATACTTCAAGCATACTAATAAAAGCAATCATGTCTTCTCAAAATAACATGGCAAAGAAAGTTCATCAATACAAAATCATATAGTTAGGCTATGCTTCATTTTCGTCACACAAAGATGTTCCCAACTTCTATACCCCGATGACAAGCCAAGCAATTGTTTCATACTTAAATAATCTCAAACTTTTTCAACTTTCACGCAATACATGAGCGTGAGCCATGGATATAGCACTATGGGTGGAATAGAATACGATGATGGGGATTGTGTGGAGAAGACAAAAAAGAGACAAAGTCTCACATTGACGAGGATAATCAATGGGCTATGGAGATGCCCATCAATTGATGTCAACATGAGGAGTAGGGATTGTCATGCAACGGATGCACTAGAGCTATAAATGAATGAAAGCCCAACAAAAGAAAACTAGTGGGTGTGCATCCAACTTGCTTGCTCACGAAGACCTAGGGCACTTGAGGAGGCCCGTCGTAGGAATATACAAGACAAGTTCTATAATGAAAAATTCCCACTAGTATGAAAAAGACAACCTATGAGACTCACTATATGAAAAACATGGTGCTACTTTGAAGCACAATATATGAGACACACTACATGAAAAACAAGGTGCTACTTTGAAGCACAAGTGTGGAAAAAGAGATAGTAACATTGCCCTTTTTATTTTTTTATTTTATTTTTTTTATTTTTTTGGGCCTCCCTTTTTTTCTTTTGGCCTTTCTCTTTTTTTTGGGCAATTCTCTAATAATGATGATCATCATACTTTCATTGATTACAACATATGAATTACAACTCGAAACTAGAACAAGATATGACTCTATATGAATGCCTCCGGCGGTGTACCGGGATGGTGCAATGAATCAAGAGTGACATGTATGAAAATTATGCATGGTGGCTTTGCCACAAATACGATGTCAACTACATGATCATGCAATGCCAATATGACAAAAGTAAAGTATGTCATGATGATGATGAACGGAACGGTGGAAAGTTGCATGGCAATATATCTCGGAATGGCTATGGAAATGCCATAATAGGTAGGTATGGTGGCTGTTTTGAGGAAGATATAAGGAGGTTTATGTGTGATAGAGCGTATCGTATCACGGGGTTTGGATGCACCGGCGAAGTTTGCACCAACTCTCAAGGTGAGAAAGGGCAATGCACGGTACCGAAGAGGCTAGCAATGGTGAAAAGGTAAAAGTGTGTATAATCCATGGACTCAACATTAGTCAAAAAGAACTCATATACTTATTGCAAAAATTTATAAGTCATCAAAAATCAAGTACTACGCGCATGCTCCTAGGGGGATAGATTGGTAGGAAAAGACCATCGCTCGTCCCAGACCGCCACTCATAAGGATGCACAAGCCAGGTACACTTCATGTTTCAAATTTGTTGCACAACTTTAACCATACGTGCATGCTACGGGACTTGCTAACTTTAACACAAGTATTCTTTAAATTCATAATCACCCAACTAACATGACTTTAATATTACTACCTCCCTATCTCAAAAAAATTATCAAGTATCAAACTTTTCTTAGTATTCAACGCACTCAAAAGAAAGTTTTACAAATCTTGAATACCAAGCATATTATTATTTTTAGCAAATTATCATGCTATTTAAGACTCTCAAAATAATCTAAGTGAAGCATGAGAGATCAAAGGTTTCTTTAAAACAAATCCACCACCGTGCTCTAAAAGATATAAGTGAAGCACTAGAGCAAAAAGCTCAAAAGATATAAGTGAAGCACATAGAGTATTCTAACAAATTCCAATTCATGTACGGCTCTCTCAAAAGGGGTGTACAGCAAGGATGATTGTGGTAGACTAAAAAGCAAAGACGCAAATAATACAAGACGCTCCAAGCAAAACACATATCATGTGGTGAATAAAAATATAGCTCCAAGTAAAGTTACCGATGGAAGTGGACGAAAGAGGGGATGCCTTCCGGGGCATCCCCAAGCTTTGACTTTTTGGTGTCCTTCGATTATCTTGTGGGTGCCATGGGCATCCCCAAGCTTAGGCTCTTGCCACTCCTTGTTCCATAATCCATCAAAAGAATTTCACCCAAAACTTGAAAACTTCACAACACAAAACTCAACAGAAATCTCGTGAGCTCCGTTAACGAAAGAAAACAAAAGACCACTTCACGGTACTGTAATGAACTCATTCTTTATTTATATTGGTGTTAAACCTACTTTATTCCAACTTCTCTATGGATTATAAACTATTTTACTAGCCATAGATTCATCAAAATAAGCAAACAACACACGAAAAACAGAATCTGTCAAAAACAGAACAGTCTGTAGTAATATGTAACTAACGCAAACTTCTGGAACTCCAAAAATTATACCAAAATAGGAAGACCTAGGCAATTTGTTTATTGATCAGCAGCAATTGGAATCACTATTTTATCACGTTCTGGTGATTTTTAACAATTGTTTTTGTGAACAGAAAGTTTCTGGAAATTACAGCAAGATCAAATAACTATTATCCAAGAAGATCCTATAGGTTTAACTTGGCACAAACACTAATTAAAACATAAAACCACATCTAAACAGAAGGTAGATGATAAATTTATTACTAAACAGAAACAAAAACAAAAAACACAAAGAAAATTGGGTTGCCTCCCAACAAGCGCTATCGTTTAACGCCCCTAGCTAGGCATAAAAGCAAGAATAGATCTAGGTATTGCCATCTTTGGTGGGCAATCCATAGGTGGCTCTCATAATAGATTCATAAGGTAATTTGACTTTCTTTCTTGGAAAGTGTTCCATGCCTTTCTTTAATGGAAATTGGAATCTAATATTCCCTTCCTTCATATCAATAATTGCACCAATCATTCTAAGGAAAGGTCTACCAAGAATAATAGGACATGAAAGATTGCAATCTATGTCAAGAACGATAAAATCTACGGGCACCAAATTTCTATTTGCAACAATGAGAACATCATTGATCCTTCCCATTGGTTTTCTAATGGTGGAATCCGCAAGGTGCAAATTTAAAGAGCAATCATCAAGATCATGGAAATCTAGAATATCACACAAAGTTTTGGGAATAGTGGAAATACTAGCACCCAAATCACACAAAGCAAAACACTCAAAGTCTTTAATTCTAATTTTTATAGTAGGTTCCCACTCATCATAAAGTTTTTTAGGTATAGAAACTTCCAAATTAAGTTTTTCCTCATAAGATTGTATCAAGGCATCAACGATATGTTTGGTAAAAGCTTTATTTTGACTATAAGCATGAGGAGAATTAACAACGGATTGCAACAATGAAATACAACTTTCTAAAGAGCAATTATCATAATCAAATTCCTTGAAATCCGCAATAGTAAATTTATTATCTAGAGTTTCAGTTTCTTCAATCTCACTTTTAACAATTTTAGCATCAAGATCTATAAACTCCGAATTTTTTGAACGCCTTCTAGGCAAAAGGTGACTCATATTCAATCCCATCATTATCAAGATTCATATTGCAAAACAAGGATTTAATGGGAGACACATCAATAACTTTTAGATCTTCATCTTGATTTTCATGGAAGTCAGGTTTAGCAGCCATCTTATTGACCAAGGTAGCTTGCTTATCAGATATTTTAGTAGTCAATTTCTCAAGACGAGAAATTTGGGATTTTAAACCTTCAAATTCTTTAGACATATCATCGAGCTCTTTATTCAAACAATCCATAAAACTTTTTTGTTCCTTAAGCTCGTTTCTAAAGAGATTATTATGCTCAAATTGCAAAACCATAAAACTACTGACGTTGCTTTCGATCTCTTCCAACCTTTTAAGGTGAAGATCACCAAATCTAGGTAGAGCCATAGTGACAAGCAAGCGAGAAAAAGGCAAACGGCAAAGAGAGGAGGAGATTGGGAAACAGAGGCAAATAAAATGGCAAGGGTGAAGTGGGGGAGAGGAAAACGAGAGGCAAATGGCAAATAATGTAATGCGAGAGATAAGGGATTGTGATGGGTACTTGGTATGTTGACTTTTGCGTAGACTCCCCGGCGACGGCGCCAGAAATCCTTCTTGCTACGTCTTGAGCTTGTGTTGGTTTTCCCCGAAGAGGAGAGGATGATGCAGCAGAGTAGCGTAAGTATTTCCCTCAGTTTTTGAGAACCAAGGTATCAATCCAGTAGGAGGCCACGCGCAAGTCCCTCGTACCTACACAAAGCAAATAACTCCTCGCAACCAACGCGAATAGGGGTTGTCAATCCCTTCACGGTCACTTACGAGAGTGAGATCTGATAGAGATGATAGATAATATTTTTGGTATTTTTTTGGTATAAAGATGCAAGGTAAAATAAAAGGCAAAGTAAAGAGCAAAGCAATAATAAAGCGTAGGAAGATTAATATGATGAAGATAGACCCGGGGACCATAGATTTCACTAGTGGCTTCTCTCAAGAGCATAAGTATTTTACGGTGGGTGAACAAATTACTGTTGAGCAATTGACAGAATTGAGCATAGTTATGAGAATATCTAGGTATGATCATGTATATAGGCATCACGTCCGAGACAAGTAGACCGACTCCTGCCTGCATCTTCTACTATTACTCCACTCATCGACCGCTATCCAGCATGCATCTAGAGTATTAAGTTAATGAAAACAGAGTAACGCCTTAAGCAAGATGACATGATGTAGAGGAATAAATTCATGCAATATGATAAATACCCCATCTTGTTATCCTCGATGGCAACAATACAATACGTGCCTTGCAACCCTTTCTATCACTGGGTAAGGACACCGCAAGATCGAACCCAAAGCTAAGCACTTCTCCCATTGCAAGAACTACCAATCTAGTTGGCCAAACCAAACGGATAATTCGAAGAGACTTGCAAAGATAACTCAATCATACATAAAAGAATTCAGAGAAGATTCAAATATTGCTCATAGATAATCTTGATCATAAACCCACAATTCATCGATCTCAGCAAACACACCGCAAAAAGAAGATTACATCGAATAGATCTCCACGAGAGAGGAGGAGAACATTGTATTGAGATCCAAAAAGAGAGAAGAAGCCATCTAGCTACTAGCTATGGACCCGAAGGTCTGAAGTAAACTACTCACACTTCATCCGAGAGGCTATGGTGATGATGTAGAAGCCCTCCGTGGTGGAATCCCCTTCCGGCGGAGCTCCGAAACAGGCCCCAAGATGGGATCTCGTGGATACAGAAAGTTGCGGCGGTGGAATTAGGTTTTTGGCTCCGTATCTGATCTGTCGGGGGTACGTAGGTATATATAGGAGGAAGGAGTACGTCGGTGGAGCTTCGGGGGGGGCATGAGGTAGGGGGCGCACCCTAGGGGGCGCCCTCCACCCTCGTGGCCGCCTCCCTCCTTTCTTGACCGAGGGTCCAAGTCTCCTGGATCTTATCTGTTGAGAAAATCACGTTCCCGAAGGTTTCATTCCATTTGGACTCCGTTTGATATTCCGTTTCTTCGAAACACTGAAATAGGCAAAAAAACAGCAAATCTGGGCTGGGCCTCCGGTTAATAGGTTAGTCCCGAAAGTAAAAAGTGGAAAATAAAGCCCAATATAGTCCAAAACAATAGATAATATAGCATGGAGCAATCAAAAATTATAGATATGTTGGAGACGTATCACGTGCCAACGAAACCGCCTCACAACACATATCGAGGCAGGCTGAGAAAAATCGGTCTGTGTTGGGCCAGGCCACAGGGTACGCTGTTGGAAAAAATTTGTTGTCAGCGGATCAGATTTGTGAAGTGTTAGGCACTCTATGGTGGAGTACGAAGATTATCTCGCAGAGCCGGACACGATCCTTAATCCACTTTGGATTATTCGGAGATGGAACCCGCCTTTCAATGCCGAAGACAAACTACGCATCGGACTCATCGTCATTGAAGCCTGGTTCAGGGGCTACTGAGGGAGTCCTGGATTAGGGGGTATCCGGACTGCCGGACTATATACTTTGGCCGGACTGATGAACCGTGAAGATACAAGACTCAAGACTTTGTCTCGTGTCCGGATGGGACTCTCCTTTGCGTGGAAGACAAGCTTGGAGATCCGGATAGTAGATCTCATTCTTTGTAACTGACTCCGTGTAAACCCTAGCCCCCTCCGGTGTCTATATAAACCGGAGGGTTTGGTCCGCATAGGGACATTCATAATCATCATAGGCTAGCTCCTAGGGTTTAGCCTCTACGATCTCGTGGTAGATCAACTCTTGTAATACTCATATCATCAAGATCAATCAAGCAGGAGGTAGGGTTTTACCTCCATCGAGAGGGCCCGAACCTGGGTAAAACATCGTGTCCCTTGCCTCTTGTTACCATTAGCCTTAGACGCACAGATCAGGACCCCCTACCCGAGATCCGCCGGTTTTGACACCGACACTTGCCATGGGAGAAGTGCTTAGCTTTGGGTTCAATCTTGCGGTGTCCTTTCCCAGTGACAGTAGGGGCAGCAAGGTACGTATTGTATTGTTGCCATCGAGGATAAAAAGATGGGGTTTATATCATATTGCATGAGTTTATCCCTCTACATCATGTCATCTTTCTTAATGCGTTACTCTGTTCTTTATGAACTTAATACTCTAGATGCATGCTGGATAGCGGTCGATGTGTGGAGTAATAGTAGTAGATGCAGGCAGGAGTCGGTCTACTTGTCACGGACGTGATGCCTATATACATGATCATGCCTAGATAATCTCATAATTATTCGCTTTTCTATCAATTGCTCGACAGTAATTTGTTCACCCACCGTAATACTTATGCTATCTTGAGAGAAGCCACTAGTGAAACCTATGGCCCCCGGGTCTATCTTTTATCATATAAGCTTTTAAATCTACTTTTATTTGCATCTTTACTTTTTGCATCTATATTATAAAATACCAAAAATATATTTATCTTATCATATTATCTCTATCAGATCTCACTTTCGCAAGTGGCCGTAAAGGGATTGACAACCCCTTTATTGTGTTGGTTGCGAGTTCTTTGTTTGTTTGTGTAGGTGTGTGGGACTTTGAAGGAACTTCCTACTGGATTGATACCTTGGTTCTCAAAAACTGAGGGAAATACTTACGCTACTGTGCTGCATCACCCTTTCCTCTTCAAGGAAACCCAACGCAAGCTCAAGATGTAGCAACCGACACCCCTCATATCCAGCCAAAATATGGGGAGGATATGGGGACGCCCGGGCGCGCCCAGACGCGTCCGCCACGTCGGACCCGGCCCAATCTGGCCCACCCGACCCCACATATATTCGTCACCGCTTGCCGGACCAAACCCTAGCCACTTCACACTCCTATCCTCTCCCTCTTCGCCAACCGAGCTCACCTCCGATGATATTCGGCGGTCTACGGCATGGCAGGCAGCAGATCTGACTTCGACCAGTCTGGATCTGTCAACTAGGATGCCATCCCATG
Organism: Aegilops tauschii subsp. strangulata; assembly: GCF_002575655.3. Lineage (NCBI taxonomy): Eukaryota > Viridiplantae > Streptophyta > Magnoliopsida > Poales > Poaceae > Aegilops > Aegilops tauschii. The sequence goes on along the minus strand of NC_053036.3, from coordinate 625,970,852 downwards.
TGGGTTGGAGGAGGCAATGACGGTCCGTATTGCACTCCGTCGCTCCCGGGAGGACAGTGCCCGGGCGAGGGACGGATCTGTCTAGCGTGACTCCATAGCGTTGGCTCAATGGGCGCTCGAGTCCTCTGGGGCTGGACCATCGCGGTCCCGGCAGCCAGAAAATCTCTCCTTCCCCATCACCAGTCGGGCAGACTATGAATTCCACCGCGAACGAGCAACCCGCCGTGGGAAGGAGAGGATAAGGGCCGCCGAGGCACGTATTGATACGTCTCCAACGTATCTATAATTTTTTATTGTTCCATGCTATTATATTATCTATTTTGGATGTTTTATATACATTAATTTGTTATATGATATTATTTTTGGGACTAACCTATTAAACTACAGCCCAGTGCCAGTTTCAGTTTTTTCCTTGTTTTAGAGTTTCGCAGAAAAGGAATACCAAATGGAGTCCAAACGGAATGAAACTTCCACGATGATTTTTCTTGGACCAGAATACATCCAGAGGACTTGGAGTACACGTCAGGAAAGCCACGAGGCCGCCACAAGGACGGAGGGCGCGCCCCCCACCTATGTGGGCCCCTCGTGACTCCACCGACCTATTTCTTCCGCCTATATATTCTCATATACCATAAAACCAATGAGGAGAGCCACGAAAACACTTTTCCACCGCCGCAACCTTCTGTACCCGTGAGATCCCATCTAGGGGCCTTTTCAGGCATCCTGCCGGAGGGGGATTTGATCACGGAGGGCTTCTACATCAACACCATTGCCTCTCCGATAAAGCGTGAGTAGTTTACCACAGACCTACGGGTCCATAGCTAGTAGCTAGATGGCTTCTTCTCTCTCTTTGATTCTCAATACCATATTCTCCTCGATGTTCTTGGAGATCTATTCGATGTAATACTTTTTTGCGGTGTGTTTACCAAGATCCGATGAATTGTGGATTTATGATCAGCTTATCTATGAATATTATTTAAATCTCCTCTGAATTCTTATATGCATGATTTGATATCTTTGCAAGTCTCTTCGAACTATCGATTTGGTTTGGCCAACTAAATTGTTTTTTCTTGCAATGAGAGAAGTGCTTAGCTTTGGTTTCAATCTTGCGGTGCTCGATCCTAGTGACAGAAGGGGAACCGACACGTATTGTATTGTTGCCATCGAGGATAACAAGATGGGGTTTTCATCATATTGCTTGAGTTTATCCTGCTACATCATGTCATCTTACTTAATGTGTTACTCTATTATTATGAACTTAATACTCTAGATGCAGGCAGGAGTCGGTCGATGTGTGGAGTAATAGTAGTGGATGCAGAACCGTTTCGGTCTACTTGACACGGACATGATGCCTATATTCATGATCATTGCCTCAGATATCGTCATAACTTTGCGTTTTTCTATCAATTGCTCGGCAGTAATTTGTTCACCCACCATAACATTTTCTATCTTGAGAGAAGCCTCTAATGAAACCTATGGCCCCCAGGTCTATTTTCCATCATATAACTTTCCGATCTACAATCTTAGTTTCCTATTTACTTCCTTTGCAATGTTTTACTTTCCGTTCCATAAACCAAAAATACCAAAAATATTTACTTTACCGTTTATCCATCTCTATCAGATCTCACTTTGCAAATAACCATGAAGGGATTGACAACCCTTTTATCACATTGGGTGCAGGTTGGTGTTTGTTTGTGTAGGTATTCGGTGACTTCCCCGTTGTCTCCTACTGGATTGATACCTTGGTTCTCAAAACTGAGGGAAATAGTTACTCTACTTTGCTGCATCACCAGTTCCTCTTCAAAGGAAAAACCAACGCAAGCTCAAGCAGTAGCACGTATCACGACGAAAATGGCGGCGACGGAGGTGATGATGCAGCGGCGCGGGTAGCCGCGGAGGGAAGCCATTCGCGCCCGCATTGTGAAGAAACAACAATGGAGGAACACGCGTGCCCTCTCCCAAAGCAGAATCGGACGGCCCGTGCCATGGCTAGACTGCCACCAAAGGAGGAGAAGGAGGACAGCGACGGCGAGGACAGTGACGTCGACGAGCAGATCCGCTCGATCCCTACTATATCTTTGATCGGTACTTCCGCGAGAAGGACGTCAAGGGCGCCGGGAAGGGCAAGGGCAACCATTGATCTCCATCATAGCCAAACATGCCAAATTTTGGTAGTCCGATAACATGTTTAGTTAGTAGTGATGGAGTAGTCAGACGATGTGTGTGCATTGACCTAGTTGTAAGAGTTAGTATGGATTTGAGATATGATAATCGAGGTGTCCGGATGTGGATTGCATTATTTGAGGCGTGACCGATCAGTGTTCGCGGACGTGCATGGGCGTTTGAGGGGCCGGATTTGCCCATCGCGACTGTAGATGCTCTTAGTAATCGTAAGAGCATCTACAACCGAGCGCCTCAAACCCGCCTCATACACGCGGGCGGGCCGCCTAGTCACTGTCCGGTCGGGATTTTTTTGACCCAAACGGACGCCTCAAACGAGCCTCAAACGCCCAGGCTAACCGGCACCCCTCATATCCAGCCCAAATATGGGGTGGATATGGGGGCGCCCTGGCGCGCCCGGGCACGTCGGATCCGGCCCATGCTGGCCCACCCAACCCCACATATATTCGTCCCCATCCGCTCACCGGAGAAAACCCTAGCCACTTCACTCCACTCCCCTCCGCCACCCGAGCTCACCTCCGGCGGTTTTCGGCCTTCTCCGGCATGGTAGGCAGTGGATCAGACTTCGACCAGTCTGGATCCGTCTACTGGGGTGTCATCCCGTGTGGGTTGGAGGAGGCAATGGCAGTCCGTATTGGACTCTGCCGCTCTCGGGAGGACATCGCTCGGCTGACGGACGGATCCGTCCGCCGCGATGACATAGTGTCGGCTCACCAGGCGCATGTGTCTTCTGGTGCTGGATCCTCGCGGTCCCGACAGTCTGAACACCTCTCTTTCCCCATGACCGGTCGGGCAGACTATGAGTCCCATCGGGAACGGGCGGCCTGCCATGGGAAGGAGAGGATAAGGGCCGCCGAGGCCTGTATCACGGCGGAAATGGCGGAGGCGGAGGCAGCTGATGCGGCGGCGCGGGCGGCCGCAGAGGAGGAAGCCATCTGCGCTCGCATTATGAAGAAACGACAGCGAAAGAACACGCGCACCCTCGTCCGAGAGCAGAATCGGGCGGTCCGTGCCATGGACAGACTGCCACCGAAGGAGGAGAAGGAGGATAGCGATGACGAGGATAGCTCCGACGACGAGCAGATCCGGCTCGATCCCTAGTGGGTCTACAACCGATACTTCCGTGAGAAGGACGGCATTGGGCGCCGGGAAGGGCAAGGGCAGCCGTGGATGAACTCTACCATAGCGAAACATGCCAAATTTTGTTAGTCCGATGGCATGTTTAGGTAGTAGTGATGAAGTAGCCGGACGATGTGTGTGCATTTATGTAGTTGCATGATTTGGGATATGATAATTGAGATGCCCGATTGTGGATTACATTATTTGAGGGATGCCCGGTCAGTGGCCACAGACACGCCCAGGCACGTCCGCGGGTGTTTGAGGGGCCGAATTTCGGCTGTAGATGCTTTAATGACTACTCCCTCCGTTCCAAAATAGATGACTCAACTTTGTACTAACTTTAGTACAAAGTTGGGTCATCTATTTTGGAACGGACGGAGTAGTTCTGTGCTCTTTGCCGATGTTTGTTTTGTTTGGCAGCGGTCCAGAAGGTAGTGTGGCCATGGGTTTTGCTGGCCTTAATGCTGGTTTGCTTTAATTAATCTCGCTTGTATACTAGTATTTTGGTTAAGTTTTCCTGTAAACTGGATCACCTCTACTATTCTTTTAAAATGGAACTGCAGGTTGCTACCCTCTTGACGAGGCCCATAAAGAGTCTTCTACAAGGACATCATATTATACTGACACATGCATAAAGCTGGATGACCGCTCGGTGGTTTGTGTTAACATGGGACATGGTGATTGGTGCGACCAAAAATCATAAATAGAAAAGTAAACTGAAAATTCTTTTAGTAAGAGTAAGAGCATCTACACGGACTTTGCAAATCTGACCCCTCAAACGTCCGCGAACGCGACTGAGCGTGTCCACCGATCGTGACCGGTCACACCTCAAATTAGCCACTCTGCATTCGTCTCTCGTATTTCAATACAAAGCACGCAAAAGAAATCCTACATGCTACATACTACGTACTACCCTAGCTACTCTTTGTCGTCCGAAATGTCCACAACGACGAATTCGGGCACCGGCTGGACGGGCGGGTAGGAGGGCTCTGGCTCATCCTCCTCCTGCTCAACCTCATCCATGTAAGCGAGCATCTCCGCCTCCTTTGCGGCCTGCTGCGCCTCCATCTTCTGCCGGCGACGGCGTCTGGCCTCCGTGGCCGACTCCGACCGAAGGGAATCGAGGATGGCCTGCTGCTCCGCCTGCGGATCCGCGCCGCAAGCGTCCCTCACATCCTCCTCAACCTCGTCCTCCTCGTCGCCGTCCTCCTCCACCTCCTCCTCTGGATCCACTACATTCGGAGGTAAACCCCACGGCGATCCGGGCTTCGCGCCTAGCCCGGATCTGCTCAAGGAGCTCGAGCCGGCGCTCTGACATCAGAAATGGCTCACTCCTCACCCGGAAGTGTGGGATAATGGCTAATAGGCGGACGAGTGGAGTGAAAAGTGGCGGCGGCGACGGCGGACAGACGGATGAAAATATGGATGGATGGTAGGGTTTCGGTGCCACGGATCGACTTAAATAGCCGGGCTAGGCACTACGCAGCCCGCCGGAGCTGCGCCACGCGGCGTCTCCGGTCTGACGGAGGAGACGAACTTCGGACCGCCGGATTTCAAGATGTTTTTGGCTGGGACCCCTTCGTCAGTCCTACGTGGCGGGCGTGCCCGGCTGCCCCATATTCGCCTTATATTTGGGCTGGATATAAGGGGTGCCGATTAGCCCGGCCATTTGAAATTCGTTTGAGGCGTTTGTCTGGGTCAAAAAATCGTGATTGGTTAGTGACCGGGCGACCCAGCCGACGTTTGAGGAGGGTTTGGAGCACCCTGCTGTATACTCTAAGAGCATCTCCAATAGACGGTCCAAATGTAAAAATACCTAACTTTTGGACCGTTTGGGGCAAAAAACGCTGCTCCAATAGACGGTCCATATGCAAAAAAAATTGGACCGCGGCCTCCTCGTGATGTAAAATGCAACACCACACGATGCAAATATACATCACGAGATGCATCTGGTCCAAAACTAGCCGCCGCCCGCGAACGCCAAACCACCACTTCATTTCCGTTCCCGCCCGCCCACGCCCGTCCGCCCGCCTGCGACCCTCCTGGCCGCCGCCGCCCCCAGCCGTCCGGCGCCGCCATGGCCGATGCCGACGACCCCGCCGCCTTCTCTGCCGCCGCCGCAGCCGGTGGGCTGACCCACGTGGCCGCCGCCGCTGCTATCCCGCCCGCATCCGCGGCCATGCCGCCGCCCCCCGCCCGCCGGCCCGGATTGGCGCCGCCCCGGCCGGTGGCCACCGCGCAAGCGGCGAAGCCGGCGAAGGGACGAGGGGGCAGCGTCAAACGGCCGGCCAACCGCAGCCGCAACCCGGCCGACAGTTCTACGCGGCCGGTGAAGGTCTCAAAGGCGGCCGCGGTGGCTCGGGGCGACGAGTCGCAGACGGTGCTGCCGGCGGCCTCCTCCAGCAGCCACACATCCATTCCTCCACCTCCCCCGCCGCCACCGCCGGCCGTGGAGGAAGATGGCGACGCCGACGGACACCGCCTCCAACATGTTCGACGAGGTATGGGAGGAGGCATGGGAGGAGGCATGGGAGATGCCATGGGTGGAGCCATGGGTGGTGCCATGGGAGGTGCCATGGGAGGTGCCATGGGTGGTTACATGAACATGATTGGAGGTTCCATGAGTGGTGCATTTGGCGGAAACATGGGAGGTGGCTTCGGTGGCAACATGGAAGGTGGCTTTGGCGGCATGGGAGGTGGCTTTAGCGGCATGGGAGGTGGCTTCGGCGGCATGGGAGGTGCTTTTGGCGGCAACATGATGGGTGGCTTTGGAGGTGGCTATGGCGGCAACATGAGTGGCGTTGGAGGTGGATATGGCGGCAACATGGGACGGAATGAAGATGGTTCTGGTGGTGCTCACGGCAACGAGAGTTCGCCGCTTGTTGAGAACGTCGACAAAGACGGTGGTGGAGATGATGATCATACCACGGTTCACAACACCGGTGGAATTGATGACCCGAATGAGTAATATTCATGTGCATTTGAATTTCTAGGGCGAAAAACTTTGATTGAGAGGATGCTCTTTTGGTAGACGAATTTGATACTATGATGGTGATGCACTTTTGATTAAAACTATGATGACGATGCACTTTATTTTCAAATTTTAGTTGCTATTTCAATGCAAAACCGCGGTTGAAGAGTGGCTGGCAGCAGCCGCACGGCCGTTTACATCTTTAATTTGGACCATTTATTGGAGTTGTAAATTTAGACCATCATTTTGGACCATCTGTTGGAGTTGAGCTTTTTCGGAGCTTCAAAACGCACTTTTTAGCGGTCCAAATTTTACATCTTCGATTTTAGACCGCCAAATTTTGAATCGTCTATTGGAGACGCTCTAAGGACCCCTGTGACTAAATGAAAAGTGGCGCTAGAATTGTTCAGCGAGCACTAACCTTGGACAGAGACGTTAGCATGTGGCGGCCCCACTGCTCGTTGTCTTCAATCCTGTAGGTGGTTATGGCGACCAGTCCGCCAAGATGCATCACCAGGATGGGCGCCCATAGCAGCTCCAAGTCACGGCTGCCACGCGCGTAGTGACACCCCGGCCCATTCTTTTGTCGGTTGAAGAGCGTGGCGAGGGCGAAGATGGCCAGGGCGTCGCTGCCGATGTGCGCCAGCCGGAATGAAATGATGTACAGTGGATGTAGACTATACTTACGAAATATGGCCATACATACGAGGAGGTATTGGCTGGTGAGGCTGGCGAGGGCGAGGGTGCGCAGCTCCCACTCCTCCCACCATTGCGCCATCTCTATCTCTCTCTCGCGCGCGACGATTGAGCTGCAGGTCGATGCGCTCCAATGGCTTCTCTTAATCAGATGCACGCGGTCGAATAGCATCATGAATACTGTACTCTGGAAGGTGTCTTGATGAATAGCTTTAATTGCGGCTTGTTCACCAGATCGCCAATAAAGAAAGAAACATCTTTGCGAGGTCATCATTCGTTAAAGAATCCGGCAAGGAAAAGATCTATTGCTTGGCATCAGTGCACGCACAGGCTGTCATATGCTCCCATGGTTCGTGATCAACAATCCACAACCACCTTTGCCATGTTGCAGTCGATCAAAGCAGCGCGCCAAGAATCATCGGCGCCATGACAAAAAGAGCACAAGCTAGTACTCATCAGTACTGGGCGGCTTATTGTTGATCGCAGTTAGCATCCATTCACTAGACTTCAAAGTCGTAACTCTCGTGCCTGCGAGAGCCCATGCCCTGACGCCCACTGCAAATGCAGCCTACCTGCCCAATGGCACCATTTGTTTTCTATATGCATGCATTTGTTTCCCGTTATTTTGAATACAAGTTTTAGGGTTGTTGTCATTTTTATAACCAACCCGTTGGTCTCGATCTAACGATAGATAAATGAGTAGTACGAGATAGTATTGGCAAGAAAGTACTCAAAAGTACTTCCTCCGTTTTCAAATATAAGTCTTTTTAGAGATTCCAACAAATGACTACATACGGAGCAAAATGAGTGAATCTACATTTTAAAATATGTCTACAAACATCTGCATGTTATAGTCCATTTGAAATGTCTAAAAAGACTTACATTTAGGAACGGAGGGAATATTAGATAACATGGGTCAGTACTCAAGTTTATGTGGGGTCGTTTCTTAAGTGAGGAGTAAATTAGTCATTAGGAGGGATCATGATTTATCCTCTCCCAGCACGCCAACGCTCCTCTTCATCTCTTCCAATCAAAAACTGTCGCCACTTCTCTTCCATTTCAAAACCACTGCCGCTCCTCTTCCATTCCAAAACCACCGCCAGCTAGTTTCATTGTAACTTTTTTATGCGGGAAATACTTCCATCATAACTAATCAAAATTAATTTGTACCTGTTTCCATTCGTTTTCTATATGCATGAATTTGTTTCCAATTATTTTCAAACATAAAGATTTTTTCTTTTCATCCGAAATCATAATTGCTTTTCTCAAAACAGAATTACCAAGAAACCGACGTTTTTCAAGTGAACATGGAAAAACCCCTATGTGCTGAAAGAAAACGAAGCGAGCCCAGCTGATGCCTTTGGAATGACAAGGACATCCACAAAAAAAGGTGATTGTTTGTCCAGTTTTAAAAGCATGTGCAGACGTAAAGACAAAGGTGGATTTGGGATATTGAACTTAGGAGCTCAAAATAATGCCCCACTAATGAAAATTTGCAAAAATAAATAAATATAATCATGCAGATATCCCCTGTGTAAATCTCCTCCGGCAAGTTGTTTTCCACCGTTTTTTCTGGTTTTTGTTTTATTTTCTATTTGGATTTTTAAATATTTTCTGTTTAAATTCGTGTATATTTTTCTAATTAGTGAATGCATTTTGATTACGCAAACCTTTTAACATCCATGAGCATTTTTTGAACGCACAAACATTTTTTGAAGTTGTGAATCCTTTATTTAAATTCATGAATAATTTTTGAAAATCATGAATTTTTTTCAAATATTTTAAAAAAATCATCTATGATTTTTCTAAAAATATCAAAAAAAATATTTTCGAAAATGGACAGAAAAGAACCGGCCGTCAGAAAAAAAACGCTAGAAGAACCGCTACCGTAGTGGCCTATATTTTTTACGCCTGAAGCGCCCAATAGAGCAGCTGGCCGTTGCTTGCACGGACCTTGGCTGCGCTCAGAGATGTTTTTTTTTGACATGGCAGGTCTAGGAGATGTGAGATCAAGATGGGCCGGCCCAGGAGCGGTGGAGGCCACTAACTCCTTTTACTGTTATTTTACATTTTCTGTTTTTGTTTTACACTTTATATTTTTACGTTTTTTATACTATAAAATAATATAAATATATATTTTACAAAAAACACTCTGTAAAATATATTTGAAAATGTTGACCAAGCATTCGAAAAATGTTAAATGTGTACAGAAAAAAAAGTTTATTCTGTATATGAAAAATGCATATTTTTTCCATGTATTACAAAAATGTTAATCAAGCATTTGAAGAATGTTAAATATGTATAGAAACAATGTTAACCATGTATTAAAAAATGATGAATTTTATATCATAGAAATAATGTTAATCATGTATATAAAAATAATGTTAATCATAGAAATAATGTTAATCATGTATATAAAAATGTTATACAAGCATTTAAAAATGTGTAAAAAGTATTTAAAAATGTTGATCAAGCATTTAAAAAATGTGAAATGTGTATATAAAAATTATTGACCATGTAATAAAAAGCCGTCTTGGTGTTGAGGACGGTAGCGTTCGGGGCGTGTCCCAGGCCGATGGTTGTTGAACGCTGGCTTTGTCTCACCTCCGAAGGCGAGCTTCTACTGTGTATGTAGCCCTGTGTAGCGATTTGGGCTCCAGCAGTTCACCGGTGTTGGATTGGAGGCAACGGCAACGGATCACGGCGGGTGATGCCCGATGACGATCGAGTTCTTGGCCCGGCTGTGTTCTTCTTTTTTTCTATTTGTAATGCTGGTTGCGTACGTTTCAAAAAAAAAAAAGTTACAATTTCTGTTTTCTCCTGCATTTAAAGGCTCGGCATGTTGTATGACTTGTGAACTTTTGATCTATCGTGTGTACCTATTTTTTCTTCTTCTGTTAATCTACTGCAACACAATGCGATCTTGACGCTAGAGGATTAGAATACAGTCAAGAACACAGGATTTTTTGGTGTGCACATCATCCTCGTACGGGAGCAAACACAAGTACCATACCAGGAGAAGAAAAGAAAAAAAATACTCAACAAGTGCTTCAACATTAGTACAGATCTCAGCCATACTTGTATAGTGATTACTACTTCCGTCCTGGTTTATTAGTCCCTTTGTAATTCATATTCAATTTTGATCAAAAATTTAACTAACAAAATGTTAGTGCATGTCAAAAAAAAACATCTTTGGATTCATATTTAAACATAGTTTTCAATGATATAATTTTTGGTGACATGCACGAACATTTTGTTAGTTAAATTTATGATTAAAATTTGGCACATATTACAGTGGGAACCAATAAATCAGGACGGAGGTAGTACTCCCTTCGTCCTAAAATTCTTGTCTTACATTTGTCTAAATATGGATGTATCAAGTCACGTTTTAGCATTAGATACATATATATCTAGACAAGTCTAAAACAAGAATTTTGGTACGGAGGGAGTACATAAGAATGCCATCGGTGTCCTTCTATCAAGAAGCTTACTCCCTCTGTCTAGATGTATAAGTCACCTTGCGAAAACCAAATAATTCCAAAAGTTTTAGGCGCGGTGCATTAACTTTCACCTCGTTTTTTGTTTCTTAACATAAATAAAGGAATCAACCAATAAGATATGTGGGGCATTTATGCTTTTAATGACTTGAGACCATCAAACACGACATGCAATGGTTACTTTATTGCATGCAATGCTATTAATTAGCAAATGAATATTTGGTTCTCTCGTTTTTTCTTCCGCCTTGGTTACGATGTGCACCTAAGATGACTTATGCACCTAAACGGAGGGAGTAATATATTTATCTGCAAACCAGGAACAGATGTTGTCTCTGAATGTTTTGGGTCAGGTATTTATTATCTGCTCTCTCTCTCCCTCACGCAAGAAACCTTAGCTGAGTGCAGACCGTAAAACCTGGATACATGGGACAGGCTAATGAAAAGATGACATGCATTTCCCTTGTCTTACATTGTTCTACAGTTGGCACAACAAATGGGTCATACATTTGATACTACGTCTCTTGCGTCGAGCAGTGAGAAAGACAGAAGGAGTGCCAACAAATTATCCAACAGACATGATGGCAGACAAGCCAAACAATTAAAGAGATGCATACATAATATCCTCATCCGAACTCAAACATTTAAACCTGCTGTCTCAAGTATGGGAATCAAAAGGAGCGAGTGCGTCTTATCTTCCGTGCTAAACTGTAAGGCTCATCGCAGTCAAATGACACATCGTCCCTCCTCTGAAGCTTTTCCGAAAATGTCTCCATCCCGGTGTGTGCCAACAGGACCCATACATAGGAGAGGTACTCAACACCCGTTCCCAGAGCTTCTGCGTGCAAGTATCCGCGGCATCGACCGGCAGAAAAGCAGAGCATCTCCACCCACACACCTTGGATCACCTCCCACATCCTAGTCTTGTCACCAACATGACCCTGAAAGCTTACAACAAGCAGCCAAGCGTCGCGAACAAAAGAGTCGTTGGGGATAGAACCCTCCTTGCACTTCTCAACTACTTTCTGCGTAAATCCCATCTTTGTCCCGTGGTGTTTCTTCAGCCTTGAGGATTTCCTCGAGTTCGCCGTAGGCCGTTGTGAACAAACTCTTTCTGCTGCCTGGCATCAGCATCTCAGGGTTTTCAAACAACAGATGCATCATGTGGTTGGATATTACTTTGCACAGGCGGGCATGGTCACGGTCACCGGGAGAAACGGCATTATGGTGAAAGCATAATAAATCTGTGGCCAGGTGCCAGACCATAATGCTCTCGTCAAATGGCCTCCGTATGGTCCAACCCAGTTGTAGGAAATATCCCATTCTCAGGAGCGTCCACTCACCCCTGGCATCATTAAACCTCCTGTAAGATCTAGTGTCAACTATGCTCTCCTTCCACCCAATCTCAATATGGCGACGTACCAATTCTGTAACCTGTTGACACGAGTCGCTGGGCTCCATGTACTCATCCGGCAAGTCCTTGCATTGGAACCATCCCACGATGCTGCTCAACCTGGAGGGCCTTCTATTATGGACGAATAGTCCAATGAGATTATGTTGGAGAACTGTCCCAGAGAACCTGTATCCGAAAACTAATTGTACGTACGTGTGAACGAGCTCCAGAATAAGAGTTCCGTACAACAGCACCAGTGTAACCCCGGTATCTCCACCGCGATAAGATTCTTTGTGACTACTAGCATGTACCAGGCAGATGGCTGTGATTAATGTTGCATTTCCATAACCTAGAAAATGTAAGCACATACCGACAGTGACTCGTGGTCGTTGGCGCCTCGATTCACGGGAGAACATGCTATGATCTTTGGTGTAGAGAAAACAGGCCATAGCTGACAACACGTCTTCTATCTTTCCATAAACTGTTGCGATCTCAAGCGACAAGAATTTCTTCAGGATTTTGAGACGATCAGAGTATGGATATGGAAAGTCCAAAAACAGCTGGAGCTTGTAACTTGGGCTTCTTCGGTGTTCTTTTGGTACAGAAAACCAACTCAGTTCATGAGCACCACCATTTTTCACAATTTCTCGTGCCTTTTTTACAAAGTTGTCAAGCCGTCTTTCGCCTCTCTCATTAATGCCCCGACAAAAGCTGACCTTGGAAGAGCTGGCCTTCCGTAGGGCATTAAAGCTACTGCTCTTAAGATGTTGGGACTTCTGGAAGCATCTGATAATCACCAGTATGAAGAGCAAAATTGTTGCAGCAAACACCGCCGATCAGTGTTATTTGCAAAAAGATTACGTTAGACATGGTGTTTTCTGCCAAAAAAATGTATAGTAGAGTTTCCTACTAACCTAGCCTTTAAAGTGGTTGTTTGTAAGCTCACCCCTGTTATCATTAAACCTCCTGTAAGATTCACTGTCCACTATGTAGTCCTTCCACCCTGATCTAACATACCCAAGAACCAATTTTGTAATCTCCTTGCAAGAATAGGTAGGTTCCATGTGCCCAAAGTATTCGTCGACCAAGTCCTTGCACTGTAACCATCCCGTGATGCTCCTCAACCTGGCGTGCCATCTGTTATGCGGTAATGATCCAATAATACTGTATTGGAGAACTCTGCCGGAGAACCGGTCCCGGAACGCCGTTCGTACATACAAGTATACAAGCTCCAGCAGAAGAGTGCCGTACAAAAGCACAAGTGTAACCCTCGTGTCTTCACCGATGTAAGCTTCTTTGTTTCTTCTAGTGTGTACCAAGCAAATGACTGTGATTAACGTTGCATAAGCAAGTACTTTTGTGCACCGACGGAAGATGATCGCATTCTTGAAATGAATGTAGTGTGTGCTATGATCTTTGGTGTAGAGAAAACTGGTCATAGCAGAAAGCACGCCATCGCCCACACCCCCCCCCCCCCCCCCCCCCCCCCCCGCGCGGCCCCCGCGTCGTCCGCCTCGGGCGACTCGGGCGGCGACTAGGGTTTTCCCGTCGCACCGCCGCTCCCTCACCCTCCCTCCCTCGCCGCCACCTGAGTTAGCCACCGGATCCGCGCGTGCGGCCGCCCGTGAAGGTGGCGGCGAGGCCTCGGTCGCTCCTTTCCTCGAGGAGGACCTCGGATCTGGGGCGGCGGCCCTTCTTGGCGAGGCGGTGGCGCTTTCTCGACCGGCGTCGTTCGCGGGTGTGCTCTGGCCGGCGGCCTCGACCACGCGGGTGGTGAGGCGTCGGCGGGTGGCGGCGGCGGCGCGGAGGTCTCCCCTCCTCGTCAGATCTGAGGGTGGCTCCTTTCCCCTGTCTTCCTCGTCCCCGCCGCTTCTCGCCTGCCTCCCTCCGAGCGCCGGTATGATGTGGGTGGGTGACCGGTGGTCTGGTTTTGGGCCGCGGGAAACCGTTGGCCGGCGTGGCCGGCCTGGCAGCAGCGACGTCCCCGACGCCGTCTCCTCCTTGGAGGTGCTGCAGAGGCCCTTCCCCTTTCCACCCCTGTTCCTCCTCCCGGGTGAAAGCCCAAAATCCGGCTTGGATTGGGCGGTGACGGCGCGCTGTGCGTCGTGTTCTTCCTTGGGGGCGCCGCCTGGGGAGGGTTGCGTTCAGGTGAGGGGTTCAAGGTCGGAGCTTGGGTGGCTTGGGTGGTCCGGTGACGGCGGTGTCACTAGGTTCGGCATGGCTGTACGCGTTCGGCTGCCTGGCAATGCTTCTCAGTGGCCTGTTGGTTCTCTTGATGCCTCTGCTGCCTTTCTTCAGTAGCTGCACCTGGTGGTTTTCCTGCAGCTCTCAGGCGTTCTAGGTTGTGGCGATGCGGCAGTCGCGGAGTGCTTGAATGTTCAAGTGGTGAAGTGCTGCGGCTGCTCCAGGACCCGAAGCTGACACGTCCCCTGCTCTAGGGTGAGCGTCTCTCAAGTCCGCCGGGTACGGCGCCTTGCGAGCCATGGCGAGAGGGAAGGGTCCCTCTGCGGCGAGAGAGACGGCGGATGTGTGGTGGCTTCTACTTGGGTGTTGGTCGGGCTCACTCACCACTCTCTGTTGCAAGCAGGTCCTCGCCGTGCCCGTGTGTGCCTCATCCCTAGTTGGCTGTTTGGCTGTAGTCTTTGGCTAGGACAAGCTTCGCGCTTTGTTTTCCTATATTCTTTTTGTGCTTGTGCGACCCGTTGAGTTGTAAGCCTCCTATAGTGTCCCCTTGTATCGTTTGGTCGTGGGGTTTTGTATGTGTCTGTATTTCCTGGCTGGTTGATGGCTTTGTTAATTCAAAGCCGGGCTCTCCGCGAGCCTTCGTTCTAAAAAAAAAGAAAGCACGCCATCTATGGAGCGGTAAGCTGATTCAGCGTCCAACGACCAGAAGCTTTCTAGAATGTGAAGACGATAGTCATAGCGACATGGAAAATCGAAAAATAGCTCGTACGGTAGTCTTGGGTGTGAGTGACGTGCTTCTTTGAGCGGTTCACCACAACGAACGAAGACTGATTTTGCGTGCAGTACATAATCTTCAAGCCGATTGATTTCTGTGAGATCGGTGCCCAGAAGGGTGTAGCGGAGCTCGAATGAGCTTTTCTTCCGTAGGGCATTAAAGCTACTGCTCTTAAGATCCAGCGCCTTCTGGAAGCATCTAATAATCACCAGGATGAAAAGCATAACTGTTGCAGCCAGCAACCTTTTGTCATCTGACGACCATGACTTGTAAAAGACGTATAGTGCAACCGTGACCTGACATGTGGTTGATGCAACTAATTAGATAAAAAAAAATCTACATGCATATCTATACCTCTATATAGTGTGCGAATAACTTTGAATAACATCCATTGGATGAAGCCGATCTAACAGTGGAGACGTGGCAAATCCGAGTGTTGTGGACCGTTGGATCTTCTCATTACTTCACTGGATTCTTCCACGTGTACTATCTAGAAGATTCTATAGTTAGGCTAAAGCCATATGAACATGTTGCACAAAATTTAAAGCACACTTCTACGTTATTCTAGACTCTTCCATACCAAGACTCTCCTGACTTCTTTTTCTATCGAAACTATCGTGCATTTTACTTCGTATTCAAGTCTATGTACCTTCATAAATCATATTTATCTTTACAGATAGAACATTAGCTTTGAGATAGCCAAAAAAGATACCTAAATAAAACACGCTCAGTATATTTTACGTGATTTTTGTATGTTATACTTCATGCATATGCCTCACAATTTTATTTGCCGGCATAACTTGCCAAAAAGGATACCTAGATAAAACAGGCACAATATATTTTACAGTAACAATATGTCTGTCTTTGGTTGTAGTTTGACTATATGAGCTCTCACATGCTA
The DNA here is from genome assembly GCF_002575655.3 of Aegilops tauschii subsp. strangulata. Lineage (NCBI taxonomy): Eukaryota > Viridiplantae > Streptophyta > Magnoliopsida > Poales > Poaceae > Aegilops > Aegilops tauschii. Next base: position 625,955,138 of record NC_053036.3, on the reverse strand, counting down.
TGCACGTATAACTTACTAGTCTTCTATAGAAGTGAATTCCGAAGCTACCTAACTGCACTACCACAGAAATGCCATTACTTGTGCTGTTAGCGTAATCCCTCTGTTTGGGTTTGTTAAGGCACTAACAAATAAGAAAATTTGACGAATGGAAGAGCATCTCTATTCCTTCCCCTATTATCCTTTTCTGGTCCTATAATCCCAAAAAAATGTACTCCTAGCTTTTCATCCCTCACAACTTACCCTTCAATCAATTTTTACCAGTGTTTTAAATAGCGGGCTATGCCAAATAGCGGCGGTCCTTCAAAACAGCTATAGCGGGCTATAGGAGGCTATAGCGGATTATTGTACATGAGTACCATTTTACGGCACCCTACTGAAAAAACTATAGCAAGGCTATAGTGGTGCTATATCCGGCTATTTAAAACTATAATTTTTGCTCTGAAAAAGGTTTACGGATTTTGAAAAAAGTACATGAAATTTGAAAAAACTCCAGTAGAGAGTTAGCAAAACTGAAAAAGTTTGTGAATTTTTTTAAAAAGTTGTCAAAGTTGAAAAGAGTCACAAATTTGAGAAAAAATCATGAATTTGAAAAAGTTTTAATTGTTCACACATTTGAAGAAATCAGAAGAAAAAAAGGCAAAAGGAAACATGGAAAGAAAAAAATGAAAAGCAGAAACAGAGTAAATACTGAAGAAAAAATCCGGCCAAAAAACCGAATGAAAAAGGAAAATCATAGTCTTTCTTGTTTAGTGTTACATTTGACACACAAGGAAGGAAGAAAAAAGAAGAACATAGACATAGCAGGTTAGGTAGAGCTTAACAGTTTGAGTCGCATATACGCCCTTTTCTAAAAAGGTTGCAAAAAAGGGGGCAAGAAAAAAATGGGCTGAGCCCAGGTCATAGTGGGGGTACACACTTGCATACACTGCCAACGATAATTAGTTTGGCACCATAGTGGTGATAAGGCCAAGAGCCCACAGATTAACTAAAGCATACGCCGTCCTTATGAGCTTGACCGTGTCTGCGGCATCACCGGCATGCAAGGATGTTCTCATAGTATTAGTGGTACATATGATTCCTGTATACTCTATGTCATGCTTCAAGTTACCTCGAGGCCTCTGTGAACATCTGACTTATTTATTAGAGCGTTCTGGTGGGGGAGCAAGCAAGGCCAAAGGAAGCACTACTGGGTGTCTTGGGACACTATGACTATGCCACATTATATGCGTGGGCGCTTCAAGATCTTTAATTTGGCACTCCTTGCTAGACAAGCGTGGAGAATCCCATGTCACTTAGTGCAAGAACTTTGAAAGTTGTATATTTACCTGAAACATCTATACTTGAGGCAGAAGTGGGAAATCACCCCTCGTAAGTGTGGCGTGCAATTGTCGAGGGGAAAGAGGTCTTCATATAGGGGCTTGTCCAACGAATAGGTAACGGGAAAACCATTGAAATCTTGAATGACAATTGGATACTGACAAAAGAACTAAGAGGCCTATAGTATCTCAGGTGCAAGAACCGTCTGTACTAGTGTCTGAGCTGATTGACAACAGCAATGATAGATGGAATTCAGAACCGATCAAACAGATTTTCCTCCCATGTGATGCTACAGCGATCCACCAAATCCCTATTTGTACACGAAACATCGATGATTTCTGGTCATGGAATTTTGAAAATAATGAAGTTTTTACTGCTCGGTCTGCTTACAAAATGATAGTTGATACCAAGAGGTGTTGGGAGGACTGACTGGAGGAAAGAGATAGCTCTTTGAACAATGAGATTGCTGAGAAGTTATGGGTTAAGGTTAAGCTACGGAAAAGTGATGGTCCTGGGAAAATTAAAGGTGTTCCTTTGGAGACTTCAACAATCATTGTCGACGGAGGATGTCTGAATGCATAGGAAGATGTCATCAACTTATACATGTGCAATATGTGGAATGGAGGATTCATGGCGGTGCTCACTTGTCGAATGTTTGATGGCCAGGTGGGTGTCGATGTTAGTAGACCATGAATTGTTGGAGCATATTCTTGCTACCACAGAACATGATGCTAGAAATTAGCCGTTCTATGATAGATGTGTTACGACACGAGGCTTTCACTCGCATGACAGTTAGATTCTGAGCAACCTGGACGGCGAGAAGAAAATTGATTCACGAGGGGAATAACCAAAGCCCGCACTAATAGAAAAGGGGGCTTTGGTCCAGGCCGGGTCAGCCCATTAGTCCCGGTTCAATCCAGAACCGGGACCAATGGGGGCATTGGTCCCGGTTCGTGAGCCCAGGGGGCCGGCCGGGCCACGTGGGCCATTGGTCCCGGTTCGTCCGGACATTTGGTCCCGGTTGGTGGGACGAACCGGGACCAATGGACCTGGCTCCTGGCCCACCACCATTGGACCCGGTTGATGGCTTGAACCGGGACAACAGGATGCCCTTTAGTCCCGGTTCGTCCCACCTACAGGAAAAATAAATAAGTAATTAGAATTTTGTTGCAAACTTTAATAGCAAAAAGAATTATCGTAAAAGAAAATAAATAAGTAATTAGAAACAAAAAAGAAAGCAAAAAAACGGGAAAAAAATTAAAAAAAAGTGCCACCTAAGTAATTAGAATTTTGTTACAAACTTTAATAGCAAAAAGAATTATTGTAAAAGAAAATAAATAAGTAATTAGAAACAAAAAAGAAAGCAAAAAAACGGGGAAAAATTAAAAAAAGTGCCACCTAAGTAATTAGAATTTTGTTACAAACTTTAATAGCAAAAAGAATTATCGTAAAAGAAAATAAATAAGTAACTAGAAACAAAAAAGATAGCAAAAAACTGGGAAAAAATTAGAAAAAAGTGCCACCTAAGTAATTAGAATTTTGTTACAAACTTTAATAGCAAAAAGAATTATCGTAAAAGAAAATAAATAAGTAATTAGAAAAAAAAAAAGCAAAAAAACTGGGAAAAAATTAAAAAAAGTGCCACCTACAGGGCCACCACGGCCTGCATACGACTAGAAACCCATTACTAGGGCCAGGATGCAGGCCCGCAGTAGGCCCAATAGGCCCACAAGCACAGAGAGTGATTTTAGGCCCGTAAGCCTGCAGTAGAGAGGAGCTCGAAGTGGTTGGTTCGGCAGGGCTTATAAACCACTCCGAGCCCCTCTCGGCTAGCGAGGTGGGACTAAACATAGCACCGCACCGCGCCGGTTCCAGCACAGGACCTTTGGTCCCGGTTGATGGCACCAACCGGGACCAATGCGCCCTTTAGTTCCGGTTGGTGGCACCAACCGGCACCAAAGGTCTCTGTTTCCTGCCCTTTGGGCTGCTGAAAAGAGGCCTTTGGTCCCGGTTGGTGCCACCAACCGGGACTAAAGGGCGCATTGGTCCCGGTTGGTGCCATGAACCGGGACCAATGCTCTGCCTATATAAGCAACACTCGCGAAAATTTGGTTTAGTTCGTTCTTCCCCGCCGCCCGACGCCGCCAGGCTGCCCGTCCGTCTCCGCCTCGCCGTCGCCATCGCCGGCCCCGCGCCGCCCCGACGCCGTCCCGACACCCCGACGCCGTCCCACGCCGCCCCCCGCCCCGCGCCCCGTGCCCCGCGACGCCGCCGGCCCCTGCCGTCGCCGCCCCGCCCCGCGCCGCACCTCGCCGTCGCCGTCGCCATCCCCGACACCGTCGCCGTGAGCAAAAATTTTATTAATTTAATTTGATGTTAGTAGTAGTTAATTTACATGTGTAGTTCGTAGATTTTTTTTGTAGTTCATAGATTTTTTTGTTAGATTTTTTTGTAGTTCATAAATTTTTTTGTTAGATGTGTACTAATTCAGATGTGTAGTTCATAGATTTTTCTGTTTGATTTTTTTTCATATTGTGTAATTAATTTGTTCATATTGTGTTAGTTTTTTTTTCTGTTAACAGACTTTTTTGGTGATATTGTTGTTGAATATGCATGTTTGTATGTTCATATATATGCAAAGATCGAATATGTCAAATTTTTATGATTTTTTTCTGTTCATAGAATTTTTATGATTTTTTTCTGTTGTAATTTTGTTCATAGAATTTTAATGATTTTTTTGTTCATAGTATTTTCTTTGTCAATTTATTGTGTATGTATAGGAAAATTGTGAATGATAGAAGTCATTTATGAATATGTTCATATTTAGAATAGAGGAAAAAGGAAAAAATAAGAAGAGAAAATGTTTAATATAATTAGTTAGAAAATAATAGAACTATAGTTAAACTAGTTTATTTTTAGTAAGTACTACTTTATTTATTTATAGTAAGTGCTTAGTAGTTGAACTAGTTGATTTAATTAATAAAACTACTTTATTTAGATATATATAGAAGTAGTTCCCGCATCGACGTCGGCGATGCCTATCCCGCATCCTCGTCGTCGTCGACTCGGCGGTGGAGGCCTGCTTGATCAGGGCCATGTTCGGGACTGGGTTCCGCCGGGCTGGTATTGGGAGGTGCTACCTTCCGGGGGACGTAGGTTGGTGAGGAGGCAGCCCATTGTTGACCCGATCCTTGTTTGGTGGCGGTCGCGTGGGCCAGTGACGGTGCCGAGGCTTCCGGACACCGCGGAGGTGATACGTCACCGTGTCAGCAAGGAGGACGAGCACGTCCGTCGCTACATGGTTGCATTGGAGGGCAGGTTCGACAATACCTGGCAGGTTCTTCAGGGATCTCAATGGAGCTATGATCCTGTGATGGTTCCTTATCTTTGGGTGTCCACCGCCCGCGACGATACCCGTCGGGCGCTACGGTTCTAGCTGTATTAGTGATGCTATATGTATGATAGTATTTGAGGAGTATTAGTGATGCTATATGTATGATAGTATTTGAGGAGTATTAGTGATGGTTCCTTATTCTATGATTTGGTTTTGCTTATTGAATGCTCATATTGGAAAAGTACTCCTACTATGAATGCTAAAATTGGAGAGCACTATGCAGAAATCTAGGAGCCCCCTCCATCATCCACGCCGTCGTGTGGGTAGCTTCTCCTTCATTCCCGTGTGCTAGACAATTTGGTGTAATAATGCACTCGGGAATGAAAGGAGGAGCTACGTACCATCACCGATAGTCAACCCGTGATTAATAATAATGATCTAATTTAGGTTTTTTAGTACATATGTTTAATTCTACAAGTTTAATATTTGAATTATGAACATAGGCCGGAAATGTCGTACTCGGACGACGAAAACCGCCCGGGGGAGTGCGACTGGTGCCACGGCGACCGAGGTATGTGCGACAGGTTCATTAAGCTGGACGAAGATCGGCGCTTCAGCATTAAGCTCGAGGAGACCTTCGATGTTTGTACGGTATGCAACGACGACAATAGTTTTTTTTCGTAATTAAGCACGACTTCAACTATTTTAACGTGTATTTTTCATCTTTTCCAATTCGACTAGCTTATCCCATGCTATGCAAGACGCTATGTCTTGGAGAGGATGGGTTTTGAAGACCATAAAAGTATGGAAACCAAAAAATTTCTCCAAAGGACCCATCATGGTGTGGATTTTGAAGTAAAGCTGTACAATGCTGAGAGTGTAACCCATTTTGGTTGCAAAAATTGGGAAGCACTTTGCAAGATGTATGGTTTTGATGAGGGTATGTTTGTCACCATGGATCTTGGTGATCCTACAATCGAGCAAGACAATATGGACATTTGGGTCCTCGTGGATACACCTCCAATTCTTCCCCCATGTGAGCTTAACATAGTTATTAAGTAATTTATATTGTTTATTTCAAAATAGTTGACAGCTTATTTTGATTCTTCAAAGAATGTGCGGAAGATGGTAGACAAAACCCACTACACCGATGGCTCCGAATTAACTTATAAGGAGAAAAATCATCTGATAGCATTTTGTACTGATCTTGAGAATTACAATGTCTACAATCGAACTCCTCAACATTATGGTTAATATGTGCCACTAGTGCACGTGTTGAACTACGGTAACTACCATGGAGATACCCTGGTAAGATTTTTTACTATTACGACATCCGTGCATCTTTTTGCATACTTCTAAAACTAGTACATCATTGCTAACTACGAAGTTATTACTATGTTTTTCAACAGGGAATCCCAGAGGATTGTGTGCCTCATTTGATGTATCAGAATGGCAGCCTTCGTGTTTTGAACATATATCCAGGTCATCCTATGAATCTCAACTGTCCATACCGAATTTCTAAAAGAAGTGGAGACATGACAATCAAAGAATGGAAAAAATGTATGGACAGTCGTAAGGAGCTTCTTGGAAGCAAAAGGAAGCGAAGCGCGAGAATTGGAGACAGGATGATCTCCATTCTTCATAATGGAGAGTCAGGGTCTATATTATTTTATGCTATTTTACCTTAAGGGTGTTTAGGTCCTACCTGATACTGATGATCATGTGCTAAGAACAATTATGTAGGGTTGGGTTCGATGACTATGAGGATGATGATCGTGTGACTTATTATTAATAACGAGTAGAAGTTGTATGATGGTGCATGATTAGTAGGACTTGTTATTATATATGATGATGTATGATGCGAGCATGCATGAGTTATTATATATTAGCGGGTGAAATGAACATAGTAGCATTGGTAAACCAAGGACGAAGAAATAAGAGAGGACACTTCTCTTTATTAGCTAGCTAATAACAACCTAAAATTAACCCCCAAAACCCCTAAACCAGCCACTTTTTTATTTAAAAAAAAAAAGAAAAACCTCAGCTCCAGCCAGCTGTTGACGCGTGGTAGCCTTTTGGTCCCGGTTTATGTCACCAACCGGGACCAAAAGCCCCCCTGCCTGGGCTGCCCGCAGCGGCCACGTGGACGCCCATCTGTCCCGGTTCGTGTAAGAACCGGGACTAAAGGGGGGAGGCATTAGTAATGACCTATTAGTCTCGGTTCATGAACCGGGGCTAAAGGCCCTTACGAACCGGGACAAATGCCCTGTTTTCTACTAGTGCCGTTGCCAACGTACCTTTTCGTCACAACATTTATCCATGATCTTGATGACTATGATGGCAATTACCTAGGTTCATCCGCACTGGTTATTATGGCCTCTCAGACCCGACGACAATTGAAGCTACTGCATGCAGCCAGGAGCTAGCTCTAGCTGTTGATTTGGATCTTCCTCATCTTTACATAACGTCAAACTGTAAGATAGTGGTCAAGGAGGTGCAAGAAGGACCAGGAGGAACTTATGGAAGCGTGATCAAGGAGAACCGATGTTGGATGAACTCTTTTACGTCTTGTACTTTCACTTGTGAGAATAGGAACTGCAACTATGAAGCTCATGATCTAGCTAGGTATTCAGTTAATTTAGATTAGTGTCATCATATTTGGTTGGGTCATCCACGTGACTCAATTGTTATCCATGTAACTATGCCACTTGAGTAATAAACCCTGACGGATTATCCTAAAAAACAGCTCGAACAGGTAGTCATCTCAAAAACTCAACCCGATAGTTATAAAAAAAACAATTCAACCGGTAGTCATCGCAAAAATGCTGAAATTTGGGGTGGGCTTTAGGTCCATCTAGCAATTTCTGAAAATCTCTAAGAGCACATGTGGGTTTTGTTGGCGGTAGGTGTAGTGGGAAGTTTAGTCCCACCATGGAAGTTGGAGAGGAGTTAGACCTCCTTATAAGGGTTTCTCTTCCACATGCCATTGGAGCTTGACAAGAAAAGAGGCCATCGCGCACTCATCCTCCGACGCCTGTGCCACCTACGCGCTTATTTTTGCTAGTCAGCAACGGAGAGTTTTCTGACAGTTGGGCCACGATCTGAGACGTCAGATCGTGGGCTGTCACGGACACGGACGTGGTTTGAGCCCACGTCTCTCCACGCGGTTGCGCCTATATAAGTGTGTGGTGTCTCCTAACCCTAGCCGCCACGAACATATCACATCTGCTCCACGCGCATGCCCACCGCCATTCCTTTGTTGCTGCCGCCGCCGGTGATTCCACCCCGTCCGCCGCGTACACGGTCGACGGGAGAGCTGGTCTCCGAAACCCCGCCTCTCCAGATCATGTACGGGAGAGGGGCGAATAGGTTTTTGGAAAGCGATTACGCGACTGCTCGCCATTCGTCTACTTTCTCTACGTCTGCGTCGCCATCGTGATCACCATGTCCACCGACGCCGAACATGCCGCCGCCGAGAAACTTGAAGCCGACAAGAAGGCAACCGAGGACGACGTTGCTGCCACCGCTGCCGCGGCCTCTGCATGGCCTATTGGAGGGTATAACTCGTTTATCCCGCTCCTACTGTTTTCTGTTTTAGCCATGCTAGCGTTATACGTAGATCTGTCTGCAATTAGCGTAGTATGTGCTTGCATGATTGAATATCAGTATGCAATTATTTCTGTCAATACCATGCTAGTGATTTACTCATGGATTAAATTAATCAAAAAATTGCCTATTTACTCAACAAACCCCCCCCCCCTAGTAGTTCTAAAAAAAGGGTAGTCATCTCAAAGAAATACTCGACCCAGTAGTTTCAAAAGAATCAACTCAGACCCGACCACACCCTCTCTCTTTTTCTCTCTCAGAGCATCTGCAACCGAACCCCTCAAAACATCCTCATATGTCCGGGTTATTCACGAACCCTCAAACTCAACTCATATCTGGATACGAGGGTGTTTGAATGTGTCCGGGCAATTCGCCACGTAGAACGCGGCCAGGACCATCTTTTTTTCTCTCTTTCTCTCTCCAATCACCGTCAATCATATGTATGTGTCCAAACAATTTGAGACACATCTATTTTAAAAAGAAAAAAACAATTTGATACACATCCAAACACCGTCTTGACGCGGCCGTGGATGTATCGGAGGCCAAATTAACCCATTATGATTGTGATGCTCTCATAAATTCTGTCTTGGCCCACGTTGTGCCAGCAGGTAGCACAAGACACCGGGTAAAAAAATGTCTTACCTTATAACTATAGAGCCCACGTACAATGGGACACCCCTAATTTTTCTAGAGGGGAGAGCAACTAGTTAACGAACGCTCCTTCGGGAGCCTCGCAACGATCAGCGCCATTTGGCGCTCTCTCAGCCATTCGCCACGTGTCGCGCTCTGGACGCTCCCTTCGGATTGTGTTTTTTATTTATTTTTCCGCACGTGTTTTCGGCTTTTTAAGCAGAATTTTTCCCGGTTTTTTCGACGTTTTGGTTTTCGCCCGGTCTTCCTTAGCTTTTCGACCAAAAAAATTTTGAATTTTTTTTTAAAAAACGCGTTTTATTTTTTTTCTTTCACGAAAGTCACGGTTTTTCTTCCGCGAGGGGCACGGTTGTGCTTTAGCGCGAGTCATGGCCGTGCATTTCAAAAACGAAAAAAACGTGTTTTCTGTTTTTTTTCCTTTCACGAGAGTCACGGTTTTGCTTCCGTGAGAGTCACGGCCGTGCCTCTCGGAAAGAAAAAAACAAAACGCATTTTCTATTTTTTTTTCTTTCGCGAGAGTCACGCTTTTGCTTCCGCGAGGGGCACAGTTGTGCTTTCGCGAGAGTCACGGCTGTGCCTCTCGGGAAGGGAAAAAATAGGCGTTTTCTGTTTTTTTTCTTTCGCGAGAGTCACGGTTTTGCTTTCGCGAGAGTCACGGTCGTGCCTCTCGGAAACGAAAAAAAAACGCGTTTTCTGTTTTTTTTCCTTCCACGAGAGTCACGGTTGCTTCCACAAGAGGCACGAGCGTGCCTCTTTCGGAAAGGAAAAAAACGGTGCTCCCGGTTCGGTTTTTTCGTCCGGTTTTTTTCGTGAAAAAAAAGTTCGTCAAAACCTATCAACATGGGATCTAGTTTTGAAGATTCGACGCGAGGAATCCAATGGTAAAAACGGTTTGAGATTTGGACGCAGAGTTTAAGAGATAAAACATTTTGAATAAACGGATCTACAAAAAAAGGGAAAACTCCCAGTTTGCGACAAGTGACACGCTGCATGTGCGCCACTTGTCACAACCTGGGAAGGTGGAGTGTTCTTTGCAACCAGTACTCCTTAATTAGTGATTTCGTCTAGAGGGACACCCGTACAACCAGGCTCCACCCAGCACGCACAACGCAAGTGCAGCCCGGTGCGTGACGAAGGCCCAGTCCAACCTGTCTAGATGCGCGCAGTAGATCGATCGATCAATAGATCGATACGTCATTGAGCCCATCATCTTTGGCAGAAGAGTTGCTTGTGCGCGACTTGATAATAGCTTCAGACTCAAAGCAGGTGGTCAATGACATCAACAACGGCAATCGGGGGAAGTATGGTTCGATTATTGCTGAGATCAACCAACGAGCCAGCGGGCTCAATTGTAAATTTACTTTCGAAGGGCGATCGGTGAATGTAGATGCTCACAATTTAGCTAAATTCTCGCTTTCTTTACAGATGGGGCGCCACCTTTGGCTAGTTCATCCCCATGCAAATTGTATTCCACATTATGTGGCCTATGATCAATAAAGTGTGTTTTACCCCTCAAAAAAAAGATCGATACGTGCTTTCCTGTTCGTCTGCTCCACGCTGCGCTTTGTGCCTTGACCTTTCGCTTTCGTCTGTATCCCCCCTTACGCCGTACTCGCCGCCTATCGCCATATCACGGCAAGTCGTCGAATAAGTGGAGAAAAGAAGGAACAGGTACGCTACATCAGTCCCCAAACCCAATGCGGTGTGCCTCAGCCTCTATTGCATATCCGGTTCTAATTATAGATTTTTTTCTCTAACCCTAGGGAATTAGGGCTACTGAATAAGACTAGAGATTTTGATTGTATTGGATAATTGGACTATTTTAAATAATTGTGCACCGAGTGGAGACCAATATTGCAACACTCTACGACGCCAGCACAATATCAAGTAAGTTTTATGTTACATTCAAGTATTCTGTGTGTACACATGATTCATAGTTCTTTTCTTCCTTCCAATTTCATAGTATTATGTGTGTTTAAGTAATATTTGTGAGCTCTCTCAAAAAATGGAGACAAGAAAACATATTGTCTATCCCTTGGTTTATCGGACTTATTATTGCACAACTGTAATTAATATGTTACTAAGTGGTTTTGTTTCTTTTAATGTGTAGGCAATCAAGATCTAGTGTAGCATTTTCTTGTCATCGGTTATACTTTATTCATAATCTGGACACTTCGGTTCTTCTTCAATGTTCAATTTCCTACTATCAACTAATATTTCAAGTGAAACTCTTCATTTTTGATCTCTGGTAAGCATATTCAACGTTATATCGTATTCTTGGTATATTGTATTGTTATAAGTGTGTTACTTTTATCTATATAATTACTTGATATTGACATATATGTGATAGAGATGGGACCCCGGGTCATTTCTGTCCTGGGTCCACAACTGTCTCTATCCCCCCCTCGACACACGCCATGCTCAAATACACAATGTCAACCCCGTCGTCGTTGGTCACCCCGACTCTTCCTTCCAGCCACGTCATTGGCTCATTGCTAGCCTCCCAGTCGGGTCCACAATGTCGATCCTAAAGACTAAGGCCTTTTTTGGTTCCTAGAGTACGAAAATCGTAGAAATAGAAAAATGATAAGAAGTGAGATGATATGCATCTCAAATCCTATGAATAGGAATAGGGAAAAGACATGTCCTTTGGTTCACATCATATGATTTTTTACATTAAATCTAGGCTAATATTTATTTCCCTATGAAATGTGAAGGATAAAAAGCAAAAGAATCTAAAGAAAACTTTTTTCCTATAGAAATCCTATCCTATGAAATTGCTACAAAATTTCTCCAAATCAAAGGAGGCCTAAATGAACAGTGGGGCTAGAATAATTTTGCACTGGCCTTGGATAGAGAAGTTACGATGTGCCGGCTCCACCGTTCGTTGTCTTCAATCTTGTACTCCCTCCGTTCCTAAATATTTGTTTTTCTAGAGATTTCAATAAATGTCTACATACAGAGTAAAATGAGTAAATCTACACTCTAAAATATGTCTACATACATCCGTATATTGTAATTCATTTAAAATGTCTAGAAAGACAAATATTTGAGAACGAAAGGAGTAGATGGTAATGACGACCTGTCCGCCGAGGTGCATCAGCATGACCGGCGCCCATAGCAACTCGAAGTCGCGGCTGGTACGCGCGTAGCTGCAGCGCGGCCCGCCTTTTTGGCGGTTGAAGAGCATGGCGAGGGCGAAGATGGCCAGAGCGTCGCTGCCGATATGTGCCAGCCGGAACGAAACTCTCATCCATGGCGGTATATGGAACTTGCGAACGCCGGCAAATAACACACGAGGAAGTATTGGGTGCCGAGGCTAGCGAGAACGAGGATGCGCAGCTGCCACTCCTCCCACCACTGCGCCATCCTGTGTGTTTCTGTTTGTGTGTGGGTTTGCGAGCAGCAATTGCTTTATGTCTTAGGAGCTATGTGCACACGATTAGTCACCGGCGTCCACTAGTTTATTTCCAGTACATAGTTCGCTTATTTGACTTTCAGAACCTTGAGGAACGCGTGATCCATATCTAATCTCACAAATTGATCCATTCCAATTAATTTACACTCCAATGATCATGTAATAAGGTCCCTTGGGACTGATTACATATTTAACACGAGTTGACCGGCGACTCGCTAGGTCTTGAAATGTTAGTGGCCGGATTCAAACCAGGAAAGATGCCAGTGATGTTTGTCCCGTAGCTCGTACTCGGGACCGCATACCAGACCAGAGTATCTGACAGTGCGTACGTGTTCCAATGGTTATATGTGTTAGAGATAATATTTGAGAGTTAGAGATAAAATAGGGTTACACAACCTTGCCTTGTACTTCAAGGCTATCCCTCTCTCATGGGCACGGCATCCGATTTGATCAAGATTAGATCCGTTCATAGATAAGGATGGCAATTTTACCCATGGGTACGGGTACCCGCGGATACCGTACTCGCATGGCAGGGTATGAGCATAATTTTATACCCATGGGTAGTTTCCATACCCTACCTGTTAAATCGCGGGTAGGGCACGGGTATAACTTTATATCCGTGGGTATACCCATACCCTACCATTTACACTCATCGTGTGGACCTTATCCATGGAGCTGCAATATATGGACGTATACCCAACTTGGCCACTACTCATCTATTCCCGTAATTAAGCCTCACACCACGTAATTTCCTCATCTCCCCAAATCAAGGAGAACGAAATCCAAGGAGCCGCCCCTCCCCATTAAGCTGTCCATGGCAATACTCATCGAGCAAATCGACCCATCGTCCTGCATGTGCCTCCGCAAGCATGGAACCGGCGACGTCGCCACCGGCCTCGGCCTCCTGCCTCTAGATTCTCCTCCTCCAGCCCTCCCGAACTCTGTCTAGATCTTCACATCGACGGCGAGTAGGAGCACACCAGGGTCGAGGCTTACCGGCTGTGGGCACGGCGGTGTTGTGGTGGTGACGAGCGCGCCGGCAAGAGGGCCAAGCCATGGCCGGAATCCCACCGCCGCGGTAAGGCTCTCTCTCGTGAACTAACTAAATTCCTTTCTATTGCTAATAATTTGTGTCCGTATAGGTGTATCTTCAGACTACAATGTACAGTGTGCAACTTGATGTTAATTGCGTAGGTGTATCTTCAGACTATTTTTTGGCTGACTTCTCTCTCTCTCCATGAGCCAAACTTGATGTTAATTGCGTAGCTAGTTGATTGCACACTGTACGCTGCCGTTCCAGACTGTGTGGACTTAAAATTCAGTAGAAATATAGTATAGTTATGTTTCAGTAGGCACATAGAGTTAGTATTGTAGACTGTACGCTGCCGTTTTGTTGCTTGTAAATTTCTATGGCTGCATGCTCTCTTTCATACTGTATAGTTTATTCAGTAGGCTATACTTGAAGATTCCAATACTGTACGCTGTCGTTCCTAATTACTAGAGTTACTATTCAGTGTAGTTGTGATTCATGTACAGACTACTGAAATGAGCAAAATCAACATGTACATGTATGCTGATATAAATTATGTGATAACCTGTTTCGAGGAAGATATAAATTATGTCCACATTTAGATTGCTTAGTATAATTTTATTTTCATAGTGGCATGGTCATGTATCTTGTTTTTGCAATTCAGAAACTTATATGTTATGCATCACATTTTCATGTATAGATCAATGGCTTCTCAAGATGGAGACGAAGGCTCGGCTGTGGCTGGTGCAGGGAATGTTACCTCAGTTGATCCTTCGTCTCAATGTGCTATACCAACATCTGAAGCTACTCCGATATCTCAAGCTGCTACTCCAACATCTGAAGTTGCTACTCTAACATCTCAAGCTACAGCTAGCAGAGCTGGTTCGAAGAGGAAGCGAACATCGGCAGTATGGGATGAGATGGAAGAGAAATTCTAAAATGGACAATGGAAAGCCGAGTGCAATCATTGTCACAAAAAATTTACTGCAGGACCTAGAGCTGGCACAACTCACTTGCGTTTACATTTGGAATCTTGTCCAGATAAGCATGCACCCATTGGCCCAAAGCAACAAAAATTGAGGTTGACAAAAGGGTGAAGGTGGCAAAGTTAATATGGAAAATATCATTTTTGACCAAGAGAAGTCCAGGAGAGATCTTGCATTGATGATATGTGAACATGAGTATCCTCTATCTATTGTGGATAAGTTTGAGAAGTATTGGAAGGATAAGTTTGAGAAGTATTGGAAGGATATCCATGGTCTTATGTCCGTTGCAACAGTTCTTGATCCAAGGTATAAACTTCATATCCTCAATGCTCTTTATGGTCCCCTCTATGGAAGAGAGCATGCAGCCGCAGAAATAGAAAAGGTGAAGAAGTTATTGATTCAATTGGTGAAGCAATATAAAGATGAAGTTGGAGGTGAGGATGCATGGGATGCTTCTGTTGTTGAGCAACTTGGAGAAGAAGATGAAGCCATGAAACTCTATGATCTGTATTTGTCTAGTCACCCCACTGTCCCTTCTTCTTCAATCCATACAGAATTGGACTTGTATTTAGAAGAAGCTCGTCTACCTAGAACGCAAGAATTGGATATCATCAATTGGTGGAAGGTTAGCGGCTCTAGGTTTCCTACCTTGCAAAAACTTGCTCGTGATATATTGCCTATTCCCATAACATCGGTGGCTTCCGAATGTGCGTTTAGCACTAGTGGCAGAGTACTCGCACATCGTAGTAGACTTACTCCTAGTGTGGCTGAAGCTCTCATGTGCATGCAAGCTTGGTCTCGTGCAGATCTGTTAGGTAATATGTTTTTTCACTTGCACTTGTTTTTTATTTTGCAAATAACTTGCCATTTACATACTAATGTTCGTTAGTTCATCAGGTGGTTGGAATTCTACACTCTTTGCTACTCCCTCCATCCGGAAATACTTGTCATCAAAATGAATAAAAGGAGATGTATTTAAATGTATTTTAGTTCTAGATACACCCCTTTTTGTCCATTTTGATGGCAAGTTTTTTCGGACGAAGGGAGTACATTTCAGAGTGTTCTCGAGGATGAAGATGAAGAGATGGTAAATTACTTAAATGCTTTGATCTTAAATTTTGGGATTATAGCTGAATAATTTAATCATGTGTCGTATCATCTTGTTCATGTGAAGGATGAGTCTACTTCAATCACCACCCAAGAGTGAAGATATTGCTGCTCTTTGTGCCGGGTTGGAACTTGGAGCTGATGGCTGCTATTTGTGCTAGCTGGTGGCTCGTGTTGTGTCTGCTATCTGCTATATCAGCTGGTTCTGCTAGCTGTCGTTTGTGTTGGCTGATCGTTGCCTCGGATATTTTTATTTGTTACTTGTCGGATGTTGAAGTGTGTCATGAACTTGTGAACCTATATTAAAGTCCATCAATTGTCAATTTGAATTGAGATAATTTTCATATACTCATATATCTGTTATTGAGTTGAGATATTTTTTTTGTCAAATGTGCTACCGATAAATGTAAAATTGTGAATAATTTGTATATTGTTTGGCCTACCCGTTGGGTACCGAATGGGCATGGATACCCGTTGGGTATGGGTATGGATAAAGTTTCATACCCATGGGTACGGGTATGGGTAGAATTTTGTACCCATTGACTACACGGGTATGGGTATGGTATTGCTCTACCCGCACCATACCCTACCCATTGCCATCCTTATTCATAGATTAGATCAGTTTCATAGATTAGGTCAACCCAATTTTTTGAAATACTATTAAATTAGGTTTTCTTTAGCCACCAAATAAATTCTTAGATCTTCACGACCCTCTATCCGGCGAAAATCAGTACAGATCCATCTTTGGCGGCGTGCAACTACGCTAACACGGGACATCAAGCCTAGTTCGCATCTGCACCGAGCACCTCGCCGCCCCCATGGAAGTCAGGGGAGGGTGATCTCCCGAGCGCGGCTACATGGAACCCACTCGTCGACTCCGCCCGGCGGGGCGACAACGGCGACAGGCGACCTCACGCACCGGAGGAGCGCTGCTTTGTTTGGGCAGCAACGTGTTACATCGACCTTCACACGACGCATCCCACGCGGACGCTAGACGGGAGCAGCGCCGGCCGGCCGAACGGGCTGGCAAACAGGGCGCTGGCGTGCGCGTACAGCCGAACGCGTACGACTGCATCAACACAGTGAACGAACTCGATCCGTCTACGTCCACACGCATCGGCTCAGAGCACCGTCTCGCGGAGCCGCGAACGCGGCATCTTCGGCACGGGCGCAACTCCGGCCGGCTTCGATTTGGCGACACCCGACTGGCAGCACAGGACTCCATCAACATCGATCTCCGTGCGGCATTCATCCATGGATACACCAGTAGCGGCTCCATCGACAAATCCTTTGCCGCCACAGGTGGACCTCCGTCACGAGCGGAGGCATGCATCCAGCAACACACGCGTCGGCGCGTCTTCAACCAGTAGCTGCTGTCCAGGTACAAGCGCTCACGCATGCATCTTGTGGGCTTCCAAGTCCAGGGGCATTGCGTGTGCATGTGCACGAGCAGATCCGGTGCTCGGAGCAATCTAGCAAACCCATGTCCATCGTCACCAGCGCGTCGATCCATCCAGAGTCTTCATCACGCGACACCCAAATCTACACCAAGTCTGCATCATGAGTATACCGAGCCCACGCAGCGAACCACATCGACACCTCCCGAGCCGAACGACATTGAGTTGTACGACTATGCCATGCTACGAGCCAACATACTTCTTCGGCATATGACACGGCATCGACACTTCGTCGCCGCATAGGGACGCTTTCAAGCGACATCATCATCGACATGCCGTTGCAACGTCATCGCCGACACTTCATCGCCAAGGTCTTCATCAACGTGGACTTCACCAACATCTTCTTCAACACACCGCCGCTGCCTCGTCCACAAGATGGACACCTAGCGTCCTCTGGCAGACTTTTCTGCAAGACGCGACCTCAAGGACGGCAATGACCGCGTCATGACGACGGCATCGACCGCGTCATCCACGACAGCAAGACTGCATCGACACGGCGTCACTATAGTGGCGACCCCTACACGGCCACACGGTTCTGGCAAAACCGATGTGTGCTCGATGGGTTTCCTCCGGTCCTGGCAAAACCAGTGGACTCATCGCCGACGACACCCTCTGACATCCGCAAGGTGCATCGTCCATAACTGCAACTCTGTCATCTACAACATAGCGCTTTTTTTTGCGCCTCTGGCTTTGTGCGGCTTCATCATCCACGACGACTACATCATCGACCACGACTACCTCAACCACGGCTACATCACCATGACCGACTACCTCGACATCGATATACAGGGCTACGTCTACAACAACACATCGGCAACAACTCCAGTCACCAGCGTCCGCGTCGTCACCAGCGTCCACGCCACTACCGCTATGACTGCGGGAGGGAATAGAGGAGAGACAAGGGAGACACCATAAGGGGACGCAGTCACCGCCCTAGGTGCCGACCCATCAGAGACGCAATTGATGATGGCGCAGCGGAGAAGACTACAGATGCGCAAGACTTCAGGTTCAGTCGCAATCGTTCGTTTCACTCCCGCTACGACTGAGGGGAATGTTAGAGATAATATTTGAGAGTTAGAGATAAAATAGGGTTACACAACCTTGCCTTGTACTCCAAGGCTATCTCTCTCTCATGTACTCTATATATACCCTACATAAGGGTCACATCAATACAACGAATATTGCAGGTTCTATATTTTCTACAATATGAACATGATTAATTAGTCACTGTTGTCCATTAGTTTATTTCTTGTGCCAGGTAACTGCAAGGCACATAGAGGGGCATACGGAAATACTACTATGGGGGTTGTTGCCTCAATCCCATTGTTAGAGTCTGAGAAGAAATGAAGCCTTCTCAGGGCGTCTGGATTTGGGCCATCCGATTACCTGTCCAAAATAATCCCGGCCGTCGGATCTTCAGACAACACGATCTGGGCCGTCGGATCGAAGGTGGAAACTGCTACAATGAATAGTGCGTCCTCTGGTGTGCCACCGCCTGTTATTTCGGTGCCCCCTAATGGGCATTTTGGTCTTTTCACGTCTTAGGTCAACACGCCTTGACTGCTGGTGAGGGAGAGCGACAGCCCTGCTCCCTGCTCCCATTCCTCCCTCGCAGGAACCCTTGCCGACAGCCCTCACACTTGTTTCAGCCTCAGGCTGCAGGTGGGACTGATTGTGGGAGTCCCAGCATTGCCCATTTAATCCCACCACGCTTTAATGGGTGATAGCCAACACTCCTATAGAATTTATGTGGGTTATATGGGCATAACTAGGATCCCACTTCCAAGCGGCACGAATCAAACTAGCCTTACCATCATCGCCAAACAGAAGTTGCTTTGCTTAGTCCGGCCAACCACCAATCTAATCACACCCTGATCTCCTGATCATGCTATCTTACATAAATATGCATGCACGATTCGTGTTGTCTGCACTATGCGTCAAGCAAGCTGACAACCAGTCCAACACTCAAACAGGTACAAGCCGCTCGCCGGCGTCGTCGTCAGCGAACGTGAATACCCGGCAGCAGGAGGCGATCTTGTCGATGAGCTCTCGGCCTTGGGCTCCGGGGACGACAGCTTGCTAGGCACCGCGGCGAACACAAAGACGTCGTGGGGATTGTCGAGCTAGAGCCGGTGCAGCAGTGTCACTACAAGAAACCTGTTAATACGTGACAGTTCTAATCCGTCATAGGTCAGTGAAAAACTGTCATGGGTCCCCATGCATGACGGAATTGGAATCCGTCATGTATATCGCGTCATAATTTGACATCGAACCATCCATGACGGAACTTGGCCGTCATGGATCAGCCCCCAAGCCCGTCCAGCCCAAATTAGGCCCATGCCTTTGTGACGGAACAAACCATCATAGATCGACGCCACGTTGGATTTTCAATGGAATGACATGGCTGCGTACGCAGACACCATTTTTCGTCATAAAAACCGTCATGGATTTTAGTCCGTCTCAATAGCATATTTCTTTCAGCCCAGTACATGTTTTGCATAATGTGTTACACAATTCATAATGCAATTTTGGCTGAGGAAAAAGTATCATATAATACACAGATCATTCAATATGCATCCATCCACATGTATCTACAGCATAGCAGTTTACAAAATCCTCCATGAAATGATAGTTACAACATAGACTGAGAAAATATATCACATGAAAGGTTAGGAACCTATACAATCCAGTTTACGTAAACAGAACCGTTGTTATTCACATTCTTGCGTCAGCCCCCTTGAGCGATTAACATGTTGTGGCGGTCTGGCGGATTGCGATGGGCAACACCAAGTAGGCCGCTACAAAATTGTACCTAGCATATTGTAACATCCCCAGCATCACACTACAGAGTAATCCCTTATGATCAGTGCCAAGTCATCTTGACTTATGAAGCTTAATCATGTTGGGATAATGTCTCATTTCAAATTCCTTCTCTGAATTCCATTCAAATTAAAAAAAGCAAAATGAAGTGGATCAAAACTTGTTGGAAAAATGTTCACCTTTTAGCAAATAATCCAAAACTATTTACTGTTAAGGAACACAACATCATCATCAACTCTAAATGGGCCTAATGCATTTTAACAGAGCAAAAACAGCCTTTAAAATGCCCTTTTCATTATTGAGCAAATTCAAATGAACTCCAAAAATGCCCAAACTTTTTGTGGCAGTGCTGGATATTGCAAAGTAATTATGTGACCAAGTTTCACATTTTTGCAAAATCTTATGGAAGCTCAAAATATTACTAAACCCCTTTCTGTAAAAAGAAAATTAGAAAAGGCCACTGTGCACTGGCCTAAGTGCACGGTGCCTAGAGCCCAGCCCACCACGGCCTCCTCCTTCTCCCCCGTTCCCTGTTCAAGCGACAGAGGCGCACCCACCGTCGCCGCCGAGCCAGCTCGCCGACAGCGCTACTGGGTGGATAAGGCCTCCACCGAGGCCCCCCCCCCCACAGATATCCCCCCCCCCCCCCCCCCCCCCGTCGTCCTCTCCGCCTCTCCCTCTCCCTCCCTCTCCCTACCAGATCCATCCCCCTCTCCTCTCCCCTCTGGACCTGGCTGTGCCTCAGACGCCGGAGCCGGCCTCGCTCGACGCGCCCCGCCCCATCTCGCTGTGGACGCGCGACGCCCTCGCCTCCCCGACGTCCTCCTCTTCTTCTCTGGCAATCCACACGGACCGGGACGAGCTCACGACGCCGCCCCGAGCTCGACTTTCCCCTCTGGCCTAGCCGTTTGCCCCGAACGCGCCCTTTTCGCCACTTTCGACTACGCCCAAAGCTCGTCGCCGCCACGGCTCAATGCCGGCATGTTTTCGGCTTCCGCCCGCGTGTTCCGGCGCCGTAGATGGACGCGGTGCGCTCTCCTCGTTCTAACGCAAGCTGCGACGATCGATTTGGTGCCCCGTACGCGATTTCCGGTCGCCTCCGGCGAGAGCGCCGCCGCGGGAGGCTCGCCGGAGCAACTCCGGCAGCTCCGCTGAGCTGGCGCCGCGTGGGGTCCACCCCAGGTTGCTGCCCGTGGGTCCTCCGGCCCCAGCTCACCACGTTGACCGTGGTCAACTGCGCTAACTGGGCACATAGTGCCACTGACATGCGGGCCCCCATGATTAATTAGGCCATTTTGATATTAAATTAGATGGTTATTCAGTATAGCCACTGACAAGTGGGTCCCGTTAGATAATCAAGTTAGTTTAAGTTAATTAACCACTGTTAATTAGCTCAGTCGCTGACCAGTGGGGCCCACTAGTCAGGTTTGACCTGGTCAGCCATTCTGTTGACTCCTGACATCATCCCCATGCAATGCTGACATCAATTATTCCTTTTCTGTTAATATTAATAATTCCAGAATATTGTTTAAACTTTGAAAATTCATAGAAATTAAACCGTAACTCTGATGAAAATGTTTTCTATATGAAAGTTGCTCAGAAAAATTCAACGAATCCGAATATGCGGTCCGTTCATCTGTCACATGCCCCTAGCATGCTGAAAATGGAACTTTCCCCCTCCGGTCATCTGTATGGCACAGGTCCGGAACCGGGAATACATTCCCGGTTGAATTCCCCCTTCGCCTATATCGTGTAGCCATACGTTAGGTCACACTCGGCACAACTTATTGCCACGTTATGCTTTGTGATGCTATGTTTGCTTTATATTTACTGTTTCTTCCCCCTCTTCTCTCCGGTAGACCCCGAGACCGATGCTGCCCCTGTGATCGACTACGTCGACAATGACTCCTCCTTGCCAGAGCAACCAGGCAAGCCCCCCTTTGATCATCCTGATATCGCTCATTCTATACTCTCATGCTTGCATTAGATTTTGCTACTGTTATTGTTTGCTCCTATTCTGATGCATAGCCTGCTTTTGTACCTGCTTATTGATACCTGCCTGCTTATTCTAAACTGCTTAGTATAGGTTGGTTAGTGATCCATCAGTGACCCCCCACCTTGTCCTTGTTGCCCCTGCTTCATCATCGAAGACCCGATCAACGGGATTGAAGACCAGGCCCCGGCACCGCACATCACTTTCCCCTTAGTTGCTCGACAATACTGGGTTCCTATCGAGTGCCGAGGATGAGACCTCTACAACACTTCTGATGTTAACCCTGTAGTGTAGTTATTCGGTCGTGGTCATCGAGGGTGAGTCCGCCTTAACCACTTCCGATACGACTCTGTCGTGCAAACCCTCAAGTGTGAACTTCAAGGGTGGTTCCTCTTACGTTCACCTTGATGATTACATCGAGTGGAATCCGTCAAGGGTGATTCCTCAGGTTTTCCCCTTGGTGTTAGACACACAGTTACTATGGTTACTATGACTTTACACCATACCATGTTACTAAAGACGGGTCGACTCTGAGGGGTATCCGCGCGAGCTTAATTGCGAGTGATGTGGAGTCGGGTTGACCTGGAGGGTGCCCGCGAGATAATTACGAGGCGTGGCCGGGCATTCCTAGCCCTTGCCGCAAGTCCTCGAGACGAGGCAACGGGGTCACATCTTTCGTGAGTCTCTGCTCGTTACCGCGTGCTCCTAATCCACTACGATTTGGATATTTGATCCGAGGGGCCTCTGGCCTGATAGCACTAACCATCACGTGGGCATAGTATGGGCGTTCTGCGTCGTATGCATCAGCCGAAACTTAATAGACGTCAGCGACTGAGCGGCGCGCGCCGGGTTGGACTAGTAAGCACCTGCCTTTTTTAGGAGGTAGCTAGGTCTGCTCACCGGCCGCCCTCGCAACGTGCAGGAGTTCCCGGGGAGATGGCCCATGACCCCTGGGGGCATAGGTTTAGTCCGGCGTGCTAGCCTCTCTATTAAGCCTAGGTCGGGTTGCGGCGTATTGTTTGGCCGAGGCCGGGCATGACCCAGGAAAGCGTGTCCGGCCGGAGTTAATCGAGCGTGGTGGGTAAGTTGGTGCACCCCTGCAGGGAAGAAAACATCTATCGATAGCATGTCCTATGGTAACAGACACTTGGAGTTGTATCCCGATCGATACAACTAGAACTGGATACTTGTGATGAGAATTGGATTGAGATGAGAAATGGATAGTATGGCTCTGAGATTGCTTTCTCGCAGGGAGTCAAGAAAGGATCTCTGGCCGAGGTTGATAACACTACTACTACTTTACTTTATGCTACTCTACTCCCTCCTGTTTGCTGCAAGATGGTGGTTTCCAGAAGATGCTAGTCTTCGATAGGACTAGGCATTCTCTCTATTCTGGCATTTCTGCAGCCCAGTCCACATATACAGCCTTCCTTTAATAATGTTGCATATGTAGTATAGATCCTTACTTGCGAGTACTTTGGATGAGTACTCACGGTTGCTTTGCTCCCCCTTTCCCCCCTTTCTTTTTCTTTCCGGTTGATGCAACCAGATGTCGGAGCCCAGAAGCCAGATGCCATCGTTGGGACCAAGAGTAGTTAGGAGGCTCCCAGGCAGGAGGCCTTGCCTTTTTGATCGATGTTGCTTTTGTGCTA
Organism: Aegilops tauschii subsp. strangulata; assembly: GCF_002575655.3. Lineage (NCBI taxonomy): Eukaryota > Viridiplantae > Streptophyta > Magnoliopsida > Poales > Poaceae > Aegilops > Aegilops tauschii. Next base: position 625,931,767 of record NC_053036.3, on the reverse strand, counting down.
GCCTTTAAGGCAAACTTGTTTAACTCATGTCTGTACTCAGATAATGTTGTTTCCGCTAACTCTTGTGTATTCGAGCCCTCGAGGCCCCTGGCTTGTAATATAAAGCTTGTATTATTTTAATTTGTGTCTAGAGTTGTGTTGTGATATCTTCGCGTGAGTCCTTGATCTTGATTGTACACATTTGCGTGTATGATTAGTGTACGATCGAATCGAGGGCGTCACACATATTTAGAAGAACATAGATATGAACAGATGATAGAAATAAGACAATTACAACAAATGTAAAAATGAATTACATGGTTCGGTCGTCGTTAAGTGCATGTGGCTTGCCGACTACGATCGCTGGCCTGCTAGGCTGCTACTAGCAAGATGGGGCGCTAGGCTCAGATGGAATGGTAGCCTAACAAACATTAGACTTGTCAAAGAAAAAACAAATAAACGTGATAGAAACAGATACATACTTTTTTTGTGAGAGGAAGCTGTGCGCCTGCACAGATACTTAGTTTTGCTGGATTGAACGTTAATGTACTAAAAAATGCAAACAAACGTGAGAGAAACAGGTACTTCATTCATTTTTTGCGACAATTTTTGCGACGGGAAGCAGTTCCCGCCTATACAAGTACTTAGTTTTTCTGGATCAAAATTTTGTGTACAACCGATAAGCTGCAAAATATGTACAGCAAATTCTGCCAGCATATACCCTGTAGCACACCATTCCTTAACAAACAAGAATGACAGTAAACAAGTGACAGAGACTATCTCCAAGATAATTAACACAAACTGGGCATAAACATAGCCAAAGTTCAAATAAAAATATGTAATGTTGTGTACTATATTAACTAAATGTTTAAATCAAAATCAGCACGAAGGGTTTTTCATCTAACTCAATGTTTATGCTGCAAGTTCATCTCAAAGCGCTAACAAATACTAGTACAATACTAAATATACTTGCTTGCCAAGTGATCTCAATGTTTATGCTGCAAGTTCATAACGATTCTAGATGCTCATGGCTAGGGGTTTTTCACACTTGACCAGTACTGAGAGTACTATTATTTTTAACAGGAAATACTATTGAAATAAACCAGTATATTTGTAAGACTTGTGCATGTGAAGAAAATGCACAACTACAAATTAATTTATTACATGGAAAAAGCAATTACTTAATGGTTATTAAGATACAAGTTCAATCAGAACCAATGAACACCAAGAGATAGCAGCTCTAGTAGTGTACTGTATCGATGAAATGCATGATATCAGGGACATGGTACAACGCAGATTTCATGCACACAGAAACATCCGTACGGTTATAATTTTACTGGAACCACACAACAGTCCATACCTTCAACAACTCACAACAGTCCACACCTTAAACAGCTCAGAATCTACTCACCCTGTTCAGCTCGAGGACAGTGGTGTCCGCATCAATCAGGTGGGAGATGTACCAACTATAATGTGCAAAGCAAAGATATTAGTGTGACAATTGGACGTGCAGTTTCATTTCATCATTACTGAAATGCAAATGTTGTCTCAATTGAACCAAGTCTTAAAGAACTATGCCTTCCCAAATGTCTAAATTTACTAAAATAAATTCTCAAAGAATTGATTCAGATGCATACTAACTGAACTAAGAAGGAACAATGTACAATGGGTGGCCGCACATTGCCTTCCCTTTCTTCATGATGTACTTGACCTTCATGCAAGTTCTAACTTACAGGATCCATGAGATATCTATCTAGTCAACATCTGCTATGTTATCAAAGTGAAAATGCAAGCCTTAACCTATGCTGACTTTAGATCAGGAATCAAAAGTGACTGGTCACATGCGAACATAACAAGTAAATTTTAAGAAAACATGTTCCTGTAGTACACACAATAGTTATGAGTTAACACGAAAAATTCAGCAACAGCAAAAAAAAAGCAGAGTGTGTCGTCGGGTTCGCAAGTCGCAACCTGCGCCTGCTTGAAAGATGCCATGGCCGGTGACACGACAAACGGCGACCCGCCATTGGCAGTGAGCGAGCCCATGGGGAACCCGAGCGCCCCGGCCCCATCGCTGTGGTCACTGCCGCCTCGACATGGATGGGCCGCTTCACCATCCACGAGCTGAATCCCACCAACAGCGCCTTCACGCGCCCGCTCAACTCCTCCATGGGGTTGCGACCGCCGCGCGCCCGCGCCGGTGGTGACGACGAGGAGGGCAGTGGCGCGACCTCCAGCAGTAGGGGAAGGCAGCAGTGTGTCGAACTGAGCCACGGTCGGGGAGGGCGGCCGCGGGTCGAGCTGAGCCACGGTCGGGGAGGAAGAGGCGGAGGCCGGTGGACTGCACCGCTGGGATCCAGTCCGTGCGCATGAGGACGCGGGAGCGGAACCGAGCGTTGTTCCAAGCCGCCGTCGGGGAGGAAGATGTGGAGGCCAGAGGTGGGCAGCACTGCCGTGATCCTGCCTATGCCGCACCGCCGCGCGCTGCTCGTGCCATGCCGCTGTGCTAGATCGAGAGGTGGAGGATGAATGGACGGGAGAGAGAGCAGGATAGGAGAGATTCCATATCGGGATGGGAGATGGGAGCAATATCGGGTGGGAGTGGTGGCGGCGGCCTAGGGGATGGGAGAAGGGATTTTAGGGTTTGGGACGGTGGAGTACTGGAGTTAGTGGGCTGCCTCGAAAATTTTGACCCCCGCGCTAGCGACTTGAATATTTTTCTTGCGCGCGCGCGGGCTTTGATGAGCCCGTTTGGGCTTTCATCTTTTCTTTCTCCTCGGCGGCTGCTAATGGGCCAATCGATGACGTTTTCTGAGAACGTCAACAGAAATCCGTCACAAATTAACAGATTTCTTGTAGTGTGTGGTAGACGTCCTCTTCTTAGGCATCCTTACACGTCCACATCAGCGTCCGGTCGGCACCGGCGTTGGCAAGGCCAAGGGCGAGCGCCCGCTGCAACGCCTGCCGCTGTCCCAAGCATCCCCGCGCCGAAGCCGCCGGTGTGCCCACCATTCCTACAATGCCAGCAGTGCCAACCGTGCCCGCGCTCACCACATCGTAGGTCACATGCAGTGTCGCCGATGCCAGCTGTGCCCACGCTCACCATTCCCCGGGTCACGTTGCAGCCCATGCCCACCGTCCCCGCGATCACTTATGTGGGATTCATGTTGTCGGCGACCTGTGGGTCGAGGTAGCGGCTGGCGGCGACCTAGCCATCCCGTCCGGCCGGGGTAGCGGGGGTCATTGATTCTTGATTGTCACAGCGATGTGAGGCGGGGGAGTAAGGGAGGGGATGCGGCGGTGGCGGTGCGGCTGCCCCGCGGCGCCTCCTCTGTTCCTGCGAGGGCTGGTGGGTTAAGTGGGATCCCGATGGGCCGATAGAGCCACCCCACTTAATATTTTTTTCTATCCAATGAGAGCCCACTAACGCAGTTTAAATGGGATGGGCTTGCTAGTCCCACAAAACCCCACTTCCACTTGCAGCGTGACTTTGGGGGAAACAAATATGATAAACACACTTATTTTTTAATTGGAAAGAGTTTTAAAATTACGTTTAAGCAAAAAAAGTGAAAATGTTAATGATATTTTGATTTGTGAATTAAAAAATCTTAAATTTATTAAATGTTTATGAAATTTTAAAAACGTTCTCCAATGGCAAAAAATATTTAATTCTAAAATAACTGAAAATATTTAGTTCTTTTTCTAATAAATAATGAATTTTAAAATATTCACAAAAAATTGAAATGTGTGTCCATTTTTTCAATTATAAATAAATAATATGCAGGAAATCATAAAAAATGTTCAACTACTTTAAAAATGTTGGCAAATTTTTTAAAGTTCATTAATGTTCAAAATATTCATTGGTTAAAATTTAAAAGAACAAAACAAAAGGAGAACCAAAGCAAAGAGAAAAAGAAGGAAAAGCAAAAGAGAAGATAGCTTTTAAAAACCTGAAAGGAAATCGCTAAAACGGCTGCTGAAAACTCAGAACAAAAAAACCAAGTAAAGAATATAGAATCTTTCCAAAACCAGGAAAAAAAACATACATAGGTCAGTCGGTTAGCTCACGGTGTGCGCGGTTGGCGGGAATCTAGCATGTTAAGCATCACAAATGCTATTTCTTGCCTTTTTTAGTAGCACTTCGTGTTTGCCTCTGGTTCTCCCAACATGGGTCTCAGCCCAATAGCAAGTACACAGGCGGTTTCATCAAAATAATTAGAGACGCCAATGTTTTCTCTGGTTAAGTCATTTTAACGTGGGAAATGGTTTTACCACATGACACATGTGGTAAGCAATCCAAACAATTCAAAAAAAAAAGTGGGAAACGGTTTTCACATTTTTTTTGTGTGGATTTGTGTATTTATTTTTCTTTCTGACTCATTTTCAGTGTATTTGTTCTTCTTTTCTTACTTTTCATTATTTTTTTCTTATTTCCTTACGTTACTTTCTTCTCTTTAGAAATTTGCAATGAGTGCTTGGAGTTGGATTGGGAACACTGGGAGGTTGCTGGACCAGATGCGAGGTGCACACCCAAGATACATCAAGCCGAAGACGAGGTGCGGCCTCAGCTCCCAGAAGACCTTGTCATAACCAGGAAGGTAGCTGTGAACTCACTGACGAGATGAACAATTCCTCCCTGTATATGTATGTATTATTTCTTCCTTGTGCAAATAACTGGAACCAAAATTTACTTATGACTGAAATCTGTTAGGTCAATTTCAGTTCCTGATACTGAAACTGAAACTGAAACTGAAACTGAATGACGCTCTTCTTTCTGATGCTGATTTGTTCAGTTTCAGTTTCAGTTTGGTAAGGAGCTGCCGATGTAAGAAGGTGCTCGTTTTAGCTAGCTTTGGATGGATGATCAAACACTATATATAAAATCATCTATTCTCCTAAAAGAAAGAACCAGATGTGCTGTAGGTAGCTAGCCGTACTCAAGTACATAGTTGTGTTCCTCTCACTCACACTCACATATACTAGGTGCTGATGCTTGTCATCTCATCTCCTTATTACATGCACTGCATACTACTGTACATAGGTAGAGGGAACATGCACTGTAGCACCGGCTGAGGACGCTGTTGGTCTTCTTGTCTTTGCCGGCAGAGTCGTCGGTGTACTACGTACGCTGTGTCGGATGTCGTGCCCTGTCCTAGCTCCTGGGTGAAACTTAATGACTGAAAACTGAATGACACCTCAGTCGGTCAGTTTCAGGTTCTCAAACTGAAAGTGAAGCTCTGGGCGTGAGAGTAGGTGCGTCGTTCAGTCTGGGCGTGAGAAGGAAAATCATCCATGGCCTTGGTTAGTTGGTACACTGTGGCAAAGCAGCGGACAGAGTTTTGTTGAATGATTTGAAGATCAAATTTTCGGCATAGAAAGAATAGATGAATGGCCAAGTAAGTTAACTCCCACCCTCTTCCTGTATATGCATGTATTCTTTCTTCCTTGTGCAAATAAATGGAGCCAAAATCTACTGGTGACTGAAAACTGGCAGGTCAATTTCAGGTTCTGAAACTAAAACTGAATGTTTTTCTTTCCACTGCTGATTTGTTCAGTTTGGTAATCAAGGTGGTGTTGATGTAAGAAGGGCTTATCTTTTGCAGCTAGCTCTGTTTCAGTTTGGTAATTAGGGTGGTGTCGACGTAAGAAAGGGCTTCTCTTTTGCAGCTAGCTTTGTTTGTAAGTGTGTGTCTAGATGAACAATTTCATCCGTAATAATAAGACAGGAGCAATCGGCTGCCGTTATGCTGAAATAAGAATGTATCCTGTATTTCGCAATCGTGTATTTATTTCTGCTCACCTGTATGAATATATTTGTTTGTTGTGGCCTGTTTATACTCAGCCATACTGAAGTACTACCTCCATTCCAAAATATAAGACGTTTTGGTAGACGTTGTGTTGCTCTCACTCACATCACATAAACTGCATGTTGACGTTTTGTGAGGCTCCTTGAGCTGGAACAGGCATTCTCCTATAACATAACAAAGGCCCCAGCCTGATTGTTGATCAAACAAAGGATCAATTCAAGGTGCCTGGGATTCTTGCTGATCGAAGAAACAGAGCATCACGGACTACGTTTTTCGTTGTGATGCGGCAAGGCTGTCTGGGACATGTTCTGAATTTGCTTGGAATTCATTTTGGTTCTGCTGCTGAACTGGTTGACATGATGCATTAGTAGGTGCGGCGATGAGTTTGGACAACGTGAGAAGCAAAAATCATGTGTATTGACTCGCCAATAATCGAAGCAAGTTTGTGATGAATCAAAGGTTGGCATAATGAATTGACTCCCTGTTTGGACAGCAAAAAAAGCCCAAAGCCACAGACTGATAAAATCTGAAAGCAGTGGACAGATATTATCAAAGCTAGCTTTCAGTTCATTTGCAGTATGCTATGCACATGGATGGACAGACAGTATGTGCATGTGTGATGGCACTACCAGAAGCATTTTCATTTAGTTTTCTTGGTGAGCTCCTCATCTTTAGCTATTAATTAAATCATTTTATCTCCATCTGTAGCTGGAAATGCCTTATTGCCTGAAATGAATGCTGTCATTGCCATACAGTAGTTAAGGTTTTTTTCCCCTTTGATTGTTACGCAAGCTTTCTTTCAGATTGTATAGATAAAGAAGTAGCGTTCTGGACAACATCATGATTCCGCAGCCTCCGTCGCAGCTGGGCCCCGCAAGTCAGTGAGACCTCACGCTCCATCCCAGTGGTTTGCAGCTAAGGAATGGGTCGGATACCTGTGTAAGTGAGCAGCATCGAAATGAAACTTTAAATCACTCCTTTGAGGAGGGTATCGAATTGGTGAGAAAGAGAAACCTGTGTGCATCTGAGTAGCTAGTGGGATCGTAACAGAAAGAGATGTGGACCGACCATCCACTTGCACACGATGAACCACTCTCTTTGGCGCCCCCCATCCATCATTCTGACTGTCGGAATCTCACCCTTGTTTTTACAAATACCGTATCACTTCACCATGAGATTAGTGTTGTCCTGATATATCGGATTTTCAGTCCCATCAATTTATCTTCTGATGCCGTACCACTATTGCACTTCTTACTTCACTAATTCGTTATGTTCTGATGCAGGAATTCTTCGGTCTGAGCTTGGTGTAGGATATTCAAGAGCTGGTAGGAGTAGGAACCATATACCTTTCTCTGTTCGGAAGAAGCACGGCAAAGATGACATGACCTACAAAATATTCTCACGTTCGAAGCTAGACGACGCTTTGCTGGATCAGATCTTCAGGTAAGTGGTTGGATACAACTAAATACTGAAGAGTTGCTGTTGTTGTCTGTGCAGGCAGGCAATGCACAGTGATGTACAACAGCAAAAGGGACGAGCTAGCATCAGGGTAGACTGGCCGCCCCACCCCACTACTAGGCCCTCAAGATTGTACTCCCTCCGTCCCAAAATAAGTGTCTCAAGCTTAGTAGTAAGTTTTCTTTGAGTGTTGAAATTTCCCGTCAGGGATCCCTTGCAGGATGTGGGGTGTAGAAAAGACACAAGGAAATAGAAGATTCGGGAAATATATATTGTGCACGTGCACATGCACTGTTTAATCAATAATACGGTGAAATACAGAAACGGAAGTGCATGATTCAGACACTGTATATGCACTGACACTATAGATGTACTCCTTTCCTTACAATATTGCAGACTGGCACTGGTAGGTTTTCAGACTCACAAGAGAAGATCCACCCAGGAATAGATTATGAATCTCGAGTAAATACTCTTGTCTTGACTCCAATTGGAATAAAATAGCTGCAGCGGCATGCAGGTCTCAAGTTAGGGGCCATAAGTAAGTACTCTGACTCCGATTCCAAGCCCGCGTCATTCACTAGAAAGGGAAGCACATGTGTTAGAGAACATAGGTGGTCACTAATAACAATTCATAAAGAAACGCTCTACAAGGGGGATTGCATTCTTCACCTAAAATATTTCCTGCAGATGTGTTGAATCTTTTTCCAGTTTGGATGTCCAACTGTTTGACAAGACTCCATGAACCCATCGTCGCACTTCAGGAGCCAAAAATACGTAAGAGACTGTGGCAGCGTTGGAAGCGACCGGATATTCAAACATTTAATAATGATTACTGTTTCGAGCGAGCTGAGGTGCTCCATATTGCATGGCAAGGCGTTCCAGCTGCAGTGCATCAGATTGAGGCAACGAAGATGATTGAAAGCCTTCAGTGCAGGAGCAGGTCCTGGCTGGCTCCATCCTGAGAGACCAAGTTGTTGCAGCTTCTCTGGTGCGCCATTTTGCCTGCCCACCATCCACTTTGGGTATACCAAACCATCGTAGTCACGGATGTCGAGTGTTACAAGCCCCACGGGAGGACAAAGGCCCTCAAGTACCTCTGCTGCAACTTCTGAACTTCCACCGAATGATAGTGTTAGTTCTGCGAGCCGTTTCTTGGCAGCTAGATCGAATGCAAGAGCTTCCTCTCTGCTTTCAACACTTTGGAGACCATATATACTCAGTTCGCCGCTGAGCCTGTTTAGGTACCTCAACTGCTTTGCCTCATGTCCTTGTTCATGACTTACTTTGAATGCTGGGATTGTTTGGAGTGAGACAAGCCTACCGATGTTTGAAAATTGCAATCCAGGACCGCTGCATACATGCCGCAAGTTGATAAGATCACCACAGGAAAATACCAAATTCATGCAGACACCAAAATCTAGCAGTTGCATCTAGTAAAGCTGGTTTAGACTACTTGGTAAAATTACTCTGCATTCAATATCTGTCCGGAAAGCAAGATATCGTAGATGTTTTAATTGACTAATAGATTCTGGAACAGACAATATATTTGGTCTACAAATAAATCCATCCTTTTCCAGACATAAAGCTATTGCTAGTACCCGCAGTTTAGGCAGACTCTTGAGTATGTTCTTGATGACTATTTCCTCAACTGTTGTATCCCCTCCAACACTATAAATGACGAGTGTGTGTAAATTTTCCAATACAAGAATCTTCCCTGTAATCAATGCTGCATCATAACTCTGAACAAAAAGATGGCGAACGTCTCTGGGAACATCTTTTTCTGGATCATGTTATTGTCAATTCTGAAGCAGTCAGTTCCAGCTACTGCCCCTGCTAAATCATACAGCAAATCATGAACTAAATAGTATTCCTTGCCATGATTGTACCAGTCCTGGCCTCCTGGTTGAAGAAATGATATCGACAATAGTTCATTAAATATTCCCAGACCAACGTCTTCAGCATCCGCCCCTTCATCTGTGTTTCTTATGAACCCTTCTGCCATCCAGAGTCTAACTAATTCATCACGGTACAAGCGATGTCTCCTAGGAAAAATACTGCAGTAAGCAAAGCAACGCCTAGCCTGCTCACCAAGCTGATAGTAGCTCCACCACAGAGGTCCCGTCCATACCTTGAAAAGGTCTTGATCTCCGACTCTTCTCCAATGGTCAACATCTTGCTGTCGACGTAAATTTCCACCCACTGTTCTAGCTGCTAAAGGTGACCCCTTCAGCTTTTTTGCAATCTCAACCCCAATGTTCTGGAACATGCTTTGATCTTGGCCATCTTCGAGGGCATAATGCATGAACAACTCAAAGAAGGCGGTATCATCAACCTCAGTTATCGGCATGGCAGTATATCTCACACCAGGACATAGATCCGGTAGTGCATATTTACTTCGAGTTGTCACTAGGATCTTGCTTCCTTTCTTTCCTTTCTTCAGTGGAGAAAGTAACTTTGGTAGCTCCTGGTTACCAACATCCGCATTGCACCAGACATCATCCAGTACCAGAAGGAATCGCTTTCCATCTAGTTTCCTCTCCAGTTCTTCTTCCAAGGCATTCAAGTTATTAAATTGAGGGCATGGAACCTTAGGATCTGAAGCTGCCTCATACAACTCCTTGAAGATGCCCCACACACTAAAATCCTGAGAGACATGAACCCACATAACAAGGTCGAAATGGTCTTCCTTGTTGTCTTGCTTGTCATTTTTCTCGTGGGCATAAACAAACTGTGCAAGGGTAGATTTCCCAGACCCGCTGACTCCATGTATGCCAATTACAGAAAAACATAGACCTTTGCTAGTGCTTGGATCAAGACCACCTTCCTTTTCATGAAGCATTGCTATGATCTTGTCGCGATCATTATCTCGACCAAAAACTTTTTGCGGGGAAACTGCGGTAGTCGTAGGATTGACAACCATTGTGTGTCGTATATTGCCATCACTTATGCTTGACAAGTTAAGCTTCTCCAAAATCTGGTGTGCTTCATTTATAATGTTTTCTATCTTCTTTAGGCTCTTTACCAACTTCTTATTTGACATACGACTCTCCTGCGACACCAAATAGCAAGTGAAAAGTCTTTCAAAATAAATTGTATGTGACTTGTGACCATTCAGATGAGAGAAATTATTACATCGAACTATCCCCACGCTAAATGAAGAAATAAGTCAAGTGTTGTATAGGGAAATCGTGTAACCTCCAAGTTTTTTTAGATACACCGAGAAATTACTTGCCCTAAACCTAGTTCTCTACTGCTTGAGCTAGGAATCAGCTAGGAATCACCGAGGTATACCAATACCATCAGGCACACACACACGTGTGCATGCCCTCTATGGACTATATGAACATACTCATGAGCTAGAAATTTGCTGATTTCGGAGAGAGAATTTTGTGCCGCGAAGGGTAATCTAAGGGAATACATGTGAACCAGAATCGAGGCCTACAGTATCAGCGCCAATATACAAGAGAAATAAATATTCTCTACTACTTGTATTGCAATTTTGTGCTACAAGATCAGCGTTCGAATTTCCCAAATTTTCCCTTGCAAAAGTTTCGATGTAGGTTTAGGCTACATCCAGTTTGGCATATCTATGTATCTTTGGTCGCAAAATACAGGATATGACCAAAGAAACATTGATATGCCAAAATTTGACTTACCATGGATGATGTGTTTCTACTTTCTAGTAGCTTCATATATATGGAACAACAAAAGCTGGACTGACAGAACACAAAACAAATGGAAGAAAAGAAAGTACCTTCTTTTTCAGACGATCCTTTTTAGGTAGAGACGAGCCACCGCCCGGCTGTAGTTTTCCTGTTTTGATCTGCTTCTCTAGACAGTGATACTCGACAGCATCCAAGATTTCTTCGGCTTCATAGAAAGCATATTTAAGCCGCTTGAACAGCTGCTCTAGACGAGGCCTGTATGGGCTCGTCTCGACAACTTCCATGACCCGTTCCAGCACCAAGATTTTTGGCTCAAGTTGCGCCAGCTTCTTTGCTGTGTCATATTCGAGGTAATCGAAGCCTTTGGCGAGGAGCTTAGAGATGGTGGCCGAGGCGACCCAACCAACCATGGCCACGCTCCATCCTACGGCAGCAATGGTAATTGGATCCATCACTACAGACAGATAGAATTAGTTTTGAGAGAGTGGGGAGAAGGCTAGGCTGCAGATTCTAGATATAAATAGCTCAAGTTGCAATGAGCTAGTAAGAGATAGCACCTAGAAAGCAGCTAAAATATATGGCAAGTGTGCTATTACTTTGGTGAGTTAGAGTAAAGAAAGGGAAGGAGCTCAATTACTGACGCAAGGATAGGACTGTTTCAACTAAACACTGCCGTGTAGCAACTCTGTTGGTTTTGACAATAAAGTTCAGGCAGGCGTAAGCCCGCCGTTAACGCGTCAAAAAACTAAACACTGCCGTCTAGCTCGTAATTTAAAATTGTCCAATCATCTCCCAGTGGTACGAAGAGTTGATCCACAAGCAACAATCAACCGGTGTTTTGTTTCGTTGACAGGGACATCTGAACTGACAACTTGTGGTTTAACAAGCTTAATAACCTGGTAATCAATCAACATGCATAATATATACTTGGGTGTGCATCTACACGACTGACTCTGGGAAATCGACGATCTTGTTAGTTGGTATAACGCGGCACGGCCTTATATATTCTCATTGACGGCAAGGGAAACTGTTGACCACACGGCCGCATGACCCGTGAAATCTGCAACAATCAGCATAAACAACCCTATCCCAGCTGCCAATGACGAAAACAATGCTGAATTACTATCCCAGGAGCTCCTATAGGGAATTTCCTATTCGCCGCTTATTGCGGCAAGTTGTCGCGCCTTCGCACAGGGCGCAGCTCACCCTGGGCCGGCCCATTTGCGGTCATTTCCCTTCTCGCGAGAAGCAAGGCTAGGGATCGAACCCAGTACCTTCTGTACATGTATACGCCACGCTAGCCAACCCGACTGACTGGTTCAGGATGACGAACAAACAACGCGAAACATAGAAAAACACACAGCAGCGACAAAACTTAAAACCAGTTCACGGAATTTTCAAAAAACTTTTGTTCCTTTTACTGGTTTTTTCGGGTTTTCTTCAGTCTTTTTCTGTTCTTTCGTTTTCTTTATTTTTTTTCTTTTCTGTTTAATTTAAAATATTGTTCAGAATGTCGAAAAAAATCTTGTTTTTGAAATAATGTTCACATTGCCAAAATTTTGTTCGCAATTTCAAAAAATGTTCCTGTTTTCATACTTTTGGTTACAATTCAAAAAGATGTTCCAAATTCCAAATTTTGTTCACATTTTTAAAAATTTGTTCTCAATTTACAAAAATGTTTCCAATTTCGAAATTTGTTCATCGCTTCAAAAAATGTTTTTGGAGTTTTGTTCATGTTCTGAAAAATGTTGCAAATTTAATTTTCTTCACATTTTCAAAAATTGTTCGCACTGTTCAAAAATGTTCGAAATTTCCAAAGAAAATCACGTAGAAAAAGGCTGGGAGTTTCAAATTTTTGTTCGCATTTTTCAAAAAAGTTCTCGGTTTTAAATTTTGTTTGTGTTCTGAAAAAACTTTACAATTTTAGATTTTTTTCATTTTTATAAAAAATGTTCTGAATTTATAAATTTGTTCATTTTTTCAGAAAGTTTTTAGGTTAAAATTACGTGTTTTTTCGAAATTTATTCAAAATTTCAAATTTTCTTCAGAATTTCAGTTTTCTGTTCTCCTTTGTCGAAATTTTCTGTTACAAATTTGTTCGTAATTTTGAAAAATGTTCTCGTTTGCAAATTTTGGATTTTATAGCAAACATTAAGTTTTATCGATGTCGTTGTTGTTTCTTGTAACATTCCGCTGCTAATTTAGCACTGGAGCTAGTTGGCCGCAGTGGCTAGCATAACATGCGATGGACCGCAAGGTCGACGGTTTGAATCCCAGCGCCAGTCTATTCCTTTTTTCGCATTTTAGCATCTCGCTAATGGCCTGGCCCAGGTTTGGCCACACTGTTGCGAAACGTCGACATTTTGACGCATTTAGCATCTCGCTAATGGCCTGGCCCAGGTTTGGCCACACTGTTGCGAAACGTCGACATTTCAACGCAGCTAGCGTCACATAGAGCTGTACGCTGGAAGGAAAAGAAAACAAAAAAGAGCGGCAGGCGCGATGGAAGGAATCCAACCAGCAACCATCAACTTGCACATGCGTACTCCCAACCACTGCTGTCTACCGTTGCTTGTACCAGACCAACGCGCAACTAAAAATAACCGAGCACAACCGTCCAACCGGACTTGTCTACTGCATCAAACCAGAATTAGTTACTCTACTGAACATCTTAAAAAAAGGTGCACATTTTTTATGAAAGTGTATATTTTGAAAAAGTGCAAAGATTTTTTTGAATATCTGAAAAACATCGTAGACAGGAACATTTTTCGCATATGCAAAAAGAATTGAAACTGCAGAAAATGTTTTCGAAAAACGTGAACTATTTTTTGAATTTTGTGAATAAATTATGAAATTCCAAACAAATTAAAAAACCGCGAACTTTTTTTGAATTTTTGAACAAATATTTGAAAATGCAACATTTGATGAAAGTACAAAAATATGAAACCAGGAACATTTTTTGAATTTGTGAACAAATATGTGAAAGTGAAACTTCATGAAATATCTAGCAAAAAAATTTGAAACCACAAACATGTTTCGAAATTCCTGAACACTTTTTCAAACGCAATTTTTTTTTGAATTTTGGGCCAAATTTTGCAACTGCAAACATTTTTTACAATTCTAGAAGTATTTTCGAAATATGAATATTTTCTAAATCTGTGAACAAATTTTCAAATACATGAACATTGTTTGAATTTATGAACGTATTTTATAAAGTGGAACATATTTTAAAATCTGAAAAAATTTGAATTTAAAAAAAGACAAATATCAACATGAAAAAGGAAAAAAGGCAAAATAAAAAAGGAAATGAAAAAGAAAAAGGAAACAGCAAAAGGAAAAGAAAGAAACAAGAGAAAAGAAAAATAAACAGGACAGAAAAACCAAAAACCAAAAAGAAACACGAAAAGCTAAAACTATGTGCATGTATGATTGCACGGAGCTCCACTCTCACGATATGGATACACGATTGTACGGCAGGCAGCGGCGGATCCCTTTGTGTTCACCATGTCCGCCGCTAAACTGACTGTCGGGAGTCCCGAAGGCATATTTCTCCCCCCGTATGGTCGCGCCGCTCATCGGAGTAGCAAAGAGGGTGCTTCAGCGGGAGGGGAAGGGTGCTTCCGTCGAGCTCAAATGGGTACCCAGGATGGTCTGAGATAAAGAAGAACCGGACAGGTCACAGGCGGTGGCCTTTCTGGGACCCAAGTGGCACCTGTAACCTAATCTAGATGGGTAGAGCCCCAATCTGGATGCCCGATCCAAGGCCATAGATCGGGGAAGGATCCCTAGATCCAAGCCGTCGAGCAGGGGACCGCCCAGGCCACATAGGCGCCACACGCCGTTGCTTAGCCCACTCCGCGGCAGTAGCCGCCGCCGTCCGCAACTCCTCTCCCGCGCTGAGCGCCCGCACGCCCGCGCCACCGCAAGGGAAACTAGGTGCCCCGTCGCCTTTGCCAGGGAGTCCCCTCCGGCGGCGGCAAGACTAGGAGGGGAGAGGAAGGAGTCACGACGGCTAGGGTTCCCCCCCCCCCCCCCCCCCCCCCCCCCCCCGAGCCGTCAGGGAGACGACGCAGGGGTCAGGTCCATCAAAATTGTTAGGTAAAGCTGGAATTCACTCTAGACAAAATCACCGGGCACGAGACGTAGCGATCCAGTAATTCTTGCGCGCGGTGTGTTTTTCCGGCAAGAATCAATCACCTTGGTGCATATGGCAGGTTATTGTTCTTATCAATCATGCGAGGGTCGAGCTAGCTTAGTCTGGTTCTCTTCACTGTCGCGTTGACGCCCGAAAATACTCGGCGGCATATGGGATGGCTAACGGTGGTTGTGCAAGCTTTGCTTTCCTGAGAGCAAATGTCATTACGGTCGAAGGAAGAAAATACAGGACAGCCAATTTTTTTTCGAAAAAGGGAAAGTCCCGGCCGGGCCGTCCTCTGCACAAGTGTACACATAGTATTAAACAATTATGAAAGCATGTAACAATCATTGTAATTCTTTGTAATGATCTCTATGACTGAATGAACAGTTGCGCTAGAAATTTCTGCACTGACCTTGGATAGAGAAGTTAGGATGTGGCGGCTCCACTGCTCGTTGTCTTCAATCTTGTACTCCTCCGTTCCAAATTACTCCCACACGTGCGACAAGTAATTCAGAACGGAGGGAGTAGGTGGTTATGATCACCTCAAACACCTCTTTCTTGACTGCCCGTTAGCAAAAAATTTATGGCGGTCGGTTCACATAGCGTTTAACATTACTCCTCCGAATTCTGTTAGCACGTTATTTGGGACGTGGCTTAACGGGATAGATCCCGAAACAGCGAGACACATTCGCGTAGGAGTATGTGCTTTGTTGTGGATAGTCTGGAACTGCAGAAATGAGTTGGTTTTTAACATAACAACGAATATTCATTTTTTGCAGGTTATCTTTCGAGCCACTGCGTTGATCCGTATGTGCGCTACTCACTCCGACGGAGGCCAGGGAGCGTTTGGTTACTAGATCTATCCGGTGGAAGATGGTAGCTCGGGCTATTTTCAACCGGTTTGGATGGCGGTCATGTAATAGGAAAGGCAATTTGTTTTCCTATCTTTATTTTGCCAGCCGGTTGTGGCTTCATGTCTGCTTACTTTGTTTTGCTCTCTGTGAGCTTTTTTATTCCTTTCGTTCAGACTGTAAGACCTTTGTTGAACCTATTTGTTTATTTATATAAGTTGGCCGTATGCATTTTTTGATGCAGAGGCCAGGGAGTCCCCTTTTTAAAAAAAAAAAAAATCAGCACAATCGGCGCCCATAACAGCTCGTAGTCGCGGCTGCCATCCACGTAGCTGCACCCCGGCCCATTTTTTTGACGGCTGAAGAGCGTGGCAAGGGCAAAGATGACGAGAGCGTCGCTGCTGATGTGCCCCGGCCGGAACGAAACTCCGAGCCACGGAGGGATGTGGAACTTACGGACGCGGGCAAATAATGCGAGGTAGTATTGGGCGCCGAGGCTGGCTAGGACGAGGATGCGCAGCTGCCACTCATCCCACCACTGCGCCATTCTCTCTTTCTTCACGTGTGTATTTGCGGAGTGGATGCACTCCAATGGCTTCTCACCTAGTTAAATGGACGTGATTAGGCGTCATCCACTAATAAGTTTCCTGTGCCAGCTGCATATAGTTCATGTGTTTGACTTTGAGAACATGGGCGTCAGACAACCCTCACATATTTAACGCCTGATCCAGATCTAATCTCGCAAGTTGATCCATTTCAACTACACTTGCATGTGTAGATAAGCACACTTGGACCTGAACAACTAGTATTTAGCAGGACTCAGGCCCGCGACTCGCTCAGTCTCAAAATATTAGTGGCATGATTCAAACCAGGAAAGATGCGAGTCTGGTTTTTGTCCGGTAGCTTGTATTCGGGACCGCATGCCAGAGCAGAGCTCCCTACCTGCACCAATGGCTTCTCCTTCAACTAATTATATATATGCACTTGTTTAACGAGGCATCGTTGTTCATCAAGTCTTTTCATGTACTCCTTTAATCTCCCTATGCGAGTTTGATCTTTCTTTTAACTTTCACACCGTCATCGCCCTAGATGCGGCGCACAACCTTCAAATATTGAAACCACATCTGCTCTCCGAAGTTACTTCATTTCAGTTACATTTGATGCGAGCATATATAGGTCGACTCCGATGATCGAATACTAATGCACGATATCGTAAGCATCTTGCCAAGTCCTTGCACACAACCACATCTAATCTCGCAACTTGCTTAATTTCAAATTCCTCTTATGTTGAGGTTGACATCAATGAACTACTGTAACTAGTGCAGAATTGGTCATTAGTCCCGGTTCGTACATACAATTTCTCATACAATTTGTAGATCATTACATGCATGCACTAGGTGTAATGGTATTTTCCAGCGGGATCTATGTCCTGGTCAAGCAAAAATCCCGCTATTTCCTTTTGAAGTGCTCGTATGCGGTCCGTTGGTAGGAGTCTATCCCGCTATTTCCTCTTGAAGTGCTCGTATGAGATCAGTATGAATATATTAGTTGTGTGTATATATACTAGATCATGACAAAAAGAATTGTGAATTGTGTTTACTTACATCAAGATTTCTTTTACTTTTGCTGCTTTCTATCATAAAGCGAATATTCCCACAAACGTAGAATGCACATATTATTCCCGACGCCTGCCTCATGCACTTTACAAGAATAAAATGCAATCACATAATAATTAATCAAACATGATAATGGTATTGAAATTAGAATTAAAGAGATGCGCGGACGTAGCTAGTACTACTTAATTACGTACCCTTGGTCGCACCCATTTCAGCTGTTTTGTTTCCATGAGCCTTGAACCTGTTTGATGAATTTTGGCCAAACTCCTCATGGCACCCGCAGGGTTCGGGTGCGGGTAATGCTTGCCCAAACCCTCACCCGTCCCATTTTTTTTGCCTAAACACGTACCCGGACGGGTGTGGGTAATACCCGCGGGTAACCCATACCCATCTGGGTCACCTTTCAAAAAAAAATTGCCATGTACTTTCAGCATGTACATACCACAATTCAGCATGTATATTACTATACCACATTTCAGCATATATATTACATCATTTGAACATATTATATATCAGCACATATATTCCAGCATTTCAGCACATAAACATGTCAAGTTTCAGCACTTGAATATAAGTTTCAGAATTTCAGCACATAGACATGTCAAGTTTCATCACTTGCAAAAAAAATTCAGCATTTCAGCACACACATAGTCATTTCAACCACAAAGTCGACACACAAATAAGTTCGAAGACCGCAAATAGGTTCAACACACAAATGATAAATAGGTTCAACACACAAATAAGTTCAACATCTCAACACACAAATAGGTTTAACATCTCCAACATGAAACCGAACGGTCCAAACCAACTTGACTTGCTTTCATCTTCTCTCCACTTCATGAGCCTTGACATCTCAAAGCATCAATTCCTAGTATGGGACATATAAATTGTAAGACATGAGAACTTGAGAGTAATGAGTACAAGCAACAATTCCAAAGCATCAATTCTTATGTACTACTAAGATAACAAGAATAGAAGATAACATGAATACAAGATATCTTTGATGTGCAATGTTGAAGTAGTAATAAGATACATCACTAAAACCCCCACCATATTTTGTCACCTTTGTACTTGTTTCGAAGCCAATCTTGCGAGCACATTAAAACCTCCACCATATAAGGTGTAAGTTGGCTTCTATGGTCATTGAGCTTCCTGCCACTTATACTAAAGGCTGACTCTGAAGCAACTGTTGTTATGGGAATAACAAATATGCCTCTTGCTACTTTCCTTATGGTCGTATACCTTGTTCCAGCCACCTTCCACCAATCCAGCACATTGAACTTTTCAACGCAAGGCACTAAACCATCAGTCAAGTACTGCTCTATTTCACCGTGAAGTCTAGATGTTGCAGGCATTTGCTGAGCTACAATGTTCTGAAATACACTCATGATTGCAGGAGCTTTCATTGTGGTCATCATAGATTCATGGATGAGCTTTCCTTTTTCTCCAAGTACATATTCAGAAGTGTATAGCAGAAAACATCAAAAACTATTCCTTTATTTTCCAATTCATAACAGATCGGTTAATGTAATGAACACGTTCAATCATTCAACAACAGATCAATTAACTATTCAACATACTCAAGCATTCATTAACATATCGGTTAAATCTAATGAACACATTCGAGCATTCAACAACAGATCTAATCAAGACATTAAAAAAAGGTGGAACTCTTCACCGAATTAGATGCTTTGTTGCCCTTCTCGCTGCCATCGCAGGTGTAGCACCACCATGGCCAGGACCACAGCCACGCCCCACCTTGCAACCGGGCACAGAGGAGGTGCGCCCGGGAACCTGCCCCGTTGATGGTGCTTGAAGACGCAAGGGCTTGGAGGTAGGAGAAGGCGTCAGCGCACGAGACCCACTGCTGGTGCCTTCTTCAAATCCTTCGTCGTCCACCGGAGCTGCATCCGTGCTGGAGTGAAGCGCCACCTCGGTGTCCTCCTGGTCAGGCGCCATGGCGGCAGGAGGTGCTGCAGGTCTTGCGTGGAGGACGAGGATACAAGGACAGGAGGTAGAGGGAGGAGAGAAGGAGAGGAGGGAGGTGGCCGGTCGCGTCGCTGCAGGCAGCGGCGACGGCCGGGGGCGGCGGCCTGTGGCTTGATGTCCTCTCTAGGGTTTGTGCCAAGAGAGAGAGGTGGGGGTTTCCTGAGTGATGATACGTCTCCAACGTATCTATAATTTTTGTTTATTCCATGCTATTATATTACCCGTTTTGGATGTTTATGGGCTTTACTTTACACTTTTATATCATTTTTGGGACTAACCTACTAACCGGAGGCCCAGCCCAAATTGCTGTTTTTTTTTGCCTATTTCCGTGTTCCGAAGAAAAGGAATATCAAACGGAGTCCAAGCGGAATGAAACCTCCAGGAGCGATCTTTTTGGAACAAACGCGATCCAGGGGACTTGGAGTGGACGTCAAGCAACAGAGGAAGCGGCCACGAGAGTGCCCAGCGTGCCCCCTACAGGTGGGCGCGCCCCCACCCTCGTGGGCCCCTCGAGCGTCCACCGACCTACTTCTTCCTCCTATATATACCTACGTACCCTGAAACCTTCGAAGAGCACCACGAAAAACTATTTCCACCGCCGTAACCTTCTGTATCCGCGAGATCCCATCTTGGAGCCTTCGCCGACGCTCCGCCGGAGGGGGAATCAACCATGGAGGGCCTCTACATCATCTCCAAGGCCCTTCCGATGAGTCGTGAGTAGTTTACCACAGACCTTCGGGTCCATAGTTATTAGCTAGATGGCTTCTTCTCTCTCTTTGAATCTCAATACAAAGTTCTCCTCGATCTTCTTGAAGATCTATTCGATGTAACTCTTTTTGCGGTGTGTTTGTCGAGATCCGATGAATTGTGGGTTTATGATCAAGTTTATCTATGAGAAATATTTGAATCTCCTCTGAATTCTTTTATGTGTTATTAAGTTATCTTTGCAAGTCTCTTCGAATTATCAGTTTGGTTTGGCCTACTAGATTGATCTTTCTTGCAATAGGAGAAGTGCTTAGCTTTGGGTTCAATCTTGCGGTGTCCTTTCCCAGTGACAGTAGGGGCAGCAAGGCACGTATTATATTGTTGCCATCAAGGATAAAAAGATGGGGTTTATATCATATTGCATGAGTTTATCCCTCTACATCATGTCATCTTTCTTAATGCGTTACTCTGTTCTTTATGAACTTAATACTCTAGATGCATGCTGGATAGCGGTCGATGTGTGGAGTAATAGTAGTAGATGCAGAATCGTTTCGGTCTACTTGTCTCGGACGTGATGCCTATATACATGATCATGCCTAGATAATCTCATAACTATGCGCTTTTCTATCAATTGCTCGACAGTAATTTGTTCATCCACCGTAATACTTATGCTATCTTGAGAGAAGCCACTAGTGAAACCTATGGCCCCCGGGTCTATCCTTTATCATATAAGCTTTCAATCTACTTTTATTTGCATCTTTACTTTTCCAATCTATATCATAAAAATACCAAAAATATTTATCTTATCATACTATCTCTATCAGATCTCATTTTCGCAAGTGGTCGTGAAGGGATTGACAACCCCTTTATTGCGTTGGTTGCGAGTTCTTGTTTGTTTGTGTAGGTGCGTGGGACTTTTGAGGAGCCTCCTACTGGATTGATACCTTGGTTCTCAAAAACCGAGAGAAATACTTACGCTACTATGCTGCATCACCCTTTCCTCTTCAAGGAAAACCAACGCAAGCTCAAGACGTAGCAAGAAGGATTTCTGGCGCCGTTGCCGGGGAAGTTTTCGCTCAAGTCAAGACATACCAAGTACCCATCACAAACTCATCACCCTCGCATTACATTATTTGTCATTTGCCTCTCGTTTTCCTCTCCCCCACTTCACCCTTGCCGTTTTATTCACCTTCTTCCCGTATGCCTTTCTGTTTTTGTTCCCACGTGCCTTCTATTTGCTTGCTAAAAATCTATTGATATGGATCCACTTAATGTGTTCTGCTTGGATCATCTTCGATCCTTATGCGCTCGTGCTGAAACCCCAACTAGCCTAGTTGATGGGAAATCTTTAGATGAGCATGCTCATCTTGTGCGTCACTGTTTGTCTGAAAAGGGGAGACTCTTATGGGATCAAATAAACAGATTGATGTGTTATGCTTGGAATCTTTGTGAAATTTATGATTTTACTTGTTGCTCTGAGAACCTTAAGAAACACCTTCCCTACCAATGTGAGTTTAGTGATAATGGAATCCTATCTTCGTATGCTAAGGGTGTTTATAATTACTATGATGTTCAACAAATTGAAGAATTTGTTGCTTTTAAGGGTGCTTATGAAATTGCTTCTTTGATTGAAACGTATGATGCTACTCTTTACAAATCTGAAAATTTTGCCATACTTAAATATTATTATGATAATTATGCTTCCAATGCCTATGTTAAACCATATATTGAGGACTCCTCCACTGCCCAAGAAGAGGCTGATATTTTGCAGGAGTCTATGGAGGAAGAAAATAATGGTATGCATGAATCTATAGATAATTATGATTCCGATGATTTGATTGAAATATCCCTTGATGAACATGATGCTTGCTATTCTTGTGGCCATGATGCCAATATTTATAAAAATGAATTTGCTATAGTTCCATATGTTAAACATGAGATCGTTGCTATTGCACCCATACTTGATAATTCCTTCCATGAAAAGCATGATTGCAATGATGTTATTATAAATTCTATTAATGTCAATTGTGTTAATGATATGCAAAACCCTAAGCTTGGGGATGCTAAGTTTTCTATGTCTACTACTTGTTGTAATGATCATGATTGGGGTGATTTTTCTTATGACCTTGAAAATTTATTTAAGCCCCATGATGAATATGAGATTGATAATAATGTTTGCAATAGTATTAAAAGTGGGTTTGGAAGAGTGACAACTTTAGATCCCACATATTTGGATTTTGATCAATCTTATGAAGTTTTTGATAAAAGTGGGTTTGGAGAGGTCATGACTTTAGCTAATGTTAATCCCACTATTTTGGAAGAGTGTCAACTTTGCATACATGTGGATCGTGTTAAGCATATGTTTTGTGATAGCTATATTGTTTAATTTGCTTATGATCCTACATGTAATTATTATGAGAGAGGAAAATATGGTTGTAGAAATTTTTATGTTGCTAAATTGCCTCTCGTTATGTTGAGATTGCTATTGTTTCTTTCCGCTTCCTTATATGCTAGTTTTTGCTTGCCTTGATAATTTGTTTGCCTATAAGATGCCTATGCATAGGAAGTATGTTAGACTTAGATGTGTTTGTCACGTGTTTTATGATGCTCTCTTTGTGTTTTAATTCTTGTCTTTCTTGTGAGCATCATTGAAATCTTAATGCCTAGCTAGGGGCGTTAAACGATAGTGCTAGTTGGGAGGCAACCCAATTTTATTTTAGTTTTTTTTTGCTTTTTTCTTCTGTTTAGTAATAAATATTTCATCTAGCTTCTGTTTAGATGTGGCTTTATGTTTTAATTAGTGTTTGTGCCAAGTTAAACCTATAGGATCTTCCTGGATGATAGTTATTTGATCTTGCTGAAAATTCCAGAAACTTTCTGTTCACGAAAACAATTGTTTAAAATCACAAGAACGTGATAAAATGCTGATTCCAATTGCAGTAGATCAATAAACAAATTATATAGGTCTTCCTATTTTGGTAGAATTTTTTGAGTTCCAGAAGTTTGCGTTAGTTACAGATTACTACAGACTGTTCTGTTTTTGACAGATTCTGTTTTTCGTGTGTTGTTTGCTTATTTTGATGAATCTATGGCTAGTAAAATAGTTTATAAACCATAGAGAAGTTGGAATACAGTAGGTTTAACACCAGTAAAAATAAATAATGAGTTCATTACAGTACCTTGAAGTGGTGTTTTGTTTTCTTTCGCTAACGGAGCTTACGAGATTTTCTGTTAAGTTTTGTGT
This sequence comes from Aegilops tauschii subsp. strangulata, assembly GCF_002575655.3. Taxonomy (NCBI): domain Eukaryota; kingdom Viridiplantae; phylum Streptophyta; class Magnoliopsida; order Poales; family Poaceae; genus Aegilops; species Aegilops tauschii. The sequence continues at coordinate 625,908,315 of NC_053036.3, read as the reverse complement.
TGTGAAGTTTTCAAGTTTTGGGTAAAGATTTGATAGATTATGAAACAAGGAGTGGCAAGAGCCTAAGCTTGGGGATGCCCATGGCACCCCAAGATATTCAAGGATAGCCAAAAGCCTAAGCTTGGGGATGCCTTCTTCGTCTTCGTTCATCGGTAACTTTACTTGGAGCTATATTTTTATTCGCCACATGATAAGTGTTTTGCTTGGAGCGTCTTGTATGATATTAGTCTTTGCTTTTTAGTTTACCACAATCATCCTTGCTGTACACACCCTTTGGGAGAAACCCACTTGATTGGAATTTATTAGAATACTCTATGTGCTTCACTTATATCTTTTGAGCTAGATAGTTTTGCTCTAGTACTTCACTTATATCTTTTAGAGCACGGCGGTGACTTAATTTTGTAGAAGTTGTTGATCTCTCATGCTTCACTTATATTATTTTGAGAGTCTTTTAGAACAGAATGATATTTGCTATGGTTACAAAAATGGTCCTAGAATGATTGGGCATCCAAGTTGGGTATAATAAAAACTATCATAGGAAGTGAATTGGATGCTATGATCAATTTGATGTTTGATAATTGTTTTGAGATATGGAGGTAGTGATATTAGAGTCATGCTAGTTGGGTAATTATGAATTTAAAGAATACTTGTGTTGAAGTTGGCAAGTCCCGTAGCATGCACGTATGGTAACCGTTGTGTAACAAATTTGACATATGAGGTGTTCTTATATTGTCACCCTTATGAGTGGCGGTCGGGGATGAGCGATGGTCTTTTCCTACCAATCTATCCCCCTAGGAGCATGCGCGTAGTGCTTGATTTTTGATGAATTGTAGATTTTTGCAATAAGTATATGAGTTCTTTATGACTAATGTTGAGTCCATGGATTATACACACTCTTACCCTTCCATCATCGCTAGCCTCTTCGGTACCGTGCATTGCCCTTTCTCACCTTGAGAGTTGGTGCAAACTTCGCCGGTGCATCCAAACCCCGTGATACGATACGCTCTATCACACATAAACCTCCTTATATCTTTCTCAAAACAGCCACCATGACTACCTATTATGGTATTTCCATAGCCATTCCGAGATATATTGCCATGCAACTTTCCACCGTTCCGTTTATCATGACACGCATCATCATTGTCATATTGCCTTGCATGATCATGTAGTTGACATCGTATTTGTGGCAAAGCCACCATGCATAATTTTTCATACATGTCACTCTTGATTCATTGCCCATCCCGGTACACTGTCGGAGGCATTCATATAGAGTCATATCTTGTTCTAGTTTTGAGTTGTAATTCATGAGTTGTAAATAAATAGAAGTGTGATGATCATCATTATTAGAGCATTGTCCTCAAATAAAAAAAAGAGAAAGGCCAAATAAAAAAAGGGAAGGCCCAAAAAAAGGGGGGCAATGTTACTATCCTTTTCCACACTCGTGCTTCAAAGTAGCACCATGTTCTTCATATAGAGAGTCTCATTTGTTGTCACTTTCATATACTAGTGGGAATTTTTCATTATAGAACTTGGCTTGTATATTCCTACGATGGGCTTCCTCAAAATGCCCTAGGTCTTCGTGAGCAAGCAAGTTGGATGCACACCCACTAGTTTCTTTTATTGAGCTTTCGTACATTTATAGCTCTAGTGCATCCCTACTCCTCATGTTGACATCAATTGATGGGCATCTCCATAGCCCGTTGATTATCCTCGTCAATATGAGACTTTCTTTTTTTTGTCTTCTCCACACAACCTCCATCATCATATTCCATTCCACCCATAGTGCTATGTCCATGGCTCACGCTCATGTATTGCGTGAAAGTTGAAAAAGTTTGAGATTGCTTAAGTATGAAACAATTGCTTGGCTTGTCATCGGGGGTGTGCAAGATGAGAGCATTCTTGTGTGACGAAAATGGAGCATGACCAAACTATATGATTTTGTAGGGATGAACTTTCTTTAGCCATGTTATTTTGAGAAGACATGATTGCTTTGTTAGTATGCTTGAAGTATTATTATTTCTTATGTCAATATGAACTTTTATTTTGAATCATTTGGATCTGAACATTCATGCCACAATAAAGAAAATTACATTGAGAATTATGCTAGGTAGCATTCCACATCAAAAATTCTGTTTTTATCATTTACCTACTCGAGGACGAGCAGGAATTAAGCTTGGGGATGCTTGATACGTCTCCAACGTATCTATAATTTTTGATTGTTCTATGCTATTATATTACCCGTTTTGGATGTTTATGGGCTTTACTTTACACTTTTATATCATTTTTGGGACTAACCTACTAACCGGAGGCCCAACCCAAATTGTTGTTTTTTTGCCTATTTCAGTGTTTCGAAGAAAAGGAATATCAAACGGAGTCCAAACGAAATGAAACCTTAGGGAGCGATCTTTTGGAACAAACGCGATCCAGGGGACTTGGAGTGGATGTCAAGCAACATAGGAGGCGACCATGAGGGTGCCCGGCGCGCCCCCACCCTTGTGGGCCCCTCGAGCGTCCACCGACCTACTTCTTCCTCCTATATATACCTACGTACCCTGAAACCTTCGGAGAGCACCACAAAAAACTATTTCCACCCGCCGTAATCTTCTGTATCCGCGAGATCCCATCTTGGAGCCTTCGCCGGCGCTCCGCCGAAGGGGAAATCAACCATGGAGGGCCTCTACATCATCTCCAAGGCCCTTCCGATGAGTCGTGAGTAGTTTACCACAGACCTTCGGGTCCATAGTTATTAGCTAGATGGCTTCTTCTCTCTCTTTGAATCTCAATACAAAGTTCTCCTCGATCTTCTTGGAGATCTATTCGATGTAACTCTTTTTGCGGTGTGTTTGTCGAGATCCGATGAATTGTGGGTTTATGATCAAGTTTATCTATGAGAAATATTTGAATCTCCTCTGAATTCTTTTATGTGTGATTAAGTTATCTTTGCAAGTCTCTTCGAATTATCAGTTTGGTTTGGCCTACTAGATTGATTTTTCTTGCAATGGGAGAAGTGCTTAGCTTTGGGTTCAATCTTGCGGTGTCCTTTCCCAGTGACAGTAGGGGCAGCAAGGCACGTATTGTATTGTTTCCATCGAGGATAAAAAGATGGGGTTTATATCATATTGCATGAGTTTATCCCTCTACATCATATCATCTTTCTTAATGCGTTACTCTGTTCTTTATGAACTTAATACTCTAGATGCATGCTGGATAGCGGTCGAGGTGTGGAGTAATAGTAGTAGATGCAGACTCGTTTCGGTCTACTTGTCTCGGACGTGATGCCTATATACAATGCCTAGATAATCTCATAACTATGCGCTTTTCTATCTATTGCTCGACAGTAATTTGTTCACCCACCGTAATACTTATGCTATCTTGAGAGAAGCCACTAGTGAAACCTATGGCCCCCGGGTCTATCCTTTATCATATAAACTTTCAATCTACTTTTATTTGCATCTTTACTTTTCCAATCTATATCATAAAAAGACCAAAAATATTTAGCTTATCATACTATCTCTATCAGATCTCACTTTCGCAAGTGGCCGTGAAGGGATTGACAACCCCTTTATTGCGTTGGTTGCGAGTTCTTGTTTGTTTGCGTAGGTGCGTGGGACTTTTGAGGAGCCTCCTACTGGATTGATACCTGGGTTCTCAAAAACTGAGGGAAATACTTACGCTACTGTGCTGCATCACCCTTTCCTCTTCAAGGAAAACCAACGCAAGCTCAAGACGTAGCAAGTGACGGCGTGGGGTGGGTTGGGGAGGGATTTGGAATTGGGATCGAGGGGAGGTGGAGTGGTGGACGTGGACTGCTGGGCCGCTGGTTGCCGCTTCGGCTCGGTTTAGCTAGGGTTTTCTCATTTTTATTGACTGACATTTAGGGCGTACCTGTCATAATGAATAATAGTACGGGTAAGCGGGTATGCGGGTATGCGGGTATGGGTATTGCCTTCCCATACCCGTACCCGGCTTACCCGATGGGTATAATTTTTGTCCTATTTATAAACCCATGGGTAATTTTTTTCCCAAACCCTTACCCTAATAGGGTTTTTACCCGCCGGGTTCGCGGGTAGCGGGTACCCATTGCCATATGGAGGCCAAACCCTGCCCACTGGCAAAGAAAATGAATAAAGGAGTTATTAATTAGTTGATATCAGAAAATGAACTAAAGAGGCCGACGTAGTGCGATAATGATTGAAATTACCTGTCGACCATCTCCTTCATGTTTGAGTATTCTTTTTGTTCTTTAAGTAGTGAGTCCAGTATTTGAATTTTTCCCTCATCAATTTGAATGATTAGAAGGATCCAGTGGAAACTGCATGCGCACACGTTTGTATAACTAAGCGGGCATGTGCATAACTCATCAACTACACATATTAACATCTAGTAAGCAAAATATAATTTGTAGTACAAGACAGTAACACTCAACCGAAGTTGTAAGGAAATAGTATTTCTGGTTGGGTATATATTTAGTTGCTTCAAAAACTCTAGCAAGCTTCTCCCTGTGTCTTTTTTGCTAATTAGCCACACACCTTCATTAATGGTATTTTGGTCATGAATCCAATGCCATAGCGTTGATCTCTTTTCATTTCATAAATCTTCATTCTGCGTAATACCACAGAAAAGGATAAAGTGAGTATAATTATAGTCAATGAACGAGCACAACTAGAGAGTTAAATTACAGAAAGAAATCACTTACATGCAATAGCAACTGACGATAGATTTATCGAGTGCGTCTTGATTGCATATCTGAAACAATTCTTTCAACTCAACCCACAAATCTTTTTCATGGAAGTAATGCTCCGCCATGACTTTCACCATGACGGGTCACCAAGGTGGTGCCGGCGACGGGACGGTGCGGGCGATCGACGATGGTTAGGACGGGGATGAGAAGGCACTAAATAAACCACATCTACATATGCAAGCTAAGTAGTCAATTTGAGCTTAAATTGCATATAAATAAAATATAACTCCAACATATAATTACTCCCAAACTAAAACCCACAAATCACTATACTTATTGAGCATTGCACGAGTTAATCTAGCAATGAGAAATGAAAGGAAAAAGTTGCTAACCTTTGTGAACATTTGGATGGATGGGGTGCCTTCAAATCTTGATAAATCTTGGCAAAAATGAAGGATGAGCTCAAGTAACGGGAAGAACAGAGCAGAGGAAAGGGGGAAACAGAGAGAATGGGCTCGGCCTGAACGAATCAGGACTAAAGGGGCTCGCGGGGGCCCAAGCTTGAGTTAGCACGACTTAGAACCACATGCTCGGTTGGTCTTGAGAAATACTAGAATGGCATGATTCAGAACAGCAAAGTTAATCTCTACGCCGTTTTTGTCCCGTAGCTCGTGCTATTATATTCGACACCACAACTCCACAACGCGAGAGCAGAGTTTTCTGATACGGTTAGTATTTCCTTTTCTCCCTCCTTGGGGTGGTTTCAGTTTCCTGATCATGCCCGTTAGCCGAGGGCGCAAAGGTCCTCCTTTGTGTGGTCTTCCCGACCGAAGCCTGCCTGCTTGCTCATTAAACTGGAGCGTACATTAACATTCAGGGATCCCGGCCATACACAGAAATCATCAGGTCGCATAGTGAATTTGATTCCAAACCTAACGAACGCTTGCATGCAGTGTGCTTCTTTGGACAAGCTTGTGTGGATGCAAACTACACAAACCCATGTCTCCAAAACGTTGGTTTATTTTATGAGTACATGCTATACATTCAAAGCTTGCAATAGCTCTGGCCACAATTCGGGCATTCCTCCCGGCAAAATTGAAATCTGTGACAGGATGCAACACTAAGCAACAGAGCAAATGGTCAAACAAAAATATTCTGAATCCATAATACTGAGTTTGCTACATGAGCTCCATGACACAGCTTCAGGTTTGGCAGATGAAGAAGTGCAATCCTTGCTGAATTTGGATCAATGAATGCACACAACTCCTAAAAGGGTCAGTGGACTGAAGCATGCATGGAGCCAACATAACCAAAACCTATTCTAATAAATGGCAACCAAAAAGCGGTCTCAATCTTAGCCATACCACAAAAATCATCTACCAGAATAATGTTTTCGAAAGAATGTTTGCAGCATGCTAGTTTCAATAAGCTTTGTGTGCATCCTAGCTAGGCAGAGGCCAGGTGTGTGCTTATTATGTTTGTAACCTCTTGATACTCCATTTTAAGCCAATAAAATCCATCCTTTGTAGAAAAAAAATTAACAAGCTTTATCAGCTGACCTAACCGCAAACTGTCAGTTATTTATCATCTGCTCTTTTAAGACATAAGAGGCTATACATTTAAGGATACAACTAGCACATCCCATCAAGCTTCCGTGATCAATGATCAATAAGATTTAAAAATCTTGAGTGCCAGCACTGGTAGAAAATGGGCCTTTAGTCCCGGTTCGCAAAGGCCTTTAGTCCCGGCTGTGCAACCGGGACTAAATATGCGCGACTAAAGACCCCCCCCTTTAGTCGCGCCTCTTACGAACCGCGACTAAAGGCTTTAGTCCCGGTTCTCGTGGCTAACCGGGACTAAAGGCCCGTCCACGTGGGCGCCAGGGGTCCGTCGGGGCGGAGGACCTTTAGTCCCGGTTCTCATGGCTAACCGGGACTAAAGGCCTCCTCCGCAGGTTTAGGGTTTTAGCCCCCCTAAACCTGGTTTCTTTTTAATTTGTAGTGTTTTATTTCTTTTATATTTTATTTTGTGTTTTATTTTAATTTTGATGAAGTTTCAGTACACATATTCTACGCTACTATATACATGCATATGAAATTTCAAACAAGAAGAATTCAAGAGGAATATATAATATATATTCAATCTCGGGTGACCATATACAACTTCGAACAAGTTTCCATACACAATTAGGATGGATGACCATATACAACTTCGAACAAGTTTCAATCTCGGGTATGCATATAAATTTCTTCGTCCTCGGTATAGTGTTCTCCTTTAGGATTGATGACTTCCCTCATGAAAAATCCTGCTAATTCATCTTGAATTGGTCGGAAGCGAGCTTCTGGACTAAGCCTCCTCCGCAAGTTATCCGTCGCCTTCCGCACGCTATCCGATGCCTTCCGCTCAGAGGTGTGTCTCCGGATGTTCTCACAAACATAGTATCCACATAGATTGGTCCCCGGTGGCTGCTTATCCACATTAACTAACCTTCTAAAATCTAGCTCATGTTTGAATTCACCGACAATTTCTTCTGAGAATCGTCTCCAAACCCTACAGGGCAAAGAAAATTAAATGAACAAGGGAGTTATTAGTTACTTGATATTAGGAAATGAACGAAAGAGACCGATCGATATAGAGCTCAAATGATTGAAAATAATTACTTTTGCAGCATTTTTCTCATGTCGGCCCAACGCTTTGGATCCGAATCCATAGAGTCCATGATTAGAACTCTGGAGGTGTGAAGTTCAATATTTAGCAGAATCCAGTGGAACCTGCGGACACGTTACATGCACAGTCATGCATAACTCATCGATTAGACATACCATGCATGGAGTAAACAAAAGAGAATGGGCACAAGAGAGAAACACTCACCCAAAATGGTAAGGAAATAGAATATGACTTTTGAGTTGATGCTTTCTAAGAAACTTGTACAAGTCTTTCTCCACGTCTTCGGGGTGATTTTGTAACACATGTCCATTAACGATATGTGGGTCAATGAACCCAACATCATGGATGTTTCTTATTTTGCATTCCCAAATCTTCAATCTGCATAATAGCGTACGCAACAATATAGTTAGGACAATATATATATATATATATATATATATATATATATATATATATATATATATATATATATATATATATAGTGCAGGCAATGAAGAACGAGATGAGGTAGAAATAAATCACTTACAGAACGTAGCAACTCAGCATAGATTTGTCGAGGTCGCGCAGATTGAACAGCTGGAACAATTCACTCATATGAACTTGTACAGAGTACCGTTTGGTGTGATGCTCCTCTGTAACATCCGCATAAACATATTCTTTGTCGGCCCATGTTATGAATTGCTTGTACCAACGTAGCAGATTTTGCATTTGTGGTGGTAGACTCTTTTCCCGCGCAGGCTCGACGAGAGGCCCATTCGCACATATTGTAATGCTATCTCACATACTGGCGCATCCTCAAGGCCTAAGAAGGCACGAAGAGTCAAACCCATCTCGGACGCTTGTTTCATGGCACTCGCTACAGTCAATCCAAGTGCTGCCGCAGCTGCTATGATCTCGGGGTCCTCTTCCGGACCGGCTTTCACTATGAGCGGGGGGATCGATTGTTTATTCTGCATCCCGAGCTGGTCAACTTGTTTCCCGCTTTTTTTACTTTCTTCTTTCTCCTCCTTCAATATTTTTGCTTGCCTACGAAGTTCATGTCCATAGTCATCAGGCATATTCAGCTCGGCTTGGGACGGTGTCGTCAAAAAATCCTTAGCCCACTTCTTTTGCTTCTCAGTGAATACTTGCTTGGGGTCAGGCTCTTTTATCGCCTTCATATCTGCCTTCCATTTCTCATAATGAGCAGACGCGGCCAATTTGGTTTCAGCTTCACTAAGTTCCCAAGGCCTTGGGAGGAGAGGCTTCAGTGATGGCTCCGGTACCCTTGTGGTCTTAGGTACATAAGGGTCCGGGTTAATAGTCCAGGAGCGGGTTTCCTTGCTGTCCGCCTGCTTCTGCTTCTTCGCCGGAGGTGGATTGGGGGGCGTCGTACCCGCCGGAGGAGGATTGGGGGGCGTCGTACCCGCCGGAGGTTGTGGATCGGGGGACGGCGTCGAATGGCGTGAAGGAGGTGTAGGTGAACCACCACGACCACCACCACCGCCACCACCACCACCACCACCATCGGAGGGGGGTGGACTTGTTAGCCTTGGCGCCTCGCCTGGAAACACTATGTACTTCTTTTTCCATAGAATGATCTGGCGCTTGACATCTCCAAGTCTTCTCTCCCCTTCGGGTGTAGCTTTGTCAATCTCCAGGTCCTCAAACCCTTGGACTATGTCTTCCACCGTGACACGAGCATAGCCATATGCAATGGGGTTGTGGTGGTGGAGTGCTCCAGGTGTACAGGGTAAAGCACTGCCGCTAGCTACCTTCGTGGAAACGTTCCCCACGGGATAATGCAGATCACATTCTTTCATCTCCTTTACATCATCCACGGGGTAGTGAGGCTCCGGTGCACGAATCTCGATCATCGGTGCACTAGCACCAGGCGGGGCATCCGTGGAAGCCACGCTGCTTCTCTGCTGCTGGCTTCCGCGATCCGCTTCATGATCTTCATGCGGCCCTGCAGCCGATTTTTCTTGTACTAGTTCATGCACGGTCTGATTCAACTCATGGAGTTCCGATGCAAACTTCGCCATAAGATCTGCATCCCGGTCCGTCTTTCTCTTACGGCTTCTGTAACAGTACGGGTCATTGTCCTGGGAAAACCCTACTTTCCACGGAACTTTGCCTTTGCCTCATACACGTCCTCCGTGTTCATCATTCCCGAGGGCTGTTGTCAGTGCGTCTTTCTCTCCGTTGAACTTGATCAAGCCCTCTTGAGCTTGGATCATTGCGTCAATAAGGGCTTGGGTGGGAGCAAACTTTTTCTTCCGGTGAACACACACCCCTGTCTCCGGGTCTAGCGATTCCCCATGCCCGTACCACCAGCTTTTGGCCCTTGGGTCCCATCCCTCTGTACCTAGAGGGATTCCTCGCACCCTCAGGTCCTCCTCCATCTTCTGCCACTTAGGCTCCGAAAGGCGGTATCCTCCCGACCCCATAATATGATGGAACTTTTTCTTACTCGCATTATCCTTATTTTTTTTTTGATATTTCCTTGAAATGATCTGATTGCTTTTGCCTCACAAATTCTGGCCAATCATCTTTCAGTTTCTCATGTTGTCCATTGAAATCCGGAGTCTTGCCCTTGTTGACATAGTCACGGGTTAAATTTTTCTTGAAGTTCCGGAATGCTTCGCCCATCTTCTGAAGAGCGAACTCTTTAACTAGCCTCCTCCTCTCACGTCCACCCGGAACCTCGTTACCGAATTCATCGACTTTGTTGTATTCCGGAGGTAGAATGAAATGTTCCATAAGCTTTCTCCAGCAATCCTTTTGCGTTCTCTTGTCGACAAAACTGAAACCAAGACGTGCCTTCTTTGGCTCCTTCCATTCCTGGACGGTGATCGGGACGTTGTCTCTAACAACGACTCCGCATTGGTTGATAAACTTTGAGGTGTGCTGTAGGGGCTTGCCGGTTTCACTGACAAACTCAATGGCATATGTTTCTCCTGTTTTCATCGCCTTGGATTTGCCACGCTTTGTCGTACTCGATCCGGCCGAGGGCTAAAAAAAGAAAGAGAGTCGCGCGCGTTAATACATATGTATTCACATTTCAGTAAGTTTGTATCACGAGAGGCTCAATGTATATATATACCTCGCCGGAGGTGGTTGCTACTTGCAATTCGAGATCGTCGTTTGTTGACGGTTGACCTCCGTCGACAATGTCCGTCCCTTCACCTTCTTGATCATCGACAATGTCTGTTCCACCGTCAAGGTTCAGAAAAGAAGAGACTACATCCTCTTCTTGCTCATATTCTGAGCCCGGCACATAAGGAATCTCGTTGTTGATGATGCCCATTAAATAACGTTCAGCCTCCGGATCCCTAAGCGGCTCGGCTCTATTGTCCGCCATATGTCACTCCTGCATGTAGTAAAAATTCTTTAAGTATAAAGGAATTAAAAAATAAGATTAAGGGGACATAGAGGAGGAAAAATTAAAAAATAAGATTATTGAGCACTAATTTGCATAGAAGTTTTTGTTTAGCACTGCCAAGTATTTTGTTTTTCCTTTTCTTTTTTCTTTTCTTTTTCCTTTTCTTATTTTGTTTTTCCTTTTCTTCTTCCTTTTCTTTTTCCTTTTCTTATTTTGTTTTTCTTGGTTTTCATTGGTTTTCTTTGTTTCTTTCTCGATTTTCTTGATTTCATTCCTTTGCATTGGTTTGTTTTGTTTTGTTTTCTTTGTTTTTCTTTTTGTTTTGTTTTGTTTTGTTTTGTTTTCTTTTGTTTTTCTTTTGTTTTGTTTTGTTTTCTTTGTTCTTCTTTTGTTTTTCTTTGTTTTCTTTTGTTTTTCTTTTGTTTTTGTTTTGTTTTCTTTGTTTTTCTTTGTTTTGTTTTCTTTGTTTTTCTTTTGTTTTTCTTTGTTTTTCTTTTGTTTTTGTTTTGTTTTCTTTGTTTTTCTTTTCTTTTCTTTTGTTTTGTTTTGTTTTGTTTTCTTTGTTTTTCTTTGTTTTGTTTTCTTTGTTTTTCTTTTGTTTTTCTTTGTTTTCTTTTGTTTTTCTTTGTTTTTGTTTTGTTTTCTTTGTTTTTCTTTTGTTTTTCTTTGTTTTTCTTTGTTTTGTTTTCTTTGTTTTTCTTTGTTTTCTTCTGTTTTTCTTTTGTTTTTGTTTTGTTTTCTTTGTTTTTCTTTTCTTTTGTTTTGTTTTGTTTTTGTTTTGTTTTGTTTTCTTTTGTTTTGTTTTCTTTGTTTTTCTTTGTTTTGTTTTCTTTGTTTTTCTTTTGTTTTTCTTTGTTTTCTTTTGTTTTTATTTTGTTTTTGTTTTGTTTTCTTTGTTTTTCTTTGTTTTTCTTTGTTTTGTTTTCTTTGTTTTTCTTTTGTTTTTCTTTGTTTTCTTTGTTTTTCTTTTCTTTTGTTTTTCCTTCGTTTGTGGCGGCGGCGGCGGGAGGCGGAGGACGGCAGGCGGCGGCGGGAGGCGGAGGACGGCAGGCAGGCGGCGGCGGGCAGGGGCAGGGGCAGCGCGTCGGGCGGAGGGCAGGGGCAGGGCAGGGCAGGGGCGGCCGCGAGGCGCAGGGGCAGGGCGGGGGCGGCGGCGGAGCTCACTGGGGCAGGGCAGGGGCGGCGGCGAGGCGCAGGGGCAGGGCAGGGGCGGCGGTGGAGCTCACTGGGGCAGGGGCGGCGGCGCGCAGGGCAGGGGAAGTGGGGGGCGGCGGAGCTCACTGGGGCAGGGGCGGCGGCGTCGGGGCAGCGCGTCGGCGTCGATCGGCGTCGGGGCAGCAGCCTGGCGGCGTCGGCGTCGGGGCAGGGCTTCGGCGTCGAGAGGAGAATGGGAGGTGGCGGAAAACGCAAAGTGCTGTATATATAGACAGAGCCTTTAGTCCCGGTTGGGGACGCCAACCGCGACTAAAGGTACCTTTAGTCCCGGTTGGGGACACCAACCGCGACTAAAGGGTACCTTTAGTCGCGGTTGGTCTCCCCAACCGGGACTAAAGGTTCTTTCGCGCCGCTTTCGTTCCCGCGCGGAAAGAGCCTTTAGTCGCGGTTCATGTAACGAACCGCGACTAAAGGTCCTGCCTTTAGTCGCGGTTCGTGTCACGAACCGCGACTAAAGGTCCTTTTTCATATAGTTTTCAGAAAATAGAAATAATATATCAAAAATCCAGAAAAATAAAACTAATTCATTTTAAAATCTTAAAAATAGAAATAATATATCAAAAAATTCAGAAAAATAAAACTAATTCATTTTAAAATCTTAAAAATAGAAATAATATATCAAAAAATCCAGAAAAATAAAACTAATTCATTTTAAAATCTTAAAAATAGAAATAATATATCAAAAAATCCAGAAAAATAAAACTAATTCATTTTAAAATCTTAAAAATAGAAATAATATATCAAAAAATTCAGAAAAATAAAACTAATTCATTTTAAAATCTTAAAAATAGAAATAATATATCAAAAAATTTAATAAAATAAAACTAATTCATTTTAAAATCTTAAAAATAGAAATAATATATCAAAAAATTCAGAAAAATAAAACTAATTCATTTTAAAATCTTAAAAATAGAAATTATATATCAAAAAATCCAGAAAAATAAAACTAATTCATTTTAAAATCTTAAAAATAGAAATAATATATCAAAAAATTCAGAAAAATAAAACTAATTCATTTTAAAATCTTAAAAATAGAAATAATATATCAAAAAATTCACATGATCCATCGTACGTTTTAATTCAGTCATAGAATGACCGTCCATACATATCGTGGATTTCCTTCCGATCTTGCCTTTTCCACTTAGTCTCCCCTCGTGCCGCGATTGAGGAATACCAATCGGCTTAAGGTCAGGAACATAGTCAATACAGAACTCAATTACCTCCTCATTTCCATAGCCCTTGACGATGCTTCCTTCTGGCCTCGCACGGTTACGAACATATTTCTTTAATACTCCCATGAACCTCTCAAAGGGGAACATATTGTGTAGAATGGAAATCTCTTCGACTAGGTGGAGCAGGAGGTGCGTCATAATATCGAAGAAGGATGGTGGGAACACCAACTCGAAACTGACAAGGCATTGGACCACATCGTTCTGTAACCGTGGTAGATCTTCTGGATTGATTACCTTCTGAGAGATTGCATTGAGGAATGCACATAGCTTCACAATGGCTACTCGAACATTTTCCGGTAGGAGCCCCCTCAAAGCAATCGGAAGCAATTGCGTCATAATCACGTGGCAGTCGTGAGACTTCAGGTTTTGGAACTTTTTCTCCGCCATGTTTATTATTCCCTTTATATTCGACGAGAAGCGAGACGGGACCTTCATACTGCTCAGGCATTCAAAAAATGACCTTCTCTTCTTTGGTAAGAGCGTAGCTGGCACGACCTTGAAACCATTCCGGATGCCGGTCATCTGGGTCTTTCAAAAGTTGCTGGTCCTGCCGTGCTTCCTTTGTATCATTTGTCTTCCCATACACGCCCAAGAAGCTTAGCAGGTTCACGCAAATATTCTTCGTAACATGCATCACGTCGATTGCAGAGCGGACATCTAGGACTTTCCAATATTCTAGCTCCCAAATTATAGATTTCTTCTTCCACATGGGTGCGTGCCCGTCAACTCCCCGCGGAACTGATTGTCCGCCAGGACCCTTTCCAAAGATGACTTTCAAATCCTTGACCATATCAAATATCTCAGCACCAGTACGTTCCGCAGGCTTCGGCCGGTGATCTGCCTTGCCGTTGAAATGCTTGCCTTTCTTTCTTACGTTATGATTTCGGGGAAGAAATCGACGATGACCCAGGTACACGTTCTTCTTACAATTAACCAAACGTACACTTTCAGTCTCATGTAAGCAGTGCGTGCATGCATTGTATCCCTTATTTGTCTGTTCCGAAAGGTTACTGAGAGCAGGCCAATCGTTGATGGTTACAAAAAGCAACGCTCGTAGGTCAAATTCCTCTCCTTTGTGCTCATCCCAGACACGTACACCAGGTCTGGCCCACAATTGTAAAAGTTCATCAACTAATGGCCTTAGGTACACATCGATGTCGTTCCCGGGTTGCTTTGGACCTTGGATGAGCACTGGCATCATAATGAACTTCCGCTTCATGCACAACCAAGGAGGAAGGTTGTAGATGCATAGAGTCACGGGCCAGGTGCTATGGCTGGAGCTCTGCTCGCCAAAAGGATTCATGCCATCAGTACTTAGACCAAATCTTATGTTCCTTGCGTCAGCTGCAAAATCTTTGAACACTCTGTCGATCTTTCTCCATTGCGTTCCATCAGCGGTGTGTCTCAACTCCCCGTCGGACTTACGGTCCTCTTTGTGCCATCGCAACGACTTGGCATGCTTTTTGTTCCTGAACAGACGTTTCAACCGTGGTATTATAGGAGCATACCACATCACCTTGGCGGGAACCCTCTTCCTGGGTTTCTCGCCCTCAACATCGTCACCAGGGTCATTGCCTCTGATCTTATAACGCAATGCAGTGCATACAGGGCATTCATTCAAATTCTCGTATTCACCGCGGTAGAGGATGCAGTCGTTAATGCATGCATGTATCTTCAGAACCTCTAAACCTAGAGGGCAGACAACCTTCTTTGCTTCGTACGTACTGGCGGGCAACTCGTTATTCTTCGGAAACATATTCTTCAACATTTTCAGCAAATTTTCAAATGATGAGTCACCTACACCTTCCTGTGCCTTTCATTTTAGCAAATCCATTGTGCAGCCCAGCTTTTTCAGACTATTATCGCATCCTGGATACAACGACTTTTTGTGATCCTCTAACATGCGATCCAAATTCTCCCTATCCTTGTCAGTTTCGCAGCGTCTCCGTGCATCAGCAATGGTCCGACCAAGATCATCAGCGGGCTCATCATGTGCCTCTTCTTCACCTTCACCTAACCCTTCCCCACCTTCAGCATCATCCTCCATGAAAGTATCACCGAAATGATCATGATAGTTGTCATCGATATCATCCCCTTCTTCATCTTCTTCCATTCTAACCCCTCTTTCTCCATGCTTGGTCCAACAATTATAGCTTCGCATGAAACCGTGCCGAAGCAGGTGCATGTGAACGTCTCTTGAGGAGGAGTAACCCTTCTGATTCTTACAGACAGCACATGGACATATAATAAAACCTTGCTGCTTGTTCGCATTTGCCACTACGAGGAAATCTTTCAAACCCATAGTGAACTCGCCGGAGAGTTGGGGACCGTACATCCATTGCCGATTCATCTGCATTATTATTATATAAAGTATATAATTAACCATCATGCATTTGTTAAACTAACTAGCTAGAAATAATACAAATTAAACACTGAACTACACACATGCATATTTTATCAATGACACATGAAAGGTTCAAGTTGCTAACCGCGATCGCGGAGGAAAAATAAATGAGAAGGCTCAAGTGTGGCTCGGACACTTCATATCATGTTTGTTTCAGGCTCTCGGGCATTTCATCAAACACCTTGTGTGCATAGGAGGAACCAAAAGCAAACCCACCACCCCCTTCTGAATATTGTGAAGTGAGTTGAGTGAAGTGAAGTGAGCTGAGTCCTATATATAGGGATGGGCCTTTAGTCCCGGTTGGCCTGGCCAACCGTGACTAAAGGCCTTCGGGGACCTTTAGTCCCGGTTGGCCAGGCCAACCGGGACTAAAGCCCCTCCCGTCCGCCAGCTGGATGGGCCTTGAGTCCCGGTTGGCCTGGCCAACCGCGACTAAAGGCCTTCGGGGACCTTGAGTCCCGGTTGGCCAGGCCAACCGGGGCTAAAGCCCCTCCCGTCCGCCAGCTGTCGACCCAGCGCGCTGGGCCCAGATAGTTGGTCGCGGGTCTCCTCCCGAACCGCGACTAAAGACCCCTTTTGTCGCGGTTCGATTATTTTGGGGACTAATGGGGGCGTATGGAAGCCTCTTTTTCTACTAGTGCAGATCAAATAATGCCCCTGAATGAACTAATCTCTAGATATGCCAAGAATGCTTATCAAGTAAATTGCGTTTGACATAGGCTACAAATACATATTACGCATTTCTGACACTCGCAAAAGTATGTTGCTGCAGATCTTTTCTTGTCAGGGTCTTCTACATTCAAAGCTTGCAGCAGCATATGCCATATTGATACCTTGAATGATTTAAATGAGTTGGCTGGAGCATGAATTCAATATGGTATCAGAATCAAGAGGTCTTGAGTTCAAGAGCCTGCCAAGGCAGTATTATAAAAAAACGATTCTGTGGCCTAGACATGAGGCGAAATGTTGAAATATATTGCCCACCTCACTCCATCGGTTCAGACTTTTGAATAAGTTGGCTGAAACATGAATTCAATAGAGTGCAGACAGTAAAACCTGAAGTCCTGGATACATGGACACCGTACACACTTTGTCGTGTTGCACACAATCAAAGCGCATCAAGAACCATGAGCGCCAAGAATCATCATGGCACAGGCTACTAGTATTCGCTTCGGTAGTAGGCAGTTTGATCTCAGTGCATAGAAGTCGCAAGGTATTATATATCGGCAACTAGGTTTACTACTAGTTGTAAATAAGTGCCCGTGCTTGGCATAGGAGGCTTCATGTGGCGATTTTCTTACGTTTCCAGGCTTCATTCTTTGCGAGAGTGACTGAACAATTCCCTTAACTTTTGCCTGTCGCAAAGGATTTCCGTTTCATTTGAAGAGCTCGGAGAAAGACAGGGACGCCTTGAGCTGATTGGCTAGGATTCTGTCTGGTACATGCAACAGAACCTTGGTTTTTCCGCAAAAAGAAAAAAAGAAAAACAGGACCTTGGTTGATTTGAACCATGGAGCCGCTTAGCTGTGTGAAGACAGCGAAAACCTGGATACATGTGCAGGTCAATGAAACAGAGGGACGCATTCCACTTGTCTTACATGGGGCTTACAATTCGTACATATCTTGAACCGAACAGTGAAGAAAAACAGAAAGAATGCAAACATATTGGCCAACAGGCTGGCAGACAAGAAAAACAATTAAGGAGGAGACACATACATACGGAGAAGCTGAATACAATATCCTAAATCAAGCTCAAACAATTAAGCCCATTGCCTTCAATCTGGGAATCAAAAGGAGCGAGTGCGTCTTCTTTTCCGTTCTAATTGGAAAGGCTCATCGTTGTCAGCAGACTGACACTCCCTCCTCGGAAGCCTTTCCGAAAATGCCTCCTTGTGTTCTAGTGAACCGTAAAACTTGTCGCTGCCAACGGACTGACCCTTCCCCATCTGAAGATTCTCTGGCATCCGCTCTAAACTGCAAGACTCAAGGCCGTCAAATGACTGACCACCCCTCCCTTGAAGATTTTCCGTGAATGTGTCCATCCCAGAGAATGCCAGTAGGACCCAGACATATGAAAGGTACTCCACACCCGTCCCGAGAGCCTCGGCGTGCAGGTATCCTCGGCACCGGCCGGCAGAAAAGCAGATCATCTCCACCCACACACCTTGGATCACCTCCCATATCTTGGTATCGTCATCAGAATGATCTAACAAGCTTTGAACGAGCAGCCAGGCATCGCGAACAAAACAGTCCGGGATATAACCCGACTTACATTTCTCAATTACTTCTTGTGTAAATCCGCTCTGGTCCTGCGGTGTCGGTGTCTTGTCACCGTCGAGGTAGGCGTCAAGTTCGGCGTAGATCGTTGTGAAGACACTCTTTCTGCTGCCTGGCATTAGCATCTCAGGATTAGCAACCAAGAGATGCATCATGTAGTTGGATATTACTTTGCAGCGGCGGGCACATTCCATATCACCAGGAGACATGGCCTTGTACTCAAGGCATATATCTGTGGCCAGGTGCCAGAGAATAATGCTCTCATCAAATGGCCTCTGTATGATCCAACCCACCCGTCGGAAATATCCAGTTTTCGCGAGCGTCCACTCACCCCTGGCACAATTAAACCTCCTGTAAGATTCAGTGTCCACTATGTCCTCCTTCCACGCAGTTTCAATATGCCCACGAACCAGTTCTGTAATCTCCTGGCACGAATAGCTAGGCTCCATGTGCCAAATGTAGCCGTCGGCCAAGTCCAACCATCCCGCGATGCGCCTCAACCTGGAGTTCCTTCTGCTATGGGCAAATAATCCAATAAGATTGTGTTGGAGAATTCTGCCAGAGAACTTGTACAGGTAAAACGACCATACGTACAAGTAAACGAGCTCCAGCACGAAGGTGCCGTACAACAGCACCAGTGAAACCCACGTGTCACCACCGCCATAAGATTCTTTGTGGCTGCTAGTATGTACCAGGCAGATGGCTGTGATTAACGTTGCATTTCCATAACCTAGTAAATGTAAGCACGAGCGCACGATGGCTCCTACTCGTACAAAGATCGAGGCATGGCGGTACATGCTATCATCTTTGGTGTAGAGGTAACTTGTCATGGCAGACAGCACACCTTCAATTGCTCGATAAGGTGATAGGCCCCGAAGCGACCAGAATCTCTCCATGCTTTTAACACGATCATGATACGGACATGGAAAGTCACAAAACAGCTCGTACGGTAGGCCTGGGAGTAGTCCTTCTCCCAGAATGATTTTCACCCTTGTCATATAACTCCATTCGCCACCACCATTCTTCACGATTCTTCCTGCCGTTTCTATAAAGCTGTCAAGGCCACCTTCGGCTCTGTCCCGAACGACGCTGGCATTGGACGTGCTGGCCTTTCGTAGGGCATTATAGCTACTACTCTTAAGTTCTTGGGACTTCTGGAAGCATCTTATAATCACCAGGATGAAAAGCAAAATTGTTGCAGCCAACAATCTTTTGTCACCCGACGACCATGACTTGTAAAACACGTAGAGCGCAACCGTGACCTGACACAATAGTCAGCAGATGATTTCCATTTAATACGATGTAAGAAGTTTCAAATGCACACCCTCTAAATAACTGAATACGGAAGCTTCCAAATTACAATACTACTGAAACTCTGAAAGAGAACCAAGCGATTCTCCGTTGTCTAAGAGCATATTCAACTAGACTAGGCAAACATGCCCCCTCATTTGTCTGCGGGCATGCCCAAAGTCCGCAAGGGCTCAACTCTGATTTGTCCGCCGGCGCAATTGTGCCCCGCATTTCTCAAACCCCATATCCATATACATCCATGCAACATCAATCAACACAAACACTCTTGTGCGACGGTGACGAGCATCTGTCTCCATGCTAGTCAAGGACCGCGAACCAACATCTCCTCCTTGGACTCGGACGGCATGACAACCGACACGTACCAGCTAGATCTGGCCTGAGATGCATTCCTGGCGTGACGAGCTGACGGTGTGTTGGAATTGGTGTGCCGTGGCAGGCTTGGAGGGCGTAGGACCAACACCCACTGCCACGACAGGCGCCCGCGGAGCTAGAATCTCGCCCCGACGGACCAATCGGGAGGGTGACGAGCCACCTTGGTGCGGCTCCATCCACGACTAGTGGAGGGTTATTAACTCACTGAAGGGCGCGGAGATCAACTCCTTCGCGAGTTCATCCCGATAAATGGCCTCCCCTCAGATACAGAGCCAGACAAGATGACGCCGGAGGAGACGGAACTGGGACCGGAGCGGAGAGGAAAGTGGCTGACAGATCGGAGTGAATTATTTTGCTTTGGTAGGGCAAAGGGGGAACAAGATAATTATAGACTGTTGTTCAGTTGTGAACTGGGGTCACTACCTTTCAACTATCTAGATATTCCAATTCACCATCGCAAGTTAACTAACAAAGAGTAGAAATGTATCGAAGATCGATTTGAAAAAAAAACACTAATTTGCTGGAAGGGTAAGCTTACTCCCTCCGTCCGCGAATAAGTGTACATCTAGCTTTTGTTCTAAGTTAACGTTTTAAGATTTTGACCAACTTTATGGAAAATAATAGTAACATATATGACATCAAATTGATATATTATCAAAGTACATTTTAAAACGAATCTAGTGATACTAATTTGGTGCCATAAATGCATTTACTCTTTCCTAGAAAGGTGGTCAAAGTATTAAGACAAAACCTAGATGTACACTTATTCGCGGACGGAGGGAGTATGTCTTATGTAGAGTGGTTAGTGCTGATTAATTCAGTATTGACTGGTATGCCGATGTTCCTCCTTTTTTCTTTGAGGTACCTTAAGGGGTACGAAAGAGATTAGATTTCTATCGATCTCGTTTCTTCTGGCAGACGAGGTTAAGAAAAAATATCGCTTGGCAAGATGGGATATTATTTGTCGACCCAAAGATCAGGGGAGTCTAGGGATTGAGAACCTCGAGATAAAAAATGCTTGTTGAGCAAATCGCTGTACAGATTGTGTCAGGAACCGGAAGGTATGTGGGCACAAATTCTACGGACTAAATACCTACACTCTAAAACTCTAGCTCAGTTACCGTAAGACCTACTGATTCACCATTCTGGAAGGTCCTCATGAGGGTAAAAGAGTCTTTTTTCCATAGGGTGAAATTCGTTGTTGGGGATGGAACGACAACAAGGTTTTGGAAGGATACTTGGCTAGGCGAGGCACCGCTAGCCGTACAGTATCCTACCCTGTACAATATTGTGCAACGTAAGGATGATTACATGGCTACAGTATTACAGACGGTTCCTATAAATATCCAGTTCTGGCGGGCTTTAGTAGGGGAACGATGGACTTCCTGGTTACACTTGGTGAGGAGGTTGATGGACGTTCAGCTCGCACCACAGGCAGACGCCGTGTACTTGAAGTTGACGGGGAATGGAGTATTTTCGGTTGAATCTATGTACTTAGATCTTATTAATTCTGGCCCAATCCCAAGATCGATACACATTTGAAAAGTTAAGGTTCCCCTGCGAATCAAATTTTTTATGTGGTTTGTGCATAAGCGGGTCATTCTTACTAAAGCGACGATGGGTCGGTAGTTCACGATGTTGCTTTTGTGTTCATAACGAAACAATTCAACATTTATTTATTGATTGTCCCCTCACAAAATTACTTTGGTGAACTATCCATATAGCATTTATCATATCACCTCCTTCTAGCATAGATGCGTTGTTTGGGACGTGGCTAAATGGAGTGCACCGGACACTGCGTCACCTATTCGAATTGGAATATGCGCACTTCTTTGGACTATATGGAACTGCAGGAACGATATGATTTTTAACAGATTACATATTCTAAACTTCTTGCAGGTTATCTTCAGAGCTACGGCATGGATCCGTACTTGGTTGCTACTCACTCCTACGACATCCAGAGAGAGCATTTGGCCACTGGATGTAACCGATGGGAGATGGTTGCACGGGCTATATTCAACGGGTTTGGATGGCGGTCACATAATAGGACAAATCCTTGATGTCCACTTCATCCAGCCGGTTGTGGCTTTATTTATTTTTGTAGCTTAATTTTTTCTGTGCTCCTGATGTGAGCTGTACTTCAGATACCAGACTTTGTTTTGGACAACTTTTTTTAATAATATGGCTGCATGCATCTTTCGGATGCAGAGGCCGGAAGAAATCCTCCTTTTCAAAAAAAAGATCGGAGTGGAGTAGATAGAGCGAGAGTAAGCTAAGAGTAGGGTTCGACTGTGGTTTTATGGATTTCAGGATGGGTCTAGAGTGGCCCGACCAAGTTTGGGGGGTCTAAGGCTGGTCGTAATGGGAGTATCATAGGTAGTATCATGCATGCCAACTAGCAAATTTGATGAGGTGGCATAGGATTAAATGAAGAAAGAGAGGGTTGAGTATCATATCATGATACCGTATCACATTAAATGTTGTGATACTATGTGTCATGCATGCTAATAAATGAAATCATCTATGATACTAACATATGATACTATGCACTACAGATGTAGAGGGTGCTTGGATCCAAGGAACTTTTTTTAGTCTGACTAAAAATAGTCTCTTTAAGAGGCTAAAGTTCCAAGCACCCCTAACTAAAGAGGAGCTAAAACTAGTCTTGAGACTAAAATTTTTTAGTCAGGGATACCCCTACTAAAATGTGGATTACTCCTCTCTCTTCTCATTTAACTCCTCTCCTTTAACACATACGAGTTCTGGATTGGAGGGTTTGGAGGATAATAAATGCTCATTAACTTGATTTTAGTCTCTTTAGTATTTGGATCCAAGCATGGGTGATGCTAGCAAATTTTAGTTCCACTACTTTTAGTCATGAGACTAAAACGTATCCAAGCATCCTCGTAGTATCATACACTAGTATCATATGCATAATACTAATATATCATACTTACCATTACGACCAGCCTAAATGAAGAGTTTTTCTTTTCAAACAGTGCCCGAGCTGTCCACCTAATAAATGAAGATTGAACACAGTTTAGGTGTGCGATTGGAGATAGTCTAAAAAGTGGACGTCTGAGTTCCTCCAGTCTCGTTAGACATGGTGTCTCACCCCTTTTCAAAAGCGACACCTGAGAGCATGTACAATCGCATACAGCAAATAAAAAAATGGACCCCTCAAATGCGCGGACGCCTTAAACGTCCATCGATAGTGACCGGTCACGTATCAAATTTGCCTATCTGCATCTGGATACCTCATACTAAAAATCTTAAATCCATACAAAAGCATGCAAAGAATAAAATTCACGTACTATATAAATCAACTGCCATAATCCTCGTCGGAGATGTCCACTAGCTCCGTGTCCGGCTATGGGTACATGGGCGGCAGCTGCAGCTGCGGCTCCTCCATGTCGGCTGCCGCATCCATCTCCGCTTCGACCTCATAGAAGAGCATGTCGATCGCCGCCCGCTCCTACCGGATTAACTACCGGTTGGCCTCCACATAGGCCTCATCCTGGATGGACTCCAGGATGGCCTGCTGCTCCGCCATCTCGGCTGCTTGAGCGACTGCAGACTACGCTTTGGCATCCTCCATGTTGAAGCCGGGAGCCGACGCCGGCTCCTGCTCCTGCTCGTCCTCCTCCGGATCTGCCAACTCCATCGGAGCCGACTGCTGCTCCTCTCCCTCCTCCTCTTCCGCCTGCTCCTCCTCCTCCTCCGGCTTCGGCAAGTCCAGAGGCAGCCCGACAGCGATGCAGGCGACGCGGTGACGTGCCTTGCTCGGATCTCCTGCTCGATTTGGTACCGGTGCTCCGTCGTGAGCATAGCATGCTGGGTGGTTATCTTGCCGAACCATGACGAGGCCGGAGAGTGTGGCATGAGAGGCGGAGTGGGAGAGAAAGGAGATGGATGGGCTCGGGCTGGCGGCGCGAAGAGGGAGGAGGTGGATGTGGCTAGGATTGGGGGACACCTGCCGGCTTAACTAACCTGATTTCCCGTCGGGCGGTAAGCCGTCGCGGCGCCATGCGACGTTGACACCGCCCATCGGAGGAGACGTCCGTCGGATCGCCGGGTTTTCGGGCGGTTCCGTTGGGACCCCGTCGTCAGTCTGACATGGCAGACGCGCCCGGGCGCCCCCTTATTAGCCCCATATTTGAGCTGAATATAAAGATTGTCGGTCAGCCCGGGCATTTGAAGCCTGTTAGAAGCCCGTCTGGATCGCATTTTTGAGACCGGTCAACGACCGTGCCGTTCGCTTCGACGTTTGAGGCGGGTTTGTTGCATTCGGTTATAGATGCTTTGAGTAGCATCCATTGTCGAGCATGGGAGGATATGAACGTGACCTAAGGCTATCTTCAATGCTATACCATAAATCTGATATTAATGTGACCTAAGAGCATCTTCAATGCTATACCATAAATCAGACACACTAAATGTCCGTGGACTCGGATACGACTGGATGGCAGGCAGGTTGGAGCTACCGGCCTCCGCGTCTGTGCCAGTAGCGCTTGCGACGGCGACACACGGCGGCCCCATGTCAGCGGCCTTCTCCCGACATGTGCTGCACTTGATTCGGCCGGATGCGCTCGTCAGAGCTAAGAAAATACGATGGCAGAGGGGGGCGGATCTATTCGAGAAGGGAACCCTAAAACGCGCCCCTCCCCCTGCATATAGCTACTGGAGGGGGCGGTTTGCGGGCTGCCCCTGTATTTTTACAGGCCGGTGCAAATTTATCGCTTTTGGTCTGGCCCAATATAGCCCGGATACGTTAAACAACGCATAAATATATGGTCCGGTGGTGGGATAGCGCATTTGTTAGAGATGCTCTTAAGAGACAGACCATGGTAAATTCTTCCCAAGAAACTAAAGATATCTGTGACTGAATGAAGAGTGGCGTCAGCATATGCTTTTGCACTGACCTTAGATAGAGAAGTTAGGATGTGGCGGCTCCACTGCTCGTTGTCTTCAATTTTGTAGCTGGTTATGACGACCTGTCCGCCGAGGTGCAGCACCAGGATGGGCGCCCATAGCAGCTCCAAGTCGCGGCTGCCGCGCGCGTAGCTGCAGCAAGGCCCAGCTTTTTGGCGGTTGAAGAGCGTGGCGATGGCGAAGAGGGCCAGAGCGTCGCTGCCGATGTGCGCCAGCCGGAGAAGAAGTTTGAGCCATGGCGGGATATGATACTTACGAACTCGGGCGGATAGTACGAGGAAGTATTGGGCGCCAAGGCTGGCTAGGACGAGAATGCGCAGCAGCCACTCATCCCACCACTGCGCCATTCTGCCTGTCTGTCTGTGCGCCTGCGAGCAGCACAGGTTGTTCCGGCAGGTTATGTGCACACGATTAGTCACCATCGTGCACTATTTTATTTCCTGTACCAGCACTATATGGTTCCTGTCTTTGACTCAGAACGCTTGCTGTTAGATGAGCCAGACAACTCGCACAGCTCCAATCTCGCAAGTTAGTCTATTTTCAATTAATTTACGATCGCTATGGTGGAGGTCGACATCAATGAATGTGTACATAAGTATCCTTGGACTTAAATACTGCTGCCTCCCTTTTGGTTTATACTACTCCTTGTTCATTTTTATAAGACCTTGAAAATATTTTAGACAATGTGCAAAACAGCCCATTTTAAATTGTCTAAAACGACTCACAAAAGTGAACGAAGGGAGTACTACAAATTAATTGACACTACTTTAGTACTCTTCCCTCCGATTTTTTCCTATGCAATTGATGACAAACATTTAGCGAAGTAATATTTGACTGCATCTGCTCGTACCACAAATTTCCATATGCCGTTATCTACCCAGGTCCATGCTGAATTTGTGAGTTTGGAGCTTGTGACGCCCCCGATTCAATCGTACACTAATCATACACGCAAACGTGTACGATCAAGATCAGAGACTCACGGGAAGATATCACAACACAACTCTAAAAATAAAATAAGTCATACAAGCATCATAATATAAGCCAGGGGCCTCGAGGGCTCGAATACAAGTGCTCGATCATAGACGAGTCAGCGGAAGCAACAATATCTGAGTACAGACATAAGTTAAACAAGTTTGCCTTAAGAAGGCTAGCACAAACTGGGATACATATCGAAAGAGGCGCAGGCCTCCTGCCTGGGATCCTCCTAACTACTCCTGGTCGTCGTCAGCGGCCTGCACGTAGTAGTAGGCACCTCCAGTGTAGTAGGAGTCGCCGTCGACGGTGGCGTCTGGCTCCTGAGCTCCGACATCTGGTTGCGACAACCAGGTAGAAGGGAAATGGGGAAAATAGGGAGAAAATCAACCGTGAGTACTCGTCCAAAGTACTCGCAAGCAAAGAGCTACACTACATATGCATGGGTAAATGTGTAAAGGGCCATATCGGTGGACTGAACTGCAGAATGCCAGAATAAGAGGGGGATAGCTAATCCTGTCGAAGACTACGCTTCTGGCCACCTCCATCTTGCATCATGTAGAAGAGAGTAGATTGAAGTCCTCCAAGTAGCATCGCATAGCATAATCCTACCCGACGATCCTCTCCTCGTCGACCTGTGAGAGAGCGACCACCGGGTTGTATCTGGCACTTGGAAGGGTGTGTTTTATTAATCATCCGGTTCTAGTTGTCATAAGGTGTCGGGGGTTGGGTGCGACATATGCCAAAGGATGGCTTATCATGGTGGGAGCGAGTAGAACGTCGCCGGTGCCCGGAAGCGGGATGAGGCGTAGACACGAACGCCGACATACTTTACCCAGGTTCAGGGCTCTCCTAGGAGATAACACCCCTAGTCCTGCTCTGCGGGGTCTCCGCATGTTTACTAAGGCTCAAGCAAATACACAAGTGCTCCTTGAGCTGTATGCTAGAGGTAGGAGAAGGCAAGGCTAGCTCTTCCCTTTCCTCTATGGTCTGGCTAACTATCTGAGGTTCGGAACCCTTTGCATGGGTGCCCCTGGGGTTTATATAGGCCTACCCCCCAGGGGTACATTGGTAATCCGCCTGGGCGTGGACCCAGGTCGTCAGTGTCTGCTATCGCCGGCTTCTCCGCCGGTCGCTGGGGCCCGCCGACTGGTGGGACCCGCCGGCTGCCGGCCTCCTCGCTGACAGGCCGGCCCCACCGCTTAGGGGTCTTGTCGGCGGCTGGTTACTGTTGCCTCACTCTTGATGACGAGGGCTTGATCGAGGTAAGCATGGCTACAGTGCCGCCGCCTGGCGGACTCTTTGGGTGCCTCTCTGCTGGTGGGGCCCGCCGTCTTTGGGCCGTTCTGACAGCCCGTCGTGGGTGGCATCATGGTCAACATGGCAACAGTGCCGCGCCGGACGGGGGATGGCCGCCCCGTACGGCGTACTGTGGCCATGCGTGCTCCGGGATTCGGGGGTGGCAGGCTTCACTGTTGCCACGCCCCGTCTCATCACCGTTATGTGGGTGCAGACTTTGAGGGTGCAATCTTGGCCGCTTGCCAAGGGCCGGCTTCTTGGAGTCGGTCTTCTTGTGGCCGGCTTCTTGGAGTCGGCCCTCCTGCGGCTCTCTTTATGAGTGTTTGAGGCCGGGCCGCCCTCCCATAGTCGGCCTGTGAGACAGCCGGCCAGGGGAAGGCGGCCCCGCGCCTTGGGTGCTTGAAGGCCCGATCGGCCTGATATTTTTCTGAAGAGCCAGGGGGAGCCTGCTAGGCTACCCGTGGCCATTTACTCTGACAGTAGTCCCCGAAGCTGGTTGGGCTTCGCGGCTGAAGGGAGGACGAGAAGCTCGGTCAGCTTCCTATCTCGAAGAGCCGGCAGCTAGGAGCCGGCTTCAATCAAGCGCGTCGTCTCGAAGAGACTCGGGAGCCTGAAGGCGGGGACCAGCTGGCGCGCAAGCCTGGCCGCGGGCTGGCCACTCGCCGCCTGCGCGCCACGTGGCACCACTGGGCTGGAAGGGCCTGCCAGCCCACGCGCGCGACGGGACGTCGCCGCAGGCCGGCGCCCACCACTTCCGCGCCTCGGCCCACGTGCGGATCTTCTGCGGCCCGAGCGGGCGGTTTGTCTTCCAACGGCAGTTACTGCACGTTGTTTAGGGCGTAAAGATCGTGGCGCGTGGGGGAGTGGGCGCAGTTAATCCCACGTCCCCCCACGTCTCGCCTCCTCGGCTTCGTCGGGCCTGGGCTATAAGTAGGGGGAGGAGGGGGAGCGGCAGACGCTCGCACGCTCGCCATCGCTCCGTCATCTTCTTCCTCTTCTTCCCCTCCTTCCTCTCCGCGCCTTCCGCCGCTCGCCGCCCCGTCGCCCCACCATTCCTCTTGGTGCGCCGGAGCTCTGCTGCTGCGGTATCGCGCGCTCTCCGTCACCGCGCTTCTTCTGCCGCCGTTCTCGTCTTCATGGCGCGGTCCAGCTCCTGGGACGGCTCCAACGTCCACGAGGACCACGTCGATTTCCTCCGCAAGACGCGGCGGCTGCCGGGCGCGGATTATGTGCGGGTCCGCCTCGCGACGGAGAAGGAGATCTCGCCGGCGCCGGAGGAGGACGAGCGGGTAATCTTCCGCTCGCACTGCCTGCGCGGCGTCGGCCTGCCGGCGAGCGGCTTCTTCTGCTCTTTTCTCGAATTCTACCATCTCCAGCCGCACCACCTCACTCCAAACTCGGTGGTGCTGCTGTCCGCCTTCGTCACCTTGTGCGAAGGCTTCCTCGGCGTCCTCCCCACCCTCGAACTCTGGGGGGAGTTCTTCCAGTCGAAGCACGGCACCGTTGTCGCCGGTGTGCCTGCCCCCTGCGGCGCCTTCGTCGCGGTGCGGAGGTCGATGGCCGACAACCCGTTTCCCACCATCGCACTGATCCAGTCGGTGAAGCTATGGCAGAAGTCTTACTTCTACGTGAAAAACGTCGCCCCGCAAGGCGACTACGTCAATCTGCCGGCTTACGTAGCCGGCCCGCCGGCTGGGAGGCCGTCTTCATGGTCCTACCGAGCCAAGACGCTGTCTCCGGCTGGGGCCGACGCCGTCACCCGGCTTCGGGTGCTGGTCCAATCGGAGGGCCTGACTGGGGCCGACTTGATAGCCGCCTTCGTGGAGCGCCGGGTGCTCCCGCTCCAAGGCCGCCCTCATATGATTAGCCAGATGAGCGGTCGCTTTGACCCAAGCTGGCTGAGCACCAAGGAGATGCCTCACGACGAGGTATCGCTCACCGAGGAGTAGCGGTACAGCAAGGAGCCGTACTCTCGCGCCAATCCTCCGCCTTCAGTAAGCTTCCCTTTCTTTTCTTCTTCTCTTTGTTGCCGAGCTCGTTTTGGCCGACTCTTGACCAGTCGGCTTGTTTTTGACAGAGCCCCCTCCTTCAACCGGCGGCCGGGGCCGCGGGGGTGGAGCGTCAGTTCGTCCCCGATCGTGCGACGGACGACTTCGACGATCCCGACTTGGGGGTGGCCGCCCTGGACGACGACGCCGTAGGGGGAGGCGGCGAGGCAGGCGGCTCCGGGTTAGCAGGCGGCTTCGAGGACTGGCCGGACGACGATGAAGTCGAAGTCGTTCCGCGCCGTCAGCCGGCGTCCGACCATCAAGGCGCGGGCTCGTCCGCCGCGCCGGCTGCTCGAGGGGGCGCGCAGAAGCGC
This sequence comes from Aegilops tauschii subsp. strangulata, assembly GCF_002575655.3. Classification (NCBI taxonomy): domain Eukaryota; kingdom Viridiplantae; phylum Streptophyta; class Magnoliopsida; order Poales; family Poaceae; genus Aegilops; species Aegilops tauschii. The sequence goes on along the minus strand of NC_053036.3, from coordinate 625,879,227 downwards.
CGGGCCGCGCCGAACCTCTTCGGTAGTCGGCCGAAGAAACCCAAGGGCACTGCGGCAGCGACCAAGCGAGGCGAGGCGGCCGCCAAAGCAGCCTGCTTCCGCAAGCTGGTAAAACAGCCGCAGATGGTTTCGGCGTAAGTGTCAGTTTCCTTACGCGCTTTCTTCTTTTATCTTCGGTTGACGCTCTTCTGAGCCTTCTTCTTGATTTATCGAACAGGGCTCCGCTTTCCCTCGAGCGGGCCACTGCCGCCTCCGTGGTTGGAGCGGCAGGAGGGTCCGCGAGTGCCCGCCGCGTGGACCCCCGGGCCGATCTCCTAGCCGCAACAGAGCGGAACGCGCGGGAGGCAGAGGAGTGAAGGGCGGGCGACGCCAGGGTGGCGCAGGAGACGACGGAGGGGTCGGCGGAAGCCCGAGCCGACGCAGCGGCCGCGGAGAGGGCGGCGGAGGCCCTTCGCAATCAGCCTCCGCAGCTCATCATCCCCCTTCGCGCCGTGGCGCCCGACGCCCCGGTGCCCCCGTCGGAGGAAGCCGACCGCGACTAGCCGGTGATGGAGAGGGAAGGGGGCGACGGAGTCGTCCGGGAGAGGGAGGCAGCACCGCCATCGCCGACTGGAGCGGGCCGAGGTGGCCGGCCTGACGCACCGCCCGTCCCGCCGGCTGGGGGCGAGCCGGCCGCAAGGGCGGACCTTGTGGTCCTGGCGCCATTACGCCAGCGTGCAGAGAGGGTGACTTCGGCGCCGGGCCCACGGAACGTCGCGGGTTCGAGATCGTCGGCCCAGGATCTGGAGGCGGCCAGTGCCAGCTCGCCGGAGTGGACGCCGGGGGGCGGGACAGCCGCGCTGAACGTGGTGGCGCAGGAAGTCCGGAACCGGCTTCAGGCCCAAGCCAACTCGCTGAAGCAGTATACACAAGAGTTCCTCGCGACGCGGACAGCTATTCGGGTGAGTCTTCCCGCTTTTTGTCGATCGATCTTGATTTATTCCGTGGGGGCGCGTCAGCGCACCCACTGGGTGTAGTCCCCGAGTTCCGAGTCGGCTGCTGAGCAGGCGGCTTGGAACTTCTTAGTAGGCTTCAAATTGCTATCTTGTTCTTATTCATGTGTTCGTCCTTTCTGCAGGACTATCGCAACCTCCGAGCTGCTACCTTCAACTCCTAGGCCCGGGAGGTGAGCCAGAAGGTCGCTGATCTGACCGAGAGCCGGAGTAAGTTCTTGATATTTTATCTTACGTGGGGGCGCGTCAGCGCACCCACTGGGTGTAGTCCCCGAGATTCGAGCCGACTGCTGAGCAGTCGGGTCGGATCTTTCCTGACGATTTCTTTCTTATTGCTTCCTTCTTCTGAAGAGGCCAACGCTGACCTGAGGGAGCAGCTAGGTGTGGCCCAGACCGCCCTTCGCACCAAGGAGGCCGAGTGCGACGCCTTGGCTCAGGAACGTGATCGCTTGGCCAAAAAACTGGCCGATCAGGAGGAGAACCACAAGGCGGCCCTGAAGGCGGCGCAGGACAGCGAGGCCGCCCTTAAGGCCGAATATGAGACTGAGGCGGCGGGCTGGGTCGAGGCGAAGCGAGCACTGAGCGAGGGTTATGGCCGTGTTGAAGATCTGATTGATGGTAGGCCGTCTTTTTCTTTGTCTCCTTGCTCGCCGCATGGCCTGTCTTCTGACTCCGTACTCTTTTTTCCTCTTTTCTTGTTTGTGCAGACTACTTCCCTGGCTATTCTATTGCCGCCAGCCAGGCCATCGAGGCCCACCGTGACGCGCGAAGGCAGGCCGGGGCTGAAATCGCGCCGGACGCTAACCGATCGCTTGAGGAGTAGCTTCTGGCGATTCAAGCCCGCCTCCAGCCGGCTCACTGCATGCTCCGCCGTCTTCAGCGTGCTGGGGCGCAAGTGCTGGCCGACCTTTGGCCCGGCAAAGTGATTCCTCGCACCCCCAGCCGGACTGCCGACTGGTTGGAGGTAGCGGTCGGTCGCTTCGAGGCCTGGAAGGCTTCTGCGGCTCGGTCAGGCGCCAGGCGGGCTCTGGAGTTCGTCCGAGCCTGGTATCCTGGGCTGGACTTGGCCCAGCTGACCACCTGGCGGCAGGAGGCCAACGAAGAGCTGGAGGCGGTGCGGCCGGCTATCATCCAGTGTGCTTCGGCGATCGCCGACTACACCGACACCAGTGCCTTAGCCCCAGAAGTAAATGATGAAGGCGTCGCTCAGCCAGAGGAGTGGTTCGGGCTGAACCCGGCAGGAGGTGAGGACTCGGCGGAGGAGATTGACTCCAGCGACGAGGGCGAAGAGGAGGAAGGGGAGGATGGTGAAGACACCGTGCCAGACGGCGGAGCGACCAGCCAGCCTCAGCTTGATCGTGAGCAACGAGGCACGTGCGAGTGCGCCGCCTGCAGCGGGCGACGATCATGCCGAGACTCGCCAGCCGGCCACTCCACCAGCCAGCACTGCCGTCTCCACCGACCTGCCCGACTCGCCTGTCGTGCCCTTGGCCTAATCTGCCGCCTTTGCCTTCCTGCTTGTTTTTCTCTTTGAACAAACTTTGTTAAATTTGCGCAGTTCCACCCACTGGGGGTGTATTCGAACTATGTTGAATGCTGGCCTTTCGAAGGCCCTTTGTGTAAATATAATCATGCATGTGCTTGGCTTCCGTTCGTACTTGCTTTTCATCCTTCTGGCTGTTTCCTTTGCCGCCCTCCCTTGTTTGCCGCCTTCCTAGCCGAACAGATGCTATGCAGTCTGTGGCCAGGGAAGTTTTGGCCGTTTTGGGAGGGCAAGTACTTTAGCTTTCTTGGATTGTAGCAAAGTCGGTTGGAGGCCGGCCAGCCGGCTGTTCTGACAGCCGGTTGGTGGGGTGGGAGGCCGGCTTGTGCTATATTAGTTCGTTGGTCCTTAGTCGTTTTTCGCGTGGGCATCCCTCTGCCCTTAGCTCTTTGCCAGTCGGACAGCTGGTTCTTCGAGCTGCGACTTTTGGCAAGAGAGGGCATGGGTGCCGGCACACTACTTGTCCGGCTGCAGGTAGAACTTAATATAACTCAAGGCGGCAAGTCCCCGAGCCGACTAGTCGAACTCGGTGCCGGATGGAAAAGATAAATGTAGTAACACAATCATAGGCATGATACTCATCATTCATAGATAAGAAGAGGGTAGTCCCCGAGTGCTCTTCGGGAGCCCATTGTTTCGTACTTAATACAAAAGGTAGCGTGGTACATACTGCATTTTAACTGTAAAATCGTCGGAGGAGATTTGCATTCCATGGCGCTCCGTCTCCTTGCCGGAGTCGTCCCTTTTGCGTGCTCGAGGCTTCTGAGCGTCGATCAGGTAGTATGAGTCATTGCCCAACACTTTGCTGATGATGAAGGGTCCTTCCCAAGGTGCTGAGAGCTTGTGCTGGCCGACTGTTAGCTGGATCAGCCGGAGCACAAGGTCTCCTTCTTGGAAAGATCTTGGCTTGACCTTCCGGTTGTAGTATCGGCACAAGCTCTGCTGGTAGATGCTGGACCGGTTGAGTGCTAACAGCCGTTCCTCTTCCAGCAGATCGACGCCGTCTTGTCTTGCTTCTTCTGCTTCCTCTTCGGTGTACATGGTGACTCGAGGGGAGTCGAACTCTATATCCGTTGGGATGACGGCTTCAGCACCATAGACGAGGAAGAAAGGCGTGAAGCCGGTTGACTTGTTTGGAGTTGTGCGCAGGCTCCAGAGGACGGCTGGCAGCTCGTCGAGCCAGCAGCCGGCTGAGCGCTCCAGAGGCTCGATCAGACGGGGCTTGATGCCGGATAGGATGAGGCCGTTTGCACGCTCGACTTGACCGTTTGACTGCGGGTGGGCAACGGACGCTAAGTCCAGTCGGATGCCCTGTGTCGCGCAGAAACGGGCCAAAGCGCCCTTGGCGAAGTTTGTGCCGTTGTCGGTGATGATGCTATGTGGTACGCCGTAGTGAGTGGTGATGTCGGCGATGAATGTCACGGCAGTCGGCCCGTTCAGCTTCTTGATTGGTTTTGCCTCTATCCACTTGGTAAATTTGTCCACAGCGACAAGCAAATGAGTCATGCCACCACGGGCCGTCTTGAATGGTCCCACCATATCCAGGCCCCAGACGGCGAAGGGCCAGGCTATGGGGATAGTCTTGAGTGCAGAAGCCGGCTGATGTGGCTTGGAGCGGAACATCTGGCACCCTTTGCATTTCAGGACCAAATCTTTGGCGTCTTCTAGGGCAGTCGGCCAGAAAAAACCGTGGCGGAAAGCTTTGGCGACAAGTGCTCTTGAAGCCGCATGGTGGCCACACTCGCCTTGGTGGATATCTTTGAGAATGGCTTGGCCTTGCTCTGGCTCGACGCAGCGTTGGTGTATGCCAGTGACACTTCTTCTGACCAGCTCTCTATTGACTATTGTGTAGGCCGCGGCCCGGCGTTGCACTTGCCGGGCCGAGATCTCATCAGGCGGCAGCTCCTTGTTTACTAGGAAGTTGAGGATGGGCTGGGCCCATGAAGGTGCTGCGACCTCTGCGATTGTCAGGACGGCGACTTGGACGAGGGTGGTTGGGCCGGGAGGCGGCGGGTTGGAGTCGGCGGCCGCTTGCTGGGTCGATGAAGTCCCCGGGCCGATTGGTGCAGTCCCCGGGCCGAGTTCTGAAGTCCCCGGGCCGGGTGCGACTGCAGCAGTCCCCGAGCCGCCTGCCAGAATTCCCGTGCCGGCTGTTGGAGCCCTCAAGTCGGATCCAACTGCTTCAGGAGGAGCCGGCACGAAGATAGAATCTGATTCTGGCGATGGCTTGACAGACGGTTTGAGGAGGCGTTGAAGGGCGACGCCGATCGGTATTGCTTGTCGAGTGGAGCCGATTCTTGCCAAGGCGTCTGCTTGCTCGTTGTCGTTCCTTGGTACATGGAGAAACTCGCACCCCTCAAAATATCCACTGAGTTGCTGCACGAGGAAGCGGTAGCTTGCCATGTTTGCATCCTTGGCATCCCAGTCGCCCGACGACTGCTGGACCACCAAGTCGGAGTCACCATAGCACAGACCCGGCAAATGCCGAGTTCTTTGGCAAGCCGGAGCCCGTGAATGAGTGCCTCATATTCGGCGACGTTGTTGGAGGCGGCAAAATGGATCTGTAGCACATACTTGAGTTTGTCGCCTTTGGGAGATGTGAGGACGACGCCAGCTCCCAATCCGGTGCGCATCTTGGAACCATCAAAGTGCATCCGCCAATGAGTGGAGTCGGGCGCTGGCGGCAGGTACTGGGTCTCGGCCCAGTCGACGAGGAAATCGGCTAGTGCTTGCGACTTGATGGCGGTGTGGGGCTGGTAGTAGATGGTGTAGGGGGGCAAATCTATGGCCCATTTGGCAACTCGACCTGAGGCATCTCGGCTTCTAATGATCTCGGCCAGCGGGGCTCTGCAGACCACAGTAATAGGGTGCTCTTGAAAATATGGTTTTAGCTTTTTGGCGGCGAAGTGTACTCCGTAACACATCTTCTGGTAATGGGGGTAGTTCTGCTTGGAGGCCGACAGTACTTCACTCAGGTAATACACCGGTCTCTGGACTGGTAGTGCCTTGCCTTCCTCTTTGCGCTCCACCACGATGACTGTGCTGACCACTCGGCTGGTGGCGGCGATGTAAAGGAGCATGGGCTCTTTGGGAGTCGGAGCCGCCAGGACAGGTGGAGTAGTCAACATCTTTTTGAGCTGGAGGAAGGCTTCATCCGCCTTGTCGTTCCACTCGAAAAAGGTGGTTTTCTTCATGAGCTGGTACAGAGGCAGAGCCTTCTCTCCCAGCCGACTGATGAATCGGCTGACGGACGCTAAGCAGCCAGTGAACTTCTGCACATCCAACAGTCGGCGAGGTACTTCCATCCTCTCGATGGCCTTGATCTTCACAGGGTTGCACTCTATGCCGCGTTCGGAGAGTAGGAATCCAAGAAGCTGGCCGGCTGGTACTCCGAAGACGCACTTCTCTGGGTTAAGCTTGATTTGAAACCGGCGCAGATTTTCAAAGGTCTCTCTGAGATCTTCAAGCAGTGTACCGCGCATCTCCGTCTTCACCACCACATCGTCCACGTAAACGTGGGCGTTTCTGCCGAGTTGCTTGAGGAGGCACTTCTGCATGCAGCGTTGAAAGGTGGCACCAGCATTCCTCAAGCCGAATGTCATGGTCAAGTAGCAGAAGGCTCCGAATGGCGTGATGAAGGCAGTCTTCAGTCTGTCAGCCGGGTTCAGCTTGATTTGATGGTATCCTGAATATGCATCCAAAAAGCTCAACAGCTCGCATCCGGCTGTGGAGTCTATCACTTGGTCAATTCTGGGCAGAGCAAACGGGTCTTTCGGGCATGCTTTGTTGAGGCTAGTGTAATCAATACACATATGCCACTGCTTGTTTTTCTTCAGGACGAGGACTGGGTTGGCCAGCCACTCTGGAAAGAATACTTCCATGATGAAGCCGGCTGCCAACAGCCGGGCTATTTCCTCTCCAACGACTCTTCTCTTCTCTTCTGACAGGCGGCGCAAGGGCTGCCTGACGGGCTTGGTATCGGACCGGACATGCAACTTGTGCTCGGCGAATTCCGTCGGTACACCTGGCATGTCTTTGGGGGATCATGCAAAGATGTCTCGATTCTCACGGAGGAAATCGACGAGCTCGCCTTCCTATTTGCTGTCGAGGTTTGCACCTATGACAGCATGCCTCTCCGGGTGCTCCGGGTCCAAGGGTATCTTCTTAGTCTCTTTGGCCGGCTTGAACGAACCCTCAGCCTCCGACTCCTTGGGGTCGGGCGACATCTCCGGCTGCTTCCCAGCCATTGCCACGACCCAGTCAAGGAGCCGCTTCTCAGCTGCAATCACGAGGGACTCGGCCAGCCGACTGCTCTCTGCTGCACAGGCGGACGACTTCTTGTAATCGCCGGCTACAGTCAGAATCCCCTTGGAACTTGGCATCTTCATCTTGAGGTAAGCATAGTGGGGGACTACCATGAACTTGGCCAGAGCAGGCCGGCCAAGTAGCGCATGGTAGGGGCTTTCAAGGTCCACCATCTCAAACCAGACCCGCTCTCGGCGAAAGTGATCTTTGTCCCCGAAGAGGACGTCTATTGGAATCTTGCCGATTGGTGAGCAGGAAAGGCCTGGAACTATGCCATGGAAGACGGTCTGGCTGGACTGGAGCTGTCTTTGCTTGATTCCTAACTTCTCCATGGTATCCTTGTACAAGATGTTGATGCTGCTGCCGCCGTCTATCAGAACTCGGGAGAAACGAGCAGCTCACTTGTCTGTGGCAAAGGTGGCACCCAAAACCAGAGCATAGGAGCCGGGTTTAGGCATCACCTCTGGGTGATCTGCTTTGCTCCAGCTGATGGGTTTCTCCGACCAATGCATGAATTCTGGGGCCTTGGTTGCTACTGCGTTCACTTCCTGCTGTTGCTGCCGTCTGCTGCGCCGGTCATCGGCCATACAGGTGAATATGACATATGCTCCATGTTCTTCTGGGAACTCGTCCTGTATGGCTCCGACTGGTCTGGCCGCCGGCTGCTGGGGCGGAGGAGGAGGCGGCTGCCCAGCAGGCGGGGAGACAGGAGGCCGTCTCCCTTAGCGATCCTGGTGAGCCAATGACACTTCTGAGTGGTGTGGTTTGACGGCTTCGTGCCGCTGTGAAACTTGCAAGGTGCATCCAAAGTCTGCTCGTACGAGAAAGCCGGCAGCCAATTGGACTTGCCGCCCTTCTGCCGCTTGGGAGGAGCCTGCCCTTCTAGCAGCTGGTCTTCGACTGTCGCCACTTGCCGGTTGGTGGAAGCCGGCTGTGGGGCTTTGCACTTCTGGTCGTTCTGCTGTTGACGCCGTCCTGCGTCTCCAGCCGGGGCTCTAGGAGCCTGAGGGGCCATCTTGCCAGATGTATTTACTTGGATCTCCGTCTTCATGGAGGAGTCGGCCGTGGCGTATTTATCTGCTATGATCAGCAGCTCGTCGAGGGTCGTCGGCTCGTCGCAGAGAAGCTTGTGCTTGAGGAGAGTGCCCTCTTGGCATCCGGCAGTGAAGTACTCGATGGCCTGCACCTCGTGCACGCCCTCGCAAGAGTTGCGGAGCTCGGCCCAGCGTGTGAGGTAGTCGCGAGTCGATTCCTCGGGACCATGTACGCACAAGGAGAGTTGGCGGGGCTTGGGCGGCCGCTTGTACGTGCTGGTGAAGTTGCGGACGAATGCGTCGGTGAAGTCGACCCAACTGTTGATGCTTCGGGGCTTCAAGCTATTCAGCCATGTTCGGGCCGTGCCTTGGAGCATGAGCGGAACGTATTTCACGGCAACTCGCTTGTTGCCATTTGCTATGTTGACGGCCGTGGAGTAGTCAACCAGGCAGTCCTTCGGCTTCACGGAGCCGGTGTACTTGGGCATATCTCTTGGGAGCGTGAACCCTTTGGGGAAGGGCTCGTCTCGTATGCGGGGGCCAAAGCAAGGCGGACCCAACTCGTCTTCTTCTTCTAACGCCAGGGATCGGTTGAGGCGGTCGATCTGGTGGCAGGCATCGTTTTCTCCGATTCCTTCTCGGCGGCCAAGGCGGTCGCCGAGTGTTGGGTGATCAACAGGCGGCGGGGAGACGCGCCTTTCCCTGCGAGGGGGAGGAGGCGGACGGTCGTCCCGCCGTTCCACTGCTCTTGGACGGCCATCTTGGTCGCGCTCTATGGAGAGCCGAGTCCGACTGCGGCTGGCAGTTGGCCCCTTGTTTTTCCCACCTCGAACGCCACCAGTCGGCGTACGAGAGGTCGCACCTTGATCTCGGCGGTGAGGCAGATCGTCGTGCTGCTGGCGTGGCACCTCGGTGCGGCAGCCGGCTTCGTGCTGCTCGGCGGCCGCGTCGAGGAGCCGCTGGACGCGCTCCGCCATCTGGCGACGCTCCTCGCCTTCGAACTTGTCCAGCTCTTCTGCCGTCGCTTGGGCGGCTCGTATGTTCTCCGCAGGTGTTGCGTAGACGGGGCGATCTGCCCCAACAGGCTGGCAATTGCCACGCCGCGCTGCTGGACCGCGCCCACGCGGCTGGGCCCGGTGGGAGCCGGCGTGCCGCCCACGGCGCGATCCATTTTGCGCTGGTAGGCTTCTGACAGGCGTCTCATGCCGGCCAGCTTCTTGGTGCTTTCGAGGAGCTGGAGGCGGCGTGCCTCCAATGTCTCGCCATCGGCGTCTTCGGGAACGGGCGCTGACAGGTCTTGCAACGCCGCGTCGAGCGGGTCGCGTGCACCTCCGCCGGAGTGCTCGCCGTGCCCGATGACTAGCACCGCCGTGACGGTGCTTTCGCCGCTCTCTGCGTGAGGGAGCGGCTCGTCGTAGACCACCACGTTGGTGGGGAACGCGTTGAGCGACGCAGTGTCGGAGTCAAGCAACATCGGGTCGGTGGAGCCTATCGACTCCAGGTCCGCAGCTGTCTCGCCGGAGACGTGGAGCTGGTCGAGGAGGCCCGCGAGGAGACTCTCGGGGCCATCGGTGCCCGCGTCGGATGCGGGCTTGTCGGTGATGCAGACTCCGCCAACAAGGTCAGCGAGGCAGCTCGCCGGGCTGGCCAACTCTGCGCCATGCAGCGCGTCGACGCAGACGCCGTCTGGCGTGCCGGGCTGGCTGCGCTCGCCAGGGAGAAAAAGGTTCCCGTCCAGAACAGGTTTCCGGACGACGGTGCACCTTGCCCCACGGTGGGTGCCAAATGTCGGGGGTTGGGTGCGACATATGCCAAAGGATGGCTTATCATGGTGGGAGCGAGTAGAACGTCGCCGGTGCCCGGAAGCGGGATGAGGCGTAGACACGAACGCCGGCATACTTTACCCAGGTTCAGGGCTCTGCTAGGAGATAACACCCCTAGTCCTGCTCTGCGGGGTCTCCGCATGTTCACTAAGGCTCAAGCAAATACACAAGTGCTCATTGAGCTGTATGCTAGAGGTAGGAGAAAGCAAGGCTAGCTCTTCCCTTTCCTCTATGGTCTGGCTAACTATCTGAGGTTCGGAACGCTTTGCATGGGTGCCCCGGGGGGTTTATATAGGCCTACCCCCAGGGGTACATTGGTAATCCGCCTGGGCGTGGACCCAGGTCGTCAGTGTCTGCTATCGCCGGCTTCTCCGCCGGTCGCTGGGGCCCGCCGACTGGTGGGACCCGCCGGCTGCCGGCCTCTTCGCCGACAGGCCGGCCCCACCGCTTAGGGGTCTTGTCGGCGGCTGGTTACTGTTGCCTCACTCTTGATGACGAGGGCTTGGTCGAGGTAAGCATGGCTACAGTGCCGCCGCCTGGCGGACTCTCACTGTAGCCTTACCTCGTCTTGTCTCCTTAATGGTGCACGTACTTCAAGGGAGGGAGCGTGCCGGCTATGGGAAGCCGGCTACGTCCCTGGCCGACTGGGGGAGGCTGGGCCGCCTTTGGGTGCCTCTCTGGCTGGTGGGGCCCGCCGTCTTTGGGCCGTTCTGACAGCCCGTCGTGGGTGGCGTCATGGTCAACATGGCAACAGTGCCGCGCCGGACGGGGGATGGCCGCCCCGTACGGCGTACTATGGCCATGCGTGCTCCGGGATTCGGGGGTGGCAGGCTTCACTGTTGCCACGCCCCATCTCATCACCGTTATGTGGGTGCAGACTTGGAGGGTCCAATCTTGGCCGCTTGCCAAGGGCCGGCTTTTTGGAGTCGGTCTTCTTGTGGCCGGCTTCTTGGAGTCGGCCCTCCTGCGGCTCTCTTTATGAGTGTTTGAGGCCGGGCCGCCCCCGTAGTCGGCCTGTGAGACAGCCGGCCAGGGGAAGGCGGCCCCGCGCCTTGGGTGCTTGAAGGCCCGATCGGCCTGATATTTTTGTGAAGAGCCAGGGGGAGCCGGCTAGGCTACCCGTGGCCATTTACTCCGACATAAGGTCAAGGTACAACTCCAAGTCGTCCTGTTACCGAAGATCACGGCTATTCGAATAGATAAACTTCCCTGCAGGGGTGCACCACATAACCCAACACGCTCGATCCCATTTGGCCGGACACACTTTCCTGGGTCATGCCCGGCCTCGGGAGATCAACACGTCGCAGCCCTACCTAGGCACAACAGAGAGGTCAGCACCTCGGTCTAAATCCTATGGCGCAGGGGTCTGGGCCCATCGCCCATTGCACACCTGCACGTTGCGAACGCGGCCGGAAGCAGACCTAGCCCCCTTAATACAAGCGCAGGCTTACGGTCCAATCCGGCACGCGCCGCTCAGTCGCTGACGTCACGAAGGCTTCGGCTGATACCACGACGTCGAGTGCCCATAACTGTTCCGCGTAGTTGGTTAGTGCGTATAGGCCAATGGCCAGACTTAGATCAAATACCAAGATCTCGTTAAGCGTGTTATTTTGAAGTAAGCGCGGACACCGACCAAGGCCAGGCCCACCATTCTCCTAGGTGATCTCAACCTGCCCTGTCGCTCCGCCACAAAGATCTACTTGCGGGTACTCCTACGAGCCGACCCGACTTTAGTCACCACAGGTATCATATATCTTATGTATATAAGTAAATACCCGTGATCACCTCCCGAGTGATCACGGCCCGATAGTATAGCATGGCAGACGGACAAGAATGTAGGGCCACAGATGGAATACTAGCATCCTATACTAATCATGTAGGATTGCAGGTAAAGGTAACAACAGTAGTAGCAAGGACAGGCTATGCATCAGGATAGGATTAACGAAAAGTAGTAACATGCTACACTACTCTAATGCAAGCAGTATAGAGAAGAATAGGCGATATCTGATGATCAAGGGGGGAGGGGGGGCTTGCCTGGTTGCTCTGGCAAGTAGGAGGGGTCGTCAACTCCGTAGTCGAACTGGGAAGCAACAGCGTCGGTATCGGAGTCTAGCCAGAGAAGAGAGGGAAGAAACAATAAATATAATGCAAACATATGCATGACGATGCATGACATGACAATGAGCACTGTTAGGGGGGCCCAATCGCGGTAGTAGGTGATACCGGCGAAGGGGGGAACATCCGGGAAAGTATTCCCGGTGTTTCGCGTTTTCGGAGAGATGAACTGCAGGGGGAAAGTTGCGTGTTCGATATGTTAGGGGTGTGTGGTGAACGAACGGGCTGTGTATCCGGATTCGTCTCGTCGTTCTGAGCAACTTTCATGTAGAAAGTATTTTAATCCGAGCTACGGTTTATTTTCTATAATTTTCTAAAGTTTTAATCATTTTCTGGAATTTATTTAATTAATTTAAATCAACATTATCTAGAATAGTATGGGATGACGTCAGCATGACGGATGTGTGATGTCAGCAGTCAACAGTGCGGTTGACTAGAGTCAAAGCTGACTTGTGGGTCCAGTGGGACCCACCTGTCATTGAGCCAGAGTTGAAATAGGATTTGTTTTAAACTAATTATGATTAACTAAGTGTGGGCACCATTAGTCAGTGACTAATTAGCCCAGATTAATTAGATTAACTAATTTAATTAGTTTATAGGGTGGGGGCCACTGGTCAGCTGCTGGGACCAGCCCAGTCAGCAAGTTGACCATGGTTAACTGGGCCAGCTGGGCCCTGGGGCCACCAGGCAGTGACCCTGCTGGACCCCAGCGGCAGGCCACGTCGGCGGCCGGCGCCGGAGCGACTCCGGCGACCAAAACAAAGGCGGCCCCTCGCCAGAGTTGGCCGGAATCGCGCTACGGGGCTCGGGGAGGAGCGGGGCTAGGCTCATTCAAATGCCCACGCCGAGGCGCATTGAATGGAGGTGGTGGCTTGGTCGGAGGAGGGCCGCAGCGTCGCCGGCGACGAGCGGGGCGGACGCCGGGGCTCGGGCGAGTTTGATGACGGGGCTGCGGGGCATGGTTCGTTGCGGGGCTAGGTGCGTTCGAACGCACGCGACAACGTGCGTCGAACGGTAGCGATACCGTGGCCGGAGATGATACGTAGCGACGGCGGCGAGCGGCGCGGCGGACGCCGGCGTTCGGCCGCGAGAGGGAACGGCGATGCGGCACTCAAAATGGCCAGGAGGCCTCTACGTGCGCGTGCGAGCACAAGCCCGGGACCAAATGGTCACCGGACGACTGCCGGCGACGAGCGCGTGTGGCGACGCGCTCGGGCAAGTTGGGGGCAGCGCATATAGCTAGCGAACGGCGTCGAGAGAGAGGGGGGAGGAAGCGAGGGCTCACCGAGCGGCACACACGGTGGCCCTTGGGGGTTTAGTAGCAGCAGGGCGGCGTCGCCGGAGTTGGTGAAGAACGGCGACGAAGCTCGTCGGAGCAGAGGAGGAAGACGGCAGCGTCGTGGGCGTTGCGGTGGCTCCGGTCTCCAACGGGGTGCACCAGTCGAAGCAGCGGACGACGGCGGCCCTTGGAGACACCGTGGGGCGGCGAGGTGGGCACGGTGGCCGTGGCTAGGCCGGAGCCATGGCGGCGGTGGCGCTCGGATGTGAAGGGGAAGGAGAGGCCGCGAGTTGGATCTGAGGGGAGGGGAGAGGCGCAGGGACCGAGGACGAGAGCGGGGTGAGTGGGAGGAGGAACCGAGGAGGAGGGGGCATGGCGGCCTTATCCCCTCCTCGACGCCGGCGAGGGGGTTCGGCGGGGACGCGCCCTGTTCCGACCCTGGTCGGGGGAACAGGGAAGGGGAGAGAGCGACCGGGGGAATGGGCTGGGTCGGCCGGTTGGGCCAGGTGGGCCGGCCTGGCTGTGAGCTGGGCCGTCTGGTCCAAGAGGGGGGTTCTTTTCCTTTTGTTTTATTTTCACCTTTTCTTTTTATTTATTTTCTTCTCTCTTTTATTTCATTTTAAAATATTTAGGCACTTTCTAAAAAAATGTTTTCTCCACAATAATTACCAGTGCAATATTTGGCACCCACCGAACATTTTTGTTTCAAGGTATGAAAACTTTTGTGGTTTGCCATATTTTGAATTGATTTTTGAATCGGTTTTGAACTAACGAAAGATTAGCAATAGTAATGGAGGTGACGTGACATCATTAGCAGAGTTTTACTGTCGCTTAATTATCCGGGTGTTACAGAGCTCATACTGTTAGAATAAATCCGAGGCATACCGTCGATTATCCGAGGACCAAGCAATCACACGAGCACGACACCGAGATTTGTTAACGAGGTTCACCGATATGGCTACATCCCCGGGGCCTGACTATGGGCGCTCCTCCCCATGACACCGCTACAATACCGCACCCGGTCGCCCTAGACACCGGCACATGCCGCCGGCTTCCCCTGCGTTCTGATGCTATTATGTTGGCATAGGTTACATCGTGTGTCTACCCTCGCTATATAAGAGAGGCCTAGGATACACATGTCCTCCTAGGACACGACTCCATATCCTATCTAAACACAATACAACTCAGAGTCCAACTATAACCTACCTTGTACACTATATTCGACACAACTCCAACAAACTCCACCTTGGCGAATATACTCCACCACCCTGAATTTGTCCATGCGTCAAACTTCCATGTACATTGGACTTGAGCTTATCCCATGAGAACCGCTGCTACTCCAAAGACTCCATATGGCTCCACCTGCAACTTGTAGTCCCTTATTTTCTTGACCACAGTCAACACTCGAGCAAAATTAAGTTTCTTGTTACTCTAGTTTGTGCTCCCAATTTTCAGAGTATCAGTCCAACGCCATCACACACTGATCACTGACCTGCGTGAAAAGGAATAACTCACATATTGGGTGTCACACATAAGAGTTACCTGAACTCAACAGCATCGCTCCTTTCTTGACCGCCTATCTGAAACTTGAAGGAATTTCACCATTGCTTGTAGTCACCCCGAGTCAAATTCGCAGTTGTCTCACCACATGTATGACCACCAGAGCCTGGCCCGTCTCCATGTCTCCCGTGCTAACCGCACGCCTCGCAGCTATTACCGCGTCGAGCCTCCGCTATCCCGGTCGAGTCTCAAGGGTCGCGAACCCACACCACTCAACCCCCACTGCAGAGTACCACCGATCATCACCGACCGATGACGAGTTTCACGCTTCCATCCGACCAATAGGCTCCAGTCTGAACTACGTGTCACTCGCTTTTTCCCCTCGCTGAATAGGCTTCGATTCCCTGGATCCTTACACCGTAGCCCCTCAATCCAGCTCCACCTTCAACATGACTCCATGGTAGATGATCAGTCCACACTCGCGCCCCGTCAACATCAAGCTCCGTGTGTACATCACCTTGAATCAACCCCGCGCCATAGTCTTGTCGAAGCTACACAAGCCCTTGGGCCTGCGCCACGTGTTTCCACGCCCCAGAAGTCGGACACTATCAGCATCGCGCACCTATGTCGTCGTCGCCGATTCCACCACCGTCTTCTGTACCAACCGACTTGCGTCGATCCGCCAGACTAACAAGTCTGACCCAACCGAACTATCCCGACTGCAACCATCTGCAACTCCTCACAGTCCTCATCGTCCGTCTGGCTTGACATCCCGCAACGCCTTCAAGCATCCCTGTTGTGCCAACAAATTTTCACCTTTGCCATAACCCAAGGTTTTGAATTCCGTCGAACGTCTCCACCTCAAACCTGGTACCCGTTGGCTCCATGGTTCTTTGTACAGCCGACCTGTGAAAAAACATACCGAGCAATCTTTCCGTGATCCCCAAGTACACCAAGTATACTAATTACAAATCCAACAGAATAGCTTCTGGTCTTCACGTGGAGTAGCTCCCTTGCACAACTTCAAGTGCTAGCTTTGCATGCCCAAGCCTTTACCTTCCCGATGCCATGTAGGAGGAGCTGCCTTTGGTGCTTCACGTCTACGGCTGCAATACGAGGAGAGCGCGTCTCCTCTGGGCACTCGGTCCCTTCTTTTGGTCCAAAACAAATCTTGCACGTCGTCAGCACATCTCCTAGCTCTCTCGAAAGCACAAAAACCCCCCGCGTGGACCACTTTGTCAACGGCCTGAACCTCGTCCAGCCCGTGCGCCCCTCCGGGTCCCAGCTGCAGCAGCCACACATGCGCATCCGGCCTCACGATAACTGACCCAACGCGCACCTAACCAACCGGGCCGCTTCCAGGCACCGCGCCGATCGATTCGTTGCTGTTTGCACCATACGCCGTCGCCGTCTGCTGCTATCCGATCTTCTGGAGAACTCGGCCTCGACTTGATTCGCTTTGCGTCCGCTAATATACGATCACCTGTTGTGACGAACAAAATCAGCACTCACCTCCTCTAGATCAACTCTCGCCGCCTCCGATCAACCTAGCTCATGATACCACTTGTTAAAATAAATTCGAGGCATACCGTCGATCATCCGAGAACCAAGCAATCACACGAGCACGACATCGAGATTTGTTAACGAGGTTCACCGATATGGCTACATCCCCGGGGCCTGACTATGGGCGCTCCTCCCCATGACACCGCTACAATACCTCACCCGGTCGCCCTAGACACCGGCACATGCTGCCGGCTTCCCCTGCGTTCCGGTGCTATTATGTTGGCATAGGTTATATCGTGTGTCTACCCAAGCTATATAAGAGAGGCCTAGGATACACGTGTCCTCCTAGGACACGACTCCATATCCTATCTAAACACAATACAACTCAGAGTCCAACTGTAACCTACCTTGTACACTATATTCGACACAACTCCAACACATACTTCAGGAGTGTAGCGTCCGTGCTGATGAGCCAGATTCATGGAGTTGGTCTTCCTCTTCAGAATCATACACAGAGCGTCTAGTTTTTATGCTTCCATGCGTGAGCATATTGTGGTGGACCCAATTTTCAAATGGATATGGAACTACTCCTGCACTATGAAGATTAAATTCTTTTGCTGGCTCTTACTTGTGGATATGTTGCAATGGCGCCACTTGAATGTAAGGGCTGCACACACTTGTGTACTTTGTCCCAAACTTTTGCATGACGACCTAAACCATCTCCTCTTTTTGTGCAACTTTAGGCATTGCTTCAGATAGCTCTGTAACTCTCATTAGGGCATCTTCAAGGCTAGCCCGCAAATAGCTCTGGTATATGTCAATTTTTATGTCCTGACGTGGTCCACAGACATGATACGGGAGAGAGTCATACAACCCTTTTCAGAAATTAATCCTTATTTGTCCGGTTGGGAGGAGAGAGAGGAAGGGGGCCATGCATGTGTGCAGAGAGAAAAGAGAGGAGGACCACACGGAGGCTTTTGGTTGATCAAGTGGATGTCCGGACTCCGGTATAGCTCCCATGTTGCAGAAAAACGAATGTCCGGACCACTTCACGGACCGATAAGGGTCCCCATTGGATTGCGAAAGTGAATAAAAGTATCCGGTCGGACATATAACAGAGTTTTGAGGGTCTCTTTTGATGGTCTCCCTTGAAGATGCCCTTATGTCCACATAATGAGACTTCTTCCACTGTTTCAGAATTGCTGCACGAATCATTCCCGAATAGGCATTCTGGAGAAACTCTCTGCAGATGAGGAACCAAGGTTTGTGTTACGAATATTTTTTAGTTGATAAGAGGAACTTTTCAAGCTTGGGAGTTTACATGCTAAGCTATGATTTCTCCTGTAGAAGTTCTCAAACCAATACTAGCATGCTTGAAATGTTTATGAATCTTTTCTAGTCTAGCTGCGATAATTGTGTAACTTACCCTCATGACCTCAAGTTTGCTTCTATTGTTGTTTCTCTTATAGCAGTGATGCATACATCTCTTTTAAACATAATCCAGAATCAACAAGATAAACAACTTTGATTCATTCTTTGTTAGATAGAACTTGTTACCCATGTTATGTAATACTCATCAGGTGGATATTCACCCGTTGATGCCCATTTTTCCTCTGGGTTCATGGATTCGCGACTTCATGGCTTCATATTCTCTTTTCTTTTGCAGGTAAGATCCAACGAGAAAAGAATGGGTGAGCAGAAGGCTACTTGGAGGAGCAGCGTTTACCCTGTTTGACCCTTTTGTTCTTCCTATTTCCTTTCTTCTCTATTAGAATATTGATCTTTGCTGTGTGCGCACCACATGCTAGCCTATGTAAATTTGTATATAAATGATGATGTATGAAAATTTGTGCGCTCCATGCCACCCTATGTTCTATGTGTATCATATAAATAATATATATTACATGAACTCTATTGTGTACATCACAGTAGAATATGCACATTTCTTTTAAATCCTAAAACAACTAGCAGTGCCGTGCAGAACTAAGTGCAGGCCACTGGTGCAAGCTTTTAGTAGTGGCGGGCAACAAGTAAAACCTACAACTGGTATTCCAGTTTTCACGCCCGGCATAGATAACTAATCAGTGGCGAGCTCCCGCCACTGCTCTCAGGCACACCAATTGGTGCACCGCCAGCCATCGCCGCAATGGCGGACTCACCCGCGCCAACCGCGGCCGCAGCCACGATAGCAGAGTGCTGTGCTCTGATGGTTGCCTCCTGCTCCTTTGCTGCGCCTTTACGCCCGGGCTTCATCTTTCAACGACGAAAGGAGTGGTGGAGGAAGAGAGGAGGCTGGTGGCGAGTGGCGTGATATGGCTGGAGGGAGATGATAAGTGTTTTCTACCGGATTTGGGGAAGAAAAGAACCGGAGTGGGGACTACTGGAGAGACCGAGGGGCCGAGTGGGGGTAAATAAAGACGGAGTAGATGGATTTTCTCACCTCCCCGGGTCGTTTGGTGTTCCCGAGAGAGGACGTATGGCATCGTGGCGTCGTGCATGTCGTGCGCATGTTTTGCATTTTGCTGCGCGCCACCGTTGTCGTCGCTGACGCGTGGACCCCAGCGTCAACTTAGAGTTCGGTAAATGTCTTAAAGAAACGCGTAATTTTTTTTGAGCACATAGCAGTAGCGCACTGGCTACAGCCTCGCGCTCGCACCTGCACGACCATGTTTCGAATCTCTCCCGGGCAGTGAAAAAATCCTAATTTTTTTTGCCTTTGAATACTGACATGTGGGTCCGAGTTGTCGGAGACACACACACAGAGCAGAGTTGAATAAACATCTTAAGGTAGTGCGCGTTTGTTCTGTCGAACACACAACGTCAGCCCAGTGGCTACACCCTCCCGATCACACCTGCACGACACTGGTTTGAATCCCCTTGGGGCTGTGGAATAATCCCAATTTTTTGCCTCTGGCATACAGACATGTGGGTCCCCCATGCCATCCACACACACAACACCAACAAAAAATTCTTCCCAGACGTGACGCAAATGGACCCAAACTTTTTCTACAGCTTTGTATCAACATGGGAAGCATCCATGCCAAGTTTGGTAGCTTTCTGATGTTGTATGGATTATCTAACTTTTTCCGACAAGAAAACAGTAAAATACTTTCCGGACGTGAGGCAACATTGTATGAACATGCTTCAAAATGAACCCTTTTTTTTTCTACAACCTTGTATGAACATGAGAAGCATCCATGCCAACTTTCGTAGCTTTTCAGCATTGCATGGATTTTCCAGTGTTATGTTATGTCGAAGTGAGCCCACGTTAAGTCATACACACTGCAATAGCCTAGTGGCTAATGCCCGTTGTCATGCGTCTTATTTTCTTCTTGGTTTTTCTGCAACACATTCCAATCATGCAAATTTTTAATAATCATATTAACGGGAACACAGGGATCAACCACCCTGATATTATCAAACACCAGTCTAATTCTAGGTTTTCATAAAGTCCACAAAGTAGCATAAATGCCTACTGTCATAAGACTCTTATTACTTTTATCAAATTTACCAATCCACACACCAAATATATATTTGACGTTGTCGGGGCTATTATGCATCCCAAAAGAACATTTCATCAGCATCCACAACATCTTGGCGACAGAACGACGGAAAAAAAGATGGTCAATGTCCTCCTCTCTTCCACTAAAAGAGCATTTGTTGTCTCCAAGCCACACCCATTTTTTTCAAGTTATTGAGGATGCTATATCTCAACACAAGCCACAACAAAACTTTCACTCTGGGAGGCAATTTAGCTTTCACCCATCAATAGTAGAAAACGGGTCATTCGTCCCGGTTCGTGAGGGCCATTTGTCCCGGTTCCCGAACCGGGACTAAAGGGTCGTAACTAAAGCCCTATACCTTTAGTCCCGGTTCAATCGGGAACCGGGACAGATGGGGCTCCACGTGGCCGGAGCGGCTTGCCCAGGCAGGGGGACCTTTTGTCCCGGTTGGTGCCACCAACCGGGACCAAAAGGCTTCCAGGCGTCAGCAGTTCAGGGGCTGGGTTTTTTGTTTTTTTTTCTGAAAGGGCGGGGGGGGGGGGGGGGGGTTGGGGGGTTTTGGGGTTTTTGTAGGGTTAATTTAGGGGTTTCATATATTGTGTTAGCTAGCTAATAGAGAGGAGTGTCCTCTCTTATCTCCGTGCTTTGTCGACGCTACATATAGAGAGGACTCGACACGCTAGCTAGCTAGTAAGCAAATGAAGGAAACCATTAAGTACAGAAGATCGTCATGAACATATACACAGAGAGAAGTGATCGACCTCTCCTTCTCCGATAGATTGGTCGAACAACAAGTTTTCGTATATCTATCCGACGCTACTGGCTACATATACATACATATATATATATATATATATATATATATATATATATATATATATATATATATATATAAGATCTCTTACGTCCCCTAACATCTGAACTCAACTTCCACATGGTATTCTCCGTGTTTGTCGATGACGTGGTCAAGAAAGAATCCCGCTAATTCCTCTTGAATTGCTCGTATGCGATCTTGTGGTAGGAGTTCATCCCACATCTGCCACATCTAATTTCAAGAAGGGGGTCAATACATATATAGGAATGAAACTGAACACAAATGATGGTAATAAAATAAAATTGTGAATATTATTGCTTACGCACTTCATATTGTTGTTTAGAGTAGCCCCGCTCACAGGTGGTGTGGTGGATGAACTCGCAAATGTAGTATCCACACAAATCATTCCCGGATTCCTGCCACAACCACTTTACAAGAAATAGAGGTCAGTCAAACTGATAAGCAAGCATGCTAAATGGTATTGATAAAACTAGCTTGAATCAATGGGAGATGCACGGAACTAGCTAGTAGCTAGTACTTACTTTCGGGTGGTCAAATCGCAGTTGCGCCGGCAGTCCCGGAGCTTGTGCGGTGAACTTTTTCCAAACCCTACCAGACAAAGAAAACAATTACTTGATATCAGGAAATGAACAAAGTTGCCGATATGGTGCGATAATGATCGATTGAACTTACTTCTCGAGCATTTTAGTCATGGTCGCATACTCCTCCGGTTTTTTTCGTTTGGAGTCTATGACGGTTACTAGTCCCTGCTCAAGCTTAATCTCTAGCAGAATAAAGTGGAAGCTGCGCATGCATGCATAACTCATCAATTACATTACTATAACCTCGAGTAATAAGGGAAACCGAATATGCACAAGACAGTAACACTGACTTGTATTCGTAAGGAAAGAGTATTGTAGCTTTGTTTTGATTTCGAAGTAACGATGCGAGCAAGTTGGCCTCGGTTTTGTCTGGCATCATGTTTAACACTCCATTCATCCATGAGATTTATGTTAATGAACCCAATATCACCTACTTGTCTTTTCTTCAATTCGGCGATCTTCAATCTGCATAATATAATGAGGATAATTATATATACATGCAATGAAAGAGCTGAGCTATATATAGAGACTTAACTAATTACAGAGAAGTAGTACTTACAGACAGTAGCAAGTGATGATTGTTTTATCGAGGGCCTTTTGATTGAAAAACTGGAAGAACTCCTCATATGGAACTAACAACAGATCAATTCCAACGAGGTCGTGCTCCTCTTTAACTGATAGCGACAAAGTATTTTTCCCAGACTTCCTGCAGATGTCCATGTACCAATCATGGAATCTTTGCATCATCGTTGTTAGGGAAGTACTAGGTCTGACGAGAGGCTTCCCGTGCTCGAATCTTAATGTGTCCACCTCCATTGTTCCAAAAATTGTTGCATCGTCGTCGGTCATGTAATCTCCAGGATTGGTACCGGGCAGCATCCCCGGAAGATTAGCGACGATATCGCTAGACACATTGAGCGGGGGCCGTGATTTCTTCGCTTGTTCGCCGAGCTGGGGAATTTGTTTCCCTTTTCTTCGTTCTGCTAGCCTTTGATCAGTGCAAGTACTTCCCGACCTCTCTGCTTCCTTATATGTCCTTTCAATGATGTGGTCATAGTTGGATTGCGGCGGAGGCGGTGATGTTTGCTGAAGGGCATCCAAAGTGCGCTTCGCTTTCACCGGATCTATCTTCTCCGCCGGAGGTGGATGTTTCTTAGCTTTTACCTATTCAAAGAAGTCATTCACTTGGCCTTCACAGATCTTTTTGTTTTCCTCCTCGCTCCTCTCGTATGGTAACTTCTCTAGAGGCTTGAGAGACGATGGACCATATCTATATTGCCTCCCGCCTTTGGCTGTACTGCTAGACGCCGGAGCAGCCGGAGCGGCTGCGGCTGTCTTCTTTCGTTGCTTAAGAGGCGGAGCAGCCGGAGGCGGACTGCTACGACGCGCCGGAGCAGCCGGAGCGGCGGTGTCTATGTTCCGCCGTCGCTTATGAGGCGGCGAAGGAGGAGGCGGGCTGCTCAGACGCGCCGGAGCAGGCGGAGAAGGAGGCGGAGTACTGCCGCCCTCACTCGCCGGAGCAGGAGGCGGAGTGCCCTGACCACTCGCCGGAGGAGGCAGAGTGCCCAGCTGACTAGCAGGAGCCGTGTGAACGTCTCCAACGTATCTATAATTTATGAAGTATTCATGCTATTATATTATCCATCTTGGATGTTTTATGGGCTTTACTATGTACTTTCATATTACTTTTGGGACTAACCTATTAACCGGAGGCCCAGCCCATATTGCTGTTTTATTGCCTATTTCAGTATTTCGAAGAAAAGGAATATCAAACGGAGTCGGAACGGAACGGAATCTTCTGGAGAAGTTATTTTTGGAAGGAAAGCAACCTGATAAGCTTGGAGTGCACGCCAGGGGAGTCCCAAGCTGCTCACGAGGGTGGGGGGCGCGCCCCCTGCCTCGTGGACAGCCCGGAGGTCCACCGACGTACTTCTTTCACCCAAATATACCCACGTACCGTAAAACTTCCAAAACAGAGAATAGATCTGGAGTTCCGCCGCCGCAAGCCTCTGTAGCCACCAAAAACCTCTCGGGACCCTGTTCCGGCACCCTGCCGGAGGGGGGAACCCTCACCTGTGGCCATCTTCATCATCCCGGCGCTCTCCATGACGAGGAGGGAGTAGTCCACCCCCGGTGCTGAGGGTATGTACCAGTAGCTATGTGTTTGATCTCTCTCTCTCTCTCTCTCTCTCTCTCTCTCTCTCTCTCTCGTGTTCTTGATTTGGCACGATCTTGATGTATCGCGAGCTTTGCTATTATAGTTGGATCTTATGTTGCTTCTCCCCCTCTACTCTTGTAATGGATTGAGTTTTCCCTTTGAAGTTATCTTATCGGATTGAGTCTTTAAATATTTGAGTACACTTGATGTATGTCTTGCCGTGATTATCTGTGGTGACAATGGGATATCATGTGCCACTTGATGTATGTTTTGGTGACCAATTTGCGGGTTCCGCCCATGAACCTATGCATAGGGGTTGGCACACGTTTTCGTCGTGATTCTCCGGTAGAAACTTTGGGGCACTCTTTGAGGTTCTATGTGTTGGTTGAATAGATGAATCTGAGATTGTGTGATGCATATCGTATAATCATATCCACGGATACTTGAGGTGACAATGGAGTATCTAGGTGACATTAGGGTTTTGGTTGATTTGTGTCTTAAGGTGTTATTCTATTACGAACTCTAGGGCTGTTTGTGGCACTTATAGGAATAGCCCAACGGATTGATTGGAAAGAATAACTTTGAGGTGGTTTCGTACCCTACCATAATCTCTTCGTTTGTTCTCCGCTATTAGTGACTTTGGAGTGACTCTTTGTTGCATGTTGAGGGATAGTTATATGATCCATCTATGTTATTATTGTTGAGAGAACTTGCACTAGTGAAAGTATGAACCATAGGCCTTGTTTCCTATCATTGCAATACCGTTTAGGCTCACTTTTATTACTTGTTACCTTGCTGTTTTTTTATTTTCAGATTACAAATACTCATATCTACCATCCATATTGCACTTGTATC
Organism: Aegilops tauschii subsp. strangulata; assembly: GCF_002575655.3. Taxonomy (NCBI): domain Eukaryota; kingdom Viridiplantae; phylum Streptophyta; class Magnoliopsida; order Poales; family Poaceae; genus Aegilops; species Aegilops tauschii. The sequence goes on along the minus strand of NC_053036.3, from coordinate 625,855,201 downwards.
ACCATCTCTTCACCGAACTAGTGCACCTATACAATTTACAATTGTATTGGGTGTGTTGGGGACACAAGAGACTTTTTGTTATTTGGTTGCAGGGTTGTTTGAGAGAGACTATCTTCATCCTACGCCTCCTACGGATTGATAAACCTTAGGTCATCCACTTGAGGCAAATTTGCTACTGTCCTACAAACCTGTGCACTTGCAGGCCCAACAACGTCTACAAGAAGAAGGTTGTGTAGTAGACATCAAGCTCTTTTCTGGCGCCGTTGCCGGGGAGGTGAGTGCTTGAAGGTATATCTTTAGATCTTGCAATCGAATCTTTTTGTTTCTTGTTTTATCACTAGTTTAGTTTATAAAAGAAAACTACAAAAAAAATGGAATTGAGTTTGTCTCATACGCTTCATCTTTTTAATATCTTTCGTGAGTATGATGGAAAGGAAAATTGTGCTCAAGTGCTAGAAGAAGAAATCCATAGAATGTTTGCCACTAAATATTTGAATGATGAGCATGATTGCAATGTTGTTAGTATGAATTCCTTGAATATCCATGACACTAATGATATGCAAAGCCACAAGCTTGGGGAAGCTATGTTTGATGAAGATGATATTTTTTGTCACCCAAGCTTTGGTGAGCAAAATTACTATGATGAAAGCATGCCTCCTATCTATGATGATTATTGTGATGACACGTATGCTTTAAACAATAATGATAACCATGAAACTTGTCATCTTGATCTTAATTTTCAATCACATGATAGTTATTTTGTTGAGTTTGCTCCCACTATTATTCATGAGAAGAATTTTGCTTATGTGGAGAGTAGTAAATTCTCTATGCAAGTAGATCATGAAAAGAATGCTTTAGGTGCTGGTTATATTGTTGAATTCATTCATGATGCTACTGAAAATTATTATGGGGGAGGAATATATGCTTGTAGGAATTGCAATAATATCAAGTTTCCTCTCTATGTGCTTAAAGTTTTGAAGTTATGATTGTTTTACCTTCCTATGCAAGTTGATTCTTGTTCCCATAAGTTGTTTGCTCAAAAAATCTCTATGCATAGGAAGTGGGTTATACTTAAACGTGCTAGTCATATTCTTCATGGTGCTCTCTTTATGTTTCAATTCTTATCTTTTATGTGAGCATCATTGAAATCATAATGCCTAGCTAGGGGCGGTAAACGATAGCGCTTGTTGGGAGGCAACCCAATTTTATTTTAGTTTCTTGATTTTTGGTTCTGTTTAGTAATAAATAATCCATCTAGCTTCTGTTTAGATGTGGTTTTGTGTTTTAATTAGTGTTTGTGCCAAGTAGAACATTTGGGAAGACTTGGGTGAAGTTTTTATGATCATGCTGTAAAAAACAGAAACTTTAGCGCTCACGAGATTAGCTAATTTTTTTTACTGAAGAGTGCTCTTTAGTTGATTATTTTTTCAGATGATTACTAGAAAAATTCCTCAGGTCCACCAGTTTATTTTAGAATTTTTGGAGTTCCAGAAGTTTGCGTTAGTTACAGATTACTACAGACTGTTCTGTTTTTGACAGATTCTGTTTTTCGTGTGTTGTTTGCTTATTTTGATGAATCTATGGCTAGTAAAATAGTTTATGAACCATAGAGAAGTTGGAATACAGTAGGTTTAACACCAATATAAATAAATAATGAGTTCATTACAGTACCTTGAAGTGGTGTTTTGTTTTCTTTCGCTAATGGAGCGTACGAGTTTTCTGTTAAGTTTTGTGTTGTGAAGTTTTCAAGTTTTGGGTAAAGATTCGATGGACTATGGAATGAGGAGTGGCAAGAGCCTAAGCTTGGGGATGCCCAAGGCACCCCAAGGTAATATTCAAGGACAACCAATAGCCTAAGCTTGGGGATGCCCCGGAAGGCATCCCCTCTTTCGTCTTCGTTCATCGGTAACTTTACTTGGAGCTATATTTTTATTCACCACATGATATGTGTTTTGCTTGAAGCGTCAATTTATTTTGTTAGTATTTGCTTTCTTTTATTTAGAATAGTGTTTTGCATCTTTATTTTCAATAAAAATTTCAAGGATAGCCTTTACCATGCTTATTTTGCTAGTATACATGTTGCTGTTTGAAAACAGAAAGTTTACCGCTGTTGCAAAAATTCCTCAGAAAAGTCAGAGCATGATATAATGTTGAAACTTTTTGCATAATGAGCTCTGATAAATCTTCCACAGTGGGAATTTTATTTCATAATTTTTGGAGTTAGGGAAGTATGATGAATTTTGCATGCTTTACAGAATGTACTGTTTTGGCAGATTGCTGTTATGTTTGCATATGTTTGCTTGTTTAATGATTCTATTTGAGGATAGGAGTATTAAATATGCAGAGGCATTTAGTATGCAATGTTGAATAATAATTTTAGTAATTTGTTACAGTATAAAATGATAAGGTTTTGCATTGGTTTATACTAACCTATCTCACGAGTTCTTGTTGAGTTTGTTGTGGATGAAGCTTTCGAGATTTAGGAAACCATGATATGAGAGGAATTAAGGAGACACAAAAGTTCAAGCTTGGGGATGCCCAAGGCACCCCAAGATAATATTTCAAGAAGTATCAAGCATCTAAGCTTGGGGATGCCCCGGTAGGCATCCCACCTTTCTTCTTCAACAATTATCGGTTAGTATCGGTTGAGCCTAAGTTTTTGCTTCTTCACATGAGTTGTGCTATCCTTGCAATGTCATTTATTTTGCTTTGCTTGCTGTTTGAATAAAGTACTTAAGATCTGAAATTCTTAAATGAGAGAGAGTCTTCACATAGTTACATAATTATTTAACTACTCATTGATCTTCACTTATATCTTTTTGGAGTAGTTTTTCATCCACTCGTGTGCTTCACTTATATCCTATGAGTAAATTGTTGAATGAGTTGATTGTCATAAATCTGAAATTATATATGTCTCATTTTCTTATCCCATGGGAGTAATGACTTCACGTCTAAGAAGTAGAGGTTGTAAATTTATTGAAGGTTAACAAGCATCGTACTGGTCATTTGAACAATTCATGAAAGAATATTGAAGGAAGAGAGATTTCATATATAAATACACTATCCTAGACATCTTTTATAATTGGGAGCACTCATTAAGTATGACATGCTAAAGAGTTGATGTTGGACAAGGAAGACAACGTAATGGGTTATGTTTTCTTATATCTGAGATAAAGTATATTGTCATGGATCTTCCAACATGTTGAGCTTGCCTTTCCCCCTCATGCTAGCCAAATTCCTTGCACCAAGTAGAGATACTACTTGTGCTTCCAAATATCCTTAAACCCAGTTTTGCCATGAGAGTCCACCATACCTACCTATATGCGGTATTTACCTGCCGTTCCAAGTAAATTTGCATGCTCCAAACTCTAAACCTTCAAATAATATTCTGTTTTGTATGCCCGAATCGCTCATGTAGCGACTAGGGGCTGTCAGTATCTTCCATGCTATGTGGGTTATTCTCAAGAGGAGTGGACTCCGCTCCTCATTCACGAGAAAGGGCCGGTAACCGGGATGCCCAGTCCCATGATCCAAAAAGATCAAAATCAAATCATTATAATTAAACAAAACTCCCCCAGGTTTGATGTTAGTTGGAGGCACTCGTTGTTTCGAACAAGCCATGGACTGATGCTTGTTGGTGGTGGGGGAGTAAAAACTTTTACCATTCTGTTTGGGAACCGCCTATAATGTATGTGGTATGGAAGATATTGGGAACTCTTGGTTGTTATGTTGACAATGAGATCATACCTCTCAAAAGTATTTTCATCTCTATTTTAAAATCGAGCTCTGGCACCTATGCAAATCCCTGCTTCCCTCTGCGAAGGGCCTATCTTTTACTTTATGTCTTTTACTTTATGCAAGAGTCAAGGTGATCTTCACCTTTCCCTTTTTCATTTTATCCTTTGGCAAGCACCTCGTATTGGAAAGATCCTGATATATATATCCAATTGGATGTAAGTTAGCATGAACTATTATTGTTGACATCACCCAAAGGTGAATACGTTGGGAGGCAACACTATAAGCCCCTATCTTTCTCAGTGTCCGATTGGAACTCCATAACCATTAGTATTGCGTGAGTGTTAGCAATTGTGGAAGACTATATGATAGTTGAGTATGTGAAGTTTGATAAATTAAAGCTCTGACATAGACCCTTCCTGAAAATAAGATGAATTGCAATTGTTTGATGACTAAGAATGAAGTTTGCTAGTTTTCAAGAAAGTTTATGGTCTATGCTTTAACATGTGAATAGCTTGTTACTCGATCTTGAGAAGTTTTATGAGATGAACTACCGTTATGACATATTATCATGCTAGAAATGGTGATTGAAATTATCATTGATCAAACTTGTGCACCTTCTAGCATTCACACTTCATAAATTCTTTCTATTATCATTTACCTACTCGAGGACGAGCAGGAATTAAGCTTGGGGATGCTGATATGTCTCCAACGTATCTATAATTTATGAAGTATTCATGCTATTATATTATCCATCTTGGATGTTTTATGGGCTTTACTATGTACTTTTATATTACTTTTGGGACTAACCTATTAACCGGAGGCCCAACCCATATTGCTGTTTTATTGCCTGTTTCAGTATTTCGAAGAAAAGGAATATCAAACGGAGTCAAAACGGAACGAAATCTTCTGGAGAAGTTATTTTTGGAAGGAAAGCAACCTGATAAGCTTGGAGTGCACGCCAGGGGAGTCCCGAGCTGCCCACGAGGGTGGGGGGCGTGCCCACCCCCCTAGGGCGCGCCCCCCTGCCTCGTGGACAGCCCGGAGGTCCACCGACGTACTTCTTTCACCCATATATACCCACGTACCGTAAAACTTCCAGAACAGAGAATAGATCTGGAGTTCCGCCACTGCAAGCCTCTGTAGCCACCAAAAACCTCTCGGGACCCTGTTCCGGCACCCTGCCGGAGGGGGGAACCCTCACCTGTGGCCATCTTCATCATCTCGGCGCTCTCCATGACGAGGAGGGAGTAGTTCACCCCCGGGGCTGAGGGTATGTACCAGTAGCTATGTGTTTGATCTCTCTCTCTCTCGTGTTCTTGATTTGGCACGATCTTGATGTATCGCGAGCTTTGCTATTATAGTTGGATCTTATGTTGCTTCTCCCCCTCTACTCTTGTAATGGATTGAGTTTTCCCTTTGAAGTTATCTTATCAGATTGAGTCTTTAAAGATTTGAGTACACTTGATGTATGTCTTGCCGTGATTAGCTGTGGTGACAATGGGATAACATGTGCCACTTGATGTATGTTTTGGTGACCAACTTGCGGGTTCCGCCCATGAACCTATGCATAGGGGTTGGCACACGTTTTCGTCGTGATTCTCCGGTAGAAACTTTGGGGCACTCTTTGAGGTTCTATGTGTTGGTTGAATAGATGAATCTGAGATTGTGTGATGCATATCGTATAATCATACCCACAGATACTTGAGGTGACAATGGAGTATCTAGGTGACATTAGGGTTTTGGTTGATTTGTGTCTTAAGGTGTTATTCTAGTACGAACTCTAGGGCTGTTTGTGGCACTTATAGGAATAGCCCAACGGATTGATTGGAAAGAATAACTATGAGGTGGTTTCGTACCCTACCATAATCTCTTCATTTGTTCTCCGCTATTAGTGACTTTGGAGTGACTCTTTGTTGCATGTTGAGGGATAGTTATATGATCCATCTATGCTATTATTGTTGAGAGAACTTGCACTAGTGAAAGTATGAACCCTAGGCCTTGTTTCCTATCATTGCAATACCGTTTACGCTCACTTTTATTACTTGTTACCTTGCTGTTTTTATATTTTCAGATTACAAATACTCATATCTACCATCCATATTGCACTTGTATCACAATCTCTTTGCCGAACTAGTGCACCTATACAATTTAACATTGTATTGGGTGTGTTGGGGACACAAGAGACTTTTTGTTATTTGGTTGCAGGGTTGTTTGAGAGAGACTATCTTCATCCTACGCCTCCTACGGATTGATAAACCTTAGGTCATCCACTTGCAGGAAATTTGCTACTGTCCTACAAACCTGTGCACTTGCAGGCCCAACAACGTCTACAAGAAGAAGGTTGTGTAGTAGACATCACCGTGAAGTTCAGAAGCTTGATGTGCTCCTTCCGCCATAGACACGGAGTATGCATAGCAAGACCCAGCTGAGTCTCCCCATCACCTGTAGGGTGGTCAAGCTGGAGCTCCTCAAATCGCTTTGTTATTTCGTCCACCATCACAACAGCATAGCCTTGTGGAATCGGACGGCAGTGAAAAGTTGCTCCGGGTGAAGGAGGGAACCCAGAGCCAACGGCCGCCTTGACTTTGAGCTGATCCCGTTGCGTCATAAGGTGTCACTAGTGTGAATCCGTGATAAAATCCACGGGATAGCTAGGACCCGTCAAGTCAGGCTACTGAACGAGCTCGGTGGAAGCCACGCTGCTTCTCCGCTGAGATGGCGGGGTAGCTTCTAGGGTAGCATCTTGGGCAAGATCTCGCAGCTGCTGGTTCTCAACATCTTGTTCCTCTAGCTTTGTTACCCTTGCCTTAAGCTCCTGCAGTTCGCTCTGCTCCACTTTCCTCCTCCTCTCTTGGGTTATGTAACAGCCTGCATCGGGAAACCCAACCTTCCAGCAATGGAGCCTGGCGTGCCTCGTGTTCGTCCAGGGTGCTCAGGATTCCCGAGGGCCCTTGTGAGCTCGTCGTTCTCTCTGTCGGGAACGAACTTCCCTTTCCGCACTTCGTTGATTGCTTTCTGAAGCTTCGTGACGGGTGTTGCACGTTGCTCGTCCATCCAGTAGCACTTCCCTGTTTCAGGTCCAATGTTCCACCAGCCCCGAAGAACCAAGTCCTACAATGGTCTGGCCAGTGCAATGTCTCTGGTTCGACCCCTTTAGCAATTAGGTCCTGCTCAGCCTTGTCGCACAACGCCCGGGCTTTGAGGTAGCCACCTGACCCCATGTGATGGTGATGCTCCTTCTTTGCAACATTTATCTTGTTAGTCGCTGACATCTTCTTACTCCTCTCCGATGTCTTGTTGGCCACAAATGCGGGCCAGTGATATCTTATCTTCTCAAATCGGCCGGTGAATTCTGGAGTCTTGTCTTGGTCGACATACGTTGTTTTCAACTCATTCTTCCACCTCCTGAATATATGTTCCATCTTCTTGAGAGCATAGGACTTGATCAATGGCTCTATAACTGGATTCTCCGGATCCTCCTCTTCCGGTAGGGTGAAATTTACCTTCAGCGCTTTCCAAAGATATTCTTTCTGTTTATCTTCGACAAAAGAGACTTGAAGAAGCTCTTCCTTCTTAGGCTCATTCCATAGCTCGATGCTGATCGGGATCATGTCCCTAACAAGAACCCCGCACTGATCAGAAAATGCTTCCTTGGTCCGGATGGGTTTAATCGGTTGGCCATCGCACGCGATTTCTGTGATTGTGAACCTTTCATCTGGGCGCAACTTTTTCTTCGGGCCTCGTTTCTTTACTGAAGTATTGCTTGATCCGGAGGGCTATATAAAAGAAGAAAGAAGAGTTAATATATGTACATACCAAAACAATTAATGCATCAATTAGCTAGTCAGCACAAGCTTAATTAATATATATATACCTCCCCGGACTTTGCAACAGCTGATCCCGACTCCGTTCGGTCACAGGAGCCGTCTTCATGGTCGCCGGAGCCACCATCACGATCATGACCCTCCTCCATTGTTTTATCACCGCAACCTGCTTCCTCTCCTTGCAGACCTTCTTCGATGTCGTTGAGAAACGACAAGACTACATCACCTTCGTCGCGGATTATGTCCCCCAATATCTCTTCTTGATCGAAGTCTCTTTGATGATCCATAGTTTCTGCAAATATTACAACATGGCAATTAATATACAAACATGAGAGATAGATATATCGAAGTTATCGGGGGGGGGGTATATCGACAACGACGACATATACATAGAAAAAAATGTTATCGGGGAGGGGTATATCGCCCCCCTCATGTCGAAGTTATCGGAGAGGGGGTATATCGACAACACTGACATTTGTACCAAAAGGCGGATTATCCTATCCGGGAATCCGTTCCAGAATAAGTTTGGAGAACTTCGTACCATCATGCCCCGGTTACTTCCGGCTAATGATGACGACATGGATTTCATCAATACTTTGACACTAGGCAACCTCTCGACCCCTCGGCGATCCTCGACCCTTGACCCTAGCTAGTTCAAGACCCTCGGCCGCTCGGCGATCCACAACCCTCTACCCTAGTTCCCGACCCTCGACCCCCTCATGTCACATTTGTCTAGTGTCAAAGGATTCAACAAAACCATGTCTTCATCATTAGGCGAAAGTAACAGGCGTATGATGGTACAAAGCTCTCCAAAGTTATTCTGGAACGGAACCCCAGATAGGATAATTCGCTTTTTGGTACAAAGTACAGCAAGAGCCTTCCGAATATCGCTATTTGGAAGGCCTTTGCTGAAATTCGTACCAAAAGGCGGATTATCCTATCCGGGACTCCGTTCCAGAACATCTTTGGAGAAATTCGTACCATCATGCCCCGGTTACATCCGGCTAATGATGAAGCCATGGATTTCTTCAATACTTTGACACTAGGCCACCTCTCGACCCCTCGGCGATCCTCGACCCCTCGACGACCCTCGACTCTCGACCCTCGAACCTCGGTCCCTCGGCGACCCTCGACCCTCTACCCTAGTTCACGACCCTCGACCGCTTGGCGATCCACGACCCTCTACCCTAGTTCTCGACCCTCGACCGCCTCATGTCACGTTTGTCTAGTGTCAAAGGATTCAACAAAACCATGACTTCATCATTAGGCGAAAGTAACAGGCGCATGATGGTACGAAGCGCTCCAAAGTTATTTTGGAATGGAATCCCAGATAGGATAATTCGCTTGTTGGTCCAAAGTACAACAAGAGCCTTCCGAATATCGCTATTTGGAAGGCCTGTGCTGAAATTTGTACCAGAAGGCGGATTATCCTATCCGGGACTCCGTTCCAGAATAACTTTGGAGAACTTCGTACCATCATGCCCCGATTACTTCTGGATAATGATGAAGCCATGGATTTCTTCAATACTTTGACACTAGGCAACCTCTCGACCCCTCGGCGATCCTCGACCCTCGAACCCTCGACCCCTCGACGACCCTCGACCCTCGACCCTCGAACCCTCGGCGACTCTCGAACCCTCGGTGACCCTCGACCCTCGAACCCTCGACCCCTTGACGACGCTCGACCCTCAAACCCTCGGCCCCTCGACGACCCTCAAACCCTCGACCCTCGAACCCTAGAACCCTCGAACCCTAGAACCCTATGATACGTCTCCAACGTATCTATAATTTATGAAGTATTCATGCTATTATATTATCCATCGTAGATGTTTTATATGCATTTATATGCTATTTTATATGACTTTTGGGACTAACCTATTGACCTAGAGCCCAGTGCCAGTTTTCATTTTCTCCTTGTTTTTGAGTTTTACAGAAAAGGAATACCAAACGGAGTCCAATTGACATGCCAATTTTTGATGATTTTTTATGGACCGAAAGAAACCCCTAGAGTGAAAGAGTTAGGCCAGAAGAGTCCCGGGCTGCCCACGAGGGTGGGGGGCGCGCCCACCCCCCCGGGGCGCGCCCCCCTTCCTCGTGGACAGCCCGGAGACCCCCCTGACATGAAATCAACGCCAACCTCTCCTATAAATACATAAACCTTTGGGAAATAACCTAGATCGGAAGTTCCGCCACCGCAAGCCTCTGTAGCCACGAGAAATCAATCTAGCCCCCTCTGGCACCCAGCCGGAGGGGGCCATCATCACCGGAGGCCATGGAAGAGGATCCCGGAGGGGCCATCATCGCCGTGAAGGCCAAGGACCAGAGGGAGAACCTCTCCCCATCCAGGGGGGAGGCCATGGAGGAGGAAGCACAAGGGGGAGGACCTCTCCTCCTCTCTCTCGGTGACACCGGAGTGCCATCAGGAGGGGAATCATCGCTGCGGTGATCGTCTTCATCAACATCACCATCATCATCACCATCCTCATCTCTTTTACGCGGTCCACTCTCCCGCAACCCGCTGTAATCTCTACTTGAACATGGTGCTTTATGCCACATATTATGATCCAATGATGTGTTGCCATCCTATGATGTTTTGAGTAGACATCTTTTGTCTTTGGGTTGATTGATGATCTAGATTGGTACGAGTTGTATGTTTTATTTTGGTGCTGTCCTATTGTGCCCTCCGTGTCGCGCAAGCATGAGGGATTCCCGTTGTAGGGTGTTGCAATACGTTCTTGATTCACTTATAGTGGGTTGCTTGAGTGACAGAAGCATAAACCTGAGTAAGGGGGTTGTGGCGTATGGGATAAAGGGGACTTGATGCTTTAATGCTATGGTTGGGTTTTACCTTAATGATCTTTAGAAGTTGCGGATGCTTGCTAGAGTTCCAATCATAAGTGCATATGATCCAAGAAGAGAAAGTATGTTAGCTTATGCCTCTCCCTCATATGAAATTGCAATGAGGACTACCGGTCTTGTTAACAATTGCCTAGGATAATTCCGCACACTGATCCATCATTATTCCACACTCGCTATTCATAATATTTAGTAATATATTCTAACTTAAAGATAACAACACCTAACTTTATATTTTAGCTCTCCGATTTCATGCAAAGTTATCCTCTTCATACCCACAACGTAGTTTTATTTCTTGTATCTAGTTGGAAGCAAACGTCCGGTGTACGTAGAGTCGTATCAGTGGAAGATAGGACTTGAGAGAATATTGATCTTACCTTTAGCTCCTTGTGGGTTTGACACTCCATACTTATCACTTCCACCTTCGGAAATTGCTACGATGATTCCCTGCACTTGGGGATTATCAAGCTCTTTTCTGGCGCCGTTGCTGGGGAGGAATAGCGTGGGGTTGATATTCTCGTGTGTGCTTGTTTGCTTTCTTCACTTAGTAGATTTTGTTTTTTACTTTTTGTTTCTGTTTAGTTGTGGGTGAAACATACAAAAAATTTAAAGAATGAAAATACCAAAAAAAATTTTACTTGCCTCTCATGCTTAAAAAGTTTTTCAAAAAGAGAAGTGATTGGAAAGTTATGCATTGAAGAAGTGAGGGTCGACCTTGAGCACTTGTGTTCATGTTCACGGAAACAATGTAGAATTTTTCATGGAAGCTTCTCTGTAAATAATTATCCCCTAGTGTATATCCATTGTATTATAAAAATAATGTCCCAAGCTTTGGTTTTAGGATGATTAGATTGCTTGTTTACTATGTGCAGAACAAAAACAGAAACTTTGGCTGTAGCGCGTGATTTTACATTTTTTACTGGAAGGTCAAATGGGTCTGAAACTTTTTGCACATTACTTCTGTTCAAAATTTTCAAATTTTCATATTTATTTCATAATTTGTGGAGTTACATAAGTTTACTAAACTTCCAGATTACTACAGACTGTCCTGTTTTTGACAGATTCTGTTTTTCGCGTGTTGTTTGCTTATTTTGATGAATCTATGGCTAGTATCGGGGGGTATGAACCATACATAAGTTGGAATAAAGTAGGTTTAACACCAATATAAATAAAGAATGAGTTCATTACAGTACCTTAAAGTGGTAGATTGCTTTATTACACTAACGGATCTCACAAAGTTTTTGTTAAAGTTTTGTGTGGATGAAGTGTTCGAAGGTCGAGGAGCTATCAATATGAGAAGAATAAAGAGAGGCAAGAGTTCAAGCTTGGGGATGACCAAGGCACCCCAAGAAAATATTTCAAAGGATACTCAAGCATCTAAGCCTGGGGATGCCCCGGAAGGCATCCCATCTTTCTTCTTCAACAAATATCGGTATACCTCGGTTTTTTTTTTCACATGATTTGTGTCCTTTGTGTTTTTGTTTTTCCTTTAAGAACCATGCTAGTATGAGATAGACCTTCATTGATTTATAGAATACTTCATGTGCTTCACTTATATCTTTTAAGTATGATTTTATAGAATTGCTCTTTGTGCTTCACTTAAATCTTTTGAGTATGGTTTTATAGAATGCTTCGTGTGCTTCACTTACATATTTTGAGCTAGGATATTGGTTAGTCTATATAAATTGAGGAATGTGATGACCCACAAGTATAGGGGATCTATCGTAGTCCTTTCGATAAGTAAGAGTGTCGAACCCAACGAGGAGTAGAAGGAAATGATAAGCGGTTTTCAGTAAGGTATTCGCTGCAAGTACTGAAATAAGTGGTAACAGATAGTTTTGCGATAAGATAATTTATAACGAGCAAGAAGTAACAAAAGTAAATAAAGTGCAGCAAGGTGGCCCAATCCTTTTTGTAGAAAAGGACAAGCCAGGACAAACTCTTATAATAGGAAAAGCGCTCCCGAGGACACATGGGAATATCATCAAGCTAGTTTTCATCATGTTCATATGATTCGCGTTCGGTACTTTGATAATTTGATATGTGGGTGGACCAGTGCTTGGGTGCTGTTCTTACTTGAACAAACGTCCCACTTATGATTAACCTCTATTGCAAGCATCCGCAACTACAACAAAAGTATTAAGGTAAACCTAACCATAGCATGAAACATATGGATCCAAATCAGCCCCTTACGAAGCAACGCATAAACTAGGGTTTAAGCTTCTGTCACTCCAGCAACCCATCATCTACTTATTACTTCCCAATGCCTTCCTCTAGGCCCAAATAATGGTGAAGTGTTATGTAGTCGACGTTCACATAACACCACTAGAGGCTAGACAACATACATCTCATCAAAATATCGAACGAATACCAAATTCACATGACTACTAATAGCAAGACTTCTCCCATGTCCTCAGGAACAAACGTAACTACTCACAAAGCATATTCATGTTCATAATCAGAGGGGTATTAATATGCATAAAGGATCTGAACATATGATCTTCCACCAAATAAACCAACTAGCATCAATTACAAGGAGTAATCAACACTACTAGCGACCTACTAGTACCAATCCCGGACATGGAGACAAGAATTGGATACAAGAGATGAACTAGGGTTTTGAGAGGAGATGGTGCTGGTGAAGATGTTGATGGAGATTGCCCTCTCCCGATGAGAGGAGCGTTGGTGATGATGATGGCGATGATTTCCCCCTCCCGGAGGGAAGTGTCCCCGGCAGAACTGCTCTACCGGAGCCCTAGATTGGTTCCGCCAAGGTTCCGCCTCATGGCGGCGGAGTTTCGTCCCGAAAGGTTACTTCTTATTTTTTCCTCGACGAAAGACCTCATATAGCATAAGATGGGCATCGGAGAGCCACCAGGGGGCCCACGAGGTAGGGGGGCGTGCCCTAGGAGGGGGGGGGGCACGCCCCCACCCTCGTGGACAGGGTGTGGGCCCCCTGGCCTTCATCTCTGGCAAGGATTTTTCATTATTTTTTATAAGATGTTCCGTGGAGTTTCAGGACTTTCGGAGTTGTGCAGAATAGGTCTCTAATATTTGCTCCTTTTCCAGCCCAGAATTCCAGCTGCCAGCATTCTCCCTCCTTATGTAAACCTTGTAAAATTAGAGAGAATAGGCATAAGTATTGTGACATAACGTGTAACAACATCCCATAATGCAATAAATATAGATATAAAAGAATGATGCAAAATGGACGTATCAACTCCCCCAAGCTTAGACCTCGCTTGTCCTCAAGCGAAAGCCGATAATGATAAATATGTCCCCATGTTTAGAGGTAGAGGCGTCGATAAAAATAAAATACAGACATGAAGGCATCATGATTATTCTCATAACAGCAACATATATAGACATTGTCATACGATTTCTTATGTTCAAGTAATAATCCATTCACAATGCAGAGTGCAAATCATAAACTTTATTGAGAACCAACAAACTATAGTCTCAGTCATTGAAGCAATTGCAATTTATCATAACATCAGAAAGAGTCTATGTTAGAGCTTAATAGCAAGTCCACATACTCAACTATCATTTAGTCTTTCATAATTGCTAACACTCACGCAATACTTGTGGTTATGGAGTTTTAATCAGACACAGAGAAAGATAGGGGCTTATAGTTTCGCCTCCCAACCTTTTACCTCAAGGGTAATGTCAACAATAATAACTCATGCCCCCTACATCTAATTAGATATATCAATCGGGATCTTTCCAACATACTGTGCTTGCCAAAAGATAAAATGAAAAAGGAAAGGTGAAGATCACCATGACTCTTGCATAAGGTAGGAGATAATAAATAGAAGATAGGCCCTTCGCAGAGGGAAGCAGAGGTTGCCATGTGCTTTTATGGTTGGATGCACAAAATCTTAATGCGAAAGAACGTCACTTTATATTGCCCCTTGTGATATGAACCTTTATTATGCAGTCCGTCGCTTTTATTTCTTCCACATCACAAGATCGTATAAAGCTTATTTCTCCCACACCAATCAATCATACATATTTAGAGAGCAATTTTTATTGCTTTGCACCGATGACAACTTACTTGAAGGATCTTACTCAATCCATAGGTAGATATGGTGGACTCTCATGGAAAAACTGGTTTAAGGGTTTTTGGAAGCACAAGTAGTATCTCTACTTGGTGCTGAGAATTTGGTTAGCATGAGGGGGAAAGGCAAGCTCAACATGTTGGAAGATCCATGACAATATACTTTATCTCAGATATAAGAAAACATAACCCATTACGTTGTCTTCCTTGTCCAACATCAACTCTTTAGCATGTCATATTTTAATGAGTGCTCACAATTATAAAAGATGTCAATAATAGTATATCTATATGTGAAACCTCTCTTTCCTTATTACTTCCTATTAATTGCAACGATGACCAAAACTATGTTTGCCAACTCCCAACAACTTTTAATCATCATACTCTTTCTATGTGAAGTCATTACTCTCAATAAGATCAATATGAACTCTTTGTTTCTTTTTATTCCTTTTATCTTTCTTTTTTTTCACTCAAGATCATGGCAAAATAATCAAGCGCTTGACTCAACACTAATCTTTATTATATACCTCACGGACTCGATTACATAGAGGGATCATAAAGCAAAACTCAAAACTAGATCATGCCATAAACTTTATTCTACTAGATCAAGATACTACTAATAGGATCGAACTAAGAAAAACGGTAAAGATAGGAGGTGTGGTTGTGATACGATACCGGGGCACCTCCCCCAAGCTTGGCAGTTGCCAAGGGGAGTGCCCATACCCATGTGATTATATCTCCTTTTCTGGTGAAGAAGGTGGTGATGATGGATAGTCACACATCGAGCGCAAGAGGTCCTCCAGCTTGCGGATAATGCCCTTGAGTGCAACAATATGCTCCTTCAACAAAATATTTTCACTTGTGAGATACTTGTTCTGTATACGAGCTAACTCAATCATCTTGAAAGCTTCGATCTCAGTTGTGGTAAGAAGATTATGATCAAGTTGAAGGATGTCTTCTGTTGCCGGAGCTTGATCCTCCGAGGCCTTCTTGATCCTTTCATCATTGTTGGTCTTCATGGGTTCTTCCCTCTTCAGATCTATCTTCATTAGCCAAGCATCATTGTCACTATTGTTGGAGGAGGGGGACGACATGATGCCTAGCCTTAAAAACCCTGACAGAAAACAGCTCGAAACAAGAACAGAGGATAATTGCGTGATACGGGAGTCAAAACCTTCGGGAGAATATATAATGAATTTTTACCGACCAAAATATGTATCGTGCAAGAAGACGGAATCCGAAGGGCGCACGAGGTGCCCACGAGGTAGGGGGGCGCGCCCAGGGGGGTAGGGCGCGCTCTCCACCCTCCTGGGGCCCTCGTGTCCTTCCCGGGCTGCTACTTATTTTTCTATTTTTCTAAATATTCCAAAACGGAGAAATATTGCCTTAAAAATTGTTTTGGAGTGGGTTTACTTACCGTACCACATACCTACTCCTTTTCGAAGTCTGAAACATTCCGGAAAGTGTCTCTTATGTATTCCTCCGGGGTTACGGTTTCAATAACATTGGCTTCAACATTTATAGGATTACCTGAGATATAGTGTTTGATTCTTTGACCGTTTACCACCTTCGGATTTGTGCCTTCGAAGTTGTTGATTTTTATGGCACCGGAATGATAGACCTCCACGATAATGTAGGGGCCTTCCCATTTAGAGAGAAGTTTTCCTGCAAAAAATCTTAAACGAGAGTTGTATAGCAATACATAATCACCTACATTAAACTCACGCTTTTGTATCCTTTTGTCACCATCTTTTAACTTTTTCTTTGAACAACTTTGCATTTTCACAGGCTTGGGTTCTCCATTCATCAAGTGAGCTAATATCAAATAACCTCTTCTCACTGGCAAGTTTGAAATCATAGTTGAGCTCTTTAATAGCCCAGTAAGCCTTATGCTCTAGTTCGAGAGGTAAGTGACATGCTTTTCCATAAACCATTTTATAAGGAGACATACCCATAGGATTTTTATATGCAGTTCTATAGGCCCATAATGCATCATCAGGTTTTTTGGACCAATTCTTTCTAGACCTATTGACAGTCTTTTGCAAAATTAATTTGAGCTCTCTATTACTCAATTCTACTTGACCACTAGACTGTGGGTGATAAGGGGATGCAATTCTATGATTAACATCATACTTAGCAAGCATTTTACGGAAAGCACCATGTATAAAATGTGAACCACCATCAGTCATTAAATATCTAGGGACTCCAAACCTAAAAAAAATAACTTCTTTAAGCATTTTAATAGAGGTGTTATGATCAGCACTACTAGTTGGAATAGCTTCTACCCACTTAGTAACGTAATCAACAGCAACTAAAATATGTGTATATCCATTGGAGGCAGGAAAAGGTCCCATATAATCAAAGCCCCAAACATCAAATGGTTCAATAACAAGTGAATAATTCATAGGCATTTCTTGACGTCTACTAATATTACCGATTCTTTGACATTCATCACAAGATAAGACAAACTTACGGGCATCCTTGAAGAGAGTGGGCCAATAAAATCCAGATTGCAGTACCTTATGTGCAGTTCTATCTCCAGCGTGGTGTCCTCCATAAGCTTCGGAGTGACACTTGCGTAGGATCTGTTCCTGTTCATGCTCAGGTACACAGCGTCTAATAACACCATCTACTCCTTCTTTATAAAGATGTGGGTCATCCCAAAAGTAATGTCTCAAATCATAGACAAACTTTTTCTTTTGCTGGTATGTGAAACTAGGTGGTATAAATTTAGCAACAATGTAATTAGCATAATCAGCATACCATGGAGTACTATGAGAAGTATTTATGACACTTAATTGCTCATCAGGAAAGCTATCATCAATAGGTAGTGGGTCATCAAGGACATTTTCTAACCTAGACAAGTTGTCTGCAATGGGGTTCTCAGCTCCCTTTCTATCAACAATATGCAAATCAAATTCTTGTAGCAAGAGAACCCATCTAATAAGTCTAGGTTTAGCATCTTTCTTTTCCATATGATATTTAATAGCAGCATGATCAGTGTGAATAGTAACTTTAGAATCAACAATATAAAGTCTGAACTTATGACATGCAAATACAACTGCTAAAAATTCCTTTTCAGTAGTAGCATAGTTTCTTTGAGCATTGTCTAGAGTCTTACTAGCATAATGGATAACATTTAATTTCTTATCAACTCTTTGCCCTAGAACAGCACCTACAGCATAATCACCAGCATCACACATAATTTCAAAGGGTAAATTCCAATCCGGTGGCTGAATAATAGGTGCAGAGATCAATGCTTTCTTAAGTATTTCAAATGCTTCTACACAATCATCATCAAAGACAAATGGTATATCTGTTTGTAATAAATTAGTCAGAGGCCGAGAAATTTTTGAGAAGTCCTTAATGAACCTCCTATAAAATCTGGCGTGACCAAGGAAACTTCTTATACCTTTGATGTCCTTGGGACATGGCATCTTTTCAATAGCATCAACCTTGGCTTTATCAACTTCGATACCTCTTTCAGAAACTTTATGCCCCAAGACAATACCTTCATTAACCATAAAGTGGCACTTTTCCCAATTCAATACAAGATTAGTTTCTTCACATCTCTGCAAAACTCGATCAAGATTGCTCAAGCAATCATCAAAAGAGGATCCATAGACGGAAAAGTCGTCCATGAAAACCTCACAAATCTTTTCACAGAAGTCAGAGAATATAGCCATATGCATCTTTGAAAGGTAGCAGGTGCATTACATAAACCAAAAGGCATACGTCTATAAGCAAAAGTACCAAAAGGGCATGTAAAAGTAGTCTTTGATTGATCCTTAGCCGACACAGGTATTTGAGAGAAACCAGAATAACCATCTAGGAAGCAATAATGTGTATGTTTGCATAATCTCTCTAGCATTTGATCAATAAAAGGTAAGGGGTAATGATCTTTCTTAGTGGCTTTATTTAATTTGCGGAAATCAATTACGATCCTATAACCTGTGATAATTCTTTGCGGAATCAATTCATCTTTATCATTAGGAACAATAGTAAAACCTCCCTTCTTAGGGACACAATGAACATGACTTACCCACTGACTATCAGCAACGGGATAAATTATACCTACCTCCAGAAGCTTTAGTATTTCTTTCCTTACCACTTCTTTCATCTTAGGATTAAGCCTTCGTTGATGATCACGAACCGGTTTGGCATCTTCTTCCAAATTTATTTTATGTTGACATAGAGTGGGACTAATGACCTTAAGATCATCAAGAGTATATCCAATAGCAACACGGTGCTTCTTCAGAGTTTTCAATAATCTCTCTTCCTCATGCTCTGAAAGGTTAGCACTAATAATAACAGGATATATTTTCTTTTCATCAAGATAAGCATATTTAAGATTATCAGGCAACGGTTTAAGCTCAAACACGGGATCACCCTTGGGTGGAGGAGGATCCCCTAGGATTTCAACGGGCAAATTATGTTTCAGAATAGGTTCCTGTTTAAAGAATACTTCACCTATTTCCCTTCTTTCATTCATGAACATATCATTTTCATGGTCTAGCAAATAATGTTCAAGAGGATCACTAGGAGGTACAACAATAGAAGCAAGACCAATAATTTCATCCTTACTAGGCAATTCTTCCTCACGGTGTTGTTTACTAAATTTAGAGAAATTAAACTCATGAATCATATCATCCAAGCCAACATTAACAACATTCTTTTTGCAGTCTATCTGAGCATTGACAGTATTCAAGAAGGGTCTACCAAATATAATGGGACAAAAGCTATCTTGTGGGGAACTAAGAACAAGAAAATCAGCAGGATATTTAGTTTTCCCACACAAGACTTCAACATCTCTAACAATTCCCACAGCTGATATAGTATCTCTATTGGCAAGTTTAATTGTAACATTAATACCTTCTATCTCAGCAGGTGCAATTTCATGCTTAATTTATTCATACAAAGTATAAGGTATAACACTAGCACTAGCACCCATATCGCATAAGCCATGATAACAATGATCTCCTATTTTAACAGAAATAACAGGCACGCCTACCACAGGTCTATGTTTATCTTTAGCGCCAGGTTTAACAATTCTAGCAGTTTCACCACAGAATTGAATAACATGCCCATCAACATTATCAGCCAAGAGATCTTTAACAATAGCAATATTAGGTTCTACTTTAACTTGCTCAGGAGGTGTATAAGTTCTAATATTACTTTTGCGAACAACAGTTGAAGCTTTAGCATGATCCTTTATTCTAACAGGAAAGGGTGGTTTCTCAACATAAGAAGTAGGAACAACAGGATCATTATAAGTGACAATCTTTTCTTCAACTTTAGAAGGTGCAGCTACTTTTACTTCTATGGGACGATGGTACTTAAACCACTTCTCCTTGTGGAGATCAACATAAGTAGCAAAAGATTCACAGAAAGAAGCTACTATCTCAGAGTCAAGTCCATATTTAGTGCTAAACTTACGGAAAATATCGGTATCCATAAAAGATTTAACACAATCAAACTTAGGTGTCATACCTGGCTCCTTACCTTCGTCGAGATCCCAATCTTCAGAGTTGCGTTCAATTCTATCCAATAAATTCCATCTGAATTCAATAGTCTTCATCATAAAAGAGCCAGCACAAGAAGTATCGAGCATGGTGCGATTGTTTTCAGAAAGCCGAGCATAAAGATTTTGAATAATTGTTTCTCTTGGGAGCTCATGATTGGGGCATGAATATAACATTGATTTAAGCCTCCCCCAAGCTTCAGCGATGCTTTCTCCTTCGCGAGGCCAAAAATTATATATATAATTGCAATCACGATGAACAAGATGCATAGGGTAATACTTTTGATAGAATTCCAATTTCAGTATTCTATAGTTCCATGATCTCGTATCATCACATAGCCTATACCATGTCAATGCATCTCCCTTCAAAGATAAAGGGAAGACCTTCTTCTTAACAATATCATCGGGTATACCCGCAAGCTTAAATAGTCCACAAACTTCATCCACATATATTAGGTGCTCATTAGGATGCTTTGTTCCATCTCCTACAAAAGGACTAGCTAGCAGTTTTTCCATCATACCCGAAGGAAATTCAAAGGGAATATTTTCATATGCATTTTCAGTAGGTTCAGGAGGTTGAGGAGCAACTCTTTGCTCTACTGGCCAGGGTGAAGATACCCCGAACAAGCCCCTCAGAGGATTACTTTCCATAGTAACAAGTGACAGTAAATTTCAGCACACAATATAAATCTTTCCTTACCAAATTCCACCTACCAAAGGCGCTTCACTCCCCGGCAACGGCGCCAGAAAAGAGTCTTGATGACCCACAAGTATAGGGGATCTATCGTAGTCCTTTCGATAAGTAAGAGTGTCGAACCCAACGAGGAGTAGAAGGAAATGATAAGCGGTTTTCAGCAAGGTATTCTCTGCAAGTACTGAAATAAGTGGCAACATATAGTTTTGTGATAAGATAATTTATAACGAGCAACAAGTAACAAAAGTAAATAAAGTGCAGCAAGGTGGCCCAATCCTTTTTGTAGCAAAGGACAAGCCTGGACAAACTCTTATAATAGGAAAAGCGCTCCCGAGGACACATGGGAATATCATCAAGCTAGTTTTCATCACGTTCATATGATTTGCGTTCGGTACTTTGATAATTTGATATGTGGGTGGACCAGTGCTTGGTTGCTGTTCTTACTTGAACAAACATCCCATTTATGATTAACCTCTATTGCAAGCATCCGCAACTACAACAAAAGTATTAAGGTAAACCTAACCATAGCATGAAACATATGGATCCAAATCAGCCCCTTACGAAGCAACGCATAAACTAGGGTTTAAGCTTTTGTCACTCTAGCAACCCATCATCTACTTATTACTTCCCAATGCCTTCCTCTAGGCCCAAATAATGGTGAAGTGTTATGTAGTCGACGTTCACATAACACCACTAGAGGCTAGACAACATACATCTCATCAAAATATCGAACGAATACCAAATTCACATGACTACTAATAGCAAGACTTCTCCCATGTCCTCAGGAACAAACGTAACTACTCACAAAGCATATTCATGTTCATAATCAGAGGGGTATTAATATGCATAAAGGATCTGAACATATGATCTTCCACCAAATAAACCAACTAGCATCAACTACAAGGAGTAATCAACACTACTAGCGACCTACTAGTACCAATCCCGGACATGGAGACAAGAATTGGATACAAGAGATGAACTAGGGTTTTGAGAGGAGATGGTGCTGGTGAAGATGTTGATGGAGATTGCCCTCTCCCAATGAGAGGAGCGTTGGTGATGATGATGGCGATGATTTCCCCCTCCCGGAGGGAAGTGTCCCCGGCAGAACTGCTCTGCCGGAGCCCTAGATTTGTTCCGCCAAGGTTCCGCCTCGTGGTGGTGGAGTTTCGTCCCGAAAGGTTGCTTCTTATTTTTTCCTCGACGAAAGACCTCATATAGCAGAAGATAGGCACCGGAGAGCCACCAGGGGGCCCACGAGGTAGGGGGCGTGCCCTAGGAGGGGGGCGCGCCCCCCACCCTCGTGGATAGGGTGTGGGCCCCCTGGCCTTCATCTTTGGCAAGGATTTTTCATTATTTTTTATAAGATGTTCCGTGGAGTTTCAGGACTTTCGGAGTTGTGCAGAATAGGTCTCTAATATTTGCTCCTTTTCCAGGCCAGAATTCCAGCTGCCAGCATTCTCCCTCCTTATGTAAACCTTGTAAAATTAGAGAGAATAGGCATAAGTATTGTGACATAACGTGTAACAACAGCCCATAATGCAATAAATATAGATATAAAAGCATGATGCAAAATGGACGTATCAGAATGCTCCATGAACTTCACTTAAATCTTTTGGAGTATGAATAATACTATCATCTAAAGTGGGTTTGGAACAGTGTTAAATTTAGGGATTAGCGATCCCACTATTCCGAATGAGAAGAATTTTGCTTATGTGGAGAGTTGAAAAATTTCTATGCTTGTAGATCATGAAAAGAATGCTTTATGTGATGGTTATATTGTTGTACTCATTCATGATGCTACTGAAAATTATTATGAGGGAGGAATATATGCTTGTAGGAGTTGCAATAATATCAAGTTTCCTCTCTATGTGCTTAAAGTTTCGAAGTTATACTTGTTTTGCCTTCCTATGTTAGTTGATTCTAGTTCCCTTAAATTGTGTGCTCACAAAATCCGTAGGCATAGGAAGTGGGTTAGTTTTAAATGTGCTAGTCATATTCTTCATGATGCTCTCTTTATGTTTCAATTCTTATCTTTTATGTGAGCATCATTGAAATCATCATGCCTAGCTAGGGGCGTTAAACAATAGCGCTTGTTGGGAGGCAACCCAATTTTATTTTTGTTTATTGCTTTTTGTTCCTGTTTAGTAATAAATAATTCATATAGCCTCTGGTTAGATGTGGTATTATGTTTTAATTAGTGTTTGTGCCAAGTAGAACCTTTGGGAAGACATGGGTGAAGTCTTTGCAATCTTGCTGTAAAAAAACAGAAATTTTGCGCTCACGAGAATAGATGCCATTTTTTTTACTGGAGAGTGCTTTTAGGTTGATTATTTTTGCAGATGATTAATAGACAAATTCCTCACGTCCACCAATTTATTCATAATTTTTTGAGTAGCAGAAGTATGGTTGCTGTTCAGATCATTACAGACTGTTCTGTTTCTGACAGATTCTGTTTTCATTGCATAGTCTGCTTGTTTTCTAGTTTCTATTGCTTATATTTCTGAATATAAATTGTAGAAATGGTATGGTACAGTATGCATTGTGTGAGAACAATTATGAACCTTGTCTTTGACAGTACCAAAGTGAATGGTTTGCTCTTTATCATACTAATCTATCTCACGAAGTTCCGTTAAGTTTTGTGTGATTGAAGTTTTCAAGCTTTGGGTGAGATAACGATATAAGGAGAATAAGGAGTGGAAAGACCCTAAGCTTGGGGATGCCCGAGGCACCCCAAGGTAATATTCAAGGAAGACTCAAGCGCCTAAGCTTGGGCATCCCCTCTTTCGTCTTCAAAACTATCGGTATACCTTACTCGGAGCTATATTTTTATTCGTCACATGATATGTGTTTTCCTTGGAGCGTATTTTCATTTTTACTTTCTGTTTGAATAAAATCATTGGATCTGAAATCTTGAATGAAAAAGAATCCTCCCATGGCTAGTTAATTATTTGACTACTCAGTGTTCTTCACTTATATCTTTCGGAGTAGTTTGTCATTTACTCACGTGTTTCACGTATATCCTATGAGTAAATGGTTGAATGAATTGAATATCATAAATCTGAATTTATATATGTTTCATATGCTTATACCATGGGGAGTAATGACTTCACACCTAATAAGTATAGGAAGTAAACTTATTGAAAGTTAGCAAACGCAGAATTGGTCACTTGAAAAATTCATGAAAGAATATTGAAGAAAGAGAGATTTCACATATAAATATACTATCTTGGTCATCTTTTGTAATTGTGAGCACTCATTAAAATATGACATGCTAAAAGGTTGATGTTGTACAAGGAAGACAACGTAGTGGGTTATGTTTTCTTATATCCGAAATAAAGTATATTGTCATGGATCATCCAACATGCTGAGCTTGCCTTTCCCCCTCATGCTAGCCAAATTCTTTGCACCAAGTAGAGATACTACTTGTGCTTCCGAATATCCCTTAAACTAGTTTTGCCATGAGAGTCCACCATACCTACCTATGGATTGAGTAAGATCCTTCAAGTAAGTTGTCATTGGTGCATGCAATAAAAATTGCTCTCTAAATATGTATGATTTATTAGTGCGAAGAAAATAAGCTTCATACGAACTTGTGATAGGGAAGAAATAAAAGCGACGGACTGCATAATAAAGGTCTCTATCACAAGAGGCAATATAAAGTGACGTTCTTTTGCACTAAGATTTTGTGCATCCAACCTTAAAAGCACATGACAATCACTGCTTCCCTCTGCGAAGGGCCTATCTTTTATTCTTGTCTTTTACCTTATACAATAGTCATGGTGATCTTCACCTTTCACTAGTAGAAAAAGCCCCTATGGTCCCGGTTGGTAAGGGCCTTTTGTCCCGGTTCTTGAACCGGGACTAAAGGGTCGGTACTAATGCCCTAGACCTTTAGTCCCGGTTCAAACACGAACCGGGACAGATGGGCCTCCACGTGGCCGGTGCGCCGAGCCCAGGCAGGAGGGCCTTTGGTCCCGGTTGGTGGCACCAACCGGGACCAAAAGGCATCCACGCGTCAGCATTTCAGTGGCTGGGGTTTTTGTTTTTTTCGAAAGGGGGGGGAGGGGGTTTGGGGGGTTAATAATTTAGGTGTTTGTGTTAGCTAGCTAATTATAATAGAGAGAAGTGTCCTCTCTTATATCTCCGTGCTTGGTCGACGCTACGTACTATATATACGTATAGAGAGGACTAGACACGCTTGCTAGCTAGTAAGCAATTGAAGGAAACAGAAGATCGTCATGAACATATGCATACAGAGAGAAGTGATATCGACCACCTCTCCTTCTCTGAGAGATTGGTCGAACAACAAGTTCTCGTATATCTATCCGACGCTACTTGCTACATATATACAATATAAGTATCTCTTACAATATAATCTCCTAATTAAAAACGAACTGATCAGGGTCCACATGGTATTCTCCGTCTTTAGCGATCACGTGGTCAAGAAAGAATGCCGCCAATTCCTCTTGAATTGCTCGCATACGATCTGGTGCTAGGAGTTCATCCCGCATCCGAAATATCTAATTTGAAGAAGGGGTCAATACATATATATGAATAAATGAAACTGAACACAAATGATGGTAATAAAATAAAATTGTGAATATTATTATTTACGCACTTCATATTGTTTGGCAGTGTAGCCCCGCTCACAGGTCATGTGGCGGATGGACTCGCAAATGTAGTATCCACAGTAATCATTCCCTTGTTCCTGCCACAACCACTTTACAAGGAAGAATAGAGGTCAATCAAACTGATAATTAGCAAGCATGCTAAATGGTATTGATGAAACTAGCGCTTGAATCACTAGGAGATGCGTGGAACATGCTACTATAGTACTTACTTTTGGGTATCTAAATTGCAGCTTCTTCGGCAGTCCCGGAGTTTTTGAGGTGAATTTTTTCCAAACCCTGCCCGACAAAGAAAACAATTACTTGATATCACGAAATGAACAAAGTTTCCGATATGGTGCGATAATGATCGGTTTAACTTACTTCTCTAGAATTTCAGTCAAGTCCGCTTACTCCGTGGGATCTTTTCGTCTCGAGTCTAAGACGGTTACTTGTCCCTGCTCAAGCTTAATCTCTAGGAGAATATAGTGGTACCTGCGCAAGCATGCATAACTCATCAATTACATTACTATAACCA
The DNA here is from genome assembly GCF_002575655.3 of Aegilops tauschii subsp. strangulata. Lineage (NCBI taxonomy): Eukaryota > Viridiplantae > Streptophyta > Magnoliopsida > Poales > Poaceae > Aegilops > Aegilops tauschii. The sequence goes on along the minus strand of NC_053036.3, from coordinate 625,829,369 downwards.
CGACTAATAAGGGATATGCACAAGACAGTAACACTCACTTGACTTCGTAAGGGAAGAGTATTATAGCTTTGTTTTGATTTAATACAAACGATTGTAGCAGCTTGGCCTCGGTATCTTTGGCATGAGATTCAACCATATATTTATCTATGAGATTTGTGTTAATGAACCCAATATCACCGACTTGTTTTTTCTTCAATTCGGCGATCTTCAATCTGCATAATATAGTGAGGATAACTAAAAATACATGCAATGAAAGAGCTGACCTATATATAAAGACTTAATTAATGACAGAAGTAGTACTACTTACAGGCAGTAGCAAGTGCCCATTAATTTATCGAGGGCCTTTAGATTGAAAAACGCGAAGAACTCCTCAAATGGAACATTCAACAGTTCAATTCCAACGAGGTCATGCTCCTCTCTAACTCTCAGCGTCAAAATATTCCTCCCCTCAGACTCTCGGCAGGTTTTCATGTACCAATCATGGAATCTCCGCATCATCGTCGTTAGAGATCTTTCATCTTTGACGAGAGGCTTCCCGTACACGTATCTATGTTCGTCCACCTCCAAGAAATCATAATGTACATCGTCGGGCAGGTAATCTCCAGGATTGTTATAACTGGCCACCATCCCGCCCGGAACATTAGCGACGATATCGCTAGACACCTGGAGCGGGGGGAGCGATTGGTTTGCTTGTTCGCCGAGCTGGGCAATTTTTTTCCCAGCTCGTCGTTCTGTTGTCTTCTTTCATGCTTGCTTACGAGGCGGAGGAGAAGGACTACGATGCACCGAAGCAGCCGGGGCGGCGGCGGGTCTCTTCCGCCCTTGCTGGCGAGGCGGGGAAGGAGGAGGCTGCTGGCTGCTCGGGCGCGCCGGCGTAGGCGGAGAAGGAGGCGGAGTGCCGCCACGGGCCAGAGAAGGAGACTGAGTGCCCTGATCGTCACTCGCCAGAGGAGGAGGCGGTGGAGGAGGCGGAGTGCCCTGACTCGCCGGAGGAGGAGGAGGAGGCGGAGGCGCCTAGTTCGGAATGTTGATGAACTCCTTCCGCCATAGGCATGGAGTCTTCAGAGCAGAACCCAGCCAAGTCTCCCCTTCACCGGTAGGGTGGTCAAGCTGGAGGTCCTCAAATCCCTCCGTTATTTCGTCCACCGTCACCCTAGCATATCCTTCTGGAATCGGACGATAGTGAAAAGTTGCGCCGGGTTCAGAAGGTCGAACTTGGCCGACAGCCACCTTGACTTTTAAGTTCTGGCATTGCGTCATAAGGTGGCAATTTTGAGACTCCGTGATAAAATCCACGGGGTAGCTAGCAGGAGCCGTCAAGACATGCTCCGGCTGAAGCAGCTCGGCGGAAGCCACACTGCTTCTCCGCTGAGATGGCGGGGTAGCTTCGGGGGAAGCTTCGGCAGTTCATTTCCTGCGATTTGCTTCGGCTTCTCGTTCCTCTAGCCCTTGTACCCTTGCGTGCAGCGCCTGCATATCGGTCTGCTGCACTTTCTTCCACCTCTCCTGACATTTGTAACCGCCTGCGTCCGGAAAACCAACCTTCCACTGAACGGAGCCTGGCGTGCCTCGTGTCCGTCCAGGGTGCTCAGGATTCCCGAGGGCCATTGTGAGCTCGTCCTTCTCTCTGTCTGGAACGAACGTCCCTTGCTGCGCTGCATCGATATAGTGCTGAAGCCTCTTGACTGGTATTTTCATTTGCTCGTCCATCCAATGGCACTTCCCTGTTACAGGGTCCAGGGTTCCGCCAGCCCCAAAGAACCAAGTCAGGCAATGGTCTGGCCAGTTCATTGTCTCTGGTTTGATCCCTTTATCAAGCAGATCATTCTCAGCCTTGGCCCACGTAGGCCGGGCTCTGAGGTAGCCACCTAACCCCGTGCCATGGTGAAGCTTCTTCTTCGCAACATTTTGCTTGTTTGTGGCCGACATCTTCTTACTCTTTTCCGATGTCTTGTGGGCCACAAATGCGGGCCACTGATCTCTGATCTTCTCATATTTGCCGATGAATTCTGGTGTCTCTCCTTTGTCGACAAACTTTTTCAGCTCTTTCCTCCACCTCCTGAATAGGTCGGCCATCTTCTTAAGAGAAAAAGACTTGATTAATTGCTCTTTAACTGGCTTCTCCGGATCCTCCTCTGGCGGTAGGGTGAAATTTGCCTTCAGCTCAGTCCAAAGATCATTTTTCTGCATATCATTGACATAAGACACCTCAGGGTCTTCTTTCTTAGGCTTATACCATTGGTGGATGCTGATCGGGATCTTGTCCCTAACAAGAACCCCGCACTGAGCAGCAAATGCGTTCTTTGTCCGGATGGGTTCAATCGGTTCGCCGTCGGGCGCGATTGCTGTGATCTCAAACCTTTCATCCGAGCTCAACTTTTTCTTCGGGCCTCGTCTCCTTACTGAAGTTGTGCTCGATCCGGAGGGCTAGAAAAAAGGAGAAAGACGAGAGTTAATTAATATGTGTACATATACCAAACCAATGAATGCATCAATTAGCTAGTCAGCACAGGCTTAACTAATAGATATACCTGGCCGGACTCGGTTCGGTCACCGGAGCCGTCATCACAGTCTCCTTCTTGCACCGTCATTGGGTCACTGGAGCCATCATAATCATGTCTTTCCTCCTCCATTCTTCGATCACCGTAGCCTGCTTCTTCACCCTGTTCTTCCAGACCATCATTGTCGTTAAGACACGAGAAGATATCACTAACACCTCCGGCTATGATTATGTCCCCCAACACCTCTTCTGCTTCCTCGTCTCGTATGTGCTCCATTGTTTCAGCAAATATTACAACATGGCAATTATTACACAAACATGACGACGGATGGATATATTAGTGGCAAACGTAGAACCAGCTAGCTAATCACAGTAAGGAATCATATTAATTAGTGGCCTCGACGCTGCTTCTCTAGGGTTTGGGGTGGCCTCGACAACGCTTCAAGGGTTTGGGGTGGCCTCGAGATAGTTTGTCGGTTAGGGGCGCGGCGGGAGGGGGTAGGAGACCGACATCTTTTTTCTAGGGTTTGGGTGTCCTCGAGAGTTTTGGTCGAGCGAGAGGGTCGGGGGGTGCTCCCGCGGTATAAGTTATCACAGTCGAGAGGGGGTATATATATCGACCGCACCTCATGTCGAAGTTATCGGGGAGGGGGTATCGACCCCCCCCCCCGCCCCCCTCATGTTTAATTCCCGAGAGAGTTAGGAACCGGAGGGGGACTCCTCCCCCTCATGTCTGATGAGTTTTTACTCCCTCCCTCCCATGACACATTCGTCGAACAAACTTAATACGAGTTTTAACAGAAAACATTCATCGAACTAAATTACAACCTAAAATGCACAAAAATGCTCGAAGAAGAAGAAATAGACTAACCTAAAATTTACTAACCTAAAATGCACTAACAACAACTAACCTAAAATGCACTGCAAATCAACTAACCTAAAATGCACTAACCTAAATCAACTAACTCAACATATGAAGAAGAAATGCTATCGGAGAGGGGGTATATCGACCCCCCTCATGTATCCACATACATACATCTATACATACATACATCCATCTCTATGGATCATCATTGGGAAAAAATGCATCATCCATGGATCATCATTTCTCATATATATATATATCCATCTATAGCCACATACATATATAAATGGAAAAAAATGCTATGAAAAAATACATATATGAAAAAAATACATATATACTTGGTAAATATTCTATGAACATCATTTGTCATATATATTAATGCATACTTGGTAAAACTTTTCTAAAATGTAACTTTTGCATATATAAAAGTTTTTCTTCTTCTTCCTTCTTCCTTAGCTAGATATATAAATTTTTGCATATATAAAATACATATATACTTGGTAATTTTTGCATGTATGTATAATTTTTGCATATATAAAGTTTTTCTAAAATCTAACTTTTGCATACATTTTTATACACAGAGAACATATACATATATATACATTTTTATAATAATGAAAAAATGAGAAGGCCGGCGGCCGGACCGAAGGCGGCGGCGTGTGGTCGGGGCGACGGCGACGGGGTCGGGGAAGGGGCGGCGCGCGCGGCGACGGCGACGGGGTCGGGGAACGAGCAGCGCGTGTGGCGACGGCGACGGGGTCGGGGCAGGGGCGGCGCGTGCGGCGACGGTGACGGTGTCGGGGCCGGCAGGGGCGGCGGGCGCGGCGACGACGGCGGCGACGGTGTCGGGGCAGTGGCGTCGAGGGCGTCAGTGGCGGCGACGACGAGGTGGACCAGCCTGACGGCGTCGGGGCAGGGCTCGGCGGCGACGGCGACGAGGAGCAGAAGGCGTCGGGGCGGAGAAGAAGATGGATTTTGGCGAAACTGCAGAGTCTTGCT